>NC_142096.1:2930000-4130000 GCF_054644295.1 Miniopterus natalensis
AGGAAGGAGGTACAGAGCGGAGACAAAAGGTGACAGTCCCTCAGGGACCCTAGGAGGAGGCGAAGCCTCAGGGAGCCAACTTTGAATGTCTGTACAGTAGCTCCTCTGGCAAGACCAAGCCCACTGTAAAATGCTCTATCAAGTGATCTTAGCTTCCAGCCCTTAATCTTTTTTTCTTTATCTTCCCAGGTTTTAATTATTTTCTTGCCAAATCAACTTCTGACTGGTAACTCTAACTAGCCGATGGTATGTGCGTGATGGTTGTGTCACAATTAAAATACATTTTTATTTATTTTTTTAAAATATATCTTTATTGATTTCAGAGAGGAAAGGAGAGGGAGAGAGAGAGAGAAACATCAATGATGAGAGAGTCATTGATCGAGCCCACAACCCGGGCATGTGCCCTGACCGGGAATCGAACCCCGATCGCCTGGATCCTAGGTTGACGCTCAACCGCTGAGCCACGCCGGCCGGGCTAAAATGCATTTTTAAAGTCCTGATATATGTGGATATTAAAAATCGCGCCACTGTGTTCCCTGCGTTTGTTTTACTTTGAACATGCAGAGACATTTTTAGCAGTCATCCTAACTTTGCTAAGAAATAAAGGGGCTCCTAGAGTTTCGTGTGCTGGAAGCCTATACACACAAGAACCCTAATTCAAAACGTCTAGAAAGAGCTCAGCTCGATGTTCTTATTTCTTTACTACTCAGAAATTATGGCCCAAGGAAAGGGGTCAATAAAACCCAGGAAAACCTTGAGATCTCAAATGCTGGCCAGTGGGAGGTGTTTTAAATGAACCTTGCTGAGGAAATGTATGTTAACATCATAAATAAGAATAAAATTAAAATTAATAATCACTGCTGGAACAATTTTTTTTTAACCAGGGAAATAATTTAAAAGATGTGGACTTCTGATGAGAGGTTTCATTTGCCAAAACTTGAAGCCCTTCTTTCTCAAAGTCAATTCCCTCGCATTTCGGGTACAAACGACTCCGTAAGGGCGTGAACGAGCGTGGGCCTGGCCCGCCCGCAGGAGGAGTGAGGCACCACACGGCGCTCACGGCGCAGTTCACTTCCTTGCGTTTAGCCAAGTTCAGAACAGTTCCAGGTGGATCCTGGGACAAACTCAGCAACTATGTGAAATTACTGAATTACATCAGAAAGTCTCAACGAGAGAACAGAGACTCAGCTCCAAAACGATATTTTAAGGAAATTAAGTATCTAAGTCAAGTGGCTTCTTTAAAATAGGCCCTGGTGTGCGGGTATTTTTTCTGGCACAGGCGGCTTTGGCAGACGCCACAGTGGTCACTGCCCAGCACTCAGTGCAGCCGTCAGATTGAAGTCAGATGCAGGCAAACGTTTCCATTTAAGCTGATTAAACGCAGGGACTGCACCAGGTAATTATAGATGCATGTGTTGGGGGGTGGAAAGAGGAGACAGAAGGGGGACTTCTTTTATTTTTAAAGTGTTTTCAAAGATGGGAACAATTTTACAAATAAAAAAGTGGAATTCTGCCAAATATAGAAACAGATGTTTTGGATCGGAAAGCTGCTGGGAATTGAGTCTCTGTGCCTATGTATGGCCGGACTCTGACCCAGGACTCGAGGGCTCTTGCTAATTTTACCTCTAGTCCTGGTCCCAAGTTGTCGGATCAAATTCGTTTACCACCCACGGCTGGGACAAAAACAACCTTCAGCTGCAGGAACACACAACAAAGAGGAATTCAAAGGACCTGGTGGGAGAAAACCTCTAAAACTACCTATTTTTACTCCTCTTGATACTGCATTGCCATGAATGTGTAGGGAAATTCAGCGTAAGTATTCAACTAACAAAAAACTCCACAGCGCACTTTCCTTTTAAAAGGCTCGTTAAAAAGCAGACAAAGCGATTTCCATCAACGTGTTTCTCTTGGGTGGCTCTTCGGCATCTCCCCAAATCCAGACCTGCAGCACTGATGCCTGACCAGCGGCCCTCAGCCCTTCAGCCGTCCCGCTTCTGGGAACAGTGAAATGTGCAGAATCTTGTGAGTCCTGTCATCTAAATAATTTTAAGTCTAAACTTTCTGCTGTTCACAAAGGAGGAAACTAAAAATTGTGTCTAGTAGCCCACGGTATAGCCTTAAAGGGCAGGGACAAAAGTGGCTGATGATTTAATCTAATTCTACATTTTTCCACTTGTGCCTTTTGTGTTCAGGCTGGCATTTCCTGATACTTGCTCTATTTATTTGTTTGTTACCTATTTTATTATTTTTTTAAATAACTGAGCTTCCCTTTCGGGCCCCAAAGGAATGATGCTGGCGACTGAATTACCACAATAGTGCAGAAGGCTCAAGAACACCATTTCATAGCAAACCTCATTCCCAAATCTAACGGCGCTTTGTAGCCTTCCCTTATTTGTGATAATATATTCCCTTTTCAGCATAAAGAATATTTTATTCCCCCCCGGAAGGCGTGGCTCAGTGTTTGAGCATCGACCTATGAACCGGGAGGTCACGGTTCAATTCCCGGGCAGGGCACATGCCCGGGTTTCGGGCTCGATTCCCAGTCGGGGACGTGCAGGAGGCAGCGGATCCATGACTCTCTTTCATCATTGATGTTTCTCTCTCTCCCTCTCCCTTCCTCTCTCTGAAATCAATAAAAAAATATTTTAAAAAAGACTATTTTATTCCCTGTTTGAAAAGTGGGAATCAGGTCATTGACCAAAGTGAAGCTGTGACTCATATGGAGAGTAGGAGGCTGGACACGATGCTCCCCTTTGCTAAACGTACTGATACCACAGAAAGAAATGGGGGTGATGGACTGACGCTTCCAAATGCCAAGGATGTATGTCAAAGATTATCAAAACTTTGTTTCATATCAGCAATGCTCTTCATTCCTAAGAGCAAAATTATTTCTTTCGTCTTGTTATTTTCGATGTTGAGAGAATGGTCATTCTGCCATACTGGCAAAGAATATCTTCTCTGGCTCTTATTGTTGAAAATTCCTTTTCCAAGAAGCAGAACACCATCCTCCTGAATTACAACTAACTACTGGAACAGTCACTTACTTATTACCTGTTCTATGTTCACTTCGGGTCACTTCCTTCGATCATCTAAGCTAAGCCAAGTTATGGATCTCAAAAAAGAGCTGCCGCAGGCTCCTTTAAAACAGGCCCTTCGGACAGTGTTAATTGTGGGGGAAACCTACATAAATATAAACCCAGGAAATAAATATGAAAAAAACAAAACAATTTCAGATAGCCAGATTCAAAAAATTCCCTTTCTTTGGACTTACGCTAACGCTGGCAGTAATTCTTGGTGAGATATGTAAAACACCGTAAAAAGAGAAACTATCATATGGCGTAGGTAAGCCCGAAGTCCAGCGTCATTCTGTGACAATAATGACAGTCTACGAACCCGGGGAAACTTAGAGAACTGGGTGGGAAACACCTGGAGGAAGTCCAGTGAGGAAACAGATCCGCCACCACACAATCGGGAGAAAAGAAATCCCACTTCTGCCTTGTGGCTACCGAGCAGGCGGGAGGAGAGGCCGGCAGCGGGCCGAGGTCCAGCTCACTGACCGCCCGGGGCCCGAGCGGCCCGGCCTCCTCACACTCAGCTTCGCTCAAACGCAAAACGCGGACGACAGCACTGTTCACCCGAACCCGCGGAGGGCAAGTGAGCGAGCGCTTTCTGCCGCATCTGGCTCAGAGCTAAACATTCGTTACAGGTCGTCTTGTTTTACCTCCGGCAAAATGAACGTCCTGTGGCCCCAGCAGCCGCGCTGAGCCCGGTTCCCACGCGCCTGGGACGGCCTGGCCTATAGGCCCGCTCTGTCCTTTCCCTCTGAAAAGTGTCCCCGTTTGAATGATAAACGACACGGCCCCCTACGCACACGCCCGTGTGCTCTTTCCTTACCCCACGCTCCCTGCCTGCTGTTTTCTCCACCTCTGTTACTTCCAAGTCCTTCTGGAACTTTCCTACTCTCCACGGCGTACCTGTCAGAGCCACTGGCTCTTCTAAGCAGAATGGGCATCCTTAGGTCCACCGAACATGTGTGAAAACGGAGGCAGCGAGAGAAAGACTAAACTCGGAAATTAGAGAGAGAGAGAGAGAAAGTCCTCCGCATTAACAGCTCGGACGAAACCCACGGGCAGCCACGCCGGGCCTGGACCTCTGGTCCTCCGGCCCCCCGAGCTCAGGTTGCCTCC
Organism: Miniopterus natalensis; assembly: GCF_054644295.1. Classification (NCBI taxonomy): domain Eukaryota; kingdom Metazoa; phylum Chordata; class Mammalia; order Chiroptera; family Miniopteridae; genus Miniopterus; species Miniopterus natalensis. Next base: position 2,934,188 of record NC_142096.1, read on the forward strand.
GCAAGTCCCCGGGAGGAGAGAGAACTGGTGCATTTATATTGTCCACGTGTGTGGTTTTATAGATTCGGGTGATCAAGATCACCCAGCGCCCTGGCCGGTGTCGGTTTGCTCCGCGGTTAGAGCATCGGCCTGCGGACCACAGGGTCGCGTCCAGGTTTGATCCCCGGCCCTGGTCGGGGCACGTGCGGGAGGCAACCAACGGGCGCGTCTCTCACGTCGATGTTTCTCTCTCTCCCCCTCCACTCTCTCTAAAAGTCAATGGAAAAAAATATCCTCGGGCGAGCATTTAAAACAAAAAAGATCATATATGACCTGGGTGAGTGGCGCACACGTACCTACAACAGGAGGCGGCTTCAAATGAGGGAGGGAGAGCGGAGGGGTTGTCAGGAAGCTGCCCTGCGTCCTGTGACCAAGGACCGTGGGACACGTGCGCAGGGCTGCCTCGCACCTCCGCTCTCCAAACGTGTTAAATGAAACCATTTCTGTACAACCGGTGAGGTAATCAAGTAGCGTCACGCCTTACGGGAAAGCGAGGCTGATGGCAGTGCGACGCTTCTGCCAAAGCCCGCAGCGCAGAGGCCGAGCTGGGGCCGGAGCTCAGGCTCGGGCTCTCCCGGCTCCTCCCGCGCCCCCGGGCTCCGGGCTCTGGGCTCCGCCCGCAGACACGAGCACCTCGCGCTGGACGGGCCGCAAGCGGCAGGACCGCATCACTGACTACCGCAGCCAGGGCACCCGACAGTGAAAGGGGCGCTTTCAAGAATGACACGGGGACAACAGGAGTAACCTGAGGATGCCTCCCTCAAGCTGAGGTGTGTGGTCACCTTGCCCCGGCCTTCACGGGCACAGCGCGCTGGCCCAGCTCTCACAGCGACGGCAGAACCGTGAAGCTTCCCGCTGTGCGTGCCCTTTCCTGCCCAGAGGCCTGTCCAGGTGGAGAAATAACTGATCGGAACGCCTTTAAACACTTTAACTTGTGCTGTTCATGCACAGAAACAAAGAAAGCTCCCCCCCCCCCCCATACACACACACCTCGGACAGGCCAAGCCACGGGGTTTCTGAAGGCTGCTCAAGTGGGATCGCTGACGGGCCTACGCCAAACCCTGCGTGTCCTGAGGAAGCACGGCCCCCTCTTCCTCCCTGACAGCTAACCGGCCATCAGACCCTGCCCGTTCTATCTCCTGGACGCGCAGCTGGTCCGTCCCCAGCACCACGACCAGCCGTCCTGACCCAGCCACCTTCCTCCTCACCGGTCTCCTGAAACAGCTCGGCTCCCCCGTTTCATCTCCTCTGCTCTCCCCCGACACCGCAGGCCGCGCGATCCTCCAAAACACGCCCCAGCCACACGGTTTTCCTGCCTCCAAAGCCCAGCAAAGCTTCCCTTCCCATCTCCCCTGCACGAAGGCACTGCCCCACTGCCAGGGAGGCACTGACGAGGCACCCAAGGGTGCAGGGGGGGGGGCAGCCGCCGACCACGTCGCAGAGTTCCAGCCGCCGTGCAAGGCGGTTCCGCTCAACTCCGCGTCTGTGAAAGGCCACAGCTTCCGGAGGCTTAGAGGCTTTCTCCAAGTCACAGAGATGGGGGACATGGAACCAGGAGTTAAAGTTGGCCTCTGAACCCCACGCCCTTCTCCCAGCACAGTGGGCTTCAGGACCCTCGAGAAAGTGTCACTGCAGACAAGGGTGGCGCCACGTTAAAGATCAGTTTCCCAAGAGATCCAAAAAGAAAGAAAAACAATTGCTATAGAAAATCACTCATAGCTGGGGCTTTTCATCCTATCTACTGTCTACTGTTGGACACACCATATTTTTATAATGTGAACACTAGGGTCAAGATTGCATGTTTTCCTGTATAGGTTTTATGAATAAAGATGAAAACCTTATAGATACTGAAGGAATTAGAGCACATTGTACAATGAATACAGAGACTTAATTCTCAATTGCTTTCTACACGTCTTCTCTTCAGAATTTAGTGACGTACAACATACTCAACATAAACAAGAGACCTCAAACATTCATGTGAAAGTGATCGTGTTTGAATAAAGGCAACAACTGTGCCTCCCAGTATTACTGACTTGAAGAGAGCTGGGAAAATTCTCTCCAAAAGATGCTAATGATATTTTTAAAGCACAAAACAAGGTCCTTAAATATCTTAGCTACAGATGCCAATAAAATTGAATTTATGTCTAGTTCAATCCAATAATGAAAAAGTCAGCAATTAAAGTGTAGATCAACCTCCCTTTGTCTCTCTCTTCCCGAGAAACTTTCACATGTTGAAAATCAATTCCTTTTGTCCTCTTAATATTCATCTGCTACACATTACACAGAAATTCTGGGCATAGAGTGATTCCCACAGGGTCTTTCTTCTACAGAGACGCCTGGTACAAATTAAAGTCTTACTCTCCCTCACAAATTATAGATATGTATTCTGGTAGACCATTGATTTATCAGTTCATGGTTTTGCTAGTTCGGTGGTTTAATTGTAGTCCTTTATGCACAGTTACTCTGGGGTTGGGGATTGCGATGCTACTCTGTGAGATACTGTGTTTCAGTTACTTCCCAGATCTTTGAGCCACTTAGGCTATGCGTGTGTGTGTGTGTGTGTGTGTGTGTGTGTGTGTGTGTGTGTGTCTTAATATACTGGAACAATACAAAGTAACACTGCCTCTGTTGGTGTGTGTGTGTCTTAATATACTGGAACAATACAAAGTAACACTGCCTCCGTTGGTGTGTGTGTGTTTTAATATACTGGAACAATACAGAGTAACACTGCCTCTGTTGGTGATGTTATATGATACAATGATCATAATAGTTATCACAAATAAGGTGGAAAAACAGACTGTGCAGAAAATCTCTTAGAAATGTTCAACTGACGCAAACATTGTTTTAGCACTGGATTTTAGGACCAACAGTGAAGGAAATGACTTTGATCCCAGGCATGTAATGTGCTTTTTGGAGAGCACAGTTTACACAGAGTATCTCTATTAAATCCCTTCCTTTAGAAGGAAACCACAGGCATATGGTGTCACCCACAGCTGAATTCTGAGTCTGGAAATGGTGCTAGGGAAGTTATAAGAATTTCACTTTAATCTGTTACCTCTGAAATATATTAAAAACTTCCTTTGCTGGAGTTGTTCCTTTAGGTCTTTAATGAAGATGGGATTTGATCAGCTCTCGATCACTTAATTCGAACTCCCCGAATTATTCTAATCTCTCCCCAAAGATTCGCTTGTCTAAGTCCAATATCTGCTTCTACTTGTGATCTCCTGGATCAGAAACGGGCACCGTAACTAGTGCAAACTCCCTTCTTCCCCGGAGCCTCCCAGCGACGCCTCACCTCGCTGGAGTCCTCCTGCTGGTTGATGACAGCCAGCGCGTCCTCGGCCGCCTGCCGCTTGGCCTCGGCCACCGTGCGCTCCATCTTGGCCCGCTCGGTGGTGATCATGTCGTGGGCCTTCCGCTCGGCCTCGGACACGGCCTTCTGCAGCTCGGTCATCGCCTGGCGCTTCACCTCGTTGACCGCCTCCTCTGCAGGCCGGGACACCGAATCGGACAAGAGAACACGTCCCGTTAGCACAGGGCCCCGGCTACCGATCGCAGTTAAACAGAACTCTACAGAACAGGCAGGACTGTCGCCCCATTTACGGGCAGTTCTGCTGGCTACCTAAAAAACCCAGCAGATTCCTGAAATTCATTTAGGAAAACGGGGGGGAACCTTAACTTGCACTCTTGGGAATATTTTTTAAACTACTATATCATTACTACAACTTTTCTATCACAGCTAGTACTTCTATCAAGTATTGTGAGACCAGATGAACTACTTAATGGAAAAACACAACCACAAGAAACCTGTCTAGATAATTCACACACATAAACAAGGTGGTCTGCCGCAATGCTGAAGGTCAGGGATTTTCAACCTGTGTGCCTAAGAATTTTTAAAACATGCAATACCTGACTATTTAGTCAGGGGTACTGACCTCTTTTCCCTCAGATTGCCAAATTAAATTAAAAAAATGACAACAGTCAACACAACAATAGCCATCTGGTGTGAATGAACCAAAATTATACTTTTTTTTTTTTGTCAGGCAAAAAGTCCGATATATTTTTTGGTGCGCTGCAGAATTTTAGGAATTAGTTTATGTGCGCATGAGATGAGAAAGGTTGAAAACCACATAGAAGTGCAAACAATTATTTTAGTGGTAAAAATAAAGCACAATAGTAAAAAGGTAATTCATATAGCAATTAAGTTAATGCAGACCTTTTAAAGAAAATCGATGATGAAACAGACAGATGATTCAGCTTTTCTTTTTCTTAAATCATTTCCTGAGTAATGTGGATGTGTGCCTTTACAGACTAAATGACAGAGGTTTCTAAAAATCATTTTCTCATTTCCAAATTTTAACCTGTTGTCTATCTACCTAATCAAATAAGTGCACAGTTTCACATAACCAGCTGTTGCGCTGGACAAATATAACTGAATCACACCGCAGGCCGGAACAATCGGGCCTGGCTACAAACCTGCAAGGTGTCCAGTTCACTTTTTTATTCTTAGCTCTGGGAAGTGTGCAAAGATTTGGCTAATGTACAACCTAAGATTGACAACTAAAACAAGGAATTTCCATTTAAAAAATTAACTGTTCTAATTAACAAGGGAAAATATCCTCCCCCTGAATTAGTTTATCTAATTTTCATCTTTATTCAAAGCAAAATGACAATGATTAATTGAAAATTTAATAAGCAGTAATTATTAACTTGGCAAACCTAGTACCAATTAACACTCTATTAAAACTAATTATGACATGTTTCAAGTACTTGCACTTAATTGTTTCACCCACTTAAAAGTCACCTTAATTAAATGTTCTGTTTAATTAAAAACATAGATTCCTAATAAAAATGTTTTACTGTAGATTAAAAATGTAAGAGATGCAAATACTTCTATGGTTTCCTTCGCACATCTCCAGCCCGACTTGGGGACCGCCGGAAGCCCTCTGCTGGCGACGAGCCTGGCGACCTGCGCAGGCTCCCTCCCTCAGCACGCTCCTTACCTCGCTCGTTTGCAATTACTGTCTGATAGGTTTCATAAACTAAAATATAAGGGAAAGGGCCAGACTGTAAATAGTAACTAAAATACCTTGAGCTTTTATTGGTCGCTTTAAGATATGCAATTAAGCTCTGAATGGGGGCAGTGTACTGTGGAGCTTCTAGCACCTTCTCCAGGCACCGGCAGAAAGCGCCCCCATCACCGGATCCTAAGTGCCTCGGGCACCGGGAGGTGCTGCCTGGCTCCTGCGCAGCCAGGGCCTCCTTCAGCTTGAATATTCAAAGCGAATTAAAATTCTATCTCAGTGGTAATACAGGACAATAATTTTTGCTCACCATCAAAGCTGTAGCTTGACTAATTGTATATGCAAATCAGGCAATTTGTATTTAAATTATGCATTCCTATTCTAATCCCACAGGCATATACAGATCGGCCAAGAGAATTGGTAGGACATTTTCAAGGTGCTTGAATATTTATTACCAATTGCAAACATTCACTGATCGGATGCAAAAAAAATAAAAAAAATGTATACTGATGAAAACAGTTGCAATTCAAAGACCATCTTTAAGTCAGATTTTTTCCAATTTTATAAGGATCTTTTGTAACTTTAGAGTATGTTTTGTTACCTTTGCTGTTGCTTTTAAAAATACTACTTTGATCGATGAGAACTTCCACATTTAAGATTCCAAATACTTTAAAATGTGCACTGTTATATTATTATATAGTATTATTGAGCAACATAAGAATTTTGAATAAAGCCTGTAGATTAAATATTAGTGGAGCAGCACTGGTCCTGCCCTCATTTTGAGAACTGTGTCGTGGTTATACAAGAGAATGTCCTGTGAGGAAATACACACTAAAATGTTGGGAAGGAAAGAAAAATCACATCCAAAACTTGCTTTCAAATGTTTTGGGGGAAAATGTGATGCCTAACAGAAAAAGAAAGGGAGGGGAGAGAAGAAAAGAGAGAGAAATATATGAAAGCAAATACAGTGCAAGAGGGGAAACGGGGTGAAAGGTGTAAGCCAGAGTCACCGGCAACTTTAAATCTCATTTAGCGTGCAGAGCAGCATCTCGTAATGAAAATCAAATGGTATGCGTGGAAAAGAAAAACAGCAGTGTAGCAGCTTTGTCATTTAACTTAAAAAAATTAGCTGTGATCATCGAATACTAATACTATTAATTAGCTTGGAAGACCGATTTTAAAAACTGGTTGTAACCATAAAATTTCTGAGTCTCAACAAGTCAGTTAGTTTCGATGCAGCTTTTATTAAAATGTAAGAATTCAGAGGGAAAGGCTAAAAGTATGCAATTTAAATGATAAAACAACAGATTTTTTTCACAATGAAAAAAAAAAAATCTGCATGAAATGAAACCATTCTAGTCCCTGAAAAATAAGGGTTTGTGATGAAAACATTGCCAGCCTCTCCATTACAGGACCACGAGCAGATGCTGCTAAAATAAAAACTACCCCACGTCCTAATCAGGCCTGGCTTAAGAGTATTAATCGGGATTTTTACATTTTGTGCTGCTGGGGGGGTGTTTTGTATTGTTTTGTGGTGCTCGTTGTCAGCAGGAAAGTCCTCTCTTGTCAGTCTTCACATCACTGGTTTAACAACTGCACACAGCTGCCAGAGCGCTCACGCCGTGTTTTTAAACAGTTCTTACCAGCTTTCTTCCAGATCTCCTCTGGCACGTATCCAGAAGCCGGCCTGTGCAGGAATTCCCGATGCGCGTCTACGGCGAGGGCGGCGGTGGAGAGAGGAGGAAAGCACGTGAGCAGGCTGAGGGCACCGGGACGCAGGGCTACGCCCATCCTACTGGCTGCGCCCCCCACGCGTGAAAGGCTAAGCGTCCACGTCGAGAAAGCAAACAGAAGTAGCAAGGCCGGGCGCCAGGGCTCAGAGAAAACAGGTCCCTGGTCTAAAGGCCTTAGATGCGCAAAGCTCAAGCAATTTTAATGATTTCGTTATACAATATGTTTGGGAAGGCCGTTCCCAGCATGGATCACTATGGGAATTTCTATGGGTATATTTTATTCAAAGAAAATAAATTGCATTGGTAGGTTTTCTTTCAAGAGTCAAACTGGCAGTTAAAAATATACCAGTTTTCACATAGCTCTGACTCTACCCCCTTTCAATAACTAGTGAGCCTTACTTACTGCGTAGCTAATCAGTTCCCACACTTAATTACTCCTTGTCAGCTGATTTCTCAACAGAAACTTTGCAGGCCAGAGGGGAGTGGCAAAAAAACATCCAAAGTGATGGAAAGCAAAGACCTACAACCAGGATTACTCTACCCAGCAAAGCTATCACTTAGAGTCGAGGGACATATAAAGAGCTTCCCAGACAAGAAAAAGTGAAAGGAGTTACCACCACCAAACCAGTATCATATAAGATATTAAAGCATCTTCTTTAAGAATAAAAAACGTAAAAAATAGGAACAATAAAATGGCAGTAAGTACAAATATATAGAGAGAGTTTAGCTTTTAAAAATTTCACACAAAATAGATCATATGGATTTGACATGGGTGGAAGCAAGAGAGAATCATTAGAATGGACTCAAATATTCGGTTGACCAAAAAGAATTAGTACATGCTTTCCAAAAATGAAGCTCCACTTAACAATGAAATACTGTGGTCATTATGCTTGTCCAATTTTAAAAGCTTGAGAAAACAGATAATATAACGATAAAGTTGATGTAGGAATGCTAACCTCCAAAGAACATGCTCATGGAAATGACATGATGCCTTAATATATCCTTCTATTTGCATGAAAATAAACTTCAAGGGTATACAGTCATCCACAGTTAACGCACTCAGTTGGTGTCTTCCACACTGGATTTTCAATGCAAGCATGTGTCATTAGACATTTTGAGGAAGAAAATCATTTTAACTTTAAATATTATAACAATCATTCAACTCTTGATAAGTTTCAAGTAATTGAAATTTTCTCTACATGTATAGATCAAGTAGCAGACTGATTTTTTAAAACAATATTTTAACTAATGATATGCTGAAGGTCAAAAGAAATTCAATCCAGTTTTCTATACTTTGCAAAGCTACAGAATATTGAAAATGGAAAAAGACACAATCACTGTAGCTAAGCATATATCATTTTATATTTAAATGCCTTAAATAAATTTGAATGTTTTGAATCTTGTGGGATATATAGCTTATCATTTGACCAGCCGACAAGATATCCCCAACTATTTTGAGTTAGAAAAGGCTTATTATAGTTTGGTGAAGGGTATATGAAAACTCTGTACTATCTTTGCAATGCTTCTTTAAATCTAAAATTACTCCAAATATAAGTAGTTTATTTTTAAAAGTTTACATTATAATTTTATGACTATGTGATAATTGGAGAGACTGGAAATATCCATGCATTCTCACGTGCACATTCATTTCTATAAAGTAAATTACAAAAACCAAAATGTTTTTATTTACGTCATTTTCATTCATAAAACAAAGAAACCTAGATAAAATCATTTGTGGCATATATGACTTTAAGGAAATGTGATATAGCTAATTCGTTTTGTCAAAATTACTTTCTACACCACTAAAATGGTTTCTAGAACAAATGCAGTGCAGTCAAGTTCACATTCAACCACATGACACAATGAAACAGAGATTTACTTAAGATAACTTTAAAAGACAATATTTTAGGCAAAGACTTTAGCTTAATAGTCATTCTTAAAGGAGGGAAAACACACAATGGGGTAAAGACCGTCTACTCAATAACTGAACATGTAAGAAACTGAAACTAGACACCTTCTTACACCATATACAAGAATAAACTCAACATGGATTAAAGACTGAAAGGACTTGAAACCATAAAACTCCTAGAAGAAAGCACTGGCAATAAAGTTTCTGACATTTCTCTTAGCAATGTTTTTTTCTGATATATATCCTTGGGCAAATAAAACAAACAAACAACCACCACAACAAAAAATGGGTTTTGTCAAATTAAGAAGTTTCTGTACAGCAAAGGAAATCATCAACAAAACAGAAAAAACAACCTACAGAATCGAAGAAGATATTCACCAATGACACATCTGATAAGGGGTTAATATCCAAAATTCACACAGAACTCATACAACTCAGAACCACGAAAACCAACCATCCAATTAAGAAATGGGCAAAGGACCTGAATAGACACTTCTCCAAAGAGCACATCCAGATGGTCAATAGACATATGAAAGGATGCTCAACGTCATTAATTATCAGAAAGATGCAAATTAAAACCACAATGAGGTGTCACCTCACACCTGCCAGAATGTCCACCATCAACAAACCAACAAACGACAAGTGCTGGCGAGGGTGTGGGGAAAGGGGACCCTCGTGCCCTACTGGTGGGAGTGCAGATGGTGCGGCCACCGTGGAAAACACTATGGAGGATCCTCAAAACATTAAAAATGGAGCCGCCTTATGACCCAGTGATTCCACTCTGGGTGTGTATCCGAAACACACTAATGCGGCCCCGGGTCACTGCAGCCTTATTTACAACAGCCAAGATGTGGAAGCAACCCAAGTGCCCATCAGCAGACGAGGGGATCACAAAGCTGTGGGACACACAGGGGTGGGAAAAGCAGGTTATAGTTGTGAGTACACAAAGCACAGAGTTTATTCTTGTGTCGTTATTTGTATTTCTCCATACGAACAACTGCAAGCCTGCTTTTGCCCACTCCTGAACATACAATGGAATACTATTTGGCATGAAAAACCATGAGATCTTAGCATTTGAGACAGCAAGGACGGGCCTATAGGGTATTATGGGGAAATAAGTCAGAGAAAGAAAGACAAGCACCACATGATTTCACCTGCCTGGCTACAGCTCCCGAAAATTCTCAATGACACTTAGACTCAAACTCCACCTAACCCAGACCCTGACAGGAGCACCAAAGCCAACGAAGCAATTCTTTTCTCAGTCCTCTACTACTCCGTTAAATAATCTTTTTTCAAAACAACAGCAGAATCTGAAGGCAAATAGATTATTTTGATGAAATATACATACATTTTCATACATAATACATTCTTTCCAATATCCTCTTTAGTTGTAAGCTAGAGTGTCCTACCCATGGAAATGGAGTAATCAATAACAGACAGATTCCTCAGAATCTATTTTGATATACTGATAAATACTATAATAGCTACACAAACCCAATGATTAATAAATTTAATATTTCTCTTCTGATTAAGTATCAGCAATAACAGAGTCTATAAAGGCAAAATTGAGTTTAAAAACACACACAATAAAAATCCTGTAGTTGATCAATATTACAGGAGACATCTTCTCTCCTAAGACTTTCTTATTTTAGAATATTAGCTAATTTAGACAAACGTATGCAAAAGACCTTAAGTTTCGAAGGCTCAGATTCTAAAGAAGCTAATTTTTAACCATTAACTCTTGACTGCCTATAAAATATCAGTTGCTATAAAATGAATAGCTTAATAAAATGTAGCGGTAGAAACAGAGAAGAGCTTATAGGAGATGTTTTAAAATGGGAAACCTATTTATCCGCATCTACAGAAAGATGAAAAAAATCATAGAAAAGTCCTGCTAACGTAAGTTTAGCTTGCAATGGGATGCAAACTGCTTAGGGGCAAGAGGAGAGGAAAGCCTCCGGAAGACAAGGCGCACCTACGGAGAGAAAAGACCCAGCCGAGGTGGGGGAAATGCTGTAAGGAAGGTGGAAGAACACAAAGCAACAGCTGATGTATGAAAAACACGGATGGTGCACTACACTTACGACAGAATGGAGACCATTGGGTACTAGGTGCAGCGAGGGCCGCCATCAATATACATGAAGGGATGAGCTGAGAGCCTTTGGAGAACCAATGTGACCTCACATGACCCAGGCAGCAATGTCAATGCTTGGCAGCACCTAGGCATGGCCTTCATCCTGTAGTGGGCAGAATGAGGCTGTGATCATGATCATATCTAGCACAAAGCCATCAAAAAACAGGAAGGGTTACGAAACTTCACTTTTACAGGTGCTACTCATTTTTGTTAAGGGTAATAAATTCGGAAATTTCAATATCATGTTTCAGGAGCCCAAACCCAACCTTCCTTAGGATTTCCATCGTCAACGATAAAGGCACCTACTGCTCCAGGAGGCAGCCATCTCTTCTCGTTAAAAGACGGACATATCTTACTAAAAGTCACATCTTTTTCAGCACCATATACTTAAATACAGTAGGCACTTGACGTTGGGAGCTCGGCCGAGTGGTCTCGAAACGAATTTCATTATGTGATTTAAAGGAATCAATGCAAACGTATAAAACTCTAAACATTTCCATGCAGATATAGTCTGAAGGACTTGTTTGTGGTCTTTCTAATCTGATAGTGTAGAAGCCGAATGATATATTTCTTTGGTTAGAGGCAAACTATTTTTCCTTCAGCCTTCCATTATGAATCGGGGTCCCAGAGGTACAAAAGATTTACTGTATAAGGCAGAATTCCCCTGTTCTAGTTTCTCTGCCCATTAAATAAAGTTGTCACCTGAAAATTACTGCCTGGGAGACTTTCTAAATAAAAAGAATACCTCAGAATCTGCTATAATTTCATAATGTTGGCTGCCAAGCAAACACACTAGTTTCATGTACCATTATTCTCTAAAGTTCCTTTTTGAGACTACACATTAGAAAGTAATAATAATAGCAATTACTTATATCTACTATGTGTCAGGCACTGTTTGACATGCTTTATACATAGTAATTCATTTAATATAGAAATATCTATGAGATCTGTATTTTTATTACCCCCAATCGACACATGAGGAAACTGAGGCAGAGAGTTTCTTGGCAAAGGTCACAAGATTAGTAAGAAGAGAAACCAGGGATTCAAACCCAAACGTTCTGCCCAGAATCAGGGCTTTTTACCTTGTGCTAACCTGAGCACGCAGACAGCAGAGGAAGCCTAGAATTCAATCCTATGCCGATCGTAAAGCCTGCCAGCCAGAGGCATTTTAAAACACAAATTCCTCTACTCGTCTACATGGCACAGAGGGTGGTGCTCATTTAACAAATTAAGCTTTTCTGGAACAATTATCTTCATTTTTCAGTCCTAAATTTAAAACAAACAAAACCTCTTTCTGAAGTTCGTCTTTCTGGCAAGAGCGAAACCTTCACAGAAACACACCGATATTGTCTAAATTTCACACCCTCTTGTCGCAGTATTAAAATATTCAAAACACATGGGGAAATGTACCCATATTTCAGTTTCAGGCTTCCGTCTCTAACACCAGTCCTAGGTCTAATATTAGATAATTCTCTCTAATGATGCAGAAGACTTATTGAGAAACATTAAAGGTCCTAGAATATAAAGATTCTAGAATAGCTTAAAAGCAGTAAACAGAAAGTAATCTAAAGGGACTAAGATGTTGGGGGCCAAGAGAGCGATATGCACAACACATCGAAGTGAAAGGAAATGAAGACGAAGGAAGGAAAAAACCAACCCGGAGACCCAGATAAATGCGCCGAGAGCCCAGGGAGTGCCACCCGGCAGCTACCTGCCTACAGCACAGAGGGATTCTACTCAGGCGACAAAAATGTCAGCTCTGATGCCATTAGCTTGTTCTTCAGGGAAGCGCACAGTGTAGAAACACAAACGCATAGATATGTCATGCTTTGAACATAGGAAAAAGCTGTTTAAAAATTAGCTTTCCAATTTTGTTAAAGACTTGGATATTTAGGGTTTTTCCTGGAGCAAGTTAACAGTAATAATGAAAACAATAAACATCTATTATTTCAAGAATAAATCTATTATTCTGAAAGTCCTCCAAGAGGTCAACCTATTTTCGACTTAAAGAGTAGAAATAACATCATAAGTTCAAATGTGTGCTCAATTTTAAAATTGTTTGAGAGGCTATTCGAAATAGCCCTCATTCAATATCTGGGAAAAAATCCCAGAATTTAATTAGAAATAATCGTACTATCTTACTAATCCCTCACAATGGCTTAGTACTATGGATATATTTCAAATGAAGAACTTATATGCATATATGCATAACCCATGGACACAGGCAATCATGTGGGGAAGGCCTGGAGGGAGTGGAGGGGACAAGGGGGAAAAATGGGGGACATCTCTAATACTTTCAACAATAAAGATAAATTTTTTAAAAAGATAATAAATTTATAGTTGAGATTAAAAAAAAAAAAGTGAGACTGGGAATGAGTTTAGCAAATACAGAGCAACCGTCATGGAAGTTGCCTCTTCCTCTCTGTGGTCCCCAAATGTTAAAATGCGAAGAACGTGTCTACAGGTGAGCGCTGCCGGCTTCCAAGCCAGAGGTGTAACGAGGGCAATAACCTGATTGACAGACACTGTCCACGGTGCTGTTCGGAAGCTCTCAGGGGCTCAGGGGAAATCAGACGACAGCTTACGGATTCAGAAAATAGGGCTGGAAAACACACAACGCAACACTAGGCTACGGCGATCTGTGTGTCCATAAAGATACAGACATTTAATAGCTCAATCTTAATACAAACACCCCCTACGCACTTTACAGAGGCAAATAAAAAAAAATTTATCAGCCAATAACCTCCGATCCTTTCGCTGCCCATCAACTCCAGATACACTCAACACCAAAACCTAGGGGAGAACCTTAGAAGGCACTTTATAACACAGATGTTATTATGGCCCCTGATTACAGACCACCTGACCTGGTCTAAAATTTATTTATAGGCACAGGCCAAGCCCACAGGATAGAACTCAAAGGCCTCAAGAATCTACGAGCAACACACAGAGTAAAACAACGGCCAGATGCTCAAGTCGGCACCTTGTGGGGCTCAGACAGGCTCCCTCTAAAACTGTGACAGGCTCTTAAGAGGAAACCTACCATCGATGTTCCCAAGGATGTGACTGTTTTGCCAGAGTCCAAACAAATCAACGAAACACTTGGAGCCTTTGAGTAACACGATCTACAAAAGCTTAACGCCAAAGCAGTTTTGCCAAAAATATGAATTCATTACGCATCATTGAAAGTAATGTGATGTGTGTACTCTTAAGAAGGAGTTTGTGTGTTTTTTAAATATATCTTTATTGATTTCAGAGAGAGGAAAGGAGAGGGAGAGAGAGAGAAACATCCATGATGAGAGAGTCATTGATCGGCTGCCTCCTGCACGCCCCCGACTGGGGCTCGAGCCCGCAACCCGGGCCTGTGCCCTGACCGGGAGCGAACCTTGGTCACCTGGATCCTAGGTGGACGCTCAACCGCTGAGCCACGCCCGGCCGGGCAAGAAGGAGTTTTTAAAAAAAAACAACTTTACCCTTTCGGTTCCGTAACAGGAAAACCAAGCCTGCCTTCCTGGGGAAGGACCAACTTGGGTGTCACCGGGGCCCACCTGCCACAGTGGCGGCTGTGGAATGAGCGCCCTGGGTGCTCGTGCTGACGATGCCCATCCAAGGAGGAAGCCCTGTCCGTTCCTGAAGGTTTCTTTTACAGAGCACAGCAGGTGGGTAACACTGGTGCTGCCAGTCCCAGGGTCTGATGGGAAGGGGCCAGCGGTGCCACACGACCAGCCATCTCCGCCCATCGCGTCCACCAGACCACAGGTTGCTCGGGGCAGGGAGGGCTCATCCGTTTCCCTTACTGGGGCGCCTAGCACCTGCTGGCACCGAGCAGGCACCCAATAAACAGGCGCACGCACTGAGGGTGCTCAACGTGTCCTGGGGCTTCTCACCCCTGAACTTTCACTTACTTTAAGGCTCTCAATTTTTGTCTGTACTGAATGGTTACAAATCCCCCCCCCCCCTTTTTTTTATCCTGAGCAGATCTGTCATGGTTAACCCATTTTTGTTTACAATAAGGAAATAAAAAAACAAGATGCTTGCCCGGCCGGCATGGCTCAGTGGTTGAGCGTTGACCTATGAACCAGGAGGTCACGGTTTGATTCCCGGTCAGGGCACATGCCCGGGATGTGGGCTCGATCCCCAGCAGCGGGTGTGCAGGAGGCAGCCGATCAATGACTCTCTCATCATTGATGTTTCTCTCTCTCTCCCCCTCTCCCCTCCTCTGTCTGAAACCAATAAAAACATACTAAAATAACAAAAACAAAAAAACAAGATGCTTACACTGCTCTACTCTAAACAGTTTTATTTGGATCAATATCAAGTGCTAATCAAACTTAAACCTATTTTCATTGCTTGCTCTAACATAACCTAACCAACACAGGCTTGTCTTTAAAATATGCTTTAGAATAATGCCTGCTGGGTAAATTAAGCGACTTAGAATCTTCATTTAATACTTATTAGGGTGACAGCATTCAGCATCTGGGGATTAGCAGGAATCACAAACCTAAGCGTAAAGGAAACTTTATTGGCTAGGAGCAATTTTAATTACAGAGATCATGTAATCAGTAATGATAATTAGGCCAACACCCTGAGCTTAATCCACACATGCTCTACAACATGGACTGTACCCTAACCTGAGTTACCTGACAGGTGTGGGGTGAAACATAACAAGAGAGAACAGGTATCGACATAAATCCGTCTCCACCAAGTTTACTCAGATGATACACCCATATAACGTCCAGCAATAAAAATGGTGATAGCTCACTATTAATTTCAAAACAGGTTCACAGGCCACTCAGAAATTCTCTCAGGTTCAAGATTTCTTTCCATAGTCAGGCATCGCTCGGAAATAGCGCAGGTGTGGTCCGAGACCACCGCGATGAAGCGCAGATCGAGACAGAGTGAGCCACAGGGACTTCTGGTGTCCCCAAGCCTATCAAAGTTATGTTTGCACTCTAGAGTGGACCAATGAGTGTGTGACAGCTTTATGTCTAAAAATCCGTGTACATACCTTAATGGAAAATATTTTTATTGCTAAAAAGTGCTAACGGTCATCTGAGCCTTTGGAAATGGAACCGATCGATAAGACTTGTTTGACACGGGGTTGCCTCAAACCTTCAATTTGTAAAAAACGCACTATCTGCGAAATGCAATGAAAGGAGGTGTGCCTGTATTTGTGACGATACTCCTAACTATGACCCCAACAAGCTCCAAATATCGAGAGTAAGTATGGCTACATATCAGCATCCTGAAATGCTAGAGTATGGCTGTGAGTCCTGTGTATCACTAGTAATAATGAAATCACGGGTAAGCAACCCGAGTGAAGGTAAAAATCACAGGCCGAGAACCACAACTTGATCACTAATTTTCTAGCGGCAGCGGGCAAACTACATGGCCCTTAGGTCTCTCTTCCTGGGGGAATTTTAAGGTAACGTGGCTTTTTAAAAAATGTAAGATACAGCTAAAAAATAAGATTGTCGCCTGGCAGGTGTGGCTCCGTGGCTGAGCATCGACCCGCGAACCAAGAGGTCACTGGTTCGATTCCCGGTCAGGGCACAGGCCCGGGCTGTGGGCTCCGTCCCCAGGAGGGAGCGTGCAGGAGGCAGCCGATCAATGACTCATCATTGATGTTTCTACCTCCTTCCCTCTCTCTCTAAAAATCAATAAAAACATATATATTTTTTAAAAAGTAGTGATTTTTTTTTTAAAAAAAAAAAGATTGTCTTTGAGACTGTGTCTTTAACTAAAAATCAGACAACAGCCCTCCCTGCCTGCAGGGCTCTGGGGCGCCGGGGTGCAGAGCGGCCCCCCCGAGGGCTCCGGTTCTCGCGAGGTGGCGGCAGGGTCCGAGGGCCGCGCGTGACACCCGGGCAGCTCTGAAGCTTTACCACGGGCCCAGCACCTCACCCAGGAAAGCCGCTTCGGCCTCGTGACCGCCACGCGCTCGCCAAGCTGCCCACCCTCCTGACAGACAGACAGACAGACGGCCGAGGGACCGGTACCTAGAGCCACGGGGTCGGGGGTGACGGGGCTCTGCTGCCGGGAGTGGCCGCCCTTTTTCAAGTCCTCGGCGTCGCTGTAGCGCCGGATCCAGTAGTTGAGCTCCTCGCGGTCGGCCTCCTGGCAGCGGCGCAGCACCGTGAGCGAGCGCCGCGTCTTCTCCACCATGTCCATGATGCAGTTCAGCAGCTGCGGGGGGAGCGCCGCTTTAACGCGGGGCTGCGCTCTCAGGCCGGCGGGGTCAGACCTGAGACCGAGCCCCGCGGGCGAGAGAGCTCGGCGGGAGCGAGAACAGAAGGTGGGGGCGTGAGCACGAGGGTGACACCGGGCGCCCGCCAGGGAGGCGCGGCCGCTCCAAGCCCAGGCCCCCTCTAACCGGGCGCCCCTCCCCGCAAGGCCGCTGGTCCCGTCTCAGGAGGCCCCCCGAGACCTTAGCGCGTCTCTGCCTGAGCCGCCCTGGTTCCCGCTTAGAAATCAAACCCCACCTTCGACTTCAAACCTCCTCCCTCATCTCTTCTGCCGAGGTCAGCAGGAAACGCACCGGCTTCCGGGGCCCCGCGCCCTTACTGCGCCAGGCAACCGCTCCAGCTGCGCTCAAAACGCTAAACCCGAGCAATTACCAACGTCTTACATGGTCGAGGTGCTTCCACTCCTCCGCCCACTCTCTGTCCGTCAGCCTGTGGTCGATCATCTCCTCCTGCCGGGTGCCATGCAACCCTACAAACAGAGAGGAAGGCTGAGTGGCCCCGCCGCACTCAGGGCACAGGGCACGGGGCACGCACGGGGCTCAGCAAAGGCCACGTGGGCCAGCGAGGCAGCCGGAGGCCTTTCGGGGAGGCGCTCGGCCTCAGGGTTACCCAACGCAGGCTCCCCCAGCTGAGACCGGGAGAGCCGGGGCACTCGGGGAGGCCAGCCGCTCACAGCCCGTCTTTTACGCACGAGGAAAGAGGGAGCTGGTTTTCCAGGTAACATTCCCTAAGCGAAAATAAAGGCAGCGAAGATCACTCTGCGGGGCAGGAGTGTGCTTTCCTAAAGCAAGCCCGGTGCAGTTTTCCTGTGTTTCAGCACCTTGTAAGTGAGCACGGCCCTGTTACAGAGACCACACCTCCAGGATCGCGTCAGTCTCGAAGAGGGGCTTATGTGGTCCGAAAGCCGCACTTGCCCATTCAACTTACCGAAATGTAAAAAACAGAACTAAATCGGACATCCTCTACGAAAAACGTCAATATACCAGATATAATTTTGGACAAATATCATAAATCCAAACCAAGAAACTTAGAAACCTAATCCTTAGCCCACAGCATAAGCGTATTTGCTCTTCGGCATCACAGTGAAGATGCTGCTGTGAAAAAGCAGCACATACATGCTTACCAGGTGGGTGACAACAGGGACAGACACGAGCAGTCATCAGGACGCTCATCGGAATAGAAAATAGATGTGTCTCCACAGCAGCCAAGATAGAAAGCAGCCCACGTGTCCGCTGGTAGATGAATAAAGGGGACGGGATGCACACGCGCTCACAGAGGAATATTACTCAGCAATAAAAAAGAACGCAATCTTGCCCTGGATGGACCTGCAGGGCGTTATGCTAAGGGAAATAAGTCAGACAGAGAAAGACAAATACCACAAGGTTTCGCTTATAGGTAGAATCTAAAACAAAACAAAGACAGACTGACAGAAATAGAGACCGAAGGGATGGCTACCAGAGGGGAGCGGAAGACGGTGGGGGAAGACCTGGAAGGGGAATCTTGTCAGCGTTACTGCGAGTAGTTCGCACGGTGACAGGTGATTAGCAGGGTTAGTGGGGTGATCACACTGTAAGGTATGAAAATGTCTAGTCTTTATACTGTGCACCTGAAACCAGCATAACCAGTATGAGACTGTATACCAAGCATACTTAAATTTAAAAATTAATCAATTAAAATAAACAATAAATGCCAAAACAACTTGCTGAAACACGAAGAACTTGACACAATTAAGCTGGATTTCACAATAAAACCTTTTCTTTGCATTACGGAACAAAAATTCGGTCAATGATATAAGCAAGAATAGGGTGGAAAGCTCGGAGGTGCCTGGGCCTGTGTGGCTCGTCTTCCGAAGTCACTGTGCATAGAACACCTTAAGGCTGCACTGTCACGGAAAGGCGCCGGGCTAGGGCGGATTCCCCTTTAGACAATTAAAACTGTTCTTTTTGGTTTAGGTACCCGAATAGCACATGCAGACTGGCATGTTTCGGGCTTCTTGACGCCCAGGGTCTTCCTCCGGGGGGTCTCGCGTACGAGTTAAATGCAACAGGGTAAGAGCCACCGGGTCACCCGCGGCGCTGCACGCCTGTGAAATCTGAGTGGTTCAAGTCCCTTCCAGCTGACTCGGAACCATGAGGAAGACGGGTCACGTGCCTGTTTTCAGCCAACCGTAAAAGGTGAACGACTATCAACCATGAAAAATGAACAAAGGCAGGGCACCTTTTTCTCCGGAAAAGCTAAATATGAAACACCCTGCATCCCTCCTGTCCGAGGAGATGCTTTCCGAACGTGAAAATGGTCAGTGCCACCTATTGGGAGAAATGCAGAATTGCAAATATGTTTTAATAAATCCGCACCACGGAAAAGACACCGGGGAAAAGTAGCGTTTGGTTATTGCTGTCTGTTGTGACTATCTCGAGCTGAAGTGTTTGCAAATGTGTAATTTTTGTTGACTGTTTGTTGCCTGTGTTTTAAAGGAAATGAGTCATCACAGAAGACAACCAGGGAGGGGTGAAGGCACAAGTAATGGAGACCTTGAAGGGCCAAGAACCCCAGAGATTTCGGAAGTTTCAATGCTCAGCTGACTAAACAAATCATGATACGGGCTCTAACACGGGGACTGGGATTAATGCGAAACACGGTGTCTGTGGCTAATGGGATTCCAACATTTGTGGAGCAGTATTAGGCTTCATCTCATTTTTTTTTTTTTTAAAAATACAAGTATATTAGAAACATGCCTGAGCCCAAGTACTTGGAAAAATATAGGGCTCATGGGCTGTTCCTGAACTCTGAAGGTCACTTGTTAGAATCAAATCTTTAAAAGGAAAACATAAAAACAACTCAAAATTTTACATTTTATGAATTTCTCTATTTCAGATACTTAAATATTTCATCAGCCCACGTTTTTTATTTATATTCATAGTACCACGGAGACGTGCTACGGGACAGTAGCTCCTAAGCCGTAAGGAGCCGAAGGTGTCCTTTGTGGGAAGTTTGACACTAATGTGGAGCCTTAACTGGTTCTTATGCTTTAGAAGATTTTAGCTAACTAGGCTAAGACTCTGAGTTTATTTAGGAACGAATGCTGCTGGGAACGTTATTTTATTAAAGGATTCTAATGAGTATATTTTTCTACGTAAAATAGGCATTTATAAGTCATGCCAGACTAAGTACATCTTTATGACAATCTTTTTATCTTCACCTGAAAATACGTTTATTGATTTTAGAGAGGGGAAGGGGGCGGAGAGAGAGAGGGAGAGAAACATCGATCGGTTGCCTCCCAGATGCACCCCAATTGGAGATCAAACGCGCAACCTAGGTATGTGCCCGGACTGGGGATCTGAAGAGCAACCTTTTGGTGTACAGGGTGACGCGCCATCCAACTGAGCCGCCTGGCCAGGGCTATGACAATTTTTGTATTTTCATTTGTCACTCATACATCACGACTTTATTTTATTTTAACACATTCTAAACCCTGCCAGACTTTAAGGATGATTTAATAGTTACACATATTTATAGAGATAGGTACTCTTGGTTTTATAAGCTGATATAATTAAAAAATAAGAAACACTGTCTGAAAAAGAATTACATGAAACCAACAGATATAATCCATCCTGGCCCACCAAATCCCCCATGTGAGGAAAATGTGTCAGCGACTCAGCTACAAGGCAAAGGGAAGTCCTGCTGGTGAGTGGCACGGACACAGGAGATGGAAAAAGAAAGGACGGGCCCAAGCCCGCCGAGTCCACCACCCCCCTCACTTTCCACGGCGCTCACTTGTCCTTCGGAAGGCAATGTCTCCTAAACGCTTCATTCCCAATAGCTTTATTCATGCGAAGGATGAACGCATGGAGGCGAATGGGACGCATATTAACCAAACCCATTCCTTCTCTGGAATGATCATCTTCGACACAAAATTTCAATACTGAATGTATTCGCCGGCAGTTTCAAGTTAAAAAGGGAAAAGTGCCGAATCATTCCTCAAAGAACACACGGTTAAGTCGCAGACGTGCTACTTCATATTTTTCGAAGATGACGTATCATGGAGACTGGAAAAATAAAAATGAATTTTAAGTCTATCGGAAATAAAAGATACAATAAAAGAAATCGATTTTAACAATATTTGTGGCAGGTGGATTGCAATTGCAATTTCTCATATTAAACAAATTAAACTAGCCCTGGCCAGTGTGGCTCAGTTGGTTGAGCACTGCCCCATGCTCCAAGGGGTCACCGGTGCCCAGGTTGCGGGCTTGGTCCCCCCCCGGTGGGGGGTGGTGTGCGGGAGGAAGTTGATCCCTCACTGAGGTCTCACTCTCTCCCTCTCCTTTACTCTCTCTCTAAAAAAATAAATTAAAACGTATTTTTAAAAAATTAGTTGAGGGCTTATATTAATTTAGATGTCCCCTTCCAAAAAAAAAAAAAAAATAATTAAACCTGCTGTCATAAGAATACAATGAACTAAGAGAAGGAAAGCGCAGCTGTGAAAGAACGTATGCACACGAACCAAGTGTCCTCATCAAGGGGCAACAGAAAGGGAGAAGGGCATCTGCACCCCGGTCGCGAACGTTACGCCCCAAGTGCAGCCGCGAAGCGGCGCCCCGGGTCTCGGGCAGCCACTGCCGTGGGCGGTGGGCGGTCCTTCGTCTTACCCATAGGTCTGCTTCTGTCCCTGAGGTCCCTGTGGCTGGGGTGTCGGTAGGAGTCCCTGTAGTGGTGGGCGATGGCCATGTCGTCCAGCCGGTAGTGCGGGGCCGGCGGCGGGGCGGGGTGCGGCAGGCCGTTGGGCTGGTAGGACAGGCCGTTGTTGGGGCTGTAGCGCTGGCCGGGGCTGATAGTGCACGGCCGCTTGCTCGGGTGCTCTGAGTGCAAAGGCTCTCGGTCAAAGCCATTTTCTTTGGTTCTGGGGAGAGAAAGAGCTTGTTTATAACGTCCTCGGAAACCAGCGGAAGCCGGCAGACTCCCGCGTCTGACCCCGTGCGAGAAGCCCAGCACCCCTCCGTGGGCCAGGTCCCCGCAGGCTCGGCCGCCCGCGCCGAGGTCGCAGGGGGCGCGGGGCCACGCAGGAGGGACCGTCCCGTCCCCAGGCGCCCTTCAGGAAACGCATTTTCGGGTGACGCGCGCGTTTAGGTCATCAACCAAAGGAAGCCCAGCCCCACTCCGCAGGTAACACTTTCACTCAAAGGCGAGCACTGGATTCCTAGCGGTTACCCCGAGACCCTGCACCCGGGAAGGTTCCAGTAGGAACAAGCCCTCGGACGGGTTCTGAACGTGCACCCGGCCCGCCCCCCGGCCCGCGCCCGCCTTTCACGTCAGAGAACCTGGGAGAGCTGCGTTGTGCAGTGCAGTGGCCACACGTGGCTGTTTACATTTAAACGTAAGTTATTTAAGATTGACTAAAGTTGAACATTCAGTTCTTCAGGGGCGGTAAGCAGCCGCGTTCAGGTGGTGGTTGTCACCCGGGGCTGGGGGCTACAGCAGTGGCCTGCGCAGATCCATCGTCACAGAAAGGACATCCCCACTGTCACAGAAAGTCCTACGGGAAAGCGCGGACCCGATGAGCTAGCACAATAAAGCAATGCGCTGCCTGGGACTCTGCCTGTAGGTGGCCACCCTTATTTTAAAAGTTGAGGAAACACATGGCCGGAGAGCACGTGTGACCTCTCTGGGGTCCTCCGGTCTCCGGGCAGGACGCCACACCTTGACTGCACTCGATGACGTGACACACGAAGCTCTGAACTTGACTTTCAGAAGTAACACGTTGTAGAAAGGAGACCTGATAACTAATCCCTCTCCTGTACTTTCAAAAAGAGACGGGCCTGAAGGAATATTTCCTGGCTGAATAGGTCTCTATTGTTAAGGACAAACTTAATATATTCAGTAAGATAGGAACAGCCCACTTCCAACTGTGACGGGCCTCGCAGCTCCCCGACGAATTTTCGATGCCGTCGCCGGCTCTCGCCACAAGACCAGCCTTCCACGGTCAGACCAGTGGTAAAACCTGCTTTCCCCGCAAAACTTCCGCGTAAGAATTCTACCCAGTCACCGCGGCTACAGTTCTGCACGCCTTGCCGAGTTCACGTTGGCAATGACAGCCCAGGGGCCTGAGGACATTTTCCCTACTTTCCTGGCTTCCAGGATAGTCCGCCTGATGGCACTAGTAGCAGCTGACTCCACAAGGGAGCTCACTGGGGCCACAGGATTCCACGGCGAGCCGTCCTTCGTATCGAGTGGGGCGGATCCCCAGTGACACACCCCGGACGGGGAGAATACGGGACCAGGGACAGCAGGCACAGCACACAAGAACCTGAGGGGAGCTGCGGAGGTCCGCGGGCGGTGAGCACATGCCCGCTGCATCCTGCAGAAGGATGCACTGTCCCCGAGAGAGCAGACTGGCCGCCCTGGAAATGACCGAAGGGTGTGGTCCCTGCGGGAGTGGTGGCCAGAAGCCTCAGCGCCGCTCCCATCAGAGTCTGTGCTAAAACACCATTCGTATCAGACATAAATGTCCAGCTCAGACATTACCTAAACACTTTGCTTTAAAATAACTTTTTAAATTTGTATTTATTGTTGGCAGTATTACAGATGCCCTCTTCTTCCCCTCACCGATCCCCTCCACCCCTCTCCACCCACCCCCAGGCCTCCCCATACCATTGTCTGCGTCCATGGGTTATGCATATAAGCATATTTTTAAAAGTGAAAGGAAACATCCTAGATATCGATTTATCTTCTAAGAGTGTATCTATGCGGTTCTAATCTGTATTTCCATGTCCTGTGCATTTCTGAATAATACACTTCAACATTCAATGCCTGTTAGCAGCATAAATCAGCTGAAAAAATACGACTATTAGTAGCTATGAGCACAACGCTAACACAGCACCTACCTTACTGGCAGTGTGGTGCAGTGGAAAGAGCTCTGGACTGGGAATCGTGAGATATGAGATCTAGTCCTGGCTCTTCCACGACTAGCTGTGTGACCTTGGGCAAGCCACTTAACCTCTCTGGACCTCAGTTTGCTCATCTGTAAAATGAAAGGGTGGGATGAGGTCAGGGGTTTTCAAACTGTGCCACTGGGGGCACTGAAGGGATTCTGCGGGCAACGGGGAACTTCCCTCTAAACAACTGAGATTACATGGCCAGGGGTGCCCACTTATTATTGCCTGTTTTCACAAATCTGGGTTCTGCCTAAGGTTTCATTTTATTTATTTTTTATTGTTATTTTAAATGTATCTTTATTGTTCAAAGTATTTTAAAGGAAGAAATCTGCCGCTAAAATCAAGTCTGAAAACCACTGGACTAGATGACTTCTGAGGTCCCTCTGAGTTTGAAAACTCTGTAATTCAACTTTCTTACATTTACAACTAAATGTCACGGTTAAATGGTTATGCAGATGCAGACACACAGGGCTGATGGTCCTCGGGCCACACTGCGTCTGTGCCAACCCCTTCAGCCAACAGAGTAGCTCTTTGATGTTTGCTTTG
Source organism: Miniopterus natalensis (assembly GCF_054644295.1). Classification (NCBI taxonomy): domain Eukaryota; kingdom Metazoa; phylum Chordata; class Mammalia; order Chiroptera; family Miniopteridae; genus Miniopterus; species Miniopterus natalensis. The sequence continues at coordinate 2,958,744 of NC_142096.1, forward strand.
AACAATTTATTATTTATAGCTAATTCTTGGGGCAAAAATAGCAAATATCCTCTAAATACCTTAGAGCAGCCACTGTTGCATTTCTAAATATAGAAACGTTTTTGGCCCAGTTGTGTCAAACTGCCTCAACTTACCCTTGTTCAAATATAACAACATAAAAGCTGGAAGAATTCTCACAATTTTCAGAATGTTATTTATCTTGACCCTCAGATCCGCCGTCCGGTCAGTGCTATTATGTCCATAAACCATTATTATAAAAAAAAGATATTTCCCCCTAAAACAAGGACCGTGAGTGATAACCTGAGCAGGGCTAGGTCCTGAGTCTGCCCTGTCACTTCTTTCAGGACCCCTCTGCCTTAGTAACATTTACATAAAATAGTATGACATTCAAAAAGTGAGGGAGAATAAAACAATTATTATAATATCATGACAATAGACTAACAGGACCAATCAGTCTCCTATATAAAAGGAGCAGGCACATGTTCTTTTTCTAGATTAAATTTATTTTTTAAGTGTGTGTGTGGGGGGAGTGGATATCACTACAAAGGCTGTTCTAGGGGGAGGCAAACCAGTCTAGCACAATAAACCTGAGAATGGCATAGAAAAAACGTCAAAATTCTAATATTGGTCCTGTCACAAATAAATCAGGGCTTTAGGCACTCACGTCTCCAAGCTACACGAGTGTTTCAAACAGAACACGTCCAAACTGACCTCATCTTACCCTGGCACTTCTTGTGCCATCAGTTACGCCACCTTTCCCCAGTCACCCAAGGAGAAACCTGGGCATCACTACCTCTGTCTTCTCCAAATGAAGTCCTGCTGCTGGTCCCTTCAGCATCTCTAGAACAGGCCCCTCTGCCCCGCCCCTGGGTCCCTGTACCTTGGCCCCATCACAACACTGTCCCAATCGGCCAGTATCTCCGTCAGGGCAACGCCCGAGATGCTGGTAGGGGCTCAACATTTTCAAACACTCTATTTTTTTATAGATCAGGAGGTAACAGCTCTATTTTTTTACAAGCCCCAAACATTAGTAACTTCATATTAAACATCTTTTCCCCTTTTCTTACACATGCAATTTGTTACGATTATCATAGAAAGAGCAGACACCGCATCAAGGGGGGTGGGGAGTAAAACACTCTTGTCGTTTCCAAACAATCCGGTAAAAGTTCCAGGCATGAACTGTTAAAAACGAAGTGAATTTAGATATGAATTTTACATAACACCTTTCTCTCGGTACTGAGAAAAGTGTATCTGAAACAAAATATATGACAAATCCCCCTGCCTCCTTAAAAAGAAAATCGAACACAATTTTTCATGACAGCCCACGGGGGTTCCTGCGTTTTCTCTCGTCTCAGCGGGGGTGGGGCAGGTAGACGCTGAGTGACCCGGGACCGTTCCCACGGGCCACGCGGGAAGAAACGCCGACAGTCCCTCCCTGGCTAAGCCACCACCGAGCCCGTAACCCCCCCCGCGGCGCGCCGACGCCTCGGGATCAGTGACATGCGGGCCGTGCTGACACTCCAGACACACGAACACGACGCCTGGGCCTGCGAGGATCACGGGACAGCAGGTTAGAGCCGCCCGAGCTCCCCTCTCCCGGCAAGAAGGCGGGACGCCGCGTCGCGGGCCTCCTGGAGCTGGCCACCCGCTCAGCATCAGGCTCCCGCTGTTGGCTGTCCCCCGCCTTTCGCGATCCCGGCCTGTCCACTGCGCCTCGGCCGGAGCTGCGCTCCCCTCTCTAACCTGCACGTTCGGAGCGAAGCCCCCCAGGTTTTTCTTGGTCAGTGAACCAATCGTGGCATTTTGTGCCTGGGCTGTCGAGGGCTGTTTTCACGGCTGTGTGGGTCTCCGAGGTGCATCTTCGAAAATGGTAGAAAGCAAGACAGACTCTTAAGGAAGAGACTATTTTGTATAATACTGAAAATGACTGACATTAAGTTTGACTTGACCTGCAAACCCAATACAAGCTGTTCAGAGACTCGCCACAGAGCTATTTTTAAAAGAAAGTAGAATAAATTTCACTGCTCCATACAGGGGGGAAAATGATTCTGTGGGCCTCCCCGGGGTATGCACTTCTTTGTAAATAATAATAATGCTTAAAAACCCCAACAGACATAACCAGTGACGATTACATTTGAGGAGAGAGAGAAGTTAAATTTGCCCAAATCTATGCCAAAAACACCTGACGACTGTTCAGTCGATGAAATCAGCAATTATCACAAAATTTAAGCCCCCAAGGTTGTAAACAAAATGCAGAGTGCTCTTTTGTTCACGACATGTCACGAACAAATTACCGAAATGTGTTTTCTCCTCAGGTGTCAGTTTTTCCCTCTTTCGGTGACTGATGGTTCCCAGTGTTATTACAGAAACAGATTGATCTTTTTAATGAGCCAGTTTAATAGACTCCAGCATCTCAACGTGGCTGCTCATCCATGTCAGACCATATGCACCAGCAAAACATTCGGTAAAACAAAAAAAGCTCTGCTGTCAGACAGCTCCGTACTCTATAAATTCCGTACAGTAGGTCTGGATACGCAGATAAATAACCGGAGAGGAGGAAACCGCACATGCAAACAAGAGGCAGGAAATCTATGCGAAGAAATACTAGAGAGGCCCCTATTTCCTTGGCTCTGATCAGATTCCCACAAGGTCCAAGTGTATTTACACAACATCTTCTCATTCCCTTTCCTCCTAACTCGAAGGAAACCCATTTGCCATTTTTCCCACGATAACACACCTTTCAGGGTTCCCGTTCGAAAGAAAGGCCCCATCCCGGGAGCAGGCTGGTTAATTCGACTCCAGCAGTTCATTCTGCCCGTGAGTGACCACGGGGGGGATGACACCGGGCTCTAAGCGAGTTCTTTCCACCCGGCTAAATGCCAGCAGCAGTGCGCACACGGCCCTGCCGCTCACCCAGGCGGCGGCGCCGAGTCTCGGGGCGATGCGAAGTCTCCGTATCAGCGCCGGCACTTCGCTCAGGGCTCACCCAAAGTCCAGGGGCCGGGCGCTTGCACATCTGAAACCCTGGGGAAGGCCCGGTGGGGAAACGCCCGGGAATGTGGAGAAACGAATGAAAGGAGCGTCCAGGCTGCCTGCTGTGGCGGCTTAGCAGCTAGGGATCCAGGAACACACGGGCCCATTTCCAATGCTGCCTCGAGGACCATCTCTGACTGGTCACAGCCGGCTACGCCTTTCCCTGTTCCCCTCTCCTCCACCCGAATAAACGTCCTCCTTCCCGGTTTTCCACCCCGGCTCCCCCTATTAAATTCTTTTACTACATTGGAGCTGCAGCCATAGCCTCCCATCCCGACACCTGCGCCCGGCACTGATCTCCTGCAGGGTGAACGGGGCCAGAGGGAACGCACGCCTGGGCCACCTACCCGGGGCCGCCTCGCGGTTTTTTTAGGATCAGGTGGCTGTGCCTCTCCGGCGCCCGGGTTAAGTCGTTCCCTTTTAGCTAAAGCACTAAATGCTCACAGGCGGCCTAGGAAGCCTGACCTGCAAGGATGAAAAAGCAGCGCTATGGGCAGGTCCTGCAGGAAGGCGGGGCTGCAGCCTGCCCGCAGCGAACCAGCGGTTAGCCTCTGCTGCAGGAATTTCACACGAGGAGGGGGCCCCGGGTCAGGAGGAGACCGACTCCGGAGGTTGTAGCATAAAAACTACAGGCGCTGTATGCGGACGGGCTCGCTTTTAGTAACATTCCAGTTTGCAAAGCGGCGGATTCACGTAAGGGCAGCTGATGCCGTCACGGGAAGATGCCCCCGAGCAGCTCCCAGGACAGAAGCTTCTGTGACTCTGGAGCGTGACTGTGGCCGAGAGTCCCCTCAGCGGCCCTTACGGTCCTGCCCGTGGAAGAGAGAGTGCAGCAGAGAAAGAAAACAAAGCACACGACGGAGGAGTTTGAGAGCAGCGGATTCCCCATCGCTCACAAACACTGAAATGCTGCTAATCAGACCCTGCCTCCCTGTATTAGCAGCTGATTACACACGAGGAGGATGCCTTAAGGAAAATTATTTTAATAAGGTACACGGGCAATTTCATGTACGTGCCTCGTTCGGCAACTACTCCGCGAGGTTTAATAAAGAAGGGATTTACTTTACGTTTCCTAGAATTCTCATTATGAGAGCAGAGTGCCTGATGGGACGAACACTGGCCGGTCGGTAACAGTTTGCAGCAAAAATGCCACTTGTTACCTCTTTGATTTATCTCTTATCTTCACTCGGTTCGCCGAGCTTCCCAGAAGTCTTCTCTTGGATCACATAAAAGAAAATTAAACAGCCACTGAGTCACACACAAAGGCCAGCTTTCAAAACCACCGTGTTTCAAGAAGACCTGGAACGGCAAATCTCTTAACACTGAAGAGCAAAATATGGGGTTAAATTATATAAAAAATGACCATTTTAATACTGTGCATCTAAGAACCACTAGCGGCAGTTAGCATATTCGAATGTTATTCATCTTCACCTTTTGACTTTATTTTTAAAAATATTTTATTGAGTTTTAGAGAGGGAGGGAGGAAGTGGGGAGAGAGGGAGAGAGACACGATTTGTGGCTCCACTTACTGGTGCAGCATTGGCTGATTCTTGCATGTGCCCTGACCGGGGATCGAACCCCCAACCTTGGCGTATCAGGATGACGCTCTAACCGACTGAGCCCCCAGCCAGGGCCTCCACCTTTTACTCCGATACGATAAGCAACCAAGATTACCCTGCACAAAAGCCCGACACAGGGCGGAGGCTCCCCATCTGTAACTGCCCAGGCCGGAGCGCGTCCCCAAGGTGGACACCTGAGCGCTCTGCTATTCGGAGGGGCGGGGCGAGCGGCGCCGACGCCCCACGGAGCCTGCCCCGCGGCACGGGCACAGGGCGCGGGCTCGCGCTCACCTGTCTGGGGTGCGCCTCTTCCCGCTCTCGTTCACGTCGAGAAGCAGCTCCGAGGAGTCCACGGGGGAGGTGGTGCTGGCGTCCAGCAGCAGCTGCTCGTGCTGAGCCAGGTACTGCGCGGGGTTCTGCTTGGCCAGCCTGGCGCAGTGCAGGAGCTCGCGCTGCAGCAGGGGCAGGTTCGCCTGCGGGCGGGACGGGACAGGGGGACAGGGTGAGCCCAGCCCGCCCTTCACACGCGGCAGAGTGCGCAGCTCCCGACCAAGCCCGTCCCCGACCGTCTGCCGCAGGCCTGATTCCCAGGCACGCGCCTCAGCGCTGGGCCACGAGGGCAGCCTTTCCCCGAGCCCGGGCGGCCCCGAGCGCCAGGCCTCCGACCTTTGTAAGCCACCTCGCCTCTCCTGCTTCCAGGACCACTGGGGACACTGGGATTGGCGATTATTTATTTACTTATTTATGTTTCTATTGATTTCAGAGAGAGGAAGGGAGAGGGAGCGAGAGAGAAACATCAATGATGAGAGTCATTGCTCGGCTGCCTCCTGCACACCTCGTACTGGGGATCGAGCCCAAAACCCCTAATGTGCCCTGACCGGGAACCGAACCATGACCTCCTGGTTCACAGCCCGATGGTCAACCACTGAGCCACACGAGCTGGGCGGCACTTTTTTATTTTCAAGGCCCTTCATACTTGCATATAATATAATAAGCGCTACAGGATACAGGGTTCCAGCTCCATCCATAAGCCACTTTTGTTTACTCCCCACGGAGGACAAGGGGGTTTGTGAAATACATACACACTCCAAATATTTCCAAAATCGGCTTCCTGAGGCATTCATTTTTGCCTCTAGTAACTTGCCCAGGTAAAACAGGCTCATCCTATGAAATGTTTCTGGTTACTACTCACTTCAAATAAAAAAAAAAGAGAGATGAATGTAGATAATGTCTTTAGTAACCATCAGACTAGTGGTGTACGTACGGCCCTGAGTTTGGTGAGAGCCCAGGTGGAATTCATGCAGAAAGGGGACTATGCAAGTCATCTACAAAAATAACCTTCCTCTTTTTCACCCCTATTCTAAAAATTACACACAGTTTAACAGAAGGGGTCCTGTGTGCCCAGCATTGGAAAAGGACTCTCGGGGCGTGCGTGTCGGTGCACAATGCTGGCACCTCAAACGCAATGGGAGGGGAGGAGGCAATTTCACACCTAGTGGGGCGTCAAAATGAAAACGGGATTTTACTCTAAAAAGGTAACTTACTCTGACCTGACAAACCCAGGCTGCTGTTGCCTTTTCTCGCTTTTCTTTTGTATTCTTTTGGGGAATGGGGGAAGCAGAGCGAAGGCGCTTGTCCCCCACAGCACCGCACTCTCCAAATTCAAGGGAAGATCAATAATATAAACTACCTTGCAACCCAAGGATTTTATTTGTAGGAACAAGATACCGTGTCCATGAATTAACCCGTCGGGTTGAAAAGCACTTCTGAACACAGGAGGTGCCAGGTGCCCTACTCTTTGGGGCGTCTAGGGTCCCAGGGGCAGGACTTGCAACTCAAATCCATTTTCTGAGATATTAATCAAGAAATATACTCAAAGCATATTTCTGCACAAGGTATAAAATACTAGGGTATGTGCTAAAGATAAGACCATCCCGCAGACTGTAGCCAGGAAAATCACTTCCTGCACAAGGACCGGGCCACAAATAAGCCCTTGCGGTTCATCCAGAGGATCACATGGGTAAAAAACCTATTTTCAAATGTTTTTTAAACTTTCCTTTGTCCTCGGTAGTGAAGGCAGATCTCAGATACTGTATGCCATCCGTAAGTCATAAAATAGCAATTCCGTGGGAACTTTTAAAAAGTTTTAGGAATCATTCTGAAGTATATCAGTAAGACTTAAATCATCCAAAACAATATGCCACAACCCTCTCTACTCGGGGCTCTTGCAAAGGATTCCAAGGATTAAAAAATAAATAAAAATAGTAGACAAGAAATGGTTTAATAAAGAGACAAAAAAACCCACCAAAAAATCCCACAGTATCTTCAGAGCTCCATTAACAAAGCATGAGATTCAGAATCATGAGAAGGGGGAAATCCACCCTGTTTCAGGATCTATTTCGCATCACCTTCAGCACCCTTATCAAGAAGGGGCGCCTGGGGTACCGTGAACCCCACGTCCCGTGGACACTGCAAGCGGGACTGTAGATGCGGCTGGGACCGCAGGGACAGGCCCTGTTTGAACAGACAGAGGCCTTTCCAGAGAGCAGATTCCTTCTGCGGGGAATGCTGGCAGAATGGGCCCAAGCAGGCGAGCACGGTTTTGCCAGCTCAGAGAGACACATTCCTGACTGATCGTCAGGAGAACTGACTCACGGGCTGGACATGTTGTGTGCAGATGTGTTTTGGCAGAGCATTCCCTGGCTCCCCTCCAGAAACAGCCTTAACATAGTCAGTACGAAAGTTGATTTTAAAGATACATAAAATAGTAATCCCGAAGACAAGTTATAAAGTACACATCTATTTGGCTATGTGTTATAGATAATAAGTTCTTCGTTTCAGGATCAAATACGTTTTTTGCAAAGGAGACTGTTAAATAATGGATGTGGCTACAGAATAAATAAACTATTTTAACTGGTGCCTAAAAATCAAGATGCTTCTAAGAAAAGATGCTGCATCGATGGCTGTTTTCACTAAAAAGCTTTCTTTAATCTACATTTTGGTGGGATTCCTAACTGCATGTTTAATACAGTCTCTGTCACACAGCTGAGTGATTAACAGTAAACAGGGGTGCCTCCAGTTTAAAATTTAAATGTATGGATGGAACAAGACAACAGGCTTTTCCGCAGCGCTCAGTTTAATTTAGTGATTCCATAAACATCTTCTTTCAATTTAAAAAATATGGTAATACAAAGCCATTTTGTTTGCTCTAATTCTGGTGCCAGATTAGGTAATTAGAATGGTGTCTAATATCCTTCCAGTAAATGTTTCTCCATAAATGCAAAATGGAACCGAGGGTCTGAGGGTTACATTAGCTTAATGAAAACAAGACTTTAATGCATATTGTTAGAGCAATGTTTGAATGCACTTATTAAGGCCCGAGTTCCCACAACCATATGGTTTTTGTCATTAATGTCTCCTTTGAGAAAAAGCACTAAAATTAGAAAAAAAAAAAAAAAAAAGTTTTATCTTTGTTTCCAATGATCCCAACTAAATGATATGGTAACCATATGGCGTGCAGCCGCGATAGGAGAACACGGGAGTGTCCTTGTATGCTTTAAAAAATTTTTTGGCTGCCAACTTGACCCCAAAAGGAGCCCTTCCCCCCCTTTTCGTTCCTTATTTTCTTGCAAGCAAAGAAACTGGTGGTATTTGCACAGGAAATGGCATTCAGATGATGGAATCTTTACAGAAAACAACTCTCTCCGAAAACCAACGACTCGAGACTCAGCGGACGTGCTCAAAAACAATTTTAAGAATATACGGTCGTAGTAGAAGCCGTTTTGGAGGGAAACGCTAATCCCTCAGACCTGTACCCTTAAATGCACAATATAGGAAAGACTGAAACGACCGCAACTAAAATCTGGGTTTCCATATAAAAATATCTAACTTAACGGTTTGTAAACATCCTCGGGACAGATCTCATTTCACTGCAGCGAGAACAGCAGCGGGGACGGCTCCCCCTCCATGAAGCTGTGAAGCTGGGCTCGGTTCAGAGAAGCCTTCCTAGGCGCTTGGACAGTGGCTTGAACCGTATGTGTCTGATTTAAAAAAATAAAAACATAAAGATAGAATTTCACACCGGACTCTGGCCTGTTCTATTTCTGGTGTCTCCCAAATACAGAGTCCTAGAGAGCAAAAGGAAGGGAAGTACCCCTGGCAGAGCAGGCTCCCTGGAGTGCTCGTTTTGAAAGGGCCCTTTAAAGGTGAGGGCAGCCAGGCCACTGTGGCTCAGCGGCTGAGCATCGACCTAGGAACCAGGAGACTGAGGTTCGATTCCCCTTCAGGGCACATGCCCGGGCTGTGGGCTCGGTTCCCAGCAGGAGGCAGCCGATCAATGACTCTCATCATTGATGTTTCTCTCTCTCTCTCCCTCTCCCTTCCTCTCTCTGGCATCAATTAAAAAAAAAAAAAAAAAGACTGTTTAAAAAAAAAACAACCAAAAAAGGTGAAGGCCATGCGTCTTTCGCATTAATCAATCTGCAAGGCCCGCTCTTCGCATAAAAATGGGTTTGCCCTTCCACGTTGTTCCCTGACAAGCCACGGTGCCCAAGCAGCACACACGATTTGCTTTTCTATCAAAACTATCAATCCTTTTCGTATCCATCAGTGAATCAACCGCCTGCTGTATCAAATAAAAAATGCCCCTTCTTTCTCTTGTGAACTCTTTTTATGTTTTCCAGTAGCTCAGTGGAAGAGGCGGCAGCTGGAGGAAGTGAGAACCACAAAACTGAGAATGAAAAACTGCTTCTAACCCCACACCCCAAACAACACTCGGACGGACAGACCCTGGCGCGGTCGCTGACTCCCAGTTTCTTCCCTGGCAAAGGGATGAGGGTCTGCTCTTTCTCCTTCGTTAGGTCATCGCAAAAATAAATTAGACGGATTACCAAAAAAAACTCTGAAAAACTAAAAAGCACAACCAATCTTCTGTTCATTCTAAAGACAAGCAAATGTAAAATAGAACTCAAAGGACCAAAAAACAAACAAAACCTTTATTCAGAGGTATTTCTCAACTCTCCTCCCAACTTAACTATTCAAAACATTCTGTAGGAGAATTTCAAGACTACTTCGGAAGTGATCGTAACACCATATATTCAGATAGTTTTCACCCAGTAAACTAAGTAAAAGCCCCCTTACATTTCTGACCCCCCCACACTCCTAAAAAGAAACACCGCTGTGACCCAGCCACGATACAGCCTGAGATACTTTCCAGACCAGTGAGCCATGTACCTTCAGAAACGGGATGACAAATGGTCGCAGAGGGAAGTTAGTAGCTTCTTGCAGTTTGGAGTGAAATTCTTCAATTGTCAAAGTAGAGTTCTGGGGAAGAAAATATGTGTTATAGACAAACACTGAGACTAAGAGCTCCCAATACTGTTCAAACACAGCATGGTGACCAGCAGACACCCGTAACGAAAGCAGTATTTTCAATATAATACCCTTCGGCTTGGTAAAAAATATCGCATAATTCATTGTGTCACCCACCTCTACAAATAACATCTGAGAATGAAAGACAATAAACATGGTGCTCTGAGAATAATGGGCATAGTTTAGTTAGAGAGGTCCCCGCAGTTATGAAGGACCTTTGAATGCTACCTTTGTGGAAAGCGAACACATCTGGGTGTATTTAAAATCACCACTGATCACACAGCGGGCAAAAGGCAAGTGTCAGAATCTCAATTCATCCCACATGTCAGGTCTGTATTGCTGATGGTGGAAATACTCTCCTGTCCTTCCATCTTACATGTTTTTGTTTTTTAAATATGTCTATTGATTTCAGAGAGAGGAAGGGAGAGGGAGAGGGAGAGAAACATCCATAATGAGAGAGTCATTGATCGGCTGCCTCCTGCACACCCCCGACTGGGGATGGAGCCCACAACCCGGGCATGTGCCCTGACCAGGAATTGAACCTCGATCTCCTGGATCCTAGGTCAATGCTCAACCACTGAGCCACGCCGGCCGGGCCCGTCTTACATTCTTTCCTGTCTGCCAAAGCATCTCTGCTCAGAACGCACCAGTAGCGTGTTACACTATTGAAGTCAGAGGAGTTTGAGCCTCCTCGGGTTTGCAGAGTCTTATAGAGGGTGAAGAAATCCCCCAGTTATCACAGATATTTCATTTAGCGTAGGGGCAACGCTCATCGCTCAACCAGAAAGAGACTACAAAGTGACCCAAATTCACTCCTAACCTACCCCATATAAACAAGCCCAAGGGCCTCAGGGTTTGTATCCTGCAGTGGGTAATGTGTACTGATAAAAGCATCTACTCAACAGTCAGTCAACCTATTGTAAAGGTGCTGAGTAAATTAACTATGTTTGGTTCATTTGCCTTGGTCTCCAGGCAGGATCGCAACTGTAAACTACAGTCGGAGCTCCAAGCCTTCAGTTATCCCCATGCCTGACAAAATTGGGGGCTTTGTGACCTAACAGATTTAGAATGTTGTTCCCCACTTTTCTGTGCAGTTCCTTTTTCTTTTATGATAAAGTATGGGGTACCAAGTTCTAAGCTTTCTATACGCCCAAATTAAAAACATATTATCATGAATCTATGAATAAACACTAGGTTCCTACCTGTGATAATAGAGGCCAGGGAGTCCTTTTATAAAAATCTTTTATTTCTTTTTTTTCAGTTAATAAATACTTTTACATTTTTAATTAATTAAATTTATTGGGATGACATATATAGATTTAAGTGTAGATTTCCATGATACATGACCTGTGCATTGCATTGTGTGCCTGACAGCCAAAGCCAAGTCATCTTCCATGACCATATATTTGGCCACCTTTACCTTTTTCACTGCTCCCCCATTTTGTTTCTGTGGCTCATTTTCAAAAGCCTCACTGGTCATGTTTTGCACATTAAAACAGTTACTAATATTCTTAACTCCGTCTAAATGCCAGCATAAAGAGATTCATCATGATTTACTACCTGAGTGCCAATCACAGGCCTGTCACTACCATTCGAGTGGCCTTGTGCATTTTACTCCTGCAAACCTCAGTTTCCCTACATATAAAATGTGTATAAAACTCACTATCTCAAAGGATGGCCCCAAGACTTGAATAAAACAGCATGTATTCAATGCTCAAAACAAAATCCATCATCTATTCATTCCCTCACTTGACCTATGCTCACAGCCTGCCTATTAAGTACAGAGCACTATTAATGAATGTTTCCCCCAACTTATCTCTGTAGGCTTTTCAGATACATAAATATATTTTAAAAGCATTGCCATCAAAAGTATGCCACCAAATTTTTCCACATTTAAAGTTATGGAAACTACTGTTAAAGACATACCAAATTTATAAAGCAGTTGTCAAACGAAGTTTTTACTCATAGTCACCATTTTCTTAAGACAATTACTGCTTTGAATTTACTCTGTGGTCCTTCGGTCTAATTTATTTAGGTGTTGAAAAGCCTGTTATGCAAAACCCAAGGATGAATAAAATGGAAAGATAAGGGACTGACAAAGGTAACTACAGCTGCTGAAATCCTTCTGTCAGTGTCACCTCCCTGTCCTGCAGGGGTACAAGGTGAGGGTGATGGATGGCGGCGAACGTGAGGCTTTTGTTCTTAGAGCGCAGAGCAGGCGAGGCAACACTGAAAGCTGAACTGCAGAATCTCTGTCAACGTGAGATGCTGCGATTCGAAGCACGTCTCCTGCGCCAGACTCCCAGCCAGACTTCTCATTCTGGGACTTCTTTGACAGAACACAACTGGTATGTCTCTGCCCTTGATAAATCCAAGTAATAAAAATAAATGGTCTATTTCAAGGAACAGGAGACTGCTGCCTATCACCCGAATCTCAGTCCCCCCATAAGCCCGGATAATAAAAGAAGAGAATATGTGACTCATAACTTCTCCGTGACTCGGTTCGCTATGCGAAAACCACCTTCCTCAATGAAAATCCTTCCTGTATATATGGAATCATGTAAACGCAAAAGGGATTCGGGGCCCTAAAAACTGATATATGTTCTCATTCCTAGTGTGACAGTGTATAGAATATACTGTAATGTTCCCAAATCAACACTTCTGTCCTCAAACTAATCACTTAAGTAACTCTGCCTACAACAAAGAAGTGCTTCTATCCAAAGACCAACCAGTGGTTGCAGGGGTTGAGGGAGATCAAGTTGGGGTGTTACTGTTTTATGGGTACAGAGGTTCAGTTTAGGGTGATGAAAAAGTTCTGGAGATGGATGGTGGTGATGGGTACACAACAGTGAATGTACTTGATGCCACTGAACTGAATGTTCACTCAGAAATAGTTAAAATGGTAAGTTCTATGTTACATAGATCTCACCACAATAAACAATTTTTAATGTTATTAGCCCTAAAAATGAGAACACATAAAAGAAGAATGTATCTGTTATAAATTCTAATTCAGCCTGGTTGGTGTGACTTAGTGGTTGAGCGTTAACCTGTAGAACCAGGAGATCGCAGTTTGATTCCTGGGCAGGGCACATGCTCAGGTTTCAGGCTCGACCCATGGTAGGGGGCGTGCAGGAGGCAGCCGATCAATGACTCTCTCATCATTGATGTTTCTATATCCTCTCTCCCTTCCTCTCTCTGAAATCAATAAAGACATATTTTAAAATAATAATAATAAAAAAATTCTAATTCATCTAGGCCAATAAAAGTCCCCCAAAGCAACTAAGTTAAAAGAGCACCCACTTAGATTGACTCATTAACGTCCCAGAAACATTCTGTCATTGCTGAAAGCACTAGCGAGGCCAGGGGGACATACTCATTTAATTTTATACACACGTGCACATTTGTGGCTGACTAAACAATACATTCACATAGCCGTGTCTTTATTAGTCCAACAGCAACAGCAACCATGGTGGGGGTCAGCACACAATGCAGATTTAAAAAAAAAAAATTTATGTGTCTTTATTGATTTCAGAGAGAGGGAGGGAGAGGGGGAGAGAGCGAAACATCAATGATGAGAGTCATCTATCGGCCGCCTCCTGCACGCCCCCTGCTGGGGATCGAGCCCGCAACCCTGGCCTGGGCCCTGACCGGGAATCGAACTGTGACCTCCTGGATCCTAGGTCGACGCTCAACCCGAGCCCTGCCTGGGCCACGGCGCAGAGTTTAAGGCCTGTCACGGAACCACAGGCTTGGGTGCAACCTCCAGCAGTAAGAACTAGGAGAAGGAAGCTCCTGGGGGGAAGGAGGGTGCACCCGGGGCTCCGCCCTCGCGCCCCCCGACCCCAGGGGGCGGCGGGCCCCTGCTTACCACCAGGCCCAGGACGAGGGTGCGCACCCGCTCGCCGATCTCGGGCGAGATGTCGTTGCCGAACTGCTGCAGCGTGGTGAGGAAGCGCTTGAGCTTGCTGAGCTGCCGGGCGCCGCAGGCCGGGGGCAGCTGCTGGTTGGCCAGCGACGAGGAGCTGGACGACGAGGGCCCGTTGCTGAAGCCGCTGGGCGGCGAGGGCGCGCCGTTCAAGGCCGTGGGCGAGTGGCTCGTGCCGTTCGTCACTGCCGGGGGCACAAAATCAGACAGAGGAAAATCAACCCACGGGAAGGGCCCGGGACAGCCGCAGCCGCCTTCCCTTCCCTGCAAGCCGGGCGAATCTGGCCGTTTAAAAACCGTTGCGTACAATGTTGTATTCGTCGCGGGCGCACAACCCGGCGACTGGACAGTCAGGCGCCTTACAAAGCGATCGCCCCGAAAATCCAGTGCCCGCCCGACGCCACTCGGGGTCATGATGGTATCACTGACTATATTCCCTATGTTATAACTGAAGCATAAAGGAATTATTTAAAGTTAGAAAAGCAACAGTGCTGCTGGAGCTTTCTGGTAAAATGCTTTGACGTCACAGGCTGGGGCACGGTCTCACTAGATGGGCCCACGCCTCCCGCTGCCTGGGGTGTCCCGCACAGAAGCCGGTTACCAACGGCCCGGGCGGCGACACAGCAGCCCTGCCTCCCCTGCGCACATCTGCCCACCACCTGAAACACTTCAAACAGAGCACACAACGCTCGGATGTCAGCCTTTTGTCACCAGCTTCCATCAGTGCGGCAGGGCTATTCCTCTCCGAGCCGCTCCCCTCGAGAAAGTGTACATTTGGTGGAGACTAAATTTATCGCTGAACATTTTTAATCATGTTTTATACACACAACTGACAGCTATGTTTATAAAGATCGGACTTTCAAGCTTCAACCTCATACCACCCAATTAGAAGGCTATTTTCTCCCCCTCACGTTTCTTAACCACTTCTTTAGGGAAAAATACACATTTTATGTAAGAAGCCAATATGGATACGGTAATCACCAAGGATGTGACGTCAAGAAACTCACAGGGCACATCGCTATCCCATTCATAACAGTTGGTGGAAATTCGGTAAATTCATTTCTGATAATATTTATTTGGACATCAAGATGAGAATCCGTAACTAGAAGGCTAGAAAGATCGGCACATTTCTCACTGAAGAAAATGCTGGTTTTTATAATGTTGGATCAATGGATTTGACAAACTGATCTTATCCAAACACATTTTTAGATATAATTTTGACAAACTATCTCCAACAACAGTTTGATGATGTTCTAAGTATTCTATTATTCTTAAAGTTTCAGGATAGTTAAAAAAAAAAAAAAAAAAAAAAAGGCCTCTTGTCCTAAATGAGCACCAAAGCAGCCTGTCAAGAAATGATAGCTCCTAGGACTTCTCACCAGGGCCACATGCCTGTCGCTATGGTTTTGGATAACAACAAATACGAGATGACAGACAGGGTTTCGACTTGGCGCTGGGCAGCCTCCTGCTCCTCCCGCAGTGGAAAAGGTCTTCTGAATGGCGATGCGACACTGCACAGTCTGGGATGTGCATTTTGTAGACCCTTCGTAATCCCAGGAACCTATTTCTGCCTGTTTTTTTTTTTCATTCATATGGATTTGATGGCACATGGTCCATAAATACTACTATCTGCACCAGAGAGCATGCATTCGTTTCACAAACTCCTGATGACAATTGTAACCAAGACGTTGGGAGCGATGGAAGCAAAGCTGTCCGCTGTCCCTACGAGAATATACAGGAAAGGAAGGGAAGCTGAGACTCTGTCCTCTCCGTGTGTGACACAGAAAGCAACACACTGCACTGACTCGGGACACGAGACCTGAGCCAGGATGGGCTGGAGTGAAGGTCTCCTGGAGTCTGACAGTTTCCAGACAAGAAGGATGCTCCTTATTTCAAAAGCTTTCCATGTGCAACAGCTGCGTCAAGTCTTTGTGCGTGTAAATGTTAGATTTTTAACACTGTAACCTAAAACTGTTAGATTTTAAAATGACTTGTGAATAACAGAAGAAAACAGTATTAGAAGATCAGATGTAACCTGGAAATAATTATTGACCTGTTCCAGTCAAAATGAACAAACTAAGACAAGAAGCTCCACATGAAGTCGAATTAAAAGTTATAGTGGTGTCCGGCCGGTGTGGCTCAGCGGTTGAACATCAATCTATGACCAAGGAGATCATGGCTCAATCCCCAGTCGGGGCACATGCCCGGGTGGTGGGCTCGATCCCCAGTAGGGAGCATGCAGGAGGCAGTCGATCAACGACTCATTGATATTTCTCTCTCTCTCTCTCTCCCTCTCCCTTCCTCTCTCTAAAATCAACAAAAACATACATTTTTTTAAAAAAGTTATAATGGTAACATCTCAAGTTACAGACCAAATGTCATGTTCTTCACTCACTGAAATCACAGTAAAATACGTTTTTGAAGCAATCGTGAAAGGCAGGCAAATATCGGCAGCCATACAAATTACACCTAAGACACGACACATCTGTACCCAGTACCTACTCACTGGAAAACAAATGCTTTTTTCCTTCATTTCTGCATAATTCATTGATGCTGGACCTTTTCTCTTCATTGTTATCTGCACAAAACCTTTTAAACTTCCAAATGAAAGCGTCTACTCACGTGTTGTCGGCGTAAATGAACTGGTTCTTGGGGCTCCTTGAGTTGTGGGGGGCGGTGGCATCGTGGGAGGAGTCAGCCTGGATGGAGTCTTCACATCCACAGGTGAGTCTGGCATCGTGGAGTGCTTCTCAGTCCGATCTGGGGGATGCCACCACGAACATGTTAAGCACCTCGGTTTTTAAAGTGGGGTTCACCTTTCTTACAAGCAAACAGAAGAAATCCAACATCTTCTGTCACTAGAACAGGCTCCTCTACTGGAGTTTAAGTCAGGACCTGATCATCCAGACCCCACCTAAGCAGGGGTGGCCCAGATGGCAGGATCTCATGTGTAACCGGTTATCTTACATCCTACTGCTGTTTCTGGGTGGGGCAGATGCTGCTCAAAGCAGAAGCCGACGTCAGCAGGAGGTAAAGAACTGACGAGGTGGGACGGTCATGAGCCCCTCGTGCAGCTTGGAAATGACGCGGATCTCAAGTTCCGCTATGCAGGTGAAATACCGGCAGGAGTCAGCGTTTGGTGATTTTTTAAAAATATATATCTTTATTGATTTCAGGGAGAGGAAAAGAGAGGGAAAGATAGAAACATCAATGATGAAAGAGAGTCACTGACTGGCTGCCTCCTGCATGCCCCCCACTGGGGATTCTGCTGAAACCTTGGCCTGTACCCTGACCGGGAATCCAGCTGTGACCTCCTGGTTCATAGGTCGACGCTCAACCACTGAGCCGCACCAGCCAGGCCATTTGGTGATTTTTATAACTCTTATAGTCCCCTTTCCATACTTAGTTCTCTGGCCTGTGAGATGAAGCCGATTATGTCTCCAGGACACACACCTTCCTTCAGTTTTTTCTGCCCTATTTGAAAAATCCCCACTACACAAATGTCATATGTCACACAACAAAGTCAAGCTATTATTTACTTAGAATTTGTGAGTTTATGACCCAGCACTTCAAAAACATGAGGCCGATATTTCAATTAATAATCTCAGGCAGAAGCAAAGTTCCAAACTGAAAACTAAAAAGAACCAGAGACCCCCCCCATTTATGTTTTTCATGAGTAGGTGACGGCTATGGAGAGATTTTCTGATGAGCCAGTCATGAGCATTGGCACTTCAGGGCTGATTTCTACTCAGTGTACTCCTCCCTTGGAATTCTAAACTTTTTCCCTTGATCTAATCTATTTGTCAAATCTCCAGTAAAAAATAGAAGTTTCTGTTTGTTTCTTTAGATCCAGTTTTCCACAAACATGTGCAGAGATGCCCCCCCACACACACATATGTCATACATACACCAAACATGTTCAAGGCACCTTCTGCAGCCTTAGACACAGATATGTCCCACTTTGACTTTCTGAAAAGTAACGTAGACAGTTGACAAAGAATGGGTCTTTTAAAATATAACCACATGGGGACAGAGTTAATTACTCAAAATAACTTAAAAGTCAGCGATGAAGAGGAAATGGAAAGGCCAAATTACCACTGTGACAACTCCAGAACGACCTCACTTTATCCAAAGCAGTTTCACACGGCGTGGGCCGCGCCAGAACACGATACGACAGAGCTGGCACTGTGCGGACACCATCCTGGGGAAGAGGCAGCCACCGGAGGGGCCATCGCCATTCTCACAGCGCGTCCTGAGGGTGATCCGTTACCAGGATGGGGTCCTATTTGCTCTTCTCTAGCTGCCGTCTGAATCGCAGCGAGTGTCCCCCCGAGTGAGTGTGCTCTGCGGGGGGTGACGGTAAAAGCACCGAGGGAGGGCGTCTCCACCTTTATCTCCCTGTTAAAAACTGTCCTCCTATTGCTATTCCCCATCGTTGAAGAAGCAGGATCGGTAGCCCTGGCCGGTGTGGCTCAGTGGTTAGAGCCTCTGCCCACGCACCCGAGGGTTGCAGGTTTGATTCTGGTCAAGGGCATGTACCTGGGTTGCAGGTTCGATCCCCGGCCCTGGTTGGGGCACATGAGGGAGGCAGCCAATCGATGTCTCTCTCCCTCCCTTCTTCCCTCCCTCTCTTTCTGAAAATCAGTGGAAAAATATCCTGGGGTAGGATTAACAAAAACAAACCAGAAACCCGGTATCAGTAAATCAAGTATTCTAGAAAAACACACAAGTTAGGCAGGTTTCAAACCCCTCCTCCGACGGTGAAACGCCTTACACAGCCCACTCACCTCCACCACCCTCGGCAACGGGCCCCCCGGCTCTGCGGCGCTGCAGCCCGGGAAAGGTGCGGCGGCCGATCCCAGTCACCCTAAATAAAGGCAAATATTTCTGTCCTGCGGAGGAAGGAGGGCTGGGGGAGGCCTGCCAGAGTCAGCTGGGAGATAACAGTGGGAACTGCTGGCCCATCTGGTTTCCATTCGGCTCACACTCAGGCTGAACTGTGAGGGAAGCCAGGCCAGATACACAGGCCACGCAGCGCAGACGGGGGGCAGCGGGCCGGGGCGGGGCGGGGCGGGCGCGGAAAAATAAAAGCAAAGGAGTAAAGGGACAGAGAAGGAAGAGGGACCCAAACGGGGAGCAGGGCCTAAGGAGGGGAAACTGGCCCTGGGCAGCTCTGTTAACCTCGGCAGCTAGACGCCGAGCCTTAGGGGACCCGGGCCCCTCCTTCCTTCGCTTGGCCTAGCTCTTGACCAGAACCTAAGCTTGAAAACGTACCTTAAACCCACATGCTTTATTTTTTTAATAGAAAAAAGACATAAAATATACTACAGAGATGACAATGGGTTGCTTTACGGACTTCAGATAACCTTTGTAGGTCTGTCTTCATCTGTCCAGTGTTAAAAAATTTTCATATATCGTGATTTTGATTTGAAGACGTTTTGATTACGTGTCTTGGTCCATATTTGTGACGCGATTCTATCCAGAAAATCAGCAGTAGCAGCATCATAATAGGTAGGGAAATGATTTTTTTTTATATGCCTTTATTGATTTCAGAGAGAGGAAGAGAGAGACAGAGAGAGAGAGACAGAAACATCGGCGATGAGAGAGTCAAGCCTGCAACCTGGGCATGTGCCCTGACCTGGAATCGAACCGCGATCTCCTGGATCACAGGTCGATGCTCCACCGCTGAGCCACGCTGGCCGGGTGGCAGATGATTTTAAATTCTTGAAATGCTCATCCATTATTTTAGGAGCAGTAACAGCTAAGCCGATGCACAGCAAACCACCACAACTTCTAACAGGAACGTATACATTCTAACTGGAATATACGCAGATCTCCAAGGTTTCGACATTAGCCAAACTTCTGAGATGGTTAGCTTTTCTCTGATCAAATGGAGTTCCAACCCAGGGGCCCTACAAACTTCGACAAAGTGGGACCATATGTAACTCATTCCAGGCTGTTCAGTGCAATCAATCCAGGATGGAGATAGATGGTGAAATGACCAGTCAGGCCTAACCCTCGCACACACACAAAACTCTCTGGAGTAAAAAGATTTAAAATAAATTCAGAAAATGTGTTTCAAGTATGCTGAGTTCTGCTGCATTTGTTTTGAATTAAAAAAACATTTTGAAATATATATTCTTGAAATTTTTATAGTAAACAGTAAAAAAAGCTGATTTAACCACAGAAGCATTTCACTCCATTTCAAATTAGAAGATGTACTAAAACCAATATTGTTGTAATAGTTCTTATGTAATTTTTAAGTTCATGAAAATTATATTGTTCTTGCACATAATTTCTATTTTTAGTTGCCGTGGGAAAACGCTGATATTTATTGACAGATGGACACAAAATGATAAAAGGGGGGAAAAAAGAAACAATTTCTATCAGATCAGCGAGGTCCGTATAATCAAAAGAACTGCCCTTGCCTTTGCCTTAATGGTTCACACCACTTCTAAACAAGGTTTTCTGTATGTGGTAATATTTAAACTCACATGGCACGCATCCAACGCACATGCACGAAAGATGGCTGGAGCATGGAAGAAAGTGTGGCATATATAAATACATTACGGATACCATTTCAGTGTCAGGGTCTCCTAGAAGCGGTGTGTTTTCCATTTCCTTTTTTGTTTTTTAGTAAAAGGAAAAGGTATGCCATAATCTGCCGTGGCACTTATTTTACTTTTCGTTAGTTCAAACAGTTCCAGATGTGCTTTTAAAGTATAAAGAATAGCCATGCTCCATGTTCCTTGTTTACATACCACGCTAGAGATGATTAGCGTAAAAAGACAGAAAGTTCAGCTCTGGTAGGCTGACCATCTTTTTCCATCAGAGTTTACTTATCACGTCAGTCAGCATAGACTATCCATGCCCCAGAGGTGTAATGGATCGAGAACTTCTTGGTCAGTTAGTAGCTAGTCCAGAGTTAGTCTTATCTGAACACGTGTTAGTTAGGGCAGTAGGAGGTCCGCACTACAGAGGGTTAATCCCAAGTGGAGCCGAGGACTGCTGATGAAAAAGAGAAGACTATTAGGGAGGAAAAACACTGGGTACAGAATTTTATTTTTATTTTTCTGGAAAATAGGGCAGTCACAGTTCTGACAATACAGTGGTTTAGCGACTCCAGGGTCTGGGTGTGAGATGTGACAAGAGACTAATGGAGACTGGAGTGGTGGCCACCAGCCTCCGCAACGGTACCATCTTATTTCCCCGATGAGGACATCCGGTCATGTTCATTCCCACAATGCCTGAGAATCAACGTGAAATGCTAACATTTTAAACCTGACACAGTTACATGGTGGAAGAATATTTGGCATAATAGGAGAATTTCTAGGTTTCAAATGTAGACTTGGCAATTACCAGTAAGTCCTCAGGCAAGGAAATTATCCTGAACCTCGGTCCCTCAGAAGAGGAGGCGCCCCGCCTGGCCGGAGTGGCCCAGCTGGTTGAGCAGCATCCTGTGCACCCAAAGGCTGCAGGTTCGATTCCCTGTCAGGGCACATACCCAGGCTACAGGCTTAATCCCCAGTCAGGGCACGTACGGAAGGCAGCCGATCAATGTCTGTCTGTCTGTCCCTCTCTTTCCCTTCCTCTAAGCCTGTTCTCAGGTGAGAATTAAAAAAAGCCACAAACAAAACAAAACAAAACGAAAAACAGAATGGGGATGCATCCTCCCTGCCTCACCAAGAGGGAGCGCAATGCCTAATGCACATGACGCGCCGGCACGTGTGAGCTCCGTTCTCTCGTGCCTTCCGCTCCATGATCCACTCACGGCCTTATTTCCGTGCCCCTCCCCTGAGGCTACGCTCTATTTATAAGGGCACCTTGGCATCCCCTGTTCTTCCTGCCTCTCCCTTTGATGCTGTTGTCTCCTTCACCTAGAAGGACCTGTCCCATCTCACACGTTCCTCGCTGCCACATCACCCTGGAGCTCCCCCGTTTCCCCAGCACCAGCCACCCCGCCTTTCCTGACACTGTTTTATAATTTCCCACAGCCCATATGAACAACAGTCATGTGTGTGTATTACACACCCAATACCCCGATCAGTAAAGACAGCAGGCAACTTGAACGGAACCAGAAGAAGTAAATGGAATCTTAAGAAGGTTGGTTCCGTTCCTAACTTTTATAAATCCATTCCCTGTGTCATAGCCCGTTCAAAGATATCAGCCCTAATTTCATGGCCAAAGACAAATACACAACTATCAGCAGCATATAAAGATATAATGAGAGAATGAAATGGAGGTAATGAGGGAAAATACTGGGACCGGAAATTCATTTCAACTCCCTAACTTGTTACGCTGTTTTAGGGGAGTGTAGGAATGACCTGTTGCTACATCATGTCTCATCATAGGTGTTTTATGAAGATTGTTATTTCAGAAACACAAATCTGATTTTACCTACTCCCTGATTTAAAACTTTGTGGAGTATCCACCCCACTGTCCACAGAGAAAACTATAAGCTCTTTGGTTCAGCTACGTACGGACACTGTTGAGTTCCTGCTCAACAGCCCTGCTCTCCTCTTCCTTGCTGGACAGCCCTGATTTTGTTCAGATGCACAATTCTTGGAGGCAGATCCTTGTTTTACGTCATTAACGTTAGCACATTTCCCTTGTCAGCAACAGGATTCAGAGTAGGGCACTGTGCTCTATGGAAGAGGTCCCAGGGAAGACGCCTTCGCTCTCTAAACCCAAGGAGGAAGCTGTCCCTCTTCTTTTGATGCTGTATCTGTAAATGACTCCTTCACCTCACTTCTCTGAAATCTACTTTTCTTACCTATAAAATTAAGGATCTTTTGATGACCTCAAGAACCTTTCGCAAAAGCTCATATCCTCTGGTTTCTTTCTGCAGATACAATCATCCCAGACACAAATAAGACGACCCACAGAACATACATCTGACAATAAAGTGACCACAAATACAATTATTTTGAAATTGGCGATTATAACCAGACTTCCTCTGTTCACATAAATGTCTATGTCCACAAATGTATGTCTGCATAAAAATTTTCCCATAAACATTAAAATTAGCATGTATACCTTGTTTTCAAATACACTTTCAATCCTCATTACTAAATCTCCATCAATGATTTAGTTATAAAATAACCATACCAATGTCCAATTGTCCCTCTTTAGTTACCATCAAAATACTCAGTTCCGTAGCCCAGGTTCTCGAAAGGGTGATCTACACTCACTTTCTCTGCTTCCCCATTTCCTATTCCATCTTACACCTCCTTGTGGTGGACACCTACAAAATTGCCCAGGAAGTTTCCCTCCCCGTAATGGGACCTGCCATACCCTCTAATCTCATACATATCTTGGGAGCCATCATGTTCTTTCATGACTTTGTACCCGAGATACCAGCAACTGGCGGAGGCACAGCACCCAGTCCAAGATGGGCGATTTCAGCCATCCCCTAAGACTTTTATATTCAGAATTGACAAGGAAAACAATCCCACTCCAGAGGTAGAAGACTACACTATTTATTGACCTCCTCCATAGCTAGAAAGCATGTCTTTATAGAAGAAGGCAACTAGCAGGCAGAAAGAAACAAAGAGAAGTGGTGAGAGATTATCCTGATAGAGCTAAGTCAAGGTCCTCATTTTACTGAATCCTAGGTGCTAGTTGCATCATCAAACTTCCAGCAATTTGTATCTTCCAAACCATCTGCAGATCCTAGTCAACCAATCCCTCCTTTACCTGAAACCTAGTTTGAGTTGACTTTTCACTTGAAACCAAAGAGTCCAGACTAAACTAACCCTGGAACGTAGCATCAAGGTGTCCTAACTCCAACTGAAATTCTTCTCAATTGTCTCTTCAGTATTAATCCAAAAATACTTGTATCCTTTATCTGGCATCTTTGTGGCATGTGACACTGCTCACCACTTCCTCCTTCCTAAGACATTACTGTCTCCAGAATTCCATCATTCAAACACCCTCATTTTTCTCAGGCCTTTCTGTCTTCTCAGTCTCTCTTACTGACTCACCTTTCTCCGCCTCTGTGATAATTACTGGCATTTTCTCCCCATGTTATTTCGTAATTCCTCTTTAAACTTTCACTTTATACCTTTCCTTAGTGACTCCATGTACGCTGTGCTGGTCGCACCGTGGCCACACTGTGGATAACTTTACCTATGAATCTAGCCCTAGCATCCTTCCCAGTTCTAGACGCAGACCAGATAGCTGGCTACTCATTTCAACAGCCTGGGTTCAAACGCTCACCATCCATCATCATTCACTGGGCCTGTTCAACAACCCATTAAACGACTCCCTGCCCTGCACTATTCATCTCTATCCATCTACAAATGGCATCCAGTCATTTGACTACATATGTCAAAGGTGATCACAGATCTTGCCCCACTCCTCTTAATAATCTTCAGAAACCTAGCATAATGTTAAACATCAAGTCCACGTGCCTTAACAGGGCACAGAAAGACTGCTGTGGCCCATCTGCCTCCTGCTACCATTCCAGAGCCACATTCATTTCTCCCATCCAAGGCCATCCCGCCACAGGACTCCACATTGCACCGCTGTGGCTCTCCAATGGCCCGGGTCTCTCTCAGGCTTCCATCACACTGCATCCTCTCCTAGAATAGTCTTTACCCCACCGCCGCCTGGTTAAGTCTGTCATTTCTTTACAACTCCATTCACATGTCACTTCAGCCAGAAGCCCTTTGCTGACAACCTTTCCTTCCCCAGCTGGCCCAGACTGTCCCCTATTCCCCCATTCCACTGTCTAGATCCCTTTAAGTGCTGATCACACTGTACTTAGAACCCAGGTCAGTCCCTCCTGATAGATGGTAATTTACTTAAGGGCAGTGATGACATCTTACATGTTTTTATATTCCCAGTACTTTTCACAGTGCCTAACACATAGAAGGTGCTCAATAAATCTAGTATTTTAGATGAATATACATTACTATAATGCCATATGTCATGCCTATGGTCACAACTTTGAGACCCTAGAATTTCCAAGAGACTTGACTTTTAACTAAAGATAAATTCATCTACACATTTTTTTCCAGCATCCTAAAAGAATCCTAAAAAAATTTCTACATTCTGAAAACATTAAGTACCCAAAGATAATTCTAGAAAAAAACACTAGTAAGTTATTAAATTCACCAGTTTTAAAATGCCTTTCAGCCCGGCCAAGTGTGGCTCAGCGGTTGAGCATCGACCCAGGATCCAGGCGATTGGGGTTCGATTTCCTGTCGGGGCACATGCCCGGGTTGGGGCTCAATCCCCAGTTGGCGGCATGCAGGAGACAGCCGATCAATGACTCTCACTCATCATGGATGTTTCTATCTCTCTCTCTCTCCCTCTCCTCTCTCTGAAATCAATAAAGATTTTTTTTTTTTTAAAGAAAAAAAAAAAGCCTTTCAGTAATCACAATATATTTCCTAAGACCTTTCATATTAGGGGAAAAAAGACTTTACAAGGCAACTTATATAAATATGACCTCGCCTTTAAAAGCACTGTGTTTTTACAATAATAGTATGAGTGTAGTCACACATACGCACATTCAAAACAAAGAGAAAAGTATATTATGAATCAAAAACACACAACTTTGTCCACATGAAGTTTTTCTCTTGCTTGTCTACAGATGGGAAAATTACAGGCGATTTTCTTAATTTCTTCTTGTTGTTTTCTCTTTTATGTAAAGGTTCTACGGTGAGCATGTTTTATTTTTACAAGCAAAAACTATACAAACACTCATTAGGATAAATCACCTAAGATCAGGCACTGGGCACTGCAGGCACAGTACCAACCGCTCTGCACGCTTCATTTCATTTTAAATCTCCCCATGAAGAGGTATTCAGAATTTCCCACCTCATATAAAGGAGCCGAGGCCCAGGCGGGTTGCAGAATTTGTCCAAGGTTACAAGCCACAGCTTATTCCAGGCCTCCTCGGAGTTTAACATGACCTAAAACTGATGTTATATCATACATGGTCTGGAAAACTGACATAAAGACACACCGAGCGGGTGTTAAATCTATAGAGTTAGCATTATACTGGAACGGCACCTTCCAACACCACGACTAGTTACACGCGGCCATTCCAATTCTAATTAAAGTTAAATAAAATATAAAAGTTCTTCAGCCGCACTAGTCCCGTTCAAGTGCTTAAGAGCCACAGCAACGTGGCTACACGGTTGTGGCCGATGGCCATCACATCAGGAAGCTCAGCCACAGGACATCCCAAAGGACGCCATCCGTGGACAACATCTCTCAAATGTTATGTTAGAAGGCATGGTTCGTGGAGGTGACAGAGGTGACAACGCAGCCTGAAACAGTAGGGACAAGAGAGGAAAATGCCTCTGGACTATTCTCAGTACCTCCCATTCCCCTTCGGATCTTTCACTTGTTTTACAGAGTGGGCGTCTACATACAATTTCATTGGATAGTTAACAGGTAGGAAAAATAAATCTGAAACCCAATGATTAAGATCAGTGAGGTGTGAGTTCTGAGGAAGCCGGAGAAAATGCCACATTCAGTCCAGGTCAGCAGTAAACATCTAACTACGCCAATGACAACAGGGCCAGGGCTCCTAGAAGGAGCCAGTCCGAGAGGACAGCTTGACGTGACTTCACGCCTTGGAAGGGCATGAACCTGGGTTAAGACTTGGGCAAAAGGGAATGAGGTGCATCCATATTAACCTGTTACTATTTCTAGAAAACCATCTTCTTAAAAAAATGTTTTGGTCATCTCCGTCTAGAGGAATTTCCCTTCCCTTCCTCCATAGCAGTTAGCAGCTAGTACTTGACACATTTATCTTGCTTTGAATGTCTCCCAGCCACAAGGTCAACTTCATGAAAGCCAAAATTTTCCACCCGTTTTGTTACCTCCAGTTTCCACAGCCTTTGGAAGAGTACCTGCAGTATGAGGCATTGGCTAAAGATTCGTTGAATGAATGAATGAATGAATGAATGAATAAATAAATAAATAAATGGAGACGGTAGGCAAGGAAGAAAGCAAAGCTAGTTTCCGACAAAACAGCCAGAGACTTGTTAGTGATTCTGTGGTTGTTACCTAGAGGGGGACAAAGGATTAAATAGGCAGACAGGATAAATGCTAAAAGCACACCCCACAATGAGAGACCACTCACACCTGCCAGAATGACCATCATCAATAAGTCAATAAACAACAAGTGCTGGCGAGGGTGGGGAGAAGGGGCACCCTAGGGGCACTGCTGGTGGGAATGCAGATGGTGGGAAGCAGCAGGGAGGTTCCTCAAAAAAGTAAATATTGACCTGCCATGTGACCCAGTGATCCCACTTCTGGGAATATATCCTAAGAATCCCAAACACCAATCACAGAGAACTTATGCCCCCCTATGCCCATAGCAGCATTATTTCCAATAGCCAAGGTCTAGAAACAGCCCGAGTGCCCATCAGCAGAGGGGTGGGTAACAGCTGCGGGGCATTTGCACCGTGGAATACTACTCGGCCATAAGAGGAAGGAAAGCTCACCCCCGGGGGCAGCATGGGTGGGCCCGGGGGGCACTATGCTGAGTGAAACGAGCCAGCCAGAGAAAGACAAGTGCCATCTGATTTCACTCATAGGTGGAATCTAATGAGCAAGCTGAACTACTAAGCAAAACAGAGACAGGCTCATGGATGGAGAGCTGGCCGACAGCTCTGGGGCGGGGGTGGAGGGATTCAGCAAAAGAGGAAGAGTTCATGGACACAGACCACAGTGTGGTGATTGCGGGTGGAGGGCGGTGCAGGTGGAAAGGGGTTGGGGTTAAATGGTGATGGGAGGAAAATCATAATGACCAAACCGCTCCATGTTTAGAATTAAAGATAGGATGTAGGAAATACAAAAAATAAAGATAATTTAAAGTATTGTCTAATTCAGACTGTTGGCCACTCTTGCCCACCAAAACCCACAAATTTTGAACTAGTAAAGTACTCTCAATACTTTGCTTACTAAAAACAAACAAACAAACAAAAAGAGCAGGAAAAATAATTTGGAAAAAAACATTTTACCTAATATTTTAAAAGTTTAACCTCATTAGTATTTTTTTTTTTTATTATTAAAATAAGATACTCCTTTTCATCTAATAGCCTGACAGACATTTTACCATAATATAATTTTCAACTCTCTATCTCTGGTGTCTAAACATGGCTCTTGCACAGAGTAGGTCCTAGAAGTTTACTGAATTAACTAAACCATTTAAAAAAATTAAATTATTAAGATGTCCATTCTACCCCCATTTAGCAATACCATAATCATTAGATATAATGCAATCCCAACCAAACTACCAATAGAATGACCATCCATTTACTAAGAATCACTTATATTTCAGATAGCACTAGAGATGTCTTCTCTGAGCTTATGAAGAATTATAATGGGGAGAAAATCAAACCGAATATGGATGGAAAACTGCGAAGAGCACCCCATGTACAAATAAAAATGCTGCTTGCTAGAGAGCTAAAAGGCCATGTTCAAAAACACTATGTGTCAGATAAATTAATCACAAAACTAATATGTGTCTAAATACAAACAAAACTGTTCTCAATCAAGGTTCACCACAATATTATTAACTTGTTACGAACAATAACTTAGGATTAGGATATATCCAAAACCATCCTCATCATATCACTACTACTACCTCCTTAAAAGGCAAAGTGGTAGAATTTTTGGAACATGGAAAGCACTACCATAGAAGTCCACTGTGATTATAAATGTCTACACACCTTGAGTGACAGTACAAAAAAAAAAAAATGTTGGCAATCTGGTCAAACCAGTACGTATAAAGTGCCTTTCCCTTCTCAAAAGTACTGGCCAGAATACCTCAAGATAGTTATTGAGGCCTTAAAACCATCTCACATATTCTTATCAAAATCTTATTTCTCTGAAAAACAATAACTTACTTTTACAAGCTTAGACTTGCAAGAAAACACTAAATCTTGTCCTGGTAGATGATATTTTCTGTCCACTTGAGCTGACTACAGGCAAAATCCTGAAGTCGGCAAAATTTATCTTCAGTGTGGCTCTGTTCTCCCTGGTTTCTCTTCCTTTCAGTACCTCCCTCTATTCCTCTCATCTCCAAGAAACCTGGAACTCTTATCCTCTCTTAGCTAAAGACTGCATTTTAACACCCACCTAGGCCCAAAGTCAGAAGCTTCAGATCTGTCCCAAATGTCTACTTCTAGGCTAAAGTTGCAGTGAAAATTTAAAGTAATTCATATTATTTTAAATGGTGATTGTTGATGGTGGCTACACACACACACCCTTTTCCTCATGGGCTAATGAATAAGAATTGTCTGAGTTGAGGGGGAGGAGAGGGTAGAGGAAAGACACAGAGAAACACCATCCAATGATGAAGAGAATGTATTTTTATATACTCCCTTCTGCATTTCCAGGTAATACTCTTGAACAAGCAAACATGGTCTTTCTGTCTTAACTTGGATAATCTGTTATGGGTCTAACACAGGGTCTTCAGGAACTAAGGAAGTATCAGTGGGAAAGATACCACAGCATGGCATACGGTTCCAGGCAGTTACCTACTCACAGATATAATCCAATGTCTCTGGAATGTCTATTTATAAATATGATAAATACTAGAAAAAAATAACTATTTCCCTTGTCCCCTCTATAAATGGTCAGCTCATTTTCACATTTTCTGCTTGAACATCAGTGTCACCTCCTTGGGCATCAAGCCTTCCCTGGCCACCCCATTTTCTGCCCCTTTGCTTGTTTGCTTCACAACACTTGGAAAACTCACAATTCTCTTTCACCCTTCTCCTTGGAGTTTAGTGGGCTTCCACCCCAGAGCACTGTTGTATCCCAACCCCAAAACAGTGTCTGGCACAGAAGTTCTCAGAAAGATCTGTTGAAACAAATAAAGAACAGGGGATTCTAACTTTCAACAATAAAACGTGAACTGGTTGTAACACCGGTCAGGAAAGAAACAGGGAGATGTCATCAACCAAAAACACAAAGGGAGGTAATTAACCATGAGCTCATCCTGAGGTCAAGATTAGATGTGCGGTGTGACAAAGTAAAGAAGAAAAGCATAACAGGACGGAGAAAATGAAGAAAACTTTCCACATTAAATGAGCCTGAGGACCTACAGCCTGGTAGGGTCCCCCACAATGTGAGGCAGAAAGTCATCAAAGGGAGTGACATCAGCATCATGGCAGTGTGAGAAAACCCCAAGGCCTCTCCCCTTGTTGGGCTGCTATAATTCAATGAAGGGCTCCCTGCTCAATACACAAATGTGTCTGAGAGATCCACACATGGAAATGCCCGAAGGTGGGAAGTGTGGCAAAAGGGGAGATGAAATGGGGGACAAGGGCAAAGAGGGGAACTGCAGACAGTCCGACACTCACCACAGTCCCAGCAAAAATGAGACTGGTTAAGGGTCAGGGCCAACCCCTACTGGGCAGACCTGAGGAGTGGAGGCAGCAATCTGCCCTGAGTGACTGGTCCACAGTGAGGCTGAACCCAGGATCAGAGACAAGGGAGCCATGCAGAGGGTGGCAGCAATGGACCGGCCGCATCATCAGACAGAGCCACAGAGGTGGGAATCCAGACCCCTCACCTTCCCATGGCCCACCCAACATCGCAATCCTCACTCAGTGGGTCACAAAAGGATAGAAGCAACATTTCAGTCTGGGTGATCTTAACTCACGGTGGATAATCCCACTGGAAGGAACCATGCCTTAGGCGTGAGAGCTGATCTCCCCTCACCCAACCACCTCCCCACCAATCGAGGTGGAGGCAGCTGTAGGGATGCATAAAGAGGGGTGCAGCTGGCAGAAAAGTGGTGCCAGGAACACAGAAGCCAAGAGCCCCATTGTCCACCTCAACTGACCATGGGGTTAATGACCTGAGACGAGGCAACCAGGTAAGAGAGGATGCCCACCTACTTGGGGAATATGGGGCACTTCCCACTGCCGATGAGGAGACAGTGCCCACGGAGATCCTGGAAGTCCCAGCAGTACAGGTAAGAGAAAACAAAATCTTACATTATAGCATCACCTTCAGGAAAACGAAGGAAACTCCTCTACTTATCAACCCGCTAAACAACAACAAATCAAGTACTCAAAAAAAAAAAAAAATTCTCTCATTCAACTACCCAAGGGGAGAAATAATCCATCAAACGCCATGAATAACTAAGGTAACGAGGAAGTAAAATAAAGAAAGAAAAAATAAACTTAGAGACATGGAAGACTGTGATCTAAATGACAGAACTCAAGATTTCCATTCTAAAAACACTCAACAAAATACAAGAAAACTCAGAAAAGTTCAATGAGCTATGAAAGAAGATTAACGAACAAAAGGAATACTATACTGAAACTATAAAAAAAGTACCAGACAGAAATTCTGGAACTGAAAAAAACTCAATAAATGAGATGAAGAATGAACTAGCAATCATAGGAAATACAGCAGACCAGATGGAGAAAACGATTAGTGATATCAAAGATAGAAATCTAGAAATGGCCCAGGTAGAAGGAGAGAGAGAATCAAGAGTTTAAAAAAAATGAAAGAATTCTCTGAGAACTATTTGACTCCATCAGAAAAGGTGATCTGAGAATGAGTATACCGGAGGAGACAAGAGGGAGATGGGAACAGAGAGCTTATTTAACCAAATAAGTGATGAGAACTTCCCAAACTTATAGCAAGAACCGAAACTGCAAGTCCAAAAAGCCAACACAACACCTAATTATCTGTCTAAAAAGGCCTTCTCAAAAACACGTTATATTAAAGCTGTAAAAAAATTAACAAGAAGAAAAAAAAGAATTTCAAGGCACCCTGGGAAAAGAAGATTGTAAGGTATAAAAGAAACCCCATTAAACTATCATTGGATATTTCAGCAGAAATCCTACAACCTAAGAGAGGGTGAAATCGAATACTCAAAATATTGAAAGCGAGAAATCACCAGGCAAGAATAATATATCCAGCAAAGTTATCTTTTAGATACGAAGGAGGAACAAAGGCTTTTCCAGACGAACAGCAGCTGAGGGTATGGACCACCACAAGGCGTGCATAACAAGAAATGCTGAAAGGGGGCGTTCTGACCGAAACAAGACCACAGAAGGATACGCAACTGTAAGATCACCAACACACAGACAGAAGCAGGAAACAGCCACTGTTATTCAGAACTGGGTATTAAACACATAACTATCACGTAAAGGTTAAAGGAGGTAAAAGCATTTAAAAAAAAAAAAAAGAAAGACAATAGCCGCCACGATTTGGAAATGAAGTCGCTGCATGAGAAGGGGTGGTTTGTGACAACGAAAACACTAAAAGGGGAGGGCAAGAGGACTGAAACTGCACCGGCGGAGACAAGAAAAATGACTCCTGTACGTATGAAACTTTTTTGCATAAACCTAATGATAACCACAAAACAAAAATCTAGAACTGAGACACATAAATCAAAGAGGAAACGAAGGGAAAAAAATCATAAAATACCACCAAACTAAAATAACAGAAAAACACGCTAGAGAAAAGAAACAATAGAGACACAGAGCTAACAGGAAACAAAAGACGGAATGGCTACTGGGAGCCCTTATATGTGAATAATAACCCGAAATATAAATGGACTGAACTCACCAATTAAAAGGCACAGAGGAGCGGGATGGATTAAAAAAACAAACCCAAATATTTGCTGCCTTCAGGAAACCCATCAGCTGCAAAGACAAACATAGACTCCAAGCGAAGGGGTGGAAGATGATACCCCAAGCAAATGGCATCCAGGGAGAAGCAGGTGTAGCCATTCTTTTTTTTTTTTAATCTTCGCCAGAGGATATCATTTTTTAAAAATTGATTTTAGAGAGAGAGAGGAAGGGAGAGAGAGAGAGAAATATCAATTGGTTGCCTCCTGTACGCTCCCTGACCAGAGATCGAACCCCCAACCTAGGGATGTGCCCTGACCGGGAATCGAACCTGCAACTTTTTGGTGCACAGGACAGTGCTCCAACCTACTGAGCCACTCAACCAGGGCAGGCGTAGCCATTCTTATATCAAACAAAATAGATTTCAAGATAAAAAGAGGTAACAAGAAACAACGATGGATACTTTACAATGATAAAAGAGACAACACGTCAAGAAGACATAACACTTACTAATATATAGGCACCCAACCTGGGAGCACCAAGCTAAATAAAGTAATTAATAACAGAACTAAAGGAACAAACTGACAAAAGTACAATTACACTACAGGCCTTCCATACCCCACTGACAGCCATGGACAGACCATCCAAACAGAAAGTCAATGACATCGGTCTTAAATGACACGTAAGGTCCAAATGGACACAACTGATCTTTACAGAGCTTCTCAACCCCATCACAGCAGAACATATTCTCTAGAGAGCATGGGACATTCACACGTTGGGGCACAAAACTGGTCTCAAAAAATTTTAAGAAGATTCAAATCATACCAAGCATATTATCTGACCAGCGCCGAATCACGAAAAATTAAAAAATATAAACAGACTGATCAACAGTAAAGAGATTGACAGTCATCAAAAATCGCCAAAAAAATACATGTCCAGGACCAGATGACCTCACTGGTGAATTCCTTAAAAAGGCCAGGCTCACGTACGTCCTACTGATTATTCAAGCCCTGGATTCTGAGCAGCGAGCGCTTAGTCCATAGCTGATTCTGAATAAATATTTGCTGGAAAACTGCTATAAGTCAAACACACTAGGATTTCGGACAACAAAGTAAAGAAGTTATAAAAAGGAAAACAAAGAAGGTGAGAAAGGAAACAGCACTGCTACATGAGACCCTGCCCTGAACCAGCCGGGAGCTGGGAGGTCTGGCTCTACCCTGCACGCAAAGCCTCCCTTCCCTTGTCGTAACACAACACCCACCTGACCGTGAACATCGCTGTGTGGGTGTCTTCCTTGCTGGGGTGAAAGACCACTACTATTACTAATATTGTTGAAATATCTTAATAGCAGTTATAGTTATCGAGTATTTACAAAGTGCCAGGCACCTTGCTAAATGATTTTTTATATGTTAGCTCATTTTATCTGTATAAGCCAATGCTGTGGATGTTATTAATATTACCATTTTACAGGTGGAAAAACTGAGCCTTAAAGAAATTAAGCAGTGTGGCCATTGTTGCATAGCTAGTGAACAAGATTAAAAGCCAAGGAGTGTCATTTCCGGACCCAGGCTCCTGATTTAACTATTACACGATACTACTACTGTCCTCCATGAAGGATCCACCGCCAGCTACATCGAGGCCCCCAGGGATCTAGGAAGGCCCGGGCCGGGCTGGCTTACTCACTACTTGGCGCACAGTAAAAACTCGGTAAATATTCGCTAGCTGACTGGCTGGCTGATGGAAGACTGTTTAATTTGGGCTTAGCATTGTTGTTTTCTGTAAAATGAAGGTGCGGTCCTTGAAGGTCTCTTTCAGCGGTAAAAGCCTGTGGTTTTAGGATATGTGGGTAAAGTACTGGGAAGAGTGCAGACAGGCAGCTAAGAGCATGGGGTCGGAGATGAGATGACCGTGCAGGGAGCCCTAGATCCACCTCCCAACCTGGGCAAATTCCCTGACCTCTGAACCTTCGTCTCCTCACCTTAACATACGGGTGGTGCTAGCCAGGGCCTCAGGAGGTGGTTTCTGAGGTTTAGATGAGAAAATATGAATGTGAAGCGCTGACACGGCGCCTAGGACATGGTCACTAATAAAGGGCAGCTGTGCCCACTGCAGCGCTCAGGGCCAGAGCCCAGCCGCACACTCGCACACAAAGGGGAGGCAGGTGCTGCTCATGCGACAAACACAGCTTTCTCACAGACAGAGGTGCGGCCGGCGTGGCTCAGCGGTGGAGCACCCACCTAGGATCCAGGAGGTCGCGGCTGGTTCCCGGTCGGGGCCCAGGCCCGGGTTGGGGGCTCGATGCCCAGCAGGGGGCGCGCAGGAGGCAGCCGGTCAATGACTCTCTCATCATTGATGTTTCTCTCTCTCCCTTCCTCTCTCTTAAATCAATAAAAACCGTACAAAAATAAATAGAAAGACAATGTTCTATTTCATTATTTTTCTGCCCTGAGCTGTCTTCGGAGTCAGCGCGTGAGTTAGAAAGAAAATGTACAGCAAACGACTGCATTTTAATTCGGGACTGTGGGTTCTTTCTTGTTGTGTTCTCCTTGTGTCCCTGTATCCATACCCAGAGGCCTCACCCAGAACTCAGTCTCTCCCATTTCTCATTTCTCTCAGGAAAAATATATATATATTTGTTATTAAAAAAAGGGGTGAGTGTAGAGAAAAAAGAACCTTCTTAAGGAGGCATCTGAATCCATACAAGTGTCTCGGGCATCTTTGGAAGCTATCCGGTTATAGAGCATCCTGCCTACCGACCTCTTTAAAAAAAACAGTTTCCACCGAAGTTAATTTTATTCAATTTAAAAATGATTTTAAGAAAACTGACATCCACTATCTAAGATGAACTATAATACTTTAAATGTCCCTAAGCCATATCTGTGACATTTAGTTACTTTTCTTCTTTGAGCCCCAGTACTGGCAACCAAGAAAAATCTAAAAAAAACCCTAGGATCCTGTAAGCTATCACAAAACTATAAGAAATTTTATGAAAACCCTCTATAATTCATTATCTCATTAAATTTAATAAGTATGCATAGGTAAAATTTTAAAATACCAAACGAAATAAAACAAAAAACAACAGAAGTGCTGTTTTTTAAAGTAACAAACATAAAATAGTGTACTAACGACGGCATATGTAAGACTTTTCAGTTGTATTTTCCTTAGAATTTTAGGAAGATAGCACTAAACACCATAACACCGTAAGCTAAATGTATCCCAATATTTCTAAATTGTCTATCAGATAATGCTTATTTGTCTTACACAACTGCCAGGTGTCACTGTCCGTAACAACAGGAGTCAGGAATGGCACAGAAAAACCAAAACTCAGACAAAGCTCATAGTAAATAATGCACCTTCTCTGCCCATTCCCAGAAACCCCCATTAACTAATTTTAATTCTGTTTTTTCATTGCTCAGGTCCTTCCCAGCCACACCGGCCTCCCTCCTGTTTGTGGAGTGATCCAGGCCCCATCCCGCCTGAGTGTCCCTCGGCCTTTCCGTTCCCTCCCCCCACAGCTTCATGGCTCCTTAGCTGACCTCCCTCAACAGTCCCTTCGAGAAGAGGCCCCTCTCAGCCACCCAAACAAAACTGTAACCAGACCCCTCGCCCCGGCAGCCCTCAGGACCTTCCTTCTCCTGCTCGGTTTTCCAGAATTATCATTTCCTAACCAACCACAGATTTCCATACGTTTTATGTTTCTCATGCACTGTCCCCTTCCCCCACCCCCATGCCACACGCACTAGGACGTATTTTCCAAGGGCAAGGGACTCACGCCCAGGGGCTGACACTGAGGCAGGCCCGGGGTCCGGCGCCGCGTCACCGCCGTTACCGGTATTGCCCTGGAACGATCATTACCCATATCACGTGTAAAACGCTCTGCTACTAGGCACTGTGGATGAAAAAGCAGTAAGAGTCGAGAGTCCCTGACCTCAATTTGTGCCAAAATTGCTCCGTAGGTTATATTAGGTCAAAGGACGCCACGCCCACTTCCTCCAACATCTGCGGCACACCTGCTCAGGGCCCGCTTACAATGGAGAGGAAACGTTTGGTTCAGCGCGGGCCAGGTCTGAGCAGCTGAGTAGGGCTCTGATTTCCCACATACTACTTCGAAGGAAGACTTTTTGCATAAATTATCAAGGAGGACCCGATAAAGAATATAACCTGTGTACCTTCGATACGGGCCAAGTTACAAAAATGTCTCCAAATACTGAGCTCACCAAATGAGCGAATTCAACCGCTGTATCTTCAATAAATGATTCCCTTTAAAGGTAAACACTTAACAATTAGCACTGATCACTTAAATGAGCATTCAATACAGGCTTTCGGACCCCTAAGGACTGGTTTTGTCACGGTTTATGAGGTGTCAGTACAGGACGTCTAGGCCCTGTTCTCTCTTCAGTCTTAAGGTGGAGGCAAAGTGTGACGGGTCGTTATTAAGAGCCTGTGTTGTGAAATATGACTTCAGTATGACTAAAGCGAGTTATGGTTCCAATCCCTAGAAATACTATAACCTCTGCTGCTCAACGCGTCAGGGAGGGAGGGAGGGAGGGAGGAGAGGAACAGAACCAACCACGCATTTGACACCAGCCTGGTCTCCTGAAGGTGAGATGCTCATTTTACATAGACACCGTGTAGTGGGTATTTTTGTAACCCTCGCCTGAGGACATGCTTATTGACTTTAGAGAGAGAGGAAGGCTGGGGAGAGAGAAACATCCATGTGAGTGAGAAACATCAACCGGTTGCCTCCCATCTGCGCGCCGGCCAGGATGGAAGCCGTAACCTAGGTACGTTCCCTGAACGGAAACAGAACCTACAACCTTTGGGGTGCAGGGGGGTGACGCTCCCACCCACTGGGCCACCTGGCGGGGGCAGTGCAGTATGCCTTTGAGTATGTTCTAAGGAAACACGTTCTGAGGAGGCACAGAAGACTGTTTTCACTATTGAACAGCGAAAACTCACATGGGAGAATTGGTCAAAAATAAAGCCCACACTTGGGCTTTAAGAACAATGTAACTGAAGCCCTGGCCGGTGTGGCTCAGTTGGTCGAGAATCGTCCCATGCAACTACAGGTCACCAGTTCGATTCCCGGTCAGGGCATATACCCAGGTTGCGGGTTTGATCCCGGTTGGGGTACGTGCAGGAGGCAACTGATCGATGTTTCTCTCTCACATAGATGTTTCTCTCTCTCTATCACTCTCTCTCCCTCCCTCCCTCCCTCTCCCTTCCTCTCTCTCTAAAATCAATAAAAACATTTAAATAAATGTAGTAACTGAAAATAAAAATAATCGCCAATTGGATACTATCCAAGCTGTGGTCGCTGTGTTTAGCAGACAAGAGAGGAGAAGCCCAGTGGTGCAGCCCGCAGTCTTCTTCCATGGAAGCCAAGCAAGTTACAAGGAGGAGGCATGGTACCAGGTGAGACGTGGCACTGCGCCAGGCAGCCCCGTCCTGCCAGGCCCCGAGCGGGTGAGTGAGTGCCTGTCTCCTCCGGTCGGCCTGCCTTTTCTCTCCTCCCTTTGCAGAGGAAAGCACTATCATGGAAACATCAGTATTCACGGCGTCCCGCAGCTCATGAGAATGCACTCGGGGTGCTGGCCTGACAATATTTGGGATGGCCTGCGGAGTTTCAGCACGAGGACTTCTCAGTGAGGCAGCGATCCCCGCCCCGGAACTTTCCCGAAGGCTTGAAAACCCATCGCTTCTGAAGGACGCCGTTAGGAATCCCACTGGTGTGTAACTACGGGAAAAGGTCAACCTTGGGAGCCCACGGGCACTGCCCTGCCCTGAATCAGGACCCCCACTCCCCAGCGCCTACAGCTCTTCTACCTCCCTCCTGTCACTCTGTCGTTCCAGCCAGAGCCCAGCGGCACTAACTGTGACCCCCTCGCACAGCGCAGATGTGAGCCCCTCCGCACCGTTCTGCGGGGCCTCAGAAAACAACTCAAGGATCTCCTAAGTGCTGACAAAACTTGCCTGAATTACCCCACAGGTGAGAAGGCATACTAAAAAAGGTTCAATGACTGCTCACAGTCCAACATCAAACAAAGGGCAGGGCTGGAACCCAAGAGACTTTTTTCTGATTCAAAAAAATCCATGCTACTTCCAATTCAACGGAGTGCCTCAGTGGATATAAAGAGTCATCACCTTCCTTCCCGGGAATTCTTTAGTGCCTGCTAAGAGTGTGGCACGTAGACAGAGGCTCGAGTTGTCCTTGTCAAAGGTGATTTAGGCCATGTCACTTGTGATGGCTTCTAGACACACTTACAATGAATTCCCAACTCCTAGCAACGGGCGGGCCCTTGAAACTGGCCCAAACTACCTTTGAAAATGCCAATCACGCTCTCATCTCAAGGCTCTTGAATTTATTCAAATCACTCAGGTTTCAGCAAAAATCTTACCACCTTAAAGGGCTGGGTGAAAAAGGTGAATGGATTAAGAAGTACAAGTTGGGACTTACGGAACCGTCACAGGGATGTAAAGTAGAGCACAGGGAGCAGAGTCAATAATAGTGTAATAACTACGTACGGTGCCAGCTGGGTACTAGACTTATGGGATCACTTTGTAAGTAACATAAATGTCTAACCACGATGCTGTACACCTGAAGCTAATATAATACCAAATGTCAACTGTAATTGAAAAAAATGTAATTTTAATTTAAAAAAATTATTAATTTAAAAAACAGTGCTTTCCTTAAATGATGCTAAAATATTTTTAAAGATATCTGAAGAAATTTTGCTTTCATGCTTTCTTTGAATTTAAATAACTTTTTGTCATGTCTACTTCCATTTTCTATTATACTCCATTTCTTCTTGCTCTTTTGGGGTTTTTTTTTGATAGTTTGATTCAGTAAGAATGATATGGAATTTATATAAGAATGTGTCTCTGAACTGGAAGCAACACTTGCTCAATGTAGTTTTCTTTTTATTTTTCATAGAACACCCTGGCCCTTGGATAGTCCCATAGGTAATGAAGAGGGCCATGTGCTGTCAAACAACAAAAAGATGCCTTCCGTAACAGTCACTCTAAATGAGCACCCCACCCACCCGCTATCCTGTTTTGTTTTGTT
The DNA here is from genome assembly GCF_054644295.1 of Miniopterus natalensis. Lineage (NCBI taxonomy): Eukaryota > Metazoa > Chordata > Mammalia > Chiroptera > Miniopteridae > Miniopterus > Miniopterus natalensis. The sequence continues at coordinate 2,998,260 of NC_142096.1, forward strand.
TTTTGTTAACCCTCACCTGAGGATATTTTTTCCACTGATTTTTAGAGAAGGTGGAAGGGAGAGAAAGAGGGAGAGAGAGAAACATCGATGGGAGAGACGCATCGATTGGTTGCCTCCCGCACGCACCCCAACGGGGCCAGGGATTGAACCTTCGACCCAGGTATGTACCCTTGACCAGGAATCGAACTGGCAAGCCTTTGGAGTGTGGGCCGACACTCTACCCACTGAGCCCACAGGCCAGGGCTCTATCCTGCTTTTTAATTGCATTTATCCCTCTCTGAAATTACCTTACAGGCGTATCTGTTTCTTGTTTGTCTCCTCCTGTCAATGCCCAGAGGAGGGACTCACTAGTCTTGCTCACCACTGATTCTTCAACACTTAAAACAGTCACACCCACAGTGCAAGCTCAGGAACTGACTGCTCGGTTCCACGAACGACTGAACTCTAGAGGCCACGGAGATCCACACAGGATCAGACCCGGGCGTGGCCCTCGTAACGCAGTCCGTCTGCAGCGAGGGGCCAAGCACCCAAATAACTCCACGAGGCAAAACGTTCTAAGGCCCTAGGCGAAGCAATAAAGTACTACGGGCCTTCGAAAAACAGAAACATTTTTAAAATCATACACCAACAAAAGATGTAAAACTGCTTATAATTTCATCAAGAAGAAGAGGGAGGAAGATGCATTAATGGGGGAACAGGAGAGAAAACGCACGCACACACACGCTCCCCCCCCAGCTACCCCTCAGACCGGAAGTGCTGGGCTCTCCGAGGCTGGGGAGATACAAACATCATTGAAATTCAAAGGCAGTTCCGAAGGAGAGGCGGCGATTGGTATGCGAGGGACGCAGCCTCCCGCATACATTACGAACTCCCGCATGCTAATGCGCCGCGCAGCCGCCAGCGCCAGATGGGGCAGGAGGCAGTGCACGTCCCATCGAGCCTCAAGAAGATGTATTAATGTTCATGCTCTTTAAAAAAACCACCCTGCGCCGCGTCCCCAGACTTCCACATTTCTTAGCATTCCGCTCCTCCCGCTCACAGCGCAGTCCTCCGGGGCCGCGGGGCCGCTCCCCCCGCAGATGGTGCCAGGAATCATTTCAATCTATTTTATCGCAGGAGGCAAAGGCCACAGAGCGTGTCAGGCGCTGCTCCCCGAAGGCGCAGCAGCACAAAGGGAAAAGGGGGGCGCGGGGGCAGGAGGGGAGCCGCTTCTCCAGGCGCCAGGGATGAGACATTTTTAAAAATGACGCTGAGCCCTTACTCACATGCGACACGGAGAACAGATAAAAAAGGATCCTTTCATTCGTCCAAGTTTTCGAGCTACCTGATGTTACTGGGAAGTGGGGGTCTAAGCAAATGTCTTCTAGATACGACCAGCGAGGCTCTCAGAATTAGGAGTAATCAGAAGGCGGCCTCGCCATGAGGCCAGGGCAGAGTAAACTGTCCCTGGGGGCACCGGCCCCCTTGTTTAAAAGGAACCATCTGAACGAACTGGCATCCCAGAATCCGGGTTGCAATCACCCTCTCCTGACTATCTCGGTCAAGTTACCTGTCGCGAGGACAGGTATGTGAAAACGCCATTAGAAACCAAGGCTCTATGCAAATACGTTATTTGTAATTTCTTGAGTATTACTTTTTCAAGGGCATCGTTTACAATAAATAAATTGCCTTGATTTTCATTTATCTAAGACGGGTGGGGAACATCCGCCCCGCGGGCCTAAAAATCATTTGGTCTGGCTTTGCCAACGCCTCACCAAAGAGAAGCAGTTCTAGCCATCACATTAGGGGTGAGTTAATTAAATGTTTGACCAAAGAGAGCAAGCGAATTCTTAAGTTGATAATTTTGTATGGAACCACAAATGATGTTGTAAGTATCCAAATGGCCCTTGGCAGAAAAAGGGTTCCCCGCCCCTGACCTAGGACCTCCACTGGTTTATTTATGATCAAGGGGAGGGGGGTACTTTCTCTAGAATATACAAGGAGACAAAAAAATTATAATTTATAACAGTGATTCTTAAACATAAATATGCTTCAGAATTCCCTGAGAGCAAATTCAAACAGACTGCTAGGCCCACCCCCAGAGCTTCTGATTCAGTAGGTTTGGGGTAGGACAGAGAATTTGCATTTTCAGTAAGCTCCCAGGTGATGCTAGTCCAAGGACCCCACTTTGAAAATCACTTATTAACATAGTTCTGCAACATTTTTCCAAAGTGCTCCACTGGCCCTTGGAGAGTCCATAATCTGTGCAGAATATCAGCAATATCCTTGTAAAAACGGAGCCCCTCTCAGATGATAAACTGACCACCTATGAATTTTTAAAAGGCATATCAAGAAAAATACAAAATATTGTCAAATTAGCAAGACTGTTCTTTTCATATGTACATATATATTTTTATTTTTTCAATCATATTCAATACTATTCTATATTAGTTTCAAGGTATACTATATAATGATATTCTCCTGCCCTACCCCTTTCAAAGGATTCAATGTAAATGTTGAAACAAACATAAGGGGGCAAAATATTTAAAGAAAACTGCATGACTATAACAGAGTAAATGTTTTTCAAGAAAATATATAACATGCACTAAATGAATTATCTTAGAAATCTCTCTGGAGTCCGTAAGGTAAAGTTTATCATTCTACCAAATTGCTATGTCTAAGATTACTGGTAGCTCAGTTTACTGTGTAACTGAAAAGATAAAAACATTTCATTCATATTTGTCTTTTGCTAGAAATTTACTCAGTCTGTCTGCTAGAAGACTGAAAAAGTAGGAGAAGAGCTAATTTCCCAAAATATTATGTACAATTGTCAAAAGCCCATGACTTTTATTTCTGATTTTAGTAATTATGCCAGAAAGGTTTTTTTAAAAATGTTATAGGTTGTATTATACTATTAGTAAATGTGATAATTATCAAATTTATAATATATGCAATTTTAACTACTATGCAGCTACCAATGAAGTTGTATGGCCAAAAATATAAATGTATTATTTTTCCTTAACTCTAAAAGAAAATGCCTGATTCTTAAGTATTATTTTAAAATTTTTAATAAGATTCAATTCTTAGTTCCCCCCTCGTAATTAACATCTTTGTACATCTCCTTTAAACTCTCTGAATTCTGACTCACCTCTCATTCACTCACTTATTCATTAAGCAAACATCTGCTGATTACCTACTACATTCCAAGCTCACAGGTAGCCCAGGATGAAATTATTAGGACTAGGAAATCAAGATCTTAATGTAAATGGTAGCTTTATAAAGGAGAATTGATGATGCTTGAAATATCTATTTTAAATAACAAAGAAGAGTCTGTATCTTGGGATCCATAAAAGATTAGACAGAATTCAGCTCTCCTATGAAGAGACATGAAATTCAGCAAGGGGGTGAAAGCCTCTGAGTCACCTAAACTGATGTCACAAATTAAAAGTGCCACTTATTAATATCTGAAAAACACCAAGATGGGCTTTTCAGACTTTCACTGAAGCATGGGCTTCATTATTTTACTCACCTATCTGCTTTCCAAGTTAGCAAACTTCTAAATGGGCAAAAGGTGGGCATGTTGATAGAAAAGGGGTGGGCAGAGGACATACAGAGATAAAAAATCCTATCAAGTGTGACTAAAACTCAGAAAATCCCATCAAATGTAGATAAAACTCACCATGCACAACTAGTCCAGGGCCCTTTTGTGTGGTTCGAACACTGTCCCCTATTTTTTTAAGTCCAGAGAGTGTCACTGTTTGCCTTTTAATAATGACCCCTTGCATGTAAACTCTGCTTCTCAGGGGCACACAGCAGGTTTACAATCACCATTACCTCTGCCGTGTAAAGTGAACGTGAGCTAGGCAGGACCACTGTATCTAAGGCAAAGAAAGTCAAGCCAAGCGAACAGTAATATGACTTGTTCCCGGTCAGACCCCCAAGTGGAAGAGCCTCGACTCGCACTCAGGAACCGACGTTCTCAGTGCCCTGTGCTTTTTGAGAGGTGGCCTCATAAAACACAACATATTAAGTGTTGACGATGTAAGTCCTAGTCAAAGAGCATAAGAGAAAACATGCTCAGCACAAACCGACCAAGAATATAGCTAGACCAAGACCATGGCCATCCAAAATCATTGATCAATAAGTCCAAAAATTTTAAACAAGTAAACATAAGCAACGCTGTGGCTCGAAGAGCTCATCTTCGCTCTCTGGAAAACACTACAAAATGGTTGGGTTTCCCTCGAGGTTTTGGTAAAAGTTGCGTTAACATCACCTTGATATGGTACCAAAGGCTTTGCCCCCCAGAACATCTGAGAAAAACGTAGATAAAAAGGAACACAAGTAGAAAGACATTCAAATAGTCAAATAACAGGTAACTCTTCTTTCAACAAAGGTCTTCAGGAAACGCCCAAGTTGAGGAACAGGAACAGGTCTGAAAGCCTCGCCCCGCCTGCCCTTGCGAACCTCCTCTGGGCCACACCAGGGTCAGCAGGCGAGCGCGGCCCCGAAAGGATCCCCGGGAGCCCCGAGGGGGCTGTGGCCCTGACCTCCGTCACCCTGCACTTTATAAACCGATGCTCAAGAACAGTCTAGAAAGAAACCAGGTGCTTTCTAAGGACAAAAGTGTTCACTTGGATTCCTTCGATGGCTACACAAATACAGTTGACGGTGGAGCAGAGAGGAAGGGAAGGGACCACCCACGACCTCAGGTGTAACCCAACGAGGAGGACGCGGGCCCTCGGGGGGAGAGGGGGTCAAGGCCGCGCCTCGCCCCAGGCCTGTCCTCAGGACACGTGAAGTGTTACCGCAGGACCCTCAAATTTTATTACGTATTTTCTTCCCAATAACCCAAGAATCATGGGAGCAAACAGGCCCGGCGACAGGCGATGAGGTGGGACCGCGCCACGTGCGAGGGCGACGCGCTGACACAGCCTCCGCCCTCTCAGGGCCCGGGCGGAGCAGCCGCCCGAATCCTCCAGGTTCCTGAGGGCGCCACTCGTTTCGTCGAGCTCTTCAAGGCTCGTCGAGGCCGTAAACGCGTGGCAAAGACGCTCCCTGAAACCCCTCTTTCTACAGAGAACCTCTGCCATCTGCTCTCACAGCTCGTAAGGCCGAACCCCGCACAGCCTCGTGTTCCCATCGGAACTTCCAAAAACACTGTCTCGAAGGAGCGCCGGACGCCGCGGGACGTTAACACACCGCACAGAATGAAACGGATCCCGCTAATAAAGTGAGGCTTTTTAAAAATTTTTTATAAACTACACTTAGCCTTTAAGAGGGAAATGTGAAAACCAGAAATGAAATCTTTTAAAGAAAGCATCCCACAATTTTAAAAATCAGTTGCTGTTTTTGGACAGGGAGGGGCATGGTGAAAAGAGACACCTGCTTCCCTCCAACACACTCGCCTCTGGAAATGCCATGTCCGCCTGCCTAGAACCTCCTGGGGCCCAAGCGTGGCACCCAGCACTCTCTCTACCAAGAGATCTGATTGTTATATTTTAACCACACAACGTTTTACGTTTTGTCTGCCAATGTGTTGAGTATATCATTTGCTTTCCAATTTTCTACTAATCCAAAGCATACGAAATCATCCGTCTGAGCTTCTCATCAACAAAAGATAGCCAGGAGCACACATTCCAAAAGCCTAAAGAGGTGATGTTTTAGTTAACCTATACAGCTTTGCCAGGGGTAAATTTATGATTTCTGTTGGGCTTTTCAAAATCAATGACATTAGCCCTGATGCCCATCACCCCCACTGCACTCTTTCAAGAGAAGTCGGGATACACAGCAAAATAACCACCATCCCAAACGGTTTTATCCAAGATCATGCTTGATGATTAAGGCTAATGCTCTTACATTTTAATTTTTCAGCAAAGAGAACTCTATCTTCTATGCTACTATACTTCAAATTCAAATATTCCCTTTTAAATGTCTCTAGCTAGCTAGTTTCCACTGCAAAATATCCTCTCATCAAGCCACAACATACCCCTTCCTTAAAAGGGAAGAAAAATAAATAAAGGAATCCAAAATCAACAGACAGATCTGAGAATCCCTTCTCTGCCATTTAACGATATCTGCGTGTCTTTGGGCAAAATGCTTAACTCATCTGATCTTCAGGTTTCAGGTTGGCCAGTGGTCACAGAACCCATTTGCAGAGCTGCAGTGAGAAATAGAAAGTATATGAGGTGCCTCGCCTGGGGCTGGGCATATCTAGGCTTTCAATAAAAGGCTGCTTTTACTATACTACCAGAGATTTATTCTGTTCAGAGATGGCAGGTATACATCCCCTTTGAGATTAAGAGGATCTCCCGGTTCCTTTGATTGGAACTCAATGTGTTGAAAAACATAATTAAGCTAGACATTCTCAGAAAGTACATTTACATCAATATTAATTAATGCAAACAGCTGGTTGAGGAAGCCAGCCAGAGAAACCTGCTTCTTGGTCAGGTGTAAAATCCTATTGTACTCAAGTTAGGAGTCATTTCAGTTAATGACTTATTTCACCAAAGGACCGCGCTGCACACATTACTTTTAAGAAATGCTACACCCACTGTCACACTAATTAAAATTGGTCACACAAAATAAAATCTAATGCATGTCCTGTCTTCAGTACAAGAAAAACAAACTAGAAAACGTTAAGTTACATTAATGGAGATCCAATCTGGAGCAAGTAGGAACCAGGCAAGATGTTCTCATAAGCATTACACTGGCCCATGGTCCTCTCTTCCCCCTATGTCAGGGGTGGGGAACCCTTTTCCTGCCAAGGGCCATATGGATATTTATAACGTCATTGGTGGGCCATACAAAATTATCAACTTAAACATTAGCCTGCTGTATTTGGTCAAACATTTAATTAACTCACCCCTAATGTGATGTCTGGAACGGCTTCTCCTAGGTGAGGCCTTGGCAGGGCCATTCCCCACCTCCGCCCCATGTCCCTGACTCCTGACCCAGTCAGGTACGACCTCGCCCCGGGCTCCTTGCCCGTCTCCAGGCTCAGACTCCAGTTACTCTGTGTAATAATCACTGTTTACTTCTCTGCCGGAAGCACTAGAACCCAAAACGCCTTGAGGGCCTGGAGGGACCGGCTGAATCACAGTTATCTTGTACCCGGGACATTTTCCGCAACCTGAGTTTCCTTACTGCAGTACCCTTTCAGGGAGCTTTACTTCATCTGGTCTGCTTAACACTCCGGTAAGTAACCACACTGAGGCTTTCTAATTCCCAAACAATTAAAAGAGACACTTGTAGGCACACCTTTGCCAGAGGCCAAGGGATTACTGTTAACGGAGTTTTCTCCTACAGAGCTCTGCGGTCCTGGAGGAGAGGTGGGAAAGCCTATGGAAAAAGCAATCCAGGGCAGAACATAAAAGACAGCAAAGTAAGCCCGACACTAACACAGTGATGTGACGTCATGTGCACATGAGAGTCAGAAGAGGCCTGGTAACGGGATGAACTGCGGAAACTCCCCACCTTCATGAACCACCTGGGCAAGTTGCTCAACCTCTAGGAGCTTCCGTTTCAACTGTAAACTAAAAGCACTTGCAAGATAAACCTTCCAGCTCTAAACGAATGAGTTCGTCTGACGATTCAGAAGGCTGCTCAGAAATTGCAATTACGGCATCTCCTTTGCAAACATCAAATATCACTGGAGCTGAGATGGTTAATAAACACTTCTACACTATATAATGCCCACTCAGTGAATGTCGACTGTAAGAAATAAAAACAAACTAGTTGTCTTATGAAAACTTCACAAATTATCACCCTCCCCAAAAGATTAAACACTTACCTCTTGGTCATTAACTACACAGGAAGATGCCTTGAGAAAGTTTCCAAGTGTTATTTAAAATACAGAACTAAAAGGTCAAGTGGTCCCAAATATTTACAGGAACTAATTTTTAAAAGAAAAAGGGAAAGGGTGCCAGATTTTGGAGAAAAGCTGGAAAATCTACATGTCTGCTATGAAGAAGTAATGTTCACATAACCTACACTTATAATTGGATATTTGCAACATATATAGTTTTCTTTTAATAGCGGGCAGGAGGCTTGTTTGAAGAATTAGCAAACCAACATTGGTTTACAATGGCAAACCAACTTGCAGGGTAAAACAGAGTGACAGTGAATGAACTATTGTGTTTTTTGTTCTTGTGTAAGAGCATTTAGATGCCTCTATTTAAGGGAGAAAAAAAAAATAATAACCAGGTGCATTATCCAAATGCTCGGTTACTAGGGACACTAACAGTTGTCGATCCATGGCAATTTCATTGCTGTTTTTTACACAAATCATCGCTTGCGAGCACTGATGTTAAAAACAGAAAAACAGTCTAGTACACAGTGGCTATAAATGCCAAATCAATTTTCAGCAGATAATAAAGTCCATGTTTTACAATCGGCAATGCACTGTTTTACTACCTAAAAATGTAAGCTAATAATATATAGCTCTACTAAATGGAAAATGCAGATATGCTGTTAAGAAACGGGCCGGCTGTGAGAGGATGGATGGTTTCTGCAGGGACCTTCTTAGAGCTAGTGTAAGTGTTTTGAAAATATCACATGATGTGGCCATGTGTTAAAAATTACAGCCAGTTAAGTTCTCTGCTAAGAAAAATATGTGGGCAATTTATGAAATGCACTCCAGAATGGAGATGTCTTAAGTAAAACCAGATTTTGAAAACAAACCTCTCTTTTTTTTTTTTTTGAAACTTGAACTTAAAGAAAAGTTCCATGCACATCTGGAGCGCAGGGCCACTGAGAGGGGTGGTCCGGCCTAATGCTAACCATCTTCTGAAAGAGCAGCAGGCTTTCTGAGCTACACGGGCTGTGCTCGCTTACTGTCCTTTTAAGGAAACAGTCCGGAAAGCATTCTGTAGGTCAACATATGTTCTCTGATAATATTATACAAAGATTGATTAAAAATATAAATGTTTCAGAAAGCTTGGAGATCCTGAAACAGCACAATGCCCAAGCTCTCCCAGCCTTCTCATGAGAACACATCTTCCAATTTTCTCTCCTTAAACACAGGACCGAGTTATTACAAAGTGACAGGCAGTGAGATGACAGCTTCTTATACCAAATTAAATCATAAAGATCATCTGATTTATTTCTTTAAAGCGTGCATGGCCTCCTTTGACGTTTCCTAGTTCATTTTTGGATCAGTATGCTATCCACAGCTAAGGCGTGTGTTTTTTTAAACGGAAATAATTCTAGAAAGCCCCAAAACTAAGGACTTTTGTATCTACCCACCCCCACAGACTGGTATGTCTTTGAACAAATCCAGTCTGTGCATATCTGTTTCCAGATATCCCCATTTTTATGAAAAAGGTATGAGATCTGAGAATTGTTCCTTCAAGTTTGATACAACCAGGAACCAGTTCTGACACCTGACCCAATAATAATAATAATAATTAATAATAAATGGTATTATATACATATGTAGTCAAATTTTTAAAAGTGACTATATCAGATGATCTGAAAACCATCCTTTTAATCTTCTACATATCATGTCTTATTTAAAAATATAAAATATGCCCCAGATGATTAAAATTGTCCATTAATATAACTACATACGTATGGACTAAAATGTGCTAAAAACATAGTCCATCCAATAGTGGAGTTTCAAAGTGCAGATGGGGGTCAAAAATAGCCAAGTGTCAGACCTGCTCAAGTATCTCCATCCTGGCACATGCTCCTAGTCACAGCTGTTAATATATTCTCTGCATCCAAGGAAAAGGTTTCTAACACAGTTGATGAGAGAGAGGGGAAGGGAGAGGAGAGAGCAAACTGCCCACACCTCAGGCCCCTGCTTCAGGGCCAGACAGACACAAACTGGCAACAGCGAAGCAAAACTCACCAATGGTCCCAAGACTTCAAATACAGTCCAATGCATTTTAAATAAAGATGCTTTAAGGATGACTCTAAAGCCTGGTAGTTGGGGGCAGCAAGGGTCCTAACCAGTCCCTTTTTCTACTATCACCCACCGATGTCTTCGGTGTATCGTGGGTTTTGTTTTGGCAAAACAAAACACAGATTCTGCAAAATACTGACAAATCAGGTCACTTAGCCTATTTACTAAGAGCATAAACACAAAGAAGCGTCAGATTATGACATAAAAGTCAGGCGAACGTGTCACAATATTCTGGCGAAATAAAAACCCCCCAAGCGCGTTTCCACACCCATTCCGCACCACACACCCGATGCACAGGACACTTTTAGGTGCACGATGCATATAAATAAAGGCGAGAGCGTCGGAAGTTAAAGGGACCCCTTCAATGCCTTGGGCATTGTCTCTCTGGGAACCCGTGTCCCCCTTATTTCAGCCACACACAATCCTCTACCGAGCCAACGGGAAACTGCAGCTCGGTCCCACGCGCGCCCTCCGGCGCAGGGCGGCCAGGGCGAGGGCCACCGGGCGCACCCTGAGGGAGGAGCGTCTTCAAAGGACTGGCGATACCTGCGCTCGGCCGCGGCCCGGGGCTGCCAGGTACTGTTTCAAAACACCATCTGCGAGGGGCACACCCCCGGGACCCGGCGCAGCCTCCCTCCGGGCCTGCCCAGGCAGGGGGCGCGCTGCGGCCAGCTGGGGGCCCCAGCGCCCTGCCCGCATCTGGAGAGAGGGCCCTGCCCGGCCCGGCGGGCACAGCTCCCGGGCAGAGCAGCAGAAACCCTTGGCCGCCGCTCCTCCCGGCTCCTTCCCTGCAGAGCCTCCCTGGCAGCTGCCACAGGCAGGAACACTCCGGGCTCCAAAGACAATATTTTCCCAGAGGAAACCGACATACACGAAATTTCCAGAGCCACACAGCGTCAGTAATTCGGCCGACGTGTTGATTTTTAATGAACTGATCTCCATGATCTGCCCGTGACATCCAGAGACAGGGATTTAGGGCAGGACTGGGGTTATTTGCAGTTGCACAGCGTCCCCCCCCCCCCTTCCCTCACGCAAACGGCTTTTTAAACAGCCCTCCTCCCGGGGTCCGCCATCACCGGGAACTCTCCGGGCGGGCGGGCGAAAGCGCCAGGATCCAGGGCACAGATGACAGGCGCCAAGCCCAGGGCAGCAACGATACTTCCAACTTGAGCTAAACCCATCAAGTCAACAGAGCGACTGAAAACACACCTCCCGGATTGTAGGAGGAAGGGCTGCGGGCCCTGTACCCCCGCATCCGGATCCCGCCGGCTCCCTGGATGCCACCTTCCACCCACCACCTCTGCCACCCCCAGCCCCTGCCCGCACGAGGTCCCCACGCCGGGGGCAGGGGGCATCTCCCACGGCTGACGGGAAGTGAGCTGGCCCCGGGTTAAAATCGGGGGGAGGGAGGGCGCGGGGCTAACTCACCAGGCATCCTGGACGCAGCGTCCACTCGGAAGGGGAAAGGGACTGTCCTAGGGGCGGGCGCCCCGGCTCATGCCTGCTGCTCTGGAATGAGCGGGGCCGTCGGCGGGGGCTGGGGCGGCATCGCCCGAGGCAGGGCGCTGGGCGCGTGCGCCTGCCAGCCCAGACAGATGGAGAGCTGACACTCCGGGTCGCACTTGAAGCAGAAATGTGGGTGATGACAGGAGCACATGTGGCCTTGAACCCAGCCCCGTCTCTCCAGGCAGAACAATGACACCGGGATGTGTGCGCAAAGTATCGCACCCGTGGCCTCCCCTTGCCCCCCTTCTCTCTCTCTCAGAAGTTCCAGAGCACCAAAGAACAGAAAGTAAAAGGCGGATGATACGCTGGATGCTGAATAATTCATTCACCGCCCCCCCATCCAGGTTCCAGTTAACCCTTATTTTGCCAAAACAATCGAGAGTAGACCTGGCCCCCTCCCAGCGCGCACAACCCATGATTTCCCTTCACCTTCTCATAATTGTGAACTATATTAAAATAAACACAAAACCATAGGCACAAACCCCCACGCTTGTTTATTGGACTGAACATCCCAGACAGTACAGAAACATATTCCCGGCCCCGGCCCGCGGTGCCCGGCGAGGGTCCGGAACGGGGTCGGGCGCTTCCTATTGTCAGCTCCGGGCACAGCGCGGGGCAGGCCGCTCTCAGTCCCCACCGCGCCCAGCCCCGGGCCCCGCGCTGACACCCTCCAAGCCCCGCCGGCTTCCTCTCCCCTCTCCCCTCTCGCGTACAGATCCCTGGGAAATGAAAACAAAATCTCCCCCGGAAAAAAAAGAAAAAGGCCCTTTCAGACGCTGAACAATCACGTCCTCCCGATTCTTGACTTCTCCGCACAGCCCGCCAGGCTCCCCTCCCCGTGAGGAACACGCGCCCAGCGGCTGGGTGGACGCGTCCCTATTAAGCTTTAATGGACACCATGATACATAAAACCGCCAGGCTTTGTTATGGTGCTTTATCTAAAGCCGGCGATTTTCCTCTCAGCAGTCCCTCTTTAGTCCTTTGTAAAACATCCCCGCCTCGCAGGAGAAACGCACGCCGGTCGCCTCGCGTGTTCTCTAAACACACACGGGCGGGCCGGGAGCACCGTCCTCCGGAGCCCGGCCCCGCCGTGCCACTCGCCAGCCTCTCCTGGGTCTGCGCGCGTGTGTTTTAGGAAGGCGGCGGGCACGGGAGGGGACAGATGCCTCGCGGTTCGCCTTCCCGAGGCGGGCGCGCCCGCTGTAAACACAGAAACGGTCTACTCGGGAGCCTCCGACAGCCCCGCAAGTTCAGGCAGAATGACAGACGGGACCGTCCCCTTTAACCCTTGCCCTCCCTTCAGCTCCCTCCGCTTATCCTACACTTTCCATATGGTCTCCGCCTTTGTCAGGCAGGTCCCCCCCCCCACACCCACTTGCTGCCCTGAAGAAACCCTAAAAGCCCGCCCGAAAGTACCTACCCGCCACTCCGACACAACCTGCTCCGGAGCACGCCCACCCGCACCCGGGCGGCCTAAAAATAAATCATCTTCAGGACACAGCGTCCATCGGTAAGAACTCCGGCAGCCCCCAAACGGGGCACCCGAGAAGCCCTGCTTCGTCCGGAGGACCCCTCAAAAATCCATCACTGTCAGAGACAACTTGTAAAAAGACCATAATTCATAATGATTGCTCTGCTCTGTCGCTAATCGTATACGGCACCCTATTTATGAGGCCAATCTTTTTGTTCATCTTAGTTAGATGTCACTTGTAATGAGGTTCTGGGTAATGGATTTCGGGACAGTTAAGCACCAAGCTCAGACATTCCTATGACAGAACGCTCTACGGCGGGCATGAGAGTGATATCAATTAAGTCCTGCCGTGAGGGCCTTTGTGGAATCCAGCATCCTAAACCCGTATATTTTCATTTTTAAAAAGAGTGATTTTTTTAAAGCCACTCGATTTTTTTTTTTTTTTTTAAATCCTTTCCCTACGTTAGAAAGAAAACATTTTCACAGTGGGGGACCCAACCTTGCATCGATAGGCACGGTGACTCGCTCCCGAAATGGAAAATCGTACGACAGAAACGCAATGCACTTTAAGGAAACCGGATGATATCCGGTTTTAAGGCTGGGTCTTAATATCTATCGGCGCACTGCACGTCCCTAAACCACAGCTCGGAAAATTGAACTTCCATATGCCGTGTGATTATGTATCTTTCCTATGTGTAAAAAAAGCTTTTTAAGCTGTTATCTGACTACAGTAATTGCCACTTTAAATTGATCCGTGTCAACAAAACCCGGATCCCTGGAGATTCTCACCTAGAAGCCTGGCTGCAGAAAGGGCCTAGCTCGTGTGCGCGCATCTGAGACGAGTTCAGCATTTTCCTGGGGAACCAGTTTCCTCGTCTCGCTCTCTAACCCGAAAGGCCAGCAGAGCAGCACCTCTGTTTGGCAGTTTTCCTTGAGCATGGAAACCTGGATGCAGAGTCCTATCTAGTTACTTAGACAAAAATAACTTTCCCTTTAATAATAAGAAAAAAGCATAGGAGCCAAGATCTCTAACATCCAAATTGTATAATAAAAATAGACAATCAATAATGTGGAGAGTGCATTTGTGTACGTGAGTGGGGGAAAAGGAATCTGGATCGCAGGCCCTCTCCAGGACACAACGCCAGCCTGCATCACCACTAGAAAACATACTTGAAAAAATTAACTATATTCCAAACAATCACAAAGAATCCACTGCTGGCCCGTTAAGCACTTCTCGGGAAGCCACGTCTCTTAATTAAGGACACAGGGCATTTTCAAGGCGATTCGTTAAGGAGGGCTCCTCTAAGGAATCACCTTCCAGATCTGTACGTTCAGTCGACAATCGAACGCCAGGCTCCCCCAAAACACATGAACTGCATTTTGACAATAAACTGGCACCCTTCTCTCGAAAGGCATTATGGTATCGTATCACTACTCCAAAGTATTTTTCACTGGTTTCCAAAAAAACAAGCCCGATCATACATATTTCCCCTTTGTTCAAAACCTGACTTGACCAATAGGGTCCAGCAGTCGGTTAAAACTGTCCGCAATTAACAAAGCCCCCCACACCCTCCCCAGTGAAGGTGGGGGGGGTTCGCCTTAAAGCTTTTCTACAGGTTTTCTCGACTTTCCTCTCTGCTTCTAGCAGGCTGTGCCTTCACACAGTGGGTATTAAGTGAGTTAATTCAAAGGAGCTGAAACCTCATTGATCCTAATTGAAAGCAATACACCCAACCAAATACTTGCCTACCCCATCTGCTCCGGCCTGCCACCAGCTATTCAGTGCAAGAGAATTAATAGTTTCAGATATTCCAACTGACCCAATAAAGGCACTCATTTAAGCAGGGCTGCGTTAACAACGTGAAGAAAGGGGGGCAGGGTGGGTTCAAGTGGAGCGCTTTGCTCCTAGTGGCCCGGGCAAAGCTGAATGAGGCTCCTTCTGACTTTCCCCGTGCAAGACTTGACAAACTGAATGGGAAGGCGCTCCACGGCCAACCAGCGGCCGGGGCACTGGCGGAGGGTCGCCGAGCCCCCCTGCTCTTCCCGGAGGCTCCTCCACAAAGTGGCGAGCGGCCTGAAAGGGTGGGCGCGCTGGTGTCCAGATTTCTCCACTCGCTTGTTCCACTTTTCATTTCAGACCACTGGCCACCAAATGAGGCTGACATATTGGAAAATAATGTTTTATGGGCGAGCGGTAAAAAATAAAATGGAGGCATTAGCTCTGCTTTCAAATTCAAATCTGCTAGATTTGTCAGACCCCAAAGGTTCTGATTTTCCACCCAGCTGGAAGCTATTAGTGTTTTCTAAAGGCACCCCACCGACAGGGCAACCCTACCTAGCTCCGGAGCTGTTGGGCTGAGGGCGGTGGACCCCCTCTCTCAGCCGGTCTCCAAACTTTTCATCCCTTTTGCAGTCAATTAAACAGATACGACACCTAATAAAAATGCACATTAATTTGTTTCTGCCACTGAATGACACCTGAAAATGTATTAAATAAAGGCCATAACAGACTGTCTCCTGACAAAGATAAATCCAATTATGTTGCGTCCACGAGAAAAATAAGTAGCTTATGTTTTAGTTAGGCTACCACGCAAGAAATCGGAGGGATAGAAAAAAATTAAGAAGTGTATGGGAGTATTTCAGAAAGGCAAGGGGACGGATACCTGTCACTTAAGCTTCTTTCCGTAAGAGTCTGTTGTAAACGACTAGCCACCTGCACGCGGTTCCCTCGAACACCTCCTTTGGAGGGAACGCGTGGCCAGCATTCGCGCCTCCTCGACTTTGAACCGGCCAACAAGAGCTCAGGAGAACTTTGCTTAAGTGACAGAAGAGCAGAGACGTGACTGCCATTTTAAAAATGTGAAGGGTGTCTACACATCTTGGGGCCCAAGGGTTATTTAGGGCTGCCCAAGAGGCCTGCGTGCTGGCGGCAAGATGGAATACAGGAAAAGCAAGCACGCTCCACGAGGAAACGCGTCGTGATGGGCGGTCATACCAGACATCACGGAAGCGGGACAGCCTCGCTGGCCTAAGGACAAAAGCGCCCTGCGACACCGTGTACCACGTGGAACACCCTGGACGGTCTGTCGGGAAGTCCCCATCTACCAGGGCCAGTGGCAGCTCCAGAGCCAGAAGTCACGACCCCTTCCCTCCACTATGACACGTCCAACTCAGTGACTTAGGTTCCTGATTTTCGCATCTTATCGGTTAAAGAATGTCAATAATGTGCTCTGAACTATAATTTGAAGGTCCCAATCGTAACGTATTTTTAAATGATGATGATTTCCTAAACTGAAAACCTAAAGTCTCTATGTTTTTCCATCGCCAATGTGTACAGAATAAAATGTTATATTACTTCAACAGTTTTTTTCCAGCAATATATTTGAGTCTTAACTCTGTTTGAAGTATACTTTTCTCTACTTTATGGAGAAAAGTATTTCTTTTTTGAATGAAAAGATGTGTATTATTAGTACATCTATGTACGCAGGGTGCATTTGTGTGTATCTGTGCAAAATAAGATGTTTAAGATAAATATCACGAGCTACAAACAAACTAAATCTACAAATAACTATTATGAATTGTTCCTGACAGTGTTGATGTCTTTAAACTATCACAATGTGCTGTGGTTCTTTCCCACAACATTTGATTTCCAATACCTAAATATTCAAAAAAAATTCTGAAATGTTATAATAGATTTAACACTTGCATTGGTTGAATGTTTTATTATTTACATGCAAACTTCAGACCTACTATTATTAATTACAGATTACTCCATATGCACCAGCAAGGGGTTAAATTATTTAAAAAAAATTTTAAGCATAACACTAAGGCTGAACACTAGCTGTATTAACGCTGTCTCTTCAAGTAAGAGCATTTTCCTATCAAAGCAATCTTAAGTACACACTTGCTTGTAAATCTGCAAACAAGTTGCCATTTACAGCACCCTCATATTTTTTATAACTATAAACATCAGTCAGATAACAGAAAGGACACCCGGACCGCACATCCCTCCTCCATGTGACAGGGGCTGTGGCACTAAATGGAAAACCTTTGTCTCAATGTCACCACCTCCCCGGCCTGACGAATGGCGAGTCAGTGTGGTTAAAAAGCGAGGGGCACGGCGTATGCTCCGGTGAACTTTCCCTCCTCTCCGCACCGAGACAAAACCCGCAGCCCACTCGCGGCCATCTGGACGGCCTCCCGGGAGCGGGCCCGCAGCACGCTGCGGGCCGCGGGCCGAGCTCCGGGGGGCCGTTTGTGACGTCCCGATCTCACATGTTCTGCGTGGAGGCTTGCCACAATAAACGCTAATGAGGACTGTGAATGACAATTTTAAGGACAATAAAACGGTCTCCAAATCCCTTGCACACGAAGACACGGTGTTCAAACCTTCACCTTCTGCTACAGTCTGAAGGAGGCGGGGGGGGGATAACCTATGGAAGACAGTGAGGTGGGAAAAGCACACTGAACCCCAAGATTCCCAAAGAAAGCAATCTGTGAGCCCAAGGAACGAAGGTCTCATCACCCCGGCACAGCCCCGCGAAGGCGGGGGCACCTGTATCTCTCTACCGTAGGCACAGGGCTGCTCAGCACTGGTCCTTCTGGAGCCTGGGAACCCTAAGAGTAACAGTTACCCCCCCCCCATTATAATAACAATAACCATCACACTTTGGCATAGAGCATAACATTCCACATCTCTTTAAATAAGCCTGGACGCAAAACGGCCCTCTTCTGATAACATCCATCATTAAAAACAAGGCACCGGTGGTAGGCGGTGAAATGACAAATCATGTTTATTTCCTTTCCTGATTTTTCTCTGTTTTCCAAATGAGCATGTTATTACATGTTGAACCAGAAAAATTAATAAATGCTCATTTCAATGCACTGGGGGGAAAACCGAACAAAGACATAAAAATGTTTCGACCTCGACAGGAATGCAACTATTTTACACAGCCATAGGAATAAAACAAAAGACTTCTCTGCCTCTACGTGTGTGTAAAGGGTGTATGCTTTTCATTAACATGAATTAAAACACTTTCGACAAAATCCACCAGGTGGAGCAAATACACAGCAATAAAATGGAAATCCCGGCATTCTTTTCATCATCATCGGTTTCCACAGGACTTTCATCTCCGACAGACTCCCCACTCGCACCTCCACGCGGCGCACGAGGAAGACCTGCGCGCACGGGCTCGCCTGGGCGCCCAGAAACAAATTCAAACGAACTAAAGGCGATTTCCAGCCACCATGGATCCCATTACAAATTTTCACTCCAAAATGAATGAAAATGCACACATACTAATTTGCCACGTTTATAAAATAAATTCGAACTTCCTAAAAATGATTTTTAGCTACCATGAATTGATTCCATTATATACATTTTCACTCTAAAATGAATGCTTTATTTGTTCAAATAATACCCCAGTACGGTCCACTTGCTTTTATAACAATGTAAGATTTCACATTAATGTTTTACTCTGAGGCTACGGGCCTTCCTCATGCAGGCCCCGTCCCCCCTACCCAACGAGACCAGGCGGAACAGAAATCCAGGCTGTGTCGAAAACCCGCAAATCTCAACTCGGTTCCCTCACGCTGTACGAACACTTCAGTTCTCACTCTGACTTCTTATTAAGATATTTTTTCCATTGCTTTTCAGAGAGAGTGGAAAGGAGGGGCGGGGGGAGAGAGAGAGAGAAACATCGATGTGAGAGGCACACTGACTGGTTGCCTCCCTCGCGTGCGCCGATCAGGGCTGGGGATTGAACCTGCAACCCAGATAGGTAAGGCACCCTTGACCGGGAATCGAACCCGCGACCCTTAGGTGCGCGCAGGCCGGCGCCCTGACTGCTGAACCACACTGGCCAGGGCTAAAATTATTCTCACTTGTAGATACCAAAATCTTATTACATTTTTGGAATACTGTGACTTTTTTATATGTTATATCAAAATGTCCTGTTTTCACCCCTGCTGGTTAAATGCCACAAGTGCCCAGTTCCTAAAAGAATTTGGTTTTTCCCCCCGTTTTTCTTTTTTTTTTAAAATACATCTTTATTGATTTCAGAGAGAGGAAAGGAGAAGGAGAGAGAGAGAGAAACATCAATGAGGAGAGAGTCACTAATCAAGCCCACAACCCGGGCATGCACCCTGACCAGGAATCGAACCCCGATCGCCTGGATCCCAGGTCGACGCTCAACCGCTGAGCCACGCCCGGCCGGGCCGCCTTCTCTCTCCTACTAGAGTAACTCACCTCCCCCCCCTCCTCCCAGGACCTGACGTGTCCTCGCCACCTCCCTCCATTCTTGCTCAGCACGCTCGGCACAGGGCACCAACCTCACATTCCTGTTCGCATTTTGCTCTTTAATTCCTGGTGCCACCTGCTAGCGAAACGCTCTCCGCTCACTCTTCAAATCCTCCACGTTTTTCTCACAATACACTCTCTGCTGCCAAGTCCTAATGCGACAAATGGTGCTAATGCTACTTCATGGGAGAAAGCGCCAGTTCGAGAGAGCCAGGGACAGGATGGAGCTGGGGTTGGGGAAGCCCGGCCCTTCAGGGGGGACACCAGCTGGGGATGCTGACCTGGCTGAAGATGTATTTACGTGTTGTTGTTTTTTTCATATTTATACTGATGTTGAAAAGAGACATATACTCAAAGACATGCAGCAGGCTGATGCATAATAAACACACACATGCCTGAGGGTACACATGACACCTTGGCGGGGCCACCTCCCCCAGTGCATCGCAGATCACAGTGATGCCAGCTCCATCCCAAGACGCACCAGGCTGATCCAATTATTTAGATGTTTCTATACTTTTCACTGGAGTGGTATCAAATACAGAAAATACTGACAATACCTTCATAAATATAATACAGAAGGAAGTTTTTAGGATAATTCCTACCAAACTCTCCCCTGCCCAGTCCGATTCTCTCATCCTATGCAAAGAACGGAACCCACCCCTGGAGCTGTGCTCATGCACCAGCCAAGCTACGTGCTGCTCTGTTTACATGCCCACGACTCCTGGTAGCGACGGGACACAGATGTGTGCGTCTGCGGGGTTAATGCCCTTAAGTCTGCAGGACAGAATCCTGAGGAAGACGGTGGAAAACCCGAACCCCTGCACCTGTCTGCACGCCTTCCCCTCCCTTTGCAAGGAACCCACCACCAATGCCTGACCCCCAGGCTCCCTCCCCTACAGTGTGGACTTCTAATCAGCCCACACTGTGGATAAAGAGCCTGACGGATTTCCTCTTGCTAAGATAACATATTGGTTATTCTCCGGGCATCTCCCAAATGGCTCCATCTCCAAGCATTCCTCAGGTTTACCCTGTACCCTCCAAGAGGCCACACACTGCTCTGCAACTGGGGTTTCTCACCATCCCCAGCTTCAGCCAAGGGCGGGGCCCTTCCCCCAGCAAATACACACCCAAGTCCATATTCAAATTTGGAGGAAAGAAAAAAAACAGCCTTAAAAGTTCTACCACCTTTGTTTAAAGATGGATTATTTTATTTTTTTAACATGTTAGTTTCCCAAAACTGCCCCATAAAAACAACCTTTAAATTACTGTAGTTCCATCCAGACTACTAGGACTATTAGTGAGCCTGGCCCCCCAAAACCAGCACACGTAGGACATTACAGAACAAGAGAATTGGGGAAATAAGGACCCATTAACCAAGGCCAGCCCTCCACTGGTTAATGTCTGATGCTGTGGATAAAGATATTGTTTCATAGCGAGGCCAGAGTGTAAAATGAAAGGGCCGAGCTTTTAGATCCATTTGGGGAAAAAAAAAAGAAAACACTGTGTCAGTGTCATCCAGAGGAGAGGGCAGGGGCACAGCCCTGGCAGACGCCCGCGTTCCTGCCCACACCCTCCACGCACAATGCCTCCAGCAAGAAAGGCCCCGGGCGGGAGCCCGCCTGGCGCTGGACAGGCCGGCTGGCTCGCAGGACGTCAGGGGCCGGGCGCGGCCACTCGGGCCTGTCACACGCGCTCGGCCGTTTGCTCTTCAGGTGATTACACAGGGAAGCGGGGCTGCCGGGCACCAGCGGCCCCTCCCGCCTCCTTCCCCACCTCCTTCCAGATCTGACCCAGAAACAAACCCTCCCAACAAAACATCCACGGAAAGGTCTGAATCCGGGTGCAAGAGAAACCACCATGCCGTTCCCCGTCACTACCTTCCAAATTTTAAAAAGCAAAAATATTACCCAAAGGGCAGGAACTTCATAAAAATTCACGGATAACAAACCTCTGTAACACACTGGTATCTTAATCAGGATGAATTATTCCAAGAAAATAATACCGATGTAATAACCATTTTTTCTTCAGCATGTGCTTGAGGAAAGTGTGATTCTTCAAAATCAAAAGAAGCTCCCCAAGAAATAAATGATTTCTCAAAGTCCAGTGCACAGATTAAACACTTGTGTTGTGTCATTCATATTGTTATGTTCGGTTTTGATAATGGGCGTTAGGGTAAGCAAATGCTAACGATGATGTGGTTTATGACGTTTCTCCAAAAATCTTATTTGAACAAAAACTCTAAAATATTTCTTGTGTACAAAGAAAGCCACCATTAAAACTCAGATATATAAAAAAATATCCCTTAAAAGATTAAGGGATTACTATATACGTATTTACATTATACATGCACATATATAATACATACCCGCACACAAAAACAGATATTAAGTAGTGATTAGAATCACATAAATAATATATTCTCCCTTCATCTCAAAATCCATAGAGTAAAATATTGGCTGAAAGAGATAGAGACCAAAGGAGAGAGGAATACAAAAGCGAGCCTGCCTGTCCGTGTTCAACACAAAGAACATTAAATGAAAACAACTGGCACGCTGCCAAATTCCTATAGAGGCAAAGAGATTCAAATAAATTGATTTCACGCATCACATTGACCTGAGATCAGTGTGCAGCGCTACAATGAGCTCAAAGCTCCACGTGGGGTAAGCCCATTAATGCTACCAGACCCCTCGAACAGGACCAAGAGAAGCCATCAATAAATGCAGAGGCTCTCAACAAGCAGCAGCATTTCTCGGGAAAATAACTTTCCTCCTTTCCTAGGAAAGATGCCAATATTTAAAGGTGCGCGGCATCCGCTAAATTACCTTTCACCCTTTTTAAAAACACAAACGTGGCATTTGAAACACACCCATTTCTATAAACCGGCACTATGCAAACACCCCATCCTATGATATGAACATAAATATTACTTTGCAACACGCTTCCTCTGCGGTAATTGCCTCCCATGCTAGGCCCCTTGCATCTTTTGGACAACCAACGGATCTTTTTTTTTTTTTTGAAACCTCAGCTCAGGACATTTTCTCCATTGATTTCTAGAGAGAGAGGGAGGGAGGGAGGGAGGGAGGAAGGAGGGGGAGAGAGGACGAGAGAGAGAGAAACATCGATGTGAAAGAGACGCCTGGATTGGTTGTTTCCCAAACGTGCCCCAACTGGGGCGGGGAGTCTGCCACCGAGGTACGTGCCCTTGACCGGGAATCTAACCCAACACCCACTGGTCCATGGGCGGATGCTCTAACCACTGAGCCAAACCAGCCAGGGTATCATTTCTTTAACAGGTCAAACACTGGTGGTCACCCCCAGCCGACTCAGATCCACCCACTCCTCACAAAGGCTACAGGAAACAGCTTCAGCCTCGCTCTGGGTGCCAAGCACTGTGCACACACTCCGGGTGGGAAACACAGTGGGGGTTTCCCTTGATCCGTTTCTACCCAAGCTAGCGGCTGCCCCCGGGCATCATTTCCTCTCCTGGCCTCCCAACAGGAGCAGGCCTGTCTCCCGGTGACGTCCACCCGACTTCGGTCTCCATACAGAGTCCCTGGTGCCACTTGGGGCCGTTCTCACAGCCCCAACTGTTCAGCTTCACAGTTCTGTGCTTTTCCCGCTTCCAAATGACAACCCCAGGAACCCAGCGGATTCCAGGCGTTTGCCAATTGAAAGTATGTGATTTCTATTTTCTACTTCTTGGGTCAACTCGAGTCTGAGCCCCGCTTTTCTAAATGCCCTTTACTACGACAAAAATGGAAGAAAAATTAGGAGCAATTTTTCAATGCCACATTTAGAAAATAAAGAGACCAAACAGTTATAGCCAACACAAATATATATGTGTTTGTGTGCGTGCATGTGCGTGTGTGTGCATACATGCATACAGAAAAGAGAGAGCGCAGAAACTCAACATGCTGTTCCTGATACATGATGCGGGGGATTTGGCATTTGCATATTATAACAAATAACAGGCATTAGGCTGTTTTAAAATTCATGTCCGTGTCATGCAGTTTTGCTTTCACTATGGATCTTCCGTGCCGCGGCGGTCCACCGCCAGCAGGCCCCACACAAGCCACGTGACCAGAAGGCAACACCACAGCGGCGAGGGGCTGCGTGAGGACAGCGATGCTGCGTGTCTGCAAGGCTCGGGCACGCTCTTAAACGCAATGTCCTTTCAGTCTGTCATCTACACCGTGGATATTTTATCGCCATCGGAAGAACCCCCCCAGAGACACACAGGGCAGGAAGCAAGAAGTTACACCTTCTTTTAAAACAAGCCCTTTCTTCTGATGGAAGATGACCGGAAACCATTCTAACGCGGGGTGGGGGCGGGGGCAGGGGCGGGGGGTTATTGTTACTAGTTTATCTCTTTTATAATAAGATCATCTTTCTTTCTATACTGGACTTCAGAAATCTAGTCAACGGAGACTGAAGTTCTCAAAAAATTAATTTTTAGTAATAATA
Source organism: Miniopterus natalensis (assembly GCF_054644295.1). Lineage (NCBI taxonomy): Eukaryota > Metazoa > Chordata > Mammalia > Chiroptera > Miniopteridae > Miniopterus > Miniopterus natalensis. The sequence continues at coordinate 3,021,882 of NC_142096.1, forward strand.
CATAAGGTAAGAAGATAGAAGCAGGGTAAGAAAGGTCTGAAGTACTTAATAAAATTTAACTCCTTCACCCTCTTTCGCATTTGTCTCCCTCTAACCACAGCAGAAGAACGTCATCACAACAAGAAGGGGAAGGAGAGGAAAGGAGAGAGACGGACACTAAGTTGTGACTTAGGCCCCCTGACAGGAGTCTGTAATCACACAAGAAATCAGGTCATTTTCTCTGGTTTTTCCAAAACAAAAACACCCTCACTTGCCAACATTTTCTTGGGAACTTGAAGAACAACCCAGTAAGTATTTCTAAGAATTGCAAGAGTAGCTGCTGTGGGGTGGGCCCTGGCAGCGACGTTGCCAGGACACTGCCCACAAATGGCAAATGCTTCGCCGCCCCTCTTTTCATGTATTTCGGCGGCAGTCGCAGAACTTCAAAAATCGAGGCCCCAAATCACTTCCCAGTTACTCGAGTGCCAACCAGGAGCATGACGTTTGGGGGTGTGAACTCTCAGTTTTTCCTGGCAGTGTACCCTTATTGCTCTGTGCCCCTCTGCGCAAGCCCACTAGCCCTGAAACAGAGCTGGCTACGGGGACATCAGCTCTCTGGAATCCAGATTTCAGGGTTCTCTTTAACTTTTATTTATTTAAATATTTTTTTAAATTATCTTTATTGATTGAAGGGAGAGGGCGAGAGAGAGAAACATCAATGATGAGAGAGTCATGGATCGGCTGCCTCCTGCACGCCCCCTGCTGGGGACTGAGGAGCTTGCACCCCAGGCCTGTGCCCTGACTGGGAATCGAACTGTGACCTCCTGGTTCATAGGTTGATGCTCAACCACTGAGCCACACCGGCCTGATTCTCTTTAATTTTTAAATGTTGCAGACTTTAAGAAGTCTCTTGCTAAATGGCAATACACTTAGTTTATATTTGCTGTTTTTCTAAAGTAAGATATCATTCTTTTTTTTTTTCTTTTTTTCCCCAAATGTGCCTTCTGACATGAATTCTGCTTAGGAAGTTACATTGGCCAAAATGGGGGGGTGAGGAGGTGGGGAGACATTAACCAAAGACCTTATATGCATATATGCATGATCCATGGACACAGACTATAGTGTGGGGAAGGCAGGGGAGGGAAGAAGGGTTGATGGGGGCAATGGGGGAGAAGGGGGGAACATCTGTAATACTTTCAACAATAAAGATAAAATAAAATAAAATCCATTTGTTACCACACACACACAAAATCCAAATCTGTAAGAAATAATAAATTGAAAAGCATTTATTTTCTTCCGTCAATAAGCTATTTCTGAAAACACCACCTCTAGTCACAATAAACACAGAAACCACGGTGTAGCTTTCGCTCTTTAACTCCAAGTATTGCTCAACTTCTGACAGATGCATCATGAAACATGGCAAGAAGCACCGCAACCAAAAGAGGGTGAAAAAAAAATCTGCTACTTGACCATCTGATATCTTCAGACCCAAAGCCATCAAACAAGGGCTCCCACAATGAGGCTGACTGATCCAAACCCACCCCCCAAAGTTTCAAAAACCAATTTTTAAAATATATAGTACAAACTCCTTATCAACACGCACCAGAAGAAATACAGAAAAGAAAATCTTCACAATTATAATTTATTGGGGAAAAAATAATAAATGGATTTTTTGGAGGACACTTAATTGCAAGATCAAAATATTCATCTGTTCCTTACCTTGACAATATTCAAAGCTCCCCTTTTTCCGGCAGTCACCTATCACTAAACCCAGTGCTCGCCAAGTGTTTCTTTTGACAGATATCATGCTCCACCAATCGCTCTGCTAATCTCCTCTCTCCTTTTCTGACTGGGACAGGTATTATGTCCACCAGCCCAGAGATCAATCTTTTCTATTGACAACGACAAAGGGGAAAAAACAAAAACGCATATATCACAACCAGTCTGGAGTAGCACCCATCTACTTACAACGTAATACTAGACCAGTTTTGTTTTTTTAAAGAAATAAATGCAAGCTCTTCAAACTTTTAGAAGATTCCAAAACAATCCCCATTTTCTCAGTTCTTATGAGGACTTGCTCTCAGCGACTCTTAATTCTCCATCCATCTGACTCAAAGTTGGACACATTTCAAACCTGACAAGCCCTCTCCCCTGAAATTGGTATCAAAACATATATGATGTACATCAACACCTTAAAACAATGTTAGATTTTACCTGCTTTGGTGAAATTAGATAAAATAATCTGTCAGATATTATGGTTTCTTTAGAAAACGCTTTGAGACGTGTTGTTATTTCATATTTTGGAATTTTGCATGCAAGTGCAATCCTGTTTAAAACAGAGAGGTGTCCCTCTATCGTTTCACTGTTCAGAAATTTAAACGTTGGTATCAATAGCTAAAGTAGTCTAAAACTACGACTAATAGTGATGGATAATCTTTATGTAATTAACTAGTTTAAAAATATCAGTGACAATTATTGGTGAATCATTTTACCAAAGGAACAAACTTCTACAGCCTTCTTTTTTTCCTAGAGTGATCCTAATAGTCTAATTTTTCCTGCTAGATTTGGAAGATTGAGAATCCACTCATTCGTCCTCAAATATTTACAGACTGAGGGCCTATTACTCACCTTTTGGTATGACTACCACCACTAGGAACAAAAAAAGTATCACTGTTTAGTTCATATAATCTATGAACTAGAACCCTGGCCTAATCATACGCACATAAGGTAGGAATTAAATAAATGCAAAAAATAAAGATTTATAAAAGTCTCAAAAATTATTACTAAGGCTGTTGCTGTTATTTTTTTAAGAGACCAAACTACTCCCTAGAAATGAAAATTGGTGAATACATTCTGATATATATAATAAACAAGGAGATTAGGAGATTCTATTTTTAAAAAAATCAGTACCCACTATAGGGCACATTATGACTCTGCAATCAGTTGTCTCTCTCCCTCCCTCCCTCCCTCCTTCTCTCTCTCTCTCTCGGTGAGTAAAAATCCCTAAAATGTATTTTCTTGTACATATTCCTGTTGATTTATTAACATGAAATATAAGATGGTTATCGCTGGGCGGGAGCCGGAAGTCCTGGGCCAGGCCCCGCTCGACTACCATCCCCACGGGAAGTCAGCTGTCTCTCGCTCTTTAGGGCCAAAATCAAAGAAGCCATTTCAGCAAAAATTACAATACTAGGTGTTTCTTAATTGGAAATTGTCTTGATGCCCAGCAAAGATAAAGAAAATTAGCTGGAACTGGGAAACGTTTAGTTTACTATGAAACCTAATAATTTTATTATCAAATGGTAAAGCAAAGCGTTCAGTAAGAAAATGGCCAAGATACAGAGATACCCACACACATGTAGAAACACTCAAATACGGGGGGGGGGGGGGGGCCGTGCAGGGAAGGGAGACGGGAAGTGAACACCTCTAGATGTTACATAGGATTATTTCTGGAAATGGAAAAGAGTGAGTTTCTGCACAATCCCAATTATTTCCAAGGAAAAAATCTTGTTAAGAGGACACACATCATAGGGGAAAAAGGAAACCGGGTACTTTTCTTAGCTTCAGTCGTGGCATTTGATATTTTGTGCATCAGCGACCGACCATCAACCAAAGACATCAGAGAGCCTGACAGAGGCGGAGCCCCACGGCCCGCGGGCCACAGCTCATAACCTCCGCGGAGCAAATGAAGGGGGGCAGCCCCATCACGCGCCCAGAGCCTGGGCTGTGCCTCCCCCTTCTGACCCGAGCACCAGGCGAAGGTCTGGGCTTGTTCATAAAAGTGGGGCGGTGGGCTCTGCGTGGAGGCGCACGAATTGCTAGGCCGGCAAACGTGCTTTAAAGAGAAGGGTCTCCTTATAAACGACCCTCCAAGCAGAATGCACTGCCTCATGTTTTAACCTGACACGTGCCCATTTCAGTCGGGTACCCCGACCTGAGCGGGGAAACAGCTGGCAGGGGGACGGTGTTATAAAATAACTTAAATGTACAAGTTCATAAATCCCTAAATGTTAGCGTGGCACACAGACACTCAAAGCAGTCCACAATGCAGGTGTATGAGAATTTTCCTTACTTAACTCTTTAATATGGAGAACACATTATATCACAAACAACAGGATAATTTTTTTTAAAAAGGGGGGTAGCTAATGTTTAGATTTTTCCAAACAATAACTTTGGAGTATTATGTGCGTGCTTTGTACATCCCACACATTAAACGGTCTTCCAATATGAAACAATGAGAGTGGTAACGGGCACTGAGATACTTGTGATACTTGCTCCACGCTAGAGTCTGCGTCGCATGCAAATGACAGTAAATTTCTCTATCTTTAGTAATCGCTTTGTTTGAATTCTCAGCCCTCAAACTTGTAAAACCTCATTATGAGGGGAACATACTGAGACACGCTTAAAAAGCTAAACTGCACCAAGAGCAGAACGCCTGAAACAATTTGTAGCTCTACAAGAGCGTTATTAAAAAGGCTCAACATGTTATATTGCCATGGAGATTGTGGAAAACATACATTCCCAAACAAATATTACTTTTTCTCAATGGTATGAAGTAATGAGAACCACATGTGTAGATCTGCGATCCGTTGCAGTAGTTCAAGCTGCAGCTAATAGAAAATACAGAAAGTGAACTCCGCTGTATAAAAGATTCTTGTTACAGAAATATAATGTGAAAACCAGATGCAGACAGAAAAACCTTAATCACAGATGGGAATGCAATCACTGGCACACAGAACGCTTTTTTGATCAATTTTAACCATATGCACAATGTATTTATTTTCTAAGGAATGCAATAACTTGAGAGAACCTTCTATTTGAATTCAGTTAACCTCATATTTATAATGCTTTTATCTTACTCCCCCTTCCCTTCAATGCAGACACTGAGCCAAGGTTTTAAAAGGAAGAGTTGTGGGCCTTGGCAAATCACTCTTGCATCAGTTTATCTTTCAAAAATTTAATAGGATGTAAAGACTACACACAACAGCAACAACCTCAAACGAGAGCAAGTGCCATTCCCGTGACTGAGTCTCTCCCCCAGAGCCAGGAACTCACTTCTCCAGAGAATCGTATCAACATTTGGGGGAATTTCTCCCTTAGTAAATTATATTTACTCCAAAAATGAGCCTTTAAACACATCTCTTTTTATCAATCAACCTAGACCGAATCAAACCTTGACTCCAACTTTCCTTTCTTTCATAAAAACATTTCATGGCACACATACTGTTCTTTTACATTAATATAAGTACTATTAGTTTCTGGTTCCAAGGAGAGTTTCCACATAAGGAAGCTGCTGTATCCTATCAGACTTAGAAAACATGAGCTCAGTGAGCACCCTGGATTGGAGCTTACCTTTGTCAAGGCCTCCATGACCTCGTTTATAGGACAATTCCCGACTTGAATCAGCCCACCGAGCACCATGTAGGGCTCACTGTAGGGCGACACTCAGCTTCCATCAGGAAGTGACTGGGACACTGTTATTATCTGAGTGACCCTCACCACAGGCCACGTGAACTCAACTTCAGTGTCCCCACTGCATCAGCTTCCGTAAGCTCCCACGAGCGCTCATGCAGGTTTTCCTTCTAACTACTCGTCTCTTGCCTTATGCAGAGAAACACACAGTCCTCAGTCTGACACCCGAGCCCCCCTTAACTTGGCACTACCTACACCTCCAGCCTGCGACCCACCCGCGCCCTCTCAGGGTGCGGCTCTCCGATGGGTAACCCCCGCCGAAGGCACCATTCCCTCTTCACGGCTTTGCCCGCTGACCCTTTTCCCAGACGTCTGCACGGCCAGCTCCTTCTTGACACTCGGGTTTCACTCAAGGGTCACTGCCCCAGAGGCGATTCTTCCAAGGACCCAAAACAAAGCCTCGTCGGGGCGGCGGCACGTTCATCATTCCAACGCCGCTTTACTTGCCAGCACCGCATTCAGCACTAAGTAGAATAATCTTACCTTATTAGCGTCTTTATCTTCTTTTTTAAAAATTTACCTTTATTGTTGGAAGTGTTACAGGTGTCCCCCTTTTCCCCCACTGGCCCCTTCTCCCCCGCACCCCCCCCAGGCCTCGCCACACTGTTTAAATAGCCAGGCAGCGAGAGACACGTGCCACGGGATCCCACCACGTGCGGAATCTGCGGAACAGGATAAACTGATGGACAAAGCAGAGCCAGAGACAGAGAGGCACGGGGCGGACGGAGGGGCCTCAGGGAAGGCGGGGCCGGGTGGGTGCGGAGAGATTAGCCCCAGAACTTACACGCACACGCGCTTAACGCCTTTAGTGTCTGCCCCCAGCCGCCGCCCCTAAACCGTAAGCCCCGCGAGCGCAGGGTCTTGCCCGCTCCGCCCCCGCTGTGCCTCCATTCTTGGAAACGTACCTGGCACTAAGGAAGAACGAGCAAGTGAATTCCACCTAACGAAAGGCCCAGGCCAATCCTGCGGCCTTCGCAAACCTTCCCGGCCACTCCGAGGGCCCGGGACTGCTGTCTCGTTTGTAAACTGTAAGAGCGTTCCCGGTCCGAGCAGGCAACCGCTGCCTGCAGGCCTGGGCCAACTCTACACACGCCCGGGCCCGCCTGGGGAGCACCCAGCTCCAAGCAGGGCCGCGGCCAGCCGTCCTCCCACCCCGAGCAGGACACCGCGATTAAAACCGCAGCCTAAACCCGCACGGCCTTCACGGCGTAAGTGCATTCCGGCAGTTCTCATGCGTGGACTTCGCTCCCATTTGAGTTATCTCACCACCTGAGTTTCCTGTTGTAGAAAAGAGATCTCATCTGACCCTCTATGCGCCTTCAGACCCTACCTCAGTGCACTCATTCTGCTGCAAAGCCCACCAGGAAAGGAGAAATGTTCATTCCACGGTGTTCACATCAAGTGCCCAGCACAGGGCCTGGCGCCCAGAGGGCATCCACTCAACACAGACTGGGAGCAAAGACACAAATGACAACCAAATACTATCTGATCTTCCTTCAAGCCCCTTCCTTTTACTGTCCTAGAGCATGACTTTAAAATCCCTCAAATATTATTTTAAAGAATTAATAAGAAGCCTGGCCGGTGTGGCTCAGCGGTTGAGCCTCAACCTATGAACCAGGAGGTCACAATTCGATTCCCGGGCAGGGCACAGGCCCGGGTTGCGGGCTCGGTTGCCAGCAGGGGGCGTGCAGGAGGCAGCCGATCAATGACTCTCTCTCATTGATGTTTCTCTCTCTCTCTCCCTTTCCCTCTCTCTCAAAATCAATAAAAACATATTTTTAAAAAAAGAATAAGAAGACAGGTGACCAATCTATGATCTGTTTTTAGTCAAATCGACAATGCATATGACCAATAAGTGAACAAACCAGGCAATTAAAAATAGTAGAAAGCTCTCAAATATCTCCTCTGTTAGAGATATTATTTAATTTTCAAGAAACAAAATATCCTCGAATGACTGTAGCTACCTACACTGACCACACAGAAGCCCACTGCCTGCCTGCCTGCTCCGACTGGAATGGAATCTCAGCCCTTAGACTTATCAGCTCTTTGACCTTGGACATGTCACTTAACACCTCTAACCCTCAAATATAAATCTCTAAAGTAGGGTAAGAATACCTCGCCCGGATGATATGGAGATAAGAGAAAATACTTACAGAGTGCCTAGGGTAGTGCCCCCAGTTCAAGTGTTTTTTTATCCAAGTGCTCGGTTCCTACCGCTTAATAGTAGAAAGGCAGTGGTACCTATTCTCATATTATGGTGAAAAGCATTAAGATAAAAGCATGAGGTCACGACTCAAAGACGACCCAGGGCAACCAGAAGCTTCTCCTTCCTTAAAGTCACAGCTATACTGTTAGTGATAAAAATAAACCAGTCAACAGCACTAACATATGAGGAATTAAGCAGCAGGTCCTAAACATTTTTCAGTGAAACAGAAGAAAAAAAAAATACCATAAACTAATGTTTTGTGATTTAAATCTTTATTTCCCTCATCTAATTTCATCTGTGGAAGATCATCTTCAGGGGATAAGAGAAGAGAGAACCAATTATTTCCAAAGACTGGTTTCTCTAAATACAGGCATCTGTTCCAGGCCGGCATCTCTCACAGGAAAGAAAAATGGGACTTGGAAAGTATCTGCATTCATGACGGGTGGTCACACATCTCAAAAAAAAAAAACCCCAAAAAACAAAAAACAAAGATATGCAATTGTCCAGCTGCAAACATGGTCTGGCTGCTGCTGCTCCCATCTCTCTTTCTGCCCTCCCTCCCTCCCCTGCCTCAAAAACCTATAAAAATGGGATATTCTTTTACACTCTAAACTAACTTTTCTAGATGCAGTGAGAAGTCCTGCTAATTTTTCACATGACTTGAGTAGGGTCCCACCTGCCGCCTATGTGGCTGACCCTGTCCTAGGCGGTAGGATTTGGAGACTTGCAGGAGAGCCGCAGGGAGCCCTGGAACAGAGAAGCCTGGGAATAAAAAAATCTAGGTTTCAGACCTTGCCCTCACCCCCTCTACTGGTACAGGGTGACCTCGGGCAACTGAGGGAACCTCTCAGGGTGATTTACAAAATGACCTCATTCCCAGGTGAGCATTAAATAAGGCAACAGGCGAACCTCCACCAAGGCCTCGGATAGAATATGCCCCCTCCCCACCCACATCTGTCTGAACTGAAGGTCAGCTGCCCCTCTGCCATCATCAGGAAATGTGACCTGGAAGGAGTGATGGGGAGACCCACCTTCACATTCTGAGTCACGGAATCTCGGGTGAGATGGACCCGTCAGACCATCCAGGGCCATCCCTGGTTTCAGACTAGCTCACCAGGCAGCAGAGCACTCGGGACTCCCACACAGTGTCAAAAAAGACAAGACTGGGCGGGGAAGGGATGGGGGAAGGGGGCAGAGGAGAGGGCCGGAGGGGAAGTGCTCAGCTAGGGATACGCCCAGAAAACAGATCCGGGCAGTCAACTCGGGGACAGGAAGGGAGTCCTGGCAGCTAAGGGACAACCTGGCGGCATCTGGTCGAGGGAGCCGCTCAAGTGTCTTTTAGTCTCATTGGGTCCCTGATCAAAGGGGACAGTTCCAGCTCATACATATGTCCATACATATAATATATTGTGCTTACGACTTTCAGGGAGCTCATACTTTACAAAATCACATTTGCAAACTTCAGGGCAACAAATAAATAAATAAAACTAGTAAAGATGTGCGTTTATGAATTTGCAGGTGAGTTGGCCGCCTCGCAGTGTGCCTGGGGCTCATTCTGCACATGGGGGTGTTTTTTTGTTTGTTTGTTTGTTCTGGTTGCTGAAACTCACAAGCCAAAATACGATGGCAATAAATTGTATATTCTGCAAGAGAAAGCCAAAAAGGGGGGGTGGGGACCGAGGTGGAAAAAGACTGTGAAAGAAGTGTTCTTGGAACCAAATTTTCATCTTAGCAATGGAATATTTCAGGACAGTGTTAGGTAAATCACTTGAGTTCAAGGCATGAGCCATCAACAAGTATTTTGAAAACATCAGCTAGTACCCCAACTGCCCTAGACTCCTGCAAACCAGCAGAGAAGTCTGAGTCTCGAGGGTGGCAGCGAAACGTGGGGGGTGGCAAATTCTATCGTTGAGGGAGAGAGGCCACGAGGCTGCAGAGAGCAGCGTCATCACGGGCTTGGGGAGGCCGCAGTGGGGTCCCCGCAGGAGAGGCCCTCAAGGCTGAGGCGAGAACAGCCTCGCAAGGCAGTGGCGGTGTCATTCTCGCACATCTCCACGCGCCCGGCTCCCCACAGCGGGCTTGCGCAGTACGTGCTGCATGAAGGAACAGCCGGGGGGTGTCACTCGGGCATCTGGGACAGAGCCGAGGCCAGTTCCGACGGGCCAAGCAGGACGCTGGGAATCAACAGGCTGGTCTTTACTGACGGTGACACTTCACACACCTGGTGGCTCTGACCACGGCCACCCGATGAGAGCGACGTCCAGGCACAGAGGGAGAGCACCTGGGCGCTGGGCCTTCCCCGCGCCGCTCGGCTGCCCGGAGGCAGAGCCACTCGGCCCCCGGCGACGCCGCGGTCCCCAGCTGCCCAGCAGTGAGGCAGGTGCGAGACCCGCCAAAACGCTCGAGCCCAAGGCACGCGCAAAGGAAGCGTCCTTACCATCCCCAAGGCCTGCCCCGCTTTCTACCGCTGGCAGCCGCTCGGACCCCCGCGAGCGGTTCCTTCCTGGCTGCCGAGGGTCCCTTTCATCGGGCACAACGGCCCGCAGAGCCAGGTCGGCCCCAAACAGGGCGACCCGCCACGAAGGGCGAGATGCCCTTTTTACGGCACAGTAGCATTTCACCGTGTGAAACGAGCGCTCGGGGAAAGACAAGCACCACGTGGTTTCGCTTATGTGGAATCTAATGACCCGAGCGACAGGAAACAGACAGACTCGTGGACAGAGCGGCTGAGAGCCCGGGGCTGGCGGGGGCGCTGACACCGACTACGGACTGGTCACTGCAGGGTTGTGGGGGGGGAGGTGGAAGGAGGCATAGGGGGGTAAATGGTGATGGGAAAAGTCAACTCAATCCAATTAAAATTTCAGTTCTGACAGATTTAATAACAAAGCCACCAATGGGGACAGAAAGAGACTTTGTTCGGGGCGACAGGCTCACGATGCTGTGTGCAGGTGATGTTTTGTTGAGTTGTACACTTGAAACCTGTATGAGTTTGTCACCCCAATACATTCAATTAAAAATATTTTTAAAGCAACAAAAAAAAGAATATCCAATCACAAAAATAAATATATCCAACAGGCTGTCCACAACCCCATTACAATAACTCTGCCTTAATAAATCTTTCCTGCCTCAAGAGAAGCTTAAATCCCAACTCCCTCCAGCCTCTAAAAATCTCACTTACTGTTCCATTTAATTGGTAAGTAATCAAGCCCTATGATCTAGTGTAGATATTGCATTTGTCCTGCAGGGGTTTACCATTCTGTGGGAACTGAGCTTACTACCTGCTCGGTGTCTCCATCTTTACACACAGTAGGAACTCATTAAACATTTATTAATTTACTAAAGGTCTGCAACCAAGAGTAACAATTTTAATTTTCTTGCAGATACTCTAAAAGGTGTCATTACGAGAGTATCCAAAATGCACAGGCCTTTCTTTAAAAATAGCCGGATTAAGTTTAATGATCTTCTCACTTTACTGCTCTTCATTTGTACTTCCCTCTGATATTTCCTATCCGCTCCCTCCACCAACTGAAAGCGTGACTTGGACACGACAATGGAGATGGATCACATTTACGCCCCACTTACACCTGCACCGACCCGCCTGCCCTGTTTAAACACAGCGATGCGAGCCCACTGCCCACACGTTTCCCACCAGAGGCCGCGCGCGGACCCGGTTTCTCAGTAAGTCCAGCCGGAGGTGAGACTGAAGGTGGGCGGCAGGTAGGCAAAGGGGCTGGTAGTAAAGAGCCTGGTCTGACTCGCGACACAAGGGAGCCAAGCCCAACACTCACTGCAAAGAACACCTCCCCGGGCAAGGTGTACGTGTGGGCCCACGACACCTCCCCCTGCAGCCGCAGGACCAGCTGCGGCTCCTCGCACTGCGTCTGCGCTCACTGTGCAGAGCAGGCGCAGAGGCGGGAAACAGGGCGGCCGTCCCGCAACCGGTGGGACGCCCACGTCCTCCTGGACCTTGGGGCTGGGAACAGGGCAGAGGGCATCTTGTTTTAATCAACGGACCGGCCAACCTCCTAAGACTTTGTATTTAAAGCACAACTTACAGCATGCTTACGACATGCTTACGTCACCCACTGGGGGTGACGCCCCAATTTCTGATAGTCCGCTGGCCAAACCTAACGTGCACTTGAAACGCTCTGACCACGCTTTATGTCACCACCTGCAGGTGCCACTATCTATCTGCTTTCCGAAAACCTGCCTGCTCTCCTACCTGAGGGCCCCCAGGTACGCTCCCCACAAGGCGCAGTAGACGGGAGCTGCGAAATACTCTTTGTAATAGCATCTTACAGCTAGTTTTTTCCTCTCCCGGGGCTTTAACAGACCTGGTCGCGTCTAGCTCATTACTATCCTGGCAATGTTTCCTCTCATCATTAGCTGTTGAGCTTCTTTAGACGAACTGCCATCACATCTCATGGCAATATTTTCTCCGATATTCCTCTAACGCACAAGCCAGTCGAGTCAGGTACCAACTGAAAGCTCACTACATACGCACGTTAAGACAACCTCCTTTGTGGCAAAAAACTTCAGCTTGGCCCCCCACTTGGAAGGGCAATGAAAAAATATTCTACAACCCATGAAGCAAGGGTGATTTTTGTGGCTCTCATTTCTCCATGACAGGTGACAACCATGTAACTTCCAAGTCCTGTCAATTGTAGATATTCCTGAAAAGCAGTAGAAGGTTCTACTGCCATCCTGGATGATGCCCGAGTGCTCAGCTTGATCAGATCACTAATAGAAGAATGCAGCAGCTCCTAAATGGCAGAGAAATTCACCCCACGTTCATTACAAAGATTTCACAAATTAGGATTAAATTGCTAATAATGTCTATATTTTTAACAAACAAAAGTACAAAGTCAAACTGTAATTGGTAATAACTGGGCTTTTAATTGTTTTTAGAAGCAATAGAAGACTTTCTTCAGACAATGCAATAGGACTTTTCAGTCTTTCTTTCTTTATTTAAAAACTGATGATTTTCAGCCAAATGATAACGTTCCATCTACTCATGTAAGTTGTTACCGGGTTCTCTCCAAAAATGATTTAAAGAGGTATTTTCTGAATATCCAAATGACTGAAGTTCAAACCATGAGACTGTGGGGCATGGTGAATGTAAGATCCCCACCCTTCTTCAGCCCCACCCATCACACGTGCCCTCAGGCACCAAATTCATCTTATCCAGCAACTACTAAGGGAAAGCATAACAGTTATTTTACTGAGCAAAACCTAAAGTCTTTTGTTCCCTCTCGTTCTGAAAAAGGTATAGTAACAGCTAAAATTTCAGACAATCCCCTAAGTTCCAGGATGGCTATGGAAGAAAATTACCCCCCATCCCAATGCCGCTTCTTTACAAAGGAGAACAGCACAAAGATAATAGTGTTCTGCAAGGATTTCATTTCCCAGGTGTATGCAGACTAGTAGTGTCCCCCCAACTCAGAATTAAAAATACAAATAAGGATTTCTTTTCACTCGCCTAGCCATGGGAAATTCCCGAAAGCCTCCTCCCGGATCACAGACAGACTCATACATGTTAAAGTTGAGAAGCCTACTGATCCCCAAGTCTGCCCATGATTCTACTTCTGAAGAGGTAAACTGAGGGCTGCAGTGCACCTCGGGCCACTGGCAAAAGTCGGTGACTAAAGTGAAAAGGGAGCCCCAGGTTACCTATCAGCCAGGGGGAGGAATGCACACATACCAGGTCCATCGTTTTATAACTCAAAGAGTGCTTGACACGACATAACTACAGTTACAAACTCAAAATGGTGCAGAATTCCTCTCTTCCTCTCTTAAAAAGTGACCAAGAAGCTGGACCTGGCTGACTGGGTGGTGCTGGAATCAAGGGAAGCCAAGTGGGGACTCTGGGCAGAGGATGGCCCCAGAGTGCGGAGGGAGAGATCAAGAAAGGAGACAGGCCGGTTCCTCGTGGCATCAGCGTGGGGTAGGGAGGTGGTACTTGGACAAGGGGACAGGATTTAGTAATGGGAAATCTGGGGTTAGGAAGTGCTGAGGGATCCAGGCTGGCATACGCTTGGGTGTCTCCAAGGACACCCAGCACCTAGCAGCCAACTCTGTTTCCTAGGTTGGGGGTGAGGGCGTAGGTAAAGAAAACAATGACCGTATAGGTCACAGCTGTTAAGGAGAATATTAAGCCAGGTCGTCAAAGAATAAGCCTCTAATCATTAGAACTTGGGAACAAAGCAGGTAATCAATTTTGGGAACACACGGAAACCTTTCCCATTGGGACAGGTCAAGTCAGAAGAGCAGCTATGGCCAGAGTCTTAGAGTGAAGGGCTGGGGCTCCGTGAAACAGGGAAAGTGAAGCGCTGGTTAAACATTTACTGAAAATCAGTGGTGACAATGTGTGTGAAGTTAACTCCAGGCTCACAGTAGGTCTCTAATATTTGTCGGTCCTTTCCCCGCTCCCCAGACCCACAACTAGGTGGCAGCCCTTGAAAGCCCAGCGCACACTCAGAGGTGGTGTGTGCCACCGGCGTTAAAAGATGAATGAACCTAGCCAGTCCCATTCCCCACGGCACTTGGAGGTGCCTCGCTTGTTAGACAAATAATGGGAAAACTACATTTGTGCCCTTTCTCCACAGCCAACAAGATTTATATTTCAAAGGCCCTATTCATCCAAATACTAATGTTCCTTAGTTATCTTCACCAATACGAAACTACACAAACAAATGCCCGCTTGCTTTCCCCGTGAGCTACATTATACAGGTGACCTCGATCGGAACCATCAACGCAGGGGGGCATTACAAAGGGGGTCTCTTACAGTCAGTGAAAATGTCAGCAGCTCTAAGCAGCATTTACAGTTTTAAACTTTTTCAAACAGGAGGCTCTCAGACCTTCAACCTCAACCTGGGGCATCATTTTATCAGTGGCCCTGAGCTAAGGAAGAGCCTGGACACCAGTGCGTTAGGTGTGAACAATCTGGAAAGAGTCCCAAGAAGCTCTGCCCTGGTGACGCTACGTAAGGGGCTGAGGCTTCAGCTCGGAATTGGCTTCAGCACGAACAACTCACTAGACACCACGCCGCGTGGTGTGGCCCTGTCTGGGAAGTAAACTTCCTGACGCCGGCACGTGACTGGGCACCATTTCCGTGGGGTGGCAAAGCCCCTGGTGCCGCACCGGGGAATACACCCACGGGGCTGCCCAGGTCACGGAGAGGTGCGTCCGCACAAGACCACGATCCGGCTTCCAGTCTGAAATTCCTTAAGAGCGTCACTCTCTGCTTGGCTGCATCTGTGCCATGGCCAAGAACACTCAATACAGGGCGGGGCAAACGGAGGCGTGCAGCTGCTCGTATGGAAACTAACAACAATTGATAAATACTAGTAGGAGAATACACTCCGTGTTTAGTGTACTCATAACCCTAAACCCACCTGTGCCCCGCCCTGCTCTGGTCTTCAGACTCCCTCTCCTTCGGACGCGGTGCACCTGGAACCCGGTGTGCTCACGAATCACAGCACCGTCCTCCCCTTCACCCACCCTGCAGATGCTCTGGGCTCATCTGAGAAAAGTGCGTCTGGCAACTCAGGTGCGAAGCCGCGAGCCACACAGCCTCTGACGGACCCTGAGCAGCGATACATCTCACCCTGGACAAATGACTATAAACACAAGTCAGCCCCACCGCAACTGTGGACACGGTTAATGCTGAACCCGCTCCAAACTTCATCAGTCTTCTACCTGAACTCTCCATGCCCAGGTTCACATGGATGGCACTGCCATTTTTATTACAGGGATGAAGTTTTATTTATATTGATTATTTAAGATGTTAGAGTTGTCTTCCTGATTAATTCTGGATGATTTAAAAACAACATAGCTTTCTAAGAAATGTCACTAAGAAAATGCATCTAATTTTTTCTCAAGTGTGGTATTTTCCCAGTCCATAAAACTTACTCGATTAGCAGTGCCATAGAAGCTAAAGCTTTTGTGTGCAGGCACTCAAGCATAATTTAATCATTTTACTTAAGCATGAAAAATATTATTCTGAATGCTCTGTTAGGGGAAAAGATCCCTGATTAGTTTAAACTTAACATTCATAGGTGTGTTAAAGGTGAAATTAATCACAGGACGCTCAGTAGGCAATGGAACAGTGTTAACATTTTTTATACTGGTCAGCAGTAAGTTAAAATGTGCAGTATTAGAAAATGTAAGGGATAGCACTATCTCATTTTAAATAACTGTATTTAAACAGGTTATTTTTAAATACATTTTGTTCTGTGCAAACCCTTCTGACATTACCAGATTTTCACCTATGGACACCCCTTTCATAGTCAGGCAAGATGAGGTTCTCATTACGTAATTCCATTTATCTGCTGAGGCTAAAAGCGCCAACAAATGAAAATGCACATTAGGCAAGAGATTGTCAAAGAGGAAAATTGTCTTTTTTTATTCTTTTTTTCATTTTTTTTGTTTTGTTGTGTGTGTGCGTGTGTGTGTGTGCGTGTGCGTGTGTTTTAATAACCCACTCACTAACAAAAGGCTGCAGTGGCTTCCAAATTATAGGTTGTTATTTTTAGTGGAAGTAGTTCAATATTCACATTGGAGCAGATGTAGCAGTTTAACAAAACAGCCCTTCAAATCCTGCACAAATTGAAAACAGGAAAACTGATTGCATTTCTCTTATCACTTTCCTTTTCTGAATTGACACTTTTGGCCTCATGAAAATTTGCACATGGCTTTCATCTCCCAAGCACCTGCTGGTCAGACAGAAACCTAACATTTTCATGAAAACGGTGTGAAGGACCAGTTCTGTGCTAAGCGCTGTAAAGGGCATTGGTTGCCTACTCCATGGCAATAATTGCTGGGTATAAGGCCTGTTTTAGTGGTTTTATATTTTCCTTAAACTTTTAAAAAATATGTCTTTTCTAGTTTTTTTGTATATCTGCTTTTTGTACCACTCACATTTCTTTGACACAATGTCTGCCTAATACTTAGTTTTCTTGTGCAAAGACTAAGTAAGCAAAGTGTATAGAAGGGTAGATCACACTAGGAAAATAAGAAGTACTTAGTATTTCTTTTATCTGCCTCTGCTTCAAATACATTTATCCTTACACACCACTATCTATGCATGCAGGTTTATGGCTGTATGTGGAACACAGAGTTTATTCCTGTAATATTCTTAATTATTGTATTATTTTCCATACAAACTGTAAACCCACTTTTGCCCCGCCCTGTATATACACCCCATTTTTTGTGTTCCACCCACCCAAAGAAAGCAGGAAACAAAACATCCAGTCAGTTCCTATTCTGGAAGGGGGTTTACACATCCTTTTACCAGATACAGATTTAGCAAGTGCTCCGATGTCTGAGCATCCCAGACTGGGCAAGCACGCGCATCGCCCACCCACAGACTGGTACCATCGGCGTGACGTGACGACCACTCTCTGCGCACACCTCCACAGGAGGCGGAGGTCAGTCTCGAACTATTGTACGTAAAATACGCAAGACTGGTATCTGGGCTGCTTCTCAGATTTCTAAATAAAAGTGCCATACACATTTCTCTGTAACATCCAATTCTGGGTAGAATTAAAGATGCCCCCCAAACACGCCATCTCTTGGTTTCTCAGCCAACAGAGCGTTGCCCCATTCTGAAGGGTCCCAGGCTGTCCATTCGGATTCCGCCTGGGTGACAAGGTATCCTAAAGGCAGAAGTGACATTCAGTAACGTGTGTGCACTCCGGCCAGTGGGTCTGTGAATCTCCTGTCTGGCCGTGCTTATTGAGGCTACAACAAACCTGAAATGTCAATATGTTCAGTCAATGGGAGTGAAATAATGGGACTCCATTGTCTTGCCCAGTGGATTGTGCTGTCAATGAGAAAACATGCCCCCTGGCTTTAAACACGTTTGAATTAGGCTTCTGGATCCCATTTACCTATGAAAACACCTATCTTGACAAGGCGTAGGAGGCAAAACAATCATTTTTCCCCCTCACTTTCACCCATTTTAAGGACCTTCCAAAGTTGAAACTGTGATTTTTTGAAATACACCCCTGTGTCAATAAAACATTGTTTTCATTCTTCTCTTTAAAAACAAACTCTTGGGGAAAATTTCCATGGTCCAAATCCAAAATACAAATCTACCTAACAAACTCAGAGTGGCTTTTCTCTCCAGACCAAGTTGAAACCACACTATAAAATCAACTCATTTCGTAGTAAAAGTGGGCTTTGTCAGCTTGTCTCGCTCATTCAAGTACGTTAGCACCAGTTCACCACTCGTTCAAATCAAGTCACATAAAACCAGACACAAATGATCGATTCCCAAAGCCGCTACCTTTTTTCTTAGTTTGTCCATCCTACAAATAAGGGGTAAATGAAACTCCTGTTACAGTAAGAGAGGCGGTGCTAAGAAGGGGATGGAGGAGATGACATTTAAGCCATTCAGATTCTGCCTAAGTCCTGTGGCCCTCCCTTGCGCCAGAAGAGAGCCGGTCTCACCTTAAAATAAAAATGAACCAATCGAGTCGTTAAGCAGCTTTTTCTCTCCCCTCTTCATCTAAAGGCGTCAGTGTCCAGTCAATAAATCATCTCTCGTTCCCCCTTTATAGAGTCTCTAAAGCTATTCAGGCTGGCAAAACTAAACCCAATTGGCGATAAGGCTCTCTGGTAATCTCACCTTGGCGTGTCCAGGCTGGAGAGCAGAGGTGATGGGAGATAGCGGCCAGGCCGGGGCTGATGTCTCCTGCTCACCCATACAACAAAAGGCAGATTTCTCTTTCTCCCTCCGCTAATCTCTAAATGTAAATTCTCTCTGCCAGCTAAGGGGAGCGACAGATAAGGCGTTACATCTTCACTTCTCCTGGTCTTATCGACTTCTGAATCGTTGGGGAAGGGAGAGAGGGAGGGAGAAGATCAGCCTCCCCTGCGCCCCCCTGCTCTTCCCACCCCTCCCGCCTCCCGCCCGCCCGCCCCCTCCCCGCTCGCTGAGATTACCTTCTGGCAAAGGAGCGCGAGAGGCAACACAGCCCAGGCGGCACCCAGACCCTGGCTTTGTATTCATTAAACACACATCAGAGCTTATCAGAAGTAAAAGGCTTGTCAGGATGGCACATTGTGTGTGAGCGAGCGTGCGAGCGCAGGAGGGAGAGGAGAGGAGCCCGCGTGCGTCAGGGCGATTACAATATCAGCAGGGCCCAGATGGAGGCAGGAAAATAAACAGAGGGTGCATGTGAGACAGAGCAGGGGAGAGAGGAAGAGTAGGAGCGAGGGGGAAGACGGGCTGGAGGGGAAAACCTGCAGGAGCAAGGGGCCGGGAGGGGAGGCGCAGGCCCCAGGATGGGGGTGGCAAGTGGGAGCGAGGTACCCCAAGGCTGGGTGAGAATGAACCGCTGGGGGTCTCCTGCACGCCCAAGTCTGTCCCTGCTCTGAAAGAAAGGGAGGGGTCCGGGCGAGCAAACCGTGTGTCCCTGCTCCAGGGCTAGTTCCTGAACATTCGGAGGTTGGGTCAAGGTCACAGGGTGTCCGGGCCCTCTCTCTGGCAGGGTGCACGAGTGAGACATTCACCTTCTTACCTCCATCCAAACAGCCAGTTTGCACAACCAACCTAGCTGAGTCCTCAGAGCAGTTACAGCCGCCCAGGCCAACCTCAAGTGGGAGTTCTTGCCTCTTTCTCTGCTGACCCCAATACCCCTAAATTACTTACACACGCACCCGTGACAGAGACGGACACAGGCAGATATTAAACATCTCCCTTCCCTGGGCTTGAGTATGTCCCAGCAGAAGACGTGTGCAGCCAGCATTCCTGAGATAAGAAGGACCACCTGTGATTGGTGGCCACAGGTGACTCCTGGAGGCGTCTGCTCCACCTCCAGACACCGTGTTGGGAGGAGGCTCCTTACGTGTGGGCCTGGGAGTCTGTGTTGGGGGTGGGAGTTGGGAATGGGGGCAATCAATCTCCCCTCCGGCTGCCTCAGCTCTTCCCCCGCCCAGAGCCAGAGCCCAAGAATCAACCAGAGAACAAGCAGGGCGCAGGCTTGTCCATCGGCCCAGCGGTCATCCCCTACCCATCAGGGCGAGGGGGGAGATACACCCGGTTAGTCCAGCAGTGGCCCCTTCTCACGTTTAAGTGCACCCGTCAGGCCATGGGAACGCCTGGTCAGGTCCTTAATCAACTGCAGATAAGGCAGCGAAGAAGGTTACTTGGGGGGGGGAGTATTTGGTTGTGTTAGGAAGCGCTCACTGCTCTATGAAGTGTGAGTTCAGGATAAAATAGCCAGCAAACTGCATAAATGTCCATACAGTGACGCTCCTGGTTATCAAACAGTTTATGCACGGTGTCTCAATATACAGGGGCAAAAACGATAGGGGCGAGGGTAGGAAGGCCAGCGAGCAGAGAGAATAAAAAACATGTGAGCAAGACAGAGGCCTGGAAAAGGAGAGAGATTCTAAGAAGCCCTTTAGGAAATGAGGAGACGCTCTGTTAGATCAAGCCCTCTCCTCCAAACACGGAGCCAAAGCCAGCTTGCTGTGTAGCGGACCCCCCCTTCACCACGCTCCCGCTCCAAAAAAATGAATGAAGGGAAATTCGACAGGTAAGGCAAAGCGGAAAAAGCTGGGCATAGCTGGGGGAAGGGCACGTGTGAAAATCTTTGCAATGAATGTCAGATAAAAGAGGGTCGGGCCACAATCCTCCAGGAATCCAATAATATGGAAAACCTCGCGGTATCACTGGGATGAGTAAAAGGTAAGACTTCTCCAAAAATCTGCAAAAGGTGGCCAGGTTCAACAGCTAAAGAGGGTGCCAGGGTAGGAAGCAGATCTGGCAGGGTGCGTTACAAAACGAGTGAGCTCGACACGGCGATAATCTGCCATCCTTACATGTTTTCAATTTAATAACAGATTTCTGGAGTATCACTTCAGCTCTTATAAAAGGCTACCTTTCCCCTTCTCTCTAGTTGTTACACAAAACTGCATTCAGAGGAACCAAATCCAGCCACACATACCTCCCCCTTTATCGCATTTTAGTTAGAGCAATTTGGACACAGGCTACATGCAAATAAATGCCTGAAAATCCAGTGCAACTCTAGGAAGAAAGGAATACAATTTACAAACGCCCAGTGAATTTTCCATTACATGTTCTTTGAAAATATGCTATTTAAAAACAAAACAAAGCAAAACAATGCAGTACTTTCAAACTCAGAGAAGGCTTACACATTTTTCTTTTAAAAGCATCCAGACACTGAAGACATGAAGAAGACCGCAGAAGCTAACCTGCCCGTGTTCTCATTTCGTGGAGGTGCCGTGTTTCTATTACTACCTTGTTTGTCCACTGACCTCTGACTCACAGTTACAGAAAAGATCAACCAGTTCTCAAACGGGAAGGATCCAGGACTCTTTCCCAAAGCAAATACTTGGCTGCAGAGCTTTCGATGTTTAAAAAGCAATATAATAACCCAGAACGATAATCACAGAATAAGTGTACAACAGAAAGTGGTTTCTATAATCGCCGCTGTCTTACAGTCCAGGCTGGTGACTAGAAATCCTAATTGCAACGAGTTCTTTTCTTAATAATAGGTTACCTTCCTATAAAAGCAAGACGTCCATCTGCCCCAGGCAGATAAGTTTTGAAGCATTAATCCAGATAAAAATCTATCTAGCATTTTCTCTCTTTCTTTGAGTCTGTGAATTCTAGTGTGCCATAATGTGAGAATTCCAGCATATGACCATTCTGGCCTAGTATCTCATCGCGAGGCGCGTCATTATTTCATTTGTAATTCTTATGTTAATTATGTTCATAATTACTATAAACAGATGTGGCAGACATCCATGTGACCTTTTATTGAAGAATGCATTCCTCACTTATTCTACTTAATTTCTCATTTATGCGAAACTGAACTGCAGAAAAAAAAAAGAGCTTTCTAATTTTCTGATGTTTTATGTACATAAGTTAAAACAAGACCTACCTCCCGTGCCATCTTCATTTCAAAATGTTAGAATATTCTTAACATTTAATCAGCGTCACAGCCCATTTTTAAACTGCACTGAGCCCCACTGCTCCTCACTAAATCGTAGCTCTGGATGTCAGACAAAGGCTGGCACCCGTCTCTGAGTTGTTTGTCTTTTTTTTTTTTTTTTTTAATATCAAAGGTTAATGCAGCAGGATTGTGCTTCAAAACCAAGTGCCCAGCAGCTACGTAGCGATTTATTCACTCATAACTCAGCCATCACCCTCTTTACATAAAACACGTTTACAATAAAATCAGTATGGATTTCATTAGCTGAAAACCTCCTCGAATTTCATTTCTTTGGCCCTAATCTATAATTAGTGTGGACAGACAGGTGCAAACCCTCCTCTTCCACAGATGGCTGCTGGAAATGGTGCAAAGTAGCTCCTTCTGTTTAAACAACACAGAGATAACCTGCTCTGGCTTATCACTCACAATTACCTCCATTAAACTGAGCTAACCTTGCTTGAATAAAATGCTCGCTGTTCTTTAAACACTATTTAGGAACTCATATTAACGGCTGTCGAGAAGTGAAGTTGGAAGGTATCTCTTCAGATGACAGCTTATGCTGGATAAAACATCCCCAGGAATAGTTCACGAGGGTCTCAGTTGATTTAACATTTGATAGTTACTTTGCATAAAGAGGGTTAACTATGATATTTTTAAAAGGCATTTGAGTGACAAAAGTGGGAGGAAACATTTTCCGGAGGTTTAGAAGTATGAAAGGTTTATTTTTTTTCTTACAGATTTTAACTTCTTATTAAAGTATATAACTTAAGATGCTGGATTCTTTTCAAGAGCTATTTACATGAACCTAACTGTATGTATTTAACTTCTTACAGATTATTCCGAAAGTTGCATGAGCTCATCATTCTAAGGCCCATTTGAACAATTAACTGAATGCAAGCACATGGTGAGAAATAACTCCACTCCGCGCAGTAAATAACCTCTATAAAGCGAGAGACTACCTCCCACTCCTATCAATAAAGGCCATGGGACACTATGTGATAAGGACTATATAAAACAAAGAGCTTGCAAATGCCCAAACAGCAGCAAAGAGGCATTTTTCTCACTGCACTCCTGTGACTTACGGTAACAGACTCCAGTAAGACGCAACTGGCTCGTTTTTTTCACATGCAAATCCTGCAGGTGCCAGTTCTGCAGACTGCTTTCCTGGGAAGGCTGTGCGGCCTGCCTGGACCCTCAGTGAAGAAGGCTTTGCATTCAGCGCCTGTCAGCTGATGCTCATATCAAAGCCGCGAGAAACAGGATCTGACAGCCAGGAATGCCCTCCACTGACAGCCACTGACCGGTGCTCCTATGGCACCCACTGCTTTCTCGCGGTCCCTTTTCACTGTGCAGGGGGAGACAGTGTTTTGTGGTGTTTTGGCTAAGATTCTATTTTACAATAAAATCAATAAGAATGGCACTCTACATCGGTGTGGTTCTTTGCAAATTCTGAAGTGCTCTTTTATCTGCAAATATTTAGACTAACATTCTCCCCGAGACAACTTATCATCAAATACCAGCATCAAGGGCAATATTTCACTTTACTTTAGAAAGAGAACACTGTAAAAATGTTAAAAAGCTGCTGTCCTGTAGCTGCAACACACACTGCCCTACTACTTCCAGCAACTTGCAATTCACAGTACAGTTTCCATTGTATTGCAAGCAGAATGCTTCTTATTAGAAAGGTCCTTCAAGGATCATTTAAAAAATCAAATTATTAGCAGGTATTAGTGGGTCACAGATTATTTTAAGTATGAACCCGAACACTGGAGAAACTCCATATTCACATTCTCCCACCCAGTATTTAGCTTTTCAAAGAAAGTGACTGCTGTCTAAATGGTTTACAATAACATCAATGCTTAAACAAAGACTTTTAAGTTTTTCTCTGGGTATAATCTTACAGTCACTTTTCATGCACTCAGAATAAGCCCGATTCCTCTGTTATTTGGTTGGAATTTTTGTCCTTTGAAAGAATAAGCCAAGGAAATACCACATGCTAAATACAGTACAGGGAAAGCAAAGATAGACCTCAACTTCCTCAGCATCCATCTCAGCTGCAAAAACAGCCTGGGTCGAACTGAGATTCCACGATTAATATTGGGTAAGGCTATATTAATATTGGGTAAGGCTATCAGAGCTCCTTAAAAAACAACAATCCGTAAAAGAAAGGAAGGGGAAAAAAAAATCAGACAGCCTTATCGGTGTTACCTGACAGCCCCCATGACGTGAAAACTAGACCCCATTTTAAAGCTGAAGAAGGGGGAGATCCATAGCACTGGGAATGTGCTTGTTTGCACACAGCCCGGCTGACGCAGACACCCAGGTTGGGGCTCGGCCGCCCTAAGAAACAATGGTGTCTGTCAACCTTTTCTAAGCGACGGCGTGACAGGAGACACTGGGCACCGCAGACCACTCACATGGTCAAGGCAAAAACGCTGCAGTCAACTGAAAGGAGGCCCCCAACACTAACAAACCATTTATCAGCAGAGAAGCCAGGCAATTTGTATTCTAGGGAGGGCGGACTCGCTGGGCACAGACCCAGCTCCACTGGTCCCCTGGAAAGGGAGGGGTAGGATCATGAGAGCCACTGCGCGCACTTAAAAACCTTACAGATGTTTTAAAGGAGACTCGGAGGGGAAAACCCTGTAAAACAGATTTCGGTTCACACAGCAGGTAGGAAGAAAACGCTTCGGTCAGCAACCCGACCTTTATCAGGGGATAAATCAATTTGCAGCAGCTGTGGACAGCCATTTATACGCAGGCCCTGGGCAGGTTAATTAGGGGAAGTTAAAAATGCAAGGCGGCTGCGAGGTGCGCGACGCACCTGAAGCTGGTGGGGCGGCCCCGCGGCTCCCCTGGTCCCCCGTGCGCTCCGCACCCCGGGCACCGCGCGGCCAGGCCCCCTCCCCGGGGGCGCGGGCTCCTCCAAAGGCGCATCGTGCGGATTCCCTCCCCAGGCAGCCGCCAGGCTGGGGTCTGAAGACGAGCTGTGCGCGAAGGATTTCTCCGCGATGCTCTGTGCCGGTAATAAGGCGACCAAGGGCTGCAGGGCTCCCCAGCCAGACCCTCCAAACCGAAAGGCGCGGGGGCTGGGCAGGTAATTTTAGCAACAATCTCGATTCACATCCTACTTCCCACAACCACAGCACTCAAACTTTTCCAAGGGTTCACCGCCCTTTCCAAAAAATAAAAATAAAAAAATTTAAAATAAAAAAAATTTTTTTAAAAATAAAATTAATTTAGGCGCCAGGTGCCGAGATAACCCTATTTGATTAAGGCGCCCCGCCAGCCATGGGTGCGCCCTGGAGAGGGGTCTGGGTGCGCGAACCACCGCGGTCCTTTCGGGTTCGCGGTGAGAGCGGTGGGCGGCGGGGCCCCGCGCGCTCCTCCACGGGCTCAGGGGCTTAACCAGGCCGGTTTCTGGAAATCAAAACATAAATACATAAAAATTCCCTGGACGCGGCTGCCCATCTGGGCTCTCCGGGACCGGAGCTGCAGAACACGGGGCTCTGCTCCCGGCCCGAGCGAGGTGGGCACCGCCTCGGGGTCAGGCCGGGGACACCCCGGGCCAGGGCGCGGGGTCCGAGCGCGCAGAGGCGGCGCCAGGAGCGACGCTGCCCGCGGAGCCCGCCCGCGAGGGGCGCTCGGGTCCCGGCCGCCCGCCGCCCGCCCGCCGCGGGGCTGAGCCGCCCAGATGCCCGGAGGTCACGGGGCAAAGATCCCAGACGGGCGCGGGCGCGAAAAAGCCGCCCGGAGGGCCCGGCCCCGGGCGCAGCCGGGTCTCAAAGTTAAGACTTCGCTCTGCTGCTCCTGGAGCTAAGTTTCCCACCATCTAAACTATTATTGCCCTTCCTAATAATAATAATAATAATAATAAAATAATAATAAAAATTTTAAAACCCACGCTGCGGGTGTAGGACCACCTGCCAAAACGCACCGTGGGCGCCCTGACCGGTTGTTTTGTCCGGATGGCGGGGGTGGGGATGGGAAGGGTTCCACGATCATCCTCCCGCGCACATTTCGTGCCCACGGAGAGGAAAGAGAAATGATCTTTTAAAGGCGGTGCGGGGGATCTGAGCGTGGAAAGCATCCTCGGCTGGCCCGTGAAGTTCAGGGTCATTGGAGACCGAAGGCACCAGCGGCGTCCCTGAGCCCCGCCGCGCAGTCCCACCCTAGTCGGGCGACAGGTCCAGCCTGAGGCTCCCGGCCCAACGCGCCCGGTGACGACGCCGGCCGGGGACCAGCGGCCGTGCGGCCAGGGGCCCGTCCCCGCGCCCGCCCGCCCCCCGCGGCACTTACGCTGCGCAGGGCCGGAGAGTCCCACCATCCGCCACGGGCTCCCAGATGCAAATGCAACTTCCCGTCCCCTCCGTCTCGGCCAGCGGCCGGGCGAGGGCGCGGCGCCGCTTCCCCGCGAGGCCGGAGTCCGCGCGGCCACTCGCCCACGCGCGCTCGCAGGAGGCCGCGGAGTCCCGCCGCCCAGCGCCCGCGGCCGCCGGCTACTGCGCAGAGCGAGCTGCGGAGCCAGGAGCCCGGGGTCTGGCCGTCAGCCAACGGCAGCCTCCACGCACAACCCCGACTCGCGGAGCGCGCGCCCGCGCCGCCCCCTCCCTCCCTCCCTCCCTCCGCGCCCCCGTGGCGGCCGCGGCGCAGGCGGCGGTGCCGTGGGGCGCGGGTGCGCCCGTCTCGCCCCCGCGCTCTCTCCCGACGCTGCAGGCGGCCGGCCGGTCGCCGGGGCGCGCGGGGAGCGCCCACCCCAGGCCGGCTCCGCGCGCGCCCGCGCCCGGGGCGCAGACACCGCACCCGAGGGAGGCGGCGGCGCGGCCGCTACCAGGTGCGGGGGGGAGGGCTCCCCGCGGGGCGCGCGGAGGTGGAGGTTGGAGACATCTGTGTCGCGCGGGGGTCACGGAGGTCAAGTATATGTTAACAATGGGCAGTCGGGGCGCGCGGGGCGAGCGGGCTGGGGCGCGGCGGCCTCCCCCGCGCCGGGCCTCGGCCTCGCTCTCCGGGGCGGGCGGGCTCCCCAAAGATGCCTCACCAGGCCCCCTGCCCAGGGGCGGCCCGAGCGCCCCGCGGTAACCCGAGACGCCCGCGGTCCCCGGCCATCTGGAGTGCGCCCGGCCGCCGGCCTGCGTCGCGGGCTGGAGAGGCCGCTCTGCGAGAAACCGAGGCCTCTCGGATCCCTCCCTAATCCCCTTCTGTTAGCTGATTTACAGGCGGGCTGTTTGCTTTCGCATTAGATAATAGCCTCGGAGAACACAGTTATTTTTTCCTTTGTTTTTCTACGCCTCGCACCCTGTGCCATGAAGAGGGACCTCGCCTGTCTCACGCTTTTTGGTTGGATGTGTTCCCTTCCCCCACACGCTCATATCAATTCTTCAGAAGAGGGGGGAGTCCCAGAGGACAAGATAGGGTGAAAGAATTCCAGACATTTCCAGAGTAAATAATCCCTCAGTGAACAGGGCTGATCATTTGTTTATACACAGTTTCTTTTTTTTTTTAAAGTGCTTAAATAATGAAAATATTAACATGTAGGCCAAATATGATCAGATAATAGCTTGCAATAAGTAAAATGAAATCTTTTCAAAATTCTGGAACCCTGCCACCGCTGCAAGTGTTACTATATTTAGTTCAACAATTTGAAATCCTGCTCTAGACCATGTTTCTCCCCTCCCCCCCCCAACTGGCCTAAATAAATGCAAAATGTCCTGTGTGCTGTTTCTCAGTCTCATCTTTACCAAGGAAAAAATGCATGAAACAGAGTCAGAGTCGGCCTTATGCAGTGGGAACTGCTGAGACATTCGTGGATTTTAATTTTAAAAATGGCTCTTCAAATATTTAAGAGTGAGTAATATCCCTTCCCCCATCCTTTTAAACCCTGCTGGAGCTTCCAGCTCTGAAGTCTTTTCATACTCCACTAATTTTTAGCAGTTCATTTCCAGAAAATACTCATTGTACATTCCTCCCTCTCCTTGGGACATTTGACTAATGAATTATAATGGATTAATGAATTGTAATGTTAAGTCTTGGTATTTGGTATTATGATGCAGTTCATTTGAATCTCAAATTTTATCAAGCTGTACGTTCTATTGTAGTTTCTGCATGTACAGTTCATTTTTTCTATCCTTGCAAATCTTAGTATTAATAATCTTCCAATATAAAATTTTATGGACACTACTATACCCCCATTGCGGAGGAAATTGTGCCAAAGCACCTTGCTTATATTTCTTAAGAGAAAAATATTTTTGTATTGTATTATCCTATTGCTTGTATTATTTTTTTCTTTCCCCCAGATTGAAAACCAATCATTTGGATTCTGGAACTACACATTTATCCTTACCTAAAATTAATAAAATGATATCTGAATCACGAATGATTCTTTTGAAATAGTGTTACTTCTAAAGTCAACAAATTTTAGGATGTAATAAACAGAGAGAAACAAAATATACATATCCTGCCATATCTTTCTTCTTCCTGTAAATTGTGCCAATGAAATTATATCAGAAACATTAAACTTCAAAATCAATGGAAAGTAACTTTCAGGAAATCAAAACAGTTTAACGCTTTCAGGCTATATTCACAGCAAGACTTCCATTTAAATGATATTTTACAAGATTCTACAAATCTTACAGGATCTTCCCTTTGCCAGTCATACTTGTGGAAAAATAGTAATCATTGTTCTAGGAACACTTTGCTTTTTAGAAATATGGCAGTGCTTGCTACTCAATTTGACTGCACGTCAGATAGAAGACATCACTAAATCTGAGACTTAGAGAGAGACATCGATTTGCTGTTCCACTCGTTTATGCATCATGGTTGATTCCTGCATGTGCCCAGACTGGGATCAAACCCACAACCTTGGCCTATCAGGGTGACGCTCTAACCAACTGAGCCACCCAGCAGGGATGAGACTTGAATTTTTTAATTTCGCTAACAGCAGCTGAAGGACACACGTCCTGAGCTAATGTAAATGACGCAAGGTATTCCTTAATCCCACTTTCCACTCCCTTTAAAGGCCTGTGTTCTACAAAACAGAGAATACAGTTTTCTGTAGGGCATTTTCTTATATTATGTCCTAACTTCTTTATACAACTAAAACTATGGACCAACTGAAGTGTAAGGTGAATCTTGAACTGCAAAATCTAGGAAAATAGGACATTAAATGGAAAGGGAGGAGCGCGTTGATATGTGTTGTGGGAGGGTGTGAGTTACCTGAAAACAGCACAAGTCCGCAAAAGATTTGGTTATTACAGCCTCGGGGTGGGGACTACAAACCATATAACATTCATAACACAATAAGCTATTAATCGATACATTTTATAAAACCAATCTAAGGAGGCAGGGATCAGTATTAAGTTTTTTTATCTGCCACTCACAAGAGCGATTAGGTTTCTGTAGTTTCAAGACTATGTAGTTTGCTGAGCCAAAAAAGTAATAATAATCTTAAAAATAAATTTAAAAAAGAGATTGATTAGAAAAAAATAGGCACCTACCTACTTACCCTAATGAAACACCATTAAATTGAAAAATAAAATAATACGATGATAAACTTTAATAAACCCTTGCTAGCAGTTTTCTTTTTCTCACAAGTTAGATTTTTTTCCTCAAATCATTAAATTTTTCATTATTATGAAGGTACCAGGGCCTTTCAACTTACAGGTTTAGTTATTCAGCAATGCTACCTAAGGATGCTATTTGTTTTCCCTTAAGCCAGTTAAAAAAGCAGAGAGCTTTCAATACAAATTTTAGATGAGTGTTATTACTTACCTCTTTGGAGAAGTGGGATGGACGTCTTACAAAGTGAATCTCTATACAAAATATTAACAAGCACTTAACTAGCACTTTTAAAATTCCTTCTTTTAGATCTTAAAGTTTAAATGACCCCCAAGCTCTGACTTTCTATACCTTGAAAAAGTTCTCCTGTTCACCTAGGTTGATGAAAACCCTTAATCACCTGGTTACTTATTTTTAACAACAACAACAGATTATTTATTGTATTTGTGAAAAAATAGGGGATGGAAAACAAGAAGAATGGCAAACAACAATTATGTTTTCATAAATTGAGAACATACCCACTATTTGCAATTTCTCTCCCTTTTGCTGTGCAATTTTATGTGGTTTACTTTTAGAGCTTTGCAAGGACAAGTTTTATTTCAAATCTTTGCAGTTTTGTTATTTAACTTGCTCAAGGATTCGTCTTAGGACACAGACAACAAGTAAAAGAATAAATTTCAGAGGTCTTTTCATTTTACCCTATAGTACTTAAGCCACGTAAATTTAATACACAGGGTATGGTATACATACGTTAGCTCTTAGGAGACTTTTAAAACAAGATAATAAACAGATTTTTAATGAAAAATCTATAAGTTAAAGTAAAAATGGCCCTCATTATCTCTTCAAATAAGTTGGTCAGTTTGGTATAAATTTAGCTTTAAGCCTGCAGACAATGAGTGATTTTTATTTATGATCCCTATGTGTTCAGATAATCCCTATGTCTTTCCCTGTAGGACTTTAAAACCAGTCTACATCCAAAAAGCCAAAGTCGCAAAATTCCGATTACTTATTTAATTTGCAAAAGGAATTTTTAAAGTTTGGAATGTTTTCCAAAATAATTCATATTAATGTTTCTCCAAATAATGACTTTTACTTTTTAAATATTTACATATTTGTATTTGTCAGATTTTAACACATTAAGCTCTATAGGAATGCATTTATTGAACACTATAAAGCACACACATGACTGCCTGCCACACATATGAAAGTGTTTTTATATGCACAACTATCTGTAATCTAGAAATTATCTCATGTGATGGTTTATAGCTAATCCATGAAAAATAATGATGCCAAATAAAAATAGTATTCACATGTTTCTAATTTAAATTGAGTATTTCCCACCTCCACTTTTGAAACTTGATTTTTTTAAATACTATAAATCAGAATAAAATCATGTAGCACCCCTCCCTCCCTGGAATTGTACGTTTTCATTTTTCGTCGAATGTGCCCAGAGGTTATTTTTCCTTCTTCACTGGATTTTTTTATTGGCAGTTATTCGGTCTATATAATTCTCAGCTAGGTGCATATTACCGTGGGGCAGGAGTCTTTGTTGTGCTCACTGATCGCGCTCGGTGCACATTAGCTGCTCAATAAATGTTTGTCGAGTGGTGAATGAATCAGATTAAGATGCTACATGAGTTACTTGTCCTGTCTCATCTACATAAATCTAAACACCGCCGACTTGACTTCTTTTTAACCAAATTATTAAGAAGCCTATGATTTTAACACTGCCGGTATTTTCAATGAAGAAAATGTGGGCAACCAAAGAAAAGAGTCTCCTGTGTTGGAATAAACACAATAACAAAACCCACGGGCGCAACCGGGACCCCTTGTAGTGACTGTGCCGCCGTCTAAACGAGGCCCTACTTCCCCCCTCAAGCTACTGTTTCTAATACTGGAGGAGGGTTTCCATTTTTCTGAACAATAGGTTTTAATTAAGAAGATTTATTAAAGACAGTTTTCATGCCTGTGATTACATTCCCAGTTCCAGAGGCATCTGCATTTCAAAACACACCACAGAGTTTCATAAATACCCCACAGCTCCCTCGGAGCTTTGGTCCTTCAGCTTCCTCCGGCCCCTTCCCGGCGTCACCCGCTCGGGTGCTCCGTGTCCCGCACCAGCCAGCATCCCGCATCTCTTCACACAGGTATGGTGTTAGAAGGCGGCCCCGCAGCCTCCCTGTTCCCTGTGAGCCGAGACTTTTGAAAGGAACGAAGACAAGCTGGGCTCAGGGGCAGTGTCAGGAGAGTCCCGCTGGCGCAGGGGCCCGCAGGGCAGGGGAACCGGGCTGGGTCCGCCTCAGTTTACACCGTTGTTACCTTAATAGAGTGGGAAATGCAGTTACATGGTGGAATCTGATAGGGCCCAATGAGAGCTCTTTTTGTCTCTGTTAATACAGTTTTACATTGTTAGTTTTTGAAATGAAGTTTAGGCAGAAAGTTATGTGAAGATAGGAGCAGTTTTAGTCCCTATCTTTAGATGCACCTCGTGAGTGACAGTAAATTGTCAATGAGACCTTGTGTTTTGTATAAAATTGTAAGCCACTGTGTTATTAAGCTTGATCAAGGTGCAAGGAACAGAAACACCCTGAGGTCATTTCATGTAGCTCAGGACGGTTCACTGTAACGATAGAGGGGACACGCGGAAGGCAGGCGACCGTCAGTGTGCACGCAAGCCTTACCCGAGAGGAGACACCTGTACCTTTTGTGTACCTCTCGGGCAGCCTCCCCTAATGTCCCCCGGGCTCCCTGCCTCATGTGCCGGCCTTGCCAGGACCCTGTGCTCTCCATCCCTGGGCAACTGCTCCTTTCACCACCAACCAATTGCTTGGCCCTCCCTGCTCCAGGGGGGCACCGTTGTGATGAACTAGTCATGGTAACAGGCAGGGAGCGGAGGGAGGCCAGATGCTACAGGCGTGGCACTGGGGCTACAGCTCCACACTCCCTGGGGGCCCAGCAAAGGGAAGATGGACGCGTGCCCAGTAAAGCTGGGGGGACTCGTGAAGGTGCTTGCTGTCAATCACACCTGGGGACAGAGAGGGTTGGCCAGAATGGGCATGGCCACTGCAAGGGCTCAAAATTTGGGATATTTCATCCCCTGCACAAAGGAGTTCACGCTCTTGTGCTCTTACGACTCTTGGGACTTGTGTGACTCTGGGTTTGTGGGGCCCCCCTTGCGTTTGCCCACAGGGCCCACGGCCATGCGGGCCCCCCACACAATGGACTAATGGACTGGAACTGGCCCGATGGTGAACTGGACCCAGCTCCAACATGGAAAGGAAACTGTGGACGCTGGCTTTGTTTGTAGCTCTACTGAGTCCGCAGCTACGCTTCTTCCAGGGCTGGACTACGGGAAATGGGACTTTGGAAACCCAGGGGTGCAATTCCACAGAAATAAAGCTTCAACCACATCTCATCCATGGGGGCCTCCGGAAATGCTTGTTCCAGCGGTTCCCCAAGAACCCCGCTCCCACCGATAACAACAGATTCTGCTCATTCATTGCTTTAGATATTCTGTAATTTCTAATAACTTGTGGCTTCTGTTTAATCTCCTGTCTTTCAACTCCTGTTCTCCTGTTAACAAACACATACTCTTAAAAATGCAGGGGCAGAGAGACTGAAGGAATCCGTCAACCACCAACCATGCTTTGGAACAGATCGCTGTTGGCTGGAGGCTGGCTCAGGGTCCCATCTCTGGGGCAGCGACGTGAGGTCAGGGCGGCGAGGTCGTGTGGACACCGTTCCTCGGAAGGAAGGCCTTCGCAGAGTGTGCCAGACCCCTCTCTAGAGCAGCAATATCACACTAAGGGCTTGGGGGGAAATGGGGTTGTTGTAAGCTGACCAGATATTTGCCTGGGGTGCGAAAGGGGGAAAATGTTAATTAACATTGGCTTTTCATGATGAAATGAATGCTGTAGGCATCCTGACTATTCCCGAGAGGTGTTTTCAGTTTTCGTCCTGGCGTTCAGCATCAGCTCTGCAGAGGCAGGCCCGTCTAAAGAAAGCCCTCAGGCCTTGCCATCTGGGGGACCTGGATGAACTCCTCTCCTGCCCCTTGGGAGCTAGGTGGCCTTAAATTCCTCAACTTCCTTTAAGTCTCCACATGCTCACCTGCAAGGGCTTCCCTCTCGGGGTGTCTGTGTAGCACTCATTGCACGTCTCCCCAAAGTAGATGTGAGCGAGCGTGAAGGGTGGTGGATTTTTAAAATCATTTGCTGCTGCTGCTTTGGGAAGAGAGACCTCCGCCCTTTGCGCTTTGGCTCCCTTGCTCGGGAGGCAGGCCAAGAGCACAGCATCCTTCCCTCTGTCATCACGCGTCTTCCAGCACCTGACCACTTGCCCTGTCCCTGTTCCTACTATATTAAGAGCTGATTCTTTTCTATGTATCGGCCACAGCTATGATATTATTATTATTGTTGACTTTAAAATGGGAAACATAAAAGGCATAAATAGTATAGAAAAGTTATACATAGTTTATATGGTACATTTTAGTTATAATTTTCACTTTGTAAACCATTTTCTCCAAAACTTAATGGCACATACAACCTACATATCCTTGTGCTAACCGTTGGGGAAACAGTACTACTAACTGACCATTAGAGGAGGTAACATTGAGAGCTATATAATAGATTTACGATCACTCGGAATATAACAGGTTCTTAAAAAGAGGTATAAATGTGCTATCCACCTCTATACAGAAGCACCTGACATGAGATGAATTAAATGACTTTTTAAAATAAAGCTGTTTATATATTTATTTTATTTTATTTCTTTCTAAGAAACTTCTGTGGCAACAGGAAAATTTTCAGTTTGGGGGGTCCACCTCTCTGAAACCCACCCAATCTTTTTGCCCTATGTCTCTGCCTCACAGAATCTGACTTTTTTTTTTTTCCAGAAACCATCATTAATGTGTGTGAGGTTGAGTCATAGTTGGGGTTTAAATGGAGCTGCTCACCACAGTATTTTACATTTACGGCATATCCCGGAGGGCTGGGAGGTGATAAGGCTGGGTTAGGGGTCTCCTCCTCGTGGAGTATTGAAGAAGATAAATCTGACATAGTTTCTATACACTTAGAGCGCTGGCCTTCTTTTTTTTATCTTTAATTGTTTAGGTTTTGTTTTGTCAGCCACTACTTGTCAGGTATTACCAAAAGCTAATATTTGAAATTAGAGAATTACTCTAAAACACAAAATATCTCAAAGGCACACCACACAAGTTTAAGCCAATGGTCAGAGGGAAAGGTGCTCATTTAATTAAACCCCCGCAGTGTCAGTGATGTGCCGCAGGCTCGCTGCCCACCTTAAAAGCCGAGCATAACTCAACAGGCAGGGAAAGAACAGGCTTCATGGGCCCCAGGAGTCTGCTAAGGTGCCCCTGGTGCCCCTCGTCAGGACAGGCCTAGCTGCTTTTTGGAAATCCGCAAACTGCAGGAACAACCCTATCAAGCGTGAGTCATCACTCCGGCGACCAGAAACGGGACTTTCCCTGGGCAGTCTCCTCTAATTTCTTGCTGTTGTTCTTTTGAATCTTTTGAAATCATGCTTTTATGCAGAGAAAAAAAAAGCACTGATTATTTTAGTCTGTAAATGAGGCAGACTCTGCATGTATCCTGGAAAACTTTAGAAGCTGCCAGGCTAATAATCGGAAACTCAGCAACCTGATTTAGGTGATGGGGCCGAACAGAGCTGCTGGGCAGACTGAGGCTGACACAGACCTTAAAAGTTGAGCATAACCTGTATGAAAACAGTATATCTTAATTTGTACCAGGTACTGTGGTTGATCTTCACAACAAAATTTGAAGTCAGACAGTCACTGCAGTGTAATGACTGAGAGCAGAGACTTAGGTCTAGGCCACTTAGTTCTATTGATTGTGACCATGGATGGCAATTTAAAGCTCTGTGCCTTAGTTTCCTCATCTGTGCCATGGGGATAACCCCTCAAAATAGTTGTAGTGATTACAAGAGAGATACTTTTTAAAGTGCTTAGTGCTGAATCGGTACATGGTAAGCAATAAATACAAGACAGCTACTGTCATCCTTACTTAACAGATTAGGAACTGAGGTTCGGCGTATTTTCCTCACCTGCCCCGTTTCACATGGTGGTGAGAGAGCTGAGATTTGAACACAGTCTGACTCAAGAGACCTTGCACTTAACAACCTCGCTATTATCTTTATCACTATCACCCTCATTATTAGCTATAATTAATGGTCTCAGCCACAGGCCAAAGGAAATCCTTGCAGGCATACAATGCGGGGTGTGTTTACATGAACACACAGAATTATTTTTAGTCATAATCACACACAGGAAGAAAAACCACTGTAAGTATAAGGAAGTTTGGATACACATGTGTTAACAAAGATTAGCTGCCTCCTCACCCATATACCATGGAAATAGATTCAGGTCAAATAATTTATTAATTCACAAAAACCACTTAATTGAGTAGAACCACAATCCAACAACAACCACAACAGCTGGAGCCACAAAAACAGCTGCAAGTTTTAACTCAGAGCTCTTAAACCAGGACCCACTGACGTCTACAATAGTCTTTTTTTAAAAAGAAAACATATATAGATACACACACATATACACATATATATATGTGTGTTTTTATTGATTTCATAGAGAGGAAGGGAGAGGGAGAGAGAGAAACATCAATGATGAGAGCCAATGATTAGCTGCATCCTGCATGCCTCCTACTGGGGATGGAGCCCACAACCCTGGCCGGGAATTGAAGCTTGACCTCCTGGTTCATGGGTCAAGGCTCAACCACTGAACCTCGCCGGCCAGGCTACAATATTCTTGAATGGGCTTAATGTCTACAACACCTAGGATTTATGTACTATGGTTGGAGTGTGTAAGTTTCATGGTATTTTTCTACGGAGAGAGGCTATGATTGTCATAAGATCCTCAGAGGGGTATATGACATAAAAACATTTAAGAACCATTTAAATGGAGGCTTTCCATCCAGTCCAGTCACAGTGGTAATTCCCTAGGAAGCCTAGAGAGCAACTGGTGCACATGGGAAACCCCCAATCTCACCCCATTATTTTTTTTGCTTCCTGACTCTGATCATTCAAAAGAACAGAGGCATTTCATTTATAATAGAAGTACCCAACATGAGGCATGACATGTGATAAGC
The DNA here is from genome assembly GCF_054644295.1 of Miniopterus natalensis. Classification (NCBI taxonomy): domain Eukaryota; kingdom Metazoa; phylum Chordata; class Mammalia; order Chiroptera; family Miniopteridae; genus Miniopterus; species Miniopterus natalensis. The sequence goes on from NC_142096.1 coordinate 3,058,199, forward strand.
AATTAGCGAGTATTATTTGAATCTAGATTTAAATACAGTTAGGCTGTATGTAGTTCAGGACTTGGGCAACTATGGCCTGCACCTGTTTTTGTAAGTAAAGTTTTATTGGAACATAGCCATGCTCACGAGTTTACATTTAGTCTATACCCAATTTCCTGCTACAGGGGCAGAGGTGAGTAGTTGTGACAGAGCCTATGAGCCTCAAGGTCTAAAATATTTACTCTCTGACACTTTACAGAAAAAGCTTTTAGACCCTTTGAGTAGTTGAAAGAATCTTGATGCCATACTCATTCAAAAATAGGAAGTCACCCAAACAACTGGGCAGGACAGAGGGGTCCTGGGACTCTGAGAGCAGCTCTGAGACACAATAACTATTTGTTGCACTTTGTTGAATTAGAAAGTTGAGTTCCCATGAGCAGCATTGCATGTGGGAGTGGAGGCAGAAAGAATACTAGCAGACCCACAAACTGGGAAGTGTAGACTTTCTCCAGCTCCATCATCTGTGGTATTAGAGAGCCAGCCAGTGGGGATAAGAGAGGAGTGAGAGCCACCAGAAATTAGGATTTAGAGAATATTAGCCTGTCTGTACTCTAGTTACAGATCAATAAAGGCAACTTGACTAGCAATAGACAGAAAGCAGGTGTGACCAATAATTACTCCATTTGTTTTGCATTTACTGGATCTGGGAAGCTCTCCTTTCATTAACACATGGGGGAAGAGAAATGTGAACATGACCTATGGAAATCATTACAGAACAAGGCGAAGCTGCTTCTAGGGTCAGTGAGGTGCTATAATTGAACGTACCTTATAGCTGGCAGGAAATACTAAGACAAAGAGGAGGCTAATTCAGAAGGAACAGAGGCAGAGCAGACCTCTGAAAAGGGCCTACTGAAGGACCCTGGGGACATTTCAGGAAATGGTTTGGCATGAAAAGCAAGCTTTACATCTTATATAAATTGGTATCCATGGCAATTGATGCGGGATCCACTTTGTACAATCTCCGTTAATAACAGATTCGTTGGCTTTGTTGCCTCTGGCTACCTCTGTTTACTCCTCCCACAGTTCCTGGGGTAGGTGCTTCAGGCCCCCTGCCTTCCTTGTTTCTAGACATTCTTACCCCAAAGCCTGTGTAGGATTTCACTGGTTGACCACAGGCACCCCTCAAGTGGTTCCATATGCCAACCCTGACGGCACCACTTGCTCCCACTGATTCTGTACTCAGGGTTCCAAGCCTTCTCAGGCTTTTCACCTGGGTTCCTGTGGCTTTGCCCCCTTGGCTGCTCGTGGCCCAAATAGCCTTTCTTCCCCGTGTGGTTCTGATTCATAGCCCTGCTCGAAAGCAGATGCTCTGGCTCCTTCCACAGTGAATACTGCCAGTTCCGTAATGTTTTCTTGCTGCTTTTGGCCATAACTCTCAACTTCCCAAGGTCCAATTGTAAGTCACCATGTGGGACAGACCAAAGAGGAGGGATACGGTGGGTGAGGGAAGGGGATCTTGCGTACAACATGGGAAACAAAACTAGATTCATCAAGGCGTAAGTCCCATTTTTCTATCGTCAGTGTTCACATACTTTAGAAGTCGGTTGATTCACAGGAACACCTTTCCTGTGGGATGGGAAAACCATTCATCAGTGGAGACTGTGCTTTTCAGGAATTAAATTCAAGGGGACTACTTTGGGCCAATGTTCTGTCTTTGATCTTTGCTCCTGCATGTCTTCTGTTGACCCTCCGGATGAGAGGCAGTCTGCCATCCCCCTGCACGTCACCATTCAGTTGTCTCCAGCTGCCTCTGTGATGCAGACCATGTCATGTCCTTGGCTTTCCCTCAGATATGGACCAGTATATTATCAACATAGAATAATCTTTTTTTTTAAAACAAGACTGTACTACTTAAAAAAAAAGTTTCTATTGATTTCAGAGAGAGAAAGGGAGAGATAGATAGAAACATCAATGATGAGAGAGAGTCATTGATCGGCTGCCTCCTGCACACCCCCTACTCGGGATCGAGACCACAACCTGGGCATGTGCTCTGACCGGGAATTGAATTGTGACCTCCTGGTTCATAGGTCGGTCGACTCTCAACCACTGAGCCACGCCGGTCAGGCTAGAATAATCTTCTAATACACTTTTTCCCCTCCTGTCCCTTCCTCCATAGACAACTGCATCTTCTACGATGGAAACCCAGTGGATGGATCGGTAATATTAAAAAGTGCAGGTCAACTGGCCATGTTGACTAAAAAATAATAATACCCACTGACTTTTACTGGTGAAGCAAAGTGGAGTGAGAGGACAGGAGATCATCACTGAAAGCAACGAAGGGAGTGAAGACAGGCAGCAATGGTCGGCCTGCATGCTGTTGGTGCACCCTACCAACCTATATCTTTATACCACTTATTCTCGAGCATGGACAATGTTGCCTTTCAAGAGATGTTTGCATCGTCTGGAGACATTTTTATGTGCCACAACTTTGAGGGGCCATGTTACTGGCATCTAGTGGGTAGAGAGACTAGGGATGCTGCTAAACATCCTGCAGTGAAGTAAACAGCTCCCATTATAAAGAATTACCTGACCCAAAATGTTCACAGTGGTGAAGATGACATACCCTCTGCATCTACAGCTATTTACAGCCCTGATTAGGCCCTGAGAGGCTTTACTGCTAATGTCTTGGGGAGGGGGGTTCTCCCCATGAATTAGATCATTCATCACTCATCCCTCAAGCCCGAAACCAAAGTCAGTTCTCCAAAGCCAAAAGTAACTCATTTAACTTTTACGCGCCACAGTGTATCGGTGCTTTTCCTTCCCATTACTCCCTGGGGGCTGCAGTGGCTTCTTTTGTTTTCCTGGAGTCAGAAGTGCCTCCTCAGCAGGTGAAACTTAGACTCAAATTGAAAAGGAAAGAAAGAGACAAGGCATCGCAGATATGTCTGTATTATGCTTCTTGCTCTGCCCTGGCCCTGCCCGGCCCACCTTGTCTTCACCCCACCATGTCCCACAAAGCAGGCAGAACCTCCCTGAGGGTGGCTGGGAAAAGGGGGAACCTTTCAAAGGGACCGTGAGAGACATTTTGAGTGAGTCGCCCAGTCAGCTCAGATACAGAAGCTCACAGGCTCTGTGTTGTTTGGTAATAACGTGACTTTACGGCCTTGGAATTTGGAACACTGTGGTCAATATTTTACCTTTATCGTCTCAGTTCTTAATTGGCAGAGGCGATATCAAGGAGACTTAGATAAGACGTGCTATTTACAAATGAATAGTTCTCGTGATTATTTTTATGATATCTACAAATGGGCTGAATTTTTGGTTCTGACACAAGGAGGTGGGGTAGTAGGACATTTGCTTTCGGTAAATGAAGGTCCCTTGGATGAATCACTGTGTATTGATGGGTGGCTAACAGAATTATCAGGCCGCAGGTTCTGCCTATCCTCTGGCCAGGGCTCGCCGGTGCCATGACCCGGGGCAAGGTCCGCAGCCAGGACACACATCCCCTCTGGAATTTGATTTTCCTTTATTTATTTGTCTGCATCTAAGAATTTCCTGTTTTCATAATTATAATAATGATGCTGTAGAGCCGACACCTTACATGCGTGCATTTTAGCTTAAATTTTTTATAAAATGTACTGATTGATTAGAGAGAGAGCGAGATAGAAGGAGAGGGAAACATCGATTTGCTGCTCCACTTATTGATGCATCTTTGGTTGATTCTCGTATGTGCCCTGACCAGGGATTGAACCCACAGCCTTGGTGTATCCAGATGATGCTCTAACCAATTAGCTACCCAGCCAGGGCAATTTTTTGTTGTTGTTGTTTCAACTTGAGAAGAAAGAAAGTAATTCTGACCTAATGACAAACTTTTTAGAGAGTCATAGGCCCCAGGACACATCCTATCACGGCCCCATCTCTCCCACGCAAACCTCATTCGGCCTCCTCAGCGCCTCCCAGCCGGGTGTTAGGTGGCTAGTTGTGTTAACACCTAACATTTATCAAATAAATGAAATCAATCTCTATACTGGCAGAAAAAAAATGCAATTAATTTACATCTATGGACTCTCTGCAGTTTATGATCATCACTTTGTTTTTACTGATGAAGGTAAATCTATTCTCTGTTGATCATTAAGAACTGAAATGACGCTGTGTCATATTATGGAAGTGATATTAGATGGGGAGACAAAAAATATATCCCTGCTTGGCTGCTATGTAGCACTGTGACTTCACACAAGCCTTTGTTTCCTTATCTGTAAAGTGAGGGCGATGGCCTAAAAAACTTCTACGGTGCTTTTCAGATCCAAAATGTAAAATTCTATGACTTTAAACTATAGATGAAATATTTATAACGGCAGATATTTATAAGCATGGCCTTTTGAGTAGAAGAAAAATCTTGACAAGCCCTCAATTATGCAATATCTCTACTTCGCAGACCAAAAAAAAATCCAAATATTGAGATAATCTGTTTCACCTGAATGTTCATCCGTTTCTGTCTCCTCAGCCTGCTCTCAGCCCACACTGTTTCTGACATAGTTTGAAGCTATTTGCCGTGTCTCTACCAATGAAAATTTACAGGGGAGAGCGCTTTCTAGACTGTACCCATTACAATTATAAAATTAAAAGTATTCTGCTGTATAAAAGGGGGAAAAAATAATGTGAGCTTTACATGAGAAACTTCAAAGTCCAATGGAGGGCAAGATGCGGTTCCATTTGTTTAAAACTACTTAACTTTTTAGGTCCAAGGAGTGATATGAATACCAAAAAAAAAAAGATTTAAGATTTTTGGGAGGAAGAGAAACTTTTGATGGTTGGCCTAATAAAATAAAACTACACATTAGTAAAACTGAATTCAAAGATGATTCCAACACAGATGAGCCTTCGAGCTGGACCCCGTCCAACCCCGACGGCTGTGCACACTGTAACCACCATGTGTTATCTGCAAACCAGATCGTTTCTGTGGGAAAGACCAGCCAGCTCTCTTGGCCAAGCTGCCGCCATAAAATCCACTAGCGATATGGTTTTTCGTGTTTTTAAGGATATTATACTCCGATGCACAGTATACATTTGGTCTCCAACTGTCCAGAGTGCTGTCACAAAGGACTGGTGGACGAAAGCTTTAGCAGAATTAGGTTAGACATTGCCAAGTGGTTTTGTGTCGCTGGAAACCGTTGCTCTGCAATGCAAACGGCTGTTGTTGTTTTTTAACTTCTGAATCTTAGGCAAAAGAATACAATGTGCAATTAAACACTCTCATTAGGAATAATTTGCCTTTAACAATTTACATGCATCGGCTGTCTTTTGATATCATCTGTGAAAAGCAAAAGCATCCTGGGATCTCTAGAAAAACGGGAAACCTAAATGTCAGAACTGCATTTTTACACTTGGCTGGAAAACTCCCTGCCTCGCGTCAAACACCTATGATCCGAAGCCTGGTATTTGCTTTGGAGACGCGCAAAGAGTTAACGCAGCTTGTCTGGCATCAGATATCAGTATAATGGGCTTTTACTGATGTAATTAAAATTTGCTTATAATTAATACAGATGAATTAGTTTCTGCACAATAATAGTTAGGAGATTAACAAAGGCCACATTTTGGCAAGGAGACTACATTCTTTTCCAAGCGCGCTGGGACCCTGTCCAATGAATGTCTGTCCAACCCGGCTGATTCTTGGGAGATGCCATATGGCACCGCGATGCATTCTGAGATTTTTTTTTTTCTTTTTTCTAAAAGGCAGCCATATGACACAACTGATCTTTAAAACGTTGTCAGAAGGTATTACCTGGGTAGGCTTCGAGCTGCTTTCCAAAAACTTAGCAGGCACGGGGGCTATTAATTATGAGCAAAAGAAAAGTGGGCGCACACCCTGGAAACTTGGCACCCTCTGCTCGCTGATCACAGCTGATCATCTCCCAGCCTGGGCTTCCTCCCTCCCTTTCTTTAAACTTCCCAGAGTAAAAAATACATATATACGCTCTGCTTTAAAACACGGGTGCAGCTATTTCATTACAAAATGCCTGTGCACTTGACTCCAACATGCACTTATTTCGCCACCTGAACTGTCACCATGTTCACTGATTTTTTTAAAAAATAAGAATGAAAACACATGTTATTTACAACTAAATCTTCAAAACAATGTTTACGATCCTGTTATCAAACGGAAAAGAGTTTTCTAGTCGTGGCCGTAGCTGGCTTCCAGCTGACCTGTCCCCTCGGTGCTCCCTTTTGGGTGGCGGAGAGCGTAAAGAGCTCTAGTATTTTCTTTCTGGTTTCTTCGGGAAAGTCATTTGTGCAGGGGGAACGTTTGTTTTAAATTTTCCATCTTCATACGTGTGCTTAGGACAAGTTGGTTGCATTCATTTCCATTTATAAACACCCTACTGAAATTTGCAGAATTTCAAAGAAAAAAAAAGGGAGGACTAGAAAAGAACCTGATGAAGTCGGCGGCTGCCTTGCAGGCAGGTCAGGGGGAGCCGCCCCTGGACTCGGTGCTCCCCGCCCGCCCGAGGCCGCTCCGTGTCTGTCCGCTGCTGTTTACCGGCGCCCCCATTTGGACCTCAGACTCAAGGTGGAAAATCCAGCTCCCACCCACGTGCAGCTCCCACGGGCTTTCGTTTCTCTCCTAATGGCAACTCCACCCGCTACGCAAATCAGTTCGAAACCCTCACAGTTGCCCTTGACCTTTCTCTTTCCCTCTTCCCCCATCCGACCCCCCAGCAAGTCCCGTGAGCTCTACCTTCAAAACATATCCTAAGTTCCCGTATTTCTTGCTATATCCACAGCTAGGAGCCTCGTGCGAGGCTCCATCATCTTCCCCGTTACTGTGACAGCCTCCAGTTTCCCTGCTTCCACCCCTTGCTGCCCACAGTCTGTTTCCATGACAGCAGCCCTGTCATCTGGTCAAAGCACATGTCAGACCAGGTCACCTCCTCGGTCAGACCCCTCCAATAGCTTTCCAGCTTACTCTACATAGAAGTCCTCGCCAGGCCTCCAGGCCCTGCACAGTCTCTTGTTTCTTCCCCAAACTCGCCCCCTGCGCTCGGCCCTTGGCTCACTCCTGTTTCTCTTTCGTTGGCTGCAGGTGGGGCGTGCATGTGGCGTGCACCTCCTGCCTCGAGCTTCTGCACCTCGTATTGATTCCCTTGTGGTGTCTGGGGTGGGCTGCTACTGGCTGGTGAGAATCAACTGTTGAATCTTCAGGCACTGTGTCCATCAGTTGTTAAACCAGTAGCTGAAAATCAGCCAACATGGGAGTATTTACATCAAGGATATTGGCAAACTCTAAAATTCAGAGCTCCTCATCCTGCCGAGTACCTGTTGGTAAAATTTACCGGAATACCACTGTATTTTCTTTCTGGAATGTTCTCCTCCTGCTCGAGCACCCCTCCTACTTCTTTAACTCCTCCAGGTCTTCACAAAAGAACTTAGGAGCAAGGTCTCCTCGGCTACCCTCTTTAAAATACAACTACCTTCAACTTCCTAACTAATTCCTTCATTATTTTCCTCCATTAAGCTGATAATTTTGTAATTTTTATATTTAATAATTTATCTTTTATTTATTGTCTGTCTCCCTACAACAGAACATGGAATGAATGTATAAAAGAACAAATTTGTGCTCTATCAATATATATATTCCACTCCTCCAATAATCAAACCATATCCATCAGAGTTCTACCTCCCTATATAATGCCTGAAATGCTTTTTTAAAACACTATTATTTTGAAATAATTATTTTTATTTTAAATAATTTTAATTTTATGGAAGAGTTACAAGAATAGTGTCTAAAAGCATTTATATCCCCTTTACTCAGCTTCAGTAACATTTTGCCACATTCGATTTATCTAGCTATCTTTTATCCATCTGTTTTTCTTTACCAGAACCAGTTGAGGTGCTTTGCCTACTTTATGACTCTTTATTCACAGGGGGTAGCAATCTGAGTTAAAACAAGCCCTCCAGGTAGTTCTGATACTTCATAAAGTTTGAGAACTATCAGACTAGAGGGTGTATTTGCTCAACACATTTTCAGTGGTTACTTAATATGTACCTGGTATCATCCTGTGTGCTAGGATGTAACCAGGTCCTTCCCCTTAAGGAATAAGCACATGGTATCAGTTGGTTCTAATCCAAGAGACACTAACCGCTTTCAATATTTAAATCAGAGGAAAGTTAATATAAGAATTGATTAGACAGGAAATGGAAGAGCTTGTGAAGACAAGTGATGATCCTGAGGCATCCCAGAGATTGATAACAGCTGAAAGTGCTATTACCCTTGGCCTAGCGCACAAAGCGAGATGATGCTATCAGAGCTTAGGGGTCAAGGTCACTTGGCAGGTCTCTTCTGTAGGCAGCTGGAGGCACAAAAGAGTGGCAAGTGTTGCTATAGACCTGAAGGCCTGGGCAGAGAGGGGTGGGTGATACGCTCTGCTTTTATTCCTTCCCTCCTCCCACCGGGCCTCCCATTGTCCAAGGGGCAGCCTGCAGGCCGTGTGCCAGCGACACAGGGCAGAGCAGAGAAGGCTGGAGCAAGAGGGCAGTGCCGCCCAGCATCAGTGCCTGTACCTTCCAGGGGTTCTGATGATCACCCCACTGCTCTACCTAGATCTTCTTTGCACCTGCAAATTGCAGGCAAAAGTTGAGAAATACTTTAAACTTGCGTGATATATGGAAAGTCTGAGTAAATTAAAAACAAAGAGTATTGCAGGGAAATAAAATTCCAATTTATTTTTTATCCTGTCATGGTAATATATTTGCATTTTCTCCCAAACGGAGGAGATATTTAGCACGAAAAGCTTTATGTTCATGTGCAAATAAAATAGGTGAAGTAATTATACTACATTTACTATAAATTCATTTTTTAATACTGACTATAATGATTTAAGCTTTCGAAAAGCTAAGCGCTCACACAAATCATGTCTCCAGAGACTGTGTGCTTTGTGCTGATCAATAATTATTCTGTTAATTATGGCGGTATAGGAAAAATTAGGCCATTTATAATTCTGCACACATAAGGACAACTCTCCCAAGCTGAAAATACCCTTTCTGTTTAGGTTGGCTTAATGCTTTGGAAGGTGATGAGACCACATCCTCAAGTCATCTCTTGGCAAGTAAAATTTCTCATTTTCCTACCAAATATATTTTGATTTTGAAAAAATAAAAACTAAAAACCACTATCAACCTAAATATACATTTTTTCCTACTGGGTTTTTATCTGCCTGTAAAACATTTCTGTGAAGGGATCTTTCATTCATTCAACAAATATTTGTTGTGTGTTTATCTAGTGCAAAATATAGCGAAGGGCTGAAGTACTTTTAATAAGAACGAAATGTGTGCAGAGAGCTGTCTCCAAGGCTGGTTTTAAATAGCTTGCTGGGCAGAGAGACCCCACTTGTTAGATTTGTGACCATCCTTTAATTCGTTAACTTGTCTGAGTCCATGTCTTTCTTTGTAAAATCACAAACAGCGAAGAACATTAAAAATAATATATGTTTTTATGGGTCTAATGTTGTGCCTGCAATACAGTTAGAACAACCGTAACAATAAATTCTAGTCTCCTTCTTAAAGTTTCTGCAGTTTCCCTCTCCCTAGATAATTTCATGTTTTTGTATTTCGTCTCTAATGCCACCGGGCTCCATCCCTGGCAGCTAATCCTGGTGAGGAGAAAAGCTCCCTTTGTCACTCATACACTACTTCAGTGAGTCTAAAATATAAGATGAAAAAGAGAGAAAAGTTGTATGTAATCGCCCATGTGAGTCTTATAATTCTGTTGCATTACATTTAATCTAACTAAACATAATTATGTACTTAGATATTTTGCATTCACACTTGCTGACTTATCTATCAACAAGAGACTAAAAGTCTTTTCGTGCAGAACTGAAATATGTAGGATTAAACTTGTAGTTTGTTTTCAAACATACTATGAAGTGAAGCAATTTTAACCACACTTTGAAATCAGTATCTCCAAGGCCATATGATGTATTAATTTTTAAAGCAATCCGTCATTTCTTTAGGTGGGGCGTATGTGGCGGTGAGGAACACATCTTTGGGTGATAGTTCAACTTGAGGAAGAAGAGAGAAATTCACAAGGAGTTTAAAATAAATCGTGTGAAGCAGATGCATCTTCATTCAAAACCAGGTAATTATGCCAGTGTTTACACCACATTTATAATTTATCTAGTTCTTTCAGAATGCTCTCTCTCACTGTACACAGAGTTCGTTTTACAGCCGATATCCTGCAGAACATGGTATGAGAGGGGAAAAAAAGAGCATTTCCCAGGCTTTTCTGATTCCCTTTGTCAGTTGTTATTCACCTGAATGGTTGAAATAGGCATAAATCGCTCTCAAGGAAAAGGAAATTTCTTTTGTCTGTGCTGAGTTTGAGGTGGCCAATTTAGTAGGATCTAGAACTCTGAAAACTGGTTAAGATGTGATATAACAATCTGGAAGTTCCTGGTACCAAAAGGGATGTGAAACCTGGACACAAATGCAGTAGAGCCAAGGAAGGGATCTCGTAATAAGCAGAAAAGGCTGGTGATGGAGCCTCTGGAGGCGTCAGAAGTGACAAGATGGTAGAGGAAGGGTGTCCGGTAAGAGAGCCAGGATCGGGAAATTAAAGGTGTCACCAACAGGAAGATGGGGCCTGAAATCTACTTTGGAATAAGAAGTTTAACGCTTGAAAAGTTAGCCCCGTCTGGCCTGTGTTCACCTTCTAGATCTTTCCCTTATCTCAGCGTCATTGACTCCGGTAGGAAAAGATTCAAGATGAAACAGTGTCAGTTATGCGCCTGAATTTCAATACTTGGTTTATTGGCTTTTCCTGAAAATATGTCAAGGCTCAGTAAACTACGTGGCCAATTTGATGGCAACTGAAAGTTGGAGAGGTTTGATTTACCTGTTTATGTGGCCATTGGAGTGTCTGAATTTTCTGTAAATTTTCCTTTTAAGGAGATATAACAACTGGCACCTATGACATCTTCTGGTCAAGTCTACTCGTTATAAACACATATTCTTTGTTAATACCAACTTGTGGTTTATTTGGTGATGTCAAAATTGTATACTCTGCTTCCTAAGGAGATAAAAAATAATCCTTAACGTTCAATACACTGTTTACATTGATGAAACCAAATAAATAAAGCACTGAAATTTCTCCTATAATTATGCTGGCTCTTGTAAGTGAGAAAATTGGAAATTATTGCTCAGATCTACTTCAGAGTAGTGATATCAGTGTTCTTGGAATTACTCTGTTTTTATAGTTAATCCAATAAGACACATCTCCCCTCCCTCCCCCCCCACACACAGGGGTGGGTTTATACCATTTTTATGGGCTGGTTTAGGTGATTTCAACAGAAAGGATCAAATTAATTGAATGCCAAGTTTACTCTTTTTTTCTTTTTTCAAACTACATGTTTTCAGTTGGTCTGAAAAGGTTGTTTGGTTGAATTTACCCAAGCTTGGCAATGTGTGCCTGAAGCTGCATTTCCCCAGAATAAAGAGATGACTTTTCAGGCCCTAAAACACTCCAGGAGCTAAATACCACTTATCCAGTCAAATAAGCATCACACAACAAAATAATAGACAAATATTATGGTCCAGTGATTCTGATAAATACAAATTACCCAAAACCTTCCATCCAGGAGTCGAGAACAAGCAATGCCCAGCTCCCCTGAACTCCCTGCACGAGAAGCCGTAGAAAAAAGGTGATGCTGAAAAGCACAGCAAACCAGTCTAGAGAGGGGCCCTCCTGGATCTCCCGCAGGGGAAGGGAGCTCGCAGAGCCGCCCGCAGGGCAGGCCGCGCTCCTCTGAACCCCCCAACCTTCGGCCGCGCCCATCTGGAGGGAAGAGCGTGTCATTTTGGGCACGGGACAGGATGAGGCGATCTGAGCCTAGGAGTCTATTTTTCCCTAGATGCCTGTGCACAATCCCCATTAATTTTAATGAGAATTATATTTGCACATTGAAGCAGGATCAGTTCAGGAGGAATCTTGCCCTTGGATGCATATTTGTAATTTCCATTAAAGGGACAAAGCCCCAGGGGAGCCATGCATGGGTGCCCAAGGACAGGCTCCGATGCTCTGCATAAAAAACACTGCACAAGCCACCAGTCACCTTAAACCTGCAATGCCCCAAATATAAGAGGTTAGGATGCACCTATTTAAGCCCCAGTTTTGCATTCAATCGATGTGGATTTCTCAGAGTACTACCTTTAATTTGTGGTCACATAAATAAGAACTACCAAGCAATAGAATCCAATCTTATAATTAGGATATTATTAAAGAATACCAGGTGAATAGTGTCCTGTATATTTTTTCAAAGAAATAACACCATTGAAATAAAAGAGGCGATGAAAGTTGTGTCAGCGAAGAAAGCAACTCTTGCTTCCAACGCGGACGTTGAAGATGACGGACAACGTGAGTCTTCACATCGGTGAATCCTGCGTGAAAACTTTTTAAGTGGCCCTAATCCATAATGAATAATCTCATGGCAGAGATCCGTTTGAAAGAGATATGATGGATGGTCTATCATTCCTAATTCACTGTTTATAGTGGTAGTGAGACTACTGGGAAAATAGCTCATTCATCAGGGTATTAGCGGATTCAACCGACGTATGGCACCTTCATTTTAACAAACTAAAGGGAGCCGCTTAATGGGGGAAATTGACAACCGTCCCTGATTCCGCGGTAACGCAATTAGGCGGCTCCTCTCCAGAGCTTTCCTAACTCACAAAACAGCTTCGGTCGGCAGGTCATAAGTATATGATCATTTTTCACACTTTGAAAACTAATGATTCCTTGACACGAATCAATAAATCTTGGTGAGGTCCTTTCCACGTTTCATGTTGAGCGCGCGAGTCAGTTTTGAAACTCATGTGTATTAAATCTGACTTGCTATCCAGCCTGTGTTTACATAATCTAATTTAACAAAATCTCAAATAAATGTGTAAATGAAGTGTTTATAGTAAGCACAAGGGAAGTTTCCCTTTCATTGAGAAAGTGTGATGTGGTGCATCAAACTATTTTAATTTGCACCCTGAAATACCCATATTTGCAAATGTGCCACATACAGAGAACTGTCGCTCTTAAAATTTGGTAGTTTCTATATTGAGCTTAGCATGTTATTCTCAATAGATGAGTAAAGAAAATTTGCTATACATGACACAGTATGTTCTATGTTGTTTATCTAAAATGAATCCATTGCAAGAGCATCCAGAAAATATTAATAACTATCTTCAAGGCCAAAAAAAACGTTTGTTCATCTCTCTAAAACAATTGCATAAAAACACAGAGAAAACATATACCCACGAATTAAGTAGCAAGTATACATAGCAACGCAGCATTTTTTCTGACAATTATAGCTCTGCGGGCTCTGTATAAGGACGCAGACGGGCTAACGAACAGGCAGGTAGCAAGCAGCTGAGGTTTGCTGAGGAATGAATTCTCCAACGCCGCAAACAAGGTTACACTGTAAGGTACGTGGCGTTTTAGTTTTGATTCCTGGAATAGCTGACAATTTTCCTGGGTGAAAACTGAAATGACACTAAATCATAAATGTACCTGCTGTGTCTTTCTTCGCATTAAATCCCCCCCCCTTTTTTTCTTTATTTGCTGTTCATGGTTGAGAAGCTGATGTGCTTTATAACAGGGGTTGACAGAGACCCGAGCAACAATATATTTTTTAAATTAAAAATGAAACAATTGGCACTTGGCTCATGAGGTTTTCACAGTCATTTGGAATTGTTGATGAAAATAAATATTGCATAGAAAATTGTTTCTCAAGCGTTCGTGCATTCTGCTTCACTTCCATTATTTGATATTTGCTATGATAAGTAATTGATATGATGTACTATCTAGAAATAGGCTGCGTCTTTACGACACAATACTAAGGGGGTGATGGGACACAGGCTTCACTGATTGGGATTTCCACTCAGTCTTGTGCTCTGTAAATCTAGCCTAAGCGTACATACCTCCTACAGGTACCATAATACTGAGCAACAGTGGAAAACGCTTAACAAAAATTACAGCCTTAAGAATTGAAAAATTTTAAAGCAGAATTGCCAATCATGAAGATAGTTTGGGAAAGCCTTTTTTAGAACTCCCGTCATGTGTTCACAGCCCAAGAGATACTAATCAGTCCTTGATAACTAATATTACAGAGGGATTTGTATTCCTCAGATCCACGCACAGCCCACTGAAGTCTTATATATCTTGTTATAGCGGATTCTGGTTTGATTTGGGGTAAAAATATGCAGTTCCCTCCAAAATAACCAGCTTTACTACAATGCAGGCTGTGAAGTGGGATGTGAAACAACCCATTCTAATATGATCGTGTCCCATGCTTTGCCCTCTAATTCTGACCAAGTTGGAAGCCTGGCACCCAGTGCAAGGGTTTTTGCAAGGGAAATGTTTGGGTTAATATAATTTAGTGCCCGTTCAGTGGCGGTAGGTCTAAACTAAGCTGGGTGACAACAGAATTGAAAAAGTCAACCGGTGGGAGGGACTCGACTGTGGCTGTTGGGACAGCAGCCGGAGGCTGCGGGAGTCACGGATTGTCGTGGTCCCTGTCCCCACTCGAGCAAGGTCAGACTTCCCGACTCACTCGGCAGATGGGCAGCTCGTCGGTTTAAGCGCCGGATACGAGGCCATCCATCATCTGATAACGCGATCGCTGGGCTGCAGCCGGCGGGGTGCTCGCAGCCGGGCGCACGGGAGGGGGACTGAAGCCAGGGAGGGAGGCTTAGTGGGCGGCTGTCCCCTGATGGGACCCGCAGCTCTCCGCCCGGCCACGGAACCGGTGGAGGCCGAGAGAGGCGATCACGCGTGTCCCCGGGATTAGAGCCTTAGGCCGGCTCCACTCGCGCTCCCGTCAAGGCCAGACCCCGAGGCCGCAGTCAGACCAAGGTCGGGCCTGGCCACAGACCAGAGAAACAGAAGACATGCCGGGGAAAATAAAACAGAGGGGACACCCTGGTTGCCTGGGGTAAGGCCCACTTTAGACATTCGCAACCTGCCTCGATTTTTTCTAAACCCAATGGCTGCAGATGAGATTTTTCTCTAAAAGTCAACTTCCTTTTACTTTCTTTTTTAATAAACAAAGCATCTTGAGCATGTTGACGAGAGAGAGGGAAAAGAGTAGTCTCTAGGGAATCATCAAAAATTCTGTGATTTGACGCTCACCATGGAGAAAACACTAATGCAACAAAGAAAATCAGATAAAGACACCAGTTATGAGCACTTAACCTGAAAGTGTTTACCACCCTGTGAAATATAATTATGCTGATTGAGAATGTTTGCTGCTCAGACAGTCTAGAAATTATTGGAGTTGGTCTTACGTTTCACTGGAGACGAAGGCTTTGGCCGAATCCCACAGCTGCGTGGAAAGTGGGCTGCGTCCAAGGGTGGCCTCACTTCCCACTCGGGGCTTTCCGTGAGAATACCCCTGTATTGGTAAAAGCTAAATCCCTCAGTCGGAGAGTCTATACCTGAGGCAAGGCAACTAGTGAAGACTTAACCCTTTTATGTCCCAAGTGGAATAATATAAAAAAGTTTATTGTGCTTTGCCTATGACACTCCTTAGTGTCCTAATTCCCAGTGAGGGTCTATTCTAGCTTATTTGCTGTTTTTCCGCAACGGTAAGTAAACTCTCTCTCCCTCCCTCTCCCTGACTCTCATTTCTCTCATTCTCAGTCTCAGACAAGTGATTCGGTGTTTCCACCAGGAATTACTTGTGTCTTCAAGACGCTTCCCCGGGAATGTATACTCATTTTTTAAAAAACTAGCCGTATTTTCTAATTTACAGTTAGCATCTTTGGTGCCTAGCACAGTGCCTTTGACGTGGTACATACTTGCCCAAAACATTTTCTTTCCATGAAATAGGGGATAGTAAGTTGACATGGCCTGTGGGCCATTTATATAGTTTTAACCAAGTAGATTCTACTTTTTTCTTCATTTTTATCCCTCTGCTCCCCAATTTCCTTTCCTTGGAAAAGGGCCGATCTACAATTCTCATTTCCCTCTGTTGTTTCCCTCCTGGGACTGCTGAAATGCCTGGGTTGGAGCCGACACTGAGGTGGTGGCCTTTCTGACGAGTCTCGCTGGCCAGGGACATCGCGTGGGGCTGTGTGGAGGGGTGCGGCCTGGAGCCAAGGGACGGAGGCAGCGTTCCCTGGGGAGCTGGGCTACGCCGGGAGGCGGCTGCGCAGGGCGAGGAGGAAGGGGCGGCCCTGCCTTTCCTGCCCTTGAGCCTATTTCATGACCACGGAAACGTCATCAACAAGCTTTTGAAAGGATGAAGAACATGGGCATTTCCCAACTGTTTGACTTCTGACATTTCTGGGTGACTTGGTTTCTCCAGCTAACAGGCCACAGCGGAGGACGGCGAGGGCTGGGCAGGCCGAGGCCTCGCTGGGGTCTCACAGCCTCTGGGTGGGATACAAAGTGCAGGGTAAGGACCCTCGCTGCGTGCCTGAGGTTAGAGGTCAACAGGCACGATCGCTACGCAGAACTTTCCAGGTGATCCTCCACTGCGGATGTTATTAGAGGGACTCACGCTCTCCTTACAGATCACAGCAACCAGCGCGAGGGAACTGACTTTGCCTTTGGCAATGGCACCAGTGATGACTTCAACAGCATTTTCCTAAGGTTCAGGAGGAATAACACAGATTTTTAGAGGTTTTCAAAATCTTCAAAAAACATTTAAGTGGTCACGACTACTTTTAAATCTGCTGGAGAGAAAGAAGTATCTTTTGAAGTTTAAATCAAGTTAGGTAATGCTATATTTTTGTAAGGATCACTTTTAAAGTTTATTTTGAAGAGTAAATAAATGTATTTTTATGGCATCTTATCTCTCCCTGAAAATCATATTAAATATATATTTATAACATTAATAGGCACTTCCAAGGAATTCAGTATAGTAGCAGATAGAATATTGTGATTTAGGGCATAAATTTTAAATTCTGGCCAGTTCAATCTTAACAAAATTCTAGCTAAGTACCTCATTCCTACAAACGTTTATGAGTCCTGGGTATCTCTACTCGCTTCCTTCAGTTCTAAGAGCACCTCTCCCCACCCCAAAAAAAAAAAGGCACTCTAATTTTTAACACAGGCCATTCTCAAGAAAGAAAACGTAAAAAAACATAGAGATACAAAGTCCAAGAGCGCATGCTAGGCAGATGTTTCCTGAAACTTTCTCTTTTTCAATCACTGTTGTTTTTTCTTTCTTTCCCTCAAAGTCTGTGTTTTCATGCTCTGCAGATGGACCATTTTAGTAGAACTTCTGTTAATATAGTTCTAAATCTTTCAGTGCTAAGCCAAGCACTTAATGCTAATTCTACTAGGCTATTGCTAGGCCGTGAGACGATCACCCGGAACACTCTGGAACAGCATGTGCTGAGAGCGGAGGGCTAAGGGGAAAGGCCACCCGGGGAGCACCCACCCACCCACCTGCACAGCCCGGCCCGGGGGCAGGGGGCCGGGTGAGCGCCCTCTGAGCAGCGGGTTCCTTTCCAAGGTCCAAGCCTGACTTGTTTTGCGCTTAGTAAATCCCTTACAAAGCCGTCCGATGGACGAATCGATCTCCTGGAGGGTCTGCTCCTGTCACACCTACATGGATATATGGCCCTCGGGACATTTTCCCTTTCCTGGGAAGATAAACCGTAAGCGATATAGCCAAAGCTTGGCATTTACGAGTTTTTTGGAGATAATCTGGGATTTTCTGTAGGGCAGTTTGGGGGATGTTATAGGGAGGTTACCAGGCAGAAATATGAAAGAAAGAAAAAAGATTGACAGAAGGCAGAGAGAGCAACGGGAAGGGATCATTCCCTAGTTTTAGGCTACACTGAGCTCTGACTCTGTCATTCATTCATTCACTCATTCACTCATTCATTCATTCACTCACTCATTCACTCATTCAGTATATGCTTCGCTGGGCTAGAAATATTGGATGTTTATACTGGCACTGATTTATAGGAGCATGTGCTAAAAATGATATTTATATAGTTTTCACACATCCATAGTGCTATTAAGAAAGTGGCCTTGGTCTTGGCAGATTGCTGGAGACATTTATATCCCAGAGGGAGAGGGAGAGAGAGAGAAACATCAATGATGAGAGTCATCGATTGGCCACCTCCGGCATGCCCCCTATTGGGAATTGATCCCGAAACCCTGGCAGGTGCCCTGATCAGGACTCGAACCCCTATCTCCTGGTTCATAGGTTGGTGCTCAACTGCTGAGCCATGCAGGCCAGGCAAAATTTTAAAACATATTTAAATTTGTTCTATGTAAGAGTTCATTCAATCTATTAATTGTCTGTCTATCGTTTATACCTACACTCTAGGAGGCTTGTAAAAAAGTAGCTGATAGATTTATGAAGTCTTTTTTTAAAATAATGCGTATTATTGGTTTTAGAATAGAATCTCTGAGGAGCTTTGGTTTATAAGCTTTTGAGTTAGACAAGACAGGGGATGCTGCTTAAGTAGTCAATTTGTATTGTTGATTAGGATGAGTTTTTATTCTGATGGCCTGACATATAAATAGGAGAAGGTACTATTATTAATCCTTTCCCCGTAAGGATCTGCCTATTTGATTGCTTTCAATAACGGTCCACAGAATGAGTTCCTCTTAGAGCTCTGGGGAGAGAAGTAGACGACTAGTGGGATCCAAGAGTTGCCGGTAATTACGATCATCTTTGGTAACCAGTTAGAACTCAAAATAGATCACATCCTAAGAAATTAAAGACTATCTGGTAACTGGAAATCTAATTTTAACCATTGCTCAGGAGAGTTACTAAATTTAACTGATAAACTAAACTGTAGGCTTGTCATGAATGGCCTTTAATATGTTGAGGTATGTTCCCTCTATCCCCACTTTGCTGAGAGTTGTTTTTTTTAATCAAAAATGGATGCTGGGTATCGTGAAATGATTTTTCTGTGTCTACTGATAAGATCGTGTGATTTTTACACTCCATGTTGTTGATGTGATTTATCCCGTTTATTGATTCTGGGAGGAGGTGGGGGAAAGATCCACCTACTCTGCTGCCATCTTCCAACCCTGCAGTTCCTCATATCTTCAATATTTTTAGACACTAGTCAGTGAATGGTCCAGACAGGCATACCTTAAAAAGAATATTAAATTGAATTGGGAACTGAACAACCATTTTCTGAGAGACTCTAACAAAAAGTATTTCAGTTATCATTAGAGTTTGATTTCCCCCAGGTAACTTTTGATTTTTTTAATGTGTGAGCATAATTTGCATCACTGTACTTGCATGAAGCAGGATTCTCAGCCAAAGCAGTAGTCAGAACAAAATGAATCATCTCTCGTATTTGGACAGAGTAGCTGTTGCCACTTATTTTCTTGGCTTAGGACTCTGAGCCAAATAACACTGCCCTTGACACTACAAATTCAGCATTTATGTTCTGTACCAATGAAGGCTGGTTCACACAAATTCTGACGTCACCTGCGTGCTTACCTAGCTCGCCTAAATGTTCTGTTCGGATTGTGGCCCACAGGCCAGTTTTGGTAGAGGCAGGATAATGCGGTGATTAAGTGCATGGACTTTGGATCAGACACATTTAAACCTGAATCACAGTTTTACCCACTGAATGACCAAGGGGGAATTACTTAACTTCCGAGTAATGGTTATACTCATATCACAAAGTTGTGAGTGGGACTGAGTGATATTTCTACATAGAGCTGGGCATAGAAATTGGTACACAAAAAGTTATTATCTGCTGAATATATTGATTTGGATAATTCCTCTTATTACAACGTAATGTGATCATCTCCACTTGTCACTTTATCAGGGTCAAACAATTTTTTTATAGAGGAATGAAATGTACATATATTTCAGTTATTATCAGTTAACTTAAGAATAAACGTATTTAGAGGATATGTGCATTATTACAAAATAAGTTTTACAATGTGTTTCTGTTGTTTTTAAAGTTTACAACATTAAGCCCAATGTTTTTATTGTTGTTTTAAGTTTGAAAGCATCCTTTTACCGTAAACCTAGATCTGTTTCTCCCAGTTGGGCTTCTGAGCGTGGTTCACCCAGACTGACTGCTTCCCGGTGTCAGTACTGATCTAACTGCATAGAGGCCTCAGTGTTACTGCTCTATGATTAGACCCATTAGATAGTTTTCTGCTTCAACCACATGATTCTCATCAACTGATCTTTCTTCCCACAGTTCTTAGTGTCCCTAGAAAGAATGGTGCATGCTATGGGCAATTAAGTTTCCTCTTTTATTTTAAGTACTTGTTGAATTACTACTATGTGCTACGTACTGTGTTTAGCTCTGACATGATTCCTCAATTAGAGCCCACTGGTAGAGAGAGACAAGTAGACAGATCATTAAAATACAGAAAGTAATTTCCCTCCCCCAGCCTTGGTGTGGGGTTGACGCCGTCCTGAAAGGCTTTCTGAAGGCAATGATCTCAAAGCCAGAACCTGTAGGATGAGTTATCCTGAGCCAGGGGTATGGAGAGTGGTGGAAAAGGGCATTCCCTATAGAGAAACCAACACCTGCAGAGGTCTGCAAGCAAAGAGAGGGTGGTTTTCTCTGGGGATTTTAAGTAGGAAAGAGTAGAGTGCAGTGTGTGAGGGTGGGGACTGAAAGCAGGCACCACCTGGGCAGCTCCTGGATGGCTGGAGACCAAGGTCTGACCCCCTAGACGTTAAGCCTCCCTGTCTTTGGTCCCCTATCCTGACAGCTTAGTCACACGGGAGCTCTTTTGAGCCCATGTGCCCTCTGCTGTCAGGCATCCAGGGCCCATGAGACGGATTCCAGAAGCCTCATCGCAGCCTCATTAGTAGGCACGGCGGCCTGGACCTACGACACGTTTTTTGGTTTCTGTCACAAGGATCTCCGCAGCGGTCTTGGCACCGTCGGCTCTACAGTGACTGACTTCTTGCCCAAACTTGTGGGAAACAGACAACAAAATCGTTTGCTACAACAGTCTCTGCGGGTCGTGACCAGTTGCACGTCTGTGGAGATGCGCCCGGGAGAGCCAAGCAGCGTGGACTGGGCGCGCCGCGCTCCGGCGGGGGCCCGGGCCGGCCAGAGAAGGCCCAGCACAGTCTGAACTCCTCTTCGTGGTCTGGACGGGTTTGTAATCACGAAAACAATCAATATTCCTAGGGTTCCCTCGTGCCGGGGGGCTCGTGCCTGCGGAGTCGCGAGGCGAGGCAGCCGGCGCCAGCGGCTGGGCCTCCCGCGCGGGGGGCTCTACCTTTCTCGTCCGGGGCAGACCAAGCCTCCTGGCCGGACCCCGCCCTGGAAACGCAAGCGTTGTTCAGCGTGAGAGATAACTTTCCTCTGGGTTCTGTCTTGGCCTCCGAACGTGGTCCCTCTTCTTCACTTGATGTCCTCTGGGCTATGTCACCACCTTAGATGGTTTTGGAGGCAAGAGCATGTATATGTTGCAATTAATATAAAGCTTTCCCTCTAGAATCATATCATGTAATAGCTGAGAAAGTTTAATTTCTCTTCCTTGAGACAACAGGAACGGTGTTACAAATAATGGGGTAAAGCCTAAATCTCCGTGTAGCACAGTATTTCACTATCTTTCCTTACCCAGCTTTTATGAATGAGAATTGCTAATAGATACTTTTACTGGTATGAACTTCACCTCTTTTACTTTTTTTTTTTTTACCTCCTCTGTCCATTAGATGTTAACAAGCTGTGAATAACTGAACTTGGGCTTTTAAATAAAGAAGGAAGCCAGGAAAGGTAGGCAGGTTCAACTAAGAAACGCTCAGATGTTAAATAACAGAGAGTGAACTGCTCTCTCTGGCTCACGACTGGTCCGTCAGTAATGCGGCTCATTGTATATTGTGCTTTTCTTCAACTGTCTGAATTTTATGAAGCTGATGTAATCTTTGGTACTGGTTGCCAGTACTTCAAGAAAATGTTGTTGACATAAGAGAATGTCATCATTTCATTTTCCTAACTGTACTTCATGCTCCATATTACATATGCACATAACACAGAATGAAAACACACACTGGAAACATTATGAAAAGTTCCCACTAGAGTATAGTGTCTACGTATAGGAGTAAAAACTAACTACACTCAAACTGGAAATGATTTATGACCATGTGGGACTGGGATTTTGGTGGGCCGTAAAGGATTTGGTAACCCAAACAGTGTCTAGAAAGTATACCCATTTGGGAAATGCGATTGAGATTTATATCGTGCTCTTTTGCTCATTTGTTGAACAAACACTTCCTCCACTGGGGTGGGGGGACGGGTAGAATTTGTTAAATAGGGTGAGTTTTTCAAAAACAAAACTTGAAATCACATATTCTAAGTAAAAATATTCTATGGTAACATACTCCAATATGTGTCTATTTGTTTAGGAAAAATACATGTAATATTGTGATAAGATACACATATTTATTACAAACATATAAAATATAATGTTTGAATTAAAGAGGGCAAGGTAAAATACACATGAAAAGAAGCTGTTGTATTTTATCTTCCTACGCTGTGGATCGTTGTGTGCGCACCACTTTGAAAAACACTGTTCTAGGGACTGAAGGTTTGTTGGTAGAAATTTACACTTTAATAAAGAAGGAAAAAATATGAGTGATTCAGGAAAGAGAAGTGACCACAAGAGGTGACCAGGTTTAAGTCTTTTCATTTTTTCTAATCTCGCAGAAACAATCACACTCAGAGAGATATGAGCTGGACCCTCCATTCTCTTGGTTCTTCTTTATCTAAATTCTCAAGCCCCAAGGGACTCATATCATAACCCAGAAACTCATGGGCTTTATCTAAGAGCAGTGCTTTATCTTTTTATCTGTCAGTTGGGTTGAAACACAGGCCCTTGAATCTCTGAGCTAAACAATAGGTTGAGTGGTGACATGGAGACTGTAAGTCAAATTGACAAGTCATGTGCTCTCTCTTTTTTTAATTGTTGACAGTATCTTTTTTTAAATGTTTTTATTGATTTCAGAGAGAGGAAGAGAGAGGGAGAGATAAAAACATCAGTGATGAGAGACATTGATTGGCTGCCTCCTGGTCTCTTACTGGTCCATTCTCATGCAGATAAGGGCTCCAAATTATCACAGTTTGGTCCAAAAAGTATTGCTGTGATTGGTCAGAATAAAGCTTCTCTGATTGGCTGGTGAAGATGTTGATTGGGGTTTAGCTGCACAGCCCTGATTGGATGAGAAAAGTCTCAGGTTTCCCGGTGGAAACACAATTGCAGGATCTCCTTTACAAGGGCCGGCGGGCAGTTCATGGCAGGAGGCCCCGGGTTCAGCGTGGAGGCAGGCAGGGCAGGCTTCTTCCTGAGCTGCTGTCCGTGTGAGAGGCCCCGTTTAGAAATGGATGCTAGCCACCAGGACTTCTTTTTAGTAGCTCTTCTTTTGCAGGGTCAATGCTAGTTAATGTGAATGAGCCACTAATATATCTTGACAGGCTCAGGTCTCACTCGTATATATTTTATTATTAATACTTACAGGGAGTAAGTAACTCAGATCGATTGAAGGGGAGAGTTGGAGGCAGAAAGAAATTGGAATCACAACCAAAAAAAAAGAGAGAGAGAGAGATGGTTGCCAGGCCCTGGAGCATTTCTATTATTAGCCTAAAAAGTTCTGATGATATATTTTAGTCAATGGACATTGTTGAAGGACTTTGATCATGAGTGTTTTGTTATTTCTTAGAGCACATGCTTCATAAATTAATATTGAAGAAATATGAAATTGCATACATCATGAATAGAAACTCTCCATAAAAGATTCTGAATCAATTTAGCACACCTGTAGACTGTTAAGAGCTCTACTTGGCCACAAAACAAGCTGGCAACAAAAGATATGAACAGAGCTATTTGTAGAGCCAAGGGCAAAGTTGCAATCAATGACAAACTATGTAAGCCCAGGCCAAGGGGTGGAAATAACTACCGGCTATAGACTGATACCTTCGGCTCATTGAAAGAAATTGCCTGGAGCCTCCACATACAACATCACCTTGGGGCATGTACCATGAAAACACTTTTGGTGAAACTACCTTAAAAGGAGATCTTTTGCTATTTAATTACATAATCCTCTCGGAACTGGTCTAGGCTTTCAGATAAAATTTTTTCCTTAGTGTGAGCAGTGTCATAGCGAGATTTCAGAAATGTTTCTATTTCAAATGCACAACTTGTAGTGAACATATCCTCAGCATGTCCTAATGTTGGGGAGACCTTGAAAACAGAGCATGGAGCATTTGATCGCCTCAGCTCATGAAGAACAGAACAAATGAAGGTGTAGATAATCACTAGACTTTTTCCATCAATATTTTCATCATTATAAAACTTTGCCAGAGAGTCAGTACTCAGTTATCTGAGTCCCATTTCTGAACTTACGTTCTCTATGGATATTAAGAATCAGAGACATAGAGCAGGAAGGAGCCAAAATTAAGAGCACATGTAGTTTAGAAACAAGAGCATAAACCAAGGGACCAGTGCATTGGTCCCTCCTGACAACACACAGAAGAAGGTGCTTGATCTGTAACTCACTCTAGTCAGATCGTTCACGCTTCTGTAGACTTGGCTTTGTCGACGCAATAACCAAGTACAAGTGGAGAAGTGAGGTAGTAATGAGCGAGGTGACGGTTGCCAGAAACTCTGACTGATGTTGGAGTCACCCTTCTGACTTGGATGACCAAGCTTTTATACAAAAGTCCAGTTGGCTATTGAGATCTAAATACGCTTTTAGACTAGTTAGAGACAAATGATCCGATGATGAGAGTCTGTAACAGGAAATGTGAGAAGCGCACACTCTAAGAAACCATTATATTAAAAATGCAAAGGAGCAACGTGGGCGTTCATCCAACGTTGTTTAGTAAAGAAAATGATTATGAGATATTTATAGTCGTAAAAATTAGAGAATTACTGCTCATAAAGGGAGAACACTATTCAGTCAATAAATAATTAAAACTGCAGTTCCTCTTTGCTTCCACTAACCTTTCAGTCAGGAAAATAAAAGTACTTTAATTAAACTTAAGATCTTCATCAGGTGGCTTAACTCTTTTGAAAGAGCTACTTGGGACTAATGTGTCTAGAGCTCCCATTGTCATCGGCGGGAGGTCTGCCAGCTTCCGACTAGAAAGAACAGAATACGTGATCGTAAAGGACCTACGCTGTTGGAAATGATTCCCGAAGGTAAAAACATTTCCTTAAGGATAGGTTTCTAGCACCAGGCTGCCTAGGGTTCTAACGTAACTCCATCACTTGGTTTTTGATTGATTGATTGATTGATTTTTTAGTGCCTCAGCACATCTGTGCAGCAAAGCTGATGTTTGCCTCATGGGACTAAAGGGGATAAGACATGAGGCGCGCTTACGGTCAGGCCTGGCCTCTGGCGAGGCCTCAGTGTGCGTCAGTCGTCATTCCTGTTGAACCATCATATTGATTCTAAGTGAGAGCGGGCGTGCGTGGGCAACAGGTGGGACGTACGCCCCGCAAGGCGCATCTGGGGCTGCGGCACCGCGCTGGCCAAGGACCCGTTTCACTCTCACACCGAGTAACCGAAGAACGGCTCTGATTCCACCGAATTCACTAGGCAGAGGTTTCCCAGGGTCAGAGCAGGGAACATAAATCAATAGGTGAGTCTGGAGGAAATGTAAGAGAAAGGTGAGGGTTAATCACTGGGCAGGACCAGACCCCCTTAAAGGTGGGACGCCCCCCGGGTGAGAAACGCCCACCGCCCGCCGGGCCGCCAGGCCCTCACCCGGGCAGCGGGGCTTAGTCAAGGGCCCCCCAGCCCAGCGCACGCTTGGTTCGCGGCGGGCTGTCCTTAAGTGCTGGATGAATACATGAGTGAATAAATGAACCTGACATCGAATCTTATGCAAATCACAATTTATTTCAATCCCAGTTTCGATTTGCTTTCTGTCATTCTTGAAATTATGAGTTTGTGCTAGTAATCTTTAAATTTTTACAGGATCTTCACATTGAAAAGATCTCAAATAGAAAGAAAAGGAATTTCCTGAGAACCTGAGTTATTATATAGAGCACCGTGTCTCAAACTTTAAAGCTCATACGACTCACTTAGTGATCTTGTTAAATGCAGATTCTGATTTAGTAGATCTGGGACTTGAAATTCTGAATTTCTAAAAAGTTTCCTTATGAAGCTGATCTGGGACTTGAAATTCTGAATTTCTAAAAAGTTTCCACTGGCCACAGACGTCAAATAGGAAATGTTCAGAGGGTTGGTGTGAATAGCCTCTCTTAGATCATTAGAAATAATCTGGAAGAGTGGCTTTAGACAGATGTAAATATATTACAATTTGAGTTTTTAGACGGAATGGAGGATTCTTGTTATTTAAAGACTTCACAAAAGACATGACATTTGAACTTTAGTTGAAGGGTGGGTAGGATTTGTGACAATACTTCACAACTTGCAAACTATTTTTTTATTTCATAGTTCAGTGACTGTTTATAGAGATCTTATAGACTCTTTAAAATTTTACAATAACCTGAAGAAGTGGACATGGATTTTTAGCTCCATTTTACAGAACGGGAGAGTACTGAAAGAGATTAGTGAGTTTCCTGGCTAGCGAATAGCAAGTCTGAGGCTGAATCGTGGTTAGAGTTTTTATCCAAGCACATCGCATTTTTCTATGGAGATAAGGCTTCTGCCTATGATGCTATGAATTTGTCACTCATGAAACTTGACACTGTTTGCCAGGACCTAAATGGCGAGGGAGCCCCAGTGAGCATCGTTGCCATATGATATGATGAAGCCAACGCAGGGCCTATACCTATTTCTCTCTTTACTTACCAGCTGTTTTCAAGGTTCAAAGCCTCAGCTAGGAAATTAAAAGGGACAGAATCAATAAGCTCTGATATATCCATTTTTCCCCTGCAAAGAAGAGTATCCACAGAAAATGTCAAACAATATATTAAAGATCTATGCAACTAAGAGTTTGTCAACAGATTTGGTCTCCAGTTCTTACTTTATAAGACCACACTAATACTCGGGCAATTGTTTTAACATTTTGAAGAGGTTTTGAATTTCATTATATGTTTTCCCTCTCAGCGTTCATGAAGGTCAAAGGTACAAAGACCAATAAGTCTGAGAACACATCAAACATTAACAATGTATTAGTTAACCTCCATAGCACTCATATTTAGGCCAAGCCTTTTGTTCAGTTCCGACTGATCTGAAACAGCTTGGGCTCCATAGAGATTTACCAGGAGAGCAAGTGAAATATAAATTTATATTTTAAGTTTTCCCTGTGGTTCCAGGTAAATTTTTCCTAAAAAATGAGGACAAATGTATTAATTCTCACAAACGTAAACCAATGCCAATATCCCTTGCCTAGTCCTAATTTTGGTACATAAGTTTGCCCGTAGAAGTGTTAGTGGCCAGGTGACCTGTGTCCTCACCTGTTGCTGGTGGAAGTGGGATTCTTGGGGTGCTGTGGGAGCAATAATCTCCTGAGGCTCCCATGGGAGGATGAGGGGTATCGGGGAAAGCTTTACTGACGAGGTAACATTAAGCGAGTTCCCTCCCAAGGTCCCATCTCCCTCCGTCCCGCCATGGGAGAAGTCCCACTTTGTCTCCAGCAGGGCAAAGATCAAAGCCACTGCCCAGAGTCTTCGCTCCCTATGAAAGTCCATTCCAGTCCAGCATCTGACTAGCTTAGCTGTGTGCCCAGCTGAAGTCCATTGCGTGTAGGGCCACATGACTATGGTCCACGCAGCTTCCAGGGCCACATGACAGGCTAGCATGGGTCATGGAACAAGCTAGGAAGCAGGAGTAAAGCAAGAGAAACAGGAGAGAGAGAATTATTTTGGGGGGAATTTTAACTAGGAGCTTAACCAATGAATCCTTCAGGATTTTACATGCCTGCAGTGGCTCCACCTTCCCAGCTGATCCATGGCCTCCCAGCCTAGACTGACAGGCAAGCACCTTTCCTACCTCTCCCTGACTTCACAGCATATGTGCCCGATGCCATTGCAATTAGCTAGTTATTGATAATAGGAAAGGAGCAAAGGGAAGGCCCGACATTATAAGCATGCCATTTGGGCAGCTTCACCAGGAAGCTGCACCTTTGCACCCCTCAGGGAGCCACCGGCCTATTCCCTACGAAACAGTGGGGGAAAAGATCCAACAAAGGAAAGATAGACGTATGCCCAGTAAAACTGGAATAACACAGGGTAGGATTTGTGACAATACTTCACAACTTTTCAATCACACCTAGGGACAGAGATGGTTGGCCAGAATGGTGTAGCCACTGCAAGCACATGGACATTTGGGAATACGTAATCCCTTAAACAAAGGAGTTCTCTCTCTTGCTACTCATGTGGATCTTATTGCTCTAGGCACTCTTGGCTCATGACTCCCGTGACTTTGGGTTTCTGTGCATTCGCCTCTATGGCCCATGGTCATGTGGACGCCATACACAATGGACTATAGCAGAAAACACAAGTTAAGCTAGCCTGATGCTGGATTGGACTCTACTCCAATATGGGACAGGATCTCTGGACACTGCCTCTGATTTTAGCTCTACTGAAGCCCCAGATACACTTCTTGTATGACTGGATTAAGGGAAATGGGACTTCGGAAACCCAGGGGTGTAATTCCCCAGGAATAAAGATTTCTTCAATATCCAGTCCTCCTATGGGGGCTTCTGGACATTCCTATTCCAACAGTACCCCAAGAGCTCCACTTCCACAAGCAACCGGGGGAGATGAGGCCCCCTCCTATCCTCTAACAAGCCCATCTTCCTCTTTGTTGGACCCCTTCCCTTAGTGATCTGCAGGGACTGGACCAGTGGATCCCTGGGACTGTAAAGTTGCAGCTTCCTGGTGGAGCGGTCCAGGTGACCATGCTTATAATGTCTTACCTCCCCCTTGCGCCTTTCCTATTATTATTAGCTAGCTAGTTAGAACGGTAGCAGAAGGCATCTGAAAACTAGCATATTCAGCTATACCTATATGTTAAAAATAGCCAGGGTGGAAGCTACAAGATTCTGTGTTCTTAGTGTAGTGGCCTATATCACTCAAAAACATGCTTTCAATCCTAACTTCTAATTGTCTGGTATTTTTAATTTGTACCAATTCCACTTCTGTGGGCCTGCATGTAAAAATAATGAGAGCAGTTTCTTCAGAAGTTGAGAAAAATTGTCTAGCCTTACAACTGCTCTCTCAAGCAACAGGGATGGTACCACAGGACTTGAGACAGATGGTAGCCAATCCAAATTCAGTATGGTAAGCAGGCACCACTCAATAAAACTTTAATTGATGCATATGTTATCTGCTAACTTGTTTAGAAAATGGATATGCAGCATTAGCTCAAAGCATTTAAATGGCCTGATAGCCCAGGACAGCATGTTGGGCTGCCACCTGGAAGACCTAAATTTCATAGCAGATGTAACAGTAGAAGAATAAAGCTGGTGGTTGATGGTCCTAGAATGGAGATGACATAGTCAGCATCCAGCTGTTCCCGCCACCTTTGCTGACTCCTATTGTTGGGGTGTCACTTCCACCAATACCTGAAATCACTCATGTGTTGTGCTCTCCTCCCAAGGAGAGAGAGAAAAGAGAGCTGTCCACCATACGGCCGAGAGGGGAAGGGGCGCATGCCCCTGCTCTGCCCGGGAGACGCGGGAGATGCGGGAGGTGCTTTAGGATGCAGTTCAGCGAGGGGGAAGAAAAACAGCTAAAGATCTGGATGAAGAATGCCTGACATATGTGCAAATTTGTGCCAAAGGATGGGAGCCAAGACAGAAGAGAAGGTTCCTTCTGAGGATGCCAGAGAGATCTTTGCAATTCATCACTTGCATTCGTCTTGCTCTGGCTAATAGTAAATAACACTGTACGCACGCCCGGGAGCCGGCCCGCGGCCCACAGGCCCGGCGTCGGGGCGAGCTGAGGAGTGGAGCCCCCGGTTCTCACAGCAGACTCTCCACCCCTCCGCCAAGGTGAGATGGGCGGTGAGTGTAGGAGAAATAAAGTCTCAAGACCTTGGTCTATTTAAAGACAGGAAATATTGAAGAAAGAAACAAAACTGATTGTGTGGGGTTTTAAAGAAAGGTCACAGAGGAATTTTTACACTTGAACGTTAGTGTTCTGCGCTACAGAACCCCAATCTAAATTAAGAAAACCCACAAATGCATTCCCCAGATACAATATTGGTTTCTGACCTATAAATTCCTCTCCACGAGCAGGCTAGGGGTTTGCAGGAGCTTGGGTACTTCTTAGCTGCAATCTGCATACTGTTTAGTATTCAGTGAGTTAAAGCAGGCAATGAAAGGGAACTGTCAACGCAATCTAGAAGATAAAAAAAAAAAGGGAAGGGGAGCAGCAGTATGCTAATAATCCACTCAGTAATTAAGTGAAGATCTCTGCCAAGCTCCACTGCCACTTTCAAAGGGTAATTTGTACAGGAAATCATAGAGTCATTGTCAAATCATTTCAGGATAAAAGGAAAGTCATCAACTGAGATAAGATAAATGCTGGGTGTCTGGCAGCATGTGCCCTAGGAAATGCCTTTGCTTTTTAAATTTTTTTTTCCTAAATAAAAAAAAAAAAAATGCAAAAGTGGGGATAGAAAAACTTGACAGGTTGGAATCTACATTTACTATTAATAATAGGGGCAATCTATGCATGGGTGCGTTTTTAAATAGGTTCCTTGAACCAAAAAATGGTACAATAAATCTGTTAAGAGCACTTAACTTGTAACTAGTACACTATGGTGATTTTTCTGTCCCTCACCCCCACTTTTGCACCATGAAGAAGCTTTCCATCGTTTCCCTTCTGCAGCTCTATTTTAGCTAAATCAGGCTATTTTAATGTATTATTAAGCATCCTGTTCTCTTAGGGAGACAATGCTTCCATTTCTGGAAAATTAATTTTTTAAAGGAAATCCATGGGGGAAGAAAACCATGTCCTCCCATTAGTTTCGCTTGAATCAATATTTTAATTTTTATCTTGCTTTATCTTACACACACTATTATAAAATTGATGCAGAAAGCTATAATCTTTCTGTAAAAGTAGAGTACAGGTTGGTTGGTTTTTATGTTATTCTTATGGAGAAACCTCAGCAGAAGGAGCGCCCGTTTCCTTTGTCATTCAGACGGGCACGCTACCCACCGACTCCTCCGACTAACCTGTGTCAGGCGCTCATCTCCAAAAAGAAGAAACGGAGGCCGCTAAATTGATTCCTTAGATGAAATGTTTCACCCAAATATTTTCTTAAACCTGATGTCTCCTGTCACACTGAAAGAGAAGTCTGTTTGCTCTAGGGAGCAAAATGTCGCAGAGCCTGAGACTCGCTCTAAAAGGGCTCTCTCCTGATGGCTCCGCTCCATCCATGAAGCAGGGGTGGGAGTCAAGGTAATGGAGCTTCATGATGCAACTAAACATGGGAAATAAGTAAAGAATTTTCATCCAAAGTATCTACCTTTTTTTTTATTGCTCGACAAACCTTTTTCAGATGAAACCACATATTTTATAAGGTATAATTAATGGAGTTATTCATTTAACCAGCATATAAAGAGTAGCTATCTCTGTACCAGGCACTATGTTAAGTCCTTGGCCCTACTAGCAAAGAGTTTATTTATAATGAGAGAAGTAAACAAACAAATAATTAATTTATTTTTGCATTTTTATTCTTTTGACATTGTCTTTATTCATATCAGTTTGCATCACAGGATTTGTTATTTGGTTCTTAACTTAAAAAAGGTATTTGGTTAATTTTGTGTAGACTTCTACCGATTCCTTACGAACAGACTTGTTTTGATCAATAGGATATAGCAGAAGTGACACTCTTCCAGTGTGGGCCTAACCGTTAAGAGGACTGGCAGCTTCCCCTTTCAGGGGAATTGGGCCACCATGACATAAAGATACTTGGGTAAGACTATTGAATTTAAAATGATCACATGGAGAGGTCGAGAAGGCGGGCCAAGCCAAGGAGCACTGAAATGCCACACCTGTGAGGGAGAGCTTCTGGATGAGTCAGCTCAGCCAGTGGCAGTTAAAGTCAGCTGACTGAGTGACTTCAGTTAACGACAGATGGAGCAGAAGAACCGACCGACTGAGCTCTGCCCAAATTCTAGATCCACAGAATTATAAGAAATAATACATTGTTGTTGTTTAAAGCCTCTGTGTTTTGGTATGGATTATAATGCAACAGATAATTGGGAAAAGAGGCTGAATTTTAAAAAAATTAAAGAATGTAGAATGCTTGAATTCTTAACTACATTCTGCAAATTTGTATGTATTCAAGGTCCTCAAAGGAGATTAAAATACCATTAATCAAAATTCAGAGGTTCATTAAAGGTGCTACAAGTTTCCTCAGATTAGTTTTGTTTTCCGGACCTTATCCAAAAATGGGAAGTATAGATAAAAGAAATTTATAGGAAAGAACTTGGTCTTTATTTGTTCCAGGCCTTTCAAATCCAAATGACTACAAGAACTAGATGAGCAACATATTTATAAACTTGTCCAGGTGTTAGAAAAAATAGGGAATGAAGAGTGAATTCTGAGGACACTTTAGAAACACTTTCCAAAATGTTAATGCTTTTTGCACAATTTAAAAATAAACTATAAATTAGTTTTTCCCAAATGACTTTAATGCCCAGGGCAAAATAGCAGGTTTTAGATTTAGCAAGTTTATAAAACACTATCCTTAGCATGAACATGGTTAGATCGTAATTCATTAAGAGAATTTCCATTTGACTAAAAAATATCTCAGTACTGTATTATGCCTAAAAGATTTTTTTAAACGTCATGAAGGAAGATATTTAATTTGAATTAATTATGACTAATCTGCTTTTTCAACTAAATGTGTAAGCAGTCAGCTCCTGGAAGCCTGGATGCGTTTGGAGGGTGACAAATGTATTTGAGAAGTGCTTTCTAGAAACAAACTCCTAAGTAGCCATGCCATTTAGAGCCAATGGCTATAGAGTGTTCCTGAATAACGGCCAGTCTTCCCAGCAGAAACTTTCATTTAGTGTAGATGGCCTGCAATAACTGGGTGGTCAACCTACAATGTGACTTGCGTTTCATGACCAAAATCATTAAAAAAAAAAAAAAGCCCCTCTATTTTTTTAAGCTTCCCTAGACTCACAGACTTCTTAGTGCATGAAAATAGCTTCAAGTCCTCTCTGCAGAAGTGGTCCAATCACAGACCTTCTCATATTCTTTTTTGGAAATGAAGGTGATAATCATAACCCTATTGGAAACTCAAAAACACTGGGTAGTACTGAACATACTAGAAAATCCTCATTAGTCCAGCACTTTTCTTTAAGTAACAATTTTTCTTTAAGTAAAAATTATTTTGATTGACACTAATTAATATTAAATAGGAATCGGTTTAAAATAGCACCTTTTCTCTCAAGGTATCACAGGAGATACTTACAAAGTAATAAGTTAAAATACCAGGAGCAGCGTGACTGCGCTGGCAAACGGATCAGCCATTATGTGCCCAACAATGGCTCGCACGCGTGTAAGTAATTAATGTCCTTCGAATGTGCTTTATCACACTTACTTTTCACAGTGTTAAATTATTACCCTAATTTTTATTCCAAAGACTTTCCTATTTATCTAGTATTCAATTATTTTATTGAGTATATTACCATTTAATTTTAAAAATTGCTATCATTTTAATTATTTTTGAAGGAGCTTTCTAGTTCATCGCTCTGCACATAATCTCATGCACCACTTCTTGTGTATAAAAAAAAATTAAAAAGAAGAATGGTATAAAAATTAATAACCCAAGTAAGATGAAACTCGTTAGTTGCTTTGTTTCTCTATTTGCAGCCGTAATAGTAAACAGGTCTCTCTTTTTTAAATTTAAGAAAAATGTGTATTTGTGTTTGCGTAAAGCAGGTGATTCCTTTGTTATTCTTTCATTAAACAAAGACAGGTGTCTCCATTTCATTACATTAAAGATCAGACGTACAGCATTTTATATAAGATATACATTTGTTTTGTTAAAGTATTTTTCATAAATGAAATTTTAGACTCATTTGGAGGTGAGCTACCAATATCAATGAATCATCTTTCAAAGCGAATGCAGTCGTTTCATCCAACCCGTGAATGGCCAAGATTTCACAAAGGGTCACCCCCGAATGCACAAAGTTAAAAACAAACCCCAATGCACAGAGCAATATACGCTGCGGCAATCAATAAGCATTGGTCTCACAAATCCTAATCGTTTTATGGTTTATCTTTATAGCAGTTAAACATGTTCTTTGAATTCCTTTATCTGTAACAATATTTAGGGTTTTTCTCAGGCGTCGGTTGGTGCCATTCTCCAAATCAGACGAAGGAAAACTCAATCATTGCGAGGCATGAAGCGATCTGTACAATTACAAACCTGCTCCTCCCTCTGCCCCCCTCTCCCTCCCGCGTCAAAAGCAGACCAGATGCCAAGGCTACTCCTGCACTGGAGCTGCCTGTTGTTGCTGTAATAATCAGTCTGTGTCAGAGCAATTACTTCAATGCATCCATCCTGGCTGTTTATCGCACCCCGCAGCGCACTGAGCGGGACAATGCCGCTGACAGTCCGAGGGGCGCAGAGGGACCGCCGCGCCTCACGCCGCCCCACGGTCACCTGCGGGAGGAGGAGGGCCCCGGGCTGATGGAGCGGCCTTTTTGCCGCCAGAGGGACAGAGAAAGCCCTTGCTGCACGTTTGTCACCCAGGGGATCGGCGGAGGCTTCCTCATGGCATGCACAGGACAATGGCACTGTTTCCTGGACAGGTGGCATGATGGGCAACATCCGCGCCAAGGCCCTGGCTTGGTTTACGACATTACATAGGCCCTGGCCGGCGTTACGCAGTGG
Organism: Miniopterus natalensis; assembly: GCF_054644295.1. Lineage (NCBI taxonomy): Eukaryota > Metazoa > Chordata > Mammalia > Chiroptera > Miniopteridae > Miniopterus > Miniopterus natalensis. The sequence continues at coordinate 3,092,956 of NC_142096.1, forward strand.
GTGGGCTTCGTCCCTGGCCCTGAAAGCCGCCAGTTCGATTCCCGGTCGGGGCGCATGGCGGGGTTCGGGCTTGATCCCCAGTAGGGGGTGTGTGGAGGCAGCTGAGCGATGCATCACTCTCACATCAATGTTTCTCTCTCTCTCTCTCTCCCTGAAAAAGAAAAATCAACAAAAAATCTTTCAAAAATATATATTACACTGGTTAATCCATAGGCGCTCCAGCCTTTGTAAGATCCTCATTAGCAGATGACCAAATGGATTCAAAGTCAGTCGCCTCCCTTGCCTTTTACCGGATCAGTATTTCCAGGAACTGTCCTCTGCAGAACGGTGTTGGCTTCTTATGTTTCCGAACCAATAGCCGTTGGGGTGTTTGTGAGGTGTGCGTGTGTGTGTGACAGAGATAGTTGGGAGGCGAGAGAGTCTGAGCCAATTCTATCAATTGGTACAACCACCACTATATTTGGAGGTGCAAGTTTTTACATATATTTTTTAACTGATTTTTTAGATAGAGAGGAAAGGAGAGAGAGAGAGAGAAACACCAACGATGAGAGTCATTGATCAGCTGCTTCCTGCACACCCCCTACTGCGGATTGACCCCAGAACCTGGGGCATGTGCCCTGACGGGAATTGAACTGTGACCCCTTGGTGCATGGAGTGATGCGCAATCCGCTGAGCCACACTGGCTGGCCTGGAGGTGCGAGCTTTTGAACAAAAGTCTTTTTTTTCTTAAACTTTATTTTTTAATTACGGTCTACATTCAGTATTGTTTTGCGTGAGTTTCAGGTACCTGAGTTGCATCAGGCAGGTTCTCAGTGAGTCACCAGGTGGGCGCAAGTGGTGTGTCCACCCCTTGAAGGGTTGAGTAGTTGAGACAGTGACTGCAGGGCGTGCAAAGCTCAACGTATTTCCTGTCTGGTCCCTTACAGAAAAACCATCTAGGCCCATCTAGATCCATCTTCATATATTATTCAGCCTATTAATTAACATCTTTCTGTAGGACTTGAGTTTGGGGGCTTCTTTCTTCTCACATTTCATACCTAGTGGGTGCACTATTCCCATTTCTCCATACACGTAAACTTCTAAAATTTTGTGTGCTACTTCTAGCTCTTTCTGCAGCGATTCTGTGGTCAGAAAGCCTGAGTTCCTGTCTGGGCACTGCCGCCTGCTGGCTGCGTGTCCTTGAGCAAACCTGTCCTCCTCTCTGAGGCTACCTTTGTCTCTCCGTCACGGAGGACTGATGGTTCTTACCTCTTCAAACTCGTGGCGACTGTGAAGGGATCTAAACTAATACTTGGGACATAACACGTTTCCCTTCTTTCCCTAAAATGGGTCCCAACCCAGGATTGTTTGACCCCCTTCTGGTCCTCACGTCCAAACTCTTTTTCATCTCTCCCCTCATCACTTAACGGTGTTACATCTAATGTTGCTTCTGTAGCCTTCGAGACTGTCCTCAAGAGAGTATTTCTCTCACTAGCATTTATCTTTTTACAATTAGGTAGGTCAGTGGCCACTACTAATACCAGGGATCTAACGAGAAGGGTCCCTGAAATAGACTGTTAAGGCAAAGAAGAGGTTATCGAATTCAATTTGCTGTTGACCACATGCTTGGAAATCAAAGAGATGCCATGTTGTCTTATTGCTTAAAGCAAGTAAATAACCTTGCAAAGAAGTTCAGAATTAATTGAAGTTGAAATAATTATAAACGATGATAACCCAGCCACCAGAGAAATGCAATATTCAAGCTGGGTGGTAACAAATACATCGATTAACATATGTTGGAATGGCCCAGCATGTAGCTGAGAAACATAGAACTACGGAGGTGAAAAAAATTACCAGCTCCAATAACAGTTTTTAGTTATAGCTCTGTTCTCTATTTCTGACATCAGAGAGACTCCATTTTTTTAAAAAAAATCTGTTTCAGTGAGAGAGAATTTTAGCCTGAAAGGCCAGCATCCTGCACGACTAGCAAAGCCACTGATTTCAACGAACAAATGTATTTTAACACTTATAGAGGGATCCTTTGATTTTCTGATCAACCGATTAGTGGACCATCCCCAGCTTTTGCAGTTTGAACAAGGTTTCCAAGGGCCCGCCCAAAGAGGACCTCTGTCCTACTCCAAGCATCAAGTGACCTATCAAAGCAGAAATGCCTTCAGCTGGAGACCTTCCGAGAACCCACTTCACCTACAACAAGCCCACCGCGTACAAAAGGACTGGCATGTGACCCATTTGCAGCCCAGGTCTGAAAAGGGACCCCAAAATAACACGTAGGGCCTTTCTCTCCATTAACTCCAATGTGAAAAGACCAGGTCAGCTAGTGTATTGAGGGTAAACAAGGTTGCTCTTTGCAGATATAAACCTCCTCCCACCCTCCCAATTTTTCTCACAGAATTTAGGACATGACTCAGTTTCTTAACACATTGGGAAAAATTTCTTCAAAGGATGGAGTGATGTGTGAAATCAAGAGACAGCAGGAGCATAAGGGAGACAATATGGTAACACACAGTGAAGTTTCCAAGACTTGATAATCTATCTCTTGCAAAATATCCCTGCATGCTGAAGTGCGCTGCGGATTAGAGCTCCGGGCTCAGCTGCCCGGGTAACGTGTTAGCACGTGGCCGACCAGCACGCAGGGCAAGGCCGCACTGTCCCGGCTTTCAGCAGCGGGGACTCTGGGGCTTGACGTTAGTTTGTATAGGCTTGGGGGGACGGGGTATCAGAAAAGGACTAAAAATATATGATGGGGAGAAAGGGAATTGAAAAGTGAAGGACTGAGTCCCTGAGACTTAATAGCAGCATCCAGCCCAGTGGTGTGGCTCAGTGGTTGAGCATCAACCTCTGAACCGGGAGGTCACGGTTCGGTTCCCAGCCGGGGCACAGGCCCGGGCTGCGGGCTCCATCCGCAGCAGGGGGCGTGCAGGAGGCAGCCGATCCATGACTCTCATCGCTGATGTTTCTCTCTCTCTCCCTCTCCCTTCCTCTGTCTGAAATCAATTAAAAAAAAACATTAAAAAAAAATAGTAGCATCCATAGCCCCTCACTGAATCTTTGATATCAGTAAAATACAAGTGTATCCTCAGGGAATTTCAGTTTAATTGAGATGCTTATTACCCCAGTCCATATGGGCTCACCCTAGAAATGTCACAGTAATTGAACGTTCATGCGTTTCCAGACTGTTCGACACACAGCGCATTTGGGGAAGAGGGTGCCTCTTGGCCTGAGCGGCGTATAGAGCACTAAGCGATCCAGCCACACAATTTTATAGCGAACAAGTTCTTGCTGGAGAGGTGACTGCCAACATTGTATATTCTGCAAAAAGCCTTATAAGCGTTTAGTGGAATGTGCCCTCAACGCCCTCCTGCTGGGTTTAGCTTCATTTATAGATTAGGAAACTGAGCTTCAGTGGCTTAGAGAGACTTTCCAGGGTCACAGAGTCATTCAGCAGCAAAGTTTCCTGAAGTCACACACTCACAATAACAGAAGAGTTTGAAAATTGCCATCTAATTCATTTACAGAATGAATTATACCTGCAAGGCTTTCTTTCCACTTGAAAAATAGACATGCCTCTCTACCACCTTTATGCTGATCTCATTTTTTTAAGGTAATTGATTTTTCAGGAAAAAAAAATTTTCACATTACTCAAGAAAAGAAAATTCCATTAAAAAACCCATAGAAACAAGCAGAGCATATTGTATATATTATGATTAATATTCTTATGTCTATAATTATTCTGATTTATTTTTTTATTCAGGTACATTGGACAGTGTTTATTTTAAGAGTTGTGAAGGTTATATCCAACGACCAAACTCACTGCATTAGAAAAAGACGGTTAATTGCTAATTGTCTCCTTAAGATTTACAAAGATGAATACTCCATGGTCTCTACAAGAAATATCTCTCAGCTGGTTGTGTTTTAATAACATGAGCTGTTTTTCAAAATTTCCAAGGGCATCTGAAAACTCATAATCAACTTCCAAGAAATTAGCCCTGTGGGGCATCTGCTAACCAATTACTCAGCTGTATCTTTACCCCCCCAAAACCCTTAATTTTTATAAGCCTAGGAAGCACCCCTACAACTCTACACTTACTAAATTTGTGCTATTAAATCTGAACTACAAATAAGATAGGGTAAGATATCTGAATTCTCAAATTATACATATTCAGTCCCTTAAGTTGTTCATCTCTCTTGGTTGAATAAGGGCTGTAATGATAGAGAAGTTCAGCAAACAGTTTAGAGCTATAGTCTCAACAGAGAAAATAAAATTTAAAATTAAGCTTAATTGACTAGGCCAGGCAAGATTATTTCTGAGTTACAGTTCATAAAAAAAAAAAAAAAATTACAAAGAGAAACAATATGAACGAACAGATCTCTATCAGCGTGAAATATCCCAGAATTGGTTTTTTTGAAAAACATTTCAATAATCTTATGATAGTTTTATTTAATTTTTGTCTCTAGTAGTTCTCAATAGAAATCATCTTGTAAATTAGTAATAGACTTCTGCCCTTCACAGTTGATTCTCGATTGTCCTGCTCAGGTCCCCATGGGTCCCAGGCGTTGGAGGCCGTCGAGTTCTCAAGTGGCTCACTATTTAAGGCCAGTTTCTTTCCAGATAAACAACTTCTGCGGTAGCTCAGCTGCGTATTCATGGTTCCCGGAACATAGCCACAGCTTTTCAAAACCTCTTTTGTCTGAAACGTGCTTCCACTTTTCTGCTAAGCGTGCTCTCTCCTCCGGAGCCTGGCACAGGCCCCGCGTTCCCTGTGAGACACCCGTGGGACAGTGCCTGCGCCTCTCCATGTCCCCGCACAGGCCGCCCTCCCGAGGTCAGGAAGGTCCTCACCTCTGTGCTGTTCCCGGGATCCCACAGCTGACGCTGTCTGGCGACAGCGACGACGCCGCCCCTGAACCCTGCGCGTCAGTTCTCGCGGCCCCCCTACGGGCAGGCGCCAGCGTGCTCCGTGTTTAGGTGACAAAGCTGAGGCGGGTGCGGCCAAGTCGGCCACTTGGCCTGCGCCGGGCGGCTGGCCAGTGGTGTGCTTGGGATTTGAGAACCCAGGTGGTTCACCTGGACTCCCAGCCACTTCAGTTATATGTGACACTGAGGATTATGGAAGAAAAAGGTGTGAAATTGGAGGACGACAAGCTGAACTTTTTGTAGCATGAGAAGAGCCGATCTCAAACGTGCCATATTTAGGTCAAAAAAGTATTGCTTTGGAGAATAAAATTTTAAGGACGAACATCATTTCATTTTCTTAAGTGAATAAAAAATGTGTCTCTTTGTGCAGCGTGGCGTTGGGACGCGGGTCAGTGTTCAGGTGACTCAGGCTTCTCCGCAGGCCCCGCGGCCGGTCCCCTGCGCTCAGCCCGCTGCTGCTTGAGAGACAGGGGAACGGGGGCTTCTAAAAAACAGGCAAAACCCCTAGAAATGCTCCGCTCAATATTGAACGTGTCCAATACATCCTCTGATAAAATGATAAGAAAGCACGCTTTCACAAAAACACGAGTTTAATGACAAGAGGTGTCAAAATGTCACCCTTTATTTTTGTAGTTTTTTAAGAGTCCCTGAGCATTGGACATATTATGGGAACCTGGGCCGTACACGGGAAAGGAACTGTCTTGATAACATGAGACCTGTCATTCATGAGGCATTTCATTAGGCTGGGAACTATATGAATATTTTAAATTTTCTATAAATTGGATATCTAGGGATGCCTTAATGTGTAAACGAATAAATGGCATCTATTAATGTTTAATATTTTTTATTTTTATTATATATTTTATAGTCAATATTTTCATTAAAATTTAATCATGTAAGTTAGTAGATACCAATTAGTAAATTTGAGAAGCCTTAAAACTTTGTGACCGTTAATTTCACTTATAGGAATCTATGTATATAAACTGCACATTTGCCATGTGAATTGGGATAGAGGGGAAAGAAGGGAACTAGTATTTAATGGGGAACCCATTTTAATTTATTCAACGGGTGTTTATTGAGCACTTACTGCGTTCAAGACACTGTTATAGGTATTAGGAATAGAGGTGTAAACAAGCTAGAGTCATAATTCCCTCGGAGATTATAACATGCTCAGGGGAGACAGATGTTAAACAGATAAATCAGCAAACACATGTCAGATGGTGATAAATGCTCAGCCAAGACTTGAACCAGAGCAGTTTATACAGAATGGCTGTCTGCTTCGGGCGGGGTGGGGAGGGATGGTTTTCCTGGGGACATGACCATGTACAACGTTTCATTTTATCTTTGCCATAACCCTGGAGATAATGATAACTGTATTTCACAAAGCTAAGCAAGTTTAAGTTCATGTCACACAGATCACACAGCTGTTACTCCTTTTTTTCTTCCCAAATTCATGTTGGACTCTCAAGATCGTTTGATACTGGAGATTTCTCTCTTTATTTTTATATTTTTTTGTTTCAACACCCTGAGTTTTTAAAGAACTCATAGTTTATGGAGGGCAAGGTAGGCCTCCCCCTATCATCACAGGAAAAGGCCAGAACGGTGAGGCGGTTTTCCTCTTTTAATCTAACAAAATAATTAATGGAGGAGACGACACCTATCACTCCTCTCACACTTCTCAGCGGTTATCTTTCCTGTGGTAAACACTTAAAACAAAGACCTGGTTTCTGTCCGCCTGATTTGTTTGTTTGTTTTAGCAAAACCTTTCCTCTCTGGGAAGCATGTCTGGCCCAGAACGGGGTATTTTTGCCAACATCCCTCGCGGAGGCCTGCTCCTCAGGAGGGCCTCGCACAGAACGTGTGAATTCCCATCATCAGCTGAAACCTGAACTTGAACAATAGGCCGCTGGCTCCCCTCCAGCCCTAAGCAAAGCTGGGAGAGCCCTGCAGGGTCCCGCCTGCGTCGCGGGGGAGCCCGGCCAAAGCCTGCCGTTCCTGCTGCTATTTCGAGACCCTCTCCTTCAGAAAAACTCACCCCTCACCTGCGCCAGGGAACGGAGGGGCCTCCTCCCTGCCCAAGATGACTTCTACTTACATTGTACTTGGGGGACCTGCGCGGGGGGATAAATGGTGCATTTTCCCTGTGGGTCCACTTGTAGGCTCTGTGCTTTTATTTTTACTGATTTCAGAGAGAGGAAGGGAGAGGGGGACAGAGAAACATCAATGATGAGAGTCATTGATCGGCTGCCTCCTGCACGCCCCCTGCTGGGGAACCGAACCTCGACCTCCTGGTTCATAGGTCAACGCTCAACCACTGAGCCACACCGGCCGGCACCTCTGTACTTTTAAGCCTCGTATTTATTTTTATGGGGAAGTTCCCTCCCCTTGGTTCTTTTCCAAGGTGAGCTCAGTGTACTTTTGTTTTCTCTTTCCTTCTACCAAACGCTGCCACGTGACAGAGTTCAGCACGTTAGCTGCCACTGTCCTCCGTCAAACGGGCCAGTCTGTGGTGTGATCACTTCTCACCCGTGGCACTGCCACTCATTGGAGCATTTCAGCTACGCTGCTTGGGGTGGACGTTAGTTACTCAAAGTGAGGCAGACCAGACTTTCACCCTTCCGTGTGATCCCCAACTTTCCCGCAGACCTCCACCTCCAGCCGGACGTCCCACCTTTCCTCAGATGACAGCAACTCGCTCCCCTGCGGCCTGCAGCTGAGCTGAGACCCGGCGCTCCCCCCGCGGCTAGGGGCGCAGACAGGGGGGCGAGGGCTCAGCCCCGCGAGGCTCTGCCCCCGTTAGGCCGACGCAGGGAGGCGGAGGCTGAGGTGGCCTTAATGCGGTGGCGGCCTGTGTAGGCAACCCGCAACCCACGCCTGTAAATCCTCCAGGTTATGAAACTGAAGCCTAGGGGTGGCCGGTCACAAACGCCAGCGAGGCCGACGCTGAGGCCCGACGGTTCCCCTCTCGTGCCCTGTGCCATCCCCGGCCCCGCGCTGAGCACGCCTCACCTCGCGTCTGGTTCTGCCCAGTTGGAATAGATTTTTGCTCAAACTCTTAAAAATGTAATATACCCTAGTTTATCTTTTAACACCCTCCCTTCAGATGCCAGCTGCAGTTTGTCACCGGAGCCTCTGACTGCCCGCAGCGTCGGGCAGCGGGGCACAGTTACAATGGGAGGGTGTCTTGGGGCTGAGGAGCAGGCAGGCAGCTCCGCCGAGCATGAGGGCGCTGCTCAGGGTGACGCAGGGTCAGGGCAGCCGGCGGCCGCAATGGGCACGCATGGACCTGCCAACAGGCTCCCGCCGCAGAACTTTCTAGAACAGCGCAGGTACCGGCGACTGGCGAGACCGTGGGACAGAGGCCGCAGTGTGCGCCGGGCCACACTCCTAGCGTGTGGGGATGGGTGGCTGTTATCATCGGTGCCATCAGCGCTTTCATATCTACCTCGGTCACGCCATCCAGTCACTGCTACTGACGACGCTATCTGCGTAAGCTACAGAAACACAGACACTGTCGACGAGAAGACTTCGCTATTCTTGCCAAGGACGGTAAGGCTGGTTCAAGGTCACAGAAGGAAGGCTTGAAAATCCAGAACGCCAAGATGACTTTGGTTTTGGGGCACAGCCACGTCTGTACGCCTCAGTGTCAATTAATTTTCTAGAGAGGCTCACAGAACTCGGGAAGCATTTACGAATTAGATTTCGGGTTTCTTAGGAAAGGATATAACTCAAGAACAGCAGGTGGAAGAGAGATACAAGGAAAGGTATGCGGGAAAGACTGAAATTTCTGCGTCTTCTCTGAGCATTACACTCTCCCAACACCTCCACCCATTCACCAACTCAGCAGCTCTCCAAATCCCCTCCTTCTGGGATTTTGTGGAAGCTCCATGACACAGGCTTGATTAATCAAATCGCGGGAACTGGTGATTGATTCCATCTGCAGCCACTGTCCCCTCTGAGGCGAGGGAGGGGAGGAAGGAGCGGAGGGTTAGGGTGGGGCTGGAAGCCCGGTGCTCTAATCGTGGCTGGTCCCCCTGGCAACAGCCCCCATCTTAGGGGATTTCCAACAGACACCCCACTAACAAACTCAGGTGTGTTAAAAAGAGTGTGTTATGAATATGGTAAGACACTTCTTTCGCTTTTATGCTCTGGATCTACTTCAGGAACTGATGACAAAAGACTAAATAGTATAATAAAAGATGCCTTTATGGCTCTTGTATAGAAAATTACTAGGGTTTTAGGAACTATGTGCCAGGAGCAGAGACCAGATATATATTCCTTATTATAAATCAATTAGAATCCAGCAAATCCTGTCTACAAATAGACAGGGGCCAGGTCATTCTTCTCATATGGACATTTAGAACCAACATCCAGCATCTCTGGAGTGCTTAGCAATGCTGATGGGATGAACCGGAAGAAAGAATAGTTGCTGGAATGCACATCTGCCCTATTATCTGACATTTTCTTGATCTAGGTAAGAAGATTCTATTTCTAAAGTATCATTAAATGATGTATTTCGTATCATTTCCCTTTATCTTCAAAATTGGTTAGACAAAGTACTCTGATAATTTACATACTGGGATCACAACCATCAGAATGGACTCAACGTAAAGCTTGAGTCTATTAAGGTCATTCTATAGAATATGTTTGTTGAATGAATGGATAAGTGAATAAATAAGTACAAATTATTGAAAGAATGTCACATGGTTTTAATTTTTAGTTTAAGAATAGTGAATCTGAATTTTGAATATCTTAATTAAGGAACCATTCACTGAACCTCCTTGAACCTCAGTTTTTCAAAACCAAACCTGGGGTTAGTGTGAGAATTTAATGATTCAGCGCTTAAAATTCTCTCTGTGAACAAAAGAACACTATAAAATGAAGATAATTATTTTAGTATTTAGGCTCAGTTATAAGAGGGATTTCTACTTTTGCTGAGATAAAGACACCTATCTCCTGCATCCTAACATCTTTGTAGTTATTTCATAACTTGGCTCAGAAAAACAATTTCACCAAAAAGGCATAGCCTGTATTTTGTTTTGCAGAAATCTCTATAAGCAGAACATTCAATACATGCTTTACACTCTGACAAATAGTTATTCACAGACAGATGCTGGCCATGTGTTTTTCAAGATCAATGAAAAATGCCAGCAAATGGGAAATTGGAGGAAGTGCAGAACAGATACTTTCTGAAGCAACACACCTCCCAGTTGGAAACCGTGGCGTCTTCGTGATTTTCTGCAGCAGTGTGTGGAGCATGCCAGGGTTTTGGGTGTGGCTCTGTGCAGCTGACTGCAGTGTAACTCAATTAGGGAATTCTCGGCGGCTGGGCATCTGGGATCTAAAATGGTTGTTTATGTTCTCCAGATGGTCATGGACAGCAGAAAGGATATATTTAAAATGAAACTATACAGGGGCGGGAGAGAGTTAGAAAGTAGTTAAGCTGCTTTTGTCTTTTCCTTATTGTGGTCTGGTTTTGCAGGTAGGGTAATAAAACAACCGATCCAGAGAAAGATGCTTTTTACTCACTTAAAGGTGCCTAACTATTGAGAGGTTTCCTCCTCATGAAGGAAGCTCTCCTTGCGTAGACACCTGAACCAAAAGGGGAGCTACAGGGAACAATGCCTTTTAGAAGGACAAAAATGCTTGGATTGCACACTCATTGTTTGTATAAGTCAATGTGTATCTTAGTAGTGGTGATCAGAAAAATCTTCCTAATGAGAAAGGGTAGTGATTAAAGATCACATAGACATCTTTAAAGACTAAACTAAACAAAACACCAGGATATATTGGGCCGTGTCTGAGATGGGATTTGTATGACCCTTTCACGGCAGCCTCAGCACCTATCTTGTTGAAAGTTGTAGGTCCTCAGAGGTGGTGGACTGCTTGAGATGAGGGACTCTGTGACTGGACAAGGTGTTTCTCCACAGATAAGTGTAATTCTTCATTTCCCCAAAGTGGTGTTTACCTGAAAGGATGTATTAAATGATATCAGAGCTGAGCTATGTCCGCTGAGGAGGCCAGTCCCTAAATAAATACTGTTCATTTTGAAACAATAGTTCATCCATTCATTCACCAACTATTCATTGGCTTCCTACCTTGTGCCAGGCACTGTTTTAGATCCTGGGGAACAAAACAGACAAGATTCTCAATTTCAGGAAACTTTGAGTCCAGTCTAACCATCGTAATAACAGCTCCCTACATTGAATGCTTGCTCTGCACCAAGGCGTTTGCAGATATTTTCTTATTTGTTTGGAACCCCTGCAAGGCAGGTGCTATCGTTGTTATTCTAAAGCTGAAGAAAAAGGCAAAGAGAGGTTAAATGAAATGGGTTTTCCAAGGTCAGGCGGTAACTCTAAGAGCTGGTATTTGTCCACAGGGATGTCTCCCTTAAAAGCTGTATTCTTTCCCATACACTCTACTGCCCGAGAGAGATCTGGGGTATTTTCCAGAGATTGTGGCTTTAATATTACGATGGTGACCAGGACACATAACGCTGCTACTACTACATTGCTGCCGCCACCACCTCGACTACCCTGCTTCTCAGGCCTTCGCGTTGCTGTGCACGGTGTCCCCGTTGGGCGGCAGGAAGCCCCGTTCCTGAAGCAGCCCGTTCGTGACTCAGCGTCGTCAGGACTGTGAAGCATCCCAGCAGCACTGGCTGTGTCTGCTGGCGACGTGTTCTGCTGCGGTCGTTCCAGCAATGCCCGTGTGCTCCAGCTCCCAAAACGCTCAAGACACCCGCTGGTCCTCAGCTGCGTTCACCTGCCTACCGGTTGTTACCAGGCCGATGTCCACCACCGGGGTCTCCTGGGTGAGCAGATCTTCACCCACCAGAGCGGGCCTGGGAAGGACATGCCCACCAGCTCGCACACTGCGCTCCTCTGCTCCGCCTTCCCAGGCCCGAGAGAGACCAGCCTTAGCTCATTGCAGCCTGTACCTGGGACAAGGCAGCCTCTCTGGCCCAGCCCGAAAACCCGTCACATCCCCCAGAGGAAGGTGCTGCTTTGAGCGTGAATACCCGTCAGAGGAGGGTGATGATGGGTTGGGGGTCTCCCCTTGCCCACTGCCCGCTCCAGGTCCTCCATCTACTCTGCCCCAGAAGAAAACAGGGGTGGCAGCTCAGCGGCCCCGGGGGGGGCTGATATCAAGAGGAGTCTACTTTGTAGGGAGCAGGGAATCAACTGGCAGCTACGGCGGGGTTGCCTATGTGATAAACTACAAGCTGTTACAAAAATAAGTATAAAATAAAATGAACACACTCGTGCTCCCGTATAGAGCAGAACGAAGGTTGGTTATAACCGGGGGAACCAGAAAGGCTGTTGGGCTCAGGGAAAAAGTCTTTCCGCGGCTGGGCAGCGTCCCTCCCGCAGTGCAGCTGTAAAGCATTCTTTTTTTAGGTGCCCAGGTGAATACCGGGCAGGTAATTGCATTTTTGTGTAATCTTTGCAAAACCGAAGGAGCCGCGTCCTTTGAAATGCAATGAGAAAGGCTAGCCGGTGATAGGCCAGGTCTTTGTTCCTCTCTAAAGGCACTTTCCTCCCCTGCCGAGAAGGGGAAGGTGAGGCTCTGGCAGAGGGCGGGGGCTGCTCCTCAAGGCCTTGGAGAAGGGGTCGCGCTCTTGCAGGACGAGTCCCCCCTCGGACCACCAGCCACAGCCCTCGGGAGCTTCCTCCTCAAACTGTTGCTCAGGCTGTGCAGGTGGACCGTGGGGTGGCTCCTGTACGATCGGAAGGGAGCACAGATCAGCCCAAGCGGCTGCCTCTGCCCTTTACTATGTAAACAGCAAACCCAACCAAACAGGCGCCGGTGTTAATTGCTACTCCCAAGGGGGTGAACCAAGAGCCCGAAAATGAGCTGAGCATCCAAACTGTAGTCAGAGCCAACAAAGGCCTTGAGAGACGAGGTTAGCCAGGAAAGATTTAAAAAAAAAAAATCATCTAGTTAAAAACCTCACCGGTTGAACGGGATGACAGGTGAGTGATGGATGCAGGTGGGAAAATGGGATGCTCTTCAAAGGCAAGGGTGGGATGTGCAAGGCGGTGGGGAGGCTCCCTTCCTGGGGGGTGCGCGGGGAGCAAATAGGCCTGTCTGTGTGCTCGCGGTTCGGTCAGGGCTGCTGGAATAGGTCCTCCGGGAGCTGCGACGAAGGCGGGCAAAGCCCAGAGCAATTTCCCGTTTAGGCCGACATTTAGCGGACTTGCCATGGTCACTGTGCTCCTCGCTGAGGTCAAGCTTTTATGAAAGGAAGGACGAAACAAGCAAAACTCCGAAGACGTGGGCTTGTGAGCCCTGCCCCGCTGCCAGCTCAGCCTCGCCGAGCCCCGTTTCATTCTGTAGCACGAGCGGGGCGACCCCCTTCCTCCCCTGCTCCGCAGAGCGCCAGGTGGGCCCAACGCAGCCCCGGCAGAACTGAGGAGGCCTCCCGGAGTCTTCGAGAAAAAGCAAAAGAATAAACGCTTCACGTCGGGGCGGCGGCTCTGCAGCCGAGCAGGCCCAGCCGGCCTCTGAAACGCTGGGACGGCGGGCGGCTGGGCCGTGAGCGCGGCGGGCGCCGTCGTCCCTGGGGGACCCGCGTGGGCGGCTCTGGGACAAGCGCCGTCGTCCCTTACTGAGTGTCTGCCGCGAGGCCGCCGCGGTCACCGCGCATTCAGCGGCGACACCTTGCTCGTCCCTGTCACTCCCATTTCTTTTCCTTTAGAATCAGGGTAAAGCTGCATTTTGAAATAAAATAAAATAAAACCTAAAAAATAAATAAATAAAACGTTGGATAAAGTCTTCAAAATACGACTTGTCCTGGAGAGCCAGCGAGTCCCTTGGTCGGTAACACGAGGCGGGAGTCTTCGTGTGCTGACCGGGGAAGGTCATGGATCGCAAATGACCTTCAAGGCCATGGATCATGAAAAACAAATGAAAACAGATGGAGAACCAGCAGCAGAGGCTGAAAGAGCCCCAATAAGCCCAAACTGAAACCAGGACCAGAACAAACAGACACATTTGGGATTTAACAAATTTGTAGGCATTAGGAAGGCAGGAGAGCTGTTTTTCTGGTTGAAAAATGTTTATTCTTCCCAACAAAATGACTTAACTAGTCTCCCAGCCTAATATTTATTTTTAATAGAGTGCCTGGCACTCGGTGTATTTGCGATTGAAGGAATATGTAAGTGAACGGATGGACTTAAGGCCTTAGGCTACCCGATGAACTTTCCTGATAATCACTATTATCGCACCATCCCGTCCTTGCACGGAACCGAGCTCTGTCTTTCTCGGGGACGAGCGAGGGTCCCCTGTAGTCACAGACGCCCACGGTGACCCTTGGAGCAGGGGAAAGAAAACTCCTAAACCTAGCAAGTTTTCGCTACCTTCCTTTCACCAGTAGAAAACACCCTCAAACTATCTCTTCTAGGAAAGAGGTCGAACTGCGTCATCAGCATCATTTTTCTTTTCTTTCTTTCCTATAAATTCCTGTATTTGCATAGAATGTTTGGTGTATATCCAGGGTGTCCCAAAACAATGTATACGCGCTTTAACAGCGGATAGCTCAATTTTGAAAGTGAAACGCATTTTAATAAAGCCTGCCCTTACGCTCTCGCCCCCGTTAAGTCAAATTATTTTTAAATTTGCAGCTGTGCGGTTCACGGCCACTCAGCTGCTGGCCCCGCGTGTCCCCAGGTTGGTGCTCTGCCCTCTTAACGCACAAACTCAGCCGTCAGTAGGTCCAGCTGAACAGAGCTGCCAGGCACTTCCACAAATAATGAAAGCTTAAAAATAATAACTGATGACTAGAGCGAGGGAATGTCCCCTTTCTTCCTGTAACGCGCTTTGTGAAGGTGAGCACCGGAGCGCCAAGATCATCAAAGGCCTGGCGCTGGTTTCGCTCACACGTTGACATTGCTTCTTTTTTTCCCATGAAGTATTTATTGTCCTAAGACAGTAACATTTTTATTTCACCGGCATAGAGAAACTGTAAATTGAATTGATTTCCTTTAAAGAAAAAGGTATCCATATATGTGTGTGTGTGTGTGTGTGTGTGTGTGTAATTAAAATATAGTTTTATAAATATTATGGCTCAACTCTGGACAGACTGTCTCTGTGTGTCTGCTCTCTTCTCTCCCTGCCTCAGAATCATCGTTCTCCCACCTTTTTATACTATTCCCATGTATTTGTCACTGACAACAGAGAAAAATAAATGACAGAAAAGGAGATTGATGGGCAGGTCGAATGGCACAGCATTCACTTAGCGTCGAAACAGAACTCTGAAGCTATCTGTTGCTTGTCATTTCACTCACAGCTCAGAGCTACAGACCAGAAAGCGTAGTGTCTTTTTTATTGGTGGGAGTGGGGGTCCCCTCTGGGTGCCAGTTTAGATACTTCCTTGTGAGGTATAGAAGGAAGAGAGTCATATAACTTCTAGAGAGATGGAGCAGATCCCCAGTGAAAACAAAACAAAAATAGTAATTTATGAAGGACTATATTTTATATTTTATTTGTCTGGTTGTTTGTTTTTTGTAGTGAAAACCCCATGAAGGCAGCAGTTGTATTTGTTGTTCATTAATGTATTTCTAATGCCCATCAAACAGCAAGTGCTTAGTGTATATTTGCTGAATGAATGACACTAGCTCACATGCACTGCTCAGTTTGTGTGCGCCAGGCACAGTTGTAAAGACTTTACACGCAGTGACCTGTTCAACACTTGCGCTGTGATCACTACCGCTCCTAAGCTTTCAGTGAGAGATGAGGTGCCGATGTAGATGACTTGCCAGGGGCCCTTCTAGTGAAGACAGAGCTGGGATTCAGCCTCAAGCAGGCCGACTCCAGAGCCTGAAAGTAAATGTCTCTTGGCTGATTAGAATATTAAGATCACACTTAAGGGGAGAGTCATCTCCTGGGTAGGTCAGCAGAGGGGGGAAGACCATGTGACTTCCATGTTCCCTTAACAGAGTCAACAGCCTAGATCAACAGACAGTTCAGTTCACTGAGGTAATATCTGACCTCAGAGTGACATCGTCTATTTTATACTGCTTACATAGGTATTTGTTTATGAACAAATTCCCAAACACTGGGAATTCTTGCCCAAGTATTAGATCTGTGTTCTGAAATATGAGCCGGTGGACCCCTTAGATTGTAGAAACCTTGAGGATATAAGAACCAATTAATTTGTTTGCTTAACTTTTATTGGGTACCTATTATATTCCAAGTGCATTGCTAGGAAAAGAGAACACGTATGATGCATCTTTATATCTTCAGTCTAGAAAAGTACTCTGAGAACATACTTCGAGCATAGTACTCAATAAAAGTTTATCAGTGAGCGAATTCAATGACGTGGGAGAGGCTCGAGGTGAGAGGTCGGGAGGAGAGATACTTGTTTTTGAGGTGTGTCTGGGACATGAAGTCGAGCTAGAACTGTGTGAGATTCCCTAGAACAGCTTATAGAGTTAGAATAGAAGAGCCACAGGGAAAATGCTAAAGCTCAACAAAATTTAAGGAGAGGTGGAGGAGACTGAGAAGAAACAACTGAAATAGTTGGAAGAACATCAAGGAAGTCTGATATTTCATAAGCATAGTTTTTTACTTGAATTTCTCTGATCACCAGGGGTGACCAGCCCACTTTCCTGAGTTTATTAACCGTAAGATATTCTTTTGTGCTTAGAGAGTTTAATCAACAATGGAGCTGTTCATGGTCAATGGCACCAATTTGCACAGATCTCGGTCAGAAATATTTCTTGCTTATTTTTACCTTATACTTTTAAAAATTATAAAATTGGACATATACACAGAGATGTTCAGACCGCATCATGTACAACTTTATAAAGTATTACAAACTAAACAACCACATAGCCACTGACCTGGTCAAATAACATCCCAGAAGCCTCTTGCATGTCTCACCTGCTTTCATAGGTTTGGGCTAGAGCCTGAGCATAGCTATTCTTAAAAACTTCCCAAATGATCCTGATGTGAAAGCAGATCCACTGTTCTATACCAATAAAACAATGTAAAATACAAATCAACTTTTTGTATAATTTAAGCCCAGAATATATTTTGCTCTTAACTCTGAGTAACTAAGGCAAAAATATTGTTTGGATATGTTTGCTTGAATTTCCTTTTATGCTTGTTTTACAACGGGTACCCAGCAAAGACAACCAATAGAAATTTAAATGTTAGAGTTGTTTGTAAGAAGAAATAGGAATTTAAAGGCGAGATCCCTTGAATCTTTAAAAAATATTGCGGTAGGACAAGCTAAGAAAGAGAAGCCTGGAGAAGATGTGGCTGAGTGTTTTCCCTCTTGGCTGAAACCTCAACAAACAACAAGCTACAATGAGTAAACCATTTTTAAATGGATGAGAGTAGGATCCAGATGTTTGGAAGCAAGACACTGGCTGGTGATGTGCTGTGGCCCATCATCCCGGCCTTCCTGAGGGAGGTGACAGCGAAGCCAGACTCTCTGCTTTCTAACTATCCTCTAGAAACCAATCTTGTTGTCACCAACATCACAACTTTGTTTCAGCTGGCAATTTACCAACATCTGCTTGGCAAGGGCTGATTCTCCTCAACTCTCAGATACATATTTTCCCATTTTGAAGCACTGAACCCAACACACAAGCAAAAAAACAAAAAAGAGTATTGAAAACACCAAGACTATATTTCTATCCATTTTCAGGAAAACCTCCGACCTTATTTAGGTATTATTTTCACCTCCAGAATCTTGGCGGCATAAACGATGAACGTGAACATCACTATTTGGAGCAACCCAAAGAGTGAAAACATATACACCTACACAACTAGCCAGGCAGGCCTCGCAGCTCTCTGGCCTTGGCCGAAGAGAAGGGGCTGGATGCAGCGGCATTATTACACCACAGCGTATCCAAACCTGCATTTTTACTAGCAATTCAACCTGAAGGGTTTATGGATTTTAAAAATGAAATGGTTGGCAGAGGGAAGATGTATGGAACACACGAAATCATCAGTAACGTCCATTACATTTTGGCTGGGACAAGGTCAAGCACACCTTTTCAGTTCCCTGACAACTGTAATGATTGCCAAAGTTGTGTGATCATTTGTCCAGGGCAAATCGCGTGTTATTAGGAAGGAGACAGAGCGTTTCTTTGGCTGCTCAGAGGCCGAGTTGGCCAGATAGATCCCTTCAGCGTTGCACAAGCCAGCTGAGAGATAATTAAGTCATTTCAATGTGAGTTTTCTTGGCTTCTCTTCCCCATTTTTCCCTTGTCTCTTTTTGGAAGCAAAAACCATGGCTCTTGTCCCATATCCCACCCCCCACCCCCAACTCTTTTTAACATCCCTTCTCCTGCCTGAGGGAAGGGCGTAATATTTCTTCCTATCGAGGAAAAAGTAATGAGGAAAATTACTAGCAAAGATCCATAAGAGGAACCCTAGGTTTCTGGGGAGCCCCGCACACGTGTTTCCCTTTACCCCGTTATCCAACGATGACCTATTCACGTATAATTCCCCCTTTAGACTGGAGATTCTGCCAGGACAGGCAGGTCCTGTTCACTGGTGCACCCCTAGGCCCTAAGATAATAGGTGATGAAGAAACACTCCTCCAGCCAAACTGAACCGATCCTCGAATCCAACTTATTTTATAGAGAAGAGAACAGCCCCAGAGGTGACTTGCCGAGTCTCCCAGGGGGAGTGTCGTCTGCCCTGCTGAAGAGTCTAAAATCCAGCTTGTTTGTGTGTGTTTTTCTGTGCGGGGCAGCCTCAGCAGAGGGGACCGCGCTGGCACCCGAGGTCGCCTGGAGACGTCATGAGAGACTCTGGGCGGCGGGGCCGCTGTTCGGCTGCGATGCTCGGCTCCCTGCACTCGTTCTGACCGTCCCAGGCGGCGGACTCCGCAGGCCCAGTGCCGGCTGAAGGACTTTGTTCACACTCAGCATCAAGGAGGTCAGGGTGGTGCAATTTGGGTGGGACAAATAATTTGGAACCTACAGTATAAATAACCTGGCCTACTTTAAGGATTAAAATACACTTATATCTTGCTGTACAAAAGCTAAGTAGAGGTCAATTTTATATTTTTATATCTTCAAATACAAGTAACTTTAAAAAATTTAAAACCTTTAGTTATTTAATAGTATTTAAAACATTGTTTTTGTCCAACAAAATTCTGTTACTTTCCCATTTATACGTAATGAATACATACATATAAAATAGTGTGTTAACAGTGTTAAATGTCTTAAAATCACTGACGTTAGTTTTTCATACATATATTAGAATGTCAATGTTTTATTACATTTAATCTCACAGGTGACGTTATTTTGGGGTATTTCATTATAAATTAATTTCCCTTGAGTATTTAAAATGGTTTTTCTAAAAAACGAAAGGTTTGACTTTCTATAAAAATAGGGTGCATTGTTCAAAACAGAAGATGTTGGTTGCTTTCTAAAAAATTGGTATCAACTATTTAGGTCACATCTGATCTATAATACAGCCTTGTCTCTGTCTTCACTGCTGTTTTGACTTAAACAGAATCCTTCTCTATTTAATGTCCAACAAAGTTAGATTTGAGGATAGAAGTAGCTACACTGGGTTAAACACAGTATACAAATAAATGCAGCGTAAGGACCGAGGTGCACTGCAGAACAGGAGGCAACAGTCCTCAAAGCAACGGCATCAGGCACATCCAGTCACCAATTTGGGCTGGAAAGCTACCAATGTAGATTTTTTAAAAACTGTTAAACCTGGCAGAATTAAAATGTACACACACGCCCATGGACACTCTACACATAGGGACAAAACTGAATGCCTACCAGAGGGGTAGGGATTTGGGGAACCTAGTTTTTTTCTGTAATAATCCGTCCTAAATAACATCTTGCACCATTTGCATGTCCCTCACCCCAAGACACCTGCTGAGAGGTGGTGGAAGTAACTTTAAACATTTTATTCAATGTTTTCTTTTTCGGCCTAAAGGCCAACGTATGTGGTCAGGTCTATATGATTGTCTCTCAACTGTAAAGCTCAACTTCAAACTTGAACTGTTTAAAACCAGAAAAAAACTTTACAGAAATAGAAAAAAAAAAAGTTGCAAAAACATGCCTGTTTGTCTGGTTTTTTGTTTTTTTTAAGTTAACAGGATATAAGAGATTCAAAATTCCTATCACCTTGGTGCTTTGTGGTATTTGGGTAGGATTTAGCAAAAGCAGAACGTCTTGGCATTTCATGAGCTTTTATTTCTATTATCTCCAATACTTTAAATTTCAAACAACACTTTTGGTGCTAATTACTAGATTTTGACTTTTACGAAAACCCCACACCACATGTCCCGATTTTGTAGTTGCATGTGGAACACGAAATGTGGTTTTATCAAAATAAACTTACACTTGGTGTGTGGAATTTCACTTGTAAAGTAGAGATCATCATTTCACAAACAAACATCATTTGCACTTGGTTTTGCTCGGAAAAATAAAACACTTGGCTGTGATCAGATGAAAGCTGACTCAAGCGCTGGATTTTCTCTAAAATTCATCTGTGGTTGGGGCCAAGCGAGCTCGAGCAGCGTCATCTCCCAGGCAAGCAACTGGTCATCTCCTTATCTAACGGGTATCTTGAAAGAGAATTTTCCTCCTACCATTATTTCATTATTTTCCAGAAACTCAGACATCCATTCTAATATTTCCTACTTGTTTGGGTCAAGAGCAATGTTTTTAAGAACCATTTATGGGAAGAAAAAAAGATTTTTAAATAGCTAATGAAGTCAAATAAAAGAATTGAACAAACTACTGAAACACATTTCTTTGGTTATAATTTAAAAATGCTGATCTGACTGAAAAGGATTCTTTTTCCAGGAGAATAAAATTTAATAATCGGACGTTCATTCTGAAAACACCAGAATAATCGTATCCATGGACCTCACAGGTGAATGTGTTTCATAGTCTTCGGGGCTCGCGGATCTTGCCCGTCTCCTGCTCCCGAGCTTTCAGAGCTTCAGGTGGCTGTACCTCTTACTAGCGCTGCTGTGGGCGGCACTCAAGGCCTCACGTAGCCCATTACAGATGCAGGGTAAGTGCGGTGTGTGAAAACGCCAGCGATTACATTCTGTGAGTCAGACAGTCCAAGTCATCTGCACAGTCCCCGGTGCATCTGTCCCACGTGCTGCATGAGGGAGGCTGGTGAGCCGTAGCCCTCGGGTTCCCCAGGAAGCGAACATCAGTGTTTACCTATAAACAGACGCGGAAGTAACTGCCGACTGTGCCCGGCTCTGCACACAGCCCCGCTCATGCGCTCGGGCGGCACGTCTGTCGGCCTAAATGTGTGTGTTCTCCCTCCCCAGCTGCCAACCACCTAAATTATTCAGTGAGCCCTGAGCATGCCAAGTTTTTAGTCAACAATGGAGATCCTGCCAAAGAGCTAATAATGTTTAAAAAAAAATGTTTTTGACAATTAACAGAGCCTGCAGCCTGCAGCACGCGTTGGACTCATTTATAAAGGAAAGTGTAAATGATATGCTTTATTATAAATGGTCCCATGCAGCCCATTGCTAATCTACCAAAGCAGCTTCGTTCCCTCACCCCCCATCTGATCAACCCCACTGGTGGCACGGCATCGTGGCTGCGTGGCTTCGTGGCCCAGGCCACGGGCCGTGCAGCGTGGAGACGTGGCTGACTGTCGCCAACCTCATCAGCCTCTGCCAAGCTGAGCAATCAGCTCGCACGGGGATGGATCGAGCACCAGCCTCTTGTCTCGTCTATTAATAATCACAAGTGTAAGTTCACAGCCAAATCCAGGGGGGCGTGGCTGCCCCGCCGAGAGCCTGTTTGGGTAAAACCCTGCGACGGCACCGACTTAAGCAGCGCAGATGGGACAGTGAGCCCATAATGATGGGTTGGCAGGTGCCAAACCCAGCAGCTCCTGCCCCGCTCTTGGTAGAGGCAGAGAAAGAGATTGATTGGGGACGTGGGGCTGATTCTCTGTGCTGAATAATTATTATTTCCCAAGTCATGGTTTGAGAGAAAGGGAGAGGAAAAAGACGGCGACAAGGCTGTGGCTGGGTGTCCGAATTCCAGACGCGGTGACACGGAGCTGCGCAGCCCAGGCCGCCGACAGCTCGCGGGCGTCACGGGCCTTCATTACCGCGCAGCACTGCTTCTGCTAAGATCCCTCCCAGGACTAGGCTTTTCAGGCCGTAAAGATGCTTCATTGACAGAAATGACCCCCGTTTGCCTTTTTAACATAAAGGATCAAAATTTTACAATGAGGAACACAGCTCTATTTTTAGCATATCATATTTTTAAAGACCAGTTCTCGCATACACTATGGTTTTCATTTTCTTCAGATATCACCCAGGAGTGAAAGCGCTGGGCCTTGCGGCAGCTCGATCCTTAGTTTTCCAGGACCCGTCAGGCTCCCTCCATAGGGCCCTGCCCCGTCGGGGACCGTCCAAGAGAAGCGTCGTGGGAGGAAGCATAGGGAGGGCCACAGGAGCAGCGCCCCACAAATCTAACTGTGCTCACAGACACTGCAGTGCTTTTTTCATGTCGTCGTCTCAAGGGCCATGTTGTAGATATCATTTATTTAGAGTATCTCAGTTAATAAGAATTAAACAGAAATGAAATGATTGTACCACTGGTGGGGGGCGGGGACACTAACACAAAACCCCACCCTGTTTAATCTTTCAGGATAGTTGCATTTCACTGAGAGATCATGTCTATCTTTTTTATACTATAAAAGCATAAGGCGACTTTTATAAACCACCTTATTTGTTTTAAAGCTCTTTAAATACATGCCCAAAGTATTAATACTTATATGAAATACTCAATTTCAAAGCACGTGACAAATCAGCCGCTAAAGGCACGCTCATTGCCAGCTCTCAAAAGAAGAAAGTATTTAAATTTATTTTATTTTGTCCCTTTGAATAGCAGCGGAATTTCTTCCCAATCAGTCCTGGCGTCGTTTATCCTATTTGCCAGATCAATGGAGTCTCCACATTTCTTCTTTCGGGGAAAAGCAGCTGGAAAGAAGTAAAGTGAGAAGCGTTTCCTCTTTCTTCTGTGAATTTTATAGAGAGAGTAACTTGGCACGGACCCAGGTTCCCAGCATCTTACCCCTAAGGAGCTAGTTAGTGTGAAAAAAGAGAAAAAGGAAAGGAAACAACCCACTTGGGCAAACGCAGGCACCAATTCGCCGTCTCAGAACCAAGAGAAGGGGAAAGTAATGCATTTTCCCGGCGCTACCTGCAAGGCCAACGCGACCTCGCAGTCACGCCTCTGTTACGCACAGGCTATAAAATATGGATGGAGACAATGAGATTTGGGTCAAGGCATTAAATAAAGTAAAAGTTGCTTTATTCAATATGTGATGAACAGTCTCCATATTAAAAACCGCGGGGAGAAGTGTTCAAATGAAAAAGTATGTTTGAAACAAATTCATCTGTTCAATGTTCATAAATGTTTTAAGAAATGCAGACAAACGAGTCTTAAAATCCATATTGACTGTCCACAGTTGGAAAACTAATTGCATTTATTTAACCCAAAGGGTGAAGTAACTGAAAATTTGGCTTTTAATGATCAACGGGAAATACTTTTCCTAAGAAATTACCCAAGTGTTTGTTGTCGACTAAGCTACAATATTGTTATTACCCTTCTCTTGGCAGACGGCTAATGCTGTTAGACTGAGATTGATTTACAGAGGCAAGGTTTCTTCCAGGCCTGCAGAAATCTTAAAATCCGACTAAAAATCCTCTCTCGGGTAAGGGAATGTGTGTCTGAAGAATGCAAAGTCAAATGTTTACCTGAGACTTGGGTACTACTTAATGGCTATTACGTAAATTAAGTAACATTCACTCAGCGACATTATCTAGTGCTGATCAGGGTCAAATGGGGAGGCCTTATCCTGCTGGGTTATCTTCAATGTCTTTTCAGAATTTTTAAAAAAAAATAAGCTTGTTTCTTTAAACAAAGAAGTAGAACACAGCCACATAGCTTAACTGTCTTTATGAAATCTGCTGTCGGGGCCTACCTTTGGGGTTAGCCAGTACACTTAAGGTTAAGCTGATTATGACAGTTTCACTCTCTCATTCATCCTACATTTGCTAATTATTTATAAATTCCTTCTTGAGCAGGAACAGAATTATCTAAATCCACCAAAGCAAACTTCACATAGGTGTGAATCCAAATTCAGCCTTAAGAATTATGCAAATGAGTGCATGCTTTGCTTTCTTGTGTTAAAAATTGCGATTGTAAATTAAATAAATGAGAGATGTGGAAAAGCCTACATGGCTTGGTTTGGGTAAGCCTGAGTCAAATTTAAGACATAAACCGATAGCCAACATTAATTAATAGCAAAGAATATAGTGCACATGAGTCCCACTTATTGAAGAGACTGTCTTTACCCCACTGTATGTTCTTGCCTCCTTTGTCAAATATTAATGGACCGTAAAAATGTGGGTTTATTTCCGGGTCCTCTATTCTGTTCCATTGATCTAAGTGTCTGTTTTTATCCCAGCACCATGCTGCTCTGAGCACTGTGGCCTTGTTTGATCAGGAAGCAAGATTCATCCAACTTTGTTCTTTCTCAAGGTTGCGAAGGCCATTCGGCATCTTGTGTGGTTCCATATAAATTATTAAAATATTTGTTCTAGTTTTGTGAAATACTCCAATGGCATCTTGACAGAAATTGTGTTGACTCTATAGATTGTTTTGTATGGATATTTTAATGATGTTACTTCTTCATTTTCCATGAACATGGTATATGCTTCCACTTATTTGTATCTTTCTCAGTTTCATTATTCAGTGTCTTACAATTTTTAGAGTACAGGTCTTTCATCTCCTTGGTTAAATTTATTCATTTTCTTTTTGAGTTGCCTCGATACCTCGGTTACTTATAGTACATATTTGATGAGCTCCTTCTCTGTCCAGGAATCTATGTATTGGCAATTCTCTAGCAGATTTCTATGAAGGGGTCTTTCTACTATTTTCCAGTAGGTGGTGCTGAATTACAAGTTTTTAAGCCCTGTGACATCCCAAAGCTGACCTCTGTGGCTGCCTTTACTATAGCTGCACTGCTTGGGGGGTGGGGGTTATTTTGCCCTCTTGGTAATGGCGACCCTTGACTTCTGCAGGGTCCCCCTCACATGCCCCCACTGGAGATCAGTCACAGATAGAAACAGCGATTCAGTTTACAGATAATGTGCTCCTCAACCCAACACCAGGGGCAACTGGAGGTGAGTTTGGGGATTCTAATGGGTGACAGGATTCTGAGGCTCCATTTCTTTGGAATACCAACCACTCAACAGCAAATAGCTGTGGCAGAACACCTGCTTTGTGTCCCTGTCCCAGTCTCTCCAATGGCTCAGCCACAGTTTGCACCACTCACTCCTGCTGGAGTGCCCACTGAGACTCTCTGTTCCTCCCAGCCAAAGGAAATACCTGCTACAGCCAGCTTCCTCCCCTCTCTGGGCCAAGCCCACCACAAGCTGCCAGCTACACATCTGTGGCCTTGGCCAGTCTGAGCCCTCCTCCCTTCTTGCCTCCCCCATTTGTTTCAGTTTGTCCACCTTTAGGTGCTTCAATGCACAGATCTCTCAGATGTGCTTTTATATTGAGCAGGGAATCCTTTGTTGAGTTATGGCTAATCAACTCACTGAAATTTCAGGGGGAGAGACCAAGAGGATCTCTCACACCACCATTCCTCTCACATCACTGCTCTAAAATGTTTTTATTTGTCTGTAATTGATTCATCTACATTTCATTGATCAGATTTACATATATATATATATATATATATATATATATATATATATATGTGTATATATATATATATATCCATTTCCCAAGAAGATTGATGATTTTTTTTAATAGGTATTAACCAAACATTGTTGCCCATTCTCTTGTTTCATTTTGTGGCTCTAGTTCTCCTGTTCAGTCAAAATATACATGAGAAATGTTGGAGAAAATCCATGGAAAATGTTGATGGAGAAAAACACCTGTCTAGGAAAGGAAGGCAGAATCCAGACTCAGAGAGGACAACCTCTGCCAAAAGTCATAAGCAAACTTTTATTTTACTCTGGTGGCTCTGAGCTTCCTCATGCCCCATAGAGTGAAGATATCTATCATTTAGCTAGGTGGTACCTACACCAGTGGGAGGATGAGAGCCAGCGGTTGCTATTCTGGCTCCTGAGCTCTGACAATAAACTCATAACTATAATGTGAGTTTGGTTCCCAAAGGAAGAAAAGACAAACAACAGGCCTAGGGCTCCTTAGTAAGTTATTTCAGAGATAAGATGAACAGTTATTAAAAAATTAGAACTTGATATTTTGAACAGATAAGTAGTCAATTCTCATTCCTTCCAAATGGTGTAGATGATCTGCAGAAGACGGGAATCCCTTGATTCCCCTTTACTTTCAGAACTAGATGAAGTAATTAAAGATCATCCCCAGGAGAAAGTTCTTGGCCCTGAAGGAGCTACAGGATGGTTCTATACACCTTTGACTTAGCCCTCTCTGTAAACTTCCTTGACAAGCTCAATCACTTGAACTCAGGTGGATTCATCCCTGCCAGCCCTTGATTCAGATTATCTTAATTACTAAACGGGATAAAGATATAAAGATACTACATCTAGGATCAAACCCCTGATTAAAGTGCATATCAACTCTTGGAAAGGATCCTGACAGTTCTCATCCTCATTTGGAATCTAGGACACAGTAACTGGGCAGTTGTTTGGAGATGGGTCATTCTTTGTAAAAGATGTTTGTGTAGATTTTTTACCCTAATTACCCTCTAAATTCATAATAAATTCCTAAGCAACATTTTTTACTTCTATTGTATTCTCCTTTGGCCTCAAATAGAAGTTTCAACACATAGGAAGGATTCAAGTAATGCATATAGAACAGAAAAAGACATCCCCCTATACTACTGTGACCCTCTCATATAGAGTGATGAGAACTGGTTTTATAAGAGAGTGTTTAATTTTTACCATTCTTAAATAAATAACATATGTATAAATATATACGTACATATTTCTATTGCTCAAAGTTATAGTATACCGTACCCTAGTGTGGACATTTTGAGGTAAATTATTTTACCTTTGTCAATAATTCTGCCCTAAATATCTGACTCCATATTTCATTTACGAGGGAGAAAAGGTCAGCTTCTGCTTTGGCAGTAGTGGGGTACCACAGATTTCAATGGACTCAGGCCGCATCGATACAGGTGCCCCTGAGGTTAATTCAGTGAGCATTGGTTTTCAAAGCTAGGTCTTTGGGTGTGAAGAGCATTTGTTAGCCTATGGAACCCAGTTCTCGGTATATAGTTAAGCACATGGTTATTAGACAGACGTACATACAGAGACAGATGGACCTGGAATAGAAGCTGTCAGTGCCTAAGACTGGGACCCCCTTTTTGTACACCGCTGTCTTATTTGTGCTGAATCTTTGGTCAAAAGGTTGGTGTGTGGTCCTTTGTCAGTGTCCCTGGGATGCTAATAACTTTGAAAGGATGGCTTGCTTCTGTGCCCCAGATCTTATTTCCTTGTGTTTTGACTCAACAGTGGGTATTCTATTAATAACTGTTCTGCATATTAAATGGAAAGTTTTTTTTAAGATCTATTTTTCTTGCAAACCAGTAAGTATATTATGTGCCAGATGGTTCATTCCCATGAGTTAATGAGTGTACCCACACACTTCATGATTTGAAATATCCTGTGGACATTTCCTTTAGTGAAAGGATTGCTAGATTTTAATTTACATTTGTATGAAGTACATATTTGGTTTTTTTTCTGCTGACACCTGGAAAAAATAGATTTTTATTCATGATGTGTGAAATATTTGCCATTTATTTATATATTCTTCTATGCTTGGGACTTCAATTACGGAAATATAAGTTCTGGTCAAACTTTAAGATTACATTTTAATTATCAATTTCATTTAAATTAGAGTCAGAATATAGGTTCCTGATGTGTATGTGAGGGGCAATAGTTGACAGTATTCAAATGAATCATTCTTGTTACAATAAAACTTGTCAATTTAACTGATAAGAGTTGTTTACATTATCATGTTCAATTAATAGGCTAATCATTTATAGCCATTTAAGAGAAAGGATATTCTTGTAAAGTAGTAATTCTAAAATGTTCTAAGATTGGCATAGACAGAAAATTACATTTGAATTTACTTTGAGAAAAGCTCCAGATGAAAGCCATCACAATTTTAGATATTTTCAAGTAATTGGGTAATTATAATTCATTCATGTAACTGAGTTTACATAATAGTTTATGCTTTAGAGATTCCAGGATATAAAAGAGTGAACACAAAAATCAAATAAACTCATGACACAAATTGTTTATATCCACAAACTATACATTTAAAAGTTTTTAAATGAATAATATTTTTATAGCACTCTATAAATGGCTGCAATTTATATGTGCAACAAAATTATATGGGCCTTTAGCAGCCCACAGTCCATGGTGCCCACCACAGTCCATGGGATCCATTTAATGTTGAACTTTAACAAAAGATTCTCTAATAACTTGTGAGGTGGTGAAACAAGAAGCCATGTGGGGCTTTTTTGCCTCCCCCGTATTTCTTATATCAGCTAAGAATCAGTTCAGGTATCTGTGGAGAGAGTACATTATCCTACCAAAGCTCTTGTCTATTTTTGCTTGGATTTCAAACCAAAATTAGATTGTGGATATATCACATTAAGTAACCCGTTTCCCTCCAGCCTGGTTACGTTGCCCTAATATTTTCAAGTACTTTATTCCTCCTGTATTACATTTCCCTCTTCCTTTATCCCCCCCCCCATACATCTCTATATATTTTTTTCCTTCATTCAATTTACTCTGCTGATGTTTAGAAAGAATATTATAACTCAACCTTTGTATAACGGTTTATTACCTTCTGATCCTGATCTTTTAAAGGGCTTTGACAGGTAAATTGTACTTACTTCAGCTAATTGTATGTATTTATGTCATTTTAAGTTTAACTTTATCACTAGTTGTCAAATTCTCTCCTGTGGCCTTTTGAATGTTCTGATGTAGTTGGCAATATATTTTTAGTGACATTTCAATTTTGTTTTGCAGTGTGCTCAAGTTACAAGAAAACAAACAACTAAAAGGTAAACCTGAGCCGACACAGGCTGGAGTTAAATTTTAGGACTCTTTGGGAAGACACTACTTCTGTTGAAAGGATTGGCTTCTGGGTCCATCAGAACCCGGAGCCATTCAGCCACCATCTGGAGGTTGAGGCCTGTTATGTGGGATATGGGAACAGGGACAAGAGAGCCTCCCCGAACAAGTCCAAGGCGTAGATTTCATTACCAGCTTCATGTTTTCATTTTTTGTTTGGTGGTCAGTGAAACCAAATCTTTATAAATCTTTCGGTTGTTTAGTGTTTAGCATTCTCCATTAGCACATTAATTAATATTCTGCTTAATGGTTTACTTTGTTTCTTGCCCCATGACCCATTTATCCCAGGTGCTATAAGTCGCTTTTTGCACCCGTGTCTCGCCCGATCTCTGCTGTCTCTCCTGCACCTAGTACCAGGCACGGTGCCTGCTAAACAACACATGTTTCATGACTTTCAGTTGCTATGACTCTCACGCAGACAATTCTCACTTCACTATAAACAGAAACATGCATTGCACACTACAGATTACAATTTGTGTGGTTTTCCCTTAATTTTATTAATTTGGGGGGGGGGGAGCAATGAACCTTTTTGATGTGATACGTCCATTGGCTAACTGTGCTGTAACCCCCTATAGCCACCCCGTCCAACACAGCAGCCACTAGCCACATGGGGCTATAGAAATTCAACTTTAATGGAAATTAAATGAAATTTGATAAAAAATCATTTGTTTATGATTTTATATTCCTTTAGGAAATAGCTGCTAGTTCACATCTACACTGGCGCGGGCAGGGCCATTCCTGGTGCTAAGCGGGGCAGACGACATAAACTTGACTGCCATCAGAACCTCAGGGCAAGCCCTTCCTCTCTCTGAAACCAATAAAACATATATTTTTAAAAAATCTCCGAGTAAGATGAAAACGCCAGGAGCTAACGCGTCGAGTGACGCTGTGGCAGTTCCCTGGTTCCCGTCCACGTCCTGGAGACCGGCCTGGCTGGCTCTGCCCGGGCCGCTGGCAGGCGTGTCTCCCGGGCACTGTCACTCTGTCCTCAGGCAGAGGCAGGGGTCGCCCGGGGTGCTGGGAGCAGGCGCCTCACCGCTCGCCCCCCTCTGGGCCGCCACGGGCGAGCCCTGGAAAGGGGGTGCTCGTTCAGCCTAGGGGGAGTCACTTTCCGGCCGAGAGACCTGGGGGAGCCGTGCTTCCTGCCCGGCGAGGTGAGGACCCACCCTCCCCGCATCACCGAGAGGAAGCCGGTCCCCGACGCGGGACAGAGGCAGCGAGGAGGCCACCCCGGCCGGGGCAGCGGGCGGCACCGGGGAGCAGAGCCGGGCCGCCGGGCCGTCGGGCCGCCAAAAGAGAGGGCCTCTGAGGGCTTCCCTGCTGCCGCTCCTGTAAGGAGCCTTTGGTAGCTTGTACACGGCGACGAAGATGACGGGCCCCGACGAGACGCGACCGCCACGGGCCGCGAAGCCGCGGGGAGAGGAGAGCCCCGGGGAGGCCGAGCCCAGCTCTCCCCTCGCGGCTCTCGGCGAACAGAAACGAGGAGCCGGTGTCAGAAGCCCAGGGATTTTGTTGTTCATTTTTAATGCAAACATTTCCAAAATGTGTTCTATAGAACCATTTACTGGCTAAAGGAGGCTGGCTCCATGGTAAATAAATTTAGAAAATACTCGGATAAGATGAAATAAGTTGGAAAAATAGCTGAAAGGCTTCTCAGGACTTATTATACAAACGTGCGTTGTGGTTCCCTAAGAGGCCAGAGGGGAGATGGAGAATTTCCTAAGCTTTTGTAGGGTTACTCGGGATTTTAGATAAAGCCTCAAGGCAGAGAAAGGTGAGTGTAAGCAGCTTCATGTCACTAAGGGCAGCCACCAGCACAAGGTGACGGTGTGATGGTGCCGATGAGAATGTTTAATGAGTGGATACCTGTCAAAAATGCGTGAAGAGAAACCTGCTTTTCTCCAGAATTGTTTTCCTTCCTATCAAGATAAGAACAGAAATCTTAGTTCAAGGTCTTCCATTGATGCTCCAGACTAAGCAGCAGGAGTGTAAAGGGTTCCACACGCCCTCAAGTTGCCATTAGCTAATCAGAACCATTGTTCAGTGATAATTATCTTTTATTAAATGTCCAGTGAATCAGAATGTTCTTACTGTTTTTCAATTAAAGTGTGGAATAGCCAGAGCAGACCCAGTAGCACAGAGGCGACAACAGGCCCGGGGAAGCAGCCATTCCCCGGGGCTAATTGAGCACTTAAGAGCTTAAGTTAACTTCTTGATGCAGCCAGTGTGTCTGCTGTCATTCCTAAAGGCTGTTCCTGCAGAGAGTTCTTACAAACCAGAGAGCCTGTAAGAGGGTTCGAGGTGAAAACTGCTCAGAATTTTTAATTTCATCAAAGCATGGTGCTATTTTATTTTCTTCTCATTTGTTAGAAATTCACACCATAGCCTAGGGGATGAAAGGAAGAAAGGTGATAGCAAAATAGACGCAATATGAGAGCTCAGGGTAGGCTGGTAAAGGAGTTTTATACTGAATTAAAATGTATTTACAGCCTGGCCGGCGTGGCTGAGTGGTTGAGTGTCAACCTATGAACCAGGAGGTCACGGTTCGATTCCCGGTCAGGGCACAGGCCCGGGTTGTGGGCTCGATCCCCAGTAGGGGGCGTGCAGGAGGCAGCTGATCAACGACTCTCTCATCATTGATGTTTCTCTCTCTCCTCCTTTCCTCTCTCTGAAATCAATAAAAACATATTTTTTTAAAAATAAAAAAGTAAATGTACTTACACACATGCTTAGACATGCACACAGATATACACAACTATCTGAAAGATCAAAGCAATTGATGGCAAAGAGACTCAAACATGACAATTCACACACGACAGTGGATTAAGTGTGTCTACTTCCTTCTCAGAGAATTAACAGTAATGCCCTTTAAATGTTTTTGGTGGTGTTCCATGAAAAGCAGAAAGAGCCTAAATATACCAGGATAGAATGAGCTAGCTACTTAAGAGTTAAGTTTTCTATGGGAAAGAGAAACACAGTGAAATACTACATCACAAATTACCATTTTTATGTCACTACCCCACCACGACTTTAGCACTAAGCCTGCTACATCTTCACACTCTCATTAGGATATAATGCATATTCATGGTCCTAATTATATAGCCACTTTCTTGACTTGTTTTAATTGTGCATAAAGACACTGTGACAGGAGACCTGACCTTTTCAAGATCATTTTCTCTCCATTGCTTTTCACAAAGCTATTAACTTGTCTTCTTCTCAAGGATTGCAATAATTTATTTCCCATTAATAAAAAATTCCTGGTGCCACGCAAATTAAAATTTATTCAGCAAATAGAATTTTTGGGGTTATTTTCTAATGGCTTTAAATACTTCCAGCTTAGAAAGAAAAATAATATTAATGGGCACAGGCGGAGTGGGTAATTGCATACATTAGAGAAAAATGAATATACAACCGATGCCGTCCTTTGCCTCACATCAATTACCCAGAAATGTTGCTTTACTTTTTTTTTTTTTTCTCAAAAAAACATATTAAATCATTTATTTCAGGAGGTATCATTATGGTCTTGAAATTATCCCTATTGTATGAAAAACTCAGCAACTTACACACATAAGCAACACATGTTGGTATTAAGGAAACCAGACCAAGTTAAATGTGAGTGGGTGTAAATCAGATTATTTAAGGGGTTCACTTAGCTAAAGGGGCAACTGAACTTCAATTTAATGCAAGCAAAAGATCAATAAAATGCAAGGACTCAGACCAAGGTACCTGCCTTTCTCTTTGTAATCAAGATTATCCCATGAGAGGGAGAAATATCCAGAGGATGTTGCTTTGGAGCCTCATTACCCTGAAGGAGGGGATCTTCATGCTACGCACATTTTTCTTTGTGTTTCATGTTAATGTGATGAAACTCTGGTGTTCAAATGTTTACATGCAAACTGTTTTAGACATAAAGCTCTGTGGGTAGCACAAAATAATTACTGTCAACCTATTTGCTCCGTATAAAAATAGTATCAGTGCCTAAAGGATGCCATTTGCATATGACATGATACTATAGAGAGAGAACTTTAAAGATTCCAACCAAAAAAAAAAACACAACAACCCTACTAACACTGATAAATGAGTTCAGCAAAGTAGCAGGATACAAAATTAATATTCTGACCTGTACTCAGAAAATTATAAGACATTTAAGAAAGAAACCGAAGAAGATACGAATAAATGGGAGCATATACTGTGCTCATGGTTAGAAAGAATTAACATCGTTAAAATGTCCATATTACCCTAAAGTAATTTGTAGATTTAGTACAATTCATATCAAAATACCAATGGCATTTTTCACAGAACTGGAACAAATACTAAAATGTATATAGACCCACAAAAGACCCTGAATAGCCACAGCGATTTTGAGAAAGAAGAACAAAGTTGGAGATATCATGTTACCTGATATCAAACTACACTAGAAGGCTACAGAAATCAAAACAGCATGGTACTGGCATAACAACAGCCATAGAGATCAAGGGAATAAAATACAGAGCCTGGAAATAAGCCCACACCTATGTGGTCAATTAATATATGACAAAGGAGCCAAGAACATACAGTTGGGTAAAGACAGTCTATTCAATAAATGGCATTGGGGGAAAAAGACACATGCAAAAAAAAAAGAAAAAAAGAAAATAGACAACCTTCTTACACTATATACAAGAATAAGCTCAAACAAGATTAAAGACTAAATGTGAGATACAAAACCATAAAACTCCTAGAAGAAAACTTAGGCAGTAAATTCTCTGACATTGCTCTTAGTAATATTTTTTTCTAGTATATCTCCTTAGTCAAGGAAAACAAACAAACAAACAAACGAACAAATTGGACTATGAAAAGCTTTTGCATAGCAAAGGAAACTATCAACAAAATGAAAAGACAACCTATTGAATGGAGGCAGACATTTGCCAATAATATATCTGATAAGGGATTTATATCCAAAATTTATAAAGAACTCATACAACTCAACACCAAAAAAACTAAACAATCCAATTAAAAACTGAAATAGACACTTCTCCAAAGGGGACATATCGATGACCAATAGACATATGAAAAGCTGCTCAACAGAGAGAGGCAAATTAAAACCATGATGAGATATCACCTCACACCTATCAGAAATCAATAAATCAGCACAAGTGTTGGCACGAATGTCGAGAAAAGGGAATCTTTGTACATTGAAAATTGGTGTAGTCACTAAAAAAAAACAGGTTCTTTAAAGATTAAAAACAGAACTACCTTATGACCTAGAGATTCCACTTCTGGGTATATACCTAAACAAATCCAAGTCCCTGATTTGAAAAACAATATGCACCACTGTGTTCATTGCTGCCTTATGTACAATCACCAAGATGAAGAAGCAACCCAAGTGCCTATCGGTAGACAATTGGACAAACACATATAAACGCTGGAATATAACTGGGACAAAAAATGAATGAAGCCTTACCATTTGCAACAGCATGGAAAGACCTAGAGGGAATTATGCTACGTGTAATAAGTCGGACAGGAAAGACAAACGCCATATGATTTCACATACATGTGAAATCTGAAAAAACAAACAAAAGGGGAAAAGTCTCAGATACAGAGAACAGACTGAAGGTTGCCACACGGAAGGAGAGTGGAAAGATGCAGGGACTGAGAAGTACAAATTGGTACTTAGAAATAGTGAGGGGGATGTTAAGTACAGCACAGGGAATATAGTCAATAGTATCGTCATGACTATGTACGGTGCCAGGGAGGTACTAGAATTATCAGGGGGATCAGTTCATAAATTATATAATTGTCTAACCACTATGCTGTACACCTGAAACTAATATAAAATAACACTGACTGTCAAATGTAATTTAAAACTAAAAAAATAATAAAAGAATGGCATTTCAACTTGGAACCATCATAAGCATAACTCTTTTGGGTTTTTGACATACTAATTGTGTTGGACCAAGAAGGGTTAGAAAGCCCAAGGGAACTGTGGGTTTGAATTTTTTTCAATGGAAACAAAGCTCTTTGAGTGTTTTCTTCATAGTTTAGAAAATTCGAAGATGGTGGAGTTGGTGGACTATCTAGTTAACGTGGCAAATGGGGCAATTTTCCCCCTTAAATAGAGGACTTCATTGTCTGATCCAATCTAATTTTAAAGACTTTTTTTGTCTTCTCTCACAGTCCAAAAGAAAACAGAAAACTGAAGGATGAATTATTATTTTGATGCTGTACATTGTGCAGTGAGATTTTACATATATTATTTCATTGCATCCTCAAGATAATTCCTTGAGCCAGTTAGGATAGTTTCTAGCATCCTGTTTTACGGATAAGAAACGGAAGGCCCATAAAAGTGAAACTATGTGTTTAAGATAATAGACTAATGAATTAAGGAGCCAATAGTCAATCAAAAGCTCTGTACCCTTTCCAACATGACTGCCAAATTAGCTCACATCAGCTGGCCTTATTAGCCTCCGTAGCAGTGGTTTTCGACTGGGGCAATATTGCTCTCCAAGGGAAATTGTATGGTGTCTGAAAACATTTTTGGTTGTCACAACTCGTGTGTGTGTTGGAGGGTGCTATCGGCATCCAGTGGGCAGAGGTCCAGGGTGCTGCTAAACATCCTACAGTGCACAGCTCCCACGGCTAAGAGTATTTGGTTCAAAATGTCATATTGCCATTGTTGAGAAGTCCTGGTCTATAGACATGAGATAAAAAAGAAATAAAATAGAGGTAAACAACTCCATAAATAAAACACTTTATAGACTCTGAATTTTTAGTTGGACTGTAAAGTGTTGATAAAGTCTCTGCAAAAACAATAAAAATAAAGATGGGAGATAACCCAAAGCAAACAAATAGAGCCAGAATATACAGCAAAACAGTCCTCAAGAGAAAACAAATCCTGTGAGGTAAAAAAAGGTGGGGGAGTAGAAAGATAATGTCTAGATTAAAGATCAAGGAAGGTCCAAAGCACAGAGCAGATGAAAAAACCTCAAAACCTGTGCAGAAATAAAGGACAAAGATGCTGTGAATCACTGGACACATGTAGTTCCACCCAACTGGAATGACAACTAAACTAGAGAAAAACCATCCTGAATAACCAACTGCAACTGAAGACGAGCTGGACAGCACCCCCATAACCAAGGAGGAAAAGGGGAGACCACATAGAGACCTGTAGGAAGGGCGGAGGCGAGAGGGCTGGCGGGGCTCCCACAGGCAGCAGCTGAAGGCCCGGAGGGAGATCTCAGCTGCGGGGGCTCCCACTGAGGGCTCAGGGGCCTACACCCCGGGCTGGGCTCCCCAGCCCAGAGCACAGACCTGACACAGGGGCCCACGTAACATCTGGCCGTGAAAAGCAGCCGGGTCTCTGTCTGCCAGGGAGAGACGCCTGGACATGCAGGCCCCTCTTCAAGAGCCAGCGCACAAAGTTTCACGGGCAGCCACTCACCTTGGGCTCCAGCGGAGGGAGGGCAGAGGGGCCTGGATGGTGTGAGGACCCAGGGTTGTGGGGTCTGGAGACAGAGCTGGGAGGGTGGCCATCTGGATCCCTGTGCCGAGTCATTCTCCCGGGCTGCAGAGAACATCTTTCTCAGGCAGACTTTTGCCAGCCAGGCAGCTTTTGCCTGGGGGGGAAGTAATTGGCCCACCCACTGGACAACCTCTTGCCCCACCCTGTGTTTACGCCTTGCTGTGCCTACAGCCTGTGGCTCATTAAGAGAATCAGATTAATCAGCCTGCAGGCAGAGGCTGACCTCTGGGAGCTTTGAGTCTTTGCCTGATCTGCTTCTGGATCCGGGCCTTGGAAAAGCAGACTTTGGTGTACATCTTGGTCCTGCCCAACCGCACCCAGCCCCAGCAGAGGGGACCTCAAGCTGTGGATTGTTGATAGCTCCAAACAGGGTACCAAGGCCAGTCATAAACTGCGTCTGACATTGGCCTGCACCAGAGACCTTCCAAAAAGACTGAGAGTCCGACCAGGCCTACCTAATACACAGAAACAAACCCAAATAGGCAGCCAAAATGGGGAACAAAAAACAAGCCCCAAATGAAAGAACAAGAGAATAGTCCAGAAGAAGAGCTAAGTGAAATGGAGATGACCAATCTATCGGTTACGGAGTTCAGAATACTGATCGTAAGGATGCTGAGAAAAGATACAGAAACTATGAAGGAAATGAAGGGTGACGCAGCAGAAATAAAGAACACACTGGAAGGAACAAACCGCAGGTTAGAGGAAGCTGAGGATCGGATCAGCGAGTTAGAAGACAGGGTAAAATTACGCTGTTATTTGTCTTTGTTTCCAGGCCTAAATGTGTGAAGTCATCATTCCGTCTTTCCCATCCTTCGGGCCTCATATCTGATATCCTGCCAATCCTGTCGGCACTTCCCCTCTGGCTTCCCCCCATTCCTTCCTCGGGCCCACACCGATTCAAACCTCATCGCCTCCTGCCTGGCCTCCGCTCACATACATTGCCGATTCCTCACTTTTTTCCAAGTACCAGTGTCTAAACTTTTTTATTGATTTCAGAGAGAGGAAGGGAGAAGGGGAGAGAGAGAGAAACATCAATGATGAGAGTCATTGACGGGCTGCCTCCTGTAAGCCCCGACTGAGGATCGAGCCCACAACCCGGGCATGTGCCCTGACCGGGAATCGAACCGAGACCTCTTGGATCATAGGTCGATGCTCAATCATTGAGCCACGCTGGCCGGGCAGTCTAAACTTTATTCTTTCAGACATATCATGTAGCCATGTTCTGTTTCTATGTATTATTGCTTTGGAATTGACTTGTGCATGTGTTTTCTTACATAGATATAAGTCTCCTGTCCTGCTCTCACTCCTGACCCACTCTATTAGCTACAAGATGCAAAAACTGGCCTATAATCAGCATTCAGTTAATACGTGTTGAATAGGTGGACAAATTAATGAACACCTGACCTGTCATATTCTTCCCGACTCCTCAAGACACAATTGCCTGAATTCCCACACAGTTTTATCTGTGTTTGTCTTTTGGAGCCCAACTCTGGATTCTCAGATTAATGCCTCTATCGTTTCACCAATCACTGCTTCCAGGAGCGATCAAGAACCGCACTAAAACATCAATGGAACAAATATTTCTCCCTATAACTAAAAATTATTATTTTGCTTGACCACTCTTTTTTCCTACCTAGGTCATCTCAATATTCCTACTTAAACAAAACTCTGTTTAAACAATACCTTCGACATTGTAAAAATCACCTTAGCATCCATCCATTAGCACAACTTAACAAACTCATTTTCTTCTGCACCTAGATAAAAGTAAATTAAAGAATGCAGATTAAACCTAGCAGTGCGTCTACCCCGCTGTTTCTCATTTGCTAATGTAATCAAGGCTGCAGGAGGACGATCTGCCTGCATTAGCCTATGTTTTCATTGTCTGTTTCTCTCATTTTTTCAGTCCTTATTTTTTATGCCACACACCTGAGTCTTTCACACCTTTTCAGTTGTCACAAAATACAACAACGAAGGTTTGTACGTCTCCTTCCAAAGTGCTTGTGCACACATGCTTTTACTTGATTCCGTCACAACCACAAGGAGGTTTGTCTGTGACGGGAACATGCTTTATAGAAATTAACTGATTTATGCAAAGCTATACAGGGAATGCACGTAAAGCAGGGGATCTGAACCTAGGCTTTGCGATCCAGAAGCTTTGCTCTTTTCAGGTGCTGCCTTAAACCCAGGGACCACGGAGAAGATCCTTCAGTTAGGACAATGGACCGAGAAATAAAAAGTCACCCTGGCCGGTGTGGCTCAGTGAGTTGAGCATTGCCCTGGGCACCAGAAGGTCGCCAGTTCAATTCCCCGTCCGGGTTGCAGGCTCAGTCCCCAGTAGGGGGTGTGCAGGAGGCAGCTGACCAACGTTTCTCTCGCATCGATGTTCCTCTCTCTCTCTCTCTCTCTAAAATCAATAAAAACATTTAAAAAAAAAAGAAAGAAAAAATCATGTTTGAAAAA
The DNA here is from genome assembly GCF_054644295.1 of Miniopterus natalensis. Lineage (NCBI taxonomy): Eukaryota > Metazoa > Chordata > Mammalia > Chiroptera > Miniopteridae > Miniopterus > Miniopterus natalensis. Next base: position 3,131,956 of record NC_142096.1, read on the forward strand.
TAGTTCTACCAAACCTATTCTATCACCTTTAGTATCTCTAATTTGTTTATGGAAAAATTCCACATAAGACAATCCCAGAAGGAGAAAGAAAGAAGTGGAACGAATAGAAACTTCCCCCTTTTTACGTAGTAAACACCGCCCTTTGTTTCCAAACGCTGTAGTTGCAGATGCAAAATCCTAAGTCCCCGTAAGTGCCCTACGTTTCAGGCTACTTTATTACCAAATAAAGATTTCCGATTGAATTTGAAAAAGGAGCTAATACTTTATGCAGGTATTAGATTTCGGCTAATAGAAATGTGAGAATACTAGTTCACAGTGGACACTGCTTTCATGTCTTCCAGGAAATAAATCGCCGCGTGTTCGAGTTCTATCATTATGCTATTACCACTTTATTTCTAGTGCATAATAAAACCCAGAGACACATCTCTTTTGTTCACAGTGTGTGACCCTGCAAAAGAGAGGACGTCTCTGCTGGCCGGTCTGCTAGTCCGGGAGACAAGGCCTGTCATTAAAATCTTGCATACTATCAAGTCAGAAAGCAGACTTAGACCGCAATTACGTCCCTATGCGCGGCTGCCCATTGCTCCTGACAGGTATAAATTAGATCTCGCCAGGTTGCCTACAGATTAATGAGTTCCAGGATTGACATTCAATTGTTTGAGAGTGAAAGGCAGAAGGGGGAGGCAGGAGCGAAGTCTCTATACACCTGTGATTAGAGGGTGTTTTCTCCCCCTGCGTATTTTTTCTTTCTTCCCGGTGTGGCTCGGGCGATGACTGACACGCCCGTCCGAGGACCCCTTCCCCGCAGCCGGAACGTGCAGCTGCGGCAGGGCTGGAATGAGTCACCGAGAGCGGCCCCGCAGCTGCCGGTTGTGGGGAGCTGTGCTATCAGCGAGCGGGGAAGCCTCGTAATTAGCCGGGCGGGGGCTGCAGCTGCTCGCCTGACCCCGCGACTGCACAAATTGTGGGTGGTGGTCGGCGTCAAGATCAGTCTCACCTAATCACTGTAAGCATGTCCCCCCGTTCTCATGACTGCCAAAACTCAGACTTTCCTTACTCGTTTAAATACTCTTCTTATTAGATTTCCTTTTGTGCCTAAACTCCTACTTGTCTATCAGCATTTCTAAGAGTGTACAGGTGCAGCGGCAAATCAGGCACAGAGGAGCGTACTCTGTGTCTCTGCAAGCCTGGGCCCACGGGTGCCTGCCCTGCGGACAGGACGCGCCCTGGAAGATCATTTCCCAGCCCGCACTTAGACGCCACTCTGCGGGCTGAGAGTCATTCAAAGCCCTGCTTCTTCTATTCTACCTCCAGGCCCCCTTTCACTCACCTGCCACTGCTCCTTTCTGCCCTCATCCAACTCCCCAGAACTCTACTCAATTAAAGCACAAGAGGCTGTGCATGGACAATAAGCCTCAGCCTCGTGGGAATCAGGGCGTTTTATTTGTCATTCTGTCACCTGAGATCAAACCAACTTATCTGACATTGATTTTCTTGACAAGGCTGTGGCTAAGTGCCCCCCTCTCAATATTGCCCACCCACACTGCAGAATTTAAACATGTCTTTATGGATTTCAGAGAGAGGGAGGGAGAGGGGGAGAGAAACATCAATCAGTGATGACAGAGAGTCACTGATCGGCTGCCTCCTGCCTGCCCCTGCTGGGGATCGAGCCCAAAGTCCAGGCTGTGACCTGCTTCCTGGTTCATGGGGCGGTGCTCAACCACTGAGCCACACCGGCCAGCACGCACTGCAGAATTTATAAGACATGTCTAGTATTAGTTTGTTCGGGTAACTCACTCCATTTTCTTTGCAGCAGCAAACTGAACAAAGTCTCCTGCCGCCTTGAACATATTGCTAGTCTTCGGGCCGCAATCACTGGGCATCGGGAAGCATGTATTTCAGCTACAATACTTTTTACTGAATCTTAAGAAATGTAAAACCTCTTGTTTTTCTCATCTTAGAAGAGTTTTGGTGCTCACTGTCTCTCCCAGAGGTTTCTCAGACGGAGGAAGGGGCGTCATCTCCTTCTGAGCTGGCAAGAGCAGCTTGTCCAGGCATTAGCCTTTGCAGGTTTAGGGAAGAAACATGTCCTTCATTTTTAAAATTGTTATTGTTAACCAAAGCACCAGAATGCTCCTCCCACTCACGTGAGTTCCTCATATTTCAGGAATCCATTAGGAGCTCCACTGTGAGGATATACAATTCACAGTAAAAATATCTGTAATGCAAACATCCACTGATTAACATAAGAGTAATTTGCCGGGCTAGCTGCGGATGTTTGTTTTGCAGATTTGTACACTGGGTAGACATCGTGCATTAAAACAAGTTCTCCATGATGCTCCATGGCAAAAAAAGAGCCTTTTTCCTTGACCATGAGAAGACGGGTGCTAACTTTTAGGCGAACATTGATTTAAGCTTTAGGAATGTCAAGGATTTCACAAGATCTCTGAAATCTCTTTTCCTTCACCTTCTTTCTATCTATAGGATATAATTCATTGGGGCCTCATGTGATAGTTTTTCCTTTAGGGGGGTTTACTAAAACCAATGGTACTTGATGGTAGGATGCATTGCCTTGGGCCAGAATATTTTACTCATGTGGCAGACCAACGTTTATCATTCATTTCCTTCCACTTAAATTTCAAGAAAAGAAAGGGAAAGCAAGACAGAGGATTTTTCATATATATATATGAAACATATATATATATGTTCCAATATCTAAAACTGCTGGTTTCCTTTGTCCTAAGTTATATGACAAGAATTTTAAAGACTTGTTTCAACCCCACCCAAACAAGTTCTGGTTCTATCTAATTTGTGGGCCCATTTTATGAGCAATAGAATTTTTATTAATATAGTAGTCATGTATTTTTTCTTCTTTGATCTTCAATACAGACATGCTTTCCCAGCAATGACATGTTTTGGCAAAAGTTAAGTTTTTCTCCTGCTTAAATTAAATTAGATATAATTATAATCGTTTTAGGTTTTATAAAATGTACCCATAGCATGACTAGGGTTTGGTTTGAAAACAAAGTCATATAAATAAAAACTGACCTGCAATACATGTCATAATTCCTTCTAGATGATAAAATGGGTTTGAATGAGTTAGCACCTACTCAAAGCTTTGGTATGTGGACCCTGAATCTTTGAGACCCATGTGTGTTTACACATAAAAAAACAATATACTATTTCAGAGGGCAAAATCACAACCATGAAAAAGCTTTAGGACATCAAATAGCTCTTAAAAATCAACAATTGGATGAGTTAACTCAAAATGAATCGGAAACATATGGATTAAATTTCTCTTACCAAACACATGCGTTTAAAAAGAAAAGAGAACTTGGAAAATGTTTTGAATTTTCTCAAACTCCAAGATATTTGAAAAATAATTTGAAGCAAGTATGGCCATACTTCTTTTCAAAACCTCCCAGTAACTGTGGTGAAATCTATGGACTAAAATGCAGTGTGAACACACAATGGAGGCCACAAGGTGACATGGGTTTGGGGTCAAGCTCCTTGTACTCAAATCACTCCTTGTACTCAAATCCCTGTACTCAGATCACTCCCCGGTTCCATCCCTTACTAGCTGTGTGGCATGGAGTGAGATCCCTGACCTTTTCAAGCTTTTTCCTTTTCTTTTACTTTTCCATCTGTAAAATGGGGATCATAATAATATTGATCTCATTGGGACTGTTCTGAGTATCAAATGAGATAAGGCATGAAAAGTGCTTAGAATGGTGCTTAGCAGGTAGCTACAAATCAGCTTTTATTACTGATAAGGAAAGGAGCCTTGATTATGGGAACTAAATGAGGTAAGTGTCTGCCCCGTTACATACATCAGAAAAGCGCCTTCTCTGTTAGAACTTACATCTTTAAGTTCTGATTACTCTATAAAAATAATGAATCTTTTCTTAGAATTAACTAGAAACATGGCCTCAGGCTTCACTTCCACAGAAGAATGGACATAAGAAGAAACCAACAGAGAGATTCCTGATGTTACCGGACCAGTTTACACACCCCTTCCAGACCACTTACGACAAGACACTTATCTGTGGAAAGAGGAATAGAATTCTGGTATAAATTTTAATAATCGCACCAGCGATTACCTTTAGATGCTGCAAGTTCATTACCGCTTAAACAATTACAGAGGCTCTTGGTAAATGGCCCATGGAGTGACTCAGGCATGGAATTAACCTACCTTTCGTTCCCTGAAGCTATGTCCCATGAAGGAGGCCTCATATTGCTTTGTGTCTGTACAACCAATACCCCTGCTCCTTTCAAAAAATATATATTTAAAGGGGTTAAACCCAGAATCCTAGCTGAACTGACCCTTAAGTGATTAAAAGTAGAAAAAAAAAATCCAGCAGCAAAAATTACTTTAAAGGACTACCGTCTTTCTCTTGCGGCTTTCTTACCTCCAGTTACGACTGGCTGGGCTCTGCGGTCGGGATGCCGATTGTCAGGCAGCTGCCCCGTCCCAGCCCGGGGATTCCCTGCGGGGTCTTCAGGGATAGAGGCATTTTGTGCCATGGAAGGATGAGTACTGGGTTAATGACCGCGGAGGATCTCTTTTTCCAAAGCTCCAGTGACATTCAAATGGCATTTTAGGTGCTTAAAGTGCTTCTGACTAATAGGGACACTGAAATGGGTTCACTGAATTTGTGAGAATATTCCTTTGCCATGGAATATTTTTTCTACCACGGAAGAAGTGAACATTGCAACTTTGAAACTGCTGTCCTGAAAGGATCTTTAAATAAATTTCTATTTTAGAGAATCGCCATTTGTGAATTTTGGAATATGCTATTTTTTCAGCCCTTTTTGGGGGGGGACTCTAAAGGGTTACAGGCTCATTGAATGTGAGGGTTTGCAGGAAGTCTCACCCCGTCTCTCAAACCATGCTTCGATCTTTCACGAAGACAAGTCGCTTTGCCACCTGCGCTTCGGATATTGAAGAGCTGCCGTGTCAGGCAACCGTGCTTGTCCGAAAGCTCCTCTGCGTGTTCAGGCGACGTCGTTCCTGTAGAAAACTCACCGACTGGCCTCCTTATGTTAACTGATCCCCCGCGGCACGGCCCGAAGCCCCGGCCACGTCCCCAGTACCTGTCCCCAGGCCAGTTTGTTTGACCAGGACGCCTGCTGGCCGGCAGGCGGTGCTCGCGTGGGGCCTCCCGCCGCGCTCTCCTCTCGGCGCCTCGCTCGCCTCCGCCTCTCCCAACGGGCGGTGCTCCGCACAGTGGTGTCCCCGCAACACGGCCAATGGCCTGATCGTCATCAACTTCGGGCCAATGCGAAACAAGTTTCCGTGACCTTTGACGGCCTTCCGCGACCTTTAGAGCTGACTCGCGATAGGCTTGAAGCTGCTCCGCGCAAAGCAGAGAAGCAAAGAGCAGACCTGGTGCCACCGGACTGCCCCTCACGCAAGAATCCCGGCAGCAGCCGCCCCCGGGGCTTGAGACGAGCCCAGGCTGGGTGAAGGCATCGACCGCGAGACTCGGGGAAACACATGCTTCTGTCACTCGCCTGGTTTGTCTGTTTCCGACCCTATTGCTACGTAATCTCCACAAAGAACCAAATGTGGAATGGGGTGCTCCCGGCCATTGTCATTTTGTTCCGTTTAGAATGCTTATCAGGTGTCTTGGGAATCTTTATATTGTCCTTTAACGTAGTCACTATACTCAGGTTTTTTTCAGATTGATCCGCCTTTTATCAGTTAGCAACCAAAGCTGTTCATGCCCAACATTTACCGAAACTGAAGACCTGGGTCATATTCCAGGTTCTGGGTCTGCCGCCAGTTTGATGCCTTCAGAAAATGCAAGTTTCTTAAGATAATTTGTCTAAGTCTTTGAAACCACAATCTCCAGCAGACATCGATACCCGGCTTTATCAATATTCCTTATAAATCACTTGAGGGCTTTCATACAGGTTAAATTGATGTCCAACAAACAGATACACTTGTGACGATATGGAAAACCTACCAGTGAACCAAAACCCCTCTCTCCTCGACACGGAAGGCTTGGCCGAACATCCTTCATTTTATTTCTCGTGGATGTTCTCCCAGAAGCTTGAAGCAGGTCAAAACAGGGTGACCCGTTAGCTCACGGTTTGTGGAACCTCGCGTATAATTTTGTATTGGGCTGATTTTATGGAGGGTAGGATAGGCCGCGGTCTCAACATAATGTACGTCCTTTGAGGAACAGGACCAGCTACACAGGAATGAAATTTTAAAAACTTCAAAGCTTCAGAGAATTGGTCAAGATCCCCCCATGCCTGATGGTAGAGCTATTGAATAATAAAATAAAACACGAGCTCATATATCCTAATCACTAGTCTTCTCCAGGCATTGATTTATTGGACTCTTTCTACCAGCTGTTTAGAGGTTAGAGCAAAGGCGCCAGGCTTTGCCGGTGACCCCAAGTGCCTTCATTCTCACGCACGCATGTTTTAACGTTATCACAGAAAGGTTTCATTTGCAATTTTCGGGCTGAGTAGCAATGAGTCTGTTTCAAAGAGGTCACTGCTTTCACCGTTCCTCCTAGTGATGGAATTATAGTTTAAACAGCTGGAGCACTGTCCCAGGAGAGGCCCCGGCGTAGAGCTCCTTAACAGCAGAATAAATCCATCAGACATATTTCATATGTCTGATAACATTAATAGATACCAGGGCTGTTTAAATATTTAATGGACTCGCTCAGAGGCTGTTTACCAACGAGTGGAAAAGAGCTATCAGAGAAGATGATCACATCTTTTTGATCTATAATGACAACAAAACCGAAATCTCAGCCAATGATTTCTCTTTCTGGCTGCGAACTCCATCAGGGAAACCCATTTGCTACATGACATGTTTCATTTCCACGGTGTGCACAGGACTGTTTTTAGTTTCGTAGTTCAAAAGTTAATCATTTCCATGTGGGCTCACTACTTAATAGAGATGCCAGAAGTCACAGAATAGTTTTCAATCGGGATGGAGAAAACAGGAGAGGAAAGACAACCCGAGAGACGCACAGACCAAGCCAGGGGCGTGCGGCGCAAGGGCCCAGAGGCCCCGGGTGCGCTGACGAGGCGCATCGCCAGCAGGGAACCGGCAAACGGGATGAGGCGCTGGCTCCCGCTACCTTCGCTGGGTCTTCAGGGCTGCTGGCTGCAGAGGCCTTGTTTCTGGGGGCGAATCATGGTCATTAATAAAAACTCGTGGTCTGATATTTGGCGTAAGTTTATTTGAGTCGGAGAGAAATGTTGTTCTGGTGTACAAAATTTCACTGAAAACGGTTTGGCTCGGCGGAATAAAAACGGTTTCAGATGCCTGTTTGGTCCTGCAAAAATGAAACAATGGCTACGTTGGAAATGGTGGGAAATCGCTGGCACGATGGCCTTACTGTCTGCTGGCACCAGCTAGCACTAATATTGGAAAATGGTTTATTGCACAATTTCCAGAATATTTTTCTCAATTACAGTCTTTTTATGGGATTAAAGCTATGGCTAGCCCTTGTGTACACCTTCTTGGTCTGTTCAAACACTTGAAAAATTCAGCCTGGATTAGAAGGAGTTAAGGGTGGCTCCTAGATCTGGTTGAAAATGTCCGGCCATTTGGCAATGTAACTCTGAAGCAGAGTGTACATATCCAAAAATTAGTGGCAGTTTTCTTTGGGGATGAAGAGAGTGTCTTGTCTTAATTAAAAAACACATACTTTTTCAACATCTCAAATGAAGGCCATGAGCATTATTTAGACTCTGTTTTCTCTCAGTTCTGTTTTGCTAGAGGTTTGCAATTTGTAATAAAAGTATAAGATGGTGGGTGTCCTGAGTGCATCGTGTGGCTCTGCTTTCCGAAGGGCTGCTATTCTCAGAAATGGAAAACCTATACCAGACCACACCTTTCCAAACAAACCATTTTCAAGTATATAAATAGCATCATTAATCACAAAGGAAATATAAAATGTTTAATTTGCAGACGGACTGAAACAGGGAAATCTATGTATAAGACTATTGGAAATGTTCAACACAGAGAGCTTTTAATAGGCTCCTAAAATGGATTTGGGGGACCATGTTTTTATTTAGACTTTATCATTAGAAATTTTTTTTCTTTTCAGAAACATTGAACAGCCCATCTAGCTGCTGTTTTATGAAAGCAACTGAGTGCCTGGCCAGTATGGCTCCGGTTGAGCATTGACCTATATAATCGAAGAGAGCTCGGTCCGATTCCCGGTCAGGGCACATGCCCGGGTTGCAGGCTCGATCCCCAGCAGGGGCGTTCAGTAGGCAGCCGATCAATGACTCTCATCATTGATGTTTCTATCTTCTCTCCCTCTCCCTTCCTCTCTCTGAAATCGATAAAAAAAAGCGTATTTAAAAAAAGAAAGCAACTGAGTCACTACCTGGCATAAGAGAAAAGCTAGCTAAAACATACACCTATAAGGGGACAGTTTGAACTCCGGGAATTCCCCCTTTTATAATAACCGATAGCAGAATTTCCGCATGTCCTTGGTAAAAATGCTGTGTGGGGAAATGTAGTTAGTGTACAAAAGGCACGGATCTTTCATGTTGATTATTTAAAATCTTTTAAGTTAGGGCATTTTAGAAAAGAGAAAATCCTGACAATAGAGGAGCAGGGAACTCCCTTTGGAAACCAAGCCTGGTCTGGACTGAATTCTGCAGCAATAAGAGCTGAATTAATTTCCAGATGGAATAAATTGGTTCCAGAGATCCTGAAATTCTGCTCAGTGTGTTGCACAGCTGAAGCTGATCCTTGCTCGGAGCTGTTACCGCAGGAGATGGGGAGGAAAGGGCGGGATGCTCGACGGGGTAAATCCCCAAGAGATCACGAGGTTGGGCAGCCAGTGAGTCCCACTTCCCTCAGCTCCCCACTTCTGGGTGTTTCAAAGGGGGGTGGTTTATATTACGTCTGTGAACCTTAATATGGGCTGGACTTCTGTCCCCACATTGTCGTCAGGGTAATTCTCCCAGCAAAAAAAAATAAACATTTGAGATATATGTGCCCACCATGTACTTGATCATATTCTGAATGTACTGATGTGGGCAATGACGTATGGGGGCCTCGAAACGGACATTGCTGGGCCCTTTAGAAAATAGCTTTGAAACATCCTCAAGTAGACATAGGCTATACTTTCTTGGAGTCATGGGCTTCTCCTCACAGCATCATCATGGCGTGAGGGCCTAGAAGAGCCTCTGATGTCCCCATTACAGCCAGTCATGAGGGACAGGGTGTCATTAACGCCCTATGAGCAGTATCATAGCAATGACAGGGGAAGACCCCAGGGCATGGCCTCTTATCTCCCATGCAAATAAGGCCCCCAAAGTGAAACCCTGATTAGTGAAATTTAAGTATAATTCCAATTTCAAAAAGTTTTGAAGTCTATGTCTCCTGAGGATTTTTAAAAAACATTTTACCTCTTTTTTTTAGTATGGGAGTTCCTCAAAAAAATTAAAACTGGAACCGCCTTACGACCCACCTATTCCACTTCTAGTTATATATATGAAGGAACCCAAAACACTAATTCAAAAAATAGACAGGCACTCCTATGGTCATTGCCGAGTTCTTTACAATAGCCAAGCTGTAGAAGCAAGTGCCCATCAGTAGACAAGCAGATAAAAAAGTCGGAATATTACTCGGCCATACCCCCACCCCCGCCCAAATCTCAGCATGAATGGACCTAGAGGATATTATGGAGTTTTTTTATGGCTCTCAGTTGTCTTATTTGTCCACTTTTTCTACCCACCTTCTTAAATAGTTTTGGGTGATCAAAACGTCTGCCTCTCTTTTCCTTTCTGCCCATTGTGAAAACTCCTGGAATCTAAAATTCTTCTCTGTAATTCTGCAGATTCTCCCCACCTGGGGTACAGCAACATTTCCTCTGTGTCTGTCATGGTGTTTAGTGCATTTAATTCTCTTGCACGTCTGCTCAGGGGCAGTTTTGGATGGGGGGGGCATGGCAGGAAAGACTCTATAAAGGCCTCTCCCAGAGATCGCACCACCGGGCGCTCTGGCTCAGGTCAGGGCCTGGAGCTCATCCCGCGCATCGCCGCATGTGGTGGGCACTCGGGTCAACATCCGAATGAATCCACTCGAAGCTCTCCCAGATTTGTCTTCATCGGCCACGTCCCTCAGCGCCCCACACGAGTCCCCCCAGCCCCGCGCACCTCGCTTTGCCTGTCCCGTCCCCAGTGGTCCCCAGTGGAGAGCCCCGTCTCCTCCCGGCTCCCCACGCAGCCCTGCAGGTCCTCCCGCACCCAGGAAACACGCAGCCCTTCACCGTGGGCCTTTCTCTCGCGACCCTGCGACCGCAGCCCGTGAAGGCCCGGGCTGCCTGGTCTCCGGGGCTGGGCCGGGCCGGGCTTCCCGGGCCTTCCCGGGCTCCCACCCGCTTCTGGCGCAGCGAAGCCTCCGGCGCAGGAGCCTGAGCTCGCCCTGCTCTGCTCTCGCTCCGCAGGGATCTCAGCAGAATGCAGGGCTCCTAAAGGGAGGGTCGGGCTTGTTTGTCACGCTCACAGCCCTCGGCACAGTGCTAGGCACCTGGGAAATAAACGTATTTATATGGATGAAAGAACTTGATCTTGAATTCATCACGAAAACGAACCGCGTATTAGGAAAGGCGCAGTGAAAGTATTTACACCAAATAAACAGAAATGATTAAACCCTCACCAGTTAACAACATGATGCTTGATTTAGGTTCAAACCAATGGCAAAGCTGTGGCTGAGACCAAATGACCTACGAGTCTAGATCCTAAAATGAAAAAACTTCTCATTCTAAAGAGGGCATTAAACTTTTTGAAACCACTGAGGCACCGGCGCCAACGATTTGCTACGCAAGGTTGTAACATACTGAGCTGCACACAAGTCATCTTAAATAATTGATACTCCTCAGTGCGGTTTATTTAAACCAAACACGTAAATTATTCACCGGAAGGATATGGAGTGACTCACTCCTTTCTCGCTGGTCCTTCATGCTTCACAAACACAAAGAATTACACCGGGCACTGAGCGCATGTCCGCATGGACGCCAAGTGACTCCTCGCCGACAGAGCTGCATTTCTGTGCCATGGCTAAAAACACTAAGAGTAATATGAAGAAATGCGTTATTTGAAATGAATGATGTTTTCCAACCCATTCATGATTTCTTCCATTGGCAACTGTCATTAATAAAAGAAAATGTTCTGCGTGTAGCACGAGTGATTCTACAGGAAATCTAATAGTTAACAGGAGAGTCCAAATGTTCCCCAACTGTGTTAAACCAAGATGGCAATTTTTTAATCTTGAAAGTTAGCTTTATACCTATATCCCATACCATTTAAAGTTTGCATGCAGGCACATACAAACATGATGCAGTTTCCCCCTCGTATTTAACAAATATGACAGATTGCACGCTTCACCTTCATTACGGAGCCCTGTCTCTCTCTGCCCAGAGAATTCTTCTTAGTGTAAACATCTCAAGTGGTCTTTATATAAATACTCAAATTAGTGAGAACACTTGCCCCAGCTCATTAGCTTTATCTATGTGATTGGACAAAGCCATTCCATATACCGAATACCATCACCTTAGTGTTTTAAACAATTGTGATAAACGTGTCCTGCTGTTTGGTGTAGTGAGCTAATAACATCCTTGTACACGAGCCTGAGTTAGAATTACATCTGTTAATTCTACTTTCACGAGTATTTTCATTTTTGATAGCAAAGGTGAGAGGGACTTAATATTAAAATAAGCAGGATTTTTATTTTTTATTATTCTTTTGGGGAAGCAACTTTTATTTCTTTTTACCCACTCGTGGAGCTACTACATTCAATATCTGCTCTCAAAAAAAAAACAACAAAAAAACCCCACACACCATGAAATAACACAAAAGTACTTTGAGTTTAAATAGGCTATTAACCTTTCCAGAGAGATTAAACCTTCTGACTTCAGTTTCTTTTACAATTGTATCTCTCTTCATCTCAAGTGTCCCTCAGTTCTGTGATTTAAGCTCACAACATGGGACCAACTTGCGAAATCAATAATCAATCTATCATGACAATAGTTTGTGTCATGTCACTAAATCAACATTGATGCCGAACTTCTTCAGGATTTGAGACCAGGTCTTAAAGACGGGGGATAAACACACTAAGAAGATGGTACGTGGTGTTTCCATTGCCAATACAGGAGTCAGAAATTTAGGGGCTTCCATTAACTTCCAGGTTGACCTGGAATTGAGCAAGAGAGATATAGGGGCATATTCTGAAAACTGAGTGACAAAACATGCAGCACCATGCAAGCAAGGAAATGAAAGACACGATCAAGAGAACCCCATCCTTTGAGAAGTAGTGAAGCTCTGAGGTTAGGGGCACAGGGCCTGGACTCGTTTGCCCGGCTTTGAATTCTACCTTCGAATAGCCTAGTAATGCTAACCTTGAGGAAGCCTCTCAATTGCATTTGCGTCTCAGTTGCATTTATACAGTGGATATAATGTAATATTTAACCTGCAGAATTGTCATGATGTTTAAATAAGTTATTACTTCATCTCATAGACTATGATCCCTAATATTAACCAAATAAACCATGACTTCCTAGAGGTTGTCAGACATATTCCAACTTCAGAGAGATTAAGTGTAAAAGGAAATGCTGAGAGAATCAATAAAAGCATAGTGCATATGAGCACCTGGACCAGTGGCTGGCAAATTGCAAACGTGTGTTGAATGTTAGATGTTATCATCTGAAATGTTTAAGTAATGATTATACTAAGAATAATCAGTTAGATGCATTTGTGTTGTTTCCATTTTTAACTTCTGGAGAAGGGATAATTGTGTTCTTCCACTAAACAGGGTCATTGGGAAGGGAAATATCACATCTGGTGATATTAGCTGGCATTTCACTGCTATCTAAGGACCACTCAAGGGAAGCGCTGGTTGGAGGGGCCACACTCCAAACCACAGACAGCTGCCAAACACAGAGCTTTCGCTGGTGGGTGAAGGAACTGCCCCTTCGTCTAAGTTAGATGAGGCGCCGAGCTTCTTGCTAAATACACCCTCAGGGCTCACGTCAAAAATTAATGGCAGGTCATAGAAAGACCATAGAAACCTTCATAAGACTAATGGTTTAGAAATAAAAATTACCGAAAATAACCATTATTGATGGCAAGCAGCTTATTCTTTTTTTATTAACGAAACTGAGATTTTTGATGGGCTATGAGTATAGTATACGTAGGCATATATGGCTACACCCATATAGTCTCAGACCAAAGCTTGGATGAAATTAGTAACGAAAAACTAAACACCTGGATCAGCAGGTTCCTGAATCCTGAATCCTTCAGTAGGAAGCAACAACGATTGTTCAGTGAACAAGTGAATTAAGACATGAGGCAGTAAATTAAGTGAATGAATTAAAAATAAATAAATGAGTCAGTAAGCTCCAGTGGAGTGGCAGGGACAGGAGGCCCCATTTTAGCCACGGTGCTCTTGTCGTCTCCCCCAGAACCAGGACGGCATGTGGTCTGGCGGATGGACTCGGAGAGAAGGGCTCGTCTCGGCCACGGGGGGTCAGGCGAGCGCGCTGCTGGGGCGCAGAGGCTCCTCCCGACTCCGCCGGCCGGCGAATGGGTGTCCCAAGGCCTTAGGCCGCGGGAAGGGGCCGGGGCCCAGATGGACGGCCCCTCAGGGCGCCGAGGGCAAAGGCCGGGCAACCTGGGCCTGCAGAGCTTTCACGCTGAGGAGCTTCCTTCACAGCTCGAAACAGGCGCCGAGAGCTCAGTTAAAGCGTGAAACGAAACGTGACCAACCGCCCAAAGAGAAAAGAGCCCCGCGCTCCTGGTGACCGGCTGCCAAACCTTCGCTCCGGCCGGTGGCCGGGTCCCCAGCCCCGGGTTTGCCCAAAGGAAAAGGGCGACAGCTCGGTCGCCTGGACGCCACGTGCCGAGGACCATCATCCCTGGGTGGCCGGACGGGCTCCCGGGGACTGAGGGAGGTTTTTGACCTTCACGCAGGGTTTTCCGGTGGACGAGACGCGTGATGCTGTTGTGGGGTTTCTCTTACCCCTTAAGTAGCGGCCCTGCTGGGGACAGTGAGACTCAGGGGGGCTGTACCCAGCATGCAGAGCCCGCACCCCCCGTTTCACCCCAGGAGGGCTCCCGCTGTGGAACATGGGGTGCTGACCAGCCCGCCAGGCCCTCGGCTGACAGGGTGCCGAGCGTCCCTGCGGAGTGGGGACCAGGAGCGGTGACCAGCCCGCCAGGCCCCCGGCTGACAGGGCGCCGAGCGTCCCTGCGGAGTGGGGACCAGGAGCGGTGACCAGCCCGCCAGGCCCCCGCTGACAGGGCGCCGAGCGTCCCTGCGGAGTGGGGACCAGGAGTGGGGACCAGGAGCGGTGACCAGCCCGCCAGGCCCCCGGCTGACAGGGTGCCGAGCGTCCCTGCGGAGTGGGGACCAGGAGCGGTGACCAGCCCGCCAGGCCCCCGGCTGACAGGGCGCCGAGCGTCCCTGCGGAGTGGGGACCAGGAGCGGTGACCAGCCCGCCAGGCCCCCGCTGACAGGGCGCCGAGCGTCCCTGCGGAGGCCGCCTGCTGCCCTCCAGGCCACGTGCCTGTCCTTCTGCAAAGAAACGGCCGGCGTTCTGGGTGGCGGTTTCATTTCCCCGCGTCCTGGACACAGGTTCCGGTTCCGTGACACTCTGCCCAGGGGCCTCATGGTGCGCAGACAGACAGGGCGCATGGCGGGAATACTTCAGGGGGCTTTACAGGGTCAGGTTTCCTTCCTCCCATTTCCTTGTGCACATCTCAGGCCGTTTAGGCTATTTCAGGAACCAAGGCGTGGCTGGGCCCTTTCTAACCCATGGCCCTCACTAAAGTCGGGAAAATGTTTCGTTGGACGTCTACGCACAGTGCAAGCAGCGTGGGGACCCTCCAGCCTGTGCACGCGACTCAGGCCACCTTCCTTCCCACTCTCCCCCGGGCTCTGCGGAGAAAATCAGACGGTCAGTCCCGACTTGCAGAGTCTGCTTCAGGTGTACAGACATTTGCTAAGATGATGACAGCCCAAGACTAAAATGTGGCTTTTCTTGATATAGCATCAAATTCAGTTTCATCCATGATGTTGCTTTGAGTCATCTCCTGTCCCCCGACTTTTCTAATGCCATCGTGTTGATAAGGTAGAGAGGGGACGGATTTACCTTCTTCTTTTCCGCTGGGCCTTGGTATAAAGTGTTTCCAAAAACATTCCATTTATATAAAACGAGCTTACACGCATACACAGCGTCTACCGAGGCCAGAGCATTTTCCTTATTATAATGAGATGCGTCTTTCCGAGTTTTCTGCACAGCCAGGCTGTAATTAAGCCCAGGAAGACACAGGTACGTGCGTGAGATGCCCTTTAATTGGAAGAGAAAATGCTGGTCAAGTATCGATTTGTATGACATTCAATTTAAGAGGAGGGCCCAGCGAGCTCCTCTCCCTATTTCCTTGTGTGTGTGTCTATGAACTTACACACACGTATGTTCTCACACCGAAATCACATTCTCACGTCATGTGCTCGGGGTGCTGCCCCATGCCCTGCCCCCGTCCAAGAAAATGTTGATATATGTTGAAAATCCCCATGAAAAATGAAATGCTCGCATAAATCCATGTAGGGCAAATACAACAGCAGCCAGGACCCAGCAGGCTGAGTCCATGTGGAGCCTGCATATGGAAACAATGACACGATTGTTTACTCACTGCTGTAAGGATATTCACTTTCTCCTAATAGCAACATGGAAAATGTGGGTGCCAGATGCTGTTCCCAGAGCAGAAGAAAAGAGAACTGGGGGACGTCTAGAGTAAGAAATTTATCCTGACACCAGAATGTGATGTAGCTCTTCAGTTTATTAATGCTGTGTGTGTATGTACATATATAGATATACACACACACACATATATATAATACTTTGAATGTTTGCAGCTTAAATTTCCATATTTTTGTAACAGTTCAGCAACAAATTTACATATTTCCTGGAATCTGCAGATATAAAAGCGGTAAAACACTCCAGGCATTATTAGACAGTAGATTATAACCCATTACTATTGTTTCAATTAGCAATGTAAAAGTGACCTGCAGTGTTCAGATGACCCACTAATGGATTTAAACGCTTTCAAATATTAATGCAGGTTTTATAAAGATAAATCCCAAACCCATTATTCCTGGAAAAACTATGAGCTGAGAAGCTGGCAATGGCTGTGCATTATGTGGAAGGGCTCATGGTTAATTAAATGAATACCTAGCATTACACTATTCGCTTTAGTGCTACAAAATTATTGCTCATTGATTTTTACATTCCGAGTCTATGATTCAATTTACTTCTGCAATTTGTGTTGCTGTGTCAATAAAAGAGGCCTGCTTGAAGATGGAAGCATTAGCGACTGATAAATACATTAAGATCCAAAGAAAATTGCTGCTTTCCTATTGTTTTCCTCTACTGAAATATCATTTGCAGCAGCACTTTGCTGTATAGTGTTAATATAATTTTTGTTTGCTTCCATCGGCTCTCTTTTCCACTGTTCTATTCAGGAACTGGAATGTTGAAGGTTCCTTGAGGGCGGATAGCTAATTTTTCAGCAACAAGGTCTCTCACTATCAAGAAAAACATCAACATCAACACAAATCTGTTATTTCGTGTGAAATGAACTAACTTTTTTTTAACAAACTGTTTTTTAACAATTTTTAACATCTTTATTCCAAAATGTTGCACACTTCAGTTTCATAGCTCTTGGTGTCTAAGGAAATCTTAGATGTGCTATCTTCATGCTATTTAGACTCATAAACTGGGACGTGTTTGGCATGTACTGTAAATGTAACTTTTCCTGAGAAAAGTAGGTTTGCCAGTGATGTGATAATCAATATCTTCCATTTAGGGTCATCTCATTGGAGATGATTGGTCAGTAGGTCTTATCGCATTGCATGTCTGAGCTTGTCCGCACTCTACAGCAGACCCAATAGAGAAGCAACTCGCAACGCAGGTGTAGGGCCCTCCCTAAAGGAGCCACTTAGAATAGACCTTCCTTCCTTCCTTCCTTCCTTCCTTCCTTCCTTCCTTCCTTCCTTCCTTCCTTCCTTCCTTCCTTCCTTCCTTCCTTCCTTCCTTCCTTCCTTCCTTCCTTCCTTCCTTCCTTCCTTCCTTCCTTCCTTCCTTCCTTCCTTCCTTCCTTCCTTCCTTCCTTCCTTCCTTCCTTCCTTCCTTCCTTCCTTCCTTCCTTCCTTCCTTCCTTCCTTCCTTCCTTCCTTCCTTCCTTCTTATTGTTTTAGAGAGAGTGGAAAGGAGGGAGAGAGGGAGGGGGAGAGAGAGAAACGTCGATGTGAGAGAGACACATCGATTGGCTGCCTCCCGTATGCCCCGACCCAGGCAGCATGCCCTTGACCGGGACTTGAACCTTCAACACTTTGGTGAGCGAGTCAAATCTCTAACCACTGAGCACACCCGCCAGGGCTAGAATAGACTATCTTTAAATTAAAACAAAAAATAACTACCAAAAAAAAAAATCCGAAGAACACTGTCGTACTCAAATCCTGAGGCATGAAGAGAGACATTTCTTGTAGTATTGTAACAAACTACCTTTTATGTTAACTCGACACACACACTCACAACACATGTATGTACATATGCATGCACACTTTCCACCCCTAATTATTAACCAATATGCTGCTAGATCAGGGGCTTAAAAATACATTTTTATAGAAAAATTCAAGATTTCCATGTGAAACCACGTTTTCAGTGTGTTCTGCAGAGAAGTGACTGGAATAACAATGAGGCTGCTAGGCTGGTATTCAGGGCGTGGGACGGCCGTGTGGCCATTGTCTTGTCCCCGGGTGCTAGGAAATGCAGACGGGAGACCTCCTTGTCCACTGCAGTACAGAGGATCAGGGCCTGTCACTCCCGTTCACTGCGAAGACACCAGACAGTTAAAGGGACCAGGACGCGGCCTGCATCTCTCGGGCTACAGGGGGCGATGATACAGTCATCAGTAGACAGAACATGGTCCTGGGCGGGGCGGTGTCACCAACCGTACCTTCGATGAGTGAACAGGGAATGTGCAACTCTTCACATTGCCCCAAATTCACACGAGACTGACTTTTTTTAGTTTTTGCTTAGATTATCTTTACTTACACCATTACCTAATTAATAAACAAGCAGATAATGGGGTATAAGTATTAAAGTAACGGCAACATAACTATCTAGGGGGGGAAATTGCTAAATGAAAATAGAGTGGGATAAAAAAGAGCGCCACGCGCGGTAGAAAGGAAGGTGCTCCTACCCCTGGGGACAGCATGGGGTGGGCCCAGTGTGCTCAGCGAAGCAAGCCCGTCAGAGAAAGACAAGGGCCATATGAGCTCACTCATATGTGGAATCTAATGGACAAAATAAACTGACGAACAAAATAGAACCAGAGGCCTGGATACAGGGAAGAGGCTGGCAGAGGCCAGAGGAAAGGGGTTGGGGGACTGGATGAAAGGGGGTGAAGAGATTAGCCGAAGACCATGTGTGCGTCGCCCATGGGCACAGACCACGGTGTGGGGATGGCCGGAGGCGGGGGCGGCGGGGACTGGAGGGAGGTGGGTCAAGGGGGGACCTGGGGGACATCTGTAATAGTGCCAACAATAAATTTTTTAAAAAGTATTTTTATAATAAGATACATAGGGGCCTATTTAAAAGTGACTTTTCTTTCAAATGTTTTTACAAACTTGATAACTATGTTTATTTTACTTAAAGTTAGCTAAGATTAACTTATACCAAGAGAAAAAGTCCTTTGTATCGTACCATAGAAAGTCTTATAGCCAGAAAGAATTAGAATGCAATAAATGGAATAGATTTTAGAAATTCATTGTCTAAGGCAGATAGTTCATACGTTATTAAGCTGTGTGAAGTTGTCTGGAACCATATTTATTTAGAAGTGAGCTAAATAAAAATGCCGAAGTTACTAAGGTCACTATAAAGATGTTAAACCACAGAGAGGAAGGCGAAAAATTTTGAAAACAGGATCAATGGAACATTTGGTGTCAGAAATCAACCAAGAACAGAATTATGTGTTTGTGAAGACATATTGCATAAAAAATACTGTTTAAATAGTTACATAAATAGCTTCATTTCTTCAAAACAACAGGAAATACATTATGCATAATATAATCAGAAAAGCAAAACTGCATTTTGTGCAAAGCTTGATGTGAATTCATTTTGTTTGTTATGGCTTAACCGGCCCTAGTTTCTCACCTCTGATCCTACAGACTCTTGGTTTCATTATGTGTCTAGTTCTAAAGATGAGCTAACTACTTGCACAGGGAATTTGACTTTCATTGCTCAGGGGGAAAAAAGCCTATGTTCTGATTAACCATTTAGCTGACCACCCTCTTAGCTTCTTAAAACAGTTCTCTTGCAAGCATTGGAGTTCAGAACCCAAAATATAGGCAAGACAGAAGTTTTGTAGAGCCCCTCAGCTACTACAAAAATGCAAAAAACGTTTATGAGTGTCACAAATTAGCTTCCCGTTAAATGTGCAGAGAGCGAAAGAACTGAAACAAGAGAGGCCTTGAACTCCACTGAAGGAAATTTACCTCTAGAGACCAAATGGTAAGGAAAATTACTGGGACAAGTAGGACAATTTAACCTGAAACTGGATTGTGCCTCATATCCCTTCATCCAGCTAAAAATAAATAAATTCCTCAGTTTACCCTTGCCATTTCATTGCAAGGCCAATGAAATCAGAGATCAAACGTGAGGTTAGATCCGAAAATATGCAATTTACTTTGGCCATCAAATAACAAATCTATGAAAAATACAGCATCCTTTTTACTTATATTCTGAGCATCTGTTTTAACATATTCTGAAATACATGTCCGCCATGGACACACATATTACAGTTTTTGCAGAAAGTAACTGAAAAAACTAAACGTTCATTTTTTTGGTCTAAATATCGGGGTTCTGGGCAGGGGCTGCTGAATTTCATATCGCATTTCCTGACAGGTTTCCCTGTTTTGAGGCTGTGGGAAAGCCGATTTGGTGCTTAATATCGTTGCCTGACCAGCACTCTTCAGGGCCCGCGTTTCAGCCCAGGTTTGAACGCACCGTGGGCTTATTCCACATCTAGGCTCAGTGTTTATTTTCCAGGACAAGATTTTCTGGACACTATTTCAAATTTCCCAGCTCCTCCTGTTCAGTGAGAAAACATAACTCCCCGTGATGAGTAATGCGGAGTATATAATACTCCTTAATGTAACCAGGGGAACTTGCCTGCCTTTAAAATGAAAAAGGCAGGGAAGTCGTTCAAAAACAGGCAAGAGACACAGGAGACAGCAGCATGCTCCTTACAGGAATTAGTTAAGATTTAAAAATAAAGTTATGCAAAATCTATGGAAATGTAAAGTACATATATATGTATATATACATACATACATATACATAAAATCAACCTCATTTAAGACTACACTGAAATTCTGTGAGCTGAAATTCACTTTTTGATAAGAAAAAAAGTGTTCGGGTTTACTGGAACTTACCCTTCATTGGAGCTTAGTATATACAGTATAATAAATTCACACTTTTCTGTTAAATTAGTTCATATAATAGAAACTTATAAAAATATAGAGAGACTAAAGAGAAAGTTGCATCATGAGATTTAATCTATGTAAAATATGTCCCAGAATAAATGTCCTTTACCTTGATCATAGCCCTTGAAACAAGATTCCCTGCTGGCAACCACAATAAAATAAGAATTTGGTAAAACAAAACAACAACAAACTCCTCCGGCAAGCAAGCTTGCTGTTTAGAACAAAAATTGACCATGCCCACCGATCCCGTGGTCCAGGGGTGGGCTCAGTTAATGTCAGGGGAATCCAAAGTTCCCTGAGCCTTACAGGGCGAATAAGTCCCAGTGGCTCTCCAGCCTTCTCCCCCGAGATGCTCAGGTTGGAGACACGCACACGTACACACACACACACCACATGTCACATGTGCGCATAGGCCACACACCGAACACAGGCGCACACCCATGAGGCGTCTATTTCATCAGGAAACACTCTTTGTAAGGCGTTCTGCTTCCAGAACAGGTTCGCCCATCGCCGCACCATCGTTTCCAGCACAGATTTGGAGCGTCACAGCCCTACTGTGACCCTGCGATCAGGAGGAGCGCGCTCGCCGCCCTGAGCGGGCCTGGTGGCATTTCCGTCTCGCTAGTGGCTCTGTCACTGACTCGCTTCTATTGAATGGAACGTGCTCCCTCAAGCTTCACTGAAAAGACACACCCGGGGACCTGAGTAGACTCCCTTTACCTTTCATTAAAATTATCCCTCGGTGAATTGAAAGAGGGTTTTTTTGTCTTTTGTTATTTTCCATTTAAGTACACAAGCCGTTTATTTTTACTCAGGTCCATGAGACTGGACCTAATTACGTATCCTTCTAAAGAGGGATCAAACCAATACAAATGTCAATAAAGTGTTTAATTTCCTCTTATTTTGGCTGTGTTCTCAATAACATCAAGAACAGGCTCACAGATCACAGAAAATCACGTTGTCCCTAAAAAATCTGTGAGGAGGCAAGAGATCAGCTTTCATTAATAGCTAAATACACGGTTTATGCCGATTCCCTGGCTTAGACGTTACAATTCCCCTCTATAAATAGCACATGAGACTTCAGTGGGACACAAACACACACACACAGCTTCGAAATCATTAGGCTGCTGAACCACCCAGGGAAGCCATCACAGTCACTCCCGATCCACCCTGAAAAGTGATCATTTAAATAAAAATTCCCTTCCAGTTGTCCTCTTTCCAATCATGCGCCAGCCTCACCGTTTTGAACCTCTGAGCCACTTGAAAAGATGTGTTTTTTCAATGCAGACTTCAATTTTCTAAAGATCTCAGAAATATACAAATGGTCTTAACAACTGTGGTGTGACTGGTGTGTGGTTGTGTATTGCCTTTGTAGTTTCTGAGACCTTCTAACATTATTTAATTAGCTAAAAATTTCTCCTCTCTGGAGAAATGGAAACTCAATGAAATGTCAACAACGCTGTCAGTCTGCTTCAGGCTAAACTCATTACACAAGAACTAAAAGTAAAAATGGTCTAAAGCAGAGTTCTTTGTCGTGGTCTGAGGCCTACACCCTATGACAGTGAGATCTATATGTGATCATATGAAAACGCTAAATTGGAAAGAGCGAATAAATTATCTCAGCCGAGCCAATAACTGACCAGCCCTTGCATAGAAATGTGTCTAATTAGCCAAACAGCCTATCAAGTCCTGTTGGAGATTATCTGAGTATTACATTTATTGCTTGATGAACCTTTGATTTTCAGGTCTGAAAAGGCCAAAAATGTTCTGTCCAGATTTTTATTCCTAAAATGAATTTCTTCCCCAAGAAGGAAAGAAAGGGGAAAAAAAGATACCATTGTCTTTTTTAAGCCAAGTCGAGCCACGGACTGAAGAAAAATGCCCCACTTTATCTGAATTATCAGGGATCTATGAACTCATTACTACAGATAATAAAATCTGGCATTCTTTATTGTCTGAGGGTTTATACGGGCTAAGTTCCTTGATTTATTTGAATAGAGGATAGGAAAGAGCAAACTACAAAAACAAGTGCTATCACTGAAGGCACGTGCATTGCCCCCTTCCCCAGGAAAATGCAAATGAGAAGCGGTAAAGCTTTGTCTGCACCTGGGATCTCTAATGAGGGTGAGAGAAAAGCAGGCAGATTCTCCTGGGGAAAGAGGGTCGTTATTTGAATAACCTGCCGTGAATTCTAATCAATGCGACGTGACTTTGAAAATGAGTGTGGTCTTTCAACCCGTTGTACTTGAGCTGTAATATTAATCATAACTTCACGGCACAGCAAAGCTCATGACAAATGATTATTCCGTGGACTCAGAAAAAGATTGACTTAGATGCGCCAAGGAAATAAGGAGCCATGAAAATACAAAGGGCCTTTTTACTTCCCGCTCTCCAGCCCGTCTGTTTGCCAGGGTTTTCTATCTTTCTTTGATGATCTCCAAAGAGGTTGATGCAAATTGCATGTCATAACTGTAATTGTGTGTGTGTTTTTCCAAAGGTGGCACTTTGCGCGGAGCTTATTTCCTGCCCCGCTCCTGGGGGTGTTCTTTCGCTTTCTGTTAAACCAGGACGCTGGGCACAGTGGATGGCGCGGCCGGCCTCCGCAGCACCGAGGGCACCGAGGCCCTGCCGCCCGCGAGCCCCGCACTCCTTCCAGGAGCATCTCTGACCTGAAGGCGGCTGAGCGCACACAGCAGGCTTCCCCGAAGGCTCGGTACCACAGCGATGCCGACTTAAGTAATTTTCAGCAACAATCAACCGTCGAGTGTTTCCTGTGAAGTTTGACAAGTTGGTATTAAAAGGCAGAATATCAGAGAAACGTGTGAAAATCAAACGCTCAAGGATCACCCGAGGAAGGTAGATAAAATAAACATCTTAAAATAATTGAAATCATCTTCTGTTGGAGAGAAGCTCCAGGGAAAGAAGGGGCCGGCGTATTTGCAGTGGCCTCACGGAAATGGTGTCTGGTAGCCCGTCGTCATCTCGGTTCTCGCTTTTGCTCTAACGCGCTGAAGAGAAACAAGCTCAGTCTCGCCACCCCTTCCATGCTGTTACCTGGCCCATAAAGTGAAAACAGGATTAAGTCTTCAAATGTACATTTCCTTAGGGGAGCAGCTTCTAGATTTCAGGTATGAAGCAAAAGAGGATCTTAGGTGGTACTCACAAGTCTGAGGGCAGCCAAAGTAGACAGATACACCCCAAACTGACTCTAGTTTTAGAGAATTTAAGAACCAGAGGCTCTCATAGGACATCACACGTTTGATCTCCTGCCTCAGGGTCAGGCTCAAATCATCACCGTTGAGATCAAAATAGAAACAGCTCAAAATAGAGCAGAGGCAATAAGCAGGGTAAAAAGTAGATAAATGCATTATGAAAGGCCTGAGGCGACACTGGGTAAACCTCACTGTGCAGAGGTTGCTACCGGCCTCCAGTATCCATTCCCCCTCCTCCCTTCCAGGGCAGTCCCCCAGAGCCCTGAGCGGGTGTTTGCCGAGCCTTCTTCGCTTTTCACTTCTCCCTTCTTCCTCCTCAGTAGCTAAACTAGGGGCAGGGTAGTGGGGAGCCATCCATCACCATGTGACTAAGGACAACATCAGTGGATGGTCAGTCATCAGGATCCAAAGAACAATCTCAGGGCCCTGGCTGGTTTGGCTCAGTGGTTAGAGGTTGGCCCTCGGATGGAAGGATCCTGGGTTCGATTCCGGCCAAGGGCACATACCTGGGTTGCAGGCTCCATCCCCGGCCCTGGTCAGGGTGTGTGCAGGAGGCACCAATCGATGTGTTTCTCACACATCCATGTTTCGCTCTCTCTCCCTCTCTCCTCCCCTCCACTCTCTCTGAAAAGCAATGGAAAAAATATCCTCAGATGAGGATTTGAAAAAAAAAATAATAATAATAATAATAATAATCTCATGGACTGCCTACCAGCTCTATTTAAGTTAGTGAAATAAATTTTCACTTGGTTTAAATTATTATTTTCTTCTCCGCTAAAGAATTAAACCAATAACCAATATACCTGCTAACCAGCATTCAATATCCAGAAAATTCAAGCGTGCTTTTAAATGTTTCAGTTCCTATGGTTATTTTTTCTGAACACTTTTGCTTCACGTAGAGATACGGGCTTCTCTGCTCTTCTGTGCAATGAGATGCTCCATCGGAAGAGCCTGAGAGGCCGGGGGAACATTCCAGCCAACGCAGGACCCGCGAGGAGGCAGCAGGGAAAAGCCAGGTGCTGGGCAGGGGCCGCATCTGCTCTCATGCTCGTAGCCTTGGTAAATTTGAGGCCACTGGTACGAATGAACCGAGGCCCGGTGCCTGGTTTGGTGACCTTTGGTTTCTCCAGAGGACTTGGCACACGGTGGGCACCCAAAACTATCTGTCCATTTATCCTCAGCAACAGGCTGCCGCACAGCAGGAGGGCAGCCGCTGCGAGACCCGCAGGCTCCCCGGAGGCGACGCCCACCGCCCGGGCCCTCGGCAGAGGGGGGCATGGGGCGGGCACGGCCAGGCAGGCGGCACTGGCAACTGCTGGCTTCGTTTCAGCTCTAACGCTCCACGGCACTCCCCCCTCCCCCGGATCTGTGGCTGATTCTCGACTATTTTAAGAATAAAGCACATAAACAAAATTGAACACCTTGCCCAAATGCACCCGAGTTCGCTTTCTTTCCAGCTCTGCCTCCTTCTGCTCTTGCTCTGAGTTCTCCCCGGATTTCCCTGACCTGGCTGCCGTCTCACCTGTTCCCTCTGCTTGGGGACACATCTACCCATTAAATTCCCATCCACTCCGTATGAGCGGATGCCCTTCCGTGTAGTGTGAATACAGAAATCCCCTGATGGCAGGGGAGGTAAACAGCCCTGACAGCTCCTGGATGTCATTCTAATAGATTTTGAATGATGAGCTCTCACTGAAAAGACTCCATATGGCACAACTCCAAGGCAGAGCCCGGAGCTGAGGCCCTGCTGAGCGGGGAGGATCGGCCCCTGCTCCCGGCCGGATGTGTGCTCCAGGTGGACTAGGATCAGAGCCGATTCTCTGGCACAGGCCTTCCCCGCGGTTACTCCCACCGAAGCATCCTGTAGGGACGCCAGCCCCGAGACGCCTTCTCAGTGCTCTCACCGTCTCCCCACCAGGACTCGGCCTCCGTGAGCTCCACCCGAACTCACCTGAAGCGCTGAAACAGCCTCGCTGCCAGTCTCTTCCTCCAGCCTAACCTACCCTCCCGGTTTATTCCACACGAAGCCCACCACTGACTTCCCACTGCGCTGATCATGTCACAGCAACTCCAATGACCCGGCTCCCAGCCGCCCTGCGCCCAGCCAGCCAGCCTGTCCTCGGCACCCAAGCTCGCCCGCCTCCTCGCCTCTGCGCGTCGGTCCTGGGAACGCAGGGCCTTCAGCTTCCCTTGGCGGCTGCTGCTCATCAAACAAGTCTCCATCCAAAAGTTGCCTCTCAGAGAGAACTGTGCCTCCCTAGCTAACTCTCCTCCCTCGCCATATCCGACCCTTTTCTTCAGAGTACTTAGTATTATAGGAAATTAATTTAATTGAGTACATCATTGGCTGTCAATAAATGGCTGTTAAGTGAATGAGTTTAGCATAGTGGTTATGAGCTCAAGTTCTGGAGCTAGTCTTTCTGGGTGAGTCTTGGCTCTGACATTTGAGATCTATGGGTCTGTGGGAAAGTTTCTTATTCTCTTTGTGACTCAGTTTCCTCATCTGTAAAATGGGGGTATTAATAGCACCGACTTTATAGGGTTGTTGTGAAGATTAGGTGAAGTAATACATGCAAAAGGGAGGAGCGATGCTTACGTCAAACGTCATAGGCACTCAGAAAAGTCAGCTCACCATTTAAAGAATTACATTTAAATTTCTAACCATGATGAAAGCTGAAAAGCATTTTGTTGCTGCAAAGGTTTATAAAATGCTTAAGGTTTCAGGTGGAACCAGAGCCCTTCATGATCATTGTAAACAAAAATGTTAGGCCCCTGAACTGTTCACGCAAGCTATTGTTCAGGGTTCGGACTTTTCCCTCATCGATTCACTCATGTATCGAGCATTTTACAGAATTGTTACATGTAATGGCCTGTGCTAGGTTCTGAAATAGATGGATCGCCCATGGGCTTGAGGACAGGTGCAAACAGGCGCTTGCAGTAGGATGAACATCGGAAGATCCGTATCCAGAGCCGTGCGTACACCGAGGAGGACGTGTGGAGAAAGAAGCCCCCCACCTCTCCGGGTCAGAGGTGGGCGGCCAGGAAAGGTGTGGGGACCTCGCAAGGCAGGCTCTAGCCTTGGGCCACTGGACATTTTGTGAGCACCGGGGACTCGCCATTGTGGGTTAAACCGCCACACAGGAAACGTGGAGTCGCTTCATCGGAGCCCGGCCAGAACACAGAGCGGTGACTGCCCGGGCGCACGGGAGCCAACGGGCCACACGTGTGCATTTGCACGAACGCAGGTCCAAGGCCTGCTCGGAGGCGGGGAGGGGCGTGGCGTTTCCTGAGGGATGTTTTCTGTCAGTCTGTCTGCACTAGCGGGTTGAAGATCACACGTGGCTCTCAGATGGAGGAAAGGAAAAGTATTTGCATATAAAAAAAAAAAAGGGAAGTTTTTTTGGTATAATGCTTAACGTAAGCCACTTGGGCAACCATACCATATTTCTGGGCAAATCTTTGGGCACAAGTTTTTGGAAAAACTTCTGAAATCCATCTTATTAGTTTTCCCTTTTTTTCTCTGGCCTGGTCCCCTTTCAGGAAGAGGGGTGTTCCAGCTGAGTGCCCCTTCTTCCTATATTGCAGGGATATGGTGTCGGTGTGACACAGCCAGACTGCGTTTCCCAGCCTCCCCTGCGCTCAGGTGTGGCCACGTGATTGAATTCTGGCCACTGACCACCTCCACCCCGAGCCGTGGCCAAACCACGATGGAATATCACATGAGAATGCAATTTTTAGGTTGTTATAGCTGCTACTCTTCTTTCATGTACTTATGTTTTTCCTTATTAAAATATAAAAAATCCCAGTCTTGATTCTCTAATGCCCACTCTGCTTGCTAGTCGGAGAAAAATTGTAGGAAAAGTGAAGTAGCCCAAGAACCACGACTCTAAATAAGCCATCGTTAGGAAGGGGTGACAACCTGCCGCTCAGTCCTTGATTCGGGGTAAGATATAAGCTGGGTGTTCTGGGGCCAGCCTCTGAGCAGTCATACTAATCGAAAACACGAAGTGAACTCTCCATGCTTCGAAGGTTAACACAGAGCATTCCCAACTTTCCCAAACGGGATGCCACAGAGGTTTTACTCAGACAACTTGCACAGGGTCTCTCAGAAAGACTTCTAGACATCAGACTCTCGCCTCCAGTTTCAGACTCATGCCAACCACTAAAAATCTCTCCCACGCTCTAATCCATTTGGTTTCCTTTCTATCAAAGTCATCGTTGCCTCTCCCTCCCTTCCTCTCTGCTGTCACCCCGCTGGGGCACAGTGATGGAATGCCCGGCCCTCCCCACCAGCCACTCAGGTTTTATCTTCTCCCTTCATAGAGGAAGGTCCACACCCCGGGAAGTGTGCTTCCAATTTCCTCCACCAGCTTAACTTGTAAGTCACCCTCATGGGATATTCTCAGTGAATACAGTTTTCTATTTGTTGTGTGATTTAATCAAACGACTTCTCGGCAACCCGAGAAGGGAAAACTCAGAATGGAAATATTCAGATCTTCCTTCTGACAATAAGCAGTTTTCCTTTCACAGTCAAAGTAAGGCCAAGAATTTATTTCAAGAAAAGAAAGGACGAATAAACCTGGCCTAATAGAACATTATATTTTAAATTTTACAATGTAATGCTATCACTCACTTCATTTTCTACTTCTTATTAACATACATACTTTTTTTGTTTTGGCTAATAAATCGAGTTAGCTTTGACTTGTTCCTTGTTTATACTGAGCACTATAAAGAGCCCTGACAAGAAGACAGGGCACCTGGGTTCCAAGCCCACCACACGCGAGCTGTAAGGCCTTAGCCAGTCATGAAAACTCACTGGTCAAGGAGACTGGGCAGGAACTCAGAGACGACGAGAGGGTTGGTCCCAGTGCCAGGTCTGAGCAGTGGGTAGCGACTGCCTGTCGAGCTGGGTGGAGAAAAGTGTTGAGCGGGTTTCTAGGCTCAGCAGAAAGGTGTGCCCGTGGCGAGCCAGCCATAGCTCCCGAGGGCAGCCGTCCCTGCGCGACGCGGGCCTGAGCGGGTGGGCTGGGCCGAGGGATAAGAACGGGGCAGCACCCTTGTCCTTGTTTTGCGTATAACAGTTGCTAAGTTAATACGTGCTGATTTATTAATTGAGGAATTGGGCAATGGGGCGTTTGCAACCCTGGGCAGAGGGCGAAAGGGAGGACACAGAGTGATCGGCAGGCGAGGGGTGGCAAAGGTCCGCTTTGCTCTGTCGCTCCGGGATGAGGGGCGGCCTCGCCTCTGAGCCAGGTTAAGCGCTCCTGGAAATCCCGAACTGCCGTCGGGCCGTCCGTGGAGCCCAGATGGTGGCCTTTCAGGTGGCCGGGTATGTTGCTGCTGCCTCTAGTGGCTCCTGGGCTCCAAATGACTCCTCTGAAGCAGCTGCTCCAACACCGTAATGGCCACAATTGAACAGGCCCCGAGGCTGACCTTCGGACACCGCAGTGGCTGACCGAGCCGCCGCCCTGGGGTCCGCCTGACAAAGCCTTGTAAGTCCAGCGGGGCTCAGTATTGTTTGGTTTTCCAGCGCATGTTTAAGGGAAAGGTTTACTTCCAATCACACTGGAAGAAATGGCAAAAACCTGGGCATGAGACAGGAATGTGGAAGAAACGCCAATGTCTTTATAAGAAAAAGATTTTGTAAATGGCAAGTTGGAAGGTCTCTCAAAATTACCTGGGCGAATTAAGTTACGATTAAACAGGCAGAGCCAAGCTTTTCCCGGAAAAAGGAAAAAAAATAGTGACTGAGAAGTTAGTGTTTTCACTTATCATTCAATTAACATTTAATGAATATTGATTAAATAGCCTATAAATAGCAGAGAGTGCTTCAGACAGAAAGAGACAGCCTTGGAAGATGAACTAGCGTGTCAATCCTTAAGAGATTATTTTTGTTTGCTGCATTGCATTTCCTAAATGCCTAGAATGCTCCTAGTATATAACAGATGCTCAATTAATAATTTTTAAATCAATGACTAGACAAAAATTGTGCCTTCTTGGAGCACACAATCCAACACACGTGAACAAGATGTTTATCATTTGTCAGGAGTTCTAGGAAGAAAAGAGTGTTGTTGAATGATGCTATGGGGAGGGAAGGGAGGTGAGAATATTTTGATTAGAGCGATTCAGGAAGGTTCCTCGGAAAGTTCTACTTAAGCTGAGATATACATGACACGAAGGAGACACCCGTGGGACAGGAAGGGGATTTTGAATCAGACAATAGCAATAGGCAAAGGCCCTGACGAAGGAAATACTTGTGTGTTAAAGGCACAGAAGAGTGAACGTGAGGCAAGACCACTGGTGAGGTGAGAAGTGGTAAAAGATTTCATCTGAATGGTGGGCAGGGGTCCAGTTGTATAGGGTCTCCTCATCATTTTAGGGAGATTTGGTAATCCATTTATTAATTCCCTAGGGCTGTCAACAAATTGCCACAAAATGGCCAGCTTAGAATAGCAGAAATCTGTTCTCTGACAGTCCTGGAGGCCAGAAGCGAGAAATCCAGGTGTTGGCTTCTGGTTGCTGTTGTAACCCTCGCTGATATTTGATTTATACACACATCACTCCAGCCTCTGCCTTCATAGAGCTGAGCCTCTCCTTTTCTTTCTGCCTTGTCCTCTTGTTACAGGGCACTTATCAGACTTACGGCCCATTCAGATAATGTAGCATCGTCCCGTCTTGAGATTCTTAACCTAGTCACATCTGCAAAGGCCTTTCTTCCATGTAAGTTCATACTCATAGGTTCCCTGTGGACATATCTCCTGGGGGGTCGCCATTCAACCTACTACACTCTACTTGACATGAAAAGTCATGGACAAATGCTCTGCAGAGCGAGGAGAGGATTATAGAGGGGCAAGGCTGGGAGATCTTGGCGGTGAGAGATGAGACTGAAGGTCTCCCCTGGTGGAAGCACGTGCAGATGGTAAGTTGAGTTGGGAAAGGGGCCAGAAGGCTAGTGTCAGGGCCGTGGACAGTGGCACCTGGGTTGAAACGAGGGCTGTAGCACCCAAACAACATCTCAGGTCCTCCACACAGATGGAAAGTCCTTGGCTGGAGATCAGTCCGGTCTTTTCCTCTTTATGCTCACTGCCCCACTCGCGGCCCCTAAAGCCACCTTTTCTTCTGGCTGAGGTTGCACTGGGCACTCAGAGTTGCTGCTTTTATGCCCGACACATCTTCGGGGAGTGGCAGTGTACGCCATGGCACACATCCCTTTGGGTTTGGGGGTGGCAGCAAAGTCTATAGGAAAGTAGGCCCCATGATGACTGTGGTCTTTCATTAAGCAGACACCGGGGAATACGTGGAACATGTAGATACATTGACTTAAAACGAAATCATCTCAAGGATTTAGGGCTGTGGGGAAGCTTTGTTTCCTGTGTCTGTGTCGGCTCCACCATCCTGTTGGATTTGTCAACCCTGTGACCTCCCCCGGGGCTTTTTAGTCTAATATTCTCTCTGTTAGGGACAAACGCAGGCTGGATTCTTATTAAGCAAAACTGGAGTTTTGGATCTTTGTGTTTATTACTAAGTAGAATATTGTGTTTTATATTTCAGAGGGCTTCTTGTTTTGAGTAGCAGTTTCTAAATTATTGGAATTGAGGACAAGAATAGTTTATTATTATTATCTGTGGTAACACTGTTTTCCAAACGCATGATAAAAAAGCACAATAGGCTTTCTCATTTATTTATTAATACTATGAAAGATATATATTGTCATATCAGAATAGTAGACCATGTCTGGGATTTTACAAGTGAAATTTGGATAAAATACTAAGAGCAACCGATTCTGTTAATTTTCCTTATGGAAGGTTCTGTGTTTTGTGGAAGGAAACTTGGGTTCAAACCCTACTTCTAATACCTACAAGCTCTACGATGCTCTAGATGAGTCATTAAAATTTAATGAGCTTTTTTCCTTCTGTTTCAAAAAACAGCTCTAACCATCTACCTAAGAATGGTTTGAGAATTAGAAATCATGATTGGAGAGCACCCAGCTAGCACTGTGCCTGGTCAGTGAGAGGTGTGGAAGAAATGGAGAGAATTATTTTAATGTTGCATATACTGAGTGTTTCTGCTGCGCAGAGTAGGATCTAAGGAGTATACTTTGATTATATTATTTTGGCTTTTCCAAGCTGTTTTCTCAACCTTTCTTCTTCTTGGATGGTATGACCTCAGGTAGAATGTTATTTTCATCACTTTGGTTTCCTAAAACATTTTCCTTATGACCCTTTTCCTACCTTACTGGGCTGGACACGAAGCTTTAATCAGACACCCTGAAATAATTTACCTCTTCATATTCCCGTGCCTCTCCAAATCATTTTTAGAATTATTTAAACATTTTTTAAAAGAAAAACATTTCACAGGCAAATATTTTTAAAAGGACCCGTGCTGTAAAACAGTTTCTCTAATGAATATACTTATTTTAAATTCCAAAGGTGACATCTCTAAAAATAAAACATTTTCAATTACCAAACAAAGAAAAATATATTAAATTTCTTTACCAGAGAAAATGAAAGAAAATAAGGTTGAGGGTTGCTAGGACTTGAAATACAGAACTTATTTCTGTTAAAATGGTAGTGGCAGCTAGAAGTCTCGAATATTGTCCTATCGGACTGCCCGAGCCATTCGTGGTTAGACAGCGTGAAACATAAAAACAGCTAAGTTTCAAAGATCCATTTAATTATTGTGCCCATTTTCTAGAAAGAGAAAAAGCAAGGTAAGTAAAAGATGGGCTGATACACATCTATCGAATATGTGGCAGGTATTGCACTCGGCCTTTGACATGCCTAACGAGTCATTCACTGTTTGGCTTAGGGTCACATCCAGGAAACGGGCATTGTCTGCTACCCAATCAGCAGGACTTAACTCATTAGGCATATGTCCCTGAAACCCAGAAATCGCTTTCAGTAACTACCAACTGGAGTCAAAATAAAATTTCTGCAACAGATTTTTGAAAAGGCTTATTTTTGCACTTATCCAAAGGTGGTATGGTTTTTAATTGGCAATTAAGGCATTAACACACCATGGGGCCCCGAGGGTGACATCTGGGAACCTGAGCAGGTGGAATACCTGAGAAAACCACTTGTTCTTTTAATCTGGACCCCAGTAGTAATTACCAAGGTGGGTGTCAGTTTCTTTAGGAAAACTGGAGTCCTTTGGTTCTGTTTTACTCTAACTTGTTCACCTGACACATTTGTTCTAATTGATATTACTTTGAAAATTGCTTAAAAAATATGAAAATACTAGTGATTGCCTCACTAATATTCAGGGGACTCCTGTGAGGGAATGAATTCGATAGCTGGCTTTTAAAAAAAAATTTGTTTCGTAAATTGCCCATTTTTTAAAAAAGATTTTTTATTGATTTTTAGAAAGAGAGGAAAGGAGAGGGAGAGAGAGATAGAAACATCAGTGTGAGAGCAAAACATTGATCGGCTGCCTCCTGCATACCCCCTAGTGGGAATGGAGCCCGAAACCCAGGCATGTGCCCTGACCAGGAATCGAACCAGCAACCCTTCAGTACATGGGATGACTCCCAACCAATTGAGCCACACCGGTCAGGGCCATTTCCAGTTTCTTAAATAGTAACTATTTGAAAGATTTTCATTTCTTAAAGGCTTTTTTCCAATTATTACTGTAAAACAATTGCGTCACCTTAGAAACTATTTTCAGAAGATGTACACTAAGATGGTTCAGTGTGATCTGTGAAAGATTAGCATCTTAAAATGTAATAGACATTTCAAAGATGACTTCATTTAAAAATGCCTCGTAGAAAAAGGGAAAACATTTGAACTGAAAAGGGAAATTTGGCAGCGTGAGTTGCTCGCTGGTAAAAATAGGTGCCTGAGTCTGGAGAGATCCATTATTAAGTGCTTCACGGCGAGAAGATATAAAGACAACACCCCATCCCCCTTCGTGTCTGAGGTTTGCTGTGGCTCGAAGTGCTCGTGTTGATGTAGGCAGCCGGGACGTGACGAGCAGCAGAAGCGACTTTTTCTCTCTTCTTAGGACTGAATCCACAACGCTGCCATCCATAAAACAGACAGGCCCAAGCGAGAGGGAAGAGAGGGTGGGAGACACGCGGTTCCCGTCTGCTGGCCGAGACGGGCCTTTCTGCCCGAGACAACCCAAGGCAGCGCTGCTGAGCAGACGGCGGCCTTGCATTCACCTTTATTCTTTTTAGATGCAGGCAATTAAAAGTTTTAAAACCTTACATATGCTGTGTAAAATGTTTAAACACACTCCTTCCGCGGGAGATCACTGGAAGGGTCCCAAGATTTTCTTTCAAGAAACATCAGATTAATATTCTTGTGTATTTGAGATTTAACATTTCATATTCTTTCCCCTGCACCTCCTATTGGTCCTATGTACAGTGCACCTGAAACACATCGTGAAACTGGCAGAGAGCCCAGGTTCTCCACGAGGAACAGTCTGAGGATTTCACTTTTTCTTCATTTTCTTTTTTTTTTTTTTCCCCAAACAGCAGGTGCTCTACTTTGTAAACAATGCCAGTCGCCATAATATTATTAGCTTTTGAATTTTTATTACATTCTCGCCTCCCTACATATTTTAAATTTCAGTGCAAGGAGTTTTTGGCACCAGCTCAGCAAGCTTCTTATTTCCTGAGGAAGACAGATTCCAGCAGATAGAGTGCTCCATTGTCATTGATAATTGGAAAGCATAAGATCTGCCTACTCATAAAATTAGCCGGTATTTTCAGGTTTGTTTCTAATGTTTTAGGCCATACATTTACATCTGTCCCCGCACAGAATGCTAATTCCCTTTCCGTGCATTGGTGTCACCAGTGTTTAACCCCTTTTTACCTCTTATCTAAAGGTAGGTTTCCTTTGGCTTATCTGTACTGGGAAGGCTGTAGATAAAAGCTAGATTTTTTTTTAACACTTCAAAAATGGCCGAAGCTCATAAGAATCGATGCGTTCAATTGCGTTATTTTAGCAATCAATGTGTATCGCTGTGGGATCGATTTAGCTTCAGAGCCAGCGTGAAATGAGGAGATGGGTGAGGTGATACCATTGGCCATGCTTGTTGTCAAACGTAATTGACTATATTCCCAGCAACGGTGACCAAACGGGGCAAGAGAAGCGTTTTGAACATAGCAAGCGCTCCATATAAGTATTTGATGGAAAAAAAATCACAGATGAGTAAAAAAAAAAATGTCCCTATTGTCCTCAGAATTTAAAATTCTACTACCTATAATACTACATATTTATGAAAATTTTGTAAAAAAGAAAGGTGTGTTCCAGAGTCAGTTCGAATCCCTCTTGGAAATTCTGAATTAAGCTCCTTCGAAACGAATTCGCCAGTTAGGTGACACGCTGCCAGAGGGCTTTGTGGAGCTGGTGGGAAGCAAGGAGGGGTCTGCAGCCCAAGCCTAGGTCCTCGGAGCATGTGCCACTTTCTGAGATGAGTTTCAAGGTACCGCCTGGCACAAATAATATCCCATTCCCCCTCCTCCCAGGCTGTGAGGGGCTTGCCACGAGCTAAGCAAAGGGGAGGAAAGCACCGATTTTAATCCCAGGGCCCTGCTCCCCCCTCCGTCCAGCTGCACCGAGAGCTGCGCTTCTCCAGATCACCTCCGTGAGGAAGGCCCAGCAGAGGACAGATGCGCAGAAGGGCGACAGGGGGGGGAGGGAGGGAGGAAGCATCCCCTGCCCTCCCGCAGATGTGCGGCCCTAAGCCCGCAGCATCCCTGCCTCCCTCCCTCCCCCCTTTGATTCTGTGGGGTGTGCTGCCGTTTGGCTGCGCCCCCAGCCAGCCCCCGCTCCCCGAGGCAGCCCGCGCTCCCCAGGGCCGGCTGGCAGATGCTTCGAGCACATTCCGCTGCACAGCCGCGGGACAGGGCTCGCTCGCGGGCGGGGCGCTCCCGCTCGGGCAGCAAAGGGGAAAATCTCCCGCAGGCCGGCCCTGCCACGCGGAGCCGGGGCAGGTGGTAGACAGAACTCCCTAATGTTAATTACATACCGTATTACCCCCAAATTTGGCTGCTCATTAATTATGCTAATTCACCTTCTCGAAAATGAGCACCATCCTCGAGCACATTTGAGCAGATTAGAGCAAAACGTCCCCTCCTCCTAGATGCCTGTAAACCTGGACCTTTGGAGCCGCCCAGGGAAACCAGGGCCGGTGCTGGATGTAGCTGACGTAAGAAGAAATGGTTTATGGCAACCCTTGGTGCCCCTCGTAATAAATATTCTGATTGTTTTCAGAAAAATAATAATGTAAGGAAGCAATTTCTGCAGGTCCTGGGTAGAAATGCATTTTATTGATTTTTTAATTTACTAAATATAGAAAATAAGTATAAGATCTAAAACACCAAAGAAAAAAGGCTAGTTTACTTTGCACTGAATAAAAATCATAGGAATTCTCTTGGAGCAGAAAAAGTGGAGGAAAAGTGGGAAATAAAACTCCACCAACATGGAGTATTGCCGGGACTTTGTTCTATGCATTTTTCATTGAGTTTTGATGAAGGGAGACGAGCATTGTCTCTAACAGCTCCTACAGTTGTAGGTTGTATTTTGAAATTTATTACTTCATAAAAAATTAACATGTCTCTCCTTCCAACTAAAGCTCCAATTTTACTATATTGATCACGAGTTTAATAAAGTGCGTGGATCAGGTTAGGCTATTTTTCCATAGGAGTTAAATACATATGAATTAAGTACAATTGCATTTCGGCCGGCAGAAATTGATCGGATTTCAGAAGTAAATAGAGTATCTTTCCTATGGCGTCAACCGTCTCCCTGTCCTCTTTAAGGCTGCTGTTTCCTTCTTCCCATCTCCAAGAAGCCATCATCATATTAACATAGATGACAATCTGGCAAGGAGGTGCTGATCAAAGATAAATTTCACACTCTCACTTCGAATTTTCTAATTACACCATCTGTGTCAGACTCTTTGGTGGCAGCTCTGCCCAATCTGTCAAACGCTGCGTGCCTATGGGAATGCAGAGGAGCTGAGAAAATCTCCTTGTCTCCCCCCACCCTCCCAGACAATCCATCACCCCCGTCGGAGCTGGGCAGATATATTAGTCTAATTGGGGACTGGAATGAAGTTTACAGGTTGCATCAGAGATGAGGTGTTTGGGGGATGCAAGACATGAGACTGCAATTTGAATAATATTACAGGGCCTGCCCCAGCGTGTCTCAGAGCAGCCCGCGAGCAAGCCATGCATGCAGTGTCAGGGCGGGAGGGGTGGAGGCGAGGCCATCTCTAAAGGAATCGTGGGTGACTCGAGTGCCTCCTTCCATTTCTCTCTCTCTTTTAAATAAATGATTGTGAACAGGCACTGATGGAAAGTGTTTACCTTTTTATTATAATGTTATAAAACGTAAGCATAAGGAGTTAAACACAATGACCCAGTTGATACGGCCAGATCTATTCGAGTCAAGGCCAAGCAGATAAATCCAATTGCTCTTCCTGAATCACACGCATTCGTTCTTGTGGACAATGCATCATGCTCACAACTGGACTCAATAGACTAAAAAACAAGAGACCCTGAAGGCAGCAAATATATATATTGAATTTTGAGATCAACTTTGCTCTCTTCTTGTTTCAATTTAGGATAAAAAAGTCCATGAAATACCAAAGGAAAACAGAATGATTGCCTCTTCAAACCAGAGTCCCGGAATAATAACTATTTCTAGTTATTGATTTCTCTCTGCCACATGTCGCTGCCTTTGAGTCGTGTTGACACTAATACCAAGGTATGTGAATCAACATAATAAATCATTTTCAACTTTTCAAGGGTGTACTCTTATGTGGGTTTACCTAAAAGTGATACTGCTATGAAACCAAGGAGAGTCCATCCTTTCTTTTTTAATATAAACAGTTCCTATAATCATACTACTTCTGTTGCCCTTGAGAGACTTGGCATCGCTTTCTATCCGAGTCGTGGTCAAATTAGAAAGTCTGTGGTAAATAGAAACAGGAAAGTAGTGAGAGACAATTTGACTCTGGACTGAGCTCTGTTAATTACTCTTCTGATTGTTTTTTTTTTTTTTTAATAAACTTCACTCATTTCATACATTTGTGGCACATGCATGTAAAAGCATGTTAAAGATGAGACACCACCTCCAAAACTATACCACCACATTGTTTATGCATTTAGCTATAGTTCATTGGAGAGATCTTTCCCCAAATGTACTACCCAAGATCCAAACGCAGAAGTAGGACCTCTCCTGCACTCATTTCCTCCCATGAGAAGTCAACTCTTGAAGAACAGGACTATGTCTTGCATGTTGTATATGGTCACAAGCTGTTTCCTGAACAGCATCGGTATATTTAATATCCATAAAGAAAGGAAATGCTATTTGGCTCACTGGGTAAACCAGCTGATGGTGTTGAAGTGACTGCATTTTGGGGAAGAAAACCCAACAACCTGTGCCTGTAAGCATGCTCTTGCATCTGAAAATCAGGACTTTGCCATCCAATATTTATCCAAACTTTGTCATTTTTCTTGGGTCACAGAATGTTTCCTTTTCAAATAATGGACAAGGTGAACTCAATACGGACAATTTCTCAATAGCTCCACTGTGAGGGCAGGTGTAGGTAAAATTTAAACCTCTGCTTACAGAGACTATCTTCTCCAGCCATGGGAATAATTCCACGGAATACTGATGTCATGGGCATTTGGAGTTTCTTGATTTATTAAGATGTAAATTCACTATTAGATTTTTTCTCTCTCATAAGTATATATACATATACACATTCACATATGTCACATCTATCTATCTATCTATCTATCTATCTATCTATCTATCATCTTACCTATTATAACTTGAGTATTTACAGAAAATGTAAGAAAGAGCATTATAGATGACCAAGTTATAGCCCAGAGACTGGACATACTAAGAAAACACTAAATAAATCTATCCTTTGGACTGAAGAGTAGAAAAATGAGGAAAAAATTAAAAATAGTGTTCAATTTCACGAGGCGTCATTGTCCAGGGTGAGTAAAACAGTGTTGTTCATTTCAAACCTTCTGAATCCCCTAAACTTGGGCATCTGTGAGGGGTCCATTGATAGTAAATGTCACTGAATCAATCACTTCATCTGCTAATTCACTTGTGAGGAGCATTGGATAGTAGCAGAAGCTAATTATTGCCATTCAGCAATGTCGATGTCTAAAACCTATCTCCTGTCTTCTTTATTCTCATGAATCCCTAGACAACTAGAAGTAGAATGTTCACAAATCCTGTGCATTTTTAGAGAAAGTCAATGGCCACTTCCTGCGGGTATCTGCAAGTGTCCATTTCTAGAGTATTGACTTCTCTCCACTCTGTGTAAAGAGCATTGGCTATAAAATCAGTAAAATACATGTGGTCTGTTATCATGAATCTTCAAATTTAAAATCGAACTATTGCATGTGATGCTTTCCTTATATGAATAATTTTTCCTCCATATATATTGGTGAGATCTTTAACGGCTCCAAGATATTTCCAATATAGTTTCAGGTTTGAAAATACTCATGTTTAAACAAAGACCTTCGGAAAGTTCGCAATAATCATTCTATCACAAACACCTTAAAACATGAAATGCTTTCCATCTTTTCTAAATTCACAGATAAAACTAAGGGACTAGCTGATAGTTCGGCGAAGGAGAAGATGCAGAGACCTGGGAGAGTCAGTAAGTCTCCTACCCATTCAGTCACTTCTCCAGCTTGGTTGCTGCCAAACGCCCGCGTCCACGTAATGTTTCCATTAAGCACTAGGAACTAAAAATAAAGTGAGTCTATCACAACTATGTAACCCAATCCAAGGAATCATACACTCTTATTTCAGTAATGCTTCAACGTATAAATATTTTAAGATTAAAGATTATTCTGTGTTTTCTGGCTCACGAAAACCCAACAACTAGGAGTATAATATTTATAAAGAGAAAAGCAACATTTGGGGCCAGGATTCGCAGAGCTGTCTCCTGGAGAAGGCATTAAAGAGGGGAACCCTCCAGCTTCACCCCGATCCTCCTGGAAACCAAATGGAGAAAAGCCCCAGGGCCAATTCTGTTTCGTCTTGATCGGGGTCCAACCCCAGCCCAGCGTATGTCTCACACCCCATTTAGAGCAGGCTCGGAGGGGGCGCCCGGAGATCTGGAAGGAGGCTCAGCGCTTATCTAGACCCTCCAGACATCAGCCGCGTTAAAAACAGGACTTTTAAAAATAACGTTTCCTGTTCGTCCTGCTTTTGGCCGAGCCAGAGATTCCGCGGGGACTGCGGGTCCCCCGAGTGCTGGCTCTTCCCCGCGCCGAGGGCTGCGGCCCAGCCCGGCCGGAGCGCTTCGGATCCTGGGCCCCAAGGCCACCACGCTCCAGCACAGTGCCCTGGTCATGCAGCTGAAGCCAGCGGCCTCCCCGATTCCTTCTCAGCCTGGGCTAAGTCAGAATACATGGGATCTCCACGTAGGCGCGCAGCTAGCCACTTTCCATTCAATCCAATCTATAATTTAAAAAGTTTAAAAATACTCTTTACAGTTAAAGGCTTTGCTTACCGCAGACAAACAAGACTGACTGGCAAACAGAAAGAATAGTAAGTACCAAAAAAAAAAAAAAAAAATGAGCCTGTGATTTTTTTTTTTAAAAGAAATAATACTGGGATTAAAAGGTGAAAAATTTTCTACGAAGGTAACATTTTTTAAAGAGCTGCTCACTAAGAACTACATTGAATCATGGAAGTACAGATGGTCCCTGACTTACGATGGTTCGACTTAGGATTTTCCGATTTTACTGTGGTGTGAGAGCAACACAAATTTAGTAGAAACCGTACTTTGAATTTGATTTTTTTTCAGGCTAGCGATATGCGGTAGGTAGGATGCTCCCTGATGATGCTGGGCCGGGGCAGTGAGCCACGGCTCCCAGTCAGGCGCGTGACCGCGAGGGGCCACAGCCACACTCTACGCTGAGGTCATCGTGTTGGATGGTTTTGCCCAACTGCAGGCGGATGTAAGTGTTCTGAGCGTGTTTAAGGCAGGTTAGGCTAAGCTGTCACGGTCGACAGGTTGGGCGTGCTAAATGTATTTTTGATTTAATGATATTTTCAACCTACGATAGGTTTATTGGGAAGTAACCTTACCTTAAGTCCAGGAGCATAGTTTCAGGCGTGGATAAATATAGTCAATGAAAGGTATAGTTAACACACCCATGGTTACTTGAAGGATGGAAATGCAGATTAGTAAATCTTCTCCTTTTTATTTTCTAAGGTATTCTACAAATTTCCCCCATTCACATTTTTGTTTGAAAGTTCCATTGTGTTAATGGTCGTTGTTTTATGAACCTATTGGTTTATAAGGGCCTTGTTTGACGGGCCGCTAAAAAATGAGCAGTTTAAATTACAGCCACTTTCGGTAAATTTTTAGTAAGTTTATTTCCTGCCTGGCTGGTTTTCTCTCAAATGATTTTCCCCCTCATATTTTAACAAGGGCGTCTAGTTGTGGTCAGTTTTGTAACTATCCTTACTGGGGAGAAGGCCCCTGTTCCACTCCCGTCTTCTGTAATCTTGATGGAATCTGTCCTCTCCTAATGAGCCCAGAACGCCCTTGACTCAGTGTTGCAAATACCACAAGCGACCCGATCCACAGAAAATGAGCAAAACTTCAGTTTACTCTTTTAAAGTGTACGTTTCCGTTTGAGCATTCGCGTTATGATAATCACCAGTGGTTACAGACAAGCCTAAGAGAACGGAGAAGGCGCCATCCTGTATGTGACAGTATTACAACCATTGATGTCGAAATATCTAAAGAGTGTCTCCCCAAATTTTCTGTAGACAGATGTATGCTCTCCCAAGAAATACCGAAAGCTATGGGCTTGCTCAGAAAACCGCTGTAACGGGAGCAGGTTTGGAAGTACGTAGCATGTGCCAAGGTGGAAGACTTCTTCTAGGCGGCTTCTCTGTCATCACAGCATCAGCACCAGATCTTCGGGTTGTCAAGAGGTGGAGAGAAGCATGATTCTTTAACCAGGGCCTCTGTAACCAGCATAGTCAACGCGGAATTGAGCCATCCGGGACTGCGAAGCTGTCTTCTGTGTAGGCCGAGTCACACACAGTCTGGCCCAGGGTCCAGTGTCCAGGATTCTTTGCCTCAGCGCCCTGTCTTTAAGTCGATGATACATCCCTGCAGCAGCTGGCCCTTAGGATAGCCCGAGGGCAGGCCGGCTGCGCTCCTCAGAACCTTTCTCAAAGTTCCCGGATGGTCCTGGAGAGTTGCCCAGATCTTTTCCATTACCATCTACACAATCACATTTGCATCCATCTCTCACATCTTAGACTTTGCTTTTCATTTCCTTTGCTTTTAATTGTTGGCTTTATTGGTAAACTTTCGTTAAGACTCACCTCTGTGGCTCTTTTCATCCCAGATTAGCGTACTTTGGGCCAGTGTACTCTGCTATTGCTGGGCCCTTGGGTCTCTGTCTGTTGCCTGGGGGGGGGGGGGGGGGGGTCCCAAACAAAGGAATTCAGGCAACAAAACGGTATCAATTAAACTCTGATCTTTCTTTTTAAATATATAGGAGAAATGGTGATATTCTCCCAAACTTGAAGATATTTGTCTATTGAACATCGTATTAGGTTTGTTGTTCTGAATTCCCTTTAGGTTATTTAGGCATGAAAAGGGAAGTTGGATTAAAATAAAGGCCAAAGGCAAAAACCTGAGTTAGATGAGCTGTAAGTACCGCAGGTGCCCAGGTTTAGAGGAGCAAGGAATCGGACTTTGCTCTACCGTGAGCACAGTTGGGTGGAACCAACACTTATGGGACACTTCGTGCGTGGCTGACA
The DNA here is from genome assembly GCF_054644295.1 of Miniopterus natalensis. Taxonomy (NCBI): domain Eukaryota; kingdom Metazoa; phylum Chordata; class Mammalia; order Chiroptera; family Miniopteridae; genus Miniopterus; species Miniopterus natalensis. The sequence goes on from NC_142096.1 coordinate 3,174,480, forward strand.
CTGAGCCAGGTGCTCATTCGTGGTGTCTTTCTCTGTCTTTTCACTTAGGCCACGCTTCCTTTGCCGCGGGTGCAGCAAAGCTCTGCCCTGCAGTAGTAATAAGCGCCCACGCCCGCAGGAGGCCCACATGCCACCAAGAGGAACAATAAAAGGCAAGTGAGAACGACAAAGGCCCTGCCCTCTGGAACCGTACAATCAATAACAGATGGGTGACAGGTACGGGAAGGCGATCCGGCCCTCAAATAACTACTCGGCGAGCTGAACAGCGAACGGAGACCCAGAATCAAGGCGATCCTACCTGGGGGTCAGCTCCAGCTGAAGACACAGGGTCTGCCTCGGAGGACAAGTGGCTACGCTTTGGTCACTGTGAGGGAGCTGGGGGGGTGGGGATCATTTTAACCCTGGGCAAGGGCAATCTACCCAGACATTACCTTTGCCCAGTCTCCTTGCTCAACCACTATCCCTTATCTTCCGTCAGGTTGAAGCGGGGTTTTTAATCAGCTGTCAAATTAGTGAATTCTTCTGTTCCTCTGAGTATTTTGTTCAGCTCTCCTGTCACTCTCTGCTGTTCCACTCATTGTCCGTGTGTGTTCCTAGGGCTGGGGTGGGAGCCAGGCTTTCAGCCACGCACAGCGACTCCTCCAGCTATTTCACAAGGTCTGGGGGGTTTTAAAAAATAACGTTTCCAAGTAGAATGAAGCCAGGACTGGAGGACTAGGCAGACGCTTCCCACAGCCATTCAGAGAACGACATTTCTTCATATTTCAAAGCCTGGGCTAACAGTAAACTAGTACAGATTGCTGACTCGGCTCCTTTCTGGTCAACTTGTTAAATAATAACATTCTGCATATGGAAAAAGTTGTGTAAAATGGGTGGCTGTGCATGTAGTGGCTAAAATGTATTCGGACTGTTTGAAGGCCAAGAAACAAAGGGGGAGAGGGGCTATTCGCTGGAGAATCTTCTATTTTAACTGCATTAAGGTATAAACCAATGGTGAAATTATCTTAGCAATGACATCACATAACAACTGGCAAATCTAAAAATGGGAATGGTTGTTTTCATAAAATTTTAATCTTTTTCTTGCAAACAGCCCGCAGGTTGGTATTGCACACACACTTATTCATTCTTACACAACTGCTTACTCTAAGGGGAGTTTCAGTGCTGTGTGGACCTGCATGGGAAGCATTCTTTTCCGTCTCCTCAATAGGGTTTTCTTCTCAGAGGTGCATTACTCATTTACAGTTTATTGCTCAGGGAGAATCGTATTAACACAGAAACTGCACCTGCCCAGTTCTGATGTTGAACTCTGCTGAGAAAATCAACAGCCTGCTGGTCTAAGCATCCATCACACCCTTCCTTTTCTTTGGTGGGTGTCATCCTGGGCATTGTCAATCATGCATGTGTCCTATATAATTACACTGTCTGTGGATTTATGCGGCTCTACGGCCTATTTCATTCCTTTCTCTTGGTCTGCTTATTAAAACTCCATGTTACATGCCTAATAATGAAATTCAAATTGTACCAAATATGAAACAGTGACATGCAACATAGGGAAACGATGCCCGATCCCCTGAAGGACAGAATTACGCTTATCGCCAGGCGCTGCGGAGGGTGCTTCGGGCTGCTTTCTCACGTTTGCGATTGTGTTACCTGCTTTCTCTCGAAATCTAAAGCCCCTGCCTGCTCCTGTGGAAAACTTGGATGGGTTTCATACTTTCACGCTCTCATCCAAGGGAAGGCGGCGGAGGGAAGGAGGGGGGCTGCTGGTGGTTCACAGAAAATCTGAACACCCATGGGATGCTTCGCAGAATCCAAACAAAATTCAAAACATAAACATTCCACGTCATTTGTTGTTTCCATACATCATTTGCCTCTTAAAAAAAAATAAAAGACTGAAAAAAATTTTAATGTGTGACTGCAGTGACAGAGAGTGGGTGCCAACAGCTCTCTGGATGGCTCTTTATCTCATTCCCTCGGTGAAAACAGTTAACTAGGCACTGGTGAGAGGCCCCGCCACCGCGCCACAGGGCCGGCGCCGATGCCAAGCGCGGGCGCCAGATGCGGGACCGCGCTCGGCTCCGCAGCATCAGCGCCCGCGGCCCGCAGCCGGCACGGCCATTAATCTCCGGGCCGCTGGGAGTTGCGGGAGCCGGTGAAAGCCGGCCCTGCCAGGGCGCTCAGATAGAGCCATCAAGGCATTGTAAAAAAGACACAAAACCTGTTTCATGGGCCGCACTGATCAAGCAATTACAATCATTGACTACATTAAGCAAAGAAACAGCGGGGTGCCCTCTAAAATCGACTGCCAACTTGAATAATCAATAGACTCCATGTAGAGTAAATTAAATAACTGAAAAACTATTTGGAAAAGCTGAAGTTAAAAAGCTAATCAGTAATCCCTCATCCATGGCAAAACAATCCTGCTTCCAAAAGCTCCTTTGGTTAGCTTTGATTCTGGTCCCTGGGAACTCCTGGGATGGCCAGGAGCTGGGGAACGGGGGATTCTTCCCGCTCTTGTCCTGCCCTTTTGTGACCCTGCATTAGGACCAATGTTATTTACCATCAGCCCACGTGCCCGTCCTGCCAGTCACGGCTGAGCCGCCCGGAGCAGGAGGCTTCCTGATGCAAAGTCCAGGTTCGGGCCGGAGGCCTGAGCTTTGACACGGTCATGGCACAGCCTGGGGTTTATACTAACAATGGGGGGGGGGGGGTTCTTCTATATTTAGAATAATTAGAAATTGGGAGGATTTAGAATTATTAAATGTTGTTTAAAATAATGCCATAAGGGCAAGAGCTACGTAAAAGCCCTTTTAAAGATTTTGCTGATTTACCTGGTCGCCGTTTCAGAAGATGGGGAACCACAGCCGAACTTCACGTTTCCTCCCCCCCCCCCCCAATGAGCTGTTCTCATTCTTTTTGCTCCACTGGAAAGTGACTGAACATATTCAGAAAAATGAACTTTAACCTATACTTTAGGTTATTGATGCCACGAAAAGGTCGCATTGTTTTGTAAGAAATTTTTTCATTTGTACACGCACATTTGTTTGTCTTGTTTAGGGCTAGGGGGAAAAAAAACACTATTTATAAACAATTTCCCTATTGTCTTATTAGAAAATCCAGGAGAGAGAAAATGATGGAAATGTGAAAATAAGTTTTCCTTGCATGTATGCAAAAACAAACCAAAAATCCCAAGCCATTCGAATTAGTTTCCTTCATGATTAAAATATTAAGTAATGATAGTCATTCCAGGACTCAGAAGTCAGGTTAGTTGGTAACAATATTTCTGGATGTAAAACTGATAGCACTGGAAAGATTACCAAGATTTATGTTTAACGAAGATGTTTCCCACCGCAAGAGAAAAAAATTCAAAACCATTATTGCGGAGACAATACAGATTTCTTTGCGGTCAGGCCTATTTCTGAAAACAACATGAACAGTAACAGTACGAAGCCCGTCATTAACCAGGCATTATTGTACGATCACCAGGTACTATGAACAGTTTGCATATTAAGGAAAATAATATTGAGGTGTATTTAATGTGGCATTTAAATGAACTGTTAACAGCATTCAGGTTCTTCGGGAACAGGTTAGTGAGCAAACTGCGAGATGAATTTGGGAATGATTGTCAGTAGCTAGGCTTTGTGGTATTGTTGTTAACACACGGATGTGTTTTATGGAGGCTCCTACACTGGAACACAATAAATGAGTTGTCAATAAACAGCTTGTTTTAACAACACTCTGCTTCCTCTCCTATTAAATCTAATAAGGGAAAAATCCTCTGAAATGGTGTATGTAATGAGCAAACTTTATTTTTTTAAAAACTGCACAAGGAGAAATATGATAAACTAAAACTGATTCTGCGTCACAATAAACCTCTCCAACTTGTCTGCTGATGAGATGATAAAGTTGCTCATAAAGGCAGGAGGGAAGTGCTGCTGAGCTCTTGATAGGACGTCTTATTGAAACCTATTGTATTTACTTCTTATTAGATTCTGAGCTCAAATAGACCTTGATTGTTGAAAGCTGGGGTATTTAAAAGCTTTAAGATCATCAATTACATTACTCATAATTTCCACATCTGCCTTTTCTGCTGCAATTCAGAGGGAGAGAGAGACGATTATAACAGCCTTCCTGCAACTTGATTACTCGGAGTCTCCACTACAATGTGCACTTGAAATGCTGTTAGGATGGGGACCTAACTGCAACTGTCAGTTATATGGAACTGCTCCTACATGGAGAGCATTTGGTAATAATAGAAATAAAACGGCAAAAGACCTGTCAAACGGGCTGGGAGAAACAGAGGGCCACCTGAAAACCTAGACACCTGCAGAGCCCAGGAAAGCTTGCAGTTTCCAGTTACCCTGTCCCCCCTTCCTGCTCGAAATAAGCTTTGTGGGAGCCAAGGTGCATTTTGATTTAAACAAAATACGAGTTAAAATGACCATTATGCAACTGAGCAGCTATTTGGTTACGTTTGTGCGAGGTGGAACCTGGCTGTGGAAAGTAAGAACCTAGAGAATTCTCACCGGTAGGTGCCATTACTCCTTAGTTGAGCCCGTCCCTCACCCAGCCTGTAGGCACAGGAGGCTGCCAAATATGAGCTCTCCATTAACCTGGCTAATTGTCTGCCCCACCCCGGTGATTCTCAGAGACCCTGCTCTCCTCAACTCCTGCACCCGGGCCAAGCCTATCCTAGTGGCCCCTCGACACTAGCAGCCTGCCTCAGCTCATCCTCGGAACTTTCCTAAAATCTCTTGAAGGTCCGAAAACCCCAAGCAAGCAGCGGCTAGCCTTGCCATGCCCTCTACCCCTTGCTAAGCAGCCCCAAGCCCGCATAAGCCGCAACCAGTCTCAACTCGCGTTGTAGCTCCTGAAGATGGCATATGCTGTGTCAAGTGTTGACCTAAAATATATCTTCAGCTAAGTGGACACAAACCCAGCACAAGAGGCGGCTGGCTTCCATCACACTGTGGTTCCCACCAAAGGTGCCCAAGCCTGGCACTGGTGGCGGCTGGCCTTGGTGTGCAGCACACAGCTTCCCAACAAGCTCAGCACAAGCGCCAGCCACCCACAGATCACTGTAGTTTGCACTGGGTGGCCCCAAGTCAGGCACAAATGACGGCTGCCCTTGGCCTGCGCTGGAGCCCCTCCCAAGAGCCTCCTGAACCAACACCCCTGAGAGCTGGCTTAGGGCGACAATAGGGCGCTGTGCAGCCAGCTCCACGTGTCACCCACAGGAGGGCAGACGCGTCTTCCGCCAGTCATGCCACAGCAGCTCCCACGCCTTGCGGTCAACCCCTGAGTAGCAGCTTGTCCGCGGTAGTCACGGCAAGACTGAGCCGCAGTCTAACAGGGCACCGACTACATGAGGCCACACAAGACCCGGGGATGCAGCAGGGCCACCGGACACAGAGGAACAGGCACAGGGAGTCAGCCACCGCGAGGAGACAAGGAAACGTGTCCCAAAGGAAACAAGAGGGTTAACCCCAGAAAAATAACTAACTGAAGCAGAGACAACCGGTCTACCAGGTACGGCGTGCAAAACACTGGTCACAAGGATGTTCAATGAACTTAGGGGAAGAGTAGATGAATCGGTGAGACCATCAACGAGGAGACAGAAACCACAAAAACGATAAATATCTGAAGCGAAGAATACACTAGAGGGGACCGACATCAGGGGAGACGGGGCAAGTCAGCAACCCGGGAGACGAAGCAGCAGAAAACCACCAGCCGAACAGCAGACAGAACGTGCACAGACCGAGAACTACCAGCGAGACCCAGTCAGTCATCAGAAGACTTCCAGCAAACGAAGGGCCTGAGCGATGGCCTCAGCGCAGAGCGTGACGCAGGCCGAGCCAGCGCCTCCGCACTGCGCGTCAAGCGCGGCCTGCAAGCAGAAACGCCTAAGACCAGGCTACGCGTTGCTCATCAGCTGAGGAGAATGGCACCAGGGGCCTGCGGGGCGACGATGAAATCTCCGCCAACTCAGGGTTCGCCGTGACTTTATAGAACGTGTCCCTGCAGCAAATGCCGAAACCCAACTATGGGCTTGGATTCTGGAATCCAGACTTATCAATCAGATAAAAGGTCAAAACAATAATTTTCATTACTGCTGAGAACTACAAAAATTATACGTACAAAGCCAAAATTGTGAATGTAATTGTTGATTTAAAAAGCAACAACAACAACCCATTTTAAATATATGTAACGGTGGGTAAATGTATACATAGACATTTTCAGGCAAGTATATGCATAGACGTTTTCAGGCACACTTTGTTCCTTTAAATAGATATACAACAGTTTGGAAAGCAATTCGTGAGAGTAAAACATAATGTTGTGGAAGGGTAATATCATAAAATAAAGCTTCGATAACCTACAGTGGGTGTTATTGAAATATGAACACCACATACGTATTTTTACATTAATTTTTATTGCTGATTAACAATAATACTTTTATTTGTGTAGTTTTGCTGTGATTTTACCTGTCCATGTGCATTAGGTCACTTTTACCTTCAGGAGGGTGAGCACTCAGGAATCACCACCACAGTTAGCTGATGGGAATTGAGTTTCTACAGCTCATGTGACTCGCCCAGAGTCACAAATCATACTTATGTAGTTGTAAATTTAACTTTGTTGAGATTAAAATTAAGAAGACGGCAGATGGTGTCTTGTTCTTTGCCCTGGGTTGCCAAGCCAAGGCTCATGCTAGCCTTGAGAAGTTTTTACCACATCTTATTTGTCTATGGATAAAATCAAATACGAAGACCATTTGAAGATGTTCTAAGTGGACGGTTGTTAAATGTTTTTCATTTTTAATTCAATCTATATTTGAAACAAGGCTTTAAGTAACACATTTTATCCTACATTTCCTTCATGATATTGTGTCTATTATACAAGAAGCATTTACTTAGGTACAAGTTGAATTTGTAACCTGTGTCTTATGACTCCACGCTAAAATTACATTTCTCAGTGACAGCAAATACTTGATTGGGCAGTGAATGTTTACGTTCGGGAGACATGGAAGTCTGGTTTATATCTCATACCGAAGAACATTCAGCTTCTTTTTTCCGAACATTCAGTCTTACGCTGAACAGAAAAAACAAACTCCAAGATAAGGCAAATGTGGCTGCCATGACAAATGATCTTTTGAAAACTTGCTATCCTGTCACCCCTTAACCGATAAAAAAACTGTAGCTGGGTTTTGTTTGGGAGCCGCAAGCTGAAAAAAAGAAAAAATCGAGGGAAAAGCATTTCTTTTTGCAGGGGGTATGTGGTGCCACATATTTACTTGCACTTGGCAGCTTATCTTATTTTAAATGGATTCAACAGTCAGTGAGGGGGCAGATGTTCACGACAATAAAAGGGGGACAAATTAGGCTTCGTCAGAAAGGGAGCGTAAGGGACTCAACACAACACACGGCTGTTAGCCTGCCGAGGGCCACACGGAGCAAAACGCGGCGTGAGTGAGGCAGCGGGCGACGGCGTGAACCGGGGCAGGGAACGGGGGCAGGCGGCAGGGTCTTGTCAAGTGAAAACAACATTCTCTGCCAAACACCAACATCTCATGAAATGCTTTTACCATTCCCTCCTCACCCTCCTCAACGCCCCCGACGGGAAAGAAAACTTAAGACTGTGTGAAGCCCGCGCTCAGTGGTCGGGCTTTCAGAATTTAAAGGTTTCTCAGCAGCCGGACCAGGTCACAGAGTCGCTTGGGACGCTGACGCGGTGCCCGTTTCCATGACGTTTTCAAGGACCACCGCAAACCCAGCCACATGGGTAACGCTTGTTTCGCCACCCTCATGTTGACATACATGTTACAGAAGTTTCTATCACAGCGTTCAAGAGGTGGAGGGATGTACGACTTGCTGTGAGCCTGCTGGGACGGGAAAGAACTGTTTCATGGGTATTTTATTTTTTTTATATGTTTCATGCTTTTAAGTTTATTTCAGAGAGAGGAAGGGAGAGGGAGAGGGAGAGAGAGAAACATCAGTGATGAGAGAGTCATTGATCGGCTGCCTCCTGCAGGCCCCCGACTGGGGATCGAGCCTGCAACCCGGGCCTGTGCCCCGACCGGGAATCGAACTGTGACCTTCGAGTTCATAGGTCGAAGCTCAACCACTGAGCCACACTGGGAGTCTTTTAAATGGTATGGTCAGGGCTAGAGATGGTCCTGCTCAAACAAAACCCAGCGTGGTGCAAAAGGGTACCCAAAGGATGTGCAATTAGGATGCTTTCAGAGACCCTCTGTGCCACGGCTGCCCTGCAAGAGTCAGTGTGTTGTAATTACTGCTGGGTTGCTCGGTGTCGTTTTAAGCCCTTTAATCCCATTCCCGTGAAGTATCCTGCCAAAAATTAGAGCATTAGAAGTGTGACTCAAACACACCGAGGACTACAAACAGCTTATGTTCAGTCTACATGGAACTGATATCGTCAAGGAGCATCCGGTTGTTTGAATTCAAAGGAGAACATGAAAGAAAGAAAAGACTAACACCAGCCTTTGAAAGAAAAATGTGAAACATTTTCAGAAACACAATAATTTGAATTTTCTGAATTAGGATAAAATAGGCCCTGTGGGAGAGGCAGGTAAGACTTGGATCCACACATTCCATTGACTGTTAGTGATCAGCCCCCTGAGGCCTCCCCTGTATATTAACACTGTGGATTAAACACACTCTGGGTCTGTTTTTCCCCCCAGGACACTAGAAGATATTATTTTAGAGATATATAGCTTTACCTAGAAGACAAATTCCTCAAGAGTTATTCTTTCTTAAGTTTTTGTTAATGAAAGCATTTTTGTAAGCATTAAAAAGACTGTACTGAATGTAAAACTGCTAAACTCTAATTGCTCATTTGATGAGATAGGTTTTCAGATACTGCATCACTGTAGAGTGGAGTGGGCTCATGCAGGACTCTCAGTGAAAGAGTTAATTCTGTTTTCTCAAGTGCCTAATTTATCACAGAGTTACTTTAGGCGTTGGGAGCATCTGGCTCAACACGTACATATTTTTCAAGTACAAATTAAGGACTGAGAATGCGGCCAGGAACATGCTGTTATGTGTAGCAATAGCACAGAGTCACCGAGAGAGAGGCGTAAATATTGCCTCAGATTTTAGTAAGGATGAAACTCCATGTATCACTAATAATTCTTCGTTTGATGTCTTGAAAACCCTCAGTCATTATGCCAGATCCTGGCTTAATATTGTCCATGCGTGAACCAATTTGTGTGGAGGTTGATTTAAGCTGGTGGGGCATTAAAAATAAGACACCTCTCTTATATGAAGATTTTTTAAAAGAAAACTTGCTCTACGTGACTTATCGCTCAACTTGTGCCAAGATATGCACCTGCACACCCGTTTCTGTCTCCCCTGTATGATCGCTACAAGGCTAACTGGTCTTTCTGGCACTCCCTGATCATATTGCCCATCTCTCTTTATTTCTCTTTATATTTTAAAAAAATCTATCTCAGTTATGGTCAACTGGGGAAGGGGAGAACTGAATAAATCTTCCGTAATTGCTTTATTTCTTCACTAATTCTCCAAATAGTCAAAATAAGTTAAAAGGGTGTTATGAGGGTAGAGGGACGGGGCAAACTTTGATGCGAGAAAACACAATGACTCTGCTGATAGGTTCAGTTTCTGAGATGTCACATCACCTCTGTGGATGGTGCATGTGTCCTGAAATCAGGAAGAATTTGTTCACCTGCTCTGCACAGTTACAGGCACATGCTCAGTGGTCTTGGGAGGGGAGGGAGGTGCCCGAGCATCAGTGACGGGCTGTGGAGGGTGTGAAAGTGCGTAAAACGTGGATGAAAAGTCCCGCGTGGGAAACGACAGGCCGGAGGCGCCTGAGGGACGCTGGCCTGTGAGGTGCAATGAGAGCCAGGCCTCGGTCCACAGTCCTCAGGTCTGCTCTGCCGCACACAAAAACCTCACTTTGGGGAATGAAGCTCTAAAATGTCATGAAACGTGCTTTGTTTTTGTTCTAAAGTCATAACAGAGTTCATGGAAATACCCAAGAGGGACTATTTTCTCTGAAGAGAAAGGCAGGGAAGACAACGCCACCTCTTACTCTGCATGACAAAGGCGTCCAGCCTCCAAGGTGACTGGTTTGACCTTTCTCTTAAGCACTAATTTTTTTAAAGCCCTTAAAAATGCAAACCTGCAAATTGTACATGAAATATTTAAAATGTGAGTCCTCACTTTGAAAAGTTGAATTAATGAATCCATCAATCAAAACCCTAAAGTTCTGAAAACCTCTAATTTACTCTTGTTTTAATCTAGTGAGAGAAAAGTAGCCTTCATTTGGACAGCTCCACAAAGAAGTAATTAACTTTGCTTTTGATGGATCTGGTGGGACAGTTAGTTAAGATGATAAATAAGACACACACACACACACACACACACACTCTGACACACACTCTTACAGGGCTCTTCCTGCCCAAGTTAATTTTAGAATCAAAATTTGAAAATGCCTGTGAATTGTAAATTACTTTAAAAATATAAGGTTGCAATAGTTGTTTTTAGATAGAAGATAGGTAGGTAGGTGATATGTAGGTAGAGAGATAGGCAGACATACCTCAAAATGTTAACAAAATATATAATAATCTCTTATAGCAATGAAGCTATTGTCTTCCTTACTGAATTTTCTAATGCTTTTTTTCAATTAACCTGTATTACTATGAAATTAAATACCAATGTTTCATTGCTTTATCAATAGGTACACATAGCTGATCCACCCGCATAACAGCAATGGGGGCACATATTCAAACATAAAATTTGAGGCATGTGGCCTGACAAGGTCAAGTGCTGTCATGGAGACAGTGGGTCAGAATATTGGGAACCAAGACTGTCCATAATACAGACCTGACTCAGCTCAGGAAAGCAGAGAAGGCCGCCCCGTTTGTAAGAGTGAAGCGTGCAGATTGAAGCGGGGTGCTGCGAGCTCTAGTCCACCTCCCCACCCCTGTCTTTTCCCGATTCAGGCTGGACTTTGCCTTTTTCTCCTCAGTTTTTCAGTAAACCTCCAACTCTTTCTCCCCTTTGCTCAATGGACTCCAAGTTCATTTATACGTGATTCTAGTCCACGTTAGGGACTGACAAAGCTTAGGGGGCAAGGTGGGACCAGTGGATACTATAGAGAAGAAAGATTTACCCTTTCAGTTTTTACAAGTTACTGCTCCCTGAATTAGCTTCACTTCCACAGGTGAAGACGGGTGTACCATTTCCAGGAAAAGAGCCCGATTTAAAGGGGGATGAGCTAGTCCACCGAGAAGAAACGAAAATCCCTTCTTCACCATGAAGACCCATATATCCCCATGGCCCCAATTTCTTACTAGGTTTTTTATCTCATTAAGAAATGTTCTAGGCCATTAGTGTTGGTGTGTGTACATGTGTGTGCATATACATGTGCCCCAGAATAGAACTACAAAGGACTTAACATTCTTTTCTCAATGCAAATATAATTTATATTTCAATATAAAACCTCATTTAACTAAGCAACCAGGACTTGTGCATTATCTAAGTCATTTTGACTAAATTCAGGTTGGAGTCTTAACACGTTCCTCTTTCTTTGAATGTCTTTTCTCCAAATGATTATGTGTGTAGCAAAAAAATAGTTGTGTATTGGGGGAATGGAAATATTTTAATAAGTCATAGCATTGGAAGTTCCCTTTTTAAAAAAATCCAGAATAGTCCAAGAAATGGCTCTTCTTTGATGGATCTGGCTATATTTAAAAAGACTGCCCAGCCGGCATGGCTCAGTGGTTGAGCATCGGCCTATGAACCAGGAGATCGGGGTTCGATTCCTGGTCAGGGCACAGGCCCGGGTTGTGGGCTCAATCCCCAGTCGGGGGCCTGCAGGAGGCAGCCGATCAATGACTCTCTCATCATTGATGTTTCCCTCTCTCTCCCTCTCCCTTCCTCTCTCTGAAATCAATTAAAAAAAATAAAACAATTTAAAAAGACTATAAAATTACTATATATAAGCTTAATATGTATGTATATACACATATATAAAAACTATAAAAAGGTATAAATATTATCAAGACTAGTTTTGTGTCTGTGTAACTCTATGACAAAGTACCGTCGGAAAGGGTGAAGAACCATGCTCATTTCTCTCTGGTCCCACATATACTTTGATCTCTAATTTTTTGTATTGGGAACAGGTATTCAGTGGAAGATCTTATTGTTTCTGCCTTGTGTTGATGAAAACTTTTGTCTTTTTCTTTGCAATAGGTCCCTGCACATTAACTGTGAGGCTCAAGGAGCGATACAACTCTTTTTCTTGAAGTACTGAGAAAATATGAGACTGTGTATGGGAACCTGCACAGTTTCCCTCTCATAAAAAAGTAAATATTTTGTTTTATTATACCTTGTAATTGCTCGAACAAAAATGGCCATAGTGCCTTGAATAGGTTTGGCCGGCAGGGCAGTTTCACACAGCAGCGCCACTTGCCCTAACGAGCATCGTCAGGAGCAATAGCAGCAATTTCCAGTTTTATGCAGAGCACAAGTCTCCAATATTACCCGCACGGTTTCATTTGTAATTAACTGCAAGCAATTACTGAAGTCGAGGAAGTATATCCTGACGCTCCTAGGTAATAAAATAAAATTATGTTTGTAAAACTTGTATCTGTGTCATGCTGATTGGCTGGGTTCCTTGAGAGCCCTGAGGTTATCTTTATATCAATTAATTTTATTTATTTTTTTATCTACACTGGTATCACTCTTAGTTTTAATTTGTAACTTTTATTTCACTACTTAATTCTTTGTCCTTTGCTTGGAAACAAATATTAGATTGGGTTTTGAATTCACAGACACACAAAAAACATTTAAAAGCTAGTAAGTAGGGGTAGAAATTATGATATTAGCTGACAGCGTGTTTCAAGAGATGGCTAATGCAAACTTCTCAGGTGGGGATACGCAGGGTGCAGCCAAAGTAGGTTTACAGTTGTTCGCTCATATAGAAAATAATCCAATACTTAATAAATAAGAATAAACTCTGCTTCGCATATCCACAACTGTCAGCCTCCTCCAGCCCCACCCTGTGTTATGCGCAGGAAGAATGGCTTATGAGGTAGAAATAAAGAAATTTGAGATTTTCCCATGAAAGTTGTACTTCTGTGAAGGTCAATAGAATTGTTCTATAAAAATTTTACATGACATTCATGATGATTTCTTACATTTAAAACTTTATCTAGAACTGTGGACTATAATTTTCTGTGCGACTTTTTCCTCCAAGATAACTTGCCCTTTAATCACCAAAACTGTATTTTAAATATTATTGATGTGCATTTTCTGAAAAAATAAATCAATTTCATGTTTTGCTTTGCGGCATTTCCTAAGGGCCCACCAAAGTTCTAGAGGACCACCCCCCCCACCCCCCCGTGTCACACAGATGTCGGGTTGTGTGGGTGTGGTTGGGTCTTAACCTCCACTTAACCTCATCAAGGACAGCTCTGCACGGCTGCCTCCTGTGCTGTGCTGGGCTTCCACCTGAGATCTCTCCAACACCGTATTTATTGCTCAACCTTAGCCTTAAAAATTCTCCTACTGCCCGGCTGGTGTGGCTCAGCAGTTGAGCATTGACCTAGGATCCAGGAGATCTCGGTTCAGTGCCCGGTTGCGGGCTCGATGCCCTGCAGGGGGCGTGCAGGAGGCAGCCGGTCAATGACTCTCATCATTCATGTTTCTCTCTCTCCCCCCCCTCTCTGAAATCAATAGACATATTTTTTTAAAAATTTTTTTTACCATTTATTCTGTGCCAGACACTATGCTAGCCCATTTTCTACAACATTTAATTTAATGGTAAAACCAGGTAAGATCATTCAATAATAAATTATTAGAATTTGGTGAAGTACCGTGTTTCACCTTTGCTCTGAGATCCAATGTTATGAATATACGTAAAATAATGTTACGAGTGATTGTCAGCCTGGGTCATTTAAATACTAATTACATTTTTTTACATAAAACATGTTAAAGCACAATTAGCTGAACTATTTGTTTTGTTCTTTGTGTACCTTATGAGAAATTCAGCTGTTTATATTATGACACAGACGTTTGTCAGGACCGTCCACCGTCGCCCAGTGTCTACCCTCTGATGTTTGAGGATTAGTAAGTAGAATAAAATGCACTTGAAAGTCTCAAAGATGTGATGCTTTTCACATGGGACTTTCTGAAAAAATTATTCTATTGGGCCTTGAATGTACTGGGTATAGACTTGGCTTTAAACTTTCCAGCTCCTAATTGTTATTGCTCTAAGTTTACAGTTCTCAAATCCTTATGAGTAAGATTTTAAGACAGCAATTAAAGCAGGTTTTCACAGGATTTTTCTGAATCAGCGCCCATGCCCAAACTCCCACCACATAGTTGCCATAACTTTGAAAAATTAGCATCTATGTGTAGAATCTGACGCTGATGCGACTACTAATGAACACACACGTGCTATTCTAAATGTATGTCTGGCATCCCCCATGACAGAAACCACTAACATTCTTTCAAAGTATTTAATCCAATGGTTTCATGCTTATGTATCTATACATATAACCTGAAATCAAACAAAAGGCATATTTTCTATTTAATTCCCCTTTTCGTAATGCCTAATACGAAGTCCCTGCCTTTAGGGAGATGAGTTTTCTGATATGCGGTATCATCCTAGGAGTGTCTTTTTTCTTCTAAGATTTTAAGCTCCAAGGATAGTTACAGGACCTCCTTCTGGATCCAGATTACAAATAAGCTTTGTAGTTTTTACTGATGTCGGTGGAACATTGCGCCCCATGATAACAGCAGAAATGTAATTAAAGAGTAACAGCCTCTGTTTGGAAATAATTTCTCTAAAATCAATCCAAAAAAATTATTTTAAGTCTCATTTAATTTAGGAAGGAAAGGGTGATTTTCGGAGGATTGGGTAAGGCCTGCAAAGAAGGAATTGAGAGAGGACTGAACTGTCCGCCCTTTGGGAGAAACAGCACCTCTGTCAATATGCTAGATCTGGACGTCAGCACGCGGGAGACAAAGTGAGGCTGGGCCCCAGGGGACCTCCCCACACCCAGGCCGAGCGCGTGGTCGGGAGGCCTCGTTTTCTCAGTCACACGAACCGCACACGTCGAACAGGCCCGTCCGCAGCGAGTGCTGCTGAGTCACATGAACCTGAAATAACGGCTGGAATCCAAGAACCCAGAAGACAATTAATTCTCCAAAATTCAAGTGGTGATCAAAAGTCTCTCCAAGTGCTCCCTGCTCTTTTTGGTAAATTAACTGTAGAATAAAAAAGTAACAGTTCAATTGGAATTTGAGTGTCACTAGGTTGTTGGCGCGTGTGGTGATTGCCTTGACCAGAGGTGTTCTGCCATGTACGAAATAAAAATCCTGTGAGGTCTTAGACTTTTGTCACCCTGCTCACTTTGAATTTTTGAACTTATTGAAGAGTCCATGCAGGAAGGCCTGATATACAGTATTTTACTTCTGATATTTATAAAAATGACCACTTAAACCAAGTCTGGGTTATTCTCTGCCATAAAAATAAGTATATCACAGAATATTATTCCTATGTATTGAAAAATCTGGCCATGTTCTGGGTTTAGAAAGCTATTAAATACTAGTTTTTAAATGTTTTGGTTTTGGACAGTTGCCAAATAAGTTTTGCCAAACACATTTATCTGTCATTTTGCACACCATGTGTATGTTTTAATAAATGTGTAATCGCATGTTCTGATTCTCTTACACTTAACTTGACAAATCTCTCTTAAGAGTAATATTATTGCCAAGAAGACTTTAGAGCTGTCCTAAGAAGCCACATCTTTTATTTTTAAAAGGGAGTCATAGTTGGTGAACAAACAGAGCTGATCTATACATTTGGAGCATATTTCTAAATCTGAGACCCATATTCCAACAGTTTTTTTACTAACTCATGCTTAGTAAAATAAAAAGATTCAGCTCCGAGTTGCTGCTATTCGGTGTGAAGTGGCCAGTAAAGAGAAACATGGCCCCTCTCTCCCCTTCCACTAAACGTACCAAGGAGGAGGACAGCAATGGGGAAAAGACAAAGAAAATCTCACCGTGTGCGCCTTTTACACGCATACCTGACCTCTAAGGTACCTCACACAATAATTTCCAACAAACACATTTTAAAAATAAAACAAACAGAAACAGCTTGGGGAAGGCAATGAACAGTCATGGAAAAGTAATGTGCTCAGGAAAATCCAGACACCAGCTAGAATCAGAAATCATCCCGGGCCCCGTGATGAAGGGGAGCTGAGCCTGAGGACCACCGAAGGCGGGAGCAGCCCTGGGTCACAGGAAAGGAAACAGAAGGCTGCCCTAGATGGACACAGGGGGGGCCGAGGCCTCGGAATGCCGACGGATGACGGGACGGGGGCTCGGCGGGCGAGGGGGCAAAGCCGGCCCCAAGCTGTACGCAGGGCGCTCCCCACCGAAAAGCAGCAACCGACAGCAAAGCACGAGGAGGCAGCTACCAAAACCGAAGGGACCAGGCACAGCGAGGAGCAGACTGACCTCCGGGCACTTTCCATAAAAATCAAATGTGGTGTAATTACATGTAGAGAGTTTAAAGAAACGAAAATATAATTTTAAAATAAGTAATTAAGAGATATTCTCAAAGATAACCTAGTTCATCGAAAAATAACCAAATAGTACTCTGAAAAAATATTTAATGAAATATAAGAAAAGCACAACGGATGTATAAAATTGTCAGATATAGTCAAGAAAGATATTAATAGAATTTTCACAGTGAAAGAAAAGAAAATGGAGGAAAGACAAATAATCTGTGTCAAAACGAAAACAATTTTTAAAATGGAAAATAGTAAAATATATCTCTTCTAGAATAATAGGAGACATGAATTTAGAGAAGCCAAAATGTACAACAAACAGAATAAATTTTTAAAAATTTACTTGGGTTGTAATAAAGCTTCAGAACATTAAACACAAAGGGAAGACTGTAAAGCATCCCACAAGAAGTTACTTATAAAGGAAACACGAATAGGCAGCTTCTCAAAAGCAGCAGTGGGAGGTCAGGAAAAGGGAATATTTTTAAGGTATGGAGAGAACACAACCAAAATATTGAACTCGGCATAATGATTTTTTAATGATGAAGGTAAATAAAAACATTTTCGAGAAAAAATTTTTAAAAATGAGTTTACCCCCAGAAGAACTTTAGTAAAGAAACTTTGAAAGATGTATTTTACAGGAAAAATAAAAGTAGTGATAACCAAATAAATTAGACAATACAATCTAGTGTCCCTAAATAACAACTCTAAATATACAACTTGCATAAAATTTGAAATCTAAGAGTTAACGTACTTGAACATACTAGTCTATTTCTATTCAATATTTTCTTGGAGGTCTGTAACGGGTTGAATTATGTCCTTCAAAAAGAAATGTTCAAATCCTAACCCCTGGAATGCGGCCTTATTTAGAAATAAATTATTTGCAGATGCGGAAGATGAGAACATCCTGGATTTAATCTGGGCCCTGCACCCAATGACTGATGTCCTTATAAGACAAAGGAGGGGGAACCCAGAGAAGGAACAGAGGGGACGATCTGTGAGACAGCAGCCGAGATTCGCGTTGCACAGTATCAACCAAGAAATGCCAGCGATTCCCAGCAGCCGTCGGCTGGAAGAGACACGCGGAACGGCTTCCGCCTCGGCGCCTCCAGAACAAACCAATCCTGACAACACCTTGATTTTTGAACTTTTTAAAAATTATTTTTAAAAATATTTATTTTCCAATTATAGTTGACATTCAACATTATATTACTATCGGGGTACAGGATAATAGTCAGATATTTGTAAAACTTACCGAGTGATCCCTCCAATAAGTTTAGTGCCCATTTGGCTCCGTCCACTTATTACAATATTCTTGCCTATTCTCCCTACGCTGAACTTCGCATCCCTGGGAGCGCATTGTAATTGCCAATTTGTACTCCTAATCCCTTCGCCTTTTCCTCCCAGCCCCTCGATGCCCCTCCCATCTGGAAACCATCCGTTTGTTCTCTGTATCTGCGAGTCTGTTTCTATTTTGGTTGATTGTTTGTGTTTTTTGTTTGGAAGATTCCACATACAATTGAAATCACGTGGAATCCGTCGTTCTGATTTCTTTCACTCGGCGTGATGCCCTCTCCGCCCCTCTGGCTGCTGCCGACGGCCAGGTTTCGCTCCTTGCGGTGGCTGAGGAATGCTCCGCTGCACAGGGGGCCTGCCTCTCCTTCCTCCTTCCATCCTCCAGTGGACACTCAGGTGGCTTCCCCAACTTGGCTGCTGCACAAAATGCCGCAGGGAACGCAGGACTGCATGTGTCCTCCTGAATTAGTGCTTCGTGTTTCTCCGGATACATACCCAGATGCGGAATTGCTGGGTCACATGGCAGTTCTATGTTTAATTTTTTCAGGACCCCCCATATTGTTTCTTCAGTGGCTACACCAACCTGCAATCCCAACAGTACATGAGGCTCGCCTGCTGTCCACACCCTTGACACAACTGGATGTTTGTTGATTTACTTATGTTAGCCATTCTGACAGCTGTGAGGTGATATCTCATTGAGGTTTTATCAATAACTAAATAAAATATTCCTAGAAATAACAAACAAAAACCAAGAACTTCATGGATTTTCTTTTATTGTATTGAAGCTATTAGAGAAGACCGGCATAAATGGATATTATTTATGTACAGGAAGACATAATGATACATCAGTGCTGCTCAAATTGAACTATAGATTTAATATAATTTCAATCAAAATTCTAATGGGATGCTTTGAGGAGCTTCTCAAGTTTTCCCAAAATGTGAAAAAAATAACACTTGACTCGGGGTGGTGCACACACAGTACAATATACAGACAATGTATTGTAGAATTATATACCCCAAACCTGTACAATTTTATCAACCAATGTCACCCCATTAAATTCAAGGCTGAGCAATAATCCTTTAGTAGTTCAAGGTTTTGAAACCTGCGGTTGTATTGCAGTAGATGCTCACACACCCTGTTTAAGGCCCTTGAAATAAGTGTTACTAGAGGGCAGGGGAGAGGAATGAGAGAACTTTCTGGCAGGTGTATCGGATTCTGAACGAGCTGCGGTGGGAGGTATGTCTCCTGAGACATCCAGCGTGGGTTTGAACAGCAGATGTCCTGTGGTTCAGGAATGGTCCTGTCGTTCAAAGACTGACGTTCAAGAGATGCGACAAATGGCCTCTTTGGTCCCTGTTAGCCTCTGGCCCTTGGTCTTTCCGTGGTGTCCTTTCCTCGGGGCCTGGCCACCGCGTGGCCTCACACCCTGCCTGCGCCCGCCTGAGCAGTCTGCCAGGACACACAGACGTTCTGTTTGCAAGGGAATGGCTCTCTCAGACAGAACATTCACCAGAGGCGGCATATAAATCTAACCCTAAATTCTAACCCTGGACTTTGACCTTTCGGCTTCTTCCAGGAATGTCAGTGTCCACAGGGACTAAAGAGAGTGCGTGCAAACATATCCGTACTGTGCATTATTACATTAGAGAGCCTGTGTGATATGTTCAGCAACAAAAATTTTAAGAAATGTATATATCACAGCAAATATATATGCAATTAAATGTATAAATATGCATATTACACATACACACAAAGATATGTGTGAAAAAGCATCTTCTAAACAAGAGCCTGAGACGACTAACCCCAGTCTGAAACAAGTGACAATATCTGTATTGCTGAGCTCTTGGTGGCACCTCCGCAGTGTCCTGGCCGAGGACGCCGACCGCTCAGACCCCGTTCCCAGGACGCTCCAGCTGCAGGCCCGCTTCCTTTCTCTCCAACCACAGGGGCAACTTCGGAGGCCGCCATCAGCGGGGCTTCTCCCCGGATCACTCGCACTCAAGACGATGTGAAGTTCAGGCACACAAGCAGCTTCACACTCACGTTTTAGGCTCATCAAAGCAATCCCGCAGTCTCCCTCCCAGGCCCTCCTCCGGGGCCGTGTGCCCTCGCCCACAGCTCCTCTCCTTACGGGGCATTTTCATTCCATGATTTAGGGTAACTTAATGAAATATTTTTGTCTTTGATTTTCTTTTCATTTGGAAAGTTTTGGAGGTCTGTGAATGCCCACTAACATACAGAATATAAAACTCATTTGTTTTTTAAGGACAGGAAATTCCAACTCCTTAGGAACCCCCCCCCTTATTATTTGGGGTGGGAGGAAGGTGCACTCAAGGAGAACTTTCCTTTCTCTTCCAATAGAAGATTTTTTACAATAACAATATATCCATGCATTCGTTGTGTCCTTTAAAATGAGTAAATAAAAACAGAGTAAAAAGGAAATCATCGGAATGAAATGAGACGTGAGCGGGGCGCATAATATAACACACATGACGGCGACTCTTGGTTTTCAAGGCAAATGTCTGTGTTCGATTTGCCACCCGGGTCCTGCAGCAGACCTCGTGCTCCCCCGTGCACCCCGCCTCGGAGCAGCAGCTGCAGGACAGGGCCCCCCCCAGACGGCTGCAGGTGAAACATCAATACGGCAAGAGCCCAGTCCAAGGGGGGATGTGGAGGTTGGAGACTTTTAGAAAATTTTATTGCAGGAACACATGTGTTCGTGCAGCAGATGGAAGCAATTACGGCAAGAAAACTCTGCCCTGTGCCGAAAACCGAATTCCAATAGCGTGAGCTCAGGCTAATGACTATCCTTGAGGACAAGTAAAAGCAGACCACAGTGAATTTTGAAGATCAGCTCCACTCGCATCAGGTCGTGATCTGCGCTGCTAAAAACTCATCAAAACTCGGTATTATCTCCGCCTCGTTTCTCATTGGAAAAAGACGTGACCTTAAGCTCGCTTCATCTAAAATTAATATGCTTTCCTGTAGTCTCTGTTCACAACCTCACCCGACACTGGTACTTCAGAGTCTGACTCGTAGAAAGTGCAATCATGATTGCTAATGACCAGCATAATTATTCCAGACGAGAGAAACTTGCTTTGTTTGGATACGTACGTGTATGTAGTTGTTTCTGGAATGTTCGTCTTCTCTGTGAAGGAGACAGGCAGGTACCTGGCATCTCCCTTAATAAATAGTATCCTGGGAGTTAAGATGAAGACTAGAAAGCTGTTGAAGGCCAAGTCCGTGACCTACAGAGCAGTCGGAAGGATTGGAAATAAACTCAGCCCCACGAACCCTCTCATCTGCGGGGTTACCCTATAGACGGGGCACTGAAGTCATTTTCCTTCCTCTCATGGGCTGTCGGGTGATTGCTGGTAACTCGGAATAACCTGGCTGCCCGTGATTCTGGATGTCCGGGCTCATGTTTGCTTTGCAGGGATGTGGAATCGGTCACCACAGGAGCTCAGCTCCTTCAGCCGTGGAAACACTGCTGAAGGATTTACGGGAAAAGGAGCCCAAGGAGCAGAAAGGTTTGGAGATTCAGGTCTCGGGAGGAATGAAGCAAATGGCTGTTTCTTAAATCGTCTCCCGTGAGTGGCGCAGGCTTACTTCCTATTGAGAGATAGAATAATTTGGATTCTTAAGACTTGGCTTTTAAAATAGCTTGTTATTTTACGTAGAGGCGTGAATGCTGATGTGAGCAAGTATAAGTTATTTAAAGCGATTTCGTTGAAGACCAGGCCAGAGCCCACAGGTGCTTTGGCGTCCCGCGGGCTCACGCGTGTGCCCAGCTGGGAGACGCAGGTGGCACAGCCCGAGCAGGGCCGGGCTGGAGAGCGGCTCCTGCCCAGCCCTCGGCCCCGGCTTGCTCCGCCCAGGGCCTGACTCCACCTCCTCAGTTCCCAGGGGCCGCAGGCAAACGGGAAGCAGAGCGTGGAAATGGGAACACACTGGAAACGGGAGTGGGATGCGTTTGCCCGGGCACCCCAAGCGAGCGCGGCCTCCCCTAGGCGACCGAGCCTGGAGCCCCGTTTCCCGCCTGCGTCAGCCAGGACCCCTGGACGATGGCATCTGTTAATGTGGGTGCGCCGGGTTGTCACATCCCTCACCAAGATCTGGATCGGTCCTTTGGGATTCTTTGTAAACATACACGCGCAGCAAAGGTAACCGTCGTGAAGAGCAAGCCCTCCCGGGAAACCGGCTGCACTGGGTTCACCACCTCTCCCTGTGCTGGACGCTGAGGACAGTGATGAAAACGGGGTGACCGTGGCTGAACTCAAGTCACAAGTGCAACAGCTGGGGGAGGGGGCGAGCAACACCAGGAAAGGCCCAGGCTTGGTCCCCCAAGGTTAGCCAAGGGGCTGGAGAGCCTCAGGTTGACATCATGGAACGCTGATGACAAGGCAGAGGCCGCTGTTCTTCATTAGCCAAATTTAAAGCTCTGAGGAGGACAGTTAACCACCAGCTGCATCTTCAGCCTCCCGTTTGGAACTAGCAGCCCCCCTGGCTAGCACCTGGAGCCCCAGGCTAGGAATCGTACCCCTTCTTGTCATAAGACTCTGCCATTTCTACGTCAAGAAATATTCCAAGTCTACTGAGTCTCCCCAGCGCCCAGTGGCCCTCTCTTGTGCACAGTGCGGCCATGTATCATCAGAGCTATGAGGGTCTTCCTAGTTCACTGGTGTATTCGGGGCCATTTTTCTCTTTAAAGAAGTTTATTGATTTTCTTGGGGGTGATATTGGTTAATAAAACTGCATAGGTTTCAGGTGTACAGCTTCTATAATACATCATCTATGTTTTACTGTGTTCACCACCCCAGGTCAACTCAAATATTGCCTCACCAAAGAGGCCCGCCTCCAACACCCTCATGGCCACAATCTAGTACTTCACCCTGTTGAAGTGCTTCATGGCTGAGATATTGTGATTTATCTTTATTGTTGAAAGTATTACAGATGTCCCTTTTCTTACCCCTTTGACCCCCTCCTCCCTACCTTTGCCTCCTCCCAGTGTTTTTGTTTTTAAATAAAATTTATCTTTTATCATGGTAAAATACACATGGCATAAAATTTGCCATCCTAACCATTTTTAAATGTACAGTTCAGTGGCTTTAAGTACATTGACTTAATTTGTGCAACCATCACGGCCATCCACCTCCAGGATTTTTATTTTGCAAAAATGAAACTCTGTACATGCCAAAGCATCACTTCTAAATCCCCCATCTCCTCGATGCCTTAGCACGATGACCTCAAGGCTAATCTGTGTTGCTGCAAGAAATGTATAAGCCAATACTCCTGACGAACATAGATGCAAAAAGTCCTCAACAAAATATTAGCAAACCAAGTCCAGCCATGCATCGAAAAGGATCATACACCACGATCAAGTGGCACCTATTCTTGGGAGGCAAAGTTGGTACAATACCCTCAAGCCAATTCGGGTGATGCGCCATATTCAGAACGAAGGGTAAAAAATCACGACTGTGTCAACAGATGCGCAAAAAGCAGTTTTGAAACAGTGAATGCCTCTCGACCTCTGGTGCTATCAGTTTCGTTTCACGTTCAACACAGTGCCTTGGGGCTGAGAGTTCTTGACTCACAGGCCACAGGCTGCAGGACACATTGGGCCACTCGCAGTGGAGCAGCCCCAGACTTGGAGGAAAAAGGCTTCCTTGCCTAGCAGCAGCGAGGCCCTTGGTACCCGCCGGCCATCAACACCCCGCCCCGTTCGGATCCCCTCTCCGATCCGCCTCAGATGGGTTGATTGACTTATTAAAGCTAAGCCTGGTCAAGTTCTAAGAAAGAAGGAAAACATTCACAGGCCTCCAAGCTCCCTAATCTCCTTACAGCTGGAAGGGGTCTTCCTTCGGCCTCGCCGACGGTTCCGTGGGGGCTCGCACACCAGGTACCCAGCCCTCGGCCTGCGCTCTGGGCGTGGGGGGCCCTGGGCAGATGCTCCTGGGCAGCAGCCTCGTTAACAGGGCAGCTGTGCACGCAGAAGGCCGCTTAAATTTCCTCCGTTTCCTCCACAGGCCCTTTTGGATTCCAGTCTTCAATTTCCCCCATCCCAGAGCCCTTTGAAAATTTTACAGTCAATTTTTTTAAAATTGAATTTAGAGGCCTTGGGAGATTCACCAATGCAGGTGCTAAAAGACAACCAATTCTAATGTGGCTGATATATTTTTAGGGCTGTACTGTAGCTGGGGGGAGGGAGGGGATAGCGGGGATTTTTAATCTCCCTGAGAGAAAGCTTAACTGCTAGAAGTTAAAGCCAGTTCTTCTCAGAGTGAAAATGTCTGTGTCCTCTCGGGGACCTGATTGCCCCAGGCTGCCTGGGGAGAGACAAGGTTATTTCAAGTACTGGGATACTTCCACACCTGTCCTTCCCAAGAAAATAAAACACTTCAGAACCTCCACAGCCTCCAAGCTGGCAGACAGTCCTTCGTGGCCCCTCCTGAAAATGCCTCCTCTAAGTGAGTTTTCATTTTCAGCTGGAATCACCCGGTTTCTCCAGCTTTGGTGATCAGATTAACGAAACCGCTGCCAAATCTACATTTGATTGCTTTGTTTCTCGGACGTGTTTTTAAGTTTAAGCAAAGGATCATAAGTACATCCAACGAACACAACCCAGGAGACACAATTTTTGCGAACATGTCTTGTGACCCCAAAAGCCTGTGAAATTCCCGAGGTCCCGAGGCCAAATATAACCTCTCAGTTTAGAGAAAATGTTCTCATATAAAAGGCAGGAAGAGTGTCAGTGGAATTGTGTCCACGGTACAAGTCAAAATCACCAGTGCGTGTGTGGTTTTAAAGGGCACGGCCGTCTGTAAGAGCACTTTGGAGAGATCTGCGCCGCATTTACAAAACAGATAAGGTGACACGGGCTTTTGTCCGACCACGGCCGTCTCAAAGGGACAGGGGCAGGCCGGTGAGTCAGGTTCTCCGGTTTAGCTCCACCGTCCCCCTGAGGCTGCGTGTTAGCGGCCCTGCTGGTGGCCGCTTTCCTTTCGCGGTGCCACGTTCATGGGCTCACGAGCATGTGAGGGTTACGGAGTTTAATGAGGCTGCGCCTCTCAGGTTCGGTTAACCCCCGACAGCCGCTCCAACCCTCGATGCTTTTACACAATGCAAGTTGGTTTCTTGCTCACGTCATAGCCCAACGGTCGTCGGCAGGACACTCTATTCAGGCTCTTCCCATGGGGAGCCTCGGAGACCCAAACACCTGCCCCGCAGTCAGGGGGCAGAGTAGAGAGGGTGAAGCAAGGGATCTTATTGCCTGGGCCTGGCAATGGGGCACATCACTACTGCCCACGTTTTATGGCCAGAGAGCAATCCCACAGCCACCCCACCCGTGACATAGGCTGGGACATGGGGCCCAGAGGAGAAGGCAAACAGCTGGTGACTAACTAGGCAGACTCTGCTATAAGGGGGGGAACCACCAAGGAATTGTTCTTAACTTCCCAAAACGACTTTAAAACTTTTGAATGCAGATACTCTCTTCAACTCTTTTCTTAAATATATCTTTATTGATTTCAGAGAGAGGAAGGGAGACGGAGAGAGAGAGAGAGAGAGAGAAACATTAATGATGAGAGTTATTGATCGGCTGCCTCCTGCACGCCCCCCACTGGGGATCGAGCCCGCAACCCGGGCCTGTGCCCTGACCGGGAATCGAACCGGGGACCTCCTGGTTCATAGGTCGACGCTCAACCGCTCAGCCACGCTGGCCGGGCTCGTCAACTCTTTTTTAAAGGATTCAGAAAGGAGAGAGATTTCTTTAAAAAGGAGATTCAGAGAATACCAAGAGTTAAAAAAAACAACACGTGGCAGAGAACAGGCACACAGGCCATGCACGCTGGGGCTGGTGGAGAAGATACCACGCCATCTGCATTTATTCCTTTGCATGTAAACGTTACCGAGTGACTTTGTGAGCATAAAAATAAAGCAAGCTGCAATAGTTTTAACTGGAACATCCCATTACATTTGAGGTGAGTCGGGAAACGGAGTAGAGGAAAAGGGTCTATTTTGGGCTCTGAGCACAGCTGAGGAGCCCTAGACGCCTGCCAGAGACACGCAGCTGCAAGAGCCTGGCACACCTGTCCGCCACCTGCACACCGGGCGCAGCACCTGCTGGTTTTCTTGTCGTGTTCCTGGCCCTCTACTCTGAAAGTTATAAGAAGCAGAACCAAATATGACAGCATTTTCAAAAGTGTCAAGTAGCCCTTGTATGATTCCGATAAAGGAAATATTCCAGGCAAGAAGAGCACCCGTCTGCATAAAGAAGCTTCATCCGGTTGGCCAGACTTCACTCTCATATACGTAAATGTGTATTATGAGCAGAAAATACGTCCGTCTGTCATCTAATCCTACTTATCGAGGGGCGATGGGTTTTGGGGGGTTAGAAACCACATCCAACCTAAATACTTCTGAAGCACATAACAGGGACAGTTGTCAGGAACGGTAAACACTGGTTTAAGGTGGTATTACCAAGCACTACTTTATAAGACCATTTAAAACAGTAACCCGGCAACCAGCTTGCTTTTGTCCAAATAAATTACACAGCCATAATTTGCACTCAGAATTTCCAAATAAGCTTCTTAAAAACAAAAGACACTTCCAAGTAAATATTTAAATGGGCACATACCTGGAAAATGTTCAGCAAGAACTTGCTCTAGAAAAGGGTTTGTCAGAATTTCTTTACCTAAGCAATTCAAAATGAGACAAAGATTATGATTACTCTAATTTTATAGACAAAGAGGCTCCAAACCCTTAAAAAGGAAAGAAATAAAAGCAAGTCAACTACATGACAAATAAATTAAGAAACAAACAAAAGGCGCCTACTCTTGGTGAGCTGGGAGAAGCGGAGCTTTAGTTCCCTCCTGCAGGTCCCTGGGCGGTTCACTCACTCACAGGTACTGAGCACCTCCCAGTATCTGCTCCTCCATCCGAAGGGCTTTTAAGGGGGGGGAGTTTAGGGGCGGCCCCAGAGGATCCCAATAAAATATTCATCAGCTTCCCAGGTGTGGCCCCTCAGGGTATTGTCTCCACTGATTGGTCAGCAGGGCGGGGGTCATTAGTCAGTGCAGCTGGCCCTGGTCAGCCACGGTGGCCCTTGTCTGGCGTTGCTGCTCTTCTGGGCCTGGAGCTGAAACACAGCTGAGGCCTGGATGTATGTGATGCCATCAAAACCCGCTTGTCCTGGGTCTTCATGGGTAAGGGCTACTCTCCGGCCCCTATGTTCGTTCCCCCTCTAAGGAGCCTAACCCGCAGGACTAGCAATGTACCTGGGGGAGGAAAGGCCGGGGGAGGGTTTGAACCTCATGACCTGCAACGCGAAAGGTCAGGGGTCTAAACCGAAGGACCAGGGATGGGCTAGTAGAGGAAGGGCACCCTGGGGGCCCGGGCCTTGTTCCCCCAGTTCCGTCTGTTGCTAGGCACCCGGGCTTTTCTGCGCCTGGCCTCTGGTCCTTGCTCTGCTCGGGTCTAAATGCCCAACACGCCTCCCTGCAGCTTTCTCTCCGGCCTTGGGTGCCTGTGAGAAAAGCTTTACAGCTGTGCCAGGCAGTGATACTCGAGCCAATTACAGAAGATGTGCTTCGTCGTCAAGAGCATGGTGCTCGAAGCAAGTCTGTCTCACAGGGCATAGGGCTAATTAGTGTTTATTAAGAGTTTAAAGATTTAAAAAAAGACCTGTCGGAGCAGGGTGGGGAGGTGGTAGTGTTTCTGTATCAGGTTCCTACTTCCCTTCTGGCATCCTGGCTCTCAGACAACTTTCTGCTACTATTAACCCAGTGGCTTCGGTACATCTGGAATCCCTGAACCTCTCTGGCTAGACACTCATTAGCACTATTTGAATAATAATAGTTCCTTTTAGAGTGCCTTCCCACCGCCAAGCACTGTGCTGGCTTCATTCACAGGCATTATCGCTTCAGATGAACATAACCCTGTGAGCTAAAGGTCAGAGTGGTTAAGTAACTTGTCTATGGTCACACAGCAAAAAAGTGGCATGTTTCCCCTGTCCAGGCTTTGTCTCCCCTTCCTATTTCACTGCCTTTAGAGATGGGACTGATAGCAAGGAACTCTGCCGTTTCCAAGCTTTTCCATATAGGTCAAAATCAATATCAATAGTCCCCAGCAGGCAAAGTTCTTTTGAAATCACTTAGACCCAAAATGGCAACATAAGGTTTAGTTAACCACTCACGGAAAATATCTCCATTGGCCAGCTGAGGGACGGTGAACTCGGGCTCGTTTCACTTTCTCCTCGAATGGGCCTTATTCAGGCCCTGCAAGACCTGCACGTTGATGGCTTCTTCAGTCGGTCAGCGGACAGAAGCACTACATGTTCCCAAGGCCTTCATTTAAATCTGAATCTTCTTTTGAGCTGCTAAAACTGTTCTCAGTGGGGACAACACTGAATTTCTCTGAGTTTCAGGTTCTTCGCTTTCTAATATCTATTTTGTTTTCATTCCAGAATTGTTGTAGGAATCAAGGAAGAAAATAAAGATGACAGTACTTTGAATATTGTACAATTTTCATTTCAAGTCACTGAGACAAAAAAATTGTAATACTATAAAGGTACTGATATATTAAAATTTTCTCTTGATAATCATTGAAATTGATTTTAAATGATATACTATATGCATGCAAAACACGCTTGAAATGAAACACCTTCAATAAAGGATTGAGGTTGGAAGAACTAATTTTTTATTTGATATGATATATTGATATGTATGCCGTTCCAAGACAGAGAATAAAGATTAATCTATACATGTCTGTTACCATCAGGTTTTCATCTGTGGTAATATATAATGGTCAGACAAGACTTCCCTCGCAAAAAAAAAAAAAAATGCAATGATGAATTGATTTGTGAATATACTGTTTTACATGCATTTGTGATGAAGGGGAGATAAGATTGTTCAGCTGTAGTGACCAATATATTTCTAAAGACAAAATTAACTACTGGTGAGACTCTCTCTGAAGAGCTGGGCAGCAACTTCAGCCTCTGTAGTAAGAAGTCTGCCAAATTTTCTCTCCCCTGATTCTCTACTCACAGTCATTTAATGAACTTCATAAAAGCTAATATCCCAATTTAGTGGTCCCCCCACCATGTTTCCCTGAGAAAACAGATCATACAATAAGATAAACATGCAGAAGGACTTAGGGCAAAGGTATATTCTGCATATAATTTTAATAAAAGCATTATTTTACTTTGTGAAGGAAAAACACACACACCTAGTAATAGCCTGAAAATATAACATAGAAAAATGTAAGGAAAGATCATGTGTCTCAAATCTATCAGAATTATGTTATTTCAAAACTCCCCATTTCCTTCCATCAGTTAAATTCAAGACAAGGTACAGAGCAATGCTGAGACGCTCAGAAGGCACCACTGAGCATTAGCGGAGAAGTTGTCTGCATCCAGAGGGTGTGACGAAATTTGTGCAAATGAAATGGACGTTGCGTGCGTTTGAGTCCATGGTAGTGATTTTGTTCGCTGAGTGGGAAGGAGCTGGGAGATGCCAGTCCCTTCGAGCACAGGTCAGAGATGTGCTTCAGTTTGAAACTGCCAAGGAGTAATTATGAAGTCCAAGAGGTATCCTGGGGATGGGCCACAGTTTCCAGTTCCCTCCTCACTCAAAGATTCTGATCTGCCCGAGAATGGTACTGAGGAGACCCAACAAAATGGGACAGTTGATAAACCACCGTTCTCATTCCCTCATCAGAACGCAGTCAGCGTCCGGTGAGATCCCGGAGCCCAGAGAAAGCTTCGGAGGAGAGGCCCCGACTCGTAAAAACAGAGCCATCCACCTCGTTGAGTGTGTGTGTGTGTACTTGATACATAACAAATACTGTACAATTGAATTTGTTAAATTATACTAGTTAAATTATATTATAAATATATTATATTATAATAAATATACTAGTTAAATTATATTAATGAAAGAACATCAGGTAACTCTACTTCATTGATCATTCTGTTTCAATGCAAATAGAAGAGATGGCAGCAAACTTAGTTACTTTTCTTGTTTCAAGGACACTGCCTTTTATAAAAATCCAACAACAGGCTTCACACGTCTTTTCCTTTCTGGCTCCCCACAACCACATAGCTGCCCCTACCACCAGGCCTGCCCTCTTCTATGTTTTCATTGCAGCCGGTACTTTTATAGCACTTGAGTTCATTGGAATTCTATAAATACTTATATAGTTAATTAATATTTATTTGTTCCACAGTCCTGAAAGCCCACGATAGTAGGAACTGAGTGAGTTTTATTTGTTCCTGTGACTGTAATGGGACTATCATGATTCTGGTATACAGCAGGTGCTCAGTAAATATGCATTGAATAAATAAATGAGTTTATTTAAACATTAATCACGTTTCAGCTCCCCACCATGAGGGATTCACAGATAAATTAGATAGGATTTCTAAGAAGCGATAAGACATGTATGTACACAAAGAATTACACAGCAAGGCAGAATGTCGTCAATATTATTGTAGACATATAAGGACCAAGGAAGAATTATTTGTGGAGAGGATGATTAATTCTGGTCTAATGAAGACAGACGATTTCATTCTATAAACACTCATTAGCTTGCGTAGAAACCTGTAGACAGTGTGTAAACCACCAACTTTTTGACGGCTGATGCAGAATAGGTTGTTTTACTTCTGGCATGTAGATCAGCGAGCGGAGCGCCAGGTTGAACATTTACTTTATGGTCCGAAAGGAGCAGCATGTACAGGGCGCCCAGCGGAGAGCGTGGCCCCGGCGGTTGGCCCCGGGGCCCACCCGAGGGTGCCCGCTAATCAGTGCCGAGCCGAAGCTCCCTGACCGCGGCTCGCCAATGTCCTCGCTCACGTTTCAACACCAACAATTACACCACTTCTTAGTCTGAAATGTAACTGAAAGATTTCACAGACAAACAAGAGCCAGTGCAGACGAAACAGTAAATCCACGCGTGGGCTGCTGGTGGAAAGAGGCGGATCCTTCACTGCGGGGCAGGGACCTGGGCAGGTGGCGCCCTGGGGACGCCGGCCAACGCGGGTCTGCGGCCCTGAGGTTACAGGTGAGGCGGTGATCGACGTTCTTGCCTAGAGTAGTAAAAAGCCAGAAACCGCCACAATCTAAAAAGCAGGCAACTGGTTAAAAGATGGAAACTCTGAAGCCATGGAAACCATGATTGAAGAAAATGTTTGCTCATTTTTAAAACGAAATGAAACCTCATGTGAAACCCTACGTTCCCTGCACCCCCTGCACCCCCTGAACCCCCTGCACCCCCTGCCCGAACACTCTCACCATCCCCAGCGACAGCCGAGGAGGAATGTTAACTGACGGGAGGGTTTTAAAAACTAGGCCCTGCAGGGAAGATGGGCACACTCTCCTCTTAACATGTGTAACTGAGGACAGCCGGTGCTCCTCCTTGACCGACGGGACTATCATCCATAGTCCGCTCGCTTCTGCCCGTCTACCGTTTGCAAGTTTTGAAAAAGCAAACATGCCTCGGCTTCGCCAGCGTGGAGGAGAGTTACCTTAAGTGACAAACGTAACCTATTCCTTTGGCTTTTCTACGGCCGGCGCCCCTGAGGCGATGCTCCCACACTGCCCAGGTGACCCTTTCGGCCAAGTGCTCCTGGCGGAGCTCAGAGGACCCCGTGGCCCACTGCGGCCGGTCCCCTTGAGCCGAGTCAGCGTCGTTCAGAAAGCTGGGCCAGCGCCACGCTCTAAGGGACGCGACAGTGGCCATGCCCCGTTTTGCTCCTACGTTAGGAAGGAAACGCACCCGCTGAGTCAGCTCCCTCAACAGAATTCGCTCCTACAAATATTTGGCTAAGCCGGTGCCACTTGAGCTTGCGCGTGCCAGACGGGGGGTCCTCTTTCCAGTACTGACTGTGGTGGTGCAGTGGGTTTCCCCCGGAATAAATAAGCGTTCTTTAAAGGGACGTCACCAACAAGCAGCCCTACAGTAAGTAGGCCTTCTTGGCGCGTGGCCCTCAGGGGAGCCTGGCAGGCTGCCCACGGCCACAGTCTTTATCCTTCGGCCACCACGGGGCAAGAACCGAGCGGGTCCGCTCCTCACTCACCCGAAAGCTCTCCCTGTGGTACACCGTGCCAGCCTCGGCCGGCCGTGGGGCACTGGGTTTGCAAGTCCGTCCCCTAATTCTGTCTAAACGTGTCCCCTTTCTGGGCTGCCTCTATAGTCCACTCTTATTTTCATTAATTCGATCCATAGTATTGCCAGAACTTTTAAAAGTTATTTTTGTATCATGCTGTGCATAGAAAACATATTTGCCTTGTGTAAGTAAAATTAGAATAAAGGAATGCTAGCAGATTTCGGTCGGGTGATGTTATCCACTGGGCCACTGCCCGGAAGGCCTCTTGTCCCCTCGTACAAGGACATGGAGTGGGGTTGTGGGAAAGGACAGCGAGGGTTGAGGAGCTCTAGTGTACAAATTTCTCCTAGACTCACCCAAAAATACTGACAGTGGACTAAAGGGAATAATTTTTTGACGATGTGATTTCACTGCCATTAAGTATCATGCCCGTGAGCCACCCAGCAACATCCCTCTTGCCTGCAGTGGCGTTTGTCTCCTACTTTGGGAATTGCTGTTTTAGGATGACGTGGTGACCATAGGTAGTGGGCCATCTGTGATCTCCTTGCCTATATCTCTCCCTCCCCATTTTAAAAGGACTCTACCGCCTCTCGGGGGCTTTGCTTTAGCTCACTCACTCTCATCTCTCAGCCTAATTCTCATGCACAACGGGGAAAAATGGAATTCGGCATCATGTCTCTCTCATATATTTTCTTGTGTGTCTTTGTGAGACTTTTAATATTTAGCTTTTCTTGAGACAAACTCTATATTCAAATTCAGCCAGGTGCTCCACTTTCCACCAAGCAGGGTATGTTTTTGAGGCACTAAATAAATAATAAGTAATGCCAAGTCTTACTTTACAATGTGCTGACAATTTAGTATCTGCCTGTGCACCAGATGATGTCATTGCTATGAGCTTTAGGATTTTTTTTTTTATTACAGCCATGCTAGCATTATTTTTAGCACAGCAGGTGTCAAAAAGGTTTATTTTGAAAGAAAGAAAACATAAAAATGAATTATTTATGTGAGTTAAATCAAAATGTACTTGATATAAATGTTTAATCAGTTTTTCACCAACTTCTTTCCATATGCTCTGCCCTGCTCAGGGTGCAGTTCTAATGGAATTACTAAATATATCTTAATAGCTCAGCAGACAGCATCATGCAATGGTACTTACACAGAGAATTATTTCAACTTATATTAAACAGGCCAAACAGCACGAATTCCGTAAAATGCTCACTGTTTTCATGGAAGATTGTCATTTAATCGCATAGAAAAGTTCAGCACTTGACACTTAAAATGTGCTGTGTTGACCATAAAGTTTCTCATTCCTTAATAAACATGAGATTAGAAAATAACTTTAATTTTGACTGTAATTGCAATTTTTTCCTGCTGTTATAAGAAATCAGCAGATTTGCTGTTATTCCAGGAATATAAATGATACAAAATTAAAATAAGGATTCCAAGAAAGACTACGTTGTGCCTAAGGGACACTTTTTATATTATGAAAGAAATTAAAACCTAAAGGCAAGACCAATATTTTGTAATCTATGCCAACTTCTTGACTGACTTTCAACTGGTTGCTTCTATAATTCTGTTCTTTGAATTACTTCTTTGAGTTCAGCGAAGTCCAATTCTTTATTTTTATTATGTGCCACTTTTTCGGCCAAATCAATGTCTGAAAAACACTCCTTACTACTTTTATATGCAAACACTTTGCACATCACAATTTTCCAATTTTCAGGACTATAATCTAAGAGGGAATGAATCGAGTAAAGGGCCCATGTCCAACTCAGAAACTCATTTCATCATAAGAGGGATCTCAAACGTCAGCTGAGCTAGTGTGACAATAATGATCGAAATTATAATGTTAGTCACCGCTTATTGAGGGCTTCCCACCTGCCAAAACCTATCCCACGTTCTCTACATTCGGTAGAAGATTTTCTCCACATAACCCTATGCGCTAGGCTCCAA
This sequence comes from Miniopterus natalensis, assembly GCF_054644295.1. Taxonomy (NCBI): domain Eukaryota; kingdom Metazoa; phylum Chordata; class Mammalia; order Chiroptera; family Miniopteridae; genus Miniopterus; species Miniopterus natalensis. The sequence continues at coordinate 3,208,389 of NC_142096.1, forward strand.
CCGTGGCCCTACTTTCCAAAACAATAGTAGGAACATTAAGAAATGTATAAATTTATATATAAAAATGGAAAACAAGAAGATATATTAGAAATAGCAGCTCAGTTAAATAAATTGGAGATGATTTGGGGTTGAGAGTCAACAGGTAACCTGTGGTGTGGGCACATACTCTCCGATCACTGCATCAACACGTGTGCATGTGTGGACTCCGCTCACCACACCTTAGCAAAAACGAAGCAGCAGCAGAGGCCATCAAGGGAAAGGCAACTAGAATGATTAAAGAGCTAGAAGCTGTCTGAAGGGAACAGACTAAAAAGACGACAGGCGTTCAGTAGGGAAAGCTAAAGGTAAAGCAGGAATATTTTTTAAATGATAAAATGGAAAATGTGGATTTGGGGGGGCAAAGAATTCTTTACCAAATTCTGGACTATTGGCAGGAGAAGGATCTCCTTGAAGTATGAAGAAAAAAAGTGTATTTAGAAAAAAAGCTGAAACAATTTTGGTGCTAATTTAACCAACAAATAAACATAAGCTACTATGTCTTATGAGAAAGCACCAAAGAGAAAGCAGACCAGTCGGAAGGGTTCAGGAGCATGGTCTGGCCCCCAGCGAGGCACATTTTGAGGAAGGTATAGGAATATTTCCCTAATTTGCTGCAGCTAACGCCTTGAAGCATCAACATTTCCTGCCTCACAGCCCTGACGCATCGCCCAACCCGAGAGACGTGGAACTAGATTGCACAGAGGGGGATCTACAGCAGGCAGAGGAAAACCGCTGGAGACAAGCCTTTGCTCCGTGGCTGTGCCCTGACAACGTCCTGCATGCCCGTGGGCATGTGCCCCGACTTCCCGCCAGCACAGGCAGGCAAGAGCCTCTCGGATCTGCGTTGAGAGGACAGGCCACGTGTGACTACAGTGGGTGCTATTAGTGGAATCAAAGGGAGCGTCTGGTTTCCTTCCAGGGGTGGGGAACGTCCAGCCCTTGGGCCATACACAGCCCTCGAAATATTTGATCTGGCCCTGCCAAGGCAACTACGGGCAGGACTCGAAATTCAATAAATCTAGGAGCTTTTTTCATAGCTAACTCTTAAGCTGATAATTTCATATGGCCCGCAAATGATGTTATAAATATCCAAATGGCCCTTGGCAGGCAAAAAGTTTCCCTACCCTGCCGCTGGACACGGCTTTCAGAGGGAACACCTGTTCCAATGTTCTCTGTGTCCTACTTGAGCCCCTTTCGTCTCTTCTCCACAGGCAAATACAGCAACAGCAGCAAGTGGGCGCTTATGATGGCAACAGCCGGAACCGCTGCGGGCGAACACGACGCCGAGGCCGTCCTCGGGCTGCTTCATCTTCCCACCGACCTCATGTGAAGAGGTTCTCCAGCTCTTGCCTGTTCGGTATTTATTCCCCTCTTCTGTGGCCAGCACCGCCATCAGGCCCAATGCTCTCCACCCCGTTTCCATGACCCCAAGTCCTCCTGGCTCCGTCGTGAGAATGGGCCCAGACATGGCTGGGCGATATTTCATTATTTTGGGCATGGCGACAGGGTCAGGGGCAGGCAAATGTTTCAAGTCAAGGGCAAAACAGCTTGTCAGGGAAGCTTTGGTGGAATCATTGGGGAACACAAACTACCGGGGTCACTATGTGTAGGGCTAATGTGAGCCTGGGAAAGCAGAGCTGAGAGGTTGGGAGAGAAAGCATGACAGGAGGGCACGCATGCACGTGTGTGCACACGTGTGCGGGGGGAGAGGGAGGGAGGAGTTTGCTGGTTGAGTGCCTGACTGTTAATAAATTTAAAAAACAAACAAACTATGAAGAATGTATTATCATTTTACAGATGAGAAAACCAAGCCTCAAGAAGATTAACTCAAGGGCTCACTCTTCCAGCTGGTAGTATCCGTGCCTTTAGAAATCTTAGTCCAACTTTTCTCAGGTCTTGATTTTCGATTTTTGTATCTGAATCTGTTCATTTCTTCTTAGTTTCACATGTAACTTTTTCTAATTACCCTTAATGAAGAGCTTTTGATTATCCAAGCAACAGGCTGAAACCATCGTCTCCACGTTATCTCGTGAGTCCATTGTCCCGACTCACGCAGGCAAACATCCGCCTGGAAGACGGTTTTCACTCACAGTTTCTCCTCCCGGCTTGAAGAACATTTTTAAAAGAGATGTGAATATTTATAGGCATTATTACTACTGCATTTAGAAGCTTTTAAACCAAATTACAGATTCATGTAAAGGTTATAAATTAGAAGCTTTACAGAAAATGTCTAAATATTTATGAATTTAGCTACATTTAGGAATAAATTAGCAAATTTTACATTTACTTTTTTTTCCACATTCATGAGAAAATATGAGTTTTCTAATAACCGATCAAAATGAGTCAGCACTCGGAAAGCACCCACTCCAAGTGGAAATGTCTTCGTTTCCTCTGGGCATCTCCCTACCCCCGTGTCTCTGTCTCCTCAACTCTCCCCTTTCTTTCCTCTGCTCCTTTATCCAGTAAAAATAAAATATGAAAAATTCACCGAGGACATATCAGTGCTGCTGACAATCCCTGGTATTTGTAATCTGTCACCCATATTATCTCTTTATTTTTAGTTTTCTACTCAGTCCTCCATCAACCATCATCATCCAGGAAAGAAATATACACTCAGAAGTTTTTAAACTATTATGATTTAATCATTTAAGTTATGCTGTGGTCCAACTGAACATAGTTGGCGTAGGTTCAGGCAAAGCTACTATTTCTTGTTGACCACATCCCTGGGGAGCGAGGAAAATAGGAATTCCAGGGTTTTTCTGCTTCATCACACCTCACCCTGGGACTAAGGAAGACAAGAGACCATCTCAACCGCCGGTGCCTCAGGTTACTCTACCCCTCGGCCGTTTGCCATCTCGCTGCCCTGCGACACTGAGAGCCACGGTGGCGATGGTCAGCCAGCACCCAGGCCACATGCTGAACGGTCAGCTCACACCCATCGGCTGCCTCCCGCACGCCCCCCACTGGGGACCGAGCCTGCAACCCGGGCATGTGCCCTGACCGGGAATCGTACCGTGACCTCCAGGTTCATGGGTCAATGCTCAACCACTGAACCACACCAGTCCGGATAAATGTCTTTGTTTTAAGCCACCTGGTTTGTGGCAATTTGTTATGGCAGTCTTGGGAAATTAATAAAAGCTGAAACTTAAACCCAGGACCGCCTGGCTCTTAGGACTTCATTTATGCTTTAACTAAAATACCATATTAAATGAAAACTACTGGAAAACTGGACTTTCGAGGAATACAGATCAGAGAATTGATTATTCAGTGACATCATCATAGAAACTTTACAAAAGTAACACCCATCCTGAGGCACACTGGTCCCAGGGAGAAACATAGAGGAGCCTTCCAGGCACAACAATACAAAGAAAGCAACCAAGGGTTTTCCCAAGTTTCTCAGTCAATGTAGCTACTTATTACTTAAGACGTGTGTGCGTTGGTCATGGGTAAACAGGTCTAAATAGACCCAGGGATGCTTAACTAGTTAATTAATATCAGAACATTGTATGAGTTTAAGTATCCCCTAACATTTTGGTTAGCTTTTCAAAGTTCTGAGTGTAAACACTTAGAAGAGGGTTTGACGGGTCTTAAGTGATTCCTAAATTAGACACCTCATGTGCTATTGAAATCCTTGTAGCCAGCGAGCACTGTTCTCATTTTCGAAAATGAGAAAGCGGGGCAGGGCTACCTCTAGCCTATGGAGCACCTTTGTGCAAATTACAAATGCGTGTGCCAAGCCAGATGGCCGAGCCACGCAACAAAGGGCCCAGCGCAGCTCCACGCTGTCCCCTGGCTGTGTCTATAAGCTTTTATGCAGAGCAGGAGGCGCACAGCTGCCTTCAGTGGTCCCGCAGCTACAGCCCAAAGAAGCTGGGAACAGTGCTCAGGTCCGAACCTCGGTATGTGCTTACACTTCGGTTTGCACCCGCTTTTCTCTGACTCCAGATTCTGTATTTTCACTATTACATGACTACATCTTCCAGTTACTTCAGATTGTGCTACAAAAAGGTATCTAAACTGATCAATGGAAGTGACAATTGCAGTTAACATGCGGGGGCAGGACAAGCAAGTAACCCTCCTGAAGAACGGCTCCAAGAGACAGACTCACCCTCTCCAGGTGGGCAAGACCAGCTGTTTCATTTGCAGGGCCCTGTGCAAAATATAAATGTAAAACTCTTGTTAAAAAATCATTAAGAATTTCAATAAGGTAACAGCGGAGCATTAAATTAAACGCAGTCCTTCTAAGTGGGGGCCTGTGGGACTGGTCAGGTGGTACACCAGTGAGGCCGGCCCCACACATGGGCCATGCAAAGCCAAACACCTACTTTGATTGCAGGGTAGCAACCAAAGGAACCTTGGCAGAAAAGATCTCTTGCTTAGGTCGGCACATTCTGCTCTTTAGCTTCTTGTGCTCAAGCGGGTTCTGGCAGCACTAATAAGAAATTGGGTCAAGTTATACTTTCCCGCCCACCCCGCGTGGCTCAGTGGTTGAGCATTGACCGATGAACCAGGAGGTCACTGTTGGATTCCGGGTGAGGGCACAGGCCAGGGTTTCAGGCTTCATCTCCAGTAGGGGGCGTGCAGGAGGCAGCCGGTCAATGACTCTCTCATCATTGATGTTTCTCTCTCTCTCCCTCTCCCTTTCTCTCTCTGAGATCAATAAAAAATATTAAAAAAAGAAGCAGCAGGAAGACTCTTGAACGGCTCCTCTCTCTGTTCTTAACACACGTAGGCTACTGCATTTTGATGGGTGGCTCTCTGCATGACCTCAGGGTAAGGGACTAGAAATTCAAATGCTTCATCCCAGGTGTGTTTATTGTAAGTGGTCTTTTAGTGAAATGGGTGAGAACGTCAATTGATTTGCTCCAAGCTGATAGAAATATACATATAATGGAGGGTCGTGGAATGGAGAGGGGGACATCAAGTTCCCCTGCCCGGGGGTCCGGGTCTCTGTCTGAATATGCCTCGAGGCCTCAGCACCGCCGCCCTTCTGGTTTCTGTGAGACACCAGCTATACCCAAACTGCCTCTTAGGTCAGTGTTTTCCAAAATGCGTTGCCCCTGGAGACTACATCGGAAGACACTAAAGGGCAATGCATAAAAATAAGTCAACGCTTCGCACTCAACAGCGTTTTACTACAGGTGTTTCCGAGCTTTGACGGGCTGGCCTGCTGGGGCGAGGCGAGGGGCGCGACCTCGCAGGGCAGCTCGTGGTGCTGGGCTCCATCCGCCGAACGCCCTTGACGAAGCCGCCTTCGTGGGCAGCTGCAGCGCAGGGGGCAGGCCGGGGGGCTGCCGGCTCCGTAGGTCCGGCCACACTTGGTAAGAGCTTGCTCCCCTGGGAAGTGCCAGCGTGGCCTTTCTTCCCTCGTTGCTCCCCTCCCCGAGTCCCAGGTGGAGGTCGCTGCACCTGTTCTCAGTGCCCTGGCATCCGGTGCTCAGTTCTCACCCGGGGAGCAGAATCCGGGTGTGAGGACTGGAAAACACCCTCAGCTAATCTGAGCTGCGTGGCAAACACTGGTGCGGGGCCCCTTTTGCAGTTCGTGCAGAGTGCATGCTCAGAGATCCGTCTAACGCTTGCAATGAGGCTCCGCACGGAACCTGCCGTCCCGCCAGGGCTGGCAACGGGCCTGGCCCTTCTTGTGAGACTCAAGGCGAGCGGCTGTGCTCGCTGAGAAGGCGGCTGCTGTGCTCTTCCCGACTGTACGTGCGCCCACAGGGCAGAGGGGACCTGCAGTTTGACAGAGAAACATTCGGTTTGCCCCAGGAGCCACTGAGTTTCCTGTTTCACTACATCTGAAAAAGCCACCAGGCTGTAAGGCCGCTGTCGGTGAGAAGGCATCAGCCCAGCCCATGGAGCCTGGAGCCCTGAGGCGGGGCCGGGTCTGTGGGAAGGGGCCTGCTCATCGCACAGACGCCCACGTTCCACGCAGGACAGGAGCGAGGTGCAGAAACACCAGTGGACTCCGCTGGGACTGATCTCTCTTGGCAAGTGTGTGTGTGTATTCATAGAAAGGGAAACTGAAATCACAACCGCGTGTTTACTCATAGCTGGGCTAGGATAGAGGAATGATCAGAGAAATCCAGTACCTGTTTCAAACTGATTTTTCTCTCTTGGCCTGAATCAAAAATCATTTTATAGCTTGTCTACCCGATTAGCTCCCACTCCTTAATCCTTTCGAGGGTAAACAGCAAGCAATCAAGCAGGTTTTATACAAGAAACATTTTATTATTTAACAGACCCAGGATTTTTACTCGTATTGGGGGTTTTTTCTTTCTTTCTTTGTTTTTCTGTGATATGACAGGGAGTACATTTGAAATTCTTTTTTTGTTTTTTTAATATGTTTTTATTGATTTCAGAGAGAGGAACATCTATGGACTGCCTCCCGCATGCCCCCTACTGGGGATCGAGCCCGCAACCCGGGCATGTGCCCCGACGGGGAATCGAACCGCGACCTCCTGGTTCATGGGTCGACGCTCAACCTCTGAGCCACGCTGGCCGGGCTAGTGTTGTTTTCTTGACCACTGAGAGCCACACTTCTGGTGGTTCCTGAGCAGCGGACATCGACTGCGGTGAACTTTAACAACCTGCTGCTATGGCCGCTGTGGAAAACCCTACAGCAAGTCAACGTTCGGTGCTAACAGATGCACATTTCTTGCTGCACCCTGTTCTTTATTTAGTCACTGCCCAGGTAGAGCGGGCCTATCTCTACAAGAATCCGACAGACCCACGAACACAAGGGAACTTGACGGACAAGGGCCTCTTCCGCAGTTCACCTCCGAGTACGCACCCCTTGCTTGTCTTTTCACTTCGCACCGTGCAGATCAACTTGTTCTCTAAAGCGCCTCCTCTCAGTAGGTCGCAGACCTGCGTCCCTCCGGACCTTGTCTCAGCCATGCTCGGTAGCAGCCGCGGCCCCAGCTGGCGGGGGGAGCAAGTTGCAGTGAGCACACTGTTTGTGAGCCCAGCAGATGCGGGAGGCTTGGTGCAGGGATCTGGGTGCACCTGTTGGTTTGTCACCATCTGTTAGCCAAAATGTTAAAGAGCCACACCCTTGGATGGCCAGCTGAGGACTTAATCTCTTCCCCCACAGGCCTCCTAGGACAGGCTGCTGATCACATCTTACAAAAGGAGAGGCAACTACAAAGAGGAAACTGTCTGAACCACTCCTGGGGAAACTTAATCTTTTGTCATTGCTGGGGCTTATTAGGCTAGCAAGGAAGGGCTTTTAAAATAAATCTAGATGGTTATTACTGGATAAGAAATCTTGCTATAGACTCAATTTTCTTATTTTTTTTTTTTAAAGAAGATACTGCTTTAACATGGATACTAATATTGAGCAAATTAAGTGGTGGTAGTCTTTTGGATGATTACCTAGTGAGGTAACACTCTTACAAGACAGCTAACATTTGCCTTTGTGGGAGATAGAACTGGAATCTCAGGAGCAAAAGGCTTGGGAAACCAGCCCAGGAGAAACAAAATCTAGAAGTTCAGGCGCTGGAGTCTGGGAGATCAGAGAAACATTCCTCTAAGTGAAAACAGAAACTCGTGTGACCTCTATCGAATCCTGGGGCAGGCTCCACCCATCTGTGCCTCTCTCCCACCGCCTAGGTCTGCACCGCACAGAACACAGCGTCTCACGTTCCAGGAGGGTCAAGGACCACACAACTGAACAACATTTAACCAGCAGACAGAATTTCAGGGCCAGGTGTCACTCCCATTCAGCTGAATATCAGATAAGCATTTTTAAAAAGCAGTGTGAGGTGGCAAAGATCTTTTATTAAATGACTGGCCTACATCTTATCAAAGTTAAATTCAACTAGAACATGCATCCAGCAAGATTCTTGAGTCCATACCCAGGATACCTCAGAGCAAATGTTAGCATGCAATCTAACATTAGGGAGCAAGAAATTGGTTTCCATCAGAAGTTGTAAAATAAGGTTTCCTTTGTAATTTAAGATTTTAAATAATCGTAAGCTAGAGAAATGACTTCATCTAGCCATCAAGTTTGGCTTTTTTTTTTTTTTTTGGTGGTAGGGGGGAGACAACCTAAAAATATTGTGACCAATCTCTTGTATGGCCCCGTACCTTTCATGTGGATTCTCTATCCTGTTTTTCTCTTACCAAACTATCATTCAAACTAATCCTTAAGGAATCTTGAGTAGAATTAACACCTTTAGACCAATCCCATTAGTATGCTGTTAAATGAAAGGGCTCATTTCTGCCCTCCAGCGAGATGGGGACAATCATCTTGAGACAAACCATCCTGAGGCAGTAGGCAATCACTTAAAAACCCTAAAAGCACCGACATATGGCACGCTGCGCAGCATGAAAGTGTTTAGAAGGTGCAGGTCTCCGCCCTTCACCGTACATGCCCACTTTTAAAGCCAGCGCAGCGTCACCTGGCACACGCCGAAACGCCGAAACGGAAACGACTGGCCATATTGGCATTTTCAAAGCAATAGCTAACGGCTCGCACATGTGCTGTTCACAGGTCCGCAGCCTGTAAACAGTCACCAGCCACGACTTCGCAAAGGTGAATGACGGCTTGAAAAATTCCAAGTCCCCAGAACTCCTGGGATTTCCGCCTCTTCATTCATCCCTTCTTCTCGCCCACCCCAACTCTAATCATAGGCGCGGCAGATCCTCCTCTCCTCCCGTGTCGCCACCGCCCCCCCACGGCACACTTCCTGCTGTTGAGACCAGCTGGCGTGTATTAGTCATGCTAAAGCACCGCATGTAACACAGCAAAATACCAGGGAGCCCAGTGTCATGGGAAAGGAAAATCTACCTGGGGAAAGAAGACAGAGCTCGAGCTTCAGGGGCCTGCCCCCCCCCGGGTCGTTAATGTGTGTCTTATTCATATCATTAAGGGCGTTCCGGGGGTTGGTGCCGGCGAGCACGGCGCATTAGGAAAGCGCGCGGGTGCCGTGGCCCGGCCTGTGCCCTGGGGCCGCCTTCCACCCTTTTTGTTCCCGTGCAGATTCCCTAAACGTTAAAGGATTTTGATTTACATACATAAGGGAGTGAGACACTGTTGTCAAACCGGGAACAAACTGGTGCGTCCTAAAGAGAGTCATTCCGTGTCCAGGACGTAGCGGGACCGCGGGACACGGCTTTGGGGGTTAGAGAGGAAACGGTGATGGTTGTGTAGCCGACTCTCCAGCCTCTGTGCGCTTCCATCCTGCGAGAGCCAGGCAGAAATGCCGTCCCCAATTCGGGGGCCGGAGAGTCTGCATCCCTGACCAGCTCCCACGGGATGCTGATGCCGCTGGTCCCTGGACCACATTTCGATGAGCAATGTCATACAGAAAAGGCAACTTTTAGGACAGGTCAAGGATACAGCCTTTTAGAACCACTGAGAATTAACATTAATCAAAAACTGATATGAATGGTCTGGAAAATACCTAGACCTAGATGATGGTGCAGGTAAAAGGCTATTCCAGGATCTCTGAGAATATTTTGGTGGGCCTAGGAGTAAGATCTAGGAAACAGGCATAGCAAGAGACAAAGAAGATGCTTAGGTTAACTTTTAATTTTTTAAATTTTTTTATTCTTAAAAGTCTGGACGTATCTGGAAGCCCTCAACATTCTCTTGAGGAGGTATATATTGGTATCTCAGGGCCAGGGGGGCAGGGGCATTGTCTTGTTTGTGTTTTAATTGGAGAAGCAGAGATATAAAGAGATTTTTCACTTAAAAATCAAAAGACAGTTTAAAAAAATAGAATTGGAATTAGATTTATGGTTTAGTAGCAGCATCCATAGTAAAATCCTGGGAGATGGTTCACGAAGCTATGGTATTGTAAAACATTAGTTTTTCACTGCTCCTTGAAATAATGTACATCTGGTATTTTCTCTATCATTTTCCTTAAGTCAATAATTATGGTAGCTTGAAAATACTTGGCAATTACACAATTATTTTATAACAATAAAAATTTCAAAAGAGGAAACAATTTTAAAATGTTAGTGGGCCCTCACCTTCGTGATGTTAAGACTGAGAACTTTGACTCCCTGGGTTAAAATTAAACACGTTTTGAAAATTAAAAAAAAAGAAAACAGTCAAACATTTTGTTTTTATTTCTTCAATTGCCTTATGAGGTTGCATTAGTCGCCTCCGGCTGCAGTAACAAATTACTATCAACTTGGTGGCTTACAACATGGAAACTGATGCTCTCGCAGTTTGGGCGCCAGAGCCTGCAGGGTCCTAGGAAGGGCCCCTTCTCTGCCTCTCCCCAGCCTCCGGTGCTCGCTGGCAACCCTGGGTGCCCCTCGGTCTACAGAAAAGCAACCCAGTCTCTCACTCCATTGCCACACGGCGTCCTCTGGGTGTCTCTTCTCTGTACCTGTCTCCTCCTCTTATAAGGACACCGGTTATGCGGGGTTAGGGCCCACGTTAAACCAGTGCGGCCTCATTTTAACTTGATGACGTCTGCAAACATCCTATCACCGAGTAAAAGCACATCCACAGAAATGGGGATTCGGACTCTAGCCTATCTTTTTAGGGTCCACGATTTGACCCATAACACATATTACGGCCTAGACTCTGTGCTTTGAGTACAACTTCCAAGATTTTTTTTAATCTTACCATCTTGAGTTTCTTTCTTTCTTTCTAAATAAAGCAAGGGTGACAGTCCATTGTGATGCTCCAGTGTTACGATTACGAAGGGGAAAAAACAAAAAAATTTTCACTTTTTAATGTAACAAAATATTAACTGATCACACAGGCAGTAAGTATTAGGAATCTTTGCTTTGTTTCGAACTAACGCGATTTCATGTGCATCAGACCCACTTGTGTCTCCTTTTGATTGTAACGTATAAAATAAAGCGCAAAACTGCCTTCTCTGGAGCATTATCTCAATCCATTGAGATTTTGCTTCCCAGCAGCGTGGCTCAAATAAACCCACAAAAATTCTCTATAGGTTTGAATGTTTCCTACGTTGACAGATGAAAGAAATTTTAATAAACATTTATTATGGGTAACCTTTTTTTGACTCTAAAGCCTACAAAATAAACAGCCACAAATGATAAGTAATTGGTATTCTAGGTTCATCTTCGAGTCCCCCCGCCTGTGAGCCTGACACCTCACCCCACAGGGCCCACGATGTCCGCTAATGTCCTGCGCGCAGCTTGCTCGGCTATGACACATTAACTCAGGTCCTTCGCACACAAGCTGACCCAGGGTTTCTGGGAGGCAGGATGGGGAAATTTGATATGAAAATATTTCTGACTTAATATTCTCCTAGAATCCTTTTCACACCCGCTTCCCCTTGCCCAACCAACCGCACACAAGCAAAAATATTCAAAGGAGCATCCTTGCGGTTAAGATTCAGAAACTCATCGCGAACTTCAAGCTAGCAAATGTCAGCAGTTCCATGTTAGTTTTCCTCATGTTCTCAGAAACCGAGGCGATGGGCTCCTGCCACATTCAAACCCTCCCCTGTTTGCTTCAGTCCCTAATAATATCCTGGCCGCGTACCTTCATCTATATTCATGAGTGCGCAGATGCAGCCAAATTAGTGGCGGCAAAGCACATTTTACAGTGTAGAAAATACAATCTGGCTTCCTTTAAACATTTTTTTGACAAAAAAAAAGTTTTATTAAAAGAAAAAAAAAGAAAACCAGACATTGAAATTCACCGCCACCCGTCAGAGGAGCCTGTAACAAGCACAGCTGGCTTGCTGATGAGTGACAAATCTAAAGTCAGAGAGAAACTTCCCGATCATCTGAGCCCTTGCCACCCGATTAGCAGAAGAGAAGCGGGGCAGATGGAGGGAGACGCAGCCGCTCGGAGCGAACAGATGGCCACTACGAACTTGATATATGAAATTAATAACACTTTCTCAAATACAATTAGTAGCACGAATACATTACCTGAATTCTCATAACTGTGAGCAAGCTGACATTCAGTGAGGTTTTTCAGATTAACAGTTGATGTGGCATTGATATTTGGAAGGAAATAAAAATATATAGCAATAAGAGAAACCTCTTGCTTTTTGGTACCATTGATCAGGATGCTGTACTATATAAAAGGAGTCCTGCCATTCAAAGAAACTCCATATTTAAATTTCACTAATTAATTTTTTTAATGTAGCCATTTGGACCTCATAATGTCTGAGATACTTCAGAGCCTTGCAGCAGCTATTGGCCTAGATGAATTATTCTTTAGAAAGAAAGAAACCATTATACATCTCCCTACAGATGAACTCGGGGGGAAAGCAAACAAAAAGAGACAGGGCAGTAAACACGTTCAAGGTACGCAAATCGAGAGGCTAGATTTTGTGTTTTTCAAATCTACTGACGGTACAGTAATTCTAGGAAAGTCATTAAACGTCCTCCGTTTGAAGGCCCGGTCCCCAGAATGGGCAAAATGCCTATGCTATAGGTAATCAAAGCTTTCAGAAACGGCCTCGGTTCACAATCCGTGAGAAGGACCCTCCAGATTATGCTGACCAGCCCCCTGGGAAGCCAGGCCCGCCATGAGCCATGAGCAGGGTGAGGCGAGTCCAGAAGGCAGGAGTTTCTGAGGCTCCTGAGCAGCCCTGGCCCCCGCCACACACACTTATCCTCGGCGTCGGGAGGAGCGTCTCACAAGTCCCGGGAGGCGGAGTGACAGTCCCGCTGCAGCGCGGGGACGGCTGCTCCCGCAGCTGGTGGCTGAGCGACTGGCGGAGCGGAAAGGTGGGGACACCTCTTACTTGAAAGGGTTAACTGTGGGTATCCGGGAAACACAGAAACCACCAGAAGGCCGCTCGGCGGGAAGGGCCACACCCTCCCGTTTGTAAGGACAAGAACAGAGACCCAAGACATCGAGACAGGTGTCCGTCACCCAAACCATCCCAAGGTGTAGCCGGGAAGGTCCAGGGACGGCGTGAACTCGGAGCACTGGACCGGGCAGCCAGTGGCATTATTTTTACGTAATATCTGAATTTGATTTTGTCGATGTAAGAAACTTTCAAAACTGGAGAGAATTTTTATGAGTTTGTTTGAGCCAAATTGATGACAACTGCCGGGAAGCAACTGCCGGGTTGAGAAAATGCTCCAGAAAAAGGCAGTTTTGGCACCTTAGTTTATGCATCACAGTCAAAGCGTGGCCGGCGGAAATGGTGTCTTTCAGAGTCTCGAGGAAACTTCCGAGAGACCCACGAGTGGGAGGTCGAGGTTTCGTGGTAAGATTTCTTTGGGCGGAAATAGAAAGCTGCCCCAGGTTAGCGATATGTCCTCTCCTCCGTCCTGCTGCAGAGAAAGTCCAGCCTGGTCTTCAGCAGGCCCCCGGACAGGGCCAGTGTCCAGGCCTTTTGCGCCACTGGTTCAGCCCACGTCCCTGCCCTGACCCCGCTGGCTTAGTCTGTTCCCAGCTGCGGTCCTGCGGGCGCGGTGCCCGGCCCACGTTTGGAGTCCTTGTGGTCGCTGGGACCCAGGTGGCTGTTAGGGGCCCGTGGTTGCTGTGGAGATAAGATGCCCAAATGAACCCGGGAGAAGGAGCCCGGGAGTGCGTGTTACTGGGCCAGAGCTGGGATCATATTACCTAGAAAGTTTTACTTCCAGGCCATCCTATGTGGTTACTTTAGGCCTCTGAGTTTGTAAGGCAGCCATGTAGGCCTCCCCTGAGCTTGTCTGGTTTAGTATGTGGCCCTTTTTTTGTCCACAATTTGTGGTTTTAACTGTGAAGCCAATGGGCAGTGAAACCTTAGATAAGTCACTTCCCTAACTTGATACTACCCAAGGAATAGTCGCGTGTAAAATAAAGGGCTTGGGTTTCATTAAAAAACTATCAGGTCTAAAAATATTTCATTATAATAAAATCTAAATGCTAAAATGCCAATGGCTATTTTATTAATTCTTTCAGGTTGCAATACATGTCCACTGTAACCAAGAGTAAGAAAGTGACCAGAAAGGTCAACACTCAATGTTCCCAAAGGAGAAGATACTGCTAAAGTAGAAGATACTGCTTTTCAGGTTGAATATGTTTTTCTTAACCTAAAACAAAAATAAGATCCTTACACATACGTCAATTAGCCTAGGGAATTAAAGATAAGTATGAATTGAGTAGGCGCGTTTCTGAGTTTGGGTCTCCCCAGGAGCAGACCTTGACACTATGACTTGAGTGTCCATAGTTTATTTGGGAAGTGAAAGAAAACACCAGGGTGGGGGGGCTGTGGGGGAAATAAGACAGGAAAGTGAAGACAGCCAATAAATGTCACATTATCAAACCAGCCACCGCTGCACGTGACTGTTGCCTGATCTCACCAGGAAAACTCTGGGGTGGGGGGTGGGGGTCTGTGTAAAACGCACATCCCAGTGTTAACCTACTGGGCTATTTGTGCACCAGCTCCTCTAATGCACCGGCTAAGAGCTGCTCCCGGAGTCTGTTAATTCCCCTGTACTGCTGGCCTGTGCTGGTGGCCAAGCAGGCTCCAGGGGCTGGAGAAAACCTCAAGGCAAAGATCTCAGGCGCTGGCTGTTGTCATTTGAGTTGCTGCCCCTCAGAGCGCCGAGGGCAAGGGGATGTGGCAGGATACCCGCAGCATCCGCTGTTGCTTGTAATGATAAGAACGCTGTCGGCCGACCTCCCACCCAAGAGCTACCGGCCCACTAAACGGCGCGCCCTGAGGCTTCACCTGCCCGCCTCCTTTCAGCTCTGGGCAGGGAGCGGACTCCACTGGGCATCCAGACACTGAGCAGCCGGCCGCCCCTGCCGCCTCCACAGCCTTCACCCCCAACTTATCTACACGCAAATGGGTGTTTCCTGAGCTGCTTCCAGCTTCCCGAAGGTGACAATCCTCATTTCCTGAATGGTCGTCACCCCGCAGTTGACTTCGCTCGTCCTGAGAATGGGGGGCGAGAAAACAGTTTGCAGAAAAGCAACTCTCGTGATTTGTCTAACGCTCTGCTAAGGGCAGGGAGGTAGACGGGCCTGCCCCCTTTTTGGTGCTCTCCTGGAGATGCAGATCCGGGGTGGGGTTCGGTTAGAATCTCCTGTGGCCTTACTCGGAGCACAAAAGGAAGCCCCTTCCTCTCTACTGAACTGTGCACACGTGTTGAAGAAAGCCAGGGAGCCGGACATCCAAACAGGGGGCCTCAAGCAGGGGTTTGGGGTGTCTTCCCTTCTCCCTGATGCTGACGAGCAGCATGCCTTTCACAACAGGTCCTGACCACCTACACGTGCTGGGTCCGCGGCTGTAGGCTCATCCGCTGTGTGACAACGAAACCCCGTTTCATGGGCGGCTGGAGGGCTTGCGTCTCATTTAGAGATTTTTCTCAAGGACCCTCCTCAACACTGAATAATGATATAACCTCTAATCATTCGTTTTATTATCTAAGATTTTAAAAAATTTCTGGGAAGTTATCTTTATTTGCTCAATCATTCGACAATTCTTTTACATCCTTGCAAGAACCACCACTTCTAAGATGCCAACCAAATCATTCCTTTAAGTCATTCTTGACACCCTGAGCTTTTTTCTAGGTCTTTGTTTTCCTTACTCCTGAAAATATCATTGTATTGTTGGTTTTTCAAGGTGTTAAGCTGATATAATTTCTAAAATTGGTCTCTTCAGTTCCTGCCTTGGGTAATCTATTAAACTCTTTAGGTTTCATTATTACCTTCTTAAACTCTTTTCTGGCGACTTTTTCCTAACTTCCTTGCTTCTACTGCTCTGTGCCCCCCTCCCAGCACGTAAACAAAGATCTTCTGCTTCCTTCTCAGTCTCAGCCTGCTGGGTCCTAATTTTCTCATTCCCTTCTGCTTATTTCTCTGTTAAAAAAATAAAATAAAATCTGTTTTATTTCAAATTAGTGTTTTAAATACCAAGTTTACATTTAAAGGGCATAAATAACTCTTATCTACAGCCTCTGCCAGACTTTTCCTCTCTTTAGAGTTCAGTTTCCTTGTCTGTAAAACGAGATGGTTAGAGCTCTGTAAGGTCTGTTTCAGCATAAACATTACATTACTCTGTGCATCGTAGAAAAACCTGGTTTCTCCAGTTGACCGCAATGGATTATGACCTCTTACCGCAGAATGGGCTGCCTTCGTCACATGCGCTGTCTCGAGCACTCTGGCCATCAGCACATTAAATGTGAAGTCGGAGCGCGCCCTGGAGAAGCAGCTGGTTTCACACTGCACAAGGCGAGGCGGGCCGGGCTGGGAGAAGAGACGGCAGCGAAGGCACAAGAGGCTGCTAAAAGGTGAACTGAAACAGGACGGTCCCAGGCAAAGATGTAAGACAAAATGTCTTTATGACATCTCGGAAGGCAACCAAAGGGACGAGGCCAGTGTCAGGGCATCCGGAAGGGAGTGGACCAAAGAAAAGAGTAAAAAGAAATGTAGGACTCAGTCAACAAAGAGATGCGCTTCTCTTTAGTAAGATATTTCCTCAGGTTGTAAGTTTAGGGGCCAATGAGACAAAGTCACAGGCAACTCTAGGGTCTACTGATAGATTCAGGGTCGATGTAAGGGTGTGGAGCATGAAAGAGCACGACGCAGGAGTCTTCAGTCGTTTTATCACTCCCTGAAGAGCATGATTCTGAATGCAATGGGCAGAAATATATAGATTTTATTTTTAGCGAAGATATCTGTTAGACTGCCTCTCACTAAATCCTTAATCATATGATGATGCTGTTATGTCATTCAGGTAATACAAGAAATGCAACTACATTTCCTCCCCTTTGTTTGATAGAAGCACATCAAGAGGCCGAACACTGTCTGCTTGAGAAGAGCAGCTCTTTCTGAACCAGCAGGATTCTCAAAAAGAACTTTCTGTTTCCCCCAATGAAAATCGGTACAGATTCTCTTTCAGAAGTTTGATTTATGAACATCTTTTTTACTGTTCAATAAAATAAACTTTGGAATTCAAGAATATGGGAAAATGGGTGATTGGACTGGACAACTTTAAAGTTAGGAAAAAATAATAATGTAACTTCTCTATACTCAGATACGGTGGCTAGGATTCCTAGATTCGTTTTGCAGGGTGTGGAGGTTTCGAGTGATTGAGGTGAAGCTGGTCACACAGAACAAGAAACAAAGCTAGAATCTAAGCCCCGGCCTCGTGACCTGAAGCTCTGTGCTGCCAGCAGCCTTTGTTCAGACTGATGTATTTAGAAAGATGTGCTCTGGCCCATCCTTCGACTGGCATGTCCTTAGTCAATGAATCACGAGCAGGAAGCAGACAGAACGAGCATCGCAGCAGAATCACTGGGTGACCATCCATCCCTGTCTTGACATCTCTCCTCCCCAACCCTTACCTTTCCCGTCGCAAAACAAAGACCTTCCTCCCTCCCTCTGTCCCCAAAACTCCCCTCCCTCCCTTCCTGCCCTCCTTCCTTCCTTCTCGGTTTGCTCTGGGGGGTTGTGCGGACAGTGGTGCTGTGTGCACCCGAGCTCCCCGGCAGAGAGAGGAGTCGCTCGCTGGTCCCTTAATTAAGTCATTCGCCGTGTCTTCAGCGACACGTCGCTCCTCACAGGTCCTCGTGGGAGGCACACGGCCGGGCATCGTGGGATGTTTATGCGAACGGAGAGAACAGTCTCTCTTGTTTCATGTAACTGGAAAAGGTTTCAGATGGTTGAGGTTTGGAGGAAATTACGAAAATGAAGCTCAGTTCAGATCATCCGAGAGTCCTGTGTGAGGACGACACTGAGCTGATTCTCGTTGGGCTTTAAAATGCGGTCAAGCTCCCGCACGTACGCTTTCAAGTATCAGCGTGGAAAGGAGGCGACAAGGCCCCAAAGCAGCGTCACCTGGCGCGGGCCTCTCCCCTTGCAAGGTGGCTCCACCAGCCTCCCCGTCGGGCTGCAGGGAAAGGCGCGGTTCTGGCACCTTCTCTACCCCATCTCCAGGTGCCCCCAGGGCGCACTGAGCAGGGCCCGAGGGGCGGCCTCCATCCTCTCTTCAGTGGGTAGGAAGCTCTGACAGCCTCCCCGGGTGCAAAGGGAGAAACACGGACACGGAGACCGCCTGCGACGCGGGAGGCACAGCGTGGAGGAGCCAGAGGGAGCCGGAGGGAAGCGTGGAGGCGGCGGGCAGCCGGGAGCCTGCCCTGGGAATAGCTGCGCCGCAGCCCAGAGCCCGCCAGCCCCACCTGCTTCTTCTCAATGTCACCGCCGGCCCCAGCCTGACACAAAACAGGCCCCGCAAGGATTCCAGTAACTCCTCGGGACCACCAGGGCAAAAATACAAACAGTCGGGGCTTGACACTTCCCAGGGCAGCCTGCCAAGCTTATCACATGTGAAAGAGCTGCCTGGAGAGGGCCCCGCTCACGGGCCGGGCCTGGTAAGTCCCTGGCACCCAGCGGGCTGGGGACCGCCCTGTTCCGTGAGCCCCCGACGGGCACCTACGCTCCGTGGAAGCGACGGCTGCAGAACGCGTGTGGTCACTGGAGGGCGGGTGGGAGAATTAGGCCACCTCCTCGCTGCCAAGTCCGGCTGCCCTGAAGCAGCCCCCAGTTCTCTGCACGAATCTTTTCTGCAAACCTGGCTTTGAGGAATTCCGACCCCAGACTAACACTCGCGACGCACTGGTTTCTTGTCCTGTGAGCATCACTGGAGACACTAAAGGGCAAGCACTGCTAGCCTCCCTGAATGTTTTAAAAAGTATGTTTTTATTGATTTCAGAGAGAAGAAGGGAGGGGGGAGAGAGAGAGGCATCAGGGATGAGAGTCATGGCTCGGCTGCCTCCTGCAGGCCCCGGGAATTGAACTGTGACCTTCTGGTTTTAAGGTCAACGCTCAACCACTGAGTCACACCAGCTGGGCAATCATGGCTCTTTTAAGCAATATTGAAAGTTGATGTCTCTAAATATCTTTGAATTAATGTTTTGGTCCTCTCTCTCTCCGTGTGTGTGTGTCTCTCTCTTGGCTTGTTTCTGCCCATGAGAGAAGGCCACGGCACTCTTCCTTGACCACTGTGTCTCTAACTTTCACTGACTATCTTTGCTATTGGGGCTACATGGTTGGTGCAAAACCAATGTCAAAAATAAAATTTTAAAGTAAAGTTTTTGTTGTGTTCCCTTTTTTAGCTATTTCAGTAGATCTCTTCCCTCACTGCCTGAAGGTATCATCCAGGAGATTTTAAACTCACTCTTGTGTTGATTTGGGGCTTGAAGAATGGGCAGTTTGTACAACAACATTATTTAGGAAGGAAAGTAACTAAAAACGAATGTTCACGTATCACCAATGACCTGTGGGCACTTGAAGACTGTGCACTTTATCAAATATAAAAGGCTTAGCTGATAGATAAAAGGTTTAGAGAGGTCCCACAAAAGACTCATGAAGATCCTCAGATGGGGTCTTATTCTTAGGAAAAACTTTGGTTCCGTGATTTTATGCACATATTATTCAGAGCAAAAATACATTTGAGTATTTGTTCGATCCGTGTCTACTAGCAGCAGATTTAAGACTAGACACCTTCGTTTCTCATTGGCACTAAGCGTCTTTCTATTGACAAGAGAGAAAAAATGCCACATGCATCTTTCCAGCCATTAAGATGGAGAAGCATTTGACTTGAGGGTCTTCTGGATGGTTGGGGTGTCTTACATTCCCATCTCTGAGGAGGAAATAGCTTCTACATTATATTAAGAGATCATTGAGTTCGCTGTAAAGAACTTTGTGTGTCAGGCTGATTAAATACTGAAGCGAATTAGCAGGGAAGCTTATGGAATCGCCATCTGTGGAGGTATTTTAAAAATGGAAACGACAATTTTCTTCTTTGGATGATTTAGGAAATGCCCCTCCTGGCAGGGAGACGGACCAAATGGGCTCTTGAAATCCTTTTTGGTTTTCTGCTCCTGCGAATCTTTCTCTACAGTTCTGGGAAGTGTCTGTTTCCTAAGTAGAATGTGGAACAGGACGCCTTTAGCAAAGGTGGTGGGTATGGGTGTGTTTGTACGTGTGTGTGCGATTGCATGTGTGTGTATGCACGTGTATTCATTTGTTTAGGTAGACGGATGAGCAGGGAACATTGTGTTATTTAAAAAACAAAATTATCATCTTCTAACCAGTCACTGTTACCTCTGTCAAATAAACAGGACTTGGTCAGATTTTGTAGAAGCTTCCCACTTTCCTAACTATTCCCTCTCTGTCTTTTCTTTGCTTTTTGCTTTTTTTAAATATGTTTTTATTTATGTCAGAGAGAGGAAGGGATAGGCAAAAAAAGAGAGAAACATCAATGATGAGAGTCATTCATTGGTTGCCTCCTGCACGCCCCCTACTGGGGATGGAGCCCGGGAAACGAACCTGCGACCTCCTAGTTCATAGTCAACCCTCAACCACTGAGCCCCACAGGCCCCGGCCCGTCTGTCTTTTCTCTGCTCACACTTCAAATGTAGGCCTGACCTCCTGTCTCACATTTGGCTCTTTTCGCTCTACAGCTTCTCCTGTAGAAACTCACTCCTCGCCTCTACGTTTGTTTCTAAGATGCTATATCCCGTTTACTCCTTTATTCTTCTAAGGCATTAGACCTTCTTCGTCAAATCACAGTTATATTTGAATCTATTTGTATCCCCAAATTGTCTCCCATTTATGTAAAGTTCTGTGGCAAACTCTCAAAAACTTAAAATCGATGTATTTGCTGTATTGATGATAATACAAACAATAAAAATAGTAGAAAGTTAAAAATATATATAAAATAATGATGCCTTATATCAATGTACTATCTTATCCTGTACAAAACACTTTTTACATCATTTACAGTGAAATTTCATGGAGGTTGAGCTCTCAAACCGATATGCAAGATGACTATTGTCTACTGTTAAATTACCCTCAAAAATCCCTTCGGAGCTGCCACATTTGATAGCAACATGCCATTTCTAAATAAGTCCAAAAATTTCTTTTTTCCTTCATCCATTGGAACAGATCACTATTTTTGGAGGGGGCAGGGGGGTGTTTGAGCTCCAGATGAAGAAGTTGGCTTGAGTTTAGAGACCATTTGCACAAAAAACAAGTATCTTCAAACAGTACATCCGCACTCCTGCGCCGTCGGGCGCTCACATTACAGAGCCGCAGGGAGACGGGCCTGAGCAGAAGCAGCCTCTCCCACCCTCAGCCTCAGGCCCGTGCTCCGGTGGAGCAGGGCTGGTGGGTGGCCCAGTCTTTCGAGTGCCCCTCCCTGACCTCCCCGCCCCTCTCTGCCCCTCTCTCCCCTCCCTTCCCCTCTCTGCCCCTTCCCTCTGTCTGTCTTTCTGCCTCTGACTCTCTTTCCTCCTTCAGTGAGGTCCGAGGGGCAGGCCTACAGCTGGATATATTTAAGTCCAAAACGGCTCATGACACTATTATTTTACCACATTGAGTATCTTTAACGACCAGATGAAGTAGCTGGGCTTTACAGTCTTATTTTACAAATGAAAATACGCTAAAGCTCAGAATAGGGTTGCCAGTTTTAACCAATAAAAATATAGGATGCCCAGTTAAAATTGAATTCTAGATAAACAATGAATAATTTTGTAGAATAAGTGTGTCCTGTGCAATATTCAGGTCATTCTTGTACTAAAAATATTTTTTGTTCATCTGAAATTCAAATTTAGCTGGGTATTGTGTGTTTTATCTGAAAAGCCCAGCTCAGAGACATTCCTTGTCCTCAAGTCTTCTAGCTTCCAAACCCTTTCAATCAGAAGACTGATCATATTTTGAATATATTCTCTTTGTAGACACCTCAACAACTTGTCTAGATTGCATGTATGTTTAAAATTATTTTTAATTTGTTCTACAAAATTACTTAATGACTGAGCAACATCTATAAATGAATTTTCTTATTAAGTCAATCCATAAGGTAACACTCAGATTTGAGCTGCATTAGTCCATTCTAGACAAGGGACCAAATATCTCTTTAGTTTATACTTTTCAAGTGATTTCAGGGAATGACATGAAAGCCAGGAGAGACTGTGACTACAGTGAAAGGCTTTGCTGCTCAGATGAAATGGAAAATGTTTAAGCCAAGTAGAAGAAAAGTCACATTCACGGGTCTAGCATGTTGGGCTTGTGTCCATCCTGACGTCATGAATAGCCACGGAGCAAGTTCTCTTGGTCCCTCAGCCTTCGGACTCCATGCCACAGTGACTGGTATTGATAGCATTTTACTGCCGCGTGTGCTGTGCCAGCACCGGGACTGATGGTTTCTGATTCAGAATATAAGTGATGCTTTAACAAGGGAGCACCCTGTTATGTGCTTTTTACCAGGCCCTGGTACCTGGCAGGCAATTACAGGTCTGGGCCTTAACATCATTTTCCAAGAATAACAGCCACCTAATGTTGACTTTGACTAAAGCAGGTTTTGTGATTAGCCACCTAGTCGAGGAGAAATAAGGCATTCCTGGGGCTGGGGATCTGAGGTCGATCAGGAAAGGTTTTAAAAAAGGGGATTGTATGTTCTGTCGGTCGCACTAGAAATTGGAAGAAATGAGGAAAATTACACAGTAGACAGAGGTCTGACTACTACAGATCTTTTGATTACTTAAAGCATCCCTAAAACGCCATCATCCATGGGCAGGTACAAGGCTGTGACATCTGTGACATTTCACTGGACTGGTTCTGCCCTTTACCTTATGTGTGGCTGGTTAGGGAAGGTCCCAAAGGGGTCACATGGCCGGAACAGCTGACCTCAAAGCAGGTATTTGATCACAGAGCAGATGAAGAACAGCCTGGGGTTTCGGAGCTTGTGCCCCAAAGGACACACGACGGGAATAATTATTAGCTCTGTGAACCCAGGAAAGTTTTCCTCTCGAAGCCTTGGTTTCCTCACCTCTAAAATGGGAATAAAAATGCTCCCAGGGTTGTTCTGAAGGAATTAATGTAACTGAAAGAATAAAGCGCTGATCATGTACTAAATACCAACAAAGGAAGCTATTATTCTAAATTTTAAGCTATTTTAATACGAAGACATTTATTGCTTGCTTGCCTGTCAACTCTTTGTTCGCCAGTCACTTACGGAGTGTTGGGGACGCTGCTCTGGGAGGTGAAGGAACAGGGCCTCGCGAGCAGTTCTTTCCCGGGCCTCCCCCACATCCTTCCAGCCCCATTTGCTACCCGAAGCCTGGATGTAGGCGCATCCATAAGATTACAAAGGCAGTTACAGAACCAGATGCCATTCCTCATGCCCATAAAAACAGGCTTCATTCATATTAACTAATACAGACAACATTTATGCGGGATAAGTCCCCTATTTTTAAAAAAATCCTCACCTGAGGCTATTCCTTCCATTGCTTTCAGAGAGAGTGGAAGGGGAAAGAGAGAGAGAGAGAGAAACATCGATGCGAGAGACACATCGACTGGTTGCCTCCCGAACATGCCCTGACCAGGGCCAGGACTGAGCCTGCAACCCAGGTACATGCCCTTGGCTGAACCCGAACCCAGGACCCTTCAGTCCGCCTGCCCATGCTCTGTCCACTGAGCCAAACCGCCTAGAGCAGTGTCCTATTTGCGCTTCTAGGTTTATCAGACTCCACAGGGACGAATAAGTTCCTTTTATGTCAAACTCTGAGCACTGAGTCGCTTCCCTCGTATATATTCCAACGCAACGCAAACTAAAGCAGCCTACGCATTTGCCTTTTGTCTGCCAATGGAACCGCTTTCACATGGCCTTTGAATTACGTTACCCCAAACTAATATTCTTTGAAAAGTAATTTTTTTGTCCATGGAGTGACTCCTGTAAACTGGCACATGACAAAAAAAAAAAAAAAAAAAAAGCCAAGAAATACTTTAAACATTTTAACGGGCCGCCTACATTCTGGGTAGGATGTTTTCTGTGCGTGGCGATCCACAAATATTATCATTTCATGACAATGCAGTCTCATCAAGGTACGTCTCAATCCGTGGGATACGAGTCCCACGCGCCAGACGGAGGACTTGGCGCAGCCCGGCGCACGCTGTGCGCCTTACTTACTGGTTATATTGCAGTGGTCACACTGAGCCCCGTCTGGTGCCATATTAACAAAAGGCATGCAAGCACCTTCTGTTGGAACATCTGTGACAGGGAAATTTCAGGCACTTTTCCAGATAATTTTTGTGTGCTGGACCAAATTTCCATGAGGACGACAAAACCTGGCAAGCAGTGCTGTTGTGTATGATTTTTTAATAAACTGGGACATGCCTTTGTTAAAGAAGTGAGGAAAAGAGGTCTTTGGAGACCCTTTTCTATTATAAAAAGTTCACAAAACATATGACAGATCACAAAATAACATCCCCCAACTTTTTTTTTTTTTTCCATTGCACGTTTCCGAGCTTCCATAGACATATAATTAAATTCACGGTTTTGGATTCAAAAGCAAAAATGCGGCTTTGCGTATCTTGGAATTACTGATTCCAACGGTGGCTTCTTAAACCTGTGTGTTAAGGATGCACACAGCCCATGGGGATGTTTCTTATGTATTTAATTTTTGGTGTTTGCTGCAAAAAAAATAATAATAATTCATGCAAGAGTTTTCACTTGCTTTAAGATGCACCATGTCTCAGAATTAGAAAAAAGTAGAGTTTGGGCACGTGCCCATCTGTCCTCATAAACAACGTGAACCTAACAAGTAGCGTTCATTTCCTCCACTGACTTGAGTAGAGGTGTTTCCATTTCTTTCTTCACTGGCGATAACCACCCCGCGACAGTCACGGAGACTAGAAAAATGTCCTTTTGTGACTGTTACTCCTGGTGTCCCGCGACAAACACTGCTGGCAAGCAAACACGCCGGGCAGCGAGTGTGCGCAAGGCCCCGTAAACAGGCGTGCGATCCTTACAGCTGCTGCGGCTCTTCGGAAAGGCCGCTCCTCTTTCTAAATATTACTAAACGTAGGATTCACGGTACGTGGCGGTCACACTGCGCCGCCAGGCGCACGGACGCTCTCGGCCTCGGGGAATCAGCGGACCGCAGGCGGCGGAACCGAGCGCTCCCGCCTTGCGGCTGCGTGCGAAGCAAAGGCTAGCGAGCAGGCAGACAGTCCCGCGGCGCACGGCAGCTCCGAAATTAGCGTCCAGCTTACTGTTCAAACCGAGCACCACATTTCGACGCTTTCTACCGACAGCATTCAGGCCGAGATGATCCCTTTCGATGCTACGGCCCTGGCTGGGTTGATCAGGAAGGGACAGAATCCTGAAGGGTAACCCAGCCCAGCCGGGCAGAGACCGCGAGCCGGGCCTGGACGCCGCCACTCACTCGGCTACACTCCATTCAAGATCCATGGGGTCGGTCAAACGCTGCTTCTCACCTTCCTTGGAAGGGTGGGCGCGAGTCTGTAGACCTGAGTGTGTAATAACGTGTGTTGTCGTTTTTATTTTCGGGAATCCTATCTAAGAGGCCTTCTAGGGCGTGGGGGGGGTCGCTCACATGCCTGGGCTTCTCCACAGGGCCCCTGCAAGGACCCCTTGCTGACTCTTTTCCATTTCTTGGGATTGACCATGACTGAGGCCATATCGGTGTCAAACAAGCGTTGGCGACCTGACAGAGCTTTGTCGGGGTCAGTTAAATTACAGACAGCTGAGGGGACTTCTGCCCAGCGGCAGCTCGTGGAGCAGTGGTTTTCTCCTCCGGAAGACATCCGCTGATGTCTGGAGAAATTTTGGTTGACACCAACCCGGAGGTCGGGGTGGGCAGGGAGGGTGACACTAGCATCTAGTGGGTAGGGGTCAGGGATTCTACCAGTCATCCTACCATGCACGGGACAGCCCCCCGTGACAAAGAACGACCTGCCCCCGAGTGTCAGCCGTGCCGAGCTCAGAAGCCCTGATGCACAGGGCTCTGGATTAAAATAGTCACTTAGATAGTTTCTAAGCCTGTGACCAAGGTTGAGGTTGCACAGCTATAAAACAAGAACAAAAGTACACATTTCTTCGCGCTGTCATGAGGATTTGTGGAGATAATGTATTGAAATATTTATTGTTACTTTAGCCCAACCCAGGTGTTAGATGAGCTGTAAAGAGCTTAGTGCGCCGACACCCAGGAAGCACCCAGTAGTATCAGGAATGACTCTGACACATTTCGTTTTCCGCCGAGGCTCTGCCGCAGTTGCCCTAACCTGCCGGGCGTTGTCCTCTGCACCAGGGACCGGCCCCCACCGCCCCACCGCATCGGGTCCCTCGGGGAGCAGCCGCCTGCGGGCTGTGGGGGGTAACTTCCCACGCGGGCGCTGGCCGCAGGCACGCAAGCTCCGGGCGCACAGTGGTCTTTTTTGGCATCTGCAGGTCAGTGTGCATCGAGTTCTATCCAGCACGAATCCTAGAGGAACTTTTAATTGTTTTTAAAATACAGGACACAAAAACATTTGAAATTCCTGAAAAATCACTGGGTAATGGAGCCTCATGTCGAGGTTATTGGAAAGCTGGGAAGTTCTTGACATTAATTTTTTAATCAGTGTATCATAACATGACTGGCTTTTTAAGAGACACCATAGATCCATTTACAAAGGAGTTATTTTCTCGCAGTGTTTTCTTTTTTTCTTTTTAACTCAGATTTATTTCTGACCCCCTTTAACTGACAGCTCTCCCAGAAATGGGCTCCTTGAAGAGAAACAGCACGATTCCAAATGCACAACCCTCACCCTGCGCCTGAATTCCCCCCAACCCACTTCCAGCTGAACACACTTTTCAAAAAACAGGGGGGGCCGGGGGCATACGAATGGCTTTTCTAAACAAGCCATTTAAATGGCAGAGACCATCAGCCCCCTGTCTGTTCTCAGCTTCTGGATTCCACAGCCCTGGCTGTCCCAGCCATTTACTTTTGAAAGTCTCAGGCCTCGCCGCCGGCCTGCAGAGCCCGCATGTGCCCGGGTGGCCGCCTGGCGCTGGGCGCTGTCGTGGTCAGTGTGACCGAGGGCACGTGAGCTCCTGGCACCGCGTATCTGCGGTATCGTGGACGGTCAAGGAGGCGCCTGTTACAAAAATACACAGTGGAACCCGCCTGAAGAAGGGCTGTTCTTTCTCAAAGGCCAGCGTCACGCATCCCTTCTGCGTAGTCTCACTTTCCAGCCGCTCGCATTCTTGGTGAGTAAGTTATAAAACAACCCCGATGCAGGCCAACTATTTTTACTTTGAAGGCCATTAATCAAGATTGACTAAGAAAATGAAGACAGCTAAGCAAAATTTCATATGTGACTCGAGTGAGGTTAAAGTAAAACCAGATGGGGATGGACAGAGACACTAAGCACTTTTTTAATTTTTTTTTTTTCTTGGACTCGTGTAATAAATGTCTTTTACAAATTACGGCACTCTTATTTTCTTACAGTAAATCAAATCAGGCCATAATGTACAAGTGGTCTCATTGATGAAATGTCAAAAATAGAACCTGCCTTGTTCTTGGAGAGCCGGCCCTCAAATCTAAACCAGCAGCGCGGGCCGCGGCCTGCCGGCCACGCATCTGGGCGGGACCCGCCCTGACGGATGTGCTGCCCGCAGCCTCGGAGCCCACTGCGCGGCGAATTCCCAGAAATCTCACAATGAAACGATTAGTTTTGAATCACTTATCGAGTAGTCTGGTGGTCTCTACGTTAAGAAAAGGGGGGGGGGGCAAGACTGTGAAATATCCAGATTCTCTGCCAGGAGCAGGAGCAGGGAAACAACGAACCCCTTAGAGACTTTAAAAGGGTTTCTCTCGGAGCTGCTGTCGACTTGTTATTTTGGTCACATCAATACACATTCTGAGATACACATTTTATGAACGAAATAGTAAGGTATGTGCCTGAAAAATAAATTGGCATTTTCCTCCTGAGCTTTACGGTGCCTGTTTATTTTTTTTCTAATTTTGCGCGGATAGCAAGTCTCTCTCCCCTGTACTCGGGGCAGCGGCCGTCTCTTCTCTCGGCGAGGAAATGACTGAAAAGAACCAGCTGTGTCCGGATCTCTATCTCTATCGAGACACATACCATGATCCCAGGGAATTCTTCCCAGTTAGCACCGTCGGGTTAAAATGTCTGCTTAGGAAATAAGACCAAGCTTTCTTTTCATAACACTCAATGGACCATTTTTACAATATCATCGGAGAGGACGTGCGTTTCTTAAAGCAGATTCAAAGGAATTTGTCAAGAAAATGAGGTAGATTTTCATCTATGGTAAATTTTCTAAACACCTATGATGTTTTCTTTTCAAGATAAGGCAATTTTGACTTAAACAACAACAAAACCTTTCTTTTTTGCAAAATTCTTTTTCTGAAAACACACGCACAGGACATCAGTCAGCTCACGAGAACGAAGGTCACCCACCACGTCTCCTCCACAGATCTCTAAACAAATCAGGAAGCATGTGTCCAAAATCCCTCAGAAAACAATACAATTCCCTAGACATAGTCATATTTTACTTAATGCAATAGATATAATCCTCAAAAGACACATTTTAATGGAGATTTAAAGATTGACTAGGAGCCAACCTGATGAAGTGTGTAGGGTGCGGGGCTGGGTGGTGTTACAGGGAGTCACAAAGCAGGAAGGGACCTTTTAGAAATTCAGGGGCCATGCGGCGAAAGCCTGGGGAGGGGGGGGGCCAACGGGGGGAGAAAAGGAACATCTGTAATATTTTCAACAATAAATATAAAGAAAGAAATTCAGAGAACAGCAGGACATCCAGGAGGTGGGAGATTTATGAGAGGCATTGTAAGCCATGTATTTCTGTTAGAAATACGTTTGATTTCAAGTAACAGAAGATCTTGCTAATAGTGGTTTAAAAAATGTGGGTCCAGTAACAAACATTGTACAGGTGGGCAAGCGCTGGCGTTGCTGCGAGACCCACTGATTCCACTGAAGACCCCGGGTCATCTGACTCCCCTCTGTCCCTGCCCAGCCCACCGTCCTGGCCAAGGCGGCTGCCGGGCTCCGCGCGTCACAGCCAAGTTCACGGCGAAAGGCGCCAAGGACACGCGGCAGCACTTGGGGTATCTGCCTGTCTCACCCCAAAGAGCAAAAGCTTCTCAGGCTGTCTCAGGTTGCCAACTGCACCCCACCGACCCCTTTAGCTCAACGTGCGGGGAAGGCTGGAGAAGCGAGTGTGAGGCCCTGACAGCTGCCTGGAGGAGGCGGCCAGGGGCAACTCAGGCAGACGCGGCCGCGGGGCCGGACGGTTGGCGCCGGCCACCCGTGTGAAGGGCTCCACTCTGCTGTAAGAGAACCAGGTGGGTGAAGCCACCCAGGGCGCTCATTTAAATATATGTCATCGCTTAGAAACATACGTCCCTCGGCGGCGGGGAAAATCGACTGGGGAGGCACCAGGTGATGCGGGGCGACGGGAAGATGGGGTCACGGCGGGAGGCTGGAGCTGGGGTGCTGGGGGGGGGGGCAGGAGGCAGGAGGTGGAGGGCGGCCCGGGTTATTCACAGAGTCTCTGCGCAGCAGATCCAGTCACACGTGAACTTACTTTAAAACTATAATTTTTATACCAAATTAGTGCATATGAAAGTCAGTATTTGACTAACTTGTTACCATACATGTAGTCCTTGAACTTAAAACTCTTTTCCATCAGCGAAGATGTAAAACTGGCTGATTCATTTGGCAAGAAGAAGCCGCTTCCTGATCCCTTGTCCTATAGCACTTCTCCTTTGTGACGCAGAAAAGGCAGGAAACATCCCCAGGCCAACTGCATCTGCTCCTGCCAGCTAACTAAAATAATTGTGCTTTTGTGTTAACATCAAGGAAAACCCAGATGCAGGAGATAAAGGGTGTCCTTAAATACAGCAGGAAAAACTTCAGTTTCCCTTAAGTAAGGCAAATAATTCTAGAAGGTAAAAAAAATAAAATAAATAAAAGAGGGGGGATGATGGAATTAAACCCACATCCTAACATAAACCTCCTAGAAAAATATTTCTCAGGGTTTTCTGTAACTGCCATTAGAATTCACTCCTGAACTGAGATTTTTTTTTTTTTTAATTTCAGCACTCACATTAACAGTTCAATAATAAACCCTTGATTAAAGAAAAAGCATCACAGAGAAAGGGCTGAAATAAGCTTAATTGTAGAGGTGTGATTTGCCATAGTGATAGACTCCCAGGCAGTGATTTTTAAAATTTTATAGGAAATGTTTAACGAGATGATTGCCTGACTATAAAATGTCTCTGTATAAGAAAATAGTCTTTGAAAGCAGCATCTAATACATTCATGAATGGCAACATTTCTTTCATAGTTTTGATAAATACTAAAGTAGAAACTTTATTATAATGATTTTGGATCCAGAACTGTGAAAATAGCAGACAGAATATGAACACTTTACCAGATCAATCAATTTTTATTTAAAATTATACTTATTGTATATTATATCAAACTATGAAAATGTAGCATTTCAAACTAGTGATTTCTATTCCCCCAAAATTGCAGTACTTATTTGGGTTTTGAAGTAGATAGGATTAGTGTTAGAGACGGCATGGTGTAGCCGAGAGAGAGAGAGAAGAAATGCCTGAATTCCAGTCTTTTTTACCCATTCAACTTGATAACATTTACATATGGCCTGAAATTACAAAGAAAGACACTAAAATAGAAAGACTCCAGCAATTTCCAGGTATTCTTAAGAACTACTCAGGTCCGATGTGACCCAGTGCTCATCTGTAAGGCCGAACATATGAATTTGGGGGGACATCGAGAAGAGCTCATCTCAGGTGGGTGAGGGCATAGGAAGGGATTCAGGGGAAGCTTCTGGGAAGAGGTGACACATCCACTGAGGCTTGGAATCGTTACTTACAGGGGGATGAAGCCAGTTCAAGGGGGAAATGAACACTAGGCAGCAGGGCCCTTTAGGGAACTCAAGCAAGCCGTTGGATGTCGCCAGAGCGTAAAAAGTGCCAAGCCATGAGACGAAACAACACCGGTCACTTCAAGCTAAGTTGAGCAGACGGGGGATGCTGTAAGGGTAAGTCGAATGGCTTGAGGAGAGGCTTATAGCCCTCGCTAAGGAAGGTGTCCTTAATTCTTAGGCAATAAAGAACCTCTTGGAAAGTGCTGGGGTCATATTGAATTTTGAGATCATTAACTTGGTTGAGTCAGTGGAGTGTGGATTTAAAGAAGGGCATTGGGAGTCTCTTGGTAATAAACTGGGAGTAAAAGGGTGAAGAAGAAATATTTGGGCCCGGCCGGCGTGGCTCAGTGGTTGAGCGTTGACCTATGAACCAGGAGGTCACGGTTCGATTCCCACTCAGGACACAGGCTGGGCTGTGGGCTTGATCCCCAGCAGGGGCCGATCAATGACTCTTTCATCATTGATGTTTCTCTCTCTCTCTCCCCCCTCCCTTCCTTTCTCTGAAATTCAATAGGAAAAAAATATATGTATTATTTTTAAAAAGTAGAGTGCAGTGATTTAAGTTCATTTTCTTTGTTTATGCCTCCTGCGTTGTTTTAACTCCACCTTTTCTTTTTCATAGTAAGTTATCAAAACGCCATGTTTGCTACTTTTCCAGAAATACTTTTAAAGTTGGCGTTCCGCAATGGAATCGGGATTTCAGTTAGACTGCGCCTTGCCCGCCGGCCCAGGTAAATTGCACTTGTTTAGTGCGTCAAGGTTTGCTATCCTTGGTTACAATGAAAGAAGAAAGACATAACATTCCCTCGGGCTCTGCTGAAACTCATCAAGAAAATGTTGGTCATTAACTATTATTTTCTTTTAAAAAGATACCACGTTGGCTTTGATGTAGTTGGGATTAGAGACCAGCAGAAGAGTGTGGTGGTTGGAATCAATCGTAAGATCGTAAGGCAGGTTAGTGAACATCTTTGAACCCCAACCATTAAGTGCCCATAATGACATTTATTTCCTAGTACATCTGAGAGGTAAATTAGATGATGTATGTGATGGGCTAGAAGAGTGGCTCTTTTTTTTTCCTAACAAAATTGGAATTTTGCCTATAAGGACAATTTTAATATCTTCTTGGAACTTTATAAATGTTGTTATTCCAAATATATTTTTGGTGCCCCTAATTTACGGGTAGTCTCCCTGCCTACCGAGTAATCAGTATCGTTGGACCCCCAGCCCCTCCCACTCTCAGTTTATATCCTCAGCAGCTGTTACCTTCCTGTTTTTCTACCCATATCCGTTATCACGCCTGACCCGTCTTTCACGGTGTTGCCAGAACCATCTCTGCTAAACAAAGACCTGATCGTGTCATTTCTCTTCTTCAAAACCTTCCACGGTTCCCATCCTCAAAGATAAAACTCTTATTTTTTGGCAAGACCTTACTGAATTGGCAACAACACTTTTATTGAATCATTTCCAGGTATTAAGCCCCGGCGCCTCCTCGCTCCCCAGACCCTTGGCCAGAGCACTCGCGGCCCACACCGTGGGCTTTCCCATCGCCTTACTCGAACTCTAGCTACACCCTCTGCTTTCTTCCCTGGTCACACAGTACACCTACTCCTCTTAATACTTTCCTAAAATTGTCTTGTCCTTCAGTACCTCACTCAAACGCTCTGCTTTTGCCACCCCAAACCACCCTTCCACATGACTTCCCCGTGGGATTTCCCACGGCAGGTGGTTCTAAACACGTAAAGCTCTGACGACACTGTGACAGTCAGAGCTCATTTCCCAGCAAGACCCGAGTCCTTTGAAGAATGAGAACCATGTCTTACCTCTACCCTTTTTATTTTCTAGCTTTCACAGGACATAGCTGCCCCTGGAATTGAAATAACCATGTTTTCTATGGGAAACCAGCAGCCGGCCTCTGGACGGGAGGGGAGCTCTGGGCCTCCCCGCCTCTCGCACTCGGGACAGGGAGACGGGAGAGCTAATCTCAGGGGTGGGAGGGAAGCGCTGGTGGAGTCAAATGTACCAGCTTCCCGGTTGACGGTGGCACCCGGGCGATGCCTTCCAATCCCTTTCCCTGTGAGCACCAACCCTGGTTCGGGTGGGCGGCTGCAGCTGAGATGGAGACAAATGGATCCAGAGATGTCTTCTGAGCCACGAGCCTGAGCCAAGTGCTCAGCTCAGATGTCCAGAGAGCTTTGCGACAGAACACGGGTGGCCAGCCAGCAGGAATTAAGGCACAAAATTTAAATATAGAATGTGCTCCCGCCTCTGGGTACATTGCTTCTTGGGAGTTTCAGGCAGGAAAGGAGGTAGGGGCCAGAAGATGTTGGAAATTTTAGGCCTCTCGATTCTAATACTTTCCACTATCATCAGAATTAGCCCTGAGTCCTAACAGCAACGTAGGGCCATGACACTTTATACACTGAGGTTCTTACATTTGGAAGTTCCTTTGTTCTCTTACTTTGGCGGGTTCAACTCCTAAGCCTCCTTAGTATAAAACCTTTCAGCACGTGGTGAGTGGATACCAATTGGGGTGGGGTTGATAATAAAATTATATTCTTCAAAAACCTTTTTACTTGCTTTACTGGTATTTTTTGGAAATTTTCAGGGAATCGCACGTTTTTGTTTTGTTTTGCTGTTGCTGTGAAGCCTGTTTCTTAGCAGTATTTCAAATCCATCACCTGCTGACTCTTCGTTTCACTAGGAGCTCATGAGGGTAGAAAGATTTGGTTACTGCCTGTCAGGTCTGACATAAAGTGACCCTTCTTTCCCAGCCTGTACATGTAAAGGGTGAAGTTATAGTCTCCGTTCAGCTTTTATGTGTGCTTGATCCTATCTCAAACTTATCAACATTTCAGGCAAGGTGCTACCTAGATTTAGTGGGTACACGTGGAGGAAAAACGGGTCATTCCTGTCCAAGCTGAAGCTACAGGCTGTCCGTGCACCCCCAGGACCACAATCCCTTTTCACGTTTTAAGTTAAAAATTTTAAGCCACAGGTTCTTCGTTGTAACTGATACTATAACGATGCCGCCCCACAGCTCCATCCTCGGCTGAATATAAATATTTCCTACGCTGACAAGTTTCCATTTCTTTTCTTGGTGCCCAGCGTTCACGAACGGGGCATGCCGTCTGTAGCCATGAAAGACTACAGACCACAGGGAACAGCACCTGCGCTTCTTGGTCACAATGTGGAACGAGAGCGTTTGCTGTCGTTGCCTCATTGTGCCTCTGAATAAAGGCCCGATTCCCGCTGAAACCAAATGACATGAGCGTGTGTCGGATCTTATTTGTCTGAACTGTGGTTCACACAGTCCTACGGCCTGCCCAGGACTGCTGAAGAGTCGGCTTCGTGATTTCCCCGACTCGGCATGTCATCAAGCTTCCCCATGATTGGAATCAAATGAAAACTTTCAAGATCATGGTCACGCAATAGAGGGAACAATTGTCGCTCAGCGCTAAAGCTCAGATGCTACAATAATCTACAGCGATTCCATATAACATTTTGCAGCTATTCGCTCAGAGATAACGGTTACAATACAATAGGCGCCACCTGGCCTTCCCCCCAGCGAGCGGAATGTGCTCCTGTCGCAGAGAAACCTGGCGGGGCGGGCGGCTGTGTTCGCTTCTATGTGAATTGACATGGGCTTGGAGACCACCAGGAGGCCGGGTTTGTGCTATGAGGTCATCGGAACACATACTTGGCATATGGCACACTCAAAATGTGTGTGAGATTATTGCCTTCCTCAGATTTTAGTGAGAAATCCAATACAATAGTCTTTGACTCCAGTCATCCCGCCAGTGCAATCCTGACCCAGGAACCGAGTTGCTTAGGATGGTTTTGGTGTCGTTACGCAAAGAAAAATTACACGGCGAACAAACATTACACATTCGCTTTGTACATACCGGTATGAACTGCACCCGTTGATTGTTCACTTTGTATCTTAAGTTTAAATTTTGTTTGTAGATGTCATTTATTTGTTTATTTATTTATTTTTATTATTTATTTTTAATCTCCACCTGAGGATATTTTTTCCATTGCTTTTCAGATAGAGTGGAAGGGAGAGAGGGAGAGAGAGAAAGAGAGAGAAACCTCGATGTGAGAGAGACACATCGATTGGTTGCCTCCTGCACACGCACCATGGGGCTGGGGATCGAGCCTGCAACCAAGCTACATGCCCTTGACCAGGAATCGAACCCAGGACCCTTCAGACTGCAGGCCAGTGCTCAAACCACTGAGCCAAACTGCCTAGGGCTTGTTTACAGATTTAAATCAATCACCCTAGGAACAAAAAAAACACATTAATTTTACTTAAAATAAAATTCTTAACTTTCTTAACTTGCATTTTTGGTATTAACACTTTTTTTTACATCATAAAATGCTCCCTTTCACGTCTGTCTATAAACTGTCATGTAATAATTTCGTAACCACTGTCCCACGTAGAGTAAGGACAGGATGGCAATTTAATAAATAAAAAATATAAGGTGTATCAACTTAACAGCACTTTTATTTTCCTACTGTCATCATTTATTTTCATTTTCTACTTATCAACCTTCTCTAAAAATTGCATTGTGGGAAGGTTTCCTTGAAAACATAATTTTGCCTTTCTGACCTCCACTAAAGCAAAGGGAGCCATCTAGAAGTGACAGGTGCTTGTACCGTTGACATCACTGGGTTTCTTAGTTAAAATCCCTGTTAAGTGTTAAGCATTTAGGCTCAGAATGTGATTCTCGTCACTGTATGGTGTCTACTTTCACGCAAACAAGCTAAAATAAACATGAGCGAGGTAAAGCTTATAACTGGGAAATGGGCAGCATCTGGGGAAGTAGAAAAGGGGAAGCTGAGTATCCACAGCCAAGGGAATTCAAGGAACGAACACCCCAGGCTAACCGCGCCAGGCCCCGTGGCTTGATTTGTTAAAAACGTATGTTTTCAATAATAGGATATGTAGATTTCTCAACAGTGGGAAGCTGAACTACAGCTCAGTCCCTCCATCAATTGAGAAATGGGGTCGCGTTATTCGAGGGCATTAGGAAACCTCCTGTCTTTGTGGTTACCTCTGTCCTTCCAGGTGAAATGACACCACGGTGACAAGAAGGACACTGCAGGCTTTCGCAGTAAGAACAGAGCATCTGTTCTGTGCGCCACGTGAAAGCAAAACCCCTGACTTTTAAAGGCTTTGTTTTACGGGATAAAATCTGTCATCGCTTTCCTGCCCGTATCTTCAATGCTGAGCTTCTGCTGCCACTCTCGAGACGGAGAAGAGCTGAGTGTGGCTGTTACCAAGGCGACGGGCGGTAACAAGCGCTGGAGGGGCTGGGAGAAAGGGCCCGCCGGTGGGACGCGCCGGGACGGCCGAAGTCAAGAACAGAGTTACCGCAGGACCCAGCAACCCCTCTTCTGGGTGTCTGCCTGAGCACCAAAAAAAATTAATTCGCAAAGGTATTTGCACCCCTGTGGTCACTGCAGCATCATTCACGGCGGCCAAGGCATGGAAACAACCAGGATCCTTTTTTAAAATATACATATATTTTTTTAATATATATAGATTGATTTCAGAGAGAGGAAGGGAGAGGGAGAGAGAGAGAAACATTAATGATGAGAGTCATTGATCGAGCCCACAACCCGGGCCTGTGCCCTGACCCGGAATCGAACCGCGATCGCCTGGATCCTAGGTCGAGGCTCAACCACGGAGCCCCACCCGGCCGGGCCAAAGAGTCCTTCTAATAGAGGACTGGATGAAGATGTGGGACCTGTACACGACGGAATACTACTCAGCCATAAAAAAGGTGAAACACCGTCATTTGCAACAACATGGATGCACCCTGATAATATCAGGCTACGCAAAGTAAGTCGGACAGGACAAGCTAAGAGCCATACGATTTCGCTCCTACGTGGGACAAAAAACTGAAAGCAACAAATGAACAAGGGAGATAAACAAAGAAAATCTCATAGACGCAGACAACAGCCAGAGGGAAGGGGGCGGGAGGGTAGTCGGGGGAAAGAGGATCGGATACATGGTGACCAAGGAGGATTTGTCTTTGGGCGGCGGGCCCCCAACGCAATACACAGACCATGTATCATAGAACTACATATACACTTGAAACCTATGTCATTTTATTCACCAATGCCACCCTGATAAATTTAATAAAAATCATTAAATAAATTTAAAAAAAAAGTGCTGAGTGACATTCATGTGCCAAAAGCTGTGTTACCTGACTATTCGGAGAGAGTACAAAGGGGGTAAGGCTGAAGACGGAAGCATTAAAGGGACTCTTTGCACACCGCTCCTGCGTCGCCCGCGCAGCAGGGGTGCCCTGGCCCTGGGGTAACCGCGGTCCCCGCGCA
The DNA here is from genome assembly GCF_054644295.1 of Miniopterus natalensis. Taxonomy (NCBI): domain Eukaryota; kingdom Metazoa; phylum Chordata; class Mammalia; order Chiroptera; family Miniopteridae; genus Miniopterus; species Miniopterus natalensis. The sequence continues at coordinate 3,245,444 of NC_142096.1, forward strand.
GGCCTCGGTGCAGCCCTCACTCCCTGTGGCCCGCGGCCCCGCGCACCCCGCCGGGCCGCACAGGCTCGCCCCCACAGCCAGCGCGCAGGAGTGGGTGCTCGGGGGCGCAGGCTGTGCCCCAGGCCAGCGAGGAGCGCGGCGTGTCCCTCGGGCACCCCTCCTTCCGACCTCCTGAAGGCTCCCTGTGGGGCGCCTCTTGCACGCGCGCGAGCCAGCAGGGCAGCGGGCTCTTCAGGAAAATCCAGAGGGGGCGCGTTTGGCCCCCCGTCCCCCTGCACCCCGCCCTCGCTCTGCGCTGGGGAAGCTGAAACTACCCGGAGCTTCAGCTCGGGGAGCAAGTCCAGAGGGTTCCTTTAGACTTGGGCCGATGCGAGGCATCCCTGCCCGCCCCCGCGGAGGATCTGTCCTCAGGCCTCCCCTCCTGGCGGACACACCACCCGTGGCCCTCTGAAAGCCCCGTCCCTGTATGTCCCCAGCGTCTACACTGGCTGCGCCCACGTTGTTACCAGCTGAGCTCAGGCCCCGAAAACCGCGCCTTCTACAGGATTCCTCGGGACCAGGAAGGCCCAAGGCAACGACCGATACAGAAAACGCTTCTCTTTCCACCTTCATAGATATCCCTTTAAAAAGTCTCTCCTGTGTAAATATAACTTCCCTAACAAAACTCTTTTGGGGAGCCATCTGGAATAATATGGAAATGTTCATATGGAATCATTTTTTTAATTCCCTTTCCGCTTCTCGTATGTCTGTGGGATCCATATCCAAGGTAAGCCTGGGAGGTGTCTGCCTCCCACCTCCATCTGCACTTTCCTAATTCAGGTTATTAAATACACGACAACGGCAAAGCTTTCGACAACTCTAATAAAGACACCGATGTATTGGAAAGGTGGTTTTGCATAGTTCTAAAAATCTCTGTAATGACAAGAGCATTTTAGGCACCAAATGCATACCTTCGGGGACAGGGTCTACATCCCAAATTCTTGACGGAATGTCCAGGGTACATGCAAAGAATCAGAATAGCCCACGCGGGTTTTGTCCCTCTGGTTCAGGGTGACAGAGAAATCAGGTCTTCAGCTTTCAGAGAACAGGAATATTCCAGTTTGCTTAATTTTTGTTACTCTTTTTTTTTAAATTAAGTCAGGTTTGAAGAGGGGAATGTGCTACTTGCGCATGTGCGTGGCCATCCAGGCCGTGACCTGGCTCATCCCAGGCGTGCGTGCCCTGTGGCGCTCACCATCCTCGTGGACGTCCCTCCGCCGTGAGAGGGCAGTGAGCACATAATACCGAGTGTGTGCCAAGAGCCACCTCGCAGCAGATCCAGGCTCCGTGAGCTCCAAAGCTGCGCCGTTGGCAGTGGTCTCCTGGAGAAAAATACTGCGAAACTAGTAGTCAATGTTAATGTGTATTTTGTATAAAAAAAAAGAAGTCACAACGAATTAGACATTTGAAAGTCTAACACAATTTAGAAGAATCACATAATTTTTTTTTTATTAACTGCCTGTGATATTCTCTAACACTCCCTCCCTTCATATTTTGGCTGCATTTTTTTTTTGTTGTTTTCCTTCATAGAACAATGTGTGTCACTTTCTTTGGAGAGAAGAGACAGGTAATTCTGTTTTTTTCTAGCGTGGCTAAGTGAAATTTGTTGTTAATGTTTTTATATCACTGATAATTTAGAAAACTTATTTTTTAGGTTCAAAATCATAGTAAAATGATATAAATTCTTATAAGAGAACTTCTATCAATTTTATTTCATATATGAGCTGAAAGATTTGTAAGGATTTTCCACTGATGAGCTCCTGACTCATCCATCACCCACTTCCTTCTATCGTAGGTCGCATCTGTTTTGGGTTTTTTGGTTTCTTTGTTTGTTTTTTAATGTTTTTATTGATTTCAGAGAGAGGAAGGGGGTGGGGAGAGAGAAACATCAATGATGAAAGACAATCATGCCCCCTACTGGGGATCGAGCCTGTAACCCAGGCATGTGTCCTGACTGGGAACCGAACTATGACCTTCAGGTTTATGGGTCGATGCTCAACCACTGAGCCACACCAGCTGGGCGGTCACATCCATTTTTAAATCAACCTCTGGCCCTGAAATTTGGGCCATGGCACAGGGTAAATTGGGCACAGGGTAAACAGGAGTATTCCTGGAAGCGTCTGTACACCAAGATGACTAGAGGTGCCTTTCCTAGAACTTAGTGTGACATTAAGATTCTTCCCTGGATCTCGGGTCAATCGTGGCCTCGATAGAGCAGTTACACTTATTAAACTTCCTTTTAGGCATATCCCCAAAACCCCCTCAGCCATGCTAACGCCCCCCCACCACCACCACCACAAGCAGGAGCTGAAGGAGGCATCGGAGCAGAAAGGGACACTGGTGTAAACTAACCGCAGTGAAAATATCTCACTTCTGCAAACTTGACAAAAACTCAGGCCTGTGTAAACAGTGTTTACTCGCACGGCCTAAGATGAGCTCATACAAGTGAAGCATCCCAAGGCCTTATCACTTGGATGTAAAACCTGTATCTGGAGCCAAATACTATTAAGATCTTTACAAGAAAATTTTTTTAATCTATTGAGGTATAAATCGCGTGCCATCATATCTGAAATGAATAAATATTAGTATATGTACAAGGTTGGGCATCACCACTATCGAACTCCAGAACCTTGAAAAGGAGCCTGGGACTTGTTAGCCGCCTTTCACTTTCCTCTCTACCAGTTTCTATCAAACACGGCAGCAGCCAGGGTTCTCCAGAGAGACGGAACAGAATGGAGATTTATTATGAGAGACTGGCTCGTGCAGTTATGGGGACAGGGCTCCCACGCTCCGCCACCTGCAGGCTGGAGGCCTCAGGGAGCTGGGGGTGAAGTTCCAGTTCAAATCTGAAGGCCAGAGAGTTGGGAGCTGGTGCTGTGGGTTCCAGTCCGAACGCAAAGGCCCGAGACCAGTTAGTGCCCGATGCGAGCTCGCCTCTCCTCCCCGCTCCTTCCCGCGTCTCTACCTTTGCAGAGTCTCCCCCTCGCATTGGACTCATCTCCACGCCGTTCACGCTCCACCCTGCTGTCATAAACATCTTTTAAAAATTCAAGTTTGTCCAAACTATCAGACCTCATAGGCAATATTAAGAATTCCCATCGTGGCCTTCGCGGCCAGCTATAGTTTGGTTTCCAATGAGCTGCCCACCCGCACTACTACTTGTTTCCACGTTTTGTGTGGCTTTTGGACTGTGGGCGTCCCTCGGGCGGTGCCAGCGGCCATCCCGCTGACAGTCCACGTGCGCCCCTGCTAAGGGCCGTCCCCTCCACAGCCTCACCGGACGCTCCTCCCTGGGGCCTGGGCCTGGGCCACCTGGGTTTATGAACAGCCTTCTGGGCTACGACTCTCACAAGGAAACAGTTCTCTTGTTTTATTTCCTCTCGCTGGGGAAATGCTCTTTTCATGGCAAAAATGCTGCTTCCCAGCCCTTCCCAGCCCTTCCCAGCCCTTCCCAGCGCTTCCCAGTCCGCCACGGGCTCCATGGCAAGCGCACTGCGCCCCTGGGTCCCCACACGGGATGGGTGCGCGGCCCGAGGCCTGTCAGAAAGTCTCCTCCAGTTATTCTGGCCTGTAATTTGGTCAGATAATTTCTCCAGTTTTCTTTCCTGGCCTTTTCTAACACTCTTCTCTAGGAAGCCAGGCCTCTGTCCCCACTTGCTAGAGACCTCTCTGTACCTTCCGAAAGCCCGTGCCTCGGCTCGCACCTCGCTTCCCAGCCCTCGCTGTTCAACTCCCTGCCTCCATCGCACCAGAGCCCCCCGGACACTCCGCTTGTACTCTCAGGATCGACTACAGCGTCTGGAACACAGGATGCACTCCGTTTATGTGGATTAAGTGTACAAAGAATATACTTTCAGTTGAACACACAAAAAAGCACTCATCTAGAAACATACAATTTATTACCTTAAAAAAAAACACCGCTTATTCTTTTTTTGCGTTTTTTCCTATCAGAAAACGTCATAAATTCAAATGCTCATTTTTTAAATATCTTTACTGTTTGCTTAATTACGAACTGCAGAGAAACTAATTTGGGTGACTGTGATCTTAGGAAAGAGGCTCTTTACACTCAGTAATGTGAGTCATTAATTAGACATTTCATGCATCCCAAGTACTAACTAGGAAAAAAAAAAAAACAAGGAACAAAAACTAACACCAGATTCTGGTTTTGTTAAAAGAAAAAGTTCAAGGAATCTGTATTTAATCAAAACATACAAAACAATCTCCAGATACTGTCTGGCAACAAATTTAGGATTTGCAGAGCTGAAATGTTGATTTGCTTAGCCATAAATATTACCTTGATGAAAGACAGCCCTAGGCCTGTCTTCTACCACTTTCTGCCTGATAAGAAAGTTACCACTGCTTGTGTTTTCCCAGGAACCCATTAGATCTAACCTTTCTGGAAACATCCAGAAAGACATAATTATTCAACATGAAAAGAGTGACACCGATTTTACAAAGAAAATGCCTACGAAATAAGGGTGCAGAAAAAGAGAGAGAGAGGAAACAAGGACCAGAATGACAATTTTATTCAAATCTAAGGCCTAATTCAGCAGTCTTATGAAAAAACAACAACACCGCTTCTTTTTGATGTCAATGAGAATTCTCAATTCCCAAGCTTGGGCACAGAGCCCACCCTGTCATATGTTTGCTAAAAGAAAAAACATTCTTTCCCAGGCATCTGCCTTCCTTTTGCTCCATTTTCACGGCAAGCTGTTTCAAGGTGCTTCGTCAAAGGCTTCTCAAAGCCGGCGCGCTCTAAAAGCCACCAGTCTGATGGCTGATGCAAGTGTCACAAGAGAGTTTTTGCATCTCTACTTCAATAGCGATCCTGAAAAGCCAACAACTGGGAAACAGCACGATTCATCCTCTGCACATGCTATCGTGTGTATTTAACTGTCGCCTGCTGAATTCTGTAGAAGCACCTATTCAAAAGCTCCCAAAATATGCAAGTGCCATTCTGCAGAAACAGTAAAAACAAAACCAAAAAACTGAGTCATGATAAATTTCATGCTTCGCTTTCTTTCATTTATGGAAATTGAGAGTTTAACTGTTACAAATAGTCACATTTCTATTCACATTATGTGAAAACTCGTACGTTAAGTCCTCAGCTCTACACAACTCCCTAGAAATGAGTTATTCGGAACAGCTGAGTGTTCCAGATGGCTTGGGGTTAACTCGCTGAGTTCCAGGTGTAGTGTAACAAATATCTCCAAAGCAGACCAGGTTTTATCTGCCTAAAGTTTCTCAGGGCTGCCATAGAATAGTGTTTCCCCCTAAAACTCATGCGTTGAAACCTAAGCCCGATGTCATGGTATTTGAAGGTATGACCTTTGGCAGGTCCTTAGGTCACTGAAGCAAAGTCCTTACGAATGGTCTCAGTGCCCTTACAAGAGAGACCGTCTGCCACGTGAGGGCACCGTGTGAACATGCCCATCCACAGGGCAGGAGGCAGCCTCTCACCAGGCCGAATCTCCTGGCTCCTTGACCTTGGACTTCACAGCTTCCAGAGCTGTGGGGTTTGTTGGTATAAGTCACCCAGCACGTGGCATTTCGTTACAGCAGCTCAAACAGACTGAGGCAGGCTAGACCGCAAGGCGCCCCTCCCGCAGGTTGGTAAGCACAAGGTATCTGTAGCAAGTCCCTTTCTACTTGTTTCAGGTAGACACAGAGGTTTCTGTTTTCCTGATAGGACCTGGAGAGATCAATTATTTCTATAGTAAATCAGAGGAGATGAAAACTGAGAAAATTTGAACAAGTATATTTATGATTTTTCTATGTGGATCTCTCAATTAGGCAAAGAGTAGGTACCCATTAAGTATTCCTTGAATCAATTTTAACTCACTTGAGGAACAGTATTTGGATACATTCAGAATATGGGAGAGAAGACCACAGAAGATAGTTTTAAAGGAGAGAAATAAACCCAGTGTTTAGAAATATCAAATCAACACAAGGCTCCAAGAGGGCGGCGAATCAAGTGGAAGCTACGCTGACGTCCTCCCAGGCCCACACTGGAATGACAACTAAACTAGAGAAAAACCATCCTGAATGACCAGCTGACGACAAGCTGGAGACACCCTCATGGCCAAGCACAGAAAAAAAGGTCACATCAAGACGGGCAGGAAGGTGGAGGCCCGAGCGGCCTGGCGGGGCTCCCACAGGCAGCAGCTGAAGGCCCGGAGGGAGATCTCAGCTGCGGGGGCTCCCACTGAGGGCTCCGGGGCCTACACCCCGGGCGGGGCTCCCCAGCCCAGAGCACAGACCTGACACAGGGGCCCACAGAACACTGGTTCTGAAAAGCAGCCGGGTCTCTGTCTGCCAGGGAGAGACGGCTGGGAGGGCAGACGCCCTTTTAAACAGCCAACACACAAAATTCGGGGTGCACCACTCACCTTGTCTCCAGCAGTGGGAGGCAGAGTGGCCTGGACGGTGTGAGAAGAGTCCAGGGCGGTGGCTCTGGGGAGAGCTGAGAGGACAGCCGCGGGGTCCCTGTGCTGAGCCACTGCCCCAGATGGCAGCGGACGCCTTTCTCGGGCAGGCCTTTCCCATCAATGCAGCGTTAGCCTGGGGGGAGTAACTGCCCCGCCTGCTGGAAACCTTCCTGGCCCCACCTGGGGGGTTAACGCCCTGCTGAGCTCTACAGCCTGAGGCTCCTTAAGTGACTGAGACCATCGGTCAGCCTGCAGGCAGGGGCGGGTCTCTGGGTGCTTTGACTCTTGGCCTGACCTGCCTCTGGGCCTGGGCTAGGAAAAGCGGACCTTGGCTTGCAAGGACTTGGGGGTAGAGGAGGGGGATGGACAGGGTCAAAGGGGGAAAAAGGGGGGACATCTGTAATACTTTAAACAATAAAGAAACAATGCTATATAATGTTTTCATTTTGGTATTGTTGAAATAACAAAGCTCACAAAAAGAGAAATATGAACTTATAAGTAAATACCTATTTTACATTTTAGTATTTTATACTAAAAACAAATCTCATAATATGGACAGGCCTTTGCGAATTTACTCAAGATTTTTTCCAGATTTTATACTCACTAAATAAATGATAGGCTGTCTTACTACTACTCAGAACTGGAATATTATCAACTTATAATAATGTATTCATCTAGGTATACCATTTTTTATAAATTAAAAAATCCTGTTAAGAGGTGTAATCAAACCTACATTGTGTTCTGTGTGCAGAAAGGTTTTGTTAATTGAAATTATCTTTGCTTACCCTCCTGAGTTGATAAAATGTGGCTAACAGTCATCACACTCTTACAGCCCACAGTTGCGAAAATACGGTTGCTAGGATACCTTCATTATTTCATTGCCCTGTTACACCAGCCTATCAATTAATAAAAAACATTCAAGTTAATTCTCAGTCATATTTATACACATTCTTAGCATATGATTTCCTTTATCTCCAAGTAACATTTCTCCCTTTAGCTTTCACCTTTTACTCCAAAAAACATTAAACACGAGGTTATCACATCAGTTTACAAACTACAGCAATGACGCCTGTCTCCTACTTAACCTTTCTATTACCTTTCCATCGTGGTGAAAGTCCTTACAGCAAATATCCATGCACAGAGTAAATTATTTTTTCTACTTCTCAAATTTATTTCCAAGAAAATTGATGCCTGGGAGAAAAGATACATGTACCAAATTGATATGTTTAAGTTCTTTTCAGTTCTAAGGAAAAATATGGAGCAGGAAATACCTTTGAAAATCACTCCTGCATCTTTACATATTTATAACTATTGCCAGGTTACCGCTTTACATTTTAGGGTTAGATTTACAGAAGGTGCCTGATATGGGCTCTTCTAAATACATATTTTATGAGTATTATGTTGCGGTAAAAATCGCAACCTGCTACCTTGAGTTACCACTTGTCAGGGCATTATAAAAATAAAAACAATAAATGAAAATAAAAATCTTTGATATGATAAATTTATCTCACTTATTCCTATTCAATTCAGTACTTATTAATCCCAAGTAATGCTACCTAAATAAAATAAATCACATTATTTTTTCAAAAACCAAGAATGCAACATGTTCTGAAAATTGTCTGGAAGAAGAGAAAGTATTGACTCTAATTATGACAATATGTAAATATAGAAATTTTCTCAAGATTTCATTTAGTTTTGACATGTCATTTAAAAATCTGAGTTTTAAAAGTATGGTTAACCCACTATACAGGAAAACTGAGATAGAAACATCAATGATGAGAGTCATTGATCGGCTGCCTCCTGCACGCCCCCTGCTGGGGATCGAGCCCACAACCCCGGCATGTGCCCTGACCAGGAATCGAACCCTGACCTCCTGGTTCATAGGTCAACGTTCAACCACCGAGCCACGCGGGCCAGGCGAGTGCTAATACTTAAGCTCTCATAAAGCTGTCTCCACAAGGTCTCAAGATTCCCCTCACTATTCTCTGAGTCTGTGTATTCAAGAGGCAGTGCCCGAAATTTAAACCTATTTTGGCACTCTTTCACACCGATGGCATTCTTATTCAGACTCTGGGCTTAAAAGATACTAAAAATGGCTCAGAATTTGGGTAAAGATAACTGGGACCTTCTTCTTATTGTTCTCTGGGGAAGCGTAACTTTTAAAAGCAGTAATTTACTCAGCAAACAGAATGGGAATAAATAAACTCCCCAAAGTACGTTTATTAGGAAACATAACATTGTGAGCGTGCATAGCTCAGAACCAGGGGCCTTTCTTTTATGTAAACAACGAAGACACTGCTTTCCTGGTGGAGGGGGAGATACTTGGCTGCAACAGACAGCACAGCACCATGAGTCCATTGATCTGAAACTGGACTATGCCCGGCCGGCATGGCTCAGTGGTTGAGCACTGACCCATGAACCAGGGGGTTACAGTTCGATTCCCGGTCAGGGCACAGGCCCAGGTTGTGGGCTCGGTCCCCAGCAGGGGGCGTGCAGGAGGCAGCCCATCAATGACTCTCATCATTTGATGTTTCTCTCTCTCTCTCCCCCTCCCCTCCTCTCTGTGAAATCAATAAAAACATATATATATTTTTAATTACTAAAACTGGACTGTGGGCCTGCAGAATACCCTTAGTCCCACACGGAGATACGGTGACCTACTTTAGGAACGTTAGGGAGTAGCTGTGAGAGTGAAGAACTACAGGATGTGAGTCTAAATTACAGAAGGAAGTTTTACAGCTCTCCACATATTAATATAAGTTTTGTTCTTTTTAATCCCTCTTTGGGTCACTTCTCACATGTAAAATCTATTACAGAGAATATAACTAGATGTATTCTGCTCCTTGAAAGTTCATGGTTTGCAGCTAAACAGATTAAAAAAATAAATTTAAAAATGTAAGCTTAGCCCGGCCGGGCGTGGCTCAGCGGTTGAGTGTCAACCTAGGATCCAGGCGATCAGGGTTCGATCCCCAGTCAGGGCACAGGCCCGGGTTGCGGGCTCGATCCCCAGTTGGGGGCGCGCAGGAGGCAGCCGATCAATGACTCTCATCATTGATGTTTCTCTCTCTCTCTCCCTCTCCCTTCCTCTCTGAAATTAATAAAGATATATTAAAATAAATAAATAAAAATGTAAGTTTAAAAATATATTACGCTAGAAAAAAATGCTAATAGTCACAAATTTCACGATTATTTTATTTAAAATTTATACAGCAGAGACAAAAGCCCTTTAGATTCTTTCAGGATTTCTGAATTCCTCATTACCAGCTCTTCAAAAAGTTCAGAAGTATTTTAGCATTCAATCAGGCCTTCCATTTTTAAGATGAAAAAAAATAAAGCATAGAAATTTTATTTAACTTTTACGTTCCCATACTTATTCAGCAATATAGTCGGGACTCAGGAAACACCTTAGGGTTCCCGACAGTGCACAGGTATGAATTCCGTAGCCCACACTAGACTCGATGGAATTGTAAGTATAACTATTTTCCTTCGTCGTTTTCTGCCAACACTTGAAATGAATTCAGCTGCAGTTGCATTTGCAGCCTGGTGACAGCGTATAGAAGCACAAAATTCAGAGGTCGTTAGGAGGAACAGTATGATGTCCTGCAATATTTATTCTAGTTAAGTTCTCTACTGCTTTATTAGACCAAAAAAAAAAAAAAAATGTTATTTACTGTTCTGCAGTATTTGGCCATGTCATGACTTCTTGCTTCGAAAAAGTAATTCTTAAGTCATACATAAGCATGTTTTTTAAATTGATCTTAGAGAGAAAGGAAGGGAGAGAGAGAGACACACATCGATGTGAGAGAGAAACATGGGTTGGTTGACTCCCATACACTCCCCGACCAGGGATTGAACCCGCAACCCTTTTTGGTATACGGGAGGATGCTCCAGCCAACGGAACCACCCAAACCAGGGCAAACATGTTGTTTTTTTAAAAGTTCTACCTGTTATTCAAGTCAGAAAGAAACATGAATATTCACTTGTCATTCATTTGAAATCCCGAAATATGGACTTAGTGTAGCTCAAGTCTTATTGTTTTACAACATGTTTGTGAGAACATAATGAAAGAAATATTATTCATTTAATTTGGGAGAAGTGGCTGCCACATTTTGGTGTGGCATGTGGCCTTTTTATGTACACAAAGATGCCCTGCCATGTCCCAGCTCTTTAGCACTGGCATGTCACCTGGCCTGTGGCATCTCACTTCTCATATGCTGACACTTGTGTTGTGGCCAAACTAACCCGTGGAAGCCAAAGCCGGGAAGCAGGTGGAGCACACGCTTGACAGGGACCGGAATGGGGGCCACATGCTTCTCAAGTGCTGTAAACGCCGGGGCTTGTTTGGAAATTCTGCCTCCTGGTTACAGTAAACAAGACTTGAGAGAGCAGAGAAACTTCGCAACCTCGTCTACAGGAAGAAATGTCAGGAATCGACTTAAGCTATTAGTCACACGCAGGAGAATTCTTCACATCTCTGGTCACCGTGGCGCCCCGAGGACAATGCACTACAACGTAAGGCAACCTAACGTCTCACGGCGTGGTACATAAAACAACACGCATGTCACATGATGATCGGTCATAGTTCTAAAGTTCAGAGTCAACACTGGCGGGTATTACCACCAAGTGCATATTAAAACAACATAGCTTTTGAGTTTTGAACAATAACCTCAAAGATGAATGTGTAATATTTTTGTAGGGAAAGATTAAACTATAACATAGCATAATGATTACCTTTCATCACATCTCTACAGCACCAAAAAGTGCCATAATTTGTCTCTTCCATCTTGAGAGAGAGAAGAAATATTTATTGTTCAGCTACTGTGATATTTATGAAGTGAAAGGAAGTGTTGGCCTTGCTGGGATCTGCCTACTTGTTCCATTCCTATTAAAACGTACTCCAAATTTTTCTTTTGGACTTCCAAGAAAATTACTCTCTTGGGCACCAACATGTATCAGATGCTTGCCAAGCATTTCACATATATATATATTTTTTTAAATCGGCCCTGTGTCTCAGCTTGAGTACCTTGCTCAGGGTGATAAAGTGAAGCAGCAGAAAAGGAAGATTCCAGCCCAGTTCTGTCCATTTCCAAAACTGGGGTTATTTTCACTACAACAATGCAACAGTTAGAGTACCTGAATTTCAAAAATCCATTCCGACAGGAAAATTGGTATTATATATTCATGTGTTGCTCCTGCAAGCTCCTCTGAGGAGCAGTGCAGACGGCAGAGTGCCTGGGGTTTTCAGGCGTCCACGCGAGGCCGTGAGCCGCGGACCCTTCGCACATCCGTTCCCGCGGGAAGGCCAGCTCCAGTTCGAGCAGGAACAGGGTCCTTTAGATTTGTTCGTTCCACTGACAACTCCTTCCCAGTAATGGGCGCTGATTCTTTTTGTGTGTTTTTTTAATTTATTTTTTAATATATTTTTATTAAAGTATAGTTGACATGCAATATTATATTGGTTTCAGGTGTACAGCATAGTGATTGTACATTTCTATACCTTACGATGTGACCGCCATGGGAAGTCTAGTAACCATCTGTCACAGCACCAAGTTATTACGAGATTATGGACCGTTCCCTGTGCCGTACGTTATATCTTCGGGACTATTTACTCTATAACTGGAAACTTGTACTTCACCCAGCCTCCAGGCCCCCTTGGTTCTTATGTTTTGATTTTTTATATACTGCCCAATTTTGTGTTAATTCCAACTAAATATGAGATGTTTTTTAACGGATCCTATAGAGTGGTGTTTTGTTTTTAGTTGAAATCTACTTTTCCGTAGTGATCAAAAAATTTTGTCTGCACCATTATTACTTTGGGAACTTGAGTTTTTGTTCTGTTGCCTAATAAAATGGTCAAATTTTGTTACTTTTCTATAAACACGTGAAAGACAGATGTTTACTTTCCATATAGAATATTAATTTAATGTATGCTAAATAGATTCACTACAATAATTATGTTAATGAGAACTCTCCAATGCCTAATTTGATTTATTTGAACTGTCATAAACTGGAAGCAGTGAATTAAAATTTTCTTTAAAAAAAAATCACTGCTGAGAGGTTTCATAACTTGAGCAAGCCGCCTTACTTAAACATCCGAGCTGCCTTTATAAATTCAGCATTTTTTATTTCCTTAAGTATCTCACACTTTTTGACTAACAAATAAAATGTACCCAAGTAGTTAAATACTGCTTGCACAGCCAAAACATTAAATTTATGGATATGGTCTTATGTTATCTTAAATGATACAGTACCCTTTAGTACATCACATTCTCATAGCTCCCAAATAAAAACAACCACCAAAATCCATCATTCAATCACATGCTTCAATTGAAATCTGTTCAATAATTTACCAGGCTAAATTCTCTTTAATTCTATTACAAGTTCTTAAGTTATCAAGAATGCATAGGTAATTCCTTATCACAAAACATTAAATTTATCAATTTGATTTGGTTCATTACTTCTTAATTTAACTCTACATTTTCCCCAGGATTAAAAAAAAAAAATCCACTTGAGAAACCAATTATGTCAATCTAAGTAATTTGGGGTTCCCTTTCAAGACAAATTCTTAGAAACGACCCTCCCTAGTTAGTCAGGGTTGTTTCTCAACCACAGATCATGGCCAGTGTGAGGGCTGAAGGTGAAGACATCTGGGAACATTACTCTGAAGATCATCAAGGACAGACAGAGCTGCAAATGAAGTGGCATTTGGCTTTGGGTCTACAGTTAAGTTACACTTCACTAAATTCTTCCTTTCATTGAAAGAATTTGGCACCCACTCTTAAATTAGCTAACTTTCTTCATATGGCAGGGTGGTGTGTTTTTTGTTTTTTTTTGTTTTTTGAGTTTCTTTGGCTCTTTTAAGATATTAAGTGACATCAGAGTGGATTTTGCATTTTTTCTTTTACTTTTCTGGCTCCATATCACACTTTCTAAGATCACTCTAGCATTCAAATGACAATACCAAATGGTGAAATGTTGTCTAAGCAAAGTGTAAAAGGAAGATCTGCCCTCATTTTCTGTTCTTCTAATATATCAATAAACCTGTTATACATTATGCTCTGTTGAAATTTAATGCATCTTGAGGATATTATGGTGAACAAAACACAGTTCTTGTCCTCAAGTAATATACATCAAGTTAGGGAAACAGACAAGCAAAGAAACATTGGAAAGCCCTGTGAAAGTGCTGGCTCCAGAACTAGTGGGAGAAGACTGAATTATTTTCTTAAAATTATTAAGAAATTTTTTCCAGAGAAAATACTTTTTGTTGTCCCGTTAACTTCTGAATCACGTTAATGCTTTCTACCAGGGTCATGCTGAACAGTGGATCTCAGAGTGCAGTCCCAGACTGGGGAGAGCATCAGTGTCATGTAGAAATTTCTTAAATATACCAACATATCGTTTTGAAACCGGACACAATGGGTCCAGGCTACTTGTCACTACTTCAGCCGATTAAGCAGAGACAAGGCTGAATCATATATAAGCGTTTATTCCAATAATACTGGTAGAATGGGAGAGAGCAGCAGGATTTGTCCACATCAAATCTGCTCTATCTGCCCTCATAAGTCAGTTCCTTATATTGGGTAGAAGGACAAAGATTACATGGGGGAAGTGGGCAAAAGGCATAAGACTGGGTATAATGGTTTACAGGTTACAGGAAATGCGGGCTGGGGGTTGCAAAAAGGTGGGGCCCCTCTGGGACCCCTTTGTTTTGGGAACAAGGTTGTTAATCTTTCCATAATGATAGGCAGTTAAAGAAAATGGATCACATTCCAAATGTCCAGGGGCGTACAACTCCCAGCCAGGTTAGAAAGTGCTTTTTCTACTTAGCACAGAATGATCACAGTTCACAGAGCAGGATTAATATTTCTGCCCCCAACAGTTTCAGATCTATTGAAAGAGAAACTCTTGGGTAGAGCCCTGAAGTATGGATTTAATAAGCCCTCCAGGTGATTCTGACACATGTGGAAGTTTGAGAACCACTGCATTAAAAAAACACCGAGCTCAAATTATGGACATCTGAAAAATGGCCATGTTCCAAAATGAAAATATATACGGGATGTAAACTGGTAACATTCCATAGACTACTGTTTTCCTCAACAAAGGCTACTGATTTTGGCTTTAGATACTGAACTTTACTATAAACTAATGTTTTAAAAAATGGTGCCAGATATCTCAAAGGATAGCTCTTCGAATATTCTGCATTTAAGTGATTCTGAACCTGATGACTGTGGATGATCTCTGGCAGCAAAATGGTGATTACTGGGGAGTCTGGGACACAATGTTTGATTTAGTGAATCAGCAATGGGCTGCCTTTTCATTTAAGGACTACATTAGAGGGTTGAGGAAAAAATAAAGTAAAATTGTGTTTTAGCCTTGGAAGCACAAAGTAGGGAGCATTATAAAACTGGTTTATAAACCTTGTTTAGATGGCAGTTAAATTAGTTTTCCAATCTAGTTGTGGCCCATAGGCACACCCAAGTGCAGAGATTTTTATCAGCAAACAAGAAAATCACTTCTACATTGTGGATAGGGAATTCTCCACCTTCATACGATCAATCTCCAAAACAAGTGTTAGATAAATGCAGCGTATTTGTGTCTAATAGAACACACACAAGAGATTATTGCATGTTTCAGTTCATACACAATAAACGATGACATGAACTGTGGGAAGCACAGAAGCTATTAACAATAAATGGTGTCTCTCTCTGAGATCCAGTGCCTCACACACAGCAGTGAGTTAGCTCTATCATGAAGCTTCCTAGTGGCCCCGGGATGTTTTAATAAACACCATAAGGGTAGACATTCAAACTAAAGCATTTTTTGTGAAACAAGTTACTGAGTGACTTCTTATTCAAACCTGGTTGGGGCAAGATGAAAACTATGCCGGGTTTCTTCACATGCATTTCTCATATGGGATTAATTTCCATAGAAGGCGGCCACTTCCACAGGACAGCACTCCTCTGCCAGTTGGTCCTTGTTTTTGGATGACAAGCCTTCTTCAAATCTTGCCACACCCTAAATAATGGATTTCTGGAGCTTGCACAAGCTAATTCCCAGTGCAGCCCGAGCTCCCAGCTCTTCACATCGTCGACTGAAAACTAACAGCAAGTTTCCATTATGATACTGTGACTCCAACGGTGTTTATAAGTGTTTTAGAAAAAAACACAGCATGATATGATTTCCATATACGTGTATTTTTTTGAGGTTTCAAGTACAACATTTTTCAGACCCACTGATGCAAATAAAATGATACTCTAACGGACTGGGGGGGTATTATTATATTTCATCTTAATGTTTAAGGAAGAGAAACCTCATGGCACAAATTGGAAGGAGCCCATTGTTCTCTTGATCTGCAGGGTTTGAAGAGACACGGAACGAATAGCTCTCCCTAAGGCAACATTTCGTGTAGTTTCTATAGGTCTGTGAAATTTCTATAATGCAGCAAAATAAGCCTTGCCCCAGGTTTAATGTCTCCTGTTTATGAGCAGAACGCTGTGCACCTGCTCAGGACACCTGCACCCTTGCGCGCAGCACTGGAAGCCCAGGTCCGCCAGGTAGGCTTAGCCCGCCGGCCCGCCGTCAGCTACGCCAAGGATCAGGTCGAGTCGTAAGTCACGTAGCACGATGGATGTGCTCTCTTCCCTGATCCCTGTCGCTCCTCCAGCCTCGCCGCCCGGCACAGGGCCCCCCCCACAGGGAGCAGTCCTTCTACCCTTACTGGCGGGTGGAATTGGGAGGTGAACTCTTGGAAGCAGATTCCTAAGATTCGCGGCCTATTGCTCATGAGACAGTAGAAATTTTATTTGTGATTATAATAGGCGGAAATGTCCATCAATCGCAAGAACATAAACCTTCTGCATGACAATCTTTTTCTTTTTTTTTTTCCCATTTGTAACAGCAGCTGCCAAGTCGGTGTCCTGTAGGTAACAGAGAAAAACTGGAAGACATTTTTATTTCTTCTGTCGAGATTTGGGTTTATTGTTGTTGTTTTGTGCTTCCCTCAAAATATGTGTATTTGTTTTTAAAGTCAAATATGACACGTTAATAAAATATTTTATTTCTTATTTAAACACATCACCTATTTCTCTTTCTAAATCTATGAACACTCATTCTTGGTTTCCTTAACCAGCTTCTGCCTTTAAGCAAAATTATTTCGAGTTCTTACTGTCTTCCCAGCACCATCGTGGGTGCGGGTACCCAGCAGCTAACAGCATGGAGAACGTTCCTTGACCTCACGGAGCGTACAACCTAGTGGTGGTGGGGGATGGACGTAGACAGTAAATAAGTGGATCAGCAGATAAACAAAAACAAAGATGCAATTTACCATGATGGTAGGTGGTGAGAAAGAAATCAGCGGGTAATGCAGTAGGAGGAAACTAATTTGGGTGGATTTTCCAGTTTCTCTTTTTAAGTAAATTCAATTAATTTTTGGTTTATTGTGTATACTAACTTTGATAATGGGTCTACAAAAGTAAATAGATTTGGCTTGTATCGTAACAGAACTTTACTCCAGCAGAGAGAGAAAGGTAAACACAATGGACTGTGGCCGGTGCTGTAGAAACTTCCCAGGGCCCTGGAGTAGGGACATTCTCTGAAGCTGCCCACGGAGTGACGACTGCCCAGGGCCGAGGGCCGCAGAGGGACGGCTGAGGGGCCGTGAGAATTCGCGCGAGGGGCTCCTAGGTAAGGAGCGCTGCGGGCCTTTGCCTCCCGGACGTGCGGGCTCATGTTCAGTGTGAGCAAGAGGCCACCGGGGCGGGCGCGGGTCAGGAGCGCTGGCGTGTCAGGCGTCGCGTTTGGCCTCATCCTGAAGCCTGCGGGGAACTGGTGGAGATTTTTCATTAAGTAGCAGTGAGGTCGGATCTGGGTTTTGGAGAGAACAGCTCATCAGCTTGGATGGGACCTTAAACAAAGCCCGTCTGAGAAGGACCGAGCCCAGGGAACTGGTAAGTGAGCGGACTTGCCGCACGCTCGGCGTCTTCAGGAGCGAACTGCAGCCCGGGTCTGACCGAGAGCCGCGCTTCACAGCGACGTTTCCTGTCACTCTGCACAGAGGCCTTCACCCACGTCCTCCGACGCGGCCCTCCGTGAAGGCAGGCGCCCAGCAACCACCCGGTGTCAAGCGGGAGCTGACCCTCGTCCTCAGACCATTAGGTCCGAGTGTTCCCCGACACTGTGTCTTGGTTCAGCCCCTCGGTCCACTCCCACCCTTATTTTCCAGGCGAGAGAACAGTCACCCCCGCCCCTCCGTGGGCGCCACCGCGCTCAGGCGTGAGAGGCAGCCCGCGTCCCGTCCGAGAAAGCAAAGCAACCCGAAGGGCGGCCTGGCCACCCCGCCAGGCCCTGGGCTGCTCCGGCGGCCGCCCGGTGCCTCTCGCCGTCCGGGAAGCCAGGCTCGCGGCGCCTTCTGCCATCCGGGTAGCTGCCTTTGACGGGTTCCAGGCCGTGTGGGCTTTCTCGAAGCCCTCGCACCTGAGCGACAGGCCACAGCATCCCCCGCTCTGTGACGCTCCCTCCTCCCCCAGCGGCTCCTCCTTGGAGCAGGACCGGGCTCTTCCAAGCAGGCAGCCTGTCGTCTCCATAGTTAGCTGGTAGAGGGCTTGCTGGCTTAGGGCCCGGGGCGGGGGGCATTCAGGGGAATGTGTTTCTTGCCTTCCTGCTCAGGGACATGCCCCGTATTGCCTCAGTCCCCTGCCCCGGTGGGAACCACGTCTGCACCTCCACCTGGACAGGACTTGAATCCTCTAAGAACTTTACCAGGACCAGTGAGCAGGGTCCTTTTTCTTCTTCTGTCTCTGGTTTTTTGTTGGTGGTGGTGTTTTTGTGGGGGTGTTTTTTTAATTCTACCTGAGAATAGGAAAAACAGAAGACGAAACTGCCCACAAAATATAAGTGCAGAGTAAAAATTATGACGAGAGCGCTCTCCAAGACAAACAAGCCGCGGCTCCATTTCCTCTGAGAACTAAGCTCTTGCTGTCTTTCACTGGGGACTTAGGTTTACTGCTCTGCATGAGTCATGAATCAGTGGCTTAAACTGTAAGTGATTTTAAAAAACCAAATGGCAAATCTCCACTACAGAAATGCAACTTGTTTAAAAAAAAAAAAATTAAAATTTGAACCAAAGGATTCAGAAACTGTTCCATAGAGAAATTTTTTCTTTTACCAAGTAGTTATTTAGATAATATGTTTATTTGAAAGGCTGTTCTTTTCAGATTAAATTTGAATTTTCCTAGCCGGGGAATCTGTGTTATTAACTGCTAGCTTAGCACAATAAGAACATCATGGGGGGAAAGTTAAGGCAAAAACAGAAACACGTAAGATTATAGCCCTTTTCCAGTCCCCTCTGTTGGAGTAACAGAATGTAGACATGAGTAGTCACTAGAGGTAATGGGTACAATATTTTTCCTCCTTTAAGTCTGATGATTTTATTTTTAGTAAGCAAGTGTTCTTAAGCTTTTTCTAGTGTCTCCCTCAAAGAAATAATTGGAATTACTCTCTTTTATATAGAGGAAGATATAAACAAGTGGAAGCATATACCGTGCTCATGGATTGGTAGAAGCAACGTCATTAAAATGACGACGCTACCCAAAGCAATCTATAGATTCTAAGCAACTCCTATCAATTTCACAGATCTAGAACAAGTACTCCAAAAATTTATATGGAGCCAAAAAAGACCCCCGAATAGCTGCAGCAGTCTTGAGAAAGAGGAATAGAGTTGGAGGGATCACAATACCGGATATGAAGTGGTACTACAAAGCCACATCAAGTGCTAGGAAGGCCTGCACACTCATCCAGCGGCCCAACAGTTTCAGCGCTGCTGCAGGAAACGTGGTCTCTACCCGACACTGAAACAGGTTGGGCCGCGCTGGTGTGGCTCAGTGGCTGAGTGTCAACCTATGAACCAGGGGGCCGCGGGCTCGATCCCCAGTAGGGGGTGCGCAGGAGGCAGCTGATCAATGACTCTCATCATTGATGTTTCTATCCCTCTCTCCCTAAAATCAATAAAAACATATTTAAGAAGGAAAGAAATGGGTTGGATCCAACCACAGGCTCCTCATATTTTCCCTAATCAGAGTTTTACATTAAGTCTCACATCAGAGAGAACAACCTTTTGCTCTTTAGGTTCAAACTGTATTTTTAAATGTGGCCCTGCTTTCAAAATAATCACGGAGACTCGATATTATACCAGGAGAAGGACATTTATGGTCAAACATGAAACGATTCTGCTTCCCTTCTCACTTACATTCAAGTATCGCCAGTTGGTTTTCAAGATTTTTCCTACTGCAGCAACTTAAACTAATTTGTGTATCAATTTTTTTGCTTACTGTTGTGTTGTGATTCTTCCCTCTGTTGTCACGAGTATGAATATCAGGTAATGGGCACCATTCATTGCCGTGCTCAGCCGTCTTCCCGGGCGCCTGTGGCAGGGGAAACGCACACATCAAAACAAGCGCGATGAAAGCCGCTCCCTTGACGTGGGCCCAGCTGCCGCACTGCCGGCTCCGAGCTCCCGCACGTGCTCCAGGTGGCTCCTGATGCCCGACTCCCCGCAGGAGCCTCTATTAGCACATCTTAAACCACCCCTTGGCTTTCACAGGACTTCTCAGCCCGAGTGCAGGAGCAGCGCTCACCCCTGTGACATCTGTGAGTCCCGGCTTTCCTTTCACTCACCAAACCATCGTCAAAAGACATTCAGCTCCGTGCGCCCCCGAGCCTCTTCTTGGGATTCGACGGTGTCCGTTTCGTGGAATGGAAAAGCGTACTGACAATTATATTTCCATCGTTGTTGAAATCATCTGTGCCCATGATAAATGAAGAAAAATAGAGTAAATAATTGACTGGCTCTATTTTAGTCTCAAAAAATTAAAAATGAAAACTTCATGGAGAAATACTTGGAGATGTGGGTAGAATGTAAATAAATTATCAGACGACCCCAATCCTGGGGTTGAGCCAAGACGCTGCACAGGGTTACACCACAGTGTTGATATATTGCCGTTTCAGCAGGGTTATCCTAGATCATAGAAATAAGATGTATTTTCTCCAGGGAAAAAACAGGTTGAAAATGTATATTTCTCCCCGTCACATCCTGTTCTCTTAAGAAGCCAAAGCAAAATATACAGCAGGGCTAACAATGCGGGGCCCAGCGTGTTTATCCGCATGTGAGCCAATCCGTAACTACAGCAGCAAAACTTTCAGAATCAAGTGACCCCTTTCATGTCTACTTTTGGTTGTCTTATATTCCAATCACAAAGAAAGTCTATAAAACAGCTGAGCTCTGTAACTTGGGATATTCCCCTCAGGTTGTCAAAATCATGAAGGAACAGCTGACCTTGAAAAATCGATTTGTCCGTGACCTTCATTAGAGTAAGTCAAAGAGGTTCACCATTGAAAGAAACTGCACTAAAAATAAAATCTGTCTAAATTTAGTTTCTAGGAAATTAAAAATGGAATTCAGGACATTCTATGTTGCACAATATCCCTTTGAATTAAGTGCTTTATAAGATTCTGTTTAATGTCAAAGATTAAATTATTCAGTTAATTTTTAAAAATCTTCTCCATTACTTTATAGCTTAGTTTAAGACTTAGAGTTTTCTTTTACTACATATATATATATATATATATATATATATATATATATATATATATATATAGAGAGAGAGAGAGAGAGAGAGAGAGAGAGAGAGAGAGAGAGAGAGAGGAGAGATAAATAAATGGAAAATGTTTCAATTAATTGTAATTTCTGAGCAAGTGACCACATTGTAGGATCAGTAAATTAGCACAATTAGAAACACGTCAATAGAATACAATGTCGTGAGCAAATAAAACTCCCACAAATTAGTGTGCAGCACACTTTTCCAATAAGAAAAATCACAACTGTAGTGCATGGTAATTAGCCATAAAATTATGCAATTTATGCCCATCAGGAGTGGCTCAGCGGTTGAGGGTGGACCCATGAACCTGGGGGTCATGGTTCAATGCGAGGTCAGGGCACATGCCCAGGTTGCTGGCTCCATCCCCAGCAGGGGAAGGGCAGGAGGCAGCCGATCAATGTTGACGTTTCTCTCTCATCGATGTTTCTCTCTCTCTCTCTCCCCCTCCCTTCCTCGATCTCTAAAAAAAAAAATCCACAAAAACATCTAAAAAAACAAAACAAACAGACAAAAAAACCACTGCTCAGTTGAAGAAGCAGAAAAACATACAGGGTGGAGCAAAAGTAGGTTTACAGTTGTGAGTCCGTGAAACGCTGAGTTTATTCTGTATTATTGTTTATTCATTATTGTTGTATTTTCCGTACCAACAACTGCAAACCTACCTTTTCCCCACCCTGCATTCCTTTGATTTCCCCTGGAATATTTGGGGCTACCTATTTATCTGGAGAACTTGGATTCTCTCACTACAGTAACTGTGCGGCTGCGATTTAGTACCTGGTCTATAACAGGAATTATTTATAACAACACTGAATAATGCATGAGTTTTTTGGATGTCTTTGAATAGCAATAATGAAGGAGCACTGTTATAGAAGGACATCTCAGCAGCTTGTGAAAGGAATTCCAGGCTAATAGAATTATGCAGGAGCATCCACTATAAATGAGTGAGTTATGTGAACAGAGGGAAGCTCTAGGGGGCCCCAGTGTTGGAGGCTCTGCAACATGGGTGGTTTTACTCTTTCCCTTCTTTATTCTACTGCGAAATGCTGACCAATATACCCTTTACATTAGACCAAATGAACCTGAGGGTTTTTTCCCCTTCTTAAATTTAGGATGAAGCTAAGGCTTTTGGTAACAAATCGTCTGCAAAACTCCAGCAGCGTTTGCCGTCGCGTTGTTTAGAAGCTATTTGTTAACTTTATTTTTTCTATAGTAATTTTCTCTCTTTGGGAAAGAGATTTTTCCCCCCAGCTTTATCTTTGGAAAAAGACATAGTTGCGGTTCGTTGAATTTAGAAATGCAAGTTAATTAATATTGTAATATTAATCATTAAAATCTTATAATAGTTTAAAATTATTTTAATGTTTTAATACTTTAACATCAATAGTTAATAATATTTTTAATCTTAAGGAGTCATGACAATATTTAATTAAAGGCCTCAAAACAGGCAGTGAGTTTCCAGGTTCCATCCAGAATGAGCAGGATGGATGAAACTTGCCCAGACACCTGCCTCTTCTGTACACACTGAGGGCTGCCTGGGTGTCACCGGCTCTTGGCCGTCTCTGTCGGTGGACTCCCTCCACAGCCCGGGCAAGACGAACTAGTGGCTCTCTAGTGGTCTCCTTTCCTGCTCGCAGGAGACGTGGGCTCCTGGTTTTGTTTCTTCCTCTCTCCAACTACTTTGAGCAGAGCTTAGAAATACTATTTTTTTTCTTTATCAGTCTCTAGGTATTTTTCTGAAAGAAAAAGACTGCAAGGCAACAGGACTCCATGGCCGTTATAATCTCTAAGATACAAAAGAACATACAGCCAATTCCATCGGGGGGGCAAGAAAGGTCAGTATTCACAGGTCAGGTTCATGGGGCAAAGGCTGATGCTATTTTCGGTATTTAATACCTTTGCTTAACGAGGCTTCTCTGGCCTCTGGAATGCTGATACAGGACTTCATACGGTATCAGGAGAAGTCCATTTAAAATCGACAAGTTGTGGATGCTCTGAGGCAGGTTTTACACACACTTTGCATCGAAGGGCTTAGTTACAGAACGAATCGCCTCGGAGAGCAGCTCTGCCGTGGGCCTTCTTCTCACGCCCAGGGGCAGGCCCCGAAACCCGCGGCGAGGGCGCACCGGCTTCAGTGTGAGCTCACGGCTGCGCCGGGCGCGTGGCATATGCGTGTACATAGTACACGGACGTGGGCGGACCGCGTGGGATTACAGCTGAGACACAGCCCTGCTGTGTAACTAAGTGCCCTGCTACCAAAAAACAAACCAAAAAAACAAAAAACCTTGTCAAGAGCAAGGTGGAAAAACACCTTTCAGAGTGTGTGCCTATGAGAAATTCCACAATGTTTTCTAGTTAGTACAATGTGAAAATAATTAGGATGAACAGGAACAAGTTTATCTCCCCCCCCCCCATTCCTAATCGTGTGGGCTACAGATAATAGCCTCTTTCGGTTCTCACTACCAGGCAACTTGGAGCCAGCCTTCCGCAGGCCACCTTCCCCATCATCATGACGCTGCAAGCGGCACACAATCCAGCACACCAGTGTGCAATTTCCCCAAGGTTTTATAAAAATTATTACTATAAAGCATGGATGCAGAGGGCCTGCAGGCCTTTATTTTTGTTGTTCATCATTTAAATCTATTGACTTCTCACTGGCTTTTAAAATGACATTTTTCCTTGCTGCCTTCAATTCGGTCCAAATTTTTTTTTTAAAAAAATAAAATAAATAAGAAGATGCCAGATGTCAGGAGGCCAATAAGCAGGTGGGCTGAAACTTCTGTACCAATTCAAACTGGCACCACATCAAACCTGGTGGGTATAACCTTTAATTCACTGCTTCCCTGGCACCAGACCCAGTGCCATCTGCTCGGCACCGCTAAGCTGTGCTTGTTTCTACGCAGGGACGGTGCCAGCAACGCAAACTGTCTCCTCCATGTGCAGGGAGCCATCAGCGCAACTAGTTTTCCGAGACCCATATGGTGGCATCTGCGAACGCACACTGTCAGCATCACTGCCTGTACCACCCTGCGAGTTTTAAGAATGGGAGGCGAGGGTGCCAGCTTGTGACTCACTGTCGGGAGCCAGGAGGAAAACTTTCTCCTTTCTTCTTGGTGCTTTGATTGAGGTCTCTGGGAGTGAGCGCCCGAGACCTTGGAAGAGGCCCGGCCTGAGCTCGGGAGCCAGGGACTCAGGAAGGAGCCCCCAGGGACATTCTGCCCAGAGAGGGTCCCCCCTAGAGAAGTCCCGTCGGGGACCGCAGTCCTCCCTCCAGGCACCGACAGACGGCTATCTTTTAAGAATCCTTTCTTATCTCCTTTAAGACTTCAGATAGTAAGATTTGAAGATGGGTGGGGCAGGTCTTGTTTTCCCAGGAAATAAATGAGGTAGGAAGACAATGTGCCTACATCCTACCCGCATTTGTGCCTCGGGGGCGCTGGGCCTTCCTGAGCTCTATGTTTTCGTGGACAGTGACCCTTCATCTGCTTGCTGGTTTTATGCTATTTGGGGAACACCGATGAGCGATCTGAAAGAAATTCGCGCACGCGCGCACACACACACGCACACACACACACATATGCACTCAAGTGCGGGGACAGGGACGGCGTGAGCTACGTGTGCCGTGAGTGACCCGGGGGCGCAGAGCTCGGCGCCCCAGCAGCTCCCCTCTCCGGTCCACGTCTCAGGAAGGCTGGGGCCTGGCCCGCAGCGGGCTCGCCGGCACGCCCTTCCCAGCGCTCAGGTGTCACCGACAAGGACAGGTTTGCCCCTTTGCTGTTCACTCTCTGCGCCCCATGCTAACATTTCGATGGAAGGGAGGACTTTTGCTTGGCTCGCCCTCCTAAACCCAGCTTCCGGCGAGCTCACCAGCACACAGCGGTTGCTCGGTAAGCACGTCATCTATAAATAAATAAACACAGGAAAAATTGCTCTTAGAGAGCCTAAGAGAAAGATATACATGTATTTCAGAATGCATGAGATACGCCAATATTGGTAAAGACAAGTGAGTTAATATTACTATTAATAAGTAATAATATACCAACAGCACTATTTACCGAACCCGGACTTTATATCAAACGCTGGGCTAATCGTCTCACACTCTGCCTCTTATTTTGTAAGTTAGTGACCCTGTTAGTTACTAATTTGGCCCCCATTGTGCGCAAGAGAAAACGGGGTCTGCGGTCTGGAAAGCTTCTGTGGTCACCATCGCAAGCAGGAGTCAAACTCAGTTCTGGCTGACTCTGCAGGCGGAGGTTTTCGTCACAGCGCCGAATGGCTCCCCTCTGTCAAAACATTTGGTAAATTCAGCCTAAATCAAATGAAAACGTGCCAAATAGGTTCATGTTTCTACCACATGTTAAGTATTATTTTGAAAATTTCCTATCTGTTAAACTCTTTATCATTGTTATTAATTATTATTATTAATTCAATGGCTTGGGGCAGGTACGTGTTTGGCCTTCTATTTGTTTAAGAGACATTCATATCCTATCACATAAAAAAAAGATGCGTTTCCCTACGAATCCTAAAAATTCTCAAGCGTAAAATGTATAATTCTCCTCACTCTGTTAACACTTCTCCCCGGTTGCTGCATTTCTACAGGAACAGGAACGGGAACCCCTGGTTGCTGGACTAGTGATCTCAGTGCCATCAGGCAAAATGAAGACCTTCACACACAAGGCAGAATCCTTTAGGGAAAGGGTCGTGATGATGCTGGTGCAACGCTGACCCCACACAGATCTGAGACTATGAATTCACCTGGTAAACATCAGCCGTCAAAACTAGGTACAGGATACATTTCCTAAACATAAAATTATGAAAATAAAAAATTAGCTATCACTGATTTTAGCTGTCATTGCAAATAGTGGAATAGTTTAAGTAGCACAGCCGGAGCCTGACCTCATTGTCCCTCCAACAGAAATATGTCCCATAAAATCATAGTGCAAATGTACACCCGTCTAGATTCTGCCTTTAACCGCTGAAGGATCTCCTTTGGAACTTGATGATTTTCTTTACTTTGTTAATTCAGTTCTTACCCTTAATTCCTACCCTTTTCCAGTACACACACACACAGGCACACCCGCACCCACACCCACTTTTTCCTAGCGGAGGGAGGGAGGGAGGGAGGGAGGGAGGGGTGCTGACTAACCCCTGTGACAGGGAGCATTTCCAGCAGAAATTCAGGGATGAGTTCAGCCGCATGTACGTTTCTTCGCAATAATTAGTTTTGCTAATGCTGGCGCGATATTAGAGCAAGATGCAAAAGATCAGAGAATAGGGAGATTATAAAAAGGCAAATGCAATATGACAAAGTGAAATTTAAACAGCAGAGCAGATAGGCTTTGAACAGAAAGGCGGTGGCTTCACGTGCACGCACAGAGCACACACGCTAAGCGGCTGCTGGCGACCACGGGCCCTTAAGAACAGGCCTAGTCTCGGGCTGCGGTGGTTTCTCCGGCTCGCTGAACTGCTTCAGGGATCAAATGCAGGGACGCTGGGACAGGGCTGGCACTGTGTCGTTCGACGTGGCAAATGTAATTGTCAAAAGTGACTCTTTATAAACGTTACCATCATCGTTCCCTGTTGCCAGCCGTGGCCCAAACACTCCTGTCAACAAGAGACTCTCCCCATCAGGACAGCCCCACTCCAAATTGCGGGCGCCTGGAAAATAACCAATTTGCACATTTAGGTTCCACCTCATCTCACACCAGAGCCGCCAGGTCAACTGGAGCTTCATGAGCCTGGATCAGCACATTTGGGTTCTCAGTCACTACCGCTCTCATTTGCATTCAGGTAGGTCTTGCAACTTGGAATCCGTTCAGAATTCAAATCTCAATGGAAAAGCCTCTTGGCCGAGATTCACTGGAGAAGGTTCAGTATGGCCGGGTGGCAGCTTCCTAAGACAGCAGGACTAAGGGCCTCATAAAGTTAGCAGCCCTCTTGTCGCTTCTCAGCACAACAGCTCACTCCAGGCCCGTCCCCTCAACACAAAGACCGCCCAAGCCATACGCTCTGTGGCCAAGAGGTCAACAGGGTCCCGCTCTCCTCCCTCCAGCCTCGGCCGCGTTCCCTGGGCCTTCCCGGGCATTCGGCGCCTGCCGTTCCCGGCTCTTTGAGACGGCTTCATAAACCAGGCATGAGCAACCCCGGCTCTCCCCAGGCCCAGCAACAGCACAGAATAAAAGCACACGCTCCTCGATCAAAACATCATAACACACACAGAGGCGAAACCTTATTTCCCAGGCCCATCGTCTAAGCGCTTCGTTGTATTCAATCCTCACAGCAAAACAAAGGCTTGGGAGGGCGAAGAGCCTTGCTTAGGGCGTCTGAACAGAAGTGGCAGAGACGGGCTCCAACCTGGGTGCGTCTGATGTCCACGCTCGAGCTCCTGAACTCCGCGCTGTGCCGGCCGCGGAAGAGGCGGAATGCTGGGAGGACAGGGAGCCGGGAACTGTCACGACGCATCCGGCAAGGAACGTCCACCTGAATAACTTCCACTTCATTCTCTTGGTTGTGAGCAAGTCACAGTCCCACCCAGAACCAAGGAGAAGGGAGTTAGGCTTCACCTCTTTCTACGGAAGTGGTAAGAGTCTAGGCCAGCCGGTGCCATTGCTGTGGCCTGCTCGGAAAACACGACCAGTCCCAGGTAAGCAGGTCCAGGCAGGAATACGCACATAGAGATGTTTGGATATATTACACGCACACACGCACACACTAAGGCTTTTCAAAGTATGGTCTGTGGGCCACTTCCAGTGACAGCACTGCCTGAGTGCTGACTGAAGTCGCTTGACAGACAGCCTACCCATCCTCGGTGACGGCTGGCACTTCATTTTTCTTAAGTTTCAGTAGATTCTAGTCCCACCAGCTCTGCAGTGAGGTACAGGACTGTCATGCCATGAGAACTGTTCCCAAGCGACCCTGGATGTCAGGCTGACTTGCTTGAATAATAAGATCAAGCTCCTTCTAGGGGGATCGAAATGAGATGGATCCCAACGCCCTTTAATCCAGTGTAGGGACTGCACCCAAACTCCGCTTTCCACAGAATCTCACTACGAGAGGAGCTGTAATTTCCCAAAAGCCTCATGTGTCCAGGTATTGATCGCCCTTCGTTACTAAACAAGCACCTACAAATAACCAGAACGCAGTAACTTGGACGTCCTGCTGTCCAAGGGGTCTGTGTGTCCCTGCCAACCTTAGAAATCCCTACAGAGAAACACCCCCGCCCTGGACACAGACCCGCACCACGCACAGCCCCACGTCCAGGGACCTTAAATCGGGCTCCCCTCTGCTCCGCGTCCTGAAATCTTTCTTTTCCCAGAGCCTTTTAAAACACCCATTAACTTTGGAGGTGGACAACTATAGACACTGAGGTGTATAAATTTTGACACTGCTCCTGTACAAAGCACAAATGCAAGGAGCCTAAAATGACTCGCTTACAGACTCTGGGTGTGACGCTGAAAAGTATTGGCTTCTCGTCGCTTCTCTCACCTTGACGACTTGCGGGCCATGGTGCCGAGACGTCTGCTTATAAATGAGCCCGTTAGTCACTGCAAAGTGGTTGGTCCTTATACCAGAATTATTTATCCGTAGGTGCCACAAACCTAGCATGTGGACACGTCTGCAGGTCAGAAATCGGAACCTGGCTTCTCACAGGACAAATGCAACTAGCAGTTGTGTTTCTCTGCCTTGTAGTTTTAACATGTTTGAAATAACAGCCATGACATGAAAATAGAGAGATAACTTTAAAAACTGGATTCATAGCTTCCCTTGAAAAAAATCATCGGAGCGCGCACCACAAGGCCAGCATGGCTTTTCCACAGTATCTCGCTTTGCTGGGCTTCGCTGTACTGCGCTTCATATATTTTGCATTTCTTACAAAGTGAAGGCAAGAGCCTCCACCAGCGAAAAAGTTTACAACTCGCTTGAATTTACCAAGATACTTGTTTTATTGCGGTGGTCTGGGCCCAAACCCACAATATCCGCGAGGTATGTCTGTAGTCAGTTGACGATGAGTGGCTGTTCCCTTTGCACCTGACCGTTGGCTAATGGGCTTTACTTATTTCCTATAACCTCCTTGGCCCTTGAGGGTATTAAGTTTGAGACACAATACATTTTGTACCTCAAATATTCAGTTTATCCAATGATGAATAGTAATAAAGCTCGTATTGTAACTGGCACATCTATTAACTGCAGAGGACCAGTGAAAAACTTCAAGAGAACTACTCAATGTGTAATCACCCAAGAGTAATGATGGAGCTATTTGAAGGTAATGTATCTGTCAACCTCAATACATACCTAGGATCTGGAAGGGAGACAGAGAAAAATCTGAGAAGTCTAACTACATGGCATAAAATTCATGCAACAGAACTCATGGACTTTTTACTCTTCAGTGCATAGCCTAAACTCTAACTCAACATGGTTTTCCCTTATTTAATTTTTAAATTTTTTAATCATGTTTTTATTTATTTTAGAGAGAGAGGAAGAGAGATGGAAACATCAGACATCAATCAGCTGCCTCCCGCACGCCCCCCACCAGGGATGGAGCCCGAAACCCGGGTCTATGCCCTGACTGGGAATCGAACCAGGGACCTCTGGGTGCATGAAATGAAGCTCAATCCACTGAGCCACACCAGCCGGGCATCTTCTCTTATTTTAGATCATGCAAGTAGAAAGCTCAGAAAGAGCAACAAAGATTCTACAAATAACCCATAATGTACCATATAGAATACTGTCTACATTATACTATAGAGTCTCTTGGGCTTTTTAGGCAGCTGCATGCAATTAAAAGTTAATATTGATATCATACTGTAAGTGTTATATCAATTTACCTTATCAACAACACCTTATTTCTTTTAAAGCAGAGTTAATGAAGCATAAATGAATCTTTACTTATGGTATGATTTTGAGTACCCAATCCTGCACTGTAGTAGCAGGGATAACTTCAGGACTTTTCAAGGACTATATGAGGCTCTTTCTTCTTTCTTAAATGGCACTAATATGCCCCACTACCCCAGCTTTAGTTTCTTTTTCATTGTTTTCTGTCTACTGGCGATAGATACATATCTATAACCAATTACTTTAAACGCAAATAGGTTAAATGCTCCAATCAAAAGACATACGGTAGCCGAATGGATAACAAAACAGGACCCTCGCACGTGCTGTCTACAGAGACTCACTTCCGCTTGAAAGACACACAGAGACTGAAAGTAGAGGGATGGAAAATGATGTTTCATGAAGTGAAAACAAACGAACAAAAAGCTTTGTGGGAGCTTCTTACTTACATCAGACAAAATGGACTTCGAAACAAAGACTATATGACAAGAGGCAAAGAAGGACCCAGCGATTTCACTTCTGGGCATTTATCCACAGAAACCCAAAGCGCTCCACCGGAAAGACACAAACATCCACAGGGTCACCGCAGCGTTATTTACAGCAGCCAAGATACGGAAGCAGCCTGTGTCCGTCCACAGGCGAGTGGGTAAAGGGGGGGTGGGCTACGACCGGGCCACGAGAGAGAATGAAATCGCGCCACTCTCGACAACATGGATGGAGCTGGAGGGTACTGCGCTGAGTGCAAAAAGTCAGGCGGAGAAAGAGAAATGGGCACCATCGCGCTCATATGCGGGACCTGAAAAACAGCAAATGAAGCAGCGGGACGGAAACAGCCGCCTACGGAGAACATTTGTGCCTCTGCCAAATGGGAGGGGGTGGAGGGTGAGTGGAAAAGGTGAAGGGATTAAAAAGTACAAATTGGTGGTTGCAGGATAGTCGTAGGGATGTAAAGAACAGCGCTGGGAATATAGTCAATAACACTGTAATAACTATATTTATCAGGGTGATCGCTCCGTAAGTTATATAAATGTCTAATCGCTGGGTTGTACACCTGCACCTAATATAACATTGTACGTCAACTGTAATGGAAAATTTTTAAATTGATCAAATAATAAGAAGTGAACCTCCAATCTACAACCAAATTTTAAAAATTCAGATGGAAAAGCAGCTACGGGCCCAGCTACCTGAGACCTGCCAAGAAGCCAGGTGCTTTGTGGGAACCTCTTTCAGGGCTTAGCATCTGGCTCTTCTGAGTTGTCACCGAGGGAGGAAAAGGTAAGAAGATCTACTACCAAGTGCGGTGCCAAGGAAACTGGCCTCTTC
The DNA here is from genome assembly GCF_054644295.1 of Miniopterus natalensis. Lineage (NCBI taxonomy): Eukaryota > Metazoa > Chordata > Mammalia > Chiroptera > Miniopteridae > Miniopterus > Miniopterus natalensis. Next base: position 3,276,711 of record NC_142096.1, read on the forward strand.
AGAACAATAATATGAAAATGTTTCCTCTTCAGCAACGAGGCTTCAAAATGGGAAGAGAAATACAGACGTAGGACAATGGCATGTGCTCTAAAGTGTCTTTTCTGCATTATTTTTAATTTATATTAAGACTGTATTAGCTTCAGAGTGTTTCTCTATGTCCCCAAGAGAGAACTAGCTGGGAACGTTCTTTGAGATAAACGAAAAGAACCATTTGGTGCTGGCACTGTTCAATTTTTCCTGTGTGCAGGTGTTTGTAGCATTTGTACCATTGCCTGATTGGTTTCCACCCAAGTAAATCCACGGAGAGTAAGGCTTATTGTTTCAGGGTAGAAGGTGCAGAGGCCATTACAGGGTGTAGTGAAAACCCGCCACTGACTGGCCACTTTCATGCCGTTTTCTGAAGAGTTTCACGTTCTGACTCTGAGCATGTCCATGAACCTTCGCTTTTCACTATGTGTTTCTAGTGGATCTTTTGCAAAATCCTGCTTTGTTTCCGTCTTTTACAATCAACTCTGCATTCATAACTTAGCATGAGTGTTACAAAGTAAGAATAAATATTGCTATTGACAAATGATAAAATATACCAAGGAGCTTGTGGTTTTTACATATGCCCCACAACGGTGCTGGCAGAGGAGCTCGGCCTCGCTATACCGTCCGCAGGATCTTGGGGAGGGTCTGAAATTTCCCAGGCACCGTGCTTGCTGCAGAAGATACGAGCAATCGAAACAGACATGGTCCCTGCCTTCACCAAGTTTATGGCTGGCGGGGGGAACAGGGAATAACCGGGTAGCAGATTGGAGGTTCCAACCATAACATCAACGTAAACTAAATACTAGACTCCGCAAGACGTGTTAGACCGCAGGCTGAATTAATAAATAATTTAGCCAAAGATCAACAAAACAAAAAGACAACCCACTGAATGGGAGAACATACTCACAATACATCTGATAAGGGGTTAATATAAAAAATATGTACAGAACTTATACAACTCAACACCAACGAAACAAACAATCCAATTAAAAAAACGGGCAAAGGACCTGAAGAGACACTCCTCCAAAGGGGACAGACGGATGGTCAGCAGACTTGTGAAAAGATGGTCAGCGTCGCTAATCATCAGAGATGCAAATGAAAACCAGAGTGAGGTATCATCTCACACCTGTCAGAATTGCTTCTCTTAACTCGATGCATGTTATTTGTATGTAACTGATGTCGCAGGGAAGGGTGTGAGACCAGATGTTCCAGATAACACAAAGAGAAGCTGTCCGTAGCTCCACTGTGGCTCTTCCCATAGCCCTTGATCTGTCTGCCTTAATGGGACTGAGCAATATAAATACTGAAATTACCTAGATACAAATGCCTACCTGTCACTAGGCTTCAGTACAAATAATACCTAATTGCATTGTACTTTAAACTTGACTCATAAAGACCCCATTACCCCAAATGTCAGATTAATTATGCATTTTTCTTCTCTCTATAAAAACTCTGCTAAAAGAGCAGTAAATGTGTTTGAAATGGTATTAACTCACACGGGCAATAAGGCAGGAGGAGGTGCCACAGAAGTGGGCGCTTTACATGGAATAGGAAAAAAAATAATGACTTTAAAAATTATGAAATACGCAGTTCTCCACTCTAGGTCCTTGTAAATGGTTCTAGATGGCAAAATCTTCATTATCTGTCACTTAAAAGGTCCCCTTTTACTTATGCGCCACGGTGGTGCTAAATGCTAGTAAGGCTTATAGTTAACAAGTAAATTTTTTTTCAAAAGTGTTTTTAAAAATTCTTAGGTTGCCCGGCTGGTGTGGCTCAGCGGTTGAGCATTGACCTGATCCACGATCCTCGAGATCACGGTTCAATTCCCGGTCAGGGCACGTGCCAGGGCTTCAGGCTTGATCCCCGGCAGGGAGCGTGCGGGAGGCAGCCGATCAATGACTCTCATCATTGATGTTTCCCTCTCTCTCCCTCTCCCTTCCTCTCTCTCAAATCAATAAAAACATAGTTTAAAAAACATTCTTAGTTGATTAAGAAATGAGTTTTCCTTCCCAGAACAGGAGGGTGTGTGGCAGGAACTGCAGGGCATCAGTTACTGTTAGGTGTTTATAACTTACAACTTTTACACACTGTGATTCTGCCTCAAATGTGCAGTTTCTATAGCAACTACCATGTCATCTGATCCTCAAGCTATTTTTAGGATGCAAATAAATTTCTTAAGGAAATTTATTGGGATCTCAAGGTAAATGTATTCTCTAAATCCACTCTGTTCCCAGTGACACCAGCAACAGTCTGTTTTCGGACCCCCAAAATTGCCAGAACGAGTATATTACTACGTATTATATTTATTAATTTTAGAGGTTATTGAAATTAAAGTTCAAACTTACTTCAAGAGTGGGGGAGAAATAAACTTCCCTCTACACCCCAGGCTCTTCTGGCTGGTCGGGGAATCAAACAGACAGGAGACGGATTAGCAAGAGGAAGTGGCCAGGCCGAACGCGGGCCTGTGTGTGGGGACCCGCGCCCCGGGGGCTCCGAGACGGGCCGGGCACCGTCAGAGGGCGCGGCTGTCCAGCAACCGCAAGCTCTGCGGCCTCAGGGCCTCGCTGACACGGGCTCGTCCCGCACTCTCGGCCGCTTGGTCCCCTTGGAGAAGCCCCGCAGGGACGCAGCTGCAGCCGGGCGCCCCTGAGGGCTTCGCGGTGGCGCTGGGGAGCCCGCCGGGCAGCCTCCGTGTGAGGCCGGCGCCTCTTCCCCGCTCCCTGCCCTGTTCCGCTGGAGACGGGGTGAGCGGCGCCCCTACTGTCCTTCCGAACCGAATGCGGGGCACGGCGTGTTCAAAGCTTTCGTCCTGCTGGGTGAAACTGGTGCGTTTAAAACGCAGACGCGTTTCCACTGCCCACCCGGAACGGGCTTTCAAAACACTGCCCTGGGGGCACCGCACGGGAGCCTCACGCGCCTCTGCTCTGTCTTTCCCGACACAGGCCCTTTAGAGAGTTCAGGGGTGCTTTGGGGTGATGGTATAGAGATATATACACATGTACATATACACACGCACACACATATATCTGTTTGTTTTTGTTACAGTGCAGGGCTATGGCTTCACCAAGCGTGGAGTCACGAGAGGCAGGCAGGGGACATTCGGAGACGCTGCCCGCCAGTAATCAGGCAGCTGGATGGCCCAGAAACCATCCCATCACACTGTTGTTGCTTTGCCCGTTTTCCCTGCTCTCTTCTGAGGGGGAAAAAAAAACCCAAAATGCTTTGTTTTTTTGTTAACATAGTTCTTACAGGCAGAATGAATGAACCTTTCGCTCACCTTCCAGCACATCACCTCCCACACCGATGACTCAGGGCCCTTGCTTGGATTTACAGTCAGCTGTCGAGAACAGGTTTCATGAATGGTCAGGGCCATGAGATTTAATACGTGGAGGAGGCTCTGCTCACAATCCCACGGGGTTCCCACAGGCACGTATACTGTGCACGTGGATTAATACCGTCTCCGTTTTTTAAACCGAAACGACTCCGAAGTACGTCCTAACGTGCGTGTGGGTTCTGAATTGCCTTCCCGGTGTGTGCGGGAATTCGTGCAGCACGTGTGATGGTGCTTGGCAGGGTTTCACCGCTGTTTACTGAACGGAAATGTGGATGCTTGGGTGTTTTTCAGAACTTTTTGAGGCTGGCTGTAGCGGGCTCAGTGGGGGCCCCAAACAATACACCAGCGAGCTAGTCCGCAGCACAGGTTAGTATTTCTGCGCCTGGCGCGAGTGAATGCTGCCGAGCACGGTGAAAGGCAGGCCTGAGTCGAAGATCTTGAGAGGAGGAGCTTGTCCTGGATTATCGCTCAAGCTTTCAGCGCAGCTCTGTCGGTCTTGGGGAGTTTCTGAGCTACGCACGCCCGGGAAGACAACACCGCCAGCCCGCCCTCGCAGGGCGCGTTCTCCGAGGGAGTTTTGTCTCAGCGCCGACACCGTTTTCTGATGAAGGTGAAATCTCCCTCCTGCTTCCTTCACGACCGGCAGCACACGCCTCTAAACGGCCGGCTTTGGTTGCGGAGGCCATTAGAAGCCAGAACAAAGCAAACTGGGACTCGGGCGAGATCAATCCAGCGACCCCAACCTCATTAGCACATTTCCAGCCAATGGACAAGGCCGCAGGGAACTCCTGCCTCTGGGAGGTCGTCAAAGCTGACTCCCGGATGAAAGCCGCGACGTCCTCTCTGAGGAACAGAATGAGACCAAATAATGATTCTGTCCTCACATCTGACTTTCAGATCTGCACTTCAGTCGCCGATTGATCCAGGTACTACATGACCTCGCTTTTATTCTTGGGTGTACCGTGGCCATCAGACGTTGAGGAGCATGAAGGGTTCAACATTTTAATGCTTTCCTGGGAGAAGGAAAGATGTATGTATTCAGGAGAGGGAATGTAATAAAAGGGACAGAAATTGTTAATTTGCATACCCGAAGATGTGTCTGGGACTACTGTAAGTGATTACAGTTCTATTTCATATCATATAATTGGTTAAAATCATAGCGAGCCCACATAAAGAGTTTTGAAAATAATCTATAAACAGAACCAGACCTTGACATCAACTGAGTTCCAGCCAAATGTACATGAGAGACTTGATTAAATGAATATGACTGGCCCGGCCGGGCGTGGCTCAGTGGTTGAGCGTAGGCCTAGGATCCAGGCAGATCATGGTTTGATTCCCGGTCAGGGCACATGCCGGGTTGCGGGCTTGAGCCCCAGTCGGGGGCGTGCAGGAGGCAGCCGATCAATGACTCTCTCATCATTGATGTTTCTCTCTCTCTCTTTCCCTCTCCCTTCCTCTCTCTGAAATCAATAAAGATATATTTTTAAAAAATTAATATGACTTAGTATGACCAACACTGAGAGCCTGAAAACATCCCCATTTTTTCTGAAAACATGAGATTCCCAAATGTAACAACAGCTTTTTTTCCAGATGTATTTTCTATTTTTTTTACCAGAAGCAGGTGATTTTTTTCAAGTGCTAATTGGCAGCTCTGCAAAGATTTCACGGTGCCCCCACCCTAATTGCATCACCGCAGAATTCTCAGTCAGACTCCACTTCGGACCTGGATGGTCAGGAAGTCTGATAGGAAAATGTGTACAGAAAGTCCTCAACGAAGGGGAGACTATAGTCTTCTATAAATATATGAAGAAAGCTGGAAGTTCTTTTATTTCATTCATTAGTGATATTCTAACTTAATCTACCCTGGGCTGAAATTCTATGGCCCTGTTTCCTAATTTTTGGATAAGCACTATATTTATGGACTACGTACCGAATATTTAAAATAGTTCGAACTGACCTATGTGGCATTATGACTTGTTTATAGTTGAGTTGATTAAATGGCCCCACTCCACATTTTACATGGTTCTTTCCAACACAAGTTATTTCAATCAATGTAAAATTGCTTAGGCTGAAGGATTATGTGCTTGACAGCTTGTTGTTGGCTCCAAGAAGTTAACCAAAAAAGTAGGTTTTCTGAATGCTTATGTTAAGAAATTGACAAGTGAGTTAGTTTACCTGTTTTTACTTATGTAGACATGTTTGTGTAATTAAAATTAAGTATGTATGAAAAAAGGGAGAGACCAAAAGGACAAGAAATGCTTTTCCCCTTTTTCTGATATCAAGATTATCTGAGATAGACCCAATAGAGCCACACAGCATAATTTGTAAGTGCTAGAATTTTACTAATATTCTTGAAACTTCTTAGTTGTACAAGAATGAATATTAATTTCAAAGAAATACCTGCCTTCTAGATATTACCATGGGATAAAATACTTACACATTACTTACATGTGGGGCTTTGAATGGCAATGCATACATCTAAATTGTGAGATTTCTGCCCCGGCTCAATTTAATACATTTAAAATTATTTTCTGTTTCCAAGCATCCTTACTCATCAGTGCTTGTTTGTATTTAGAAGATACAATCTTTGCAGAAGAGTGTTTTATTTTTTGGTAACTAGAAAGCTTTTCCAAGATGCTTTTATCTTCTTAACATGTCAAACAGCACCAACTGCTACAACTACCCGCAATGGTGACATTACAGGGGTAGCCTCCTGTCTTTCTTGTCAAGCCTCCATCAGTGCTTTGAGGAAATAAACTAGGCTGGAAAAAGGTCTGGCAATGCTCTTGTTTGTTTGAATAGAAAAGTAATCTACACATCACTGTCACCCAGGACCTCTGAAGACGTCAGGAGGCAGGTCACTCCTCTCTGCTGAAGTGGTTTTGCTTTCATTACCAGCCCTGTAACAAAATTATTGAAATGACTCAACAATGGTCCTGCCACAGCTATAGATACTTGTTGAAAGTATCTGAGTGGCTGTCATTTTATCATTGAGGGGTATATTTGGCACGTAAGTATATTTACATGTGTGTCCGCCTTATGTGAACGGCTCTAATTTGGTAATCCCGAGAGGTGCTGTTGTAGCTTCATTCTAACAATGTTAGCAGAGACGAAGAGGTCAGTTGTTTTCAAACTGTAATCTGCAGCCACTCCAGTCAAAGGGGTTGTAACGAGATTGAAACTGAGTAAGAAAGAATTTTAAGGAGACAACTGGAGAGTACTGAAGTGCAGCCCCATAGCCTGACATTTAAAAGCATTGGAAGCAAAACTCAGAAAAAGTAACAAGGTCACTGGATCGAGATTAAAAAGTTAGTATGAAAGTGCTAAAACTCACATTCTAAATTGTATGAGGCCTAGTCAATTGTAAATTTTAAGTAACATTTATGCTTTTTTTTAGTTGTCTTAAATACCATTTTTCATTGTTTATAATCTTAAGCAACAGGGACTCAAAGATTGTTAATTATTTCATAGTTTCCTATGTTATCCCTACCAAGAAACCAAGGATTTTGCAGAGACTTGATTAAACAAAATTTTCATTTTTCTAACATTTCAAGTAAATAATATTATCTGAAGAAAAACTGCTTAGACTGACTTCCTAAATGCAGAGAGAGAACGTCATGTGTATATGGCGTCAATTCCCTAGAGTCTGCAAATGTTTATTGAGTATACCCCACGGATCAGGCCTTTTGCAAAGGGCAGTGTCCTTATATTCCGCAATATTTATCTGGGAGGAGAGAGAGGTCAAACAAGCAGTTACAATGAAGTGGGCTCTCTGTTAAAAATGAGAGTATGACGTTTACTGATGCTGGTGGCTACGCTCCAGGGACCGGAAAGGCCTTATGGGAGAAGTAAAGTTTAAACTGCTAATTAAAGAACAAGCACAAGTTTGCTCCATGGAGAGACAGGGGAAGAGGGCAGTAGAAAAAAGGAACAGCATCGGCCCAAATTCACTCTCCAAAGAGAGTGAAAAGTTCAAGGAACAGAAAGAAGTTTTGTATAGTGAAAGTGTAGAGGACCAGACAGGTGTGAGGACGAGCCTTAGACTTGCAGAGCCGGGGATTCGTCTAAGTGGAAACCAGAAGCCATCAACCTCATGGATTCACCTAAGTAGAAACCAGAAGCCACCAACCTCATGGATTCACCTAAGTAGAAACCAGAAGCCACCAACCTCATGGATTCACCTAAGTAGAAACCAGAAGCCACCAACCTCATGGATTCGTCTAAGTGGAAACCAGAAGCCACCAACCTCATGGATTCACCTAAGTAGAAACCAGAAGCCACCAACCTCATGGATTCACCTAAGTAGAAACCAGAAGCCACCAACCTCATGGATTCGTCTAAGTGGAAACCAGAAGCCACCAACCTCATGGATTCGTCTAAGTGGAAACCAGAAGCCACCAACCTCATGGATTCACCTAAGTAGAAACCAGAAGCCACCAACCTCATGGATTCACCTAAGTAGAAACCAGAAGCCACCAACCTCATGGATTCGTCTAAGTGGAAACCAGAAGCCACCAACCTCATGGATTCGTCTAAGTGGAAACCAGAAGCCACCAACCTCATGGATTCGTCTAAGTAGAAACCAGAAGCCACCAACCTCATGGATTCACCTAAGTAGAAACCAGAAGCCATCAACCTCATGGGATGGTTTTCAGCAGTGGAGGAACATGGTAAAGGTGAGCGTGAGCACAGGGCAACCATTCTGACCACAGTTGCAAGAATCTTCTAGAAACGAGCATGAGCCGGTCCAGCTGAGAACTAATGGTGGCCGGGCCCAGGGAGTTGGTGACGTGGGACAGAGAAGGTTTGGTGAATAAATATAACAAATGATGAGAGTGAAGGATACAAATCATGTTTGGGGCACATCTGACGCTCCGTGGCGCTCTTTCCTCGATGGGAAACATGGCGAGACGATCAGGATTGCCTGGGACCCTCAAATACTACACGCACGACAGGAGAGAAAAAGGATTACTTCGCTATTTCGTTCTATGTAAATATTTTATTAAAAAATATGTAAAGATGTTTTATTCTATTTTTTCCCCCCCAGAAAATCAGACTGCATAATTTGTTGACCATTATTTTAACAAAGTAGAGATCTGAAATTATTAATAGATTTTTACACTCTTAAAATGTGTCTCTGAACCTGGGTTTACTAGCCTATGACATTTACGGAGCCTTCTAGACCAACGCTTCACACAAGGCGGAGATGAACAGCATAACCGTCGGTCAGTCGAAGCTTTGGAAGGCTGAAAGCCGTGTGGGCGCCACACACCTGCAGCGCCACACATCCCGCATCTCACAGCGCGCGTGCAAAACAGCATCCTCGAGAAACACGGTCCACGGTGTTCCCCGTCAGAGGGTTTTAAAGCTCACGCGGGTGCTTCCTGTCTCGCCCGCCGCGAGGAAAGGAGCTGCGGGTGCGGGCGCGGGGCGGGGAGGGGAGCGCCACCGGCGGGAGCCTCACCCGGCCGGCGCCCTTCGGCCGCTTCATCCCTGTGGGCCGGCGCTCCCGGGGCACTGACGCTCCGTGAGTTACCCGCCGAGAAAGGATTTTCGTCCAAGCAGCTGGCAGGCTGTGTTAAGGAAGCAGGTCCTTCCACCTTCCCCGCCCAACAGAGAAGTGAAACCGCGCCAGCGGGTGGCGAGGGAGGGCCCTGGCTCCCCACCCCGGCCTCTCCCAAATGTTCACACGCTATGCGCCCAGGAGGGTTCTCCCCTCGCTTCTCAGAGGCTCTCAGTGATGCCGCAGCATTTCATCAGCTCGGCATTCGGCAGTGTGTGTTCCTGTCGCATTTTATAAGCCCCATCTGGGCACAAGTGACTTGCCTTGCCTCAGATGTCCTGGTCTGCGTCCTTCCCCGTGGACAAAACTATGCTGGGCCTCCCTGGGCGGCCCTGAGCCTGAGTTTGGCTCGGCAACGAACACCTCGGGCAGCCCTAGGCGTCCACGGAGCGATTCGCTGGCGCTAAGACGGCGTCTGTGAAAGAAACGCAAGAGGCAACTCTTACTCTTAGGGAAGCTCACAAGATTTCTCCCTGAGAGAAATACATCACGGGAACGCACACATCATTTGTGCGCATCTGGAAATTAAGTGTTAAAAATATAGCTAGTGAAACTAGAGGCGGCTTTATTATTTACTGTTTTGCCATTCATGTACTTTATTCCAAGGAAATTGTCGATCTGCACTCATTTGCTCAAGTATGTGAACATACACACTTAACTGTACCCTGAAACGTGGCATTGATACGCTGGAACAGAAAGCTAGCTCGAGCCAAGGTTTATTTATCCTATTTGGAGATAAAAGCTGGGGAGAGAATTACCATTTACCGCCTGCTGGTTTACCAGGAGCTAGCTATCGTCCGAGGCTACAAAACAAACCACCAAGTTTAATCCTCACTTTTCCATGAGGTAGTTTCATCCCCACCTTTGTAAACGAGAAATTTAAGTTCAGAGAGATCAATTAAATTGTCACTCTCTCACATCATCTAGATTCACTTGGCTCTAGTTTTTTTCCTGTTGTATGTGAAAGTAAGCTCTACTTCCATATGGGGAAGAAAAACCCATTTATAATTTATAACGCTATTAAGGAACTCAGGGAAATAATCTGTCGGAATAACGTTAGTTTTGGAATCAATAATAAAGGTGGAAAATAAATGTATGCAACAGTGAGGTGCATTCTTTATCCCAAAAGGACATCAGTTGGTAGTTTCAGGTAATAAGGAAATGTTTAAAATTTACTAAAATTCGTGAGTGTTCTAAGGCCTGGTGAACTTCTATTCATCCTTCAAAGACCAGCTCAAAGGTGACCTCCTCAGGCCGAGCTTTTCACTGCCACCACCATGCACTCCCCTGTATTTCAGTACGTCTCACACTGCATTATAATTATTTGTTCACCTGTCTGTTTCCCTTTTGATATGTCCAGCTTCACAGAGTTTGCATGGTTTTTTTTTTGCTCCAATACTTGGGGTTTTAATAAAGATGTGTTTGTTATGCAAATTGATAAATTATTGTATATTAATTATCTGGCACATTAATGTTTCCAGCCATCAGCAAAACATTCTCAATACACTTTTCACAGCTCTCTTTCTCTCTGGTTGGTGATTTATTTCATCTCAATATACCTTAGGATTTTTTGAAAGTTTTGAATGTACTTCTACTCTTTATTTAATGTCAGGGTATGTCAACATTTAGCTGACATTCTACTCAACACTGTATTATTGAAGTAATTCCTCCAAATGCAGATAATTTTGCTTTTGTATCACTGTGTTTACAGATAACACTAATAGATTTTTTCTTGGCAGTTCTAAAATTGATGGTAACATAAAAAAATTCAATCTATTAATGTCTGTGTAGTTCCCCCCTCCATAAAATGGAGGTGAAAACAAAGTCTATTACGAATTCCTTAAATCATCTTTTTCTTATGCAAGTGGTTCAAATGCAAAAAAAAAAAAAAAAATTGTTTTAAAGAGCAAACATATAGCAAAAAAACTACACAAGTGTGTGAAAAAAATATAAGTCTCAGTCTATGGCCCTATTTTTCAACAATCCCTATTTTCTTTATTTCCATATGAAACAAAAGAGCTAGTCATATGCAAGTTAATAAAATGAACACAAGGGAGATGTACCTCAAATTAGAGCCAGACGGTGAGTAATGGGGCAGGAATGTACTAAGGCCGGTCCCAGCTCGTGACAGGCTCTGCTCTCCATCTCAGCCCTCGAGTTTTGGAAAAGCTTCAGGAGCGATGAAAAAGACTTTCAACCTGACAAGCACTGGAGGGCTGGGAAAGGCTCCTGTTTTAATTCAGACCAGATGTGGTCCTTAATGAAAGCATTATGGTCCTGCAGCTGCAGTGGATGGTACAGGAATTTTTAAAAGAATAAATTATTTTAAAAGAATTTTTGTTTTCCCTCCTACAATTAGGCTTGGCCTGTGCTGGGTAAAATCTTCAGATACATTATCAAGTCATTTATGGCTCCGGGCCTCTCATCGTCCGAATATTGCACTAGAACTTCGTGCAGAGGAGAGAGATGTGAAAGCTCAGGACGTATGGACTATGATGTTTATCATCCTGACAAAGAGCGCCGGAGGCAATAATTCTCTTAAGGCTAAGTTTCAAGCACATGTGTTATGAAGCTATTTAACCAACCAGAACACGGGTCCTCATCATGTGAGCTAAACTATTTACTTGGACGTTATCTGCTTATTTATATTTGCATTTTATTACAATCCCTGGCAGGTATATATATATATACATAACATAAATATTATGTATTTTTAATTTAAATTCTAAAAAGCCATAAACACAAAACAAATGTCTTTTTTTTTAATCCCCACCTGAGGATACTTTTTCCCATTGCTTTTCAGAGAGAGTGGAAGGGGGGAGGGAGGGAGAAGCTTCGGTTGGTTGCCTCCTACACACCCCAGCGGGGGCCAGGGAGCAGGGCAGGCACCTGCCCTTGGCCGCAACTGAACCCGGGGCCTGCAGCCCTCGGGCCGACCCTCTAACCACTGGGCCAGACTGGTCGGGGCTGAGTGTCATTTTTTAAAGGCAGCAGTAAAGCCAAGCTCTCTGCCCTGGAGAGACCCCCCTGACTAAGCCGACCTGCCCCCCATGTTTCAGGGCCTGGCTCGCCCCTGCCTGAGAGGGACACCCCCCCCCCCCCGCGATCTGCTTTCACTGGTGAAGCAGAAAACTTCGTGGGCAGCGTTGGGGGAAGCGGGAAGCTGTGACTGTCAGGAGGCCGCCTCTGGCCGCCTTGCTTACTGTTTTGGGGACGCTCTAATTGGGAGGGATGCTGGGGACTCGGGACGAGGCCAGTCATGGAACCATTTGCAGCCATGTAACATTCCAGCGAAAGCAAAACCTCCATCAAGCCCATAAAATAGTTTTCGAGCTTCTATAAGAAGTTATTTTCTAAGAGCAACAAGAAAAGGGGGGGGAAGAAGAACCAAGTGACTGAAAGGTATTAAATGATTCTGCTTGAGAGCAGGAAACGCAGGTTATTATTTGCTGACGGATTAATTCAGGAGGAATTTCATCATTCTTGTTACAAATGTGCTTTTTGGCACTTTAATTATGAAGGAACTATTCCGAAACACAATATGAGCAGAAGATGCTGTAAGTTTAAGTAAAATGCTATTACATCCTCATTTTACAAAATCCACAATCACACTGAAATTAAACAGCATTTTTTTTTTTTTTTGGTAGAAAGAAACGTTTATTACAAAAATGGAATACATGTGGCTTCGCTGACATTTTAATCATTTTATTTCATATAGTATTTAGAAATAGTGGAAGCTGAATGAGGAAAGCTTTGTGATTTAGTTCATACAGACATCACTATGCACAGGGCACAGTCTAACTTGCCATAAAAATGGAACGTTTTCTGGCCGGGCCGGTGTGGCTCAGTGGTTGAGCATCAGCCCATGAACCCGGAGATCAGGGTTCGATCCCAGCAGGGGGCGTGCAGGAGGCAGCCGATCAATGACTCTCATCATTGATGTTTCTTTCCCTTTCCCTCCCTCTCTCTGAAATCAATAAAATAAAATAAAAATGGAACCTTTTCTACTGCTATTTAGTGAAGCAAGATACTCACTGTAAAGGCTGACAGGTAGGTAACGTGTTGGTACCTGAGGACATCTACACTCAGCTAAGCTCTGTGCACCCAGCTGGGTTTTACCTATTCTACCCTGACACCCCCAATTTATTAACAAAACCTTAGTTTGTAATTTATTTGGGTATATTTACTCTAAAACAACCAGCCACCAGCCCAGTGACCATACTTTGAAAACATAATCTAAACGTCATTTTTACAGGCTATGTTTATTAAGTTACGATATGTTGATAAATTTAACAGAAAATATAATGGCATGTGAGGGGTCCAAATAATACAGAATCAACTGATTAAATGTAAATTCTCTGTGAGTTCTCAACCTGAACTAATATAGAAAATAGAATCTCTAGAGTTGAAAATCCCCTTCTAGCCTATTTTCAGTCAGGGGAGACAGGCGATAATAAAAATTTGACCTTTGAAGACTGAGAAACTTTTAGAAGTTGCCACCTAAATTACATGATCCTTCCATATTTTCACGTCTGTGTGGTTATCTGGGAACACCTCCAGCACCTGGCGAGATTACTGAAATCATTGTTTTCACCTGTAGTGTTTGTCTCAGTACATTTCTGCACAGTTCAGAAAACAGGGGAGCTGTGAGAGTAGCCCCTCTATTATCACACGCTGCGTTAACTGCACCTAGAGACACGTCTGCTCCAGCGCATGGTATCTCTCCAGGCCGGAGCTTAACTCTGCAGAGGTTTGTGCTCAAAAGACATGCCAATCCAGTGAATTCATTTTATTTCTAGACACATTTGAAAAATATTTGACCAAGATTTTACTTTGTTCAAAGCTATTGAACAAAAAGCTAGTTTTGCTTCCATTCTAAGAAAGGGCCCCAGCTTTTAAGAAGGAAAAGCAAAAAATGAAAGATTATTATACCAAGTGAGTTTGGGGAGATGACCTTCTGTGATGTTTAACTTAACTGGGCCCTTTTCTCTAAGTATTACTACTCCAAATGGCAACGTATTTTAAAATTCCAGGTGCTAGAAGAAGAGGAATATTGAGATAATCAACTTCCCGCCACCCTCCCCAGAAGCAATTTTATATAATGAAATTAATAATAAATTATATAATAATATATTTATTAAATATTGTAAAACACGTATAGTAATAATTACCCATTTTAATTAGCTTGCACCTGTACAGACCTTGTTTAAGCAATATATATTACCGTGATTTACAATATCCATCAATAAGTGCTTAAAAACTCAGGCAGTGGGTCAATTTCATTTTACAGGCGATCCATTCATTAGGTCTCTGTTTTTACATTGTGTGTGTTTTTTAATCTAGTTTTCAATATTTAACACATAAATGATCAAATATGTACCCTCATAAAAGTTAGTCTTATATAATCAAACAACTATTAAGAGATATCAAATAATAATTTTTTATTTTAAAAAGAAAAGTTATCTTTGGAGATCAAAAAATCCCTACTATTCTCTTTTTGGTGTGTTTTTTAACCAAAGAAAGTATAATTTCAAGCTGTTTTGCCTCCCTAATCCCTTTTGTATGGCTTGAACTGACGCATATGGTTCTGAAATTCAAATATAATGCAAAAGACTGTCTACATTTTAATCATTTGAATTCATACTTAATGTATTGAAAAATCAACATAAGTGATATTTTTTTAAAAATGTACATAAAATACGTGAAAAAAAAGCATGAAAAATTCAATCTTCTTGGCTTTGACTTGCAATCCTAAAGTCGGTTCAAGAAAGTTTTGACTATGGCAAGACAACAGTGTTTTGCCCATTGCAAAGACCCACCCTGCCTGCTCCGACATCGTTTCTGTGCCACTTTTTTTCTTTACAAACTCCTACCGGGGATCGAACCCGCAACCCGGGCATGTGCCCTGACCGGGAATCGAACTGGATCCTATGTCAACAACACTCAACTGCTGAGCCACACCGGCCAGGCTTCGGTGCCACTTGTATAGAAGATGCCCTCACTTAGCAGTTACACCCCCACGGTGCGATATTTAGAGAAACAAACCTAATAGACGCTGCCCCTGATTTAAAGTCACTTACAATTGAAAGCTGCATGGAGATGTGATTAAATTTTACAGAAGCCACAGCTTTTATATGAAGACACACAATCCATGTGCGCGTGTGGATATACACACGCGTGCAGTAAGGGCGAGCCACTAAAAGTTACTCTCAACAACTACTGACATTTTCATTCAAAACACAAGACAGACATTATTGCTCAGATGATAGGAAGATTGTTTTTATTCGTACAACAGCTATGACTATAAGAACATACAGAGATCGTCGCGATTATACTATTATAATAGTACTTTATCGAGTAAAGTGATAAATATTCCTCAATATACATTTTACTGCTAATGTTACCTCTTCTTTATCTGGCTCTGTACATTTATCCAGTGACATCCGTGAAGAAAATGCTTTGATAAATCACGTATCTCTTGTTTTTTGCGGCCTCTACACCAAGAAGATTTACTAAAATAATGTAATGTTATTTAAATAACCAGAGAATAAAATTTACTTGTTTGCAGGCATGTATGATTCATAGTTTATTTGAAGGCGGAAAACATTACGTGTTCTTCTTATATATATTTACACAGTGTTCATTAATGCATCGAAAAAATTCCAGTATGTGGGATGAATTAAGATACAGATCTATCACAAACCGTCTCTCCCACCTTCAAACTTTTAATTTAGTCTTTAGGGTAATCTACACTGTTCAAATGTGATCCGTTTTAGGCTTTAACTAAAAAGGGAAAGATATAAATTAAGACTCCTAAAGTCATTAAGTAGATGTCTTATGTGGGAAGGAAAAACAGAAAACAAGAACCTCCTTTGTAGATTAAATCTTTGAAGGAGACCCTGTGAAAACTCTTCAGACTGGCTTTGTTCCTTTAATGTCTATTTAATGCCTCGGAGAACATATCTTCTCTGTTGACCCATCCCTACCCCCCTTGAACCTTAGAGGCCAGCTCAATAAACCACAGAAAGACCAAAAGTTTCAGAAATAATGGCCTTTAAAGCAAAAACCCTTCCCCGGGGCTATACCCTCCGCGTGAGAAAAAGCCCGAGGAGGAAGGAAACTCTCCCTCTGCCGCCACTGGTCACCCACGACGCAGCCTAGCGCTGCCTCAAGCGCAAGGCCGTCCTGCAGGCTCCTCTCCCGGGGCGAGCACGGGCTCTCAACACCCCACCCCACCCCACCCCACCCCACCCCCCAGACCCCCTTTGTTGCTCAAGGTGAGCTGGGTAAACTGTGTACCCAGCTTTTAACGCAAACCGTCGGATCTTTGTTTTCACACTGAAGCTCCTTAGGGGCTCATATAATGAATTGTGTGAAGTAAGAAGTGTGAGAATTTCTGTTTTGGTCTAAATGTGCAGTGTATATAGTTTTTTTTAATTTACTGTTATTCATCAGTTAAAAAATAATGCCAATTCTTTATGTTACAGCGGTTGTATTGGTTTCTTTGTCCTTCCGACAATTTTTTTTTTTGACTCCCCATAATTTTTTAAATCACTGTAAGTTATAGTCCATAAGACTACCTATTATATTTCAAGCTACAGAGAATATTCACAAAGAAACTGATTAAAACAAGCCATGTACGTTGAACTTCAAATATTTTTTGCTTTGTGGAGGGGAGTCAGCCTCGCGGTCAGACTGGCCAGCTACCCGGCTGAGGAGCTCTTGCCAGAAAGCGCCACTGCGTTCTCGGTGCTGGAGGAAAGGTTATAAAATATCAGCAGCTGCCATCCACAGGTAACGGCCTCAAGAGTGACACTGATGTTCTGGAATCTGAAGCTTTCCGCAATAAGTATTTATTACATTTAGTAACATAAAAATATGTCATTTATAGTTTGTATATTTACTAAATTGTATTTGTTATTTACTAGTTTCATATAAACATTTTATATAAACTAGTTTCATAAGAAGCCTTTTTTATTTATTGTTTTATTTACATTGATGTGTGAGAGAGAGAGAGAAACATCAATCTGCCTGCCGCCTCCTGTGTGCACCCCAACTGGGAGGATGAGGCTGCAACTTAGCCACGGGGACAGCTCGGCTCTGCCCAACTCCTCATAGTTTCTCAGTCTTCGAATTTTCTGGGCTCAGCCCTGGCCGTCCACGGATGGGGCTCCCCCCTCCTCCACCCTGTCTGTCATGATCCTTCCCCAAACCCGTGGGGCACAGAGGAGGAGGACTCGGCACATAGGGAAGGAGGCTGGAGTGAGAAGGGGGTGAATAAGCTGGCTTCTCAGTCGCCTCTGACAGGCGTGTCCTCAAGCCCCACTCGGGGCCCGTTTCGCGGTACTTTCCTTTCCTGGTACTTTCTTGTGGCCATTCAGCAATTTATCTCTTCACCAAACTCAGGAAAGAGAACTCGGCATGCACTCGGCAAATGCGCGACGGGGCTGAGAGGAAGCTGTGTGTACCGAAGGCCCCAATTTACGCCACCGCAATGTCCCTTCCTCACTTCCTGAGCCACGACGCTTGTCTCTCTCGCCGACGTACAGGTTTCCTTCCATTTGCCATCATTTCCCGAAACTGTTCAAATAAAACCCCGTGTGTGCTGTGACACTCCCCTGGAGGGGAACGCTGCTGGAGAGCACAGGGCACCTTCCTTCGGGGCGCACACGTCCCCGGCTCCTCCCGCCTCCCTGTTTGGGTAGAAAAATGCTGCTTTTTGAGTCAGTGACAGCATTAGACACACGCTCTACTCGAGGCCCTGGGCTAGACGCACACTCAGGGATTCTCGAGCCAACAGCCAGCCTCACCTCCGCAAGGCCAGCAAAGGGTAAGGCGCCGAGGCCTGCTCTGCCCTAGGCTGGAGAGGGTCGCTCCGGCCGCTGTGGGACTGTGCCCCCCAGGGGGGTGAGCCGGGGAGGGAGCCAGGGCCACAGCCAGAGCGGGCAGGGAACCCTGGGGGCGGCTGCTGTGGCAATGCAGTTAGGACAGTGGCTTTGCCTGGGCCACTATTAGTGAACATTGTGAGAAGTAGTTGGAATTCAGAAATATCTCAGAGGAGGGGTCCATGCTAGAAGGGGGTCAAGTATGGTAATAAGCTGTTTCTTTCTCTGTCTGAAGAGGAGTGGTGATGTCATTTATTGAGATGGGGAACATTAAGGGAGGGAAATGCTGGGGAGGAATTCGTAAATCAAGGGGCTCGTATTGGACACGTTAAGTTGGAGATACCTATCAGATATCCAAGCAGAGAAGCTAGGGAGAGGCTGGAGCTGGACGCTAGCTTTATTATTTTTTTTAATGTTTTTCTTGACTTCAGAGAGAGGAAAGGAGAGGGAGGGGGAGAAAGAGAGAGAGAAACACCAATGATGAGAGTCATTGATCAGCTGCCTCCTGCACGCCCCCTGCTGGGGATCAAGCCTGCAACCCGGGCCTGTGCCCCGACCAGGAATCGAACTGTGACCTCCTGGTTCATGGGTTGACACTTAACCACTGAGCCACACCGGCCGGGCTGGACACTAGCTTTAAATATCATTAGCACATTAATAGTATTTAAAGCCAGGAGACAGGGTGAGATCACCAAATGAGTAAGTTACATAGAGAAGATATAGTGCAAGATATCTCACTCCCCACAGTGGCCTGGCTCCCACCCAACACTCACAGCCCCACCCTGGAGATGGGTGATGTTGGCTGCCAGCCTCTCCCTGGAGCCCACGGAGGGTTCCAGCTCTGTCCTTCGTGGGCCCTGCGAGCCTCGGGCCAGCGTAGGGGAGAGCTGTGCCCCTGGCCCTTGGTGGCCGACTCTGAGCAAGCAGAGCCTCCCTCCTTCCCAGGCGACAGGCCTGGGACTATGAAGAGGACTGACAGAAACCATTTCCACTCCCCCAAACTGTGCCCTTCCCACCCCACCCCCGAGGCCACCTCTCCTGTTTTGAAATCACACAACTGAGCTTTGCTTCTGCTTAACTTCCCCATTTCATGCAGGCTCCGGGCCCCAGCACGGTGTAGAGAAAGCCCTAGTCAAATGTTTTCCAAACCAGGAAAAAAGCAGTCTTCTCCCTATAATAAATTCTGCTCATCCCTAGGACTCGGAAAGTGCTTCAGTTTTTTAAAAAGCGACATCTTTCCTTTTGCTTTTCTTCTAATTATGTTCTCACATCACACACGGATCCCGTATCACACTGTAAGGAAACCTCTAAACACACTCCTATTTGTGTTTGGGTCTGGTACTTGAAACTTAAATATGTAATAAACCAATTAGTGTGCACAGCAGAAAGGAGCACATGGTCATCTTCATAACCGATTATTTTATTTTTTACTTTATAGTTTATTCCTGTTATTATTAGTCCCTCCCTTTCACTAATGAAGTGAAATTTCAGAAATAATTGACTGAGTTGTGGGGGACGGGAAATTGCCGGGAAGCCAGCAAGAGAGTATTGGAAAGAGGCCAGCTTGGGAGCCGGGCAGATCTGTGTCCGACCTGAGCTCTTCTCATCCCTGCCTGTGCAGCCCCGAGGTGCTCACCCACCGACCCTCAGTCCTTCATCCGCAAAGCCAGGAGACAGGGCCGTCACCGTGGAGACCTGTTCTGCGCATAGAGAGAATATTTGTAAATACCTGCTACACAATAGGCACTAAATCCTGACGATCACCTGAGATTGTCCACCTCCGCCTCTTTGTTGGGAATGCAGAGGATGGTCTGGCCACTGGGATAGCTGGGCAGAGCCACAGGCCTTTTGTGTCAACTCTGACCCTGGAACACGCAGGAGAATATTCCCCGGGTTGCCCGTCTCGCTTGTCAGCTCTTATGCTTGACTCCCGTCTGCATATCAAAGTCACAGGGCTCCCGTCTTGGCAGTGAGCCCTGCGCTGTCAGCAGTTCCTGACAGGTGAGACCCACTGGCCCAAGATCAGAGAGCTTGCTTGCTTTGCAAAAGGACCCGCCTCACCTGTCAGCTGTCACACTCACTCTATTCACACCGCCCGGCGCCGGGAAGGGAGGCATCTCGTCCCGAGGACAGCAGCCTGGAGGTAGGAAGGAGAATGAAGTGTCGCTGTGTTGCTCAGAGTGTGCGTGGTGCTTCTTAGAACAGGTTTGCTTCCAGTGGGTACGCTCAGAAATGGCTTTTTCCGTGGCGCTTTAGGGTCACACCTGAAGGCTGTGAGGCTGACTTCCTGGCTGAAAAGCGGGGTTTGTTGCTTAAAAGCTCCCGAATGCAGCGGTCTGCTCCAGGGGACAGGAGGGGCTCGGGGTGCAGCTGCTGTGGTAACACGGTGGGCTCCACCTGTCAGCTGGTTCCCACCCAGGCCTTCTTAGTGTAGAGACCTGGTTCCCAGCACGAAACGCTGGGCTGCGTAAAACCAGTGTCTGCTCTCAGCATCCAACTGAAAGAGAACATTCTTTAAAAATCCACAGCATGGGGGGGGGGATGAGCATGCTGGGTCCTCTGTCTTAAGGATTTTTGAGGGGAGGTCCCAGGGGAAGATCTTAACAGAATATTCATCAGCCTTCCAGGTGTGTCCTTTCAGGGTCGTGGTCTCCACCGATCGGTCGGCGCCCGGGGGGAGGGTCATCAGTCACGGCAGCTGGTCCTGACGTCAGCCAGTGTCGCCCTGCCTGGCCTTGCTAATGGCCGCGGCGTCTCTGACGACCCAGCTCTGCGGTATGGCTTTGGAGAGACATTACTGAGAGCTCAACCAAGAGTCCGGCACTGTCACCTCGCAGGGTGACCCGTCCAGTTCTCCTCCCTGCTTACGGAGGCTGGGGTGCGCTGGGTCTGTTACTGAATCACCGATGCTCTGGTGGGTGGGATGGTTATTGGAGTTTGTGAATCCGCCACATCACTTGCACCTTAGTATCCCTTAGTATTTTAGACTTTAGGCTCCACAACTTATGAAAATGTGCATGCCCGTTTTGTTTACTGAAGTGGCAGAGGGTTTGACTTCTCCTTAAACTCAGAAAACCTGGCAAGAGATAGGGCTAAATAAAAAATTTTAAAAATGCAACGGATGCAGCCCAGGATAAGATGGCAACGAGTGTTTGTTTGTAGCATTTTTTCTTACGTTCCCTCATTCCTTTGTGCGTAGTGAAAAGAGAGAGACCGAGGGAGAGAGGAAATGTCATAGTCAATATCTTTTTTAAAAAATAGAATAAAAATAAAGAATAGAAAAAAGACAAGAGAGCGGATCCACAGCAAGATTAAATATGGTTTAAATTATCTCTTGATGTTATTTTAAGGCCTACAGATGGGTTAGTAAGTGAAGGTTGAAACACACTGTCCTACAGAGATGACATCGGAAGGTGTTCTAGTCCCTGCACCGTCGCCGGTGAGCCAGGGGGTCTGACCACGGGGCGGAGGCGTTTCTCTGCCGCAGCTCCTGCCTGTCTTTCCTTCCACCTGTTTCCACAAGGAGTCCTACGCGTGTCCTAATCATTAGACGCGTCCCACTAAAACCAGCCCTTCTTGCTAGCCCTGTCCCCAGTCACCCGAAACAGGGTGGCTTTTTCTTAACCCCCACCCCCAAGATGTCAAGATGACTTTTTCTTACCCCCAAGATGTCAAGAAACCAAATGGTTAAACTAAATCATGTCCAAAACTGCTGTAAAAAGCAATTCTTTTTACAATATTCCCGAAGAAGGGCCATTTAACCCCGCCTGAACAGTCAGTCATGCTAACGCTTTTGTTGCTTAATAAATCAAGAGCAGGAATTCAGGTCAGATGGGAAGGACAGGCAGGTATCCTGCCCTAAGAGCAATTAGCACTGGTTTTAACACTTATGTCCCTTGAAGACATTATGTTTACTTACATATGTCCCGCCTCCACCTCCCCAGTTCATGTGTAAGCAAAGTTATAAAGTGTTAGCCATTTCTGGTGCGTCTGTTAGAACATTAGCTTCTAACAGCTGAAGATGACTGGACCTTCACCTCCACTTATTTCCTGAAAATAACAGTTGTCAGACGCCTAAATATGTCCATATAAATAAAACCTCAGAAATAAACATACGCAGGGAATCATATGCTCATAATAAACTATCTTACCACAACTCAATTAATTGATGTTTTAGCTTTTTCAAGTTCAAGTAATTGTCAAAGATTTATTCTGGGGCAGGTCGATGCAGTCAAACACGCGCAAATACGAGATAGCCGGGAGCCCTGAGTGCTCGGGTACGCTCGGGAGGAATAAAATCTTTTCTGGGTGGGGAGCAGGAGTCACAAACTCAAAAGCCCACAGGGGCCAGGCAGATGGCAGGAATGGGTGAGGCGGTGAAGGTCAGCGGTCTACGGAGGGGCCTTTCTCCTACCCAAAGGAAGTCCCCATTACTAAGCACTAGCCAAGCTTTTCTAGCAAAAGATGCAGGCTCAGTTTTCTAGCTTTTTCTATTTTTAAGATTCTGATTGTTTTGAGCTCCTATCTAGTTGGAAATTAAATAGTCCAGGGATCGAATAATATGACTAAGGCAGGTGGCGACGGTTGGGGGAGGAGCAGCTTCCCCAAAGAAAGGGGGGGTGGCCCTGCAAGGAGAGCCGGGTTCCAGACTACAGGGGCCTTGTCCTATGAAGAGGAGGTAAGAAAGCAGCAGGCACAGCCGATACCAAATTCACTTAACTGGGGCAGATAGAATAGTGTGGTTCCCCTGGCTTGGACGTGGTCACCAGGACACTGGGACCTCCATGGGTGGCAATGAGGGAAAGTTAGATGCCAAAACGGCAGTGTCATGTCTACACTGTGGCAGAGATGCTCGGGTCCAGGAGGCCAGCTCAAAAATAAAAAAGAAGGAAACCTTACCATTTGCCAAAGCACAGAGGGACCTAGATGTTATTATACTAAGTGAAACAAAGCAGACAGAAAAAGACAAACAGCACATGATCTCACCTATACGTGGGATCTAAAGAACAAAATAAATGAACACACAAAATTTAAATAGCCTCCGAGGGGAGCGGGGTTTGGAGGGTTGGGTGAAAAAGTTGAAGGGATCCAGAAATGCAAATTGGCAGTTACAAAATAGTCACAAAGATGTAAAGTTCAGCACAGAGAACACGGTCGGCAATATTGTAATAAGTATGTATGGCGCCAGGTGGGTTCTTGAAATGTCAGGGGAAATGCTTTGTAAAGTTTATGGCTGTCTATCCACTATGCTGTACACCTGAAACTACAACAAGATATTTTTTAATGTAAATGGTAATCAAAAATTAAATTTAAAAAAAGGGAAATTCCTAGATTCTACTGAATCAGAGCCGTCGAAGAAGGGCCCAGAGACAGCGTGCATTTCAATAAGGCACCTCATGAGGCTCTCGTTCTCTTTAAAGCATGAGAAGGACTCACTTAGTTGAAGGCAGTGAAAACAGCCCGGGAGGCCTGAGACAGCGCCTGGCCTTTCCCTGTTTGCAGGAGTCAAGCACACTGGTGAACAGATCCGGCCTGAGACCTGGGCTCCCCTGAAAGGTCATTGCCATTCAGAGTCTGAGCTTTAAAGACAGAGAGACTTGAACTCAAATCCTGGTGTTGCCGCTTACTTGCTGTGGAATCTTTAGGTTAGTAGATCACTGTGAACCTCCGTTTTCTCCTGTGTAGAATGTGGGCACTAATGAAAGCCACCGCAGAGGGTTTGGGGATGCTTAAAGGAGATGATAATGCAAGTAGAGGACAAGCATGACACCGGGAATAGAGGGATTGCCCAGTAAATGGTTGTCATCTTCATCCAACATCACTGTCATCTGCTCCCGGGAAAGCACTGGAAGTATCCAACTGACAGAGCATTTCTTGAAAACATCCAACAATTAAGCTGTGGAAGTGTTGGATGCTCAGTGGGACAATAACTAGAAAATAAATGTTTGACCTAACATTGGGTGCCATGAAATTTGCTGTCCAACTGGGCCATTTTTGTCCAAGGGAAATGCTAAAACCAATGGAACGCCTAGATAGCGGGTGAAAACTGGGATCTTCCCAGGCAAGTCAGGAGACTATGTTCATATTCCAACCTCCATACTGCAAAGAGCCTGTCTTTGAAATGGAAAATCCCACTATTGCACAGTCTGTCATCTTCTGCTGGTATCTAGGAAAAGAAAAAAGATCCCTGTATTTCCCCAATTGTAGAATAAATCAGAGCTAATACTATTCCTTTCAATTTTGCATTAAATATATCATTTCATTGTTTAGGAGACTGTATTTGCCAGGTGAGGTTACTTTTTAGATTTGTCACCTACGCATAACAGATAATACAATGGATAAAATTACAAAAAATGATTGCTAGGGGGTTGCAATTTAATTTCTGCGGCTGTAGGGTGAGGTATGGCGCAGCGGAGAGCCATAAATAAGGAGAGTTAAATTCCTCGGATCCTAATCCTGGTGCCGTCACCAGCTGGCTGTGTGATCACAGGGAGATGACTGAGCTCTGCTGTGTCACACAGCTCCACCAGCTGCAAAATGAGAAAAGCGCCACCTGCCCCGAGTGAGTCCCTCAGAGACTGGTAATAGGACCAAAAGGGATGTCAGGGTAAGTGCTTTGGAAAAGTATGACAACAGAGCACTCATTTTTAGTCAAAGATGGAGCCTCGCTTTTTGAACAGAAAGCACCCAACGCTCTTCTAAGCTAACAAATGGAACCAAAAGAGGGTATGTATAATTGCAAGAAAGCTCAGAAGATCTGGTCTCCTCGCCCTCCATTCTCGTGGCACAAGATTAATCACCAGGTTCCTGACTTCCCTCTTCTCTGACTGGGCACCCTCGGGTCGGAGCCACTTTTCAGGGCCTTGCAGCTCCACGGAGCACAAAGCTTTCCCTGGTGTTAGGTCGCGCCAAAGCTACACCCGGGACCCCCATTAGCCTAACTGACAGCATGACTTTCCCCTGGGGGGCGGAGCAATAATCTAGCTATTTATCTTGTCTGTGGGTTTATCACCGCTGTGCTTGGGCAGAGATGTTTAAATATAAAAGTGAGGTAAGGCACATTCCTGCCAGACTATGGGACATTAAAGCCAGGTTGGGGGTCAGGAGAGTGAAAGGGGAGCATCTGGGACAGAGGTCCTCTCTGCGGCTGTTTAATGTCTCAAGTGGCCTTGGAGCAAGTGGCTGCTCGGGAGGGCGCTGAGGGACATCTCTCTGTAATTGGGAGCAGGCTGGGGCTGTGTGACCACCACGACCCACGGAGCTGCTGCTTGCACGCGGCTAGACCGCTGCTTTCTGCAAGGCAGGAGAGGCCCATTAGGCTCTGGAAGGGGTGGTTTAATTCTGCAACAAGATGTGTACAAATGTGTGCCTCCTATTGAAGCCCATGCAACAGCTTCCAGAGTTAATTAAAAGCTCATTTTCTAATGAGGTGGCAACACTGGCAACATGCTATCAGTATGAGAGTGGCAGCCAGCAGCCGGGGAGGGAGCAGGCAGCCTCCCTCTTGCAGGATGGAGCATCCTACCTGCACCTACTCATTAGCCTCCAGCTGCATTGCTTTCGTATCAGACGCCGGGATAGACTGTCATATAAATCATGAATTGCTTTCAGAGGTGTTGCCAAAATATTGTTGATACTTACTTTGCAGCGAGACTCTTTCCAGCTATAACATCACAGGCAAGTGAGTCCATTCCAGGAAATATTAAATCCAGGGGGCAGTGCCATGGACACTCTGTCAAGTGACATGAGCGTTTTAATCCTTCGGGCAATTATTAATTGTAAACCAGAGTTGCAATTAGCTTTAATAAATAGAAAGCACCTTAAATTAATGGCACTCGTGTTGGTGTTGCCTCGTACTTTGATTTCAAACACATAGCCAAGCAAGGCGACTCATGGTCATTATCCTAATGATGTGGGTCTCCCGGCCATGGCGTGTGCCAGGCACCTGTGGCCATCGCCTGGCCTTCTTCACAGGGTGCATAATGATGCTGCTCAAGTAGATGCTGACAACTACAAGTAAATAAATTAAAAATAACGTTTCCATAGAAACGCCAGGATTCTGGCTATTTAAGACACGGCTTATTTGTTAAATTGTATCAATAAGCAGTCTGAAGACATAGTTAGGATCTCTATGACAATCTAATAAATTGAATAGAAATTTATTCCATAGTCATTTCATAATCAGCAGCTGGTAGAGAAGTTCTGCGTTGGCTGTTGAGTGATCTGCAGATAGGAAGGGTGGACAAATGCTGCCAAGGGGAAATGGAAGCCTGAAATCTATTTTTTTTTTTTAAAGTAACAATTTCTATGTCTCAGCCGCATCTGCCTCTTAGCTCTCAAATACTATTTAGGACCCTAAAGAAACGTAACGTCAGCTCATGAGTCTGGCTTGGATAGCCTCAAGGAATTATGAAGACTTGAAATTGTGGAAGCCTGGAGCTGAGGAAATTTAGCTCTGAGAGTCGGAAACAGGTCAGGGCACTTGGCCGTAGTCAGGAATCAGGGACGGATGGTTGGAAACGCAGCTGGTGAGGATCGGGGGACACGCCGCAGAGGCGGCCCCCAGGGGCGCCGGCCCGGCCTCCGCCGCGTGCTTTGGCCGCTTTCGGCCCGTGATGGTTTGGTAGCCGCGAGCCCAGGCGGCGCTGGGGCAAGGGGCCGACACAAGGGCACATCCAGTCCTAGGGCTGTGAGAGGAGCCGTCCTACGAGGAATATTAGCGGTGAGTTGCACTCGCTCTAGTCTCGCGTGTTACTATTAACGCTCCATTAAACGCGGTTAATACTCATTAGCGATCATTCTGTCTCCGGGGAGGCTGCCAGGCGCCCGGGGGGGGGCGGCGGGGGGCGCATAAGGAGTGTCCCGGCCGCCACGGAAGCGCGGAGGAGCCGCGTGGACGCGCGTGGACGGGACGCGGGGCGCCGAGACCCGCGCGCCTGTGGCCGCCCCGGGCCTCGTGTGCTGCCACGCGCGGCGCTCTGCTGAGTGGGTCGCCCGCGGGGACTAAGCGACCCTCCCGGGCGGCCCCCGGTCACCGTGACGCGGGACACTCACCTCTCCTCGCGGCAGGGAGCCAGCGCCGGGCGCAGCGGACCCGCCGACGGGCGAGGGCGAGCCACGTGCCCAGGAAGGGGCGGCGGGGGCTCCGGGGGGGGCCCTCCGCCGAGTCCGGACCCCGCTCTGTAGACCCGGCCGTGGGCTGCGCAGAGCGGGAAGGAGCCGGCGGGCCGGCAGCGCAGAGGGCGAGGGGCGGAGGGCGAGGGGCGGAGGGTGAGGGGCGGGGGGCGAGGGGCGGAGGGCAAGGAGGGCGCGGTGGGCACGCGGGGCGCTCACACGGATCCCGGCGAGGGCTCCTGCGGGCCAAGGGCTCAGGGGTGCTGGGGCTGAGGCCCGGCCCAGGGGCGCCCGGGGGCGCAGGAGGACCTGCTGGGCCTGAGGCCTCCAGCGCGCAGAGCGGGGGCCGGGAGACGCGTTCCGACCTCGGCGGGACCAGGTGGGCCGCGGGCGCGGGGGCAGAAGTCGGGCGCGGGGCAGAAGGCGGGCGCGGGGCAGAAGGCGGGCGGCGGGGCCGCGGGCGCGGGGACAGAAGGCGGGCGGCGGGGCCGCGGGCGCGGGGCAGAAGGCGGGCGGCGGGGCCGCGGGCGCGGGGACAGAAGGCGGGCGGCGGGGCCGCGGGCGCGGGGCAGAAGGCGGGCGGCGGGGCCGCGGGCGCGGGGCAGAAGGCGGGCGGCGGGGCCGCGGGCGCGGGGGCAGAAGGCGGGCGGCGGGGCCGCGGGCGCGGGGGCAGAAGGCGGGCGGCGGGGCCGCGGGTGCGGGGACAGAAGGCGGGCGGAGGGGCGCGGGCGGGCACCGCGGGCCGGCGCTGGGCCCCTCGGGGCGCGGACCTTTGTCCTCCGCCTCCTCCTGCGGCGGGCGCGCGGTCCCGCACACAGGGCGGTGAGGCCGCAGCGTTCTCTGCGCCCGGGCCTCGGGTTCGGGGCTCGGCCCGGTGCCTGCGCCGCGTCCACAGCCAGCGCACGGCCCTGGCGCCTCGTTTCCAGGACCAGAGGCGACGGGGACCCGCCGCTCAGCGACGCCGTCCCGTCGGTGTCCCCGCTGGCCCTGGAAACGGCGCGACCGTCCCTGACAGGTGACAAGAGGCGGCAGACACCCAGCGCCCGTCCCGCCGCCGACACCTGCTGGGGAGAGGTCTGTCCGTCCAGGTCGGAGCCCAAGTCTGTCCGCAGGTGGCTCCGAAATGACCGCTCAGCTCAGATCTGCGGGCGGCCGGGCCTCGGAAACCTCCGCGCTGCGGGGCGTGTCCAGAGCGGCCCGGGAATCGTTTATGAGAATTGTCTTTAAAAAGTGCCATCCCTTGATCTGCTCGTTACCAGGAACAACCTGACGCCGGGCAATTTATGATTAAAACATGTAATTTGCATTTAAATAAAATGAATGAATAAAGATTACGATAATGCGTTATATTTTCTTATTGTTTGTTGCTTTCATTCTTACACATGCTAAAATAAAGAACAAAATTTATGGGTTTTCACTTGTTTTTTTACAGAGCAGCTATTGAGAAAAATATGTGTTGAAGAAATTACTCTATTATTTCCAGTTTTTTTCATGGGATTATGTTCTCAGATGGGGTTTTCCTTTAAAATATGACTTCTTTTTAAGAAATTTATTTAAGAAATTTTTAAAAAGCACATTTGTTTTACAAGATATTTCTCACTATTAATCTACATCAGAAGTCTTTTTAAGAGGCATATAAGTAACCCAAATGTTTTGTTTACAAATTCTTATATTAAAAGGTTTATTTAGATCAACAAATGACAGTCTTAATAACTAAATATTCAGTATTTATTGAGAAATTATAATGTGTAGGTTATTATACTAGGTACTATGGTGAATATTAAAACCACAAGATCCCTCCCCTCAAAATACAGAGTCTAATTAGGGATGTGCAACCTAAAGACACAAAAACATTTTTAAATTCAGAATATAATAAAACCTTGGGAAATAAATCCAAGGGGACTTGAGATTTTATCCTAGAAAATGGTCAGTTTCAAAACTCCACTTCTAAGGAAATTATGGGACTGTAGATAACAGTGTCCTCCTGAACCTGAATCTTTCAAGCCCTCCCCCAAAACAATAGTATCAAAAGAGAGTGTAAATAAAATCACAAATGACTCAAGCCTTCAGCCTTACTGGAAGCAGAAAATATCACAATCAAGTTACCCATAAATAGAGACACAAACACCTTATAACAGAAGACACCAGCTTTTTAAGGTACATGAATCATTCACAAAAACCAGTTATGTGTCAGGTCAAGCAGAGCACAGCAGCAAGGCCCGTAAAAGAGGGCTACTGTAAACAACACTCTGATTACGGTGCAGGAGAACTTGAACTTAAACATTAAAATTTAAATTACAGGCCCTTCTACCTGTAAACATATATATTTTTATTTCTATTAAATAATACATGGATAAAAGAGAAAATCCAAATAATAAGGACTGGAAAAAGCAATTTAAGTTATCTCTGTTTACAGATGACAGGATAGTAAACTTGGAAGCCTTTAGAGAATCAATGATAAAATGATGTACAATGACAAACGTAATTAGAAATATGAGAATTTAAAAATGAAATACCTTTATATACTCTTCAAAATGGCAAAAATTAAAATAGCCAGACAATATCAAATGTCAGTAAGCTGGACACTAGTTGCGTGGGTGTTTGTCTGATTACTATTCTTGCAACAACATGCATGTACATATATAATATGTACTTTTTTTTTTAAGAATAGTTTATTGACTTTTAGAGAAAAAGGAAGACAGACAGAAACATCGATCGATGTGAGAGCCTAACGTGGATCAGCTGCCTCCTGCACGCCCCCTGCTGGGGATCGAGCTCGCAACCCAGGCGTGTGCCCGACCGGGAATCAACCAGCAACCTTTCCGCGCACCAGACGCCACCCAACCGGGCTGCACTGGCCAGGGCTATAAAAGGTGCTTTTTAAACATTTTTTGAGTTATTTCAGATTAAAAAACACAGAGTATATGGGAATCAGATGTAGTCATTGCATTCATGAAAAATAATTTATACATTAAAATTTCAAAAACCTCTAAGAATTATGTATCTAAGTCTGATGATTTGGCTACCTCTGTATAAAATTTCTTTTAATGCTCTCGAATGTGTTTTGTTAATTTGGAAAAGGTATGTACAGGAGGGCCATACTATTTAAAGAAAATCCTTTATGCTTTAGGAGTTTTGTCTTAGAGTGTTTCTAAAATTTCTTGGGGATAAAAGTGCCATCTAACAGCAACACCTTAAAGGTCCTCCCTTAGGGACCTTAGATCCCAGTTCTGAGAGTCCTTAGGAACCTGTCCAATCCAGTCCAGTCCAGAGTCCAGAATCAGACACAAAAATGAATATTTATCATGGATTTAATTCTGTGAGAGACAGAGAACCGTCACGCAACTTAGTCTTGGGTGGGAGGTGTCGGGAACTTGAGAGGGTGAGTCCAGGAAAATCTGGAAACAGACAGATCTTGAAGGAGAGAGATGTAGGCATGCTCCAGATTAAACAAGAGAAACGGTTTCAGGTAGAGGAGGGAAGAAGCTGACAGTGGGCACCAAGAGGCATGAACAAACGACCTTCGCTCAGCCAGTTCCCGTCGAGTCCTCCCTGAATGTGGGGACTGAGGGTTCTGCCCAACACGGAGACGTAAACGTCACTGATGACCCAAAACCCAAAGACAAGCGCCCTTGCCTTCTTGCCAAGATCCTTCC
The DNA here is from genome assembly GCF_054644295.1 of Miniopterus natalensis. Taxonomy (NCBI): domain Eukaryota; kingdom Metazoa; phylum Chordata; class Mammalia; order Chiroptera; family Miniopteridae; genus Miniopterus; species Miniopterus natalensis. The sequence goes on from NC_142096.1 coordinate 3,307,293, forward strand.
AACACATTCTCAGACACACAGACATGGCTAGTCAAACAAACAGAATCATATCACACGTAACCTTTTGTAACTGCTTTTACCTCTTTGTCAGAAGTATGTTATTTTAATAAATCCATCACATTTTATTTTGTAGCTGTAACGCTGTTCATTTTTAAAGACTACGTTGGGCAATGACATTGCTTTGTGTTTTTTTGTTATGAACCATGCTGTGGATGACATACTGTGTACAGTTTTGCACGTTACAGGCATTGTTATCTTGAAATGTTTCTAAAGTATATATGAAATTTAAGACTTTTAATGTGCACTGCAAAGGTGTCTTCCAGAAAGCGAGCCTGCCATTCCCCCAAGCAGTATACGAGAGACTGTCTCCTCACATCCTTAATTAACACCGGGCGGCGGGCTGCATGTGATAGTTTAATTTAATGTGTTATAGTCCAACAGTGATTCCTTTATGACTTCAGACTCATGAATCCATACCGAGAAATAATCTCCCTGCTTAAATTTTCTAAAAATGTCTGCCATTTCTCCTAATAGTTTTTATGGTTTCATTTATTTCATGTAGAAACCAGAGATATCAGAAATTAATCTTGTTTGAAGATGTCATGGCATAGGTATCTTTTAATTTCTAAATGAATATTTAGCAATATTGTTTCAATAAATGTAATGTTATCTTTTTACATGACACACTAATATTTTTATTTGAATCTAGTTCTGGACACTGCACTTTTTCTTTTGGTTTGTTTACTTTTCCTTGACTATGATATTATTTTAGTTATGTAACTTTATAGTTCACTTGAGTATCTGGTGAATTAAGGTTCTCTTTTCTGTTTCCAGATTAGAAGAAAAATTTTATTTATACAATATTGAGTCATCTCATCCTAGGAGACAGTTAGCCTCTTTTTTATTCAAGTTTTATTAGTAAAACTTTACCCTGTAAAGGTCCGTTTCTCCAGTGAAGGCTCATCATATTTCTTGCTTATTTTTTATACAATTCATAACTTTGATTGTGATTGGGAAGTACTTTATATATTATGATATTTAACTAATTATTGTAATTACTGTATAAAGTTATTGATTTTGTTATTTTCTAATGACACATGCTATGTAAATCTTACTCAGTTTTTCTTCGGTTCCAATCAACTATATAACCTGCAAAGATTAGATATTTTCCATATTTACCACTTATTCCTGTTGACTGCACTGGCTATTGCTTTGAAAAAAATGTAAAATCATGTAATAGCGTAACTTTCATGATTTTAATGAGAATACTTCTAACATGATAATGAAATTCTCACTTCAGTACTGAAAAGAACGATGATTTCCATGGGTTGAAATATGCATCATATATGTAAATCTATGACTTTACAATGACAACGAAAGCAGTAACAGGAACACCCGTGGCAAATCTTCATTGGTCACCATTAGAGAAGGCTGACCCATTAGTCTGAAATCGGATAAAATTCAAGTATTCATCTATCCTTTCCTGCACGAGATCTAGTTTAAGGTATTTTTGGTAATTCCACTTAATAGTGCCGAAAGAATGGTAGAAAGCTGCCGTTCTGCAATGCCTAATAAAGTAACGATCCTAGGAAACGATTATAAATAGATGCCCAAAGCTTTAGGTAAGATGTTGATGTAAAACCTTATTTTGCAGGCAATCAGGTTATTACCACATGAACCCGCTGGTAAATTTCGGCATCGCCGTGAGACAACCAGATGTCGTGTGGCTCATTAAGTATTAGGAAATATTTTTGCCTTAAATAACAGCAAAATTATCAGGATCTAATCTGACCTAATATAGGTTACAGAAAACAGGGACAGCAGAGACCAAATCGAGAATGTTGACCATTCAAAAGGGCACGTAACTTAGCTTCCCCAGCAAATCCACAGCATGGAAGAAAAAAGCAGCTTGTTACCATATAAAAGAAATGTCAGAGATATACAACCAAGTGCAGTACAGATCCTGATTCAAAGCCTATTATAAGCAGACGTCTTAGGGACAACGAGGGCCATGTGAATACGGCCTGGCACATGCCAAGCAGTGACGATTTAACTGCGTCAGCCGTAACGGCGGCTTCTCAGTAACGCCGGGAATCCAAGGCTGGAGCGCCCGTCAGGGGCTTACACTGCAGTCTTCACAGGTAAAGCCACCGGGTCTGAGGTTTGCCTTCAAATACCTCAGGTTACAAAAAATGCGGGAAATACGTTAAGTGGCAAAAAAATATTGGTAATTGTTGAAAGTAGGCGATGGGCAGCCTTGAGGTTCGTGATACTAGTGTCTCCAGTTTCGTGCCATGCGTGTGGCTGGTGATGTTAGAAAGGAAGCAGGGAAGGTCAGAGGCGGGGGAAACGGGTACGGAGCAAGGATGACTGCAAGGAGGAGCGGAGGCCGCCGCCACAGAGCACATGAGGAAGTACCACGGAGAAGCGAGGTGCATCTACCCCAAGAAAAGATGCTGGCGAGGGCCTGGACTTAGAGCTGAGGCAGAGGAGGGGAGAGGCGGAGGGAGCGAGCGCAAGGAAGACGCCTAGAAGGCCACTTCTGTCCATGACAAGGGTTTGGAAAGTACGAGTGATCCGTAGCTTTTACGTCTGGGTTGTCTCTCTTTGGCCCATCAACTTCTCCCAGGCTGTTCTCCTGTGAAAAGCATCCTCACGAAGGCCAAGACTGTGACCCCCTCACGGCCGTAACTGCCAGGGTTCTATCTCACCCTGTTTATCTATGAGCCTTCTTTCAACAAATGAACTGCTGAGATTTAAGAGACTTCCAAATGTTTTTAATCTCACTTTATAAATATGAAAACTGAAGGAGGAGCCTCTGAATCTCACGTCATCCCCGACGTGTGCAGGTCAGGCCTGAGCACGTTCAATGGAAGGAGCTCGTTACAGGCAGATAGGGGTCGAATGCCAAGAAGGACTATATGCCAGAATGAAGCCAGACACTGAAATCCATCCCTTAGGCTCACCGTGAAACTCCAGACTGACAGAAACAATTGTACTTAAAGAACTCGGGGGGGGGGGGGGGGGGGGCGGGCTAGGATGAGTGTCCGTAAAAACAGAATCTTACACATGCTATAGCCTTTACAGTCACCATGTACTCGGTTGGTCCAAATATTTACAGTTCATTGTTACGACTGCCAAAACTGGCAACTACGGGGTGGTTGTTGTCTCAATTAGGACAGTAAACAGACTGTCTCTTTTTTTAATGAAAAAATTCTAAAATGTAATACTTCACAGTTTAGCATGTTTATGCATTCAAACGAGCTAAAAAATAATGGTGTGACATCTGTTCGCGAGGCACTGGTACCTCCAATTTTGGCTGCCTCCCCACCAGATCGGTTGTTATTTTTAAAGGACAAAGAATAGAGGGAGGTGCTGTCATCAAAAAACGTTCTGGCATTTAAAGTATCTTATTTTTCTGGAAATAAGGATCTCAAGTCTGTTGCTGGTGATAAAAAAAAAAAAAAAAAAAAATTCAACAGGGAGGCCACTGCAGAAACCAGCAGCAGCCCCACGTTCCCCATGAATGTACGGACTCGCTGGAATTTCCTCACTGCGACAGTTCTTTAAGCGGCCCTCCCAGCTCCCTCTGCACTCACCTGTATAAGCTAAACCCTGTACGAAACAGTAAGACTGTTTCTGTGGGCGCCGGAAGCATCCGCCACGGCTCTTTACCGTGGGCTGCCGCGGGCCCAGATGTGGCGTCAACGGCACAAACTCCAGCGACCATCCTCCGTCGCGGCTCCACTGGAGCTGCTCCGACAAGTGAAGGCGTGCTGCTGAGGGCGCGGGAAGCTCCCAGACAAGCCTCAGGTGAGCAAAGAAGCCTAACTGTTGGTAAGAAGGAAAGCAACTTATTTTAGATAGTCTCTGGCTCGACAGCCTTGTGTTACGGAAAAAAAAACATTAAAATTTAAAATGTAAGTTTATAGAAGTTTGCTTCTGAAGTGTATTTATCTAAAGCATAATTTGCACTACTGAATTATCAATGACGATAAATGTTAGAATCTGGAAAACACAGTGCTTTAGCAATCGTATAAACATAAGCATTATAATGAAAATTTAGTTTTATTTTCTTTGGGAATGAAGATGTATACTAAGTTACATTGAAAACATTAAGTATGGCTTAACAATACTAAGATAAAAACAGTGTATCTGATGAACTAGAAAAGAGCAATTCCTCTGTTCCACAGTAGATGTAGTGCTAGTTGTCTTGATATTAAAGAAAACCAGTAAGAAACGCATATATGTCCCAGTACAACCAGTGGCCATAAATACTGAATGTTAAGATTGAGAAACATTGTGATTTTTAAGTTTTATTTATTAAGTGCAAATAATTTTGATCATCCGCTACATGCAAAACCTATGCCAGATTCTGAGGGGACTGAAAAACATTAACTGAAATTTTGACATGCACTTATTAAATATGTGCGGATCACTGTTACTGGAATTCTAAAAAGGAGTAAGAACATCAGTATCTCGCCATCACTGGTTGGAACGAGAGTATTCCACCTCTATGAAATATTGAAAAGATAGAAAATCTCCAAGTATTTGGCCACCTTAAAACAGTAACCCCTATGCTGGTGCTAAGTTAGGCTTTTTGTTCATTTGTTTTAAACAGAAATTCTAGATGAGGTTATATTCTTACGTTTCTTCTCAAATGAATTTTACATTCTTTATTTTCTCTGCCAACCCTTCAGGCTTCACTCACACAGGCTACATGGCAAGTCTGCGGCATGAGTTGCAATTTATTCTGCAGAGCATGTTACAGATTCTAACATTCTGAAAAGTCACTATACTTTTTCTCTTTTTGTCTTCTGGATTACTCTGAGCAGTCGATTATTGGAGGGGAAAAACCCATACTTAAAATTTGAATCTGGCACCAGTCTCAGATTTATGCCAAACACCACTTGCTATTCAAAAGTGCAGTCCCCAGAAACTGCGGGCGGACCAGCCCCTCGTCAAAGAGGGAAAGCAGACTTCGGTCTGGGGTTTCTCCAGAGGATTGGCTGCTCCCCAGTGAGTGTGAGAATGAAATATTTGCACTCCACAGAAACAGTGTTACGTAAACAGATGTTGTCTCACTTTACCTGCTATTTACTAAAGCCAGAGCTCAGCCATTGGGGCTGTCATCTGGGGCTGTCATGAGTCCACAAAAATGAACTAGCCACAGGTTCAGGGTTATCAGAAAACTGGGTCATGAAACTGACCACAATTATACTATGTTTAGACTAATATTTATGACTATCAGAAAGAAAGTTTTTGTCACATAACTGTGTCCTACCCCTAAAACTAATATATTACATATTAACTACACCTTAAATTTTTAAAAAGAGAGAACATTTTTTCCCCCCAAAAGATACCTCCAGAGTAGAACTGGAGAGTAATGTTGTTTTTTCCAGGGTAATGAATATTCAAACATTTTCCGAAGGTATAAGCATCTATTTCATACACTACAAATTCTGCTCTCACTTGAATTAGTATCTAATAAAACAATTATTACATATCCTGTCATTTAAATCAACACTGAAATTAGCAATAACTTTATTTAATAAGATTGTCGTTAATACCACATGGGAGGGGAAAGAAGGAAATGAAAATTGTTCACATAAACGTAATAGGAATGGGGGAAAAGTGTTTCTTGACATGTGGCACGTCACTTGGGAAAGTAAAAGGCTCATCATATCCAAAATGCCAGCTTGCATAGTCCCCTACCACCCACTTCACAGACAGACATACCACATGGCATTGAACGCTGTACCCTTTCCTAGAAATGCCATTTGGACTGGTCTACTGGGTGAGCGTGTACGAACTCTTGGTCTGTCTCCGAGTTTGTGATTTCAAGGGGAAGGATCCAGTAAATAACACTGTCTAAATTTTGCCCTCAGATGTTTGGCATAAATGATTTGTGAGGATATTGGAAATTTTGGCTGTTTTCACACCGATGACTAATTATGCTGCTTGAAAACATTCTGCAGAACAGAACGCTGTAGTCACACCCACTATCTGCAGAAGTCTGAAAGAATATGTAGGGTATTTCCAAAAGCTTTCTTCCCTTGGCAAGTATGGAGACAATCTTAACATTTTATTTAGTCTTCACAAATAGAGTGTATATACTACAAAACATTTTGTGTGCATGTTTCAAATTATTCCTTTTCTAAAAATCTTTACATAAGGTAGTAGCTGACAACTCTAACAGTAAACATATTCTTCCATTTTCTAAGCTTTATGTATTCATGTGTTCTAAAAATATGAAGAATTCCATTACCAGTAAAAATACTGAATATATTTGTCATTATATTGTAACAAATGCAAAATAGCTTGAAAAATTATCTAGACAGAAAACTGCATATGCCAGTAATGAGACACATATTTTCTTCTATTTACTTTCCATGAAAGAGTTCTAATTGGTTATCTGTCAAGAGACAGAATGGAATTTTGTAAAATAACTTTGCATTGTTCGGCTTTAAGAGATAACCCATGAAAATTGCTCTGAGTAGGCAGGACTTCCACTGTTACCATTATGTGAAAAAGACTACAATTAAATCACAGATTGCTACTTTATAAAGCCCCAACAAGAGAAGCAAACCGATACCGCAAGCAGCCAGAACATCATTAAAATGGAATTCCAAGTTTATATTAATAGACTAATAAGTTAATTAACACCAAGATCAACTGAGCTTCCTATTTACACCAGTTTAGACAGCCTCCGAGGAAAGGAGCTCGATTTTCGAGACATATGTGGCTCTTTGGCGTCTGTCATCCAGGTGCCATCTCTGACGGAGCACATGTGCACTGAACAGTTGGCATGGAGGAAAAAGATTACTGTAGCTGTATGTGCAGATCGTATCTCTAATGACACAAAATATGCCTGGAAAGAAAGCAGGACTTCTTCATAAAATGGAAAATTTCCCATGACTTTTCGTCCCTTCTCCAGCTTTGAATGTGATCTGAGTGTGTTTCTGTAAATAAGGATATATACTTTTACTTCTGAACATGCGTGGAACAAAAACAGATTTAGTAATCGGCAAGTGATGCGGAGTTATACACACAGACTGGTTAAAACATCTGAAGGATTTGGGATCTGTTTTCCCTTTTATCTAAATGCACCGTGAACAGGCCTCCTGTGTGAGTAGAAAGATTTATGAAAGGGTTCGGGAGCATACATTACACCACTTTGCTGGGTGAAGGTTCTTTTCTTGATATACTAGGTAACTCTTTAAAAAGAGGTTTCTGCAAACTGAAAACACCAGCAGAAAAGATGTAGTCGTTTCAGTACTTCGGAAGGCATTGTTTCCAAAAGGTCCTTGTACAAAAGAGTCTCCTTGTAACGCACTGGTTGCCGCTCGGCTACTCTTCGTCAGGTTCCAGATCAGGGTCGCCATCTGCGGACAGTCTGAGATAAAAGAAAGCATAGAAAGCCAGCAGGAGGGCGGATATGGCTGCAAGGATAAGGCCCACTTCCTGGGGAAGAAACAAAAAGCAGACTTGAAGTTGATAAAGTGAGATTGGGGAGTGTGACCAGTTTCATCAGATAAAATAACCACATAATTCCAGTCTAGAACGAACACTTTGAAAGTAACAACGCATTCATTTTAACACTTTTTGGCATTAAGGAGCATATTTTGAGTGTCATTTCTATTGTTATTTTTATTTATTTGTGTTTCACTAATAGCAAAATTAACATTTATACTTTTAAATACATTTTCATAGCTCGGATATCAAACTGTTGGGGACAAGCAATGTACCTTGTTGCCCACAAGGCTTATCTGCTCGCTCCCTGCTTGTGTTTAATTCTACTTCTTGCTTCAGTAAGTTTAGTTGGTTACAGCACCTAGGCACAGATCTTTTAAAAAAAGTATTTCTTTTCTAGTGGGAAGAAGCTAGATTATGCCTGTTAAGCACCTTTACTAAGCATTAACTTTCGTATTCTGACTCCTACGGTAACAGAGGGGCGCCGGGCGCGGAGAGGCCCTGAGGGTGGGGCGAGCGGGCGACACGAGCCACTTAGAGGCCGCAGGCGCTCAGGGCTCCGCCCCGGCCCGGTTACTTTTAAATCAGAAATAAAAACGAATAAAAAATGAAATATTTCCAGCTGGCTCATCGGAAGGATGTTAGAAGGATCTGGTTGACACTGGAATATTTTATTTCCACAAAAGAGAAGTTTTGGTCCTAAACTTTTTATTTTATTATGATTACACCTGTCAACTAAACCTTCTGAATAAACTAACAAATTCAGACAACCTTTTCCTTCTGAGCCCTAGGAAGCAGACAGTGCCGTCCCAAAGGCACTTTCGGTGGCTCTGTAACCCCTGAAGCAGTGTCGCGGCGGCAGGCAGGCGGCGGGCCTCGCCACGGGCGCCCCGCGGCCCGTCCCCGAGCCCACGGGCGGCACGCGGGGCGCAGCCGCGGCCTCGGCGGCCCGTTTATAAGTCACGCGCCCCTCGCGGCGCTTCCTGCCCTAAGCGCGTCCACGGAAAGGCCGGGCCGCGGGCCCCACGCGCCCCTCCCGCCGGCGCGCTCTCTCCGGCGCGCGCGCCCCACGCGCCCCGTCTGGAAGCGGTTTCTCCGTGCGCCCCAAGGCCACCCGTCTTGTCCATCGTCCACAGGCTCTACACATCCTAGTACTTACGGTAATCTAAGTTAATAACAAGGACTGAAGATCTATGTAACTTATAAAGTATATTAAAGTCGTGCACTGCTTCCGAAACTTGACAACCGTAAGGATGCTTTACAGGACGCGATCCCCACGCAACGCCGCGCGCTCCCGCCGTGATACAGTCACGCGATGCGGCTGAGCTCCAACGGGGCCTTCGGGCCAAGGACAAACACCGAGGGAAGTCTCACTTACACAGACCAGTAACAAGTAATGCAAGGAAACATTTTCTCAGCATGCTAACAACTCACAGATGCCTCCCGTGTGCGGAGTTCAAGGTCACGTATCCTCGCTGTTACCGAGCCCTCCGGCCACACCGGGAGCACGGGCACGATCTCCATCCCCCCGCGCCAGCCTGAACTCGGCCGTGGGGGGAGGAAGGGGCAGGAGCGCTCTGACCCTGAGCCTCCGTATTTTGTGTTCGGTGTTGTCACTTCTGTGATTTTTCTATTCCATGCAGCTATTCTATAGATTTATATTATTTTAAGACCGTAACTATAATTCACTTTAAAGAATAAGTTATGAAGTGATAAAACACTATGATATTATGGCCATCCCGTATCAACCAGATAAGAGCCAAACATGTTTGATGTTCATTAGTCCCTGGTTGCTTCTCTGACATTATCAATACGGATAAAATCACTCACTGGGGAAATTAAATAGCATTAAGTAGCAATTGCTAAGAGAAACTTTGTTATTTAAAACCCTATGCTAAAATGACAACGTAATCAAACTGTGACAGGGCAAACTAATTAGTATGCCAGATTTGAAATGTAAAACACCTCCATGGTTCTGATTCTAAAAAGTTTCATATTATTTTAATGAGCTCTTTACATAAATTTTCAAGCAAAGTAAACAATGTTTAAAGTTAAAGCTTTTCTCCCATAGACTCATAAATCAAAATATGTTGGCCTTAAAAAAAAAAAAAAATTGTTCTGATGTCAGATACTATGCACATACTTCAAATTATAAATGAAATCTAAGAAAAAATTTTCTCATAAAAAGAAACAAATTCCACACTGCTTGTAAAAAGACAAATAATTGCACTATAAAGTAGACTTATACTGGGAACATAGTTATTTCTTTAAATTAAAATAACAAAAATTGTAAGAGTAGCCCAGGCCTGGTGGCTCATTTAGTTGGTACAACAAAAAGGTTGCAGGTTCACTCCCAGTCAGGGCACATACCTAGGTTGTGGGTTTGATCCCCGGTGGGGGCTCGTACAAGAGGCAACACATCAATGTTTCTCTCTCTCTCTCTCTCTCTCTCTCTCTCGCTCTCTTTCAAATCAATAAACATGTACTTGGGTGAGGATTAAAATTATAAGAGCAAATAAAAAAGAGAGTGTGTATAAGAAAGTGGTATATATTTATGGATAAATGCTGCACTGTTTCTTTTACAGTTGTTCACTGTATTGTGCCACAAGTGGAGTTTGCTACCCCAATATTTTTCTAGAAACAAAACAAAAATAAAAACACAACACTATGAAAGATAAAAGTATGTCATATTACCCAGGTAACTAATTGTAAAATAAAAAACTAATTAAGCACTGCCTTGAGAAAGGTTGTGTTATGGAAATAATTTCAAAGATGAATGAAATTTCATATGAAATGAGAAAACGTCAAAAGATTAAGCATCTCTCTTTTAAACAAAAAGGCAATCTACTTTTTTGTTTTCCATTAAAAATTGACAGCACTGAGGAGACTGTACAGTGAAAACACACCACCTCGCACAGCAATGCTCGATCAAAATCGGCAATCAGGAGTAAAAAGAAGCAGCGTCTCGTGACCGTAAGAGCAGATTCTGGAAGACAACCAACTGTATCATCTGGCAGCTCAACAGCTGTTACAGCTTGGGAGTAATACCTTGGCATTTGCTTTAAGCTATAACTTTGAAAAATTGATTTTTCATCTGCCGGATAAAAACTAAAATCTCCTCTTAATATTTTAATATTTAAATAAAATATATATACTCGTCATTGTAATTTTACACAGTTGACAGTAAAGGCGCCAAATGAATTTTTCTACTAATAGTTTAATTTGACTATAAATACTTGGCAAAGAATTGACACGGGTAATAATGGAAATGTAATTTTGTTGAATTTCATTGTGCTAACACAATGGATTAATATCTGCTAATATCATTCAAGTTACTTTGTTGAGAGAACATCATTAGAATTTCATCACAGAGAGTACTGACAACAATAATAATTCAAAGAGTAAATTTACATATATTAATGATCTAAGAATATATAATTACGACTAAAATTTAAACAACTGTCAAATGAAATTTACTGAAAATGAGAATTTTTTTATTTAGGCCACATAAATCACTGAAATGTATATTCAGTAGTAGGAAAAAAATTACAGCTTTAAGTATAACCTGTTCTTGCAAGTGATACAGTGTTTTAAGACCTGGTAAAATCTAAGGATGAGAGGATGTTTCCCATTAAGTAAATTCTTTACAAAAACCTTCGACTCTGGCATTCAACTTACAATTTTGAAATGTCATAAAACATTTAGAATTCAACATTTATGCAGTCCAGTGTTAGAAAATAAAGTGGCATGCATATATCAAATTTTAAAGTTATCAAATACAGGTACCTTTATGCCTATTGCTGTTTTCTTTGCTTCTGCTTTTAATTTGGTTGCTCGTAAAATAGGTTTGGTCTTTTTATAATCCTGTTTACCTAGAAAGAGATAATTTCAGACAATGAGTTATGCTTACATATACCTCAAGTGTAACAGCCATCTGAAATGTCAAGGAGTGTTTAAATAGAGTAAAACTGGGACACAGCTGCAAAGTGGTTCCCAGCTATGGAAACTATAAACTTGTCTCCTAAAATCAACTTTTCCTCCTCTTTACTTGTTCAGGGAGACTTGACAGTTCCCTTTGATTTGCTGTGCAGTGATTACCAAAAAAGATAAAAACTTCTTTTAAGAATAAGCTGCTTAAAGAACAGAGAGGAACCCTGTGGAAGCCCTTGGAGACAGATGTGTAACTAAATGAGGACTCACAAGGTCCCATTAACAGGAAAACAGGAAAAGTCAACTCTGTCTTCACAACTGAAGAAAAAAGTTCATTATAAATTTATTTTATTATGGATATATTAAGTATTTAAATAATCAACTTGAGAAATACTGTAAAGTTTTTCCAAGTAAGAAACTAAAACAGACAAAGAATTAACTTTTAGTCTCTGAATTTGTTAGAGAGAACATATGTGTTTACCTTTTGTTTGCTTTTAATAGGAGACAGAATAAATATAGCCAGATACGAGATATAGGACAGCTACATTTAGATATTAGTTTCAATTTTCTCTACCACATTTCACAGCCAAAAATGAACAAAACTTACTGTTACCAAATTTTTTTTGGTACCATCTCATGACTCCACTGAGAGATAAAAGCTATTAGTCTGTGAAGAAAGTAGACTTAACACAAGCACTGACTAGAATATATTTTTGTTAACCACACTTATTTTTATTTTTTATTTTTAGAGAGAGAGGAAAGGAGAGAGAAACATCAACATGCTCGGCCGCCCCCTGCAGGCCCCGAGTGGGCCCGTGCCCGCGGGGAGCCAGCGGCGCCCTCGGGGTGCGCCGGCCCGTGACCCGCGCCAGGAGCCGAGCCCCGCCGGCCGCGCCTCCGCGTCGCCGGGCAGCGTGGCTCCGAGCGGAGCGAGCACGTGACCGCGCAGTCCCCGCAGGCCGCGCCGTTTCCGTCTCTCTCCCTCCAGTGATCGCTCCTTTCCCAAAATTACCCTTCTCCTTTAATGCCCAAGCCTTCTGAAATAAACCTGAAAGCAGCTGACGTAAACCGAACTATATCGTGAATTCAGCGCACGATAAATACATTGCTGACAGCGTCTGCGCGAGGGCGTGGGGCCGCGGGACAGGAGAGCAAGCCCGCGACACTGACGGCAGGCGGGGGCCGCGGGGGCGCGGAGGGCCCAGCGGCGGGGCGGGGCGGGGCCACGCGGGGCGCACACAGCGCAGTGTACACGATGCGCTGGGGGGCACCTGAAACCTGTATACTTTCGTTACCCAGTGTCTTCCCAATAAATTCAATAAAAAGAAAAAAATTAAAAATAAATAAAATGTTTAAAAATTAGAAATGGCAGAGAGGAGTGAGACCGATGGGAGCCACGAAGAAGCGCCACAGTTGTGTCCCTTAGACACATCGCTGTGTTTGGCCGGAGGCACTTTTTAAAAAGAGCGTGTGAGCCTCTCGGCCGCTCTGCGCAGCCGCCACTCTGGATCCGCGGTCGTGCAGCAGCTTAGTGGCCGCTCGTGGAGGCTGCGGTCTAACGGCCCAGAAATGAGCCGATTTACCCTCTCTCCACCCCCGTCCCCTCTGAAAGTCGGGGGAGAAACACCCTCGGGCGAATGAGCCAAAGTAAACCACCCGCTGGTCGCTAGTCCACCCCCGCTGTGCCGGGGCCTCGCGAGAACCCGCGGGAACGGGCGCGAGGGCCGCACGTGCTCGCCGTCGGGCGGGGCGGGCTGCGTGCGCAGCAGGTCCTCGAGGGACTCGGCTCCGGCGCGTCCGGGGCTCCTCCCTGGCCCGAGGGGCTAGGGGCCGGCAGCCGCCGTGTCCGCCGGGGGCGGCTCGGGTTCAGGACGCGGGGCTCCGGGCGGCGCAGGGTGAGGCTGAGCCGCAGTCGGACTCAGCGGCCTTTCCTGCGGCCGAGGCCCCGCGAGGGGGCGGCGGGGGCGCGGCGGGCCGAGCTCTGAGCTCGGGCGGCGGGCCTGGACTCTGCGCGGCTGCCCGCGGGCCGTGGCCGAGCCCCCGCGTCCCGCACCCCGCACCCCGCGGACCCGGCCACTCACCCAGGGCCCTGGGCGTCGTTTCCTGGGACAGCGCTGGGGCCGGGCCTGTCTGCCTTTAGATTCCCTCGTCTATGAACTGTCTCTGGTTTTTGCCCATTTTACTATTGGGCTTCTAGACTATTTATTTGTAGTAGGATTTTGTTTCTCTACATGTAGTTTTTAACTGGTTATATGTATTCTAAATATTTTTTCACTTTGTTTGCATCTCTTTTCTTTTCCAGAAATTTCTTTTACGGACAGCACCTAATGTGTCATTTATGAAATATGGTATATAATCTTCTGGTATCTACTATTTCTACTTCTGATTTCTATTGCAACCTCTTTGTTTATCCCTCAGTTACAGAAGGTTTTTTTATCAACTTTTTAATTTCCAAAAAAGTGGGAATGCGTGGAACAGGAAAAACTTAAGTCCTGTTTATGCTTCTGATTACTAACTTATTACAATTTGTTCAGAGTTGCCAATGTAGTATGTTGATTCTTTAAAATTTGGGGACTTGGCTTGTAACTAGTATGTAAGTAATTTTTAATAAATACTCCATGCATCCTTGAAAAGAAAGGGTAGAAAATCCTGCATCACACAGAGTCTAGTCTAAAACAGATAAGCTTCTTATCTTCCTGTGCTGAGTGGCAGTCCACATTTTACTCAGGTAAAATTTTAATGGAGAATTTTGAGGTTATCAAATTATTACCATTAATAGACAACAGAATTAAAAGTTTTTACCAGATTAAAAAAGATTTAATAGATTATATTTAAAAAACTACCTATATAAAAGCATCTAGCCTTAATAAAAATATATTTTGCTTTTATTAAATTAATAAAAACTGTAAGAGCTTTGAAAAGGTTACAGGTACACAAAATGTATTTCTCTATTGGTAGGTAGGGCTGCAGTTTTTTGCTCCTTAAAAACTCTATACAGTCTTTCATTATTCACATTCTGTATATTATATGTATTAGGGAACAGTTATTTTCTTAATACCACATGTAATTGCTTTTTTCCTTTATCTTAATTTGCAGAAATACATCAAAGGGAATTTATTGCTTACCAATTTGCTTTCTGTACTGATCGACAGGAAGTTTTATGGTGGAGGCATCTTTTCTACCCATCTTCAATCTCCAAAATGCCTTCTGCAAAGACAAAAAATTATGATGAAGCCCTAAAAAATCAAAAGCACTATCTACAAACTTCAGGAATAATTTATTCCATAAAATTAGTTTTTAAAGCCATGGTAAAAGTGTCTTTCACTTTTTCCCATTAGATATTAATAAAGAACACAAAATTATTTCAAATAAATTATCAAGGATACAATTGCTGGTAATTAAATTTCCCAATCATTTGTTCTGGGTAACACTCATTTTATCAAGTACTATCAATGCTCAAACCACACGGAGAGAGTATTATCTGCAAATGTGAAAATAATGCAGTATTTGTTCACACGGCTTGAGGCTGTAGGCATGCTCTTGACAGTGTGTTTGTTTCTTTCCAAGGCTCAAGTTTGAATCTCAGATACTTGGAATTTTGTTTTATAGAACACGACATAGGTTAACAAAAGTACAGGAATGTGAGTTCCAGCTCTGCCTCCCTTTCTGTAAACAGTTTAACCACTACCACTTCCTATTCCTAGTCTTGCTGCACTGGAAGCACTGTTTGATCTAATCCACCACATAGCCTTCAAATCCTACTGTTTTTACTGAACAGACACATTTTATATGCACAATAACCTATGAATATAAAATCTTGAAAAGAATTTCAACCTAGGAAATTAATGAAAGAGAAACAAATTTTAAATTTTTGTTCCTACTTTTTTAGGCATCGGTAATCCCTAATCAAAATGTCAAAAAATGTGAACTTCATTTTTGTCTTTGAAATGATCAAACTCTGTTCTTTAAGGAAAATAACATTCTACCAAATTTTGAAACAAAAGTGCCTAGAGAATGCACGCATGAGCAAATGGTTCACATTTTATTAGCTGCCACAGACACAGAGTTAGAAAACCCTATACTTTCCTAATGAAAACACTGAAGCTATTTTAAATGATCTAAAGAGACACCCATTCATGTGTATGGTGCACACTGTCAGTGCCGCAGACATCTAGACCCTGTAAAATATTCTGACTTTTCTTTGTTCTTCAAAGCCTTGCAGTGATCACCACTCTTCTACTGCTCTGACGGTTAGGTAGCAAGCTCCCGAGACATCCAGGGAGACGAGCGCGCGCGCAGCCCGGGTTTCTAATAAGACATCTATTTGCATGCAGCACCAGCCGCAATTTAAAACTGCTCTGAGAGAGGTGGGAAGGGAATAACAGGCTTATATTAGCATGTACAATATCAAGACTGTTTTCACAATTTAATTCCTCAGAGAGGACATCTCATCACCTTCTCTTACAAAGAGCCCCACAGTCCCTGAGGAACTAACTTGCTCTGAGACCTAAACAACTAAAATATGAATTAATAAGAAAATATTTATTATTTATGAATTTTGCTGTAGGAATGATTTTAGATTAAATCATCAGGGTTTTTAACATTCTTGAAACTTGATCACACACACTTGAGAAAGAAAATACTAATTTTAATACCTAAAATTGCATATTAAAATAATTCATAATTTTTTACTTAATTAAAACTTTATACTCTTTAGAACTTTTAAGATTAAAAAGTGTTGCCCATCTGGTGTGGCTCAGTGGCTGGGCATCAACCATGAACCAAGAGGTCACCGGTTCAATTCCGAGCCAGGGCACAAGCCGGTTGTGGGCTTGATCCCCAGTAGGGGGCATGCAGGAGGCAGCCAGTTTTCTA
Source organism: Miniopterus natalensis (assembly GCF_054644295.1). Classification (NCBI taxonomy): domain Eukaryota; kingdom Metazoa; phylum Chordata; class Mammalia; order Chiroptera; family Miniopteridae; genus Miniopterus; species Miniopterus natalensis. The sequence goes on from NC_142096.1 coordinate 3,323,571, forward strand.
GATGTTTCTCTCTCTCTATCCCTCTCCCTTCCTCTCCCTCAAAAAAGTGTTTTTGTTTTGCCCTGGCTGGTGGCTCTGTTGTTTGGAGCATCGTCACAAACACCATGAGGTTGCAGGTTCGACTCCAGGCCGGGGCATATATGTAGGTTGTACATTCCATCCCCAGTTGGAGTGCATATAGGAGTCAACTGATTGATGTTTCTCTCTCTCTCTCTCTCTCTAAAAGAAAATAAACATGTCCTCGGTTGAAGATTTTAAAGTGTCTTTGTTCTTAATATCCTTTCTTAAACTGTTTTTGCACAGCAATTTGCTACATGCATTTTTTAAAAGTCTATTTTTACTATTGAAACTATTACAGATGTCCCCATTTCCCCCCCCTTTGCCCACCTCCACCCAGCCCCACCCCCCTTTCCTGTGGCCATCAGCAGGCTGTTGTCTGTGTCTGTGGGTTATGCATTCTTTGGCTAATCCCCTCACCTTCTTTCATCCCTCCCCCTCCCATCACAACTGTCAGTCTGTTCCATGTATCCATGCTTCTGGTCCTATTTTGTTCCTTGGTTTATTTTGTTCACTAGATTCCCCATATAAGTGAGATCACATAGTATTTGTCTTTCTTTGACTGGCTTATTTCACTTAGCATAATAATCTCCAGGTCCATCCCTGCTGTTGCAAAAGGTAAAAGTCCCTTCTTTTTTACAGCTGCATAGTGTTCCATGGTGTAAATGTCCCACAGCTTTTTATCCACTCATCTACTGATGGGCACTTAGGTTGTTTCCAGATCTTGGCTGTTGTAAATAATGCTGCTATGAATATAGGGGTGCATATATTTTTAAGCATAATACATGACCTTTAAAAACAAACAAAACCAGTGTCATAGTTAATCACATTCCAAGCAAGTTATTTTATTGGTCATTCATATCCTTATGAAATCTAGAATGAAAAAGTAAAGTAATAAGAAACCTGAAGCCAGCACATGTCTCTGCTTCCAGAAAAAGCATTCCATCTAGACTGTGACATTTAAATACAGATCAAAACAGGTGATTTAAAAAGTCCAACCTCTAACCCCAGAAAAATGATCACATCAGTTTTTAATGCACTATCAAACCCAGCTCTCAGCTCCGTGACTTTGGCAAGCCCATCCATGCTCATGAATTTACTCAGGCTCTGGTTTCCTTTCAATATCACTCCCATACTCCCCAACTTGCGGAATCTATCTTTTAACATTTCAAGCAAGGGTAGGTACATAATTAGATCTCCCGAGATAATTCTCCATACGCAAAGAAATGAAGAAAATAGCCAATTTAAAACACTACCAAAGGGCAGCACATCATCCAAGTAGAGAATGTAAACCCGGAGATAAGTACAAGACTGAGGGAAGTTGTTATATGGATGAACAAATTCCTCCTGCATTAAGTGGAGAGCTAACCAGTGGTCTTCTCAATGTTCTCAGGGACCAAAGTGACCGCCTCATCTTTACCTCACCAAATTAACTTCCTTTATAGCTACAGAAAGACTGTGGGGGAAAAAACTTCAATGTGTGAAAAGGTGATTTCTAAAATCTGATCACTTGCCAACACTGATATAAAATTTCATAAGGAAAGTAACTGCAGGACAGTTACATGTGTAACCCCAGAAACACATGTTCCAGGAAAGGAATCTCAGTCATTGGGACTAAACCTCCAGCCACATCATGGCGCTAAAACGAATACAGTATCAGCAATGGTGCTGGAGCAACTGTGCATCCTTATGGCGAAAGCAAACAATCAAACAAAAAACCTGGACCCCAATCTCACACCACACACAGATCAACTGAGGATGGGTCACAGACCTAAAAGAAAGAGCTAAAACAATAAAGCTACTAGGAGGAAAAAAGAGATGATCTTCATGAACTTGGAGCAGGCGAGTAGCTCTTGGAGGAACACAGGTGGTTCAGATCATAAAGGCAAAGGAGGACATACTGGACGTCCTCAGATTAGCTCCTGCTCATCAAAAGGTACAGCAAGAAAGGAATCAGGTGAGTTATTGACAGGAAGTAAATGTTTATAATACCTGCATCTGACCAAAGAATCTGCAGCCAGAATGTATAAAAATCACTCAATAATCTAAAATACAACTCAGTACGTGAAAGAAGTGAACCGAAATTCCGCCAAAGATACACAAATGATAAATAAGCACATCAAAAAGTTCCCAACGCCACCAGTAATCAGCAAAACGCAAATTAAAACTCCAATATCACTACACACCCACTAGCATGGTTCAGATAAAGATTTACGATACAAAATACTGGGAGGATGTGGAACAACTGAAACTCTCGTACACTGCTGACGGGAGTGTGAAATCACACCACCACTTTGGAAAATTGTCTGGCAATTTCTTACAAAGTTAACTACCGGCAATTCCACTCCCAGGTATTTCTCTAAGAGAGACAAATATATATGTCCATAAACAAGCTTTATGCAAGGATGTTCACAGCATCGTTATTCCTAAGAGCCAAAAATTGAAAACAGCCCCAATACTGACTGATGTAAGAACTGTGGTTTATTCACACAGTGTAATATACTGCTCAGCAAGGTAACTTGTACTATGTGACAACGGAGATAATATGAAAAACACTGTGCTGAGTGAATCAGTGGCTCCTTGGGACCCAAATGAAGGGCATTCGCCAGTTTCACAGGTCATTGGACATCATTTAACAGTGGTGATCCCTGTTCCTTCCCTCCGGGCTAGGGCTAGGGCTAGGGTCAGGCTTAGGAGTTAGGGAGAAGTAGGTACGGGGTAGGCCGTGAGGGTACAGGAGTGTTATAAATCTGTCATAAAAATGTTTACAATTGCTATAAGAAGGCAATACACTTGTCTATTCTGGAACCTAATCATTGATCCAAACATAATTACATCACAAATCCCCTGGTACCCACCAAAAAGTACCCACAAATATTTTTGCTTACTTTTATTTTAATGCCTTTTTAATGCACAGATCGCTGTGGCAGCTGGACACGACATACTTGAAAACAACACATTAAATTTACACTGCCCTGAATAAACAAAAGGTGCCTTGCATGTACCACCAGTAATGCCCTTCTTTGGGGGGGAGGGGGGGTTCTGTTTTAGCTTGTTCCCATCAAATTATTTTTTAAAGTTCTATACTTTATACAAATATCAAAGAAACAGGCATTTTGAATCTGGGAGGGAGAGAATTTCTATCAAGTAAGGGGTCATTTTCATAAGCAAAAAAATGATCACTACTATTTACCAGGGTTTAAACTCAGCAAAATGGAAAATGAACTTCAGTAAATTTCTTGTATTATATTTGTAAAAGGAGATAGGTTAGTTAAGCTAAGATTGGCCTAAGATATAACTTTTGTCAATTTAAAAAGTCATTAATGACATAATACTTTCTTTCAAATAAAGGTTATATTTTATGTAAACTATACTAATTTCAAAAGGTTTCTAAAGGTTATAACAATATCGAACCAAATAAGTAAAACTGCAGGAGTGAGGAGCGTGTTTGGCTTCAGGAGGGAGAAGGGCAGCCAGCCCCCCATGAGACAGGTACTGAAAGCAGGGTCAGAGACGCAGTCCCATCTGTTGACTTTCTCCTTTGTTTCCCTTGCCCTAGGAGATGTATCTGCAAACATACTGCTAGGAGGGGTGTCTGTTTTCCTCTAGGACTTTTATGGTTTCACGTCTTACATATAAGTCTTTTACCCATTTTGAGTTTATTTTTGCGGATGGTGTAAGGTGGTGGTCTGGTTTCTTTCGCATGTACCTGTCCAGTTTTCCCAGCACCATTTATTGAAGAGACTGTCGTTACTCCATTGTATGCTCTCGCCTCCTTTGTCAAATATTGAGCGTAATGACGTGGGTCCATTTCTGGGTTCTCTGTTCTATTCCACTGATCTCTATGCCTGTTCTTGTGCCAGTGCCAGGCTGTTCTAAAGTCAATGGCTTTGTAGAATAACTTGGTATCTGGTATCGTGATCCCTCCAACTATGTTTTTCTCAAGATCACTGAGGTTAGTCAGGGTCCTTTTTGATTTCATATAAATTTTTGTAGTATTTGTTCTAGATCTGTGAAATATGCTGTTGGTATTTTAATAGGAATTGTGTTGAATCTATAGATTGCTTTGGGTAGTGTGGACATTTTAATGATGTTAATTCTTCCAATCCACGAACACAGTATATTCTTCCATTTGTTTGTATCTTCCTCTATTTCTTTTTTCAGTGTCCTGTAGTTTTCTGAGTACAGGTCTTTTAGCTCCTTGGTTAAGTTTATTCCAAGGTATCTTATTTTTTGTTGTTGTTGAAATCTTCTGCACAGCAAAAGAAACCATCAACAAAATGAGAAGGGAACCCACTATATGGGAGAGCATATTTACCAATGATACATCTGATAAGGGGTTAATTTCCAAAATATATAAAGAACTCATACAACTCAACAAAAGGAAGAAAAACAATCCAATTAAAAAATGGGCAGAGGGCGTGAACGGACACTTCTCCAAAGAGGACATACAGATGCCAAGAGACATATGAAAAGATGCCCAACATTACTAATCATCAGAGAGATGCAAATTAAAACCACAATGAGGTCTCACCTCACACCGTCAGAATGGCTCCATCAACAAATCAACAAACGAGTGTCGGTGAGGGTATGGAGAAAAGGGAACCCTGTGCACTGTTGGTGGGAATGTAGATGGTGCAGCCACCATGGAAAACAGTACAGAGCTTCTTCAAAAACTTAAAACTGGAACTGCCTATAACTCAGAGATTACATTTCTAGGAATATATCAGAAGAAACCCAAAACACTGATTCAAAAGAATAGATACACCCCTGTGTTCATCGCAGTATTATTTACAATAGCCAAGATTTGGAAGCAGCCAAAGTGCCCATCAGCAGATGGGTGGTAAACACACAATACAGTATACACATGATGTATTATAGAACTGTACACCTGAAATCTATATAATTTTATTAACCAATGTCACCCCAAAAAATCCAATAAAAATTTTTTAATTAAATAATAAAAAAAATTTGGAAAAGAGAAAATATTTAAAGAAATAAAATAGGGATATTACTCAAGTGGGACTGATCTAACATCAGTACTTTAAATCCTGGTCTAGAGGTCGTAGTCAGGGAAGTCAGAGAGATTCAAAGTGGAAGGGGTATGACGCACAAGAAGGTCTCTGTGGCTGGTTGGGGCCACAATGCAAGAAACGTGTGTGGCCTGGAAAAGGTTAGTCAGGCAAGGAGGAAATGAGCACATCAGTTCTACAACCACAAGGAAATAAATCCAGCCAACAACCTATATGAGCTTAGAAGTAGATTCTTCCAGAGAGCCTTGAACGGCAGCCTGGTTGGCATTTGGTTTCAGGTCTCTAAGACCCTGAGCAGAAAGCCCAGTCATACCATGTTGGACTGCGGATCTACAAAACTGTGAGCTTAATAAATGGTAATTTGTTATGTAGCAGTAGAAGCTAATATACACCTGGAAATGAGTCACCTAATACCTAGATTATTCAATCAGTTAAACATAGCCAGGCAGGTTGTTATTAGTAATTACTTTTAAAGACAAAAGAATGTGTAAAACTTGCTAGATCCTTTCCTAAATTCTTATTAAGAAGTTAAAATGCCATTATAACTATTAACATGTTTTAATGTTTCTATTCCAGAATCCATATTTATTCTTTATAAAATGGCATTTGTACTCTGCAAGTTTTCTCTCTTTCCCACTGGTCAATTTTCAAGAGTATTAACCAACTCCTCCTTCAGATAAGCTAACATTTGACCTCTGAATCAGGTCCTCAGAAGGCTGCTTCGGAAAAGGGTGCTTCTTGTCGGCAGTCTGCTCCCTGCACCCATGGAGCTGATACACTGATGATCACTGATATTCATAATGAGAGGCTGCAAGCAAAGGAAATACACAAATGCTTTCTGAACTAACAAACAAAGCATTTTAATATAGTTTACATTTTATTTCACTTTTGTTTATACAGTTACTTCTAAGTTTATATGACTAAACACAGCATCTCCTTCAGCCATGTCGTATAATAAAGTAATATATTTTACTTCTGCCCCTAGCTCTCTGTGTCTGGACTCATGTGTCATTCAGATACATAAGGTCCTGACTGAAAACCTTCATCTGTATTATTTTCAGGAGAATTTGAGAACCATGTATTTTGAATCCTCGAGCGAAAGAACTGGAAAGAGTCTAGAGGAGCCCTGGTCACACGGTCCTGAGGTGCTCACTCACTTAGAGGTGCCCACTGCGAGTATGCAGCAGTAACTAAGCCAGAAAGAGGGGCAAGATCTTCACCTGCACAATTTCACACCTTTTGTAAAATCACTTGCTTCGTTACATGGAGAGAGTACAGAGCAATGGTGTGTTGGCAGCTTTCACTAACTGCTTCATGTCAGTTTGTTTCTTAATTTATAAAATCCCACTTAAATAACTTCACTAAACCCACATCAGACACTCAGCCACCAATAAGAGAATGGCATCTGTGCATATACTAAGTGGGAAGTACTCCTTATGAAGAGACAGAGAGGTCATACAAAGCCGAAGGATCTCCAGATTTCTCACTTAACACACAGCTGTGACTATCATAAAGAACAAGGGATAACAGAAGATAAGGACCCGGACTGCTCGGTGGGAGTACAGAGGCAGTGAGCACTTTGTGAACTGAAGGCTGAAATTTAAAGGAATTATCCAGAAAATAGCCAGAAACTCTTAAGATAACTAATATGTTTGCTACTAGTAATGGCTGGTTTCATAGATTTAAGCAACATTCTGGTCTTCATGATGATAAAGTAAATAAGTTAAATGTCAGTGCTGAAAGGCAATAAAAACTTTTAAGTAGTAGTTTTGGTTTCAATTATTAAAAAGGAAAAATATACAAATCTGACATAATTATATTTGCATATTTCATATTCAGGAAGGTAATTTCTACATAGTGAAACCTGATTTAATTTGACAAGCAAGCTATATGTTATCTCTGCATAAATCAATAATCACATTTATTCACAATAAATCAATATATTTATTATAAAAATACTCTAGAAAATTGTTTATGTGCAGGTGCATATACAGAACATATATGTACAAAGACAGTATGTGTGGACAGGCACAGACATCCATTCTAGTGTTATCTGTGCCCAAAGAAATAGCTCCACGCATTAAGTTTAGAGCACAAAATATAATTTTCTGTTAAATAATAAAAGTTTCTAAAATATATCCAGAGAAAAATAGCATCATTTGTAATTAAAAACAGAGGCAAAGAATAGAAAATAAAAAGAAAAACGTATCTTATAGTAAATAACATAATTATAAAAGAAAACAGAAAAGGTTAATTTCCCAATGAAAAAGATGGTTGGGGCAGGATGAAAATGACTTAAATGATCAAAGTGGAAAATTAGAAAGTGGTTATTTGATAACACAGCCTAACTCTTAATGAAAATCTACAATACCTAGAATACACTGATAAAATGAAAATGAATAAATTATTTCTCAAGTGGGATATATCTAGAGAACAGATCCGTGAAACCACAGCATACGAACAGAACAATTCACATACAGAAGCAAAAGAGAAAAATAATCTGTTTACACTGTATTCACATTAAAAACCAAACATCACTTTTTCACATGGTAAAGATCCCCACTCCCCAAATATAGAAAGAAAAACAAGCCGTAGCTTTAATATTTTTTTCCAGCCTAAAACAGCTGCAAAAAACAAATCTTGTTGGAGATAAGCTTGGTTATAAACATCAACATTCCCTTTAAATCAGGGAGTCCAGTTTTCATGCCATCTGCCTCTTTCTAAAAGGGAAAAAATACGAAAAGCAGAAAGCAGAGCATTGTTTCAAATGAGGCTTTTAAAAATGAGTGTAGTAAAAGCCTATGAATGACTCTGAGCCCCTGCCTTTAAGTTTGTCCTGTTTAGCTCAGATCAGAAAATGGGATTTCATGGAAGTAAACAACTTATTCCATGAAAAACCTGCCTGAAGTGACTAACGTAGAACAGAAAGGAGTGCCACCCCCTCACCCTCAGCGGCCCAGGCCTCCATCTCTGAGGGAACTTCCCTTGATGTGCCACACGCACCAGTTTAACTACCACATGTCACTTTTCTCACCTCTTTTTTCAAACTTTTTTAGAGCCTGTTCAAAGATTTTCACGGTACTGTATTTAAGTACAAAAAATCTCGTCGCCAGCAGAAATGGACCCTCCTGTTAATGTTCTGTCTTCTGCAAAAACCATTCCTGTGCCTCACTCAACAAGGTGGGTTTTTTGTTGTTGTTTTTTTAAATATATCTTTATTGATTTCAGAGAGAGGAAAGGAGACAGAGAGAGAGAGATAGAAACGTCAATGATGAGCAAGTCATTGATCGAGCCCGCAACCCAGGCATGTGCCCTGACCGGGAATCGAACCCTGATCGCCTGGATCCCAGGTCAACGCTCAACCACTGAGCCTCGCCCAGCCAGGCTGCAGCTATTTTAAAGGGTTAAGACTACTCTTAAATGTGTCCTTCAAAGGAAAAATATATCGTAAGACATTTTTTAAATTCACTTTCATTCTGTTTTAACTACAGACCACGTAGGTCTGTAATTATTTTTTTAAAAATTCTTTTACAAATGATAAATGACATTTAATTGCTTTCTTGGAATGCTGAACTTCAGTGTGAAAAGAGGGAAGAAAGAAGGAGATTTCTTCAAAGTAATGGTCAATAATATTTCATCTCAAATTAATTATTTAAAATAACCATTTTACAGCAATCGCTATTTCATCTTTTTCGTAATCTGATGTAGGCACTACAAATGACTGAACAATCCGATTATCAGTGTCACAACAGAAATGTTAGTTTACCTTACACCTATCGACTATTGGTTTAAAAGTAAAAAGCTTTTTTCATATTAAACTTAGTCTACTGTTTATTTTCTGACTTCCCTCCACAGGAAGGTAGTAACACAATAGGGATCTTTGTCTCCTAGACAGAAGAACCCAAACAATTAAAAAAATGTGGCATATAGGAGATGCTCAAAACACAATTCTAAGTAAATATTCTCCACAACACGTTATGTTAACTTAAAACATCCATGTTATGCTTAATTATTATAAAAAATAAAACTGACTTGAGTTTTAAATGTTACCGTAAGCTTCCTTTTACAAGAACGTGAGCCTCATAAAGAATGGGTCAACTCATGCCTACTTTAACTTGCTTCCTTTCTGGTTCTGTCCCTTTTTATTTTGTTTTTTATTGAATTTATTGGGGTGACATTGGTTAATAAGGTCATATAGGTTTCAAGTGCGCATTTCTGTGATACAAGATCTGTATATTGCATTGTGCGCCCACCGCCCAAAGTCAAGCCATCTTCCGTCACCACACACTTGCCCCCTTTACCCTTTACTGCCCCCCGCTCTGGTCACCACCACAGTGTGTCTGTCTCTGAGCTTTTGTTTGCTTTTCTGTTTACTCCTTTGTTGCTTTCAGGGTTATATCCACATGAGTGAAATTTTATGGTTCTTAACTTTTGGTCTGATTTATTTTGCTTAGCATGATATTCTCTAGGTCCATCCGTGTTGTGGCAAATGGCAGTGTTCCATCCCTTCTCATGGCTGCGTAGTATCCATCGTGTCCATGTCCCACATCTTCTCTATCCAGTCCTCCATCGCAGGACACTTCAGCTGTCTCCATGTCTTGGCCACCCGTGAATAATGCTGCAGTGAACAGAGGGGTGCATATATCTTTGCAAGTACATGTTTTCAAATTTTTCAGGTTGATACCGAGAAGAAAGGTTGCTGGGTCACATAGTAACTCCATTCATAACTTAATCAAGAAATTCCCTGAAGTATATAATTTAGTATTTCTCTATGTCCCTGAGGATAGAGTCCTAATTCCATAGTTCAATATAATCTAACCCCCTTTGCCCTCCAATCTCTTCATCAGTCTCTGTGTCCCACACACAGAGTGCTCCAATGCTGTTGAATTACATACAGTTCCCTAAATTCACACCTCATAACAGCCTACTGACTGCCTTTCTCTCCCTTTCTCTGAAAACTTTCAGATGTCCCTTTATCTAGATATCTTATACTCCTTTGAAACAGTAGAAAGGAATCAGTTATTTGTTCTACTCACATATCTTCCACTTTTCCTTTCTCTCTGGATAGAAAACAATACTGCACCTCCCAGCCCCCATCTGAAATTCAGCAGTTTGCTTCAACCACTGAAGCTGCCAATGCAGTGCTTCATCAGCCATTCGCCCCCCACTGCGGCCCTGAGAATGGAAGTGCACCTACACGAAGCCTCGGTGTCTTGGTTCACTAAGCTTTCCTACCCAGCCACTCTGGGTATGTAGTCTGTGAGAACTAAACATAGGCTGTGTTAAGACACCAAGATCGGGGCCTGTCTGTTCCTAGAACACAACCGAGGCTATTCTGACTGATACGAAGCGTTACCTTTTTTAGGGGCCTTTCAGGAGCCCAGCACAGGCTGACTCTAATGCTGCTGCTCCAAGTGATGGAGCGTCCCGCTCCTGCTCTTACCGTCACCCAGCACTGCCGGGACGGCCCCGGTGCCTGCCCACCTCCCTTCCACTGTGCTCCTGCGGAAAGGAGCTGGCATTTCGTCCCTGAGCCTCATCACTTAGCCTAGGGCCTCGCTCACCGGCAGTGCTTAACAACTGCTCGTTCACTGGCTAAAGACCAGGGACCACTCTAGTTGCTAGAGAGTAAAACCAGAGCAAACAAAACCCCTGCCCTCATACAGCTTATGTCCTTGTGACAAATGAGAGCAAGCAAGACAAGCGAGTCCAACAAACGCAGTTTAGCAGAGTGATAAATGCTACGCAGGAAACAGAGCCAGGGTATGTGGACGGTGACAAGGTGAGACCTCTTTCAGAAGGTGAAGTATGCAAACTGTCCATGCAGGTACCTGGGAAGGGCAGCCCAGTGGAGGGGACACTGCAGAAACCCTGAGCTGGAAACACGCTTGGCATGTTCAAAGGACAGGGAGCCGGTGCAGAGGAGCAAGTGAGCACTGGAGATCAGACCGGAGGGCAACACGGGGCGGGTCGTACACACAGGCCGGTCTGAGAGTTTTAGCTTTTACCCCGAGTGAAACGGGGCGTGAAAGGATTCTGAGCGGCACGAGGAGGGGAAGGTACAGTAGAAGACAAGGTCAGAGCTGCAACGGAGACTCACGTTCTCTCACACTGTATTTCCTCTCCCCACAGTACACATGAAAAACAGATGTACCAACTAGTCAAGAAAGATTAAACATAATGTTGAATAACTGGTATTGTACGAAGATCTTAATCTGTTTATTACTTACAATGCAGGGACACTGATTATAACCAATATATAATTATCGAAATATAGGAATGTACCAAAGGGTGGCATATTGAACATCAAGAGAGATCAAGGAATTAGTGTAGCAACAATCCTAGTAGACAATTAGTTATAGTAAACAATTTAACAAATAACTCCAACAAAGATTTATAGCTCTATTGATATTGCCTCATTTACTTGGATTTGGCCAAATCCCACAAAGCAATACAAGTAAAATCATTTTCACACTGTTGTACTGCTTTCCATAAGAAAAGACAACATTCTGAACCCAAGTTCATTGCCAGAAGCAAACAAACCAAAACAAGAAAAACAAAGTGAAATAAAACAAACCACAAGTCAAAAAACCTTTCGCCAAATTTTAAATCAAATAAACACACCTTGCGGCGTTGTGCTCTTGACGCTGCCAGGTCTGAACTGTGGAAAGCTGCCAAGGGCAAGGTGTTTCCAAAGGCAAGATTTTTAGCGAGGGAGCTGTGCTGGGATTCCTGGCAAATTCAATTCCAGATACCAACAGTAATACTCTTAGTTGCTTTTTCTTACTGGAATTCAAAATTTAATATGAATATTAAATGGATAAGCTGCAGTTCCTTAATTGTCCACAAAATAAAATCACTGTGGTAGCATTTTCCAAAAGGTGTTCTCAGGTGTGCTAATTCTGTTCCATGTTCAGTTGAATTCAGTCTCTGTGGCCAAATGTACTTGGAAAATGTTGCATACTATGCCCCTTTTTTCACAAGACACACTTTCAGAAACAGGCTTTGAGAAGCCTTTAATAGAAAACCCTATTAAAATGTATGTGATCCAGGGTGTCCCAAATTTATTTGTGCAGACTCCTTCCTACTGTAACGTTACTTTTCCAGATAACACTTTAATGGTACATTGTATAGCAAATATCTGAAAAGGAGTGAAAGATGCTTCCACAGTATTTTAAAGCTGAATATGAATGTAAAGAGACCGATACAAATTTATTTTCTGTATGCAATGTGTACAGAGTTGACCTAGAAAAATAACTACTTATTCAACCATAAACTTTTCAGTATATGTTACTTTTAAACTAAATGCTCATTTAAAAAAAAGGAAAATAAATAATGTATGAGGTACTCATCTTTGTTCAGTGAGCACTTACTAAATGTTACCCGCCAGCTGCTGGGCTTACCTCTGGTTTATGCTACAGCTGCTCTCATACAGATGAGCATCCAATTTAAATGGCTCCAATCACTATCTAATCATCATAATACCAACTCAAAACTTAACCCCAAATATCTGAAAGTACAAGTTTTACTAATTCTAATCATACCACTGAATAATAGCTTACAATCTGTAGGCTAATTTTAAACAGTGATAATCCAGGTCAAGCATCATACTTAGAAAAGCACGGTCTTCTTTTAAACATGATGCTGCGAAAGAAGAAAGCTGACCTCCTACTTCACACCATTTACAAAAACCAACTCAAAAAGTCAACTAAAAATAAAATAAAATCGGAGACCTAGAGACCTAGATGCAAAGGCTGAAAGTATTAACTGTTTAAAAGCAAATATAGTAGTAAAACTTCATGACCTTAGGTTAGGCAATAGTTTATTAGATACAACACATAAAGCACAAGCAAAAAATTTAAAAACAGATCAAATGAACTACATCAAAGTGAAAAACAAACCACACAACTGTTGTGCTCTAACGTACATGATAAAAAAAGGAAAAGACAAGCCACAGAATGGGAGAAAATATTTGCAAATCATAGATCTGATAAGGGTACCCAGAATATATGAAGAACTCTCACAACTCAACGGTAAAAATGCAAAGAACCCAATGAAAAGATGGACAAAGGATCTACACAGACATTTCTTCAAAGAAGAAATACAAATTGCCAATAAGCACATGAAAAGATGCTCAGTGTAATTGGTCATTAGGGAAATTCAAGTCAAAGCCTCCATGAGAAACCGGGTCACATCCACCAGGATAGGATGGCTGTACCAAAAGACAGACACTGAGAAGTGGCTGGTGGAGATGGAAAGAAACCGGAGCCTTCATACACGGCCGGTGGGAAAGTAAAACGGTACAGCCCTTTCAGAAAATGGCAGTTCCTCAAAAAATATAAACAGGATGGCCACAGGACTAGCAACTCCACTCCCAGGTGTACACCCAAGAGAAATGGAAACGTGTCCATAAAAAAACTTGGACACAAATGTTCCTAACAGCATTTTTCTTATAGGCAACATGTGGGGGGGAAATCCATGATGAACAGATAAACAAATGTGGCTACCCTTACACTGAAACACCCACCGTTCAGCCATAAAACGGAGTGGAATCAATACACGTTACAACATGAACGAACGCTGCAAACACGCTAAGTGAAAGAAGCCGGTCACAAAAGTCCAATTAATGCATCATTTCTACAGTTCTCTTTATATGAAATGTCCAGAATGGGAAAATTTTTAAGAAAGAAAACAGGGTAATGGCTGCTAAAGGAAAGTAACCTGCAATAACCAACCCACTTTTTTGCCAGCATAAATTCCTTGTTCCCGCTCCCTTCTATCTAAAAGTTTCTCATTCTGTATAGCTCCTCAGAGCTCCTTTCTATCTGCTAGACTGAATGCTGCCCAATTCAAACTAATTTTTGCTCAAATAAACTCTCAAAATATTTAATATTTCTCAGTTTATCTTTTAACATACTAAACAATTTGAATAAACCTATGTGTTAAAGAACTGACAGGTGCTCCTATATACTCTTATGTTTATTACCAAGCCATATATTTTCCTGTCCATATTTCATGACAGTATCCACTTTGCTGATGCCCACTTTTATTGATAAAGCTAGATAAAGGAACTTGAGCAAAGGAAAAAAAAATCTCTATTTATAGCCTTCTATTTTAAAACAGAAATCAGGATAAAAGCCACAGTGGAACCATCCACAATATTTTTTAGCCACAGGAAAATTAAAATGTTATGAAAGGTTGTTCACTCAAGTTTAAAAAGAGAGTTTTAGGAGTCAGGTAACGATCTTCCAGCGGCAAACACTAAATGTCACCATGTTTTCTTAGTCCAGAATGGACGCTGACCAAAGAGAAAATTTATGCATTTAATGTTTACTTCAAAAATACAATTTAATATTTTCCCAAAGTAGTTGATGAATTCTCTCTTCCCTTCCTGAAACACAGAAACACGACGTAAGAGGCTGATCAAAGGGCAGCGGAGGAAGGACGGCTGGGGTGGCTCTGACGGGCAGCAGCGATGCACTGGGCCCCGCAGCTCCCGCGGGGTCAGCGCGTGACAAGGGCCGGGGCGGGCTGACGGCTGAGCCCGGGGAGCTGCGTCCGCGCCCCGCGCGGAGGGAAGAGAGGCCCACGCCTGTGCCCCGCTCCCTGGGGGCGGGAGGAGGGCTGCCCGGCCCTCGCCCAGCCTCCACTTCACTCTGCCCGGCGGGTCTTGCTCTGCGAGGCGAGTCCGTCGCTTTCCCTGGCATCTCGGAGCCGGACAGGTGACCCAAAAGGTCGCTCATCGCCGGACGACAAAGCAACCCTCCCAGCCCGTCCAGGGCACGGGCATCCCCGGGGGAAACCCGGCGGTGCCAGGGCGGGACCGCGTCCTGCGGGGCACTCCTGCTGGCGCCCAGCCGGGGCTGGTCAACAACGGGGCCACCGACGGGCCTCCTCCCCGCTTCCAAACAATCCGAAGGCAAAAGAAGAGATTACAGGGAGTCTGAAAATACTGTAAGCTGATGGGTCACAACCAGGAGTTTACAAGCTCAGATCACAGGCGAACGTGTCCCCCGCAACACTCCGCATCTGCGGGATCGCCGCTTAAAAAGACTTCCACAGCCAATTGCCCTCCTTGCTCTTTAGGAACAAAGGGCACAAAGTATCCTCGCTTTATAAATGAGTTACTTCACAGTGACAGTCACGTGGCTCACCGCCCGAGACCACACCCCCTACCGGGCAGCTCCCCCCGGTGCGCACCAGGACCGGCCCCTCCGGCGGGTCCCGCGGAGACGCGGCTCCCGGAGGCGAAGCGCACCTTCCGCGCGCGTTTTCTCCGCGGGATGCTCTATTCCGCCGCGTGGGGCGGGGCCGGCGGCCAGGAGCAAAGGCGAGACTTAAAGGGGTGACTAGCGGTTAGCATCTCGTAGTCAATTACTGCGCACCGGCCAACGCAGGGAAACGGGGGTCTATACCTAGCAGCACCCCTCTCCACGGTGGGGGCTGGGAGGAGCGCACACGGACGCTGTCGGGCCACGAGCCGCCTCAACGCCCCGGAAAGCGCCTCGAGACCCCGGGGGCGGCCGCGAGAAAGAGAATCCCAGGCCCCAGCCGCCCACGTGGACGCCACGCCCGGGGGCTCAGGGGCGCAGCACGGCCCAGGGGAGGACCCGCCCCCCGCCCCCCGCCCCCTAATAAAGCCACCTCCCGCTACTACAGCTGCTCTCTGCAAACATCCCGGTCTGCAGGCACCTGGCGACTACGACGCCGGCGGGGAGCGCGCGGAGGCGGAGACGCCGCCGCAGAGGAGGCCCGAGCCCCGCCCGCGGCGCCCCGGCACTGGCGGAGGAGACGCACGGCGCGCTTGACAGACGGCACGAGGAGCCAACCAGCACCAAGGAGGTGGGCGGGGCGGGGCTTCCAGGGCCCGCAGCCCCCGCCCCTCCACGCCAGCGGAGCGGAAACCGCGCGTTTCTTAGCAACCGCGGCGGCCACGCCCACCCGCGGCCCCGAGCCCGCGCACGTTAGCGCCACCCCGGAGGTCCCTCAGTCACCGTCACACCCACGGGTCTCCCGAGGCCCCGGTTCCGCGTCGCCCAGGTCCCCCGCCGCCCCCAGGAGCGGGACGACCGTCCCTAACGCGCTCCGGGGGCTCGCGGAGGAGGGGCGCCGGCCTTCGGCCCCGGGTCCAGAGCTCCCCGGGGGGCCGCCCCCGCCGCCCCGAGGCCGCCCTCGCCGGACACGCACACACCTCCGCTCAGCCACGGCGAGGGCCGGTCGACTTCGCGGCCGGCGGGCGATGTGGCGGCGCAGGGTCCGGTCCCTGAGAGGCGGCGGCTGGGCGAACCGGGCGCACTTCCAGTCCCGGGCGGCGGGAAGGGGCGGGGCCTGGGAGGGCGGGGCCCGGGGCGGGGCCAACCTCAGCCCGAGCTCCGATTGGCCGGGCTCTGTCCCGCCTCCGCGCGGGTCCCGGACGCAAACGCGGCCTCGCCGCCGCCTTCCCCGCGTGCGGCCGCGAGTCCCGCGCTCAGACACCTGCTGGGGGACGGCTGCGGGCGTTTCCAGCGAGGCCTGCGGCGTTTCATGAACGAGCGGCGCCGAGTGCGTGCTGTCGGTACTGACCCCCCACCTGGCACGGCGCCCGCCCACGGTCCCGGGAGCATCCTGGGCGGAAGGATCACCCCTCACCTAGCACAGGGCCCGCCCACGGTCTCGGGGAGCATCCTGGGTGGAAGGATCACCCCTCACCTAGCACAGGGCCCGCCCACGGTCCCGGGAGCATCCTGGGTGGAAGGATCACCCCTCACCTAGCACAGGGCCCGCCCACGGTCCCGGGAGCATCCTGGGTGGAAGGATCACTCCTCACCTAGCTCAGCGCCCGCCCACGGTCCCGGGAGCATCCTGGGTGGAAGGATCACCCCTCACCTGGCACAGGGCCCGCCCACGGTCCCGGGAGCATCCTGGGTGGAAGGATCACCCCTCACCTAGCACAGGGCCCGCCCACGGTCTCGGGGAGCATCCTGGGTGGAAGGATCACCCCTCACCTAGCACAGGGCCCGCCCACGGTCCCGGGAGCATCCTGGGTGGAAGGATCACCCCTCACCTAGCACAGGGCCCGCCCACGGTCCCGGGAGCATCCTGGGTGGAAGGATCACTCCTCACCTAGCTCAGCGCCCGCCCACGGTCCCGGGAGCATCCTGGGTGGAAGGATCACCCCTCACCTAGCTCAGCGCCCGCCCACGGTCCCGGGAGCATCCTGGGTGGAAGGATCACCCCTCACCTAACACAGGGCCCGCCCACGGTCCCGGGAGCATCCTGGGCGGAAGGATCACCCCTCACCTAGCTCAGCGCCCGCCCACGGTCCCGGGAGCATCCTGGGTGGAAGGATCACCCCTCACCTAGCACAGGGCCCGCCCACGGTCCCGGGAGCATCCTGGGTGGAAGGATCACCCCTCACCTGGCACAGGGCCCGCCCACGGTCCCGGGAGCATCCTGGGTGGAAGGATCACCCCTCTCAGAAAGCAACATTTGCCAAATCAAGCTTTTAACAGAAGAGTCATCAACCTAGGAAAGGTGATTCCTGAAACATGACCAGTAACTAAGGTTTGGAGGTACGTCCAGGAATCCAGTCCTCACATCAACAAAATAACCTGGAAAACCTTTGACAATGGGATGATTCCTACTTTCCTCACAACGCCCAATGAGATACATTATCATCCACGGCCTTCAAAGGATGAAATTGAGGCTCAGAGAAGTTACATTTATTCAGTAATTGGACTAATGAAAAAGTGCCTGTAGTCCTCATTTTCATACTTGTGGCAAATTAAATTTAAATTCTTTCAAAAAGTATGCAACTTCCAATTTAATTTTTCTCTTGCTCAAATATGTTACTTTCCTTTAGGCCAGTTCAGCATAGCTTTTTTAAAAAATGCCCTTAAGAAAGGAGATACCATACAAAAGAACAAATAGACTAACTAGAATGTTCTCTAAAATCTCCCAGGATATCAAGGCCAGGAATTGAATCCACGATAAAATTTTATTTTCTCTCCTCCTAAATCATTTGCTGGTCTCCAGTTCCTCCCCCAGAAATAAAGGGACAGTTAAATGAGATTATTTTAGCACTCTTAACCAGATTGGGGGGGTGAGAAGTTAAAATAGTGAAACCCTTTTCCAACTATATTAAACCAATACCCAGAAGTGTTTATCTTGTCAAATAGAGTGGTAGTAAGAAAGAAAAAAACAAAATACCTTTGGAAAAGTACACTGAGATTCAATTAAAATGTTCACCATACCATAACATTATTGACGTAAAAGAAACATTCCAATTGCAAATGATTCCATTCTCTTTCCTGATGAATCTCCAAATTCTTCTGAAAGCTTGCTAACTATAAATACCTCTATACAAAATTTTTTTTGATTGGTATGACTTGTGACCCCCCCCATTGTTTCTTTAATATTTTAAAAATATTTGGCTTTAGACTAAAAAGAAAGAGCTATAATTATATATTAATAAGTACATTATATAAATAAATACTGTAAGATTAAATAAAAGTGAATTATTTATTTGAATTTTTTCAATTGCATACTTAAATAAGTACGACAAATGCATTTGTTTGAATATTCTCACATATATAAGAGATCATACATTTAAATAAATGTATTATAGTCATGTAAATGTGTAATCATTGAAATAAACACAGCTGTATATCCCACATATGTGTAGCTCCAGATGTTTGAAGCGTACATTCAGAATTCTGGAACTCCACACCTTGGTATCTGGTTAGTCAGCCAGTAGGAAATACTGTGCTGTGTATGCACAAGAATGTCTCTTAAAACTCTATCAAGAGGGAAGAAACAAACGGAAAACAGTGGATAATGAATTTCTGCCACTGAATTTCTTATCTTGAACAGATCCTTATGAAATAGCTTGTTCTAGCAAGTTGTTCTGCAGACAGTTTACTGATCTTTCAAATGGACACTAGCCAGGGAATGAGATAGGAATCAGAACTGAGCGAGAGGGCCCTGGCTGGGTAGCTCAGTTGGTTGGAGCATCGTCTGGAAACACCAGGTTGAGGGTTCGATGCCCAGTCAAGGCACATACAAGAGTCAACCAATGATGCATCAATAAGTGAAACAACAAATTGATGTTCCTCTCTCACTCTCTCTCTCCCTCTTTCTCTAAAATCAATACATTTTTCTTAAAGAGAAATGAGTGTGAGGAAATATAGACTAACTTTGGACTCTTGTAATTGAATATATCAGTCATACCTTGTAAGTCTTGAGCCAAGAATGTTGGTGAGAGGGCAGAGATTGTTTGAACTTTTTGCATTAAAATGATTACCAACTGTCGGCGGGGGGGGGGGGGGGGGGGGGGGGGGGGGGGGTGCGTGTGTGTGTGTGTGTGTGTGTGTGTGTGTTCGCCTGTGTCAGGAAACATTCTAATTAAAGCTTTATTCAGTGACTTAAAAATAATTGTCATTTTTGTTTATGTGTCTCTCTTCCTTGTTAGATGGTGAGCTTGTGGTTAGGGACTGTGTCTTACCATTGAACTGCCTTTGTCAGCTTACAGAGCCTGGAACACAGTACACTATGTGGTCAATAAATGCTAAGGAGAGAAAGAGGAACCAACTTGAATGAGAGAAAGGAATTAAAATAGGGTTTTCAGACAAGCAAATTCAATAAAGATTTTACTCTGGTACATGAATTTGACTCTCGGTGTGTGGCCCATGAAATAGAAGCATCCCTCAGATCACTTGACATAAATAAAACTACAGAATATAAATATGCAGTTAAGCAGATGCTGTCAGTGTTTGTGGGTGCCAGTTTTTACATATCCTCCTGTAACATTATTCATGCAGTTTTCCTATGTGTTTTCCTCCACAACACAATCCATTTTTCTTAAATAATAATAATTGCTAGCAGCCCAGCTCTAATAAACAACCCTACAATAATAAGTCAGTACGTGCCCATGTAGAGGAAAGAGAAAGGATTACTGCAGAAAACAGATGTCAGCTTCAAGCTTCCAAGGATTTATTATAAACAGAGACGAGTAAAGAACATGAAAAATACTTTGGCGGTGCTATTTGAATACAGAGCTAATGAAAGGCTATATTCACCATCAAATGTATGCTAACAGCCAAATTGCCAGGAAATCTACTGTTTCAGGAGTGGTCTATGCCAAAACACAGACTGCAATTATATGTAAAAAAAATGGCTCGACAAAATGTGAAACAGCAGGATTAACTTTCTACTGGGAAATCTCTTCCAGTATAATTGCATTCTGTTGTGACAAATAGAAAATACATACAAATAATGAATTAAAAATCAATTTTGGATAAATAATGCTATAGAAAAAGCTAAACTCTAAGAGTTAAATTTATAAATGAATGATTGTTCCAAACCACTTCTATTCAATATTCATTTCAATAAACACTTTGACAGTGTAAACCCATTTATAGCTAACTCTGAAAATGATTTTATCATTTTTCATCCTAGTCATTTTGCTATATAAACAAAGACTAGTAAAAAGTTTTTACATTTTTATTGGTAAAATTCAATATTTTTTAAGACATGAGTCTGTTAAATATTTTACATTTTGCAATTGTGTGGAACTTCCTGTTTTATTTATTTATTTATTTATTTTTGTAATTTTGTTGCTGTTTTGAGCACCAACCAAGTGATACCATAAAAAGTAATTTAATAATTTTTAATCACATATATTTCAAATCACAAATAGACTCTGCAGACAATACTCTGCATAGAAGATCCTATTACGATGCACACTAGTGTGAGATGAGGAGATGCCACATTTATTTTAAGAGAGGAAGAAAAATCTGTATTTCATTTGTTACACTGCTAACCTCACTTTAGGTAATTGCATTCAGCTTTATTATTGCCCAGAGCAATAACTGATTGTTAGTTATTGAAGTCTGAAATGATTTTCTCATTTCCCAGGGGAACCCAGAGATTTACATGGTACACAGCAGTAACTAATAGATATAATCTGGCCATAATGTAACCATATAATGTGTTATTTACTTGTGGAGAACATAGATGTTTAACATTTTAACATTTCCTCAAGAAGAGCAGGCTATTTCACTCAAGATATATAAATATTAACTGAATTAATACCAAAAACTGACCAGAAATATTTTGTTCGAATTTATGAAATTATGCATATATGTATATGCCGTCCTATGTAAAGTTTCCTTTTGTGATATTTTTTCATTTATTTTTTTATTTAGAGACTCCAAAAAGGACTTATTATTTTAAAATTCTTTTCATATTGCCAAAACTTCAGCTCGTTCACATGGAAGTACAATTAAAACCATATTGCAAAATAAATGCAGTGTGTGGTTGTTCTGTGACTGTTTACTTACTTTTCCCCATTACAAATAACTTTTAGTTTTATAGTTTCACTTCCCCCTCGCTCAGAAAGTTAAATGAAAGTAACCTTTCTCTTCTCCATCACGTTCATTGGAGACCCGTAACTTACCACAGGCCTTAGGGCCCAGGCTGGGGAGGGCGTACGCGTAGACCCAGGACAATGCGGAAACATGCGAGTCTTTACCAAAATCCTCACTTTCACTGTGCAGAGGCTTTTTAAAATTATATATATATATATGTATATCTTTATTGATTTCAGAGAGAGGAATGGGGAGGGAGAGGGAGAGAGAGAAACATCAATGATGAGAGTCATGGATCAGCTGCCTCCCACACGTCCCCAACTGGGGATCGAACCCACAACCCGGGCCTGTACCCTGACTGGGATTGAACCAGGATCTCCTGGCCCCTGGAGCGATGCTCAGCCACCGAGCCACACCGGCCAGGCTGGCTTTTTTTTTTTTTTTAACATGAAGGCATTAGCACGCTCTCATTGTTTGCAAAATGTACGTGTAATGTACATTTACTGTATGATTCTTCAGTGAAATTCTCAGGGCGGCACAGTGCAATAGGGGCGAATGTTTCATTAAAGGAGGCCTTTCTGTTCTTTCTTTTCATATCCAAACGGCATAAATGTTTTATGAAGGCTTCAGAGAATTCCTCCTGGAAATAGGATGGCCTGTGCTCGCAAAGCAGGAAAGGTGTTTGCATCTTTTTCCCATTAACCCTGACGAGCGCCGTCCACAAAACACCTTCTGCATCAGAAACGAAAGCATCTTTTTTCCCAAGTAAAAAATAATAAAATAAAACAAAACTTCCCTGGGCTAGGCATCGAGGTTTATAGTCCTTGGAGCTGAATCTAGTGTGTATAATGCATGCTAAGTGCACACTAGCTCTTTTACTTACTCTGGAGAGCCCCTCGGAAAAGAGTGATCACGAATGCTTCTTAGCAAAGGGTTAACCCCAAAGAGTGTCGGTGAGGGCTCGTTTTATTCAGACTGTAAAATAAAGTATAAAGTATCACCATAAATAATTTAAACTAGCCCTGGCCGGCATGCTCAGTGGTTAGAGCGTCGGTCTGAGCACCGGGAGACCTGAGCACCAGGAGGTCGTGGGCTCTATTCCGGGTCAAGGGCGTGTACCTGGGTCTGAGCACCAGGAGGCCTGAGCACCAGGAGGTCGTGGGCTCTATTCCTGGTCAAGGGCGTGTACCTGGGTCTGAGCACCAGGAGGCCTGAGCACCAGGAGGTCGTGGGCTCTATTCCTGGTCAAGGACGTGTACCTGGGCGCATGCTGGAGGCAACCGATCAATGTGTTTCTCCCTCTTCCCCCTCCCCTCTCCCTCCCACTCTCTCTAAAAATCAATGGAAATCAAGTCTAGATTGAGGGATGCGATGCAGAGATGCAGCAAACAGGCTTCTCAACAGGCTCTAGTTTGTGCGTGATCTAGCTTTGCTGTAGGACGTGTTCTAACAGGCAATATCCCAGCAGTGGTAGGAGGCACAACCTGGCCATTAGAGAGAGTTCTTTTACCCAAAGAAAGGCAGGGTTTTATAGCAAAATGGGTCTCAAAAAATGTATGGCTTTGATACTTTCTTTTAAAATTTGTCTTCAAAGCTCATGGCTTGAAGGTCTCTAGTGAAACTCTGAAAGACGGACCAAAGTATCATCCCAAACAAGGACAATTACCTCCCAAGAAAAATGTTGGTGCATTTCACCGGCTTCAGGTACGTGATTTTCACTGTCATTCACGGAGTCTCGTCACAGTTGAGAAAAAAGACGCCATATGGAACAAGGCCCATGAATACTTTTCTAAAGCCTGTGGGGTAAAAATTTAGTTTGTGATCCCAAAGATCGGAAGAATCTACAAAATACCGGGTGGAATTCTAGGAGTCTCTGGGGAGGAGAGTTTGAATGGTTGAGTCTCTAGGCCCTTAAACACTAATATTTTAATTTGCTTAATAGATAAGTATTTGAGATTTTTTAAAAATCCATACTTAACCCCCTTTTGAAAGGTTTGAAAATTGCTGGACTATGGCATAAAGCATTAGCAGAATGTAAGGCAGTGTTTACTGAGAATAAGCGCCCATCTGCTTGCAGCGTTCTTCAAGATGATTCATTTAAGGCAATCTGCACCCCACACTGCACACGTGTACAGGGATTTGCAACATGCAATGTGCCATCCATGTATACTACCCATCCATAACGTGAAACCAAGCACGAGCCAAAGCTTGTGATGTGACACGCGCTGTTCGTTTGCATGTTGCTTACAGTAAAAAATGTCTGGCACCAATAAAAATGGGATACAAAAGTGTAAGGTAGGCCTTTTCTTTTTAATTCTACATGTTTGAAGAGAGAGCAGTAATCAGACTGCTAAACTTCCAACAGCAGTTAACACTCGGATAAAATAAGTGCCCGATTTCCTGTCACATACGTTCAAAGAGCTGGCAAGGATCACTGAACGCATTTCCTATGTTTGGGTCCTCTGAGGAGTAGAAGCCAAGGAAGGACTCGATGTCCGAGAGATTTGATGAGGGAAACTCCTCTGAAGAGTAAATGGAAGGAAGCAGGACTATGCCCGGAGACCCTGCACACCACAGAGCTACTCTGACACCTGTTAAAAAAAAGAGGGGGAGAGGAGATTTGGGTAGAAAGAGTCTCAGGCTGTGATGCAATCCTAAGGAAATATTGGCCAGTCCAATGGAGTCCCTAAGCCAAAGATGCCCTCCTGGGGAGTCCTGTTTCCCGTCCATACCTGCACATGACCACACCTGGGAACAGCCCGCAGGGAGTGTGGCCTTGGGTGAGCCCTGGCTATGGATCTACAGGGCCAGCAGCTGGGGGTGTCAGTCAACCCTGCTCCCTCAGCAGGAGATATGAGCAGTGTGTTTCCTAATTGCCACACTTTCCAAATAGGAAAACTCTTCGTGTTTGGAGAACTGTTAAAAATTCGACCCTGGCAGACAATAAATTCACTTATGCCTTGTAATCAATCTGAAAAAAAATTCATCTTTGTCTTTGCTTTCACAGCAGCAACCTGTCCTGAACAGGGAGCCTCCCAGTGAAGGACTTCTGACCATATGGAGAATTTTGTACTTCACATTTTGCAAAATTTGCTATTTTAGTAATACATTTGTCTATTTAATAATCATAAAACAATGAAGTAAGTGCTTACTGAATGCAAGGCAAAGCAGATGGGATTTCTTTCCAACCCGAAGAGTAGTCTCATGCACAGAATATGCACTTAACTCAGCAGATTAACCTCAAGATCCAGAATCCAGGAGACACATCACCTATAAAACAGAAAATGCTCCACAAGTATTTGGTGACCGAATGGGCGAACTGGCGCCATCCTGTGCATCGAAATTCAGTGCCCTTGAGAAGACGTATTGTGCCAAACAGTTTTCAGGGGTCTCTTACTCCTCTTTCAACACAATGAACTACCACTGCTACCTTAGAACCTTCATTTAAAATAATATATTTTAAGTTAATAAGAAGTTGGGAACTAAAGTAGTTATGAGTCATGATTCAGTCATGTTACATTTCCAAAAAGAAATCTGCTTTGGGAAGAAATGTTTGGTTGCATTTTTATGAATTTTCAAATTTGGTTTTAAGGCTGTATTTTCTGTAGTTTAATCTTTGAGGATGATAGAAAACCCAGAACACAAACCACACACTTAATAATGAGATTTCCTTGAACCCCCAAATGAAATATTTTTAAAGCACAGGGCATTTTAGCCTGACATAAAAACATCTGAGTTTTCTGTTTCCAGCTAACTATATGGCTTTATAAACTCTGTTTCTAATAAGATCCTATTATATTAAGTTTAACAAGAAAAATTAATAAAACAAAATCATAACCTTGGAAACAGATGGTCCTAGTACTCTTTCCCGGCCATGACATATAAGACAGAGGCGTTTATAGTGGTAACCCAAGCAGGAAGCTACAGTGATATTGTGGTTTGGGGGGGAAAAAATCTTGTTTCTTTCAGTTCTATAGGCTTTTAAGAGACGGAGAGAGTGTCTGTTATCACAATGTAAAAAAAGTCAGAAGTACTCAAATCAAGCTCTACATTTACACGTAATTTCCTGAAATCTTCTAAATCACACTCTAGTACCTTTGTTCACACCCCTCTTGAAAGGCCACTGAGAAATTAATTACCAGGTTTTAACAGCTGAAGGCTGCAGGATTTGTGCAAACCATCAGATGCTACCCAGGCTTGGGAGGTAGACATTTATTATGTATTTGTTGTCAGGCCTATTTTAGCTCTTGCTATAGAAGTTCTATACTTTTTAAAAAAATATTTTTATTGATTTCAGAGAGAGGAAGGGAAAGGAAGAGAGAGAGAGAAACATCAATGATAAGAGAGTCATTGATCGGCTGCCTCCTGCACTCTCCTAGCTGGGGTTCGAGCCCACAACCCGGGCATGTGCCCTGACCGGGAATCGAACCACAGTCTCCCGGCTGGTGGTCGATGCTCAACCGCTGAGCCACGCTGGCCGGGCTCTATACTTTTAAATAATAGAAAATCATTATAGGTAATGACTATGAGAGGTCATGATTTGATTGATCAATTTGGGAATTAAGCCTAACGTGTTTTTAATTGTTATGTTGTGACCTTTTAGAGTTTTCCGTTACCCTTGTCGATCCCAAAGAAATAACAAAATGCATGTTATAGTTAAAGTGAGAACATTTTCCTGTCAAAAATGGCTTCTTTTTATTATTGTAAGAATCGGTCCACTGAACTTAGCTCAGGCTCCAAGGTCTCAGCTCGAATGCTTTGATTAATGAGGCAGCCATTAATGTCAGTAGACTGAACAACCGAAATCTGATTATATTAAAGTGCTTTCCAAACATTAGGGTCACATTAACAGTTTATTGAAACAAGCTGATAAAATTTAAATGGTCATCTAATTCCCCTGGGGCCCTAATTGTTGCATGATAAATCACCCTGCAGAGAAATCTTTCACAATGTTCCCAACGAGAAAATATAATTTACTGTACACATTACCGGGGTGTTTGAAGCACTTCAGTTCTTTAACGGGAGGATTTTGCTAGAATGGGGGGGGGGGGGAGTTCAGATTTTCTTAAAGAGTCTAACCTTGAATAAAACCTCTTAATGATAGATCTTCCACTGGGCGAGAAAGATGATGCGCTTTACGAGCCCGCACTCGATGAGGACAAATCACGTCCGAGCTCCTCACGAGTCGATTGCGGAGAGTTCAGCGCGAACGAGCCTGTATTGATGCTCATCGACTCTTTGGGAGGAAATCACTGCAGAAATCGGCTGCACCCTGCCAACTAGCTGACATGTTTCTTCACGGTGGAAGTCTGGGCCAGTTCCCTCCACAGGCGGCATCTGCTCTGAAAGGTCCTTTTTCAGGGGTGCAAGTAGGACAAGCAAAATCTTTGCCTGCTCGGGCCTCTGGACACCTGTCCACCTTGAATGCAGTATGGCCGGGCGCGGCCCCTCAGCCTCCTGCGGTGTTAAGTATTTGAGACCCTGCGCAGTCGTTTATTCCTGGAAAAGCCGCTGGCCCAGAGAAGGGAGGAGGTGAGCGCTTCTGGAAATGGTCTGAAAAGGGGGTGACCCCCAGGGTTTGGATATAACTGATGACATAGTAAAAGGAAAGGCGTACAAGCATTTGCAAATGATGGGAGATTGTAATCTATGCAGTGTTTACGGTAAGGGAGCATTCTGGGCTTTGACACTCTAAATTACTATAATTATTATTCGGATTCAAAGAAAAAAATGTTTTCTGCGTGTCTCCCTCCTCGGAGCGGTGTGGGCCCCCCTCTGCATCCTAAGTGGACTGCATAAACCTTTAACAGCGCGCGCCAGGTTGCTTTGCAGTGATTCGTGTGTTTCTGCGGCCTACTAGCTCTTCAAAGACAGTGATTATATAAACAACTGGTTAATCCCAGACACTGTCCTAAAGCCAATGCACAGTAAATGTTCAAGAAATGCCTATTGAATGATTAATGAGTGAGCGAGTGAATGAATGAATGAATGAAGAGTAAATCTCCAAATGTCAGATTTGCCGTATTATTTCCCCAGTGCTCCATGGACATTTTACGCGTTTAATTTGTGATCAAGATGACTAAAAAATTCCTCCTGTCCCTCATTTTAATCGTATTTTTCTAATTACCAGAAATGATTGCTTCGGTAACCTTTCTCTTTGATTGACCCATATGTCCTACCAACAAAGACTTATGCTTGGTGTTAGTACATCCAGTATATTTTAGTTAGTTAGTGAGTTTTGTTTTTACTTTTTAATTTTGAAATACTTGAAAATTTACAGAACATTTCACAGAACTATTACGAAGAGCTCTTTGATATCCATCACCCAATTTTGCCATATAAAGGGGACCATTGTCTTACTTGTTTCATGATTGTCTTTTTCTCTCTGCCCCTAAACACTTCAGAGTATATTTCCTAAGAGCATCATGAAATTTAACATAATATACTATTATTTTCTAATTTAGTCCTTATTTAAATTTCTCCAATTGTCCCAATAATGCACTTTATATTTATTTATTTATTATTGAATTTATCGAGGAGACATTGGTTAATAAAATTATGTAGGTTTCAGGTATACAACTCTACAATACAGCATCTGTTTAAAGAAACTATCCACAAAATGGAAAGACAACATATTTGCCGATACCTCTGATAAGTGCTTAAAATCCAAAATTTATAAGAAACTTATAAAACTCAACACCAAAAAAACCCAAACAACCACCACAACAGTCTAATTAAGAAATGGGCAAAGGACCTGAGTAGACACTTCCCCGACACAGGCCTCCGCCCCCCCACAGGGACTGCTCTGGAGCTGGGATGGTCCTTCAGAGTTGCCCGGCTCTGCAGCAAGGGGACCGGCCTTTACCCCCTACCCCGTAGATCAGTCACTGATGTGAGTGTCCTCAGGCAGGAGCAGTGACCTTGGACATAGAGGGTGTCTTCTGCTCAGGACAATCCTCAGAAAGGGAACCAGCTGAGACCTGGTCAGCTCAGGCCCACACTCCTGACATCAGCAGGAATGAGAGTCTCGGTCCTAAAGGGGGGATCTGACCGTATCCCACAGTGTCCACTAAAACTCCCGATTATATCCCATCCCACTTACCATGTGGAGGTCCTGGTAGATTTCAGCGAGGTCAGGCTTAACATGAGGCACCTGACTTTGGTGACACCAGAGTGCCATCAACATGTTAAAGCATCACCCTCCTTTATGACATAAAATTGTCGTTTTTCCTCCAGGAGATGAAGTCAAAATACTGTAGAGCCCTTACTGGATTGCCTGATTCATTTATTTTTCTCTTTGGTTTAGCCCAAAACAGCTCATGAAAACCTCTAAAATTTTCTGAGCAGGAGCATTAAGGAGCCTCCTTGAACAGAAATTTTTTCTTATTTTAAGTGATTGCGGATACAGAAGGCCAAATAGCAGCCTACCCTAGAGCTGAGAAAACACGTCCTACAGTAAGTCACCGGCAAACTGCAGTTTCCGGAGGCACCCATACTCAGCAGCTGTCATAATACAGACAAATAACCAGAACTGGGTCTTTTCTCCCACTCTGGTGACTGAAAAATAGTATTTTAAGTCAATACAGTGTAGCAATAGCATTAAACACTGTTTCCCCCCCCCCCCCCCCCCCATATGGCCACACACAATTGCCTCAAAGAAGCATTTCATCTGTTACGTTTCCAAAGCACGCTCTTCTGGTTTACTAATTTTCAAAGAATTTCCACTTAAAACTTGAAGGCCTGCCATTCTCCTGAGACGTTCTCCAGAGGTGCGGTCCCTCACCCTCTTTTAAAAGGCCTTCTTTTTGGAACATTTTTAAACTCTGGTGCGAGATATCAATAAATTTCTACTAATAATTTGCTATAAAAAAATGTATCTGAGACTTGGTTTTCCTAAATATTCATTTCAAATACTACATTTTCACAGTGGTTTTTGTACTAATGTCATCCTTAAAATAAATCATTATGGGTACTTCATGTGATCCTTTCAGAATGCAATAAAGCAGATTGTTTTTAATGGCTATTCCAGCAATGAAAAATATCTGCGTTAGGTGGAAACAGCAAATTGATGCTTTTTCAATTCCTTTTAATAGCGTGAGGATCTTTGCAACCTGCTGTGAAAAATATTCTCTTAATGATAAGCCTGTGGCACAACTTAAAGAGTCATCAAGAAATAAATGCGGTGCTGTCTGGTTGGCAGCTTAGTGTCCCTTAATTGCAGTGCTGTGAGATTCTGCGAGGAGGAAGCCTCCAGGGTTCCCGAGCTGACTGGCACCACAACCTCTGATGAGACACGCAGATGAACATATGTCAATACAATCCTCACCAATTTTCTGTAATAGCAGAGACTGATTAATTTTATAACCATGGGTGCTTCTATTAGCGAACCTAAGGAATGATTTAGACTTTATTAAGCTACTTATTTCTATCTTTTTGCAAGAGAGACTGTTGCAACATAGTTTATCTCTGAGTGCTACACGATGGCATATTTTCTAATAAGGATTCTGGATTTCTTATTAGAGGGAGAATCATGAGCTGGTCCTGGCTTGGAGGAGGCTGAGTGGCAGCAACGTTTTTGGACTCTTCGAGTTTCAAATGCACTTCAACAATTGGAGTTTCTCAAAACTAAAGTGACTGCATATTTGAAGCAATGGAGTTGGCAGCTCTTAGATACATTTTTAATGTGCAAGAAATGGAAGTAACTGAATCAAGAGTATGTGGCTGTGTATTTTTATTTTTGCTTGATATAAAATTACTTTAATATTTTATCATAATTGCCCTTGGACATCTAAGATCATTTGGTTACCCATAATCAACTAACGCTTTATATTTTAAATCTTTATTCAATAAAAAATTAATTTTCATGCATGGGTGGGCAAAGTATTAGGAGATTGAACTACAGGATTTTATACATAAAACAGGCTCCGGTTTATATATTGAAACCAAAATTGCTGTAGCATTCACAGTGCAATAAAAATCAGATACAAAGAGTCGTTTAAGACTTCTGAAATGTGAGCTCAGAGACACACCTTTGTATTTTTTTAACTATAAAAAGAAATGAACCTGCATTTACTATAAGTTGAATTTCCAGTAAATTTATTATTAAAAAAAAAAAAAAAGACTGAAAACCCATTAAAAGCCATTTTATTCCACAAGCAGTCTACACAATGAGACCACTATTAGTACTTAATCCTGTTAGGGAGCTTGGCATTGCAAAATGCCTACTGTAGATGCCGTATTCGATAAATAACCGTCAACATCCTTCTTCAGGATGAAGGAGGTTTGTAAACAGCCTTTGGAGGGAAGGACAGACCGCCTCTGTCCCACCCAGTGTCCTCTTCTGCTAATGTGTGAATCTGAGGGGACCCGGGCTCTCAGACAGAGGAGGCATCTCCTACAGAATGCACTTAGATAAATGCTTCATATCTTTCCATACCAAAAGGTCGTTGTAATAGGTAAAAATGGTATTTTCTTGGCCAGTTGGTGTGGCTCGATGGTCAAGCGTCAAACCATAGACCAGGTGGTCACAGTTTGACTCCCAGTCGGGGCACATGCCTCGGTTTCGGGCTCGATCCCCAGCAGGGGGCGTGCGGGAGGCAGCCGATCAATGACTCTCATCATTGATGTTTCTCTCTCTCTCCCTCTCCCTTCCTCTCTCTGAAATCAATAAAAAAAATATTTAAAAAAAATAAAATTCTGAAAAACCTTTTAAAAAATGGTATATTCTTGATTTTCTTAAAGATTCAGGAGATTAATTTATTTGAATGTGACTATGGGAAGTTTAAAAGCATATAAAGGATGAAATTACACATTAAGAAGGTGATACTTAAAATGGTTTTAGTAAGTAAATACAGTGAGCTTAACATTACAGTCTTTTGCTAATATTTTAATATCACTTAGCACTGATGCACAACTCATTGCATACGAGCGAAGTTTTAGGAAGTCCTGGGGAGCCCTTCTGCTGGCAGTGGTGAAACGGCACCAGGTGTTAGACTGATGGGGTCACACCTGACCTGGGTTCAGCAACCTCAGTACTTGAGTTCTGGCTAAGAAAGAATTCAGCGCCAAGACTCAAACTCTAAGAGAAAGTTTATTTAGAAAGTCACAGAGGCAGAAGTGAGCTGTAGAAGAAATGGGGTCAGGAAACAAGTTACAGAGGCAAAAGAAGGAACTTTGAGGCTTAGGAGAGAGGTAAAGGTAACACACCTGGGGGTGGGGGAAGAAGAGAGGGAGGGGGGAAGAAAAGCATGGGCGTGCCACTGGGGGGACAACCAGGCTCCTCTTGAAGGCTTCTATCTGCTCTCCAAAGGCAGGGATTTCAGGGGCGGTCCCAGGGGAGGGTCTCAGTAGAATATTCATCAGCTTTCCAGGAGTGTCCTTTCAGGGTCGTGGCCTCCACTGATTGGTCGGCGCCAGGGCAGAGGGTCCTTAGTCAATGCAGCTGATGTCAACCTTGGCCTCACTGTGGTTTGGCTGCTTTCTTGGGCCTGCAGCTGAAACACACCCAAGGCCTAGAAGTTATCGCTCGGGGTTAACGCTTAAGGGGGTGGTGGCGCAAGGGCCGTTGTGGGATTTGAATGAGGCCAGTCTCCGACCCCCTGTTCTTCCTCGTAGGGGGTCTACCACATGACTAGCAACACGCTGGGGGAGCAAAGGTCAGGGGAGGGCCCCACCTGCATGAGCAGCAATAGGAAAGGTGAGGGGGTCTACACCGCATGACTATCGACGTGCTCGGGGAGGAAAGCTTACCCTGGGCGAGGTCATTGTTTTCCTCATTTCCCCACTGTGAGGCCCCCAGGGCTTCCCATCCCGGTGACCTCCTGTACCTGGCCCATCGCCCCTGCTCTGCTCATGTGTAACTGCCCACACTTCAGCAATGCTGCAAGGAAAAGAAATGCCCTCTGTTTGGTTGGGGTATCTCATGATGGTAATTCTGTTACGTAATTGGGTCACCTCCATCAGTGATAGTGACCTTTTTTTAAACAGTAATAAGGTCTGTATCAAGTCATTTGTAAGGCTACCATGGTTCTTGACTGTACTTTGGGCCATGTAAAAGGAAGTACAAGTGCGTGAAGAATAAGTGAGTGAGTGAGCAGAATGAAGAAAACTCCCTGATGCACTCTGCATGACTGGAAACATTGCTCCCTAGTTCATTTTAACTTTTGTAATAAGTCAATATGAACATAAATAGGAAATACAGTCGACTTCCTATTAAGGTTTTAGGGAAAAAAACCCATAAAATGTCTCTATTAAAATAAGTGAACCGTCTTATTTTATTTTTGAAACTGACAACTGACCCAAACCTATTACATACACCACATAATACAATAAAAATAGCTGCTCTGGCTACATCTGCAAGTCTTTGCAGCTGCAAGGATACTTCTTGGAAATAAAGTTTGTGTTTACACAGGTGCAGCCATATTTAACACACACACAAAATTGTATGCACTAGGCAAACAGCTCCCTGTGTGTTTTCTTTGGCAGAGCTCTTTCCAACGGAAACAAATTTGTATCGAGTTGATACCCATGCAAACAATACAGAGAAATTCCTGTACAAAGAAGCGGTTTCTCAGAATGCATCTTTTAGGCAAACTATTAAAGCAGGAGCCACTAGATTGAAGCTGCTAAGAAACGACGCCCTAGTGAAATATTTACCATCTAATATTATGTGTGTAAATGCTAGAGGAGCATTAATATTGCAGGGGGCAACTATCAGGAGGGTATCTCACTCTAGTCGTTTGAACAGGATAATGACTGGCAGAGGGATTCAAAAAATTGGACATTTCTCCTTAACAACTTAGTATTATATTCCAATTTCAGCCATATTGTATGGATTATTTTTCAGAATATCTAATTGTAAAATATATATTCTTTTATTACATTACTATTAAGAATAAACTAGGACTGTTATATTTCAAAAGTCACACATGTTTATAAAATTATACTTATGCAGACATCTCTCGTAGGAATATCTTTGCCGATATGTCTCCTAGGGCGAGGGAAACAAAGGAAAAAATAAACAAATGGGACTACATCAAACCAAAAAGCTTCTGCACAGCAAAAGAAACCATCAACCAAACAGAAAGGGACCCCACTGTAGGGGAGAACATATTCGCCAGTGATACATCTGATAAGGGGTTAATTTCCAAAATGTAGAAAGAGCTTATACAACTCAACACCAGGAAGACAAATAATCCCATTAAAAAATGGGCAACGGACCTAAATAGACACTTCTCCAAAGAGGACATACAGACGGCCAAGAAACATACAAAAAAATGTTCGTCACTAGTCATCAGAGATGCAAATTAAAACCATAACGAGGTCTCACCTCACACCTGTCAGAACGGCTCCATCGACAAATCAGCAAACCAGTGCTGGCGAGGGTGTGGGGAAGGGGACCCTAGTGCGCTGCTGGTGGGATGCAGATGGTGCGGCCTCTATGGAAAACAGTGTGGAGTTTACTCAAAACACTAAGAATGGAACTGCCTTATGACCCAGAAATCCCATTTCTGGGAATATACCCTAAAAATCCCGAGACACCAGTTCAAAAGAATACATGCACCCCTATGTTCACAGCAGTGTTATTGACTACAGCCAACACCTGGAAACAGCCCAAGTGCCCGTCAGCAGAGGAGTCGATAAAAAAAAAAAAAGCTGTGGTACATTTATACAGTGGACTACTACACAGCCATGAAAAAGAAGGAACTCTTACTTTTGTGTAATAGTTAAAGAAGAATTATCTACACGATAATATCTGCCGAGAGCTAACACAAACCTTCTGCTAAAGTAGAACTAGAATCTTAGATGCTAAAAGAGCCAATAAAAGAGTCGCAGAATTTAGGTAAATGTCATGAAAAAGAGCCAAGAAGATGCTTACTTTTAGAAATATATATATTTGCTTGATAGATGGTCATAAAATCAGCTTGACTAGAATCTCAGCAACCTCCCACCGCTTCAACGGGCACCGCCTTTCCTCAAGAACTAGGATGTTGCCCAGGCCGCGTGGCTCGGTGATTGAGCGTCGACCCATGAACCTGGAGGTCACGAGCCTCGACCCATGAACCTGGAGGTCACGGTTCAATTCCCGGCCGATCCCCAGCAGGGGCCGAGCAGGAGGCAGCCGGTCCATGACTCTCTCATCATTGATGGTTCTCTCTGTCCCTCTCCCTTCCTCTCTCTGAAATCAATAAAAACATACTTTTAAAAAATAAATAAATAAGGATATCAAAGGAGAAAAAAGACAAAAAATAAAAGAAAACGTGTATTTTAAGAGATTTCAGTAAGATAGGTCCGTAAGTCAACGCCACGCCCCCGCCGTGAAAACCTCGGGCCGTCAGCGCTGAAACGTGCACTTGACAAGCGCCAGCAGCCTGAAGGCCGCGCAGCTCAGCTTCTCATGTAGCCAGACAGATGTTTCATTTAACTCTCTTCATGCTATAGATTAGGATTATATTTTTTCTTTTCCTATTTTGTTTTTTTGGGGTTTTTTTTGAAAAGAGAAGGGGGAAGAATTTCCTGACATGCTACTAATATCATCCCACACTGTGGGCCAGATGGCAAGAAACACAAGGGCCGCCGCTTGGCGTGTGTGCTGTGCCGCGGGGAAGGGATCCTCCTTCAGAACGAGCTTCGACTTCATCTAAACACGAGTCAGTGAGTAAACCAGGACCGGCCAAACTTTAAAAAGTTCTCAGAGTAAGTGCTTTAAAACGAAATGCATCTGGACGAAGGGCCTTGGAGTATCCGGACCTGCCACGTCCAGGAGGGGCAGAGCGTAGGACTCCAACGGCTGCTCCAGCGGAGGGCCCTTGACCAGGATATTTTGGGGGAGACCTTGCATGCTGTGTATCGGTCACACTTTTGTTAAGATTTTTGGCATGCTTTGCCTTCTGCTTTTAGCGTTGTTTGCATCATTTGAATTGAGGATCGCGACACAAAGTAAAAAGCAGACAGTAATTGAACAATCTTACAACATGCACTGCCAACAGAGAATTACGAATACTAATCGTCTATCTTATTTCCTCAAAAATCTTCCTCTTTGAGGAATAAATATTTAAATGATGTTGCAGTTCCTCACCAATCGTATTATCCCTTTCTCCCTGGGAACGAGCCATTATTCCAAAGTTAGGGTGTTTTATTCTAGGTTATGCGTCACTCCAACCTATTTTTTAAAAATGTGTCCACAAATAACTTATAGTACTATTTTGCATGGTTTAAAAAGCTCGCTAAGTAGTATTTCTATTGTAGTCACCCTTCGGCAATGTGTTTTATACATGATACTTTAAATTTATTAATGTTTTAACCTGTATAGAATGTTCAATAGTACGCATATAGTCAACTATATCATGCCTTGCCAAATTGCTCTCCAAATTATTTCTCAAATTTAAATTTCAAACAACATATCTGAGTTTATATTTCCTCACACCTTCGTCACCATTTATTGTTAAACATTAAAATTTTTGCATATCTTTTGAGTATGAATTTTTTTCTCTGTTGTTTTTTGTTTTGTCTATATTTTTTATTTTTAATATGTCTTTATTGATTTCAGAGAGAGGAAGGGAGAGGGAGAGAGAGAAACATCAATGATGAGACAGTCATTGATGGGCTGCGTTCTGCGCTCCCCCGACTGGGGATCGAGCCTGAAACCCGGGCCTGTGCCCTGACCGGGAATCAAGCCTCGATCTCCTGGATCCTAGGCCGATGCTCAATGGCTGAGCCACGCCTGGCCGGGCCCTCTATTGTTTTAAGTGGTTTCAAAAGGTGAGTAGGTTTTGACAGCAGAACTCGATGTTATTCTTGCTCACCTTTCTCAACGACATAAAGAAAAATACCCCCCAAAACTATCTGTGGATCCAACACATTTGTCACCTCTATCAATTATGTAGTTTCCTACAACTTTCAGATACACACTTACAATACCTCGAGGATTGTTCTTTATTGTCTTGATACTGTTCTTTGTTGAAACTGTTAGAAACATAATGGGGAAACTTTATTATGTAGAAACTATGTATCATTGATAACAAAAATCAACTATTTGCTGTACAGTTGTAAGACAAGCTTCTCACACCTCTTTATATCAGCTAAGAGATTACATTATCTCAATTACTCAATGAGATAATGGGCTATTTTCAGATGTTAATGAATAGAGTAATCTTAATAACGATTACTAAATTCCTATATTTGTAGAAGAAAATGATTCATAAATACATGTGTATTATTACTAACATATGCTTCAGTCTTCTTCTATTGTAAAAATCTAGTAATTTTCACTAGAACCACTCTCTGAAATCAAGGACTGTAGAAAAATAAGGAAAGCCATTTACTTCTTTGCATTCTAAAGGCAAGTGTATCTACCTATTACCATTTTTAATAACCTGACACAATGACAATGGAATGGAAGGTTGTCACAGTGGAATAGTACCTGGCTGAGAAATTAATACTGAGGTAAAGCAAAGGCATTTATCAAAACTATGTGTCGAAGGGAAAGGGAAATGGTGATTTTTCCTAAGTGAGAGAGATTGATCCTGTGATAATGTTCTATTAAAATGACTTTATTTCTGTTGACTGATTTTGACATAATTATTTTTTTAAATAGAACCTGATGTGCTGTGGTCCAGTTCCTTTCTCAGGGGTTTATTTACACTGTGCTCTTCCCGTTAGCACCGTTATGTGCAGTTTTCTGAAGATCATGGTTATGTTCGGTTCATTTTCCCTACATTTTCCTTTGCTAAGGGAATACTCGCGGGCCTTATCAATGAGGTAAAAATTAGATTTTATTTTTTAAATGCTATAACAAAACTAACATTGTCCCAATAAATCTCGACCTAAGTTCTGTTTTATATGCTTCACACACACACACACACACAGGTATTTCTAGAATTACAATTCTAATCTGTGACATTTGACTATTAAACCACACAAAAGGGCAAGATGGATACTTGGTCAATAATATTAATTGATAATGACCCTTTGAAAAAGCCATTGGGCTTGCTCGAAGAGACAAAACTGTCAGCAGTCCCTAGCGTGTGTGAACTGAGCCTGACGCGAGGGAGACACGGGCCAGCGCAGGCGGAGCCCATCGCTGCGGGCCCGGCGGTTTTCGGGGCCCCGTAAGGCGTTTTCCTTCCTCTGTACCCTGGTGTTTTATATCTTGAGCCTCGAACGCTGCCCACCTCCTGCGTAAAATTTGCACAAGTCTTGAGAGATTGTGGAATATCCGAGGAAATAATTTTTCAGTCGATTGAGTCCTTAATGGGAAAAGCTCTCTGAATGCTGTCTCACAAATTAGAAGATCCCCTGCTTTCTAAATAGTTCAATTGAAACCAGCTTTGTATTTATCCTTCAGGTCATTCAGGCTGAAATGTTAACTCTCACGTCCAAAAGTCAGACTTTTAAAGGTAAAATGTCAAGTCCTTTTAGGGTTCAGCTGACCTTTGAAGCCAGATGAGGGATTTGAAGCATTACACACGGGTTTCTACATTTTATATCCCCATGTTTAACAAGTGATCAAATGTAATTCCCGGGAATACTGTTTTTACAAGCTTGACATTTGGGGGCTGAGAGGTGGCTGTCTAACTCTTTTTACATAAATTTACTGGTGGAGGAATACTTAGGTTTCCCCCATTCCGTTTCTTTCTTCTTTTTTTTTAAAAAAAAAATATATATATGTTTTATTGATTTCAGAGAGAGGAAGGGAGAGAGAGAGAGAGAGAAACATCAATGATGAGAGTCGCTGATCGGCCGCCTCCTGCACGCCCCCTGCTGGGGATCGAGCCCGAAACCCGAGCACCTGCCCCGACCGGGAATCGAACCCTGACCTCCTGGCTCATGGTCGATGCTCAACCGCTGAGCCACACCAGCTGGGCCCCGTCTCCATTTCTTTGAAGAAACTTTTTATGTTTTACAGTATGAGGGACAATAACAGTGTCTTAAAATAGTCACTAAAAGATGCAAAACAACCAAGTCTTTACATCTCTTTAACTCAACACCTCCCTCAGGGATAACACACACTTCATACATCCTTTGTGTGGGTGATGGTGGTGATAACATCTGTGCACATCCCAGACGGCAAGTTTCTTGAGGCTTTGCTTATTGCCTTGTGTTCCCCACAGGGTTTTGGCCCGTGAGTAGTTCGTAGTATTAAATTCTGTTGTTCGTTTGCCATTGTTGCTCTTCTATACTTGTTCCCAACCTCCGCTGAGCATTAGACTCATATGGAAAGATGTTTTCTAAACACACAACAAATTTAGCTCAGGCTGAGCTAAATCAGAGTCTCTAGGGATGGGGCCCAGACATCGGTGGTTTTTAAATGGCTCCAGGTAATTCTCACGTGTGGCCAAGGTTGTGCACCGCCCAGTGAAGCTCTAAGAGCTATGTAGTCATAGATATTTATACATATTATTGGAAATAATTTAATTGTGAAAACAAGGAGTAGGAGGATTTGAGAAACTTGACCTTGTGGTTTGAGTCGATAGGTCATAAAGTCCCCTGGATTTCTGCTGGGACTACCAAGGCGCACCTTAAAAATCATTTTCAAATGGGCCGTTCATAGTCTGTTAAATGGAAAACATTCAGATGCTAGAGTTTAAAACAGGAGCACTTTTGACCTGTGTCTTGAATAACGAATATGAATGCCCGGGTAACAGAGAGAAAAGCTGTTTTAAGGTTGAGGGGCACGGCCTGAGCAAAGGCGTTTAGAAGTACGGTGGGGGACAAATGGAAAGACAGCCACCCACCTCTTAGCAATAGCACCTGCCCCCAGGCGAGGCTACATGGAGACAGATGAGGTGAGAAGTCCACACTGTTTAGCACAAAGCAAACACTGTCAACTTGTCCCATATTTACCAATATTATCATTATTGCTGCTATTATTGATGTTACCACGATTACTATTACTAATAGTTCAATCTACTTGGATGTAAAAGGAAATTACGAGGGAGAGATAACATATTGATAATACCGGCGGCTTCACTGAGCACACAACACATTTTTCTGAATAAACAGAATGGCATTAATTTGCGGTAATCATAGCAAATATCAACTTATGTTTCAAGGTTGATATTTTAAATTTTTTTCTTTTCTTTCGACCCCACTGCATCTCTCTGTTTGGAGGCATTTTTAGTCTATTAGCACTTTCGTAAAACAAACAAAAAAATGTGGCTCGGAGCAGGCGAGGCATAAGTTTTAAAGTGACCAAGATAGAGCAAAACTTGAATAAACCTAGAAATGTGACAGGGTTTTTCCCTAATATTTTCCAGCCTTCGGGAGGACTGAGCATAAATGGAAAACGTTCAGGCTGTTTAAGAATATTCCTGAAGTATCCAGAAATCTAGCAAAGGGGAAGGAATAATCCCTCCCCCAAATCCAACGTGAGTAATTTTGTGTCATTTAGATGGAAAGAAACTGCTTATTTAATGTCACATTTTAATGTCTTAGTTTGGTGAGACTTATTAAGAAATAGAAAAAAGACAATGTTGTTTATTTCAATTTATAACCACAACTTAAGTAGGGTCAAGATGCTCATTCTTTCTGAAAAGCAATTCTTCAATCTATAAAATACAGCCATTCTCTCCCTCAAATATAGAAGTAGCATGAATTTTAATTAAGTAAAATTAGATAAAATACCATGAGGTCCATAAATGAAAAGTTTTCATAGCACCAATAATTATTTTTTTATTATTATGACCGCCCTGGAAGACCTAAGAGGGTTAACACGTCCCACTCCTCCCCAGTAATTGGCTCGGCCACGCTGGCACCGCGGGGAAGCTGCAGCCGCTGGGAGCCCTGCTTCACTCTCCTCTTTGTTTTTTCACTTCTTGTGTCTTTAAGTTCTAGTCCACGCAGTCCCTGCTGCTGGAGGCTGGAGTTTAGCATTAAGAATTAAGATTTCATTGTCTCTCTCTTTTTAATTAATGTCTTATTTCACTTATTATGGATAATAATTTTTTTTAGAGAACAAAGAGATGGAATTAAATTACATTTATGAAATTTGCTGGAACACAGATGATGCTGGTGGTTACTCAGCTGGGCGGGGCTGTCCTCAGACGGGGCAGAAGGAAGAGCCGAGTGAGCCAGGCGTGTGAGCCTGGGTGACTCCATGTGGAGGGACGCTGTGGGGTCTGTGTCCTCTGAGTCGTCGTGGGAGCCAGAATCTGAATTCATTCCCTTCTTCTTATTTTTTTTTAATATGTCTTTATTGATTTCAGAAAGAGGGAGGAAAAGGGAGAGGGAGAGAAACATCAATGACGAGAGTCATTGATCGGCTGCCTCCTGCAGGCCCCCGACTGGGGATTGAGCCCTCAACCTGGGCCTGTGCCCTGACCGGGACTCGAACCCAGATCGCCCGGATCCTAGGCCGACGCTCAACCGCCGAGCCACACCCGGCTGGCTGGC
Organism: Miniopterus natalensis; assembly: GCF_054644295.1. Taxonomy (NCBI): domain Eukaryota; kingdom Metazoa; phylum Chordata; class Mammalia; order Chiroptera; family Miniopteridae; genus Miniopterus; species Miniopterus natalensis. The sequence goes on from NC_142096.1 coordinate 3,364,399, forward strand.
TTCCCTTCTTGACAGTGAGATTTTCCTGAAAATGTAGATGCCACTTCATTGAATAAATTTTTAAACTAATGTTGTTCTTTTGAGATATTTCTAACTTTAAGAAATTTGTAGGCCAAAAAGGGGAACCAAAAAAATAGAGGTTTCAGGAAAAGCGGCACATCGAACTGATCAGAATGTATGATTTAAAAAAATAGATGCACTGATTGTTTTCTGATGAACTTTAAGGACAGATGAGCCCTGGCCGGTTTGGCTCGGCGGTCAGGGCGTCGGCCTGGGACTGAAGGGTCCCGGGTTTGGCTCCAGCCAAGGGCCGGCACCGTCCCCGCGTGGGGGAGGCAACGATTGGCGTGTGCCTCTCACATCGATGCTTCTCTCTCTCCCTTCCACTCTCTCTGAAAAGCAATGGAAAAATATCCCCCGGTGAGGGTTAAAGACAACGACAGAAAGAAACAACAAAAAAGAAGTGTTTAAAAAATAGTAATACAGACATACGAACGGCAGTTACATACAATGAATTTTATATTCAGTATTAGGCTCAGAATCCCTCTCTTTCTCTGTCTCTCTCCCCCCACCCCCACCCCCGCCCAGACCGCCCCCCATCGCGTCCCACCCCGCCGCTGACCCTCAACCCTGCGTGTAGAAGAGAAAACGGTTTTCCCCCGAACCGTATGTACAGCTGTTAAAAATGTCCTGTGAATCTACAGTCAAATGCTGATGCCACCGAAACAATTTACGCCTCGCAAGGGCCGGTGAGACGGGGTGAACATTAAAATAAAGCAAAGAAAACGTTACGAAAAGAACCGAGTGACTCTAACCGGCCCCGAAGAGAACTTCAGTGCCGCAGGAATGTGACTGTCTAGGAGCAAGTGTGCCGAGCACGGCCACCCGTGAATCACGCAGTGAGAGCCGCAGCTCCTGGGAGTGACGGGCCTGATTAGCGCGTCTCTGCCCCGCCCGATTTGCCATCAGATTTTCCAGGGTAACCGAGGGCAAAGGCGGGGGTCAACCTCCCGAGATGGCGGCCCCCCTTCCTCTGGGTCGCCTTGGAAAGGGCTCGGTGTCCCTTCTTACAAAGGCTGCTGCCCAACTGCTCAGAAGGTGTTAGCTATAGAGACGAACGTGTGACAGAGAGAGACCACGTAACACACGTTCCATCAGAGCACAAACAGAGGTGCCCGAGGTCCCAGGCGCTAGGGGGAAAGGTCACGAGTGGCCCTGATTTCGAGGCAGCGTAGCCTGCACAGGGGAGAGCACGGAGCCCGGGAGCGTTCGCGGCCCGAGGCAAACCCAAACCTCAGCAGCTCCAGATGCCAGGGCCGGCTCATTCAAGCTCTGGGAAGACGTAAGCCTGGCTCTCAGGTTTGGTCACGAAATTATAGTTCTAAATATTCCAGTTAGCACAGCTGCCGTTTTCTGGTTTCCACATATTCGGGGAAAGAAACCCCAGGGATTCGGCTAATCCAGGACTTCCACCTGCGTCGCCATCAATGGGACTAGCTCTGCGACCTTGGCCGGGTCCTTTCACTCTCCTAAGCTTTCAAGTGATGATGCTATTAGATGCTGCAAAGATAATGTCTGTCTCTATTATGATTAAAAATTTCTTTTCCTATGTAACCCAACACTTTGGATATGAGAACTTACAAGAATGCTTGATAAAGCTAAATGTTTCTTTAAGATTAATGAAAAAAAAAAATCTGCACTGCTGCATCTGGAAACTTGAGTGCCAAGGGGTAAGTGGTATGTAATAATTAATAAAAAGTGGTTGTGGAGCATTTTGCAAATATAAGATGTCAGATGATTTATAAATATTTAAATAGTTATTAAATTTAATGTTTCTATTACACAGATACCATTTGGATTTTCTCTGCTACTCTTGCTTCAGAGTGCTTTCCTGATATTAATTATGTGACCGTGGGTAGTATTGCTGTTCAACGTATGGTTTCTTACGGGGAACACGCCCAGTAAAGAGCAGGAGACATGGGGGCCAATAGTTAGTTGTCTGGCTTCACTCCTGGGAGGCGATAGTCTTCCCTGTGACCATGTGCTGGGAATTCAAGTCAGTGACGAGCCTGGTTCATGACTGACCTTTTCTCTGGGATCTGGTGTTGACTTTGCTCCTTCTGGTCTTGGTCACTCGATTAAAAACTCCTCCAAGTCACACGTCGTTTCATTCATTTTTTTTATTCCTCCAAAGTTTCGTAGTCTGAGGTCTACTTGGCTGCTGGGAAAACAAACAAAATCACTGGCTAGACCTTGAGGGTTTGGCTAACAGGTCTCTGTGGCCTCCCCTCAGAGCTCAGGTGACCCTCACTCCCTCAGACGGAGGCGTGATTGTCCCCTGAGGGGTGAAGAACCCGAGGCCGGGCAGGCTGCCGGGAGCACGGAAGGCCCGCCTGGAGCGTGATGACGGGACCCGCCCGAGTCACCGCCAGGTGCCCCTCTTTTCTCGCTGCCCGAGACCCTCTCCGCCGAAACTTGTCAGTTCATAAGAGAGTGGAGTCGTCTGGGACAGGAACTTGTACGGAGCTCTTATAGTCCTTTAAAAATTATTGGTAACTGAGGGCTAGAGGAGGCTTCGGGAGAAGGACAAAGAAGAAGAGTGTCGCACAGGAGAGGCCGGAAAAGCGAGAGAACGTTCGAGTGGTGGCAAAGCTGCAATTACTTCTTCGTAGACGGGCGACAGACCCGCGCTGGCCGGTGGTGCAGGGCGGCAGCCGGGACAGGGGAGGCAGGCTCTGGAGCGGAATTTGCCCGAGTCCCGCTGGGCCCAGCCGTGGAGGTGAGAAGGGGCCTGCGGGCCGCCCGGGAAGGCCCAGGAGAGAGTAATTGGCTTTGCTGAGAAGAGAAGGGGCCAGGCGGGCTGCAGGTGGCCCGGAGGTAAGCAGAAGGCGGGTGCTGGGAGGCCCGATTGGAAGAGGGTAATAGGAGCACGTGGCTGTTGGCAATTAGAAAGTAAAGGTAAAATATGATTCTGCGGCTAATTTCGTATCCGAGCGGAATTATGCTGTGATTAGGCTAATCGAGTGGCCCTGGAAATCTGAAGGCACCGCATTGGAGGCTCAGTCTCGAGCAAGCGGCTGAGCAGGAGCAGCCAAGCATCCCTATCTCCACCGCCCGGCCCAGGAGACCGGCTGGCGCAGAGACCAGCGTGGGGGCAGCCGGAGCGGGGAGAGGCTTCGAGGCAGACAGGCACACGGGAAGAGGGCTCTCGCTTCGGGGCCCAGCCACAAAGGGCTCTTAGTCGGCTGGAAATGTGTGCCTTTGAATGTGCCAAACCCAGAGGCTTTTAAGAGAGTCTGCAAATGATTCTTCTGCACCGACCGACGCCTCGCCCCGCAGGAACCCTGCACCCATTAGACAGCTGCCCAGAGGGACAGGCTGGGAACAGGTGCCCTCTGGGTGCGAAGCCCTGCGTCTCAAACCAAGAAGGCCCTGCCGGGAACCTCTCTGACTAGGGTCGGCCTCCACGCCAACGGCAGTGAGAGAGAGAGGAGAGGGTTCAGCGGTGCAGAGAGACGGGTGTCTGGGGTACACGGAAATGGTCCAGCCCGAGGGAAGAAACAGATATGCTCTTCTGTCCTTTGGCACCGTTGGAGTCTCTTTACCCCCTAACTCCTGCCACCTCTCTCCTCTGCACTGTTCACACTGGGACCTGGATTAAAGGCTGCTTTACATCTGCTGTGCGTCCTAATTTCCCAAGAGTCTATGAATTAATTTACAACAAAGGAGCTCTCCTTTAATTTCCATCGAAGGTGACGGGTGGTGTCACTCAGCAGCTAGTGACATGTGGGCTGGCAATAGCAAGGTCTTGCCTCCTGAAATAATCTGTGAACAATCCATATTTAACTGCTGTTTCTATTCAAATTAATTCCAGTATTGAAATTAATATCTGCAGAGCATCTGAATTCTTAAAGTACCATGTAACCCAAGGGTCACCTGGTAGAAGAAATCACTGTATTTTCTTTGAAACAAAAACTATTTAGGTAGTACTTCAAGTAAGACTAAAATATACAAACCACACCCCACCTGTAGGGAGGACCTCGGCGTCCTGAAGCTTACGTAACGATAGCTGGCTTCTCGGCCCCCGTCTGCCGACACTGCCCCTCGCTTTTCGAATCCACGCAGGGAGGGCACCAGGCTCTTCTTTCCCTGAGGTGCTGCTACTTGCTTTATTTGGAAATGCCCGAGTGACACCTACGAAACAAACAAGAATGAATTTCTTCTACTTTCACATCTCAAGAAAACTGGCCCTGTTGTTTTTTTTAAGTTAGAGGGTCTGATGTTTGGTTCAGATTTCTTTACTTCAGATTCATTTACTGGCAACAGAGATGCACAATATACAAGGACCATACTCAGGCTCCGGAATTGTCTTGGCAGGGAACTAGATCTTGAGTCCTTATGTCTGATGCTGATTTTTACTTTACTGATTCTGCAGCTTCACTGAGAAGAAAGCTGATTTGGTTCATTGAAGAGGCCAAGTTGTTGGGCAAATGCTTATTGAACAAATGAGTGAATGAACTAAGGATAGCAATGTGTGCTTATAATAAATGTTAAAATAATACAAATTAAAATGAGTACTATTCTACCTGTCTTCTTTCTATCCTATAGAAGTAATAGTTGTAACAGTTATCATTTTTTTGATGTATGGACATTCTTCCAGACGATAGATAGATGATAGATAGATAGATGGATAGATAGATAGATAGATAGATAGATAGATAGATAGATAGATAGATAGATAGATAGATAGATATACATGTGTGTCTGTGTATGTGTTCTTTCATGGTAAGGATTATATATAAATTCAATTTTAAGTCCCCAGAATCTAGTCCAATTCATTGAACTTAGTGGAATTTGACTAAATGATCATTGATTAACTATATCATTCAGGAAAGAAAGACATCTCATGGACACTGTTTAATTGCTCAGGACCCTCTTTTGAAGGCTCTGAGGTTTTTTTTCCCATTAGTCTTGAAAATACATCTCTTGACTCTCTCAACCGACACATTAAAGGTTGGTAAACTCATTTCTGTAATTTCCTTTCTTAGCAACAGGAGAATGTTGACATGTCTGCATAGCTTAATGTTGTTTCCTCAGTATCTCCTGGAGCATAGCAGGTTGTTCAATTTGTTTTTAAAGAAGCAATAAACAAACTTTTTTAAAAAGTCCATGATAGATGTAGCCACTGTCCCAGGATTCAGACAAACAAGGCAGCCCCAGAACACTGAACCAGAAACGACAAGAACAATGGCCCTATAAGACCTTTCTTACGATCACCTATAAATCAACACACGTTACTTACAGAAAACTAAGAGATCTCTACCATAACATTTCTTTTAATAAAATAGCTATAAAATTCAAACCCTCAAAATGAGTAAAGGTGTCAGAGAGAGAGCAGGCAATCTTACTAGATCCTGCTCTTAGTTGAATTTATCAACCTGGGCAATGATTTTTTTTTTTAATATATCTTTATTGATTTCAGAGAGAGGAAAGGAGATGGGGAGAGAGAGAGACAGAAACATCCATGATGAGAGTCATCGATCGGCTGCCTCCTGCGCGCCCCCAACCAGGGATCAACCCCCAACTCCGGCATGTGCCCTGACCGGGAACCGAACCATGGCCTCCTGGTTCATAGGTTGATGCTCAACTGCTGAGCCACACCGCTCGGGCTGGATTTAAATTTGCTGCTGCATTTATTGAATATAAAAGTGAGAGGTGTTCTACTAGTCTTTTTTTCCTTTAAAAATCACTTCCACTGTCTAATGGTAATGTGAAGACATGTGACATGTTTTCAACTCCATTTAGATTTTTTTGTTCCTGACAAAAATAGGAAACTCGTTGATGCCCAAAAATATATCCCTGTGATTCAGGTAATAGCATCTGGGATAAGGCGGTGTGTGAATTTCAAACTCTTGGCAGCGGTAAAGACAATGGTCCCTCTATCCCAATGGGAATGTAAAAAGTATGAGTGAATGGAAACGTTCTGATGTTTAGGTTGTTACTAGAGGTCAAGTGGACTTCAAGCTATGTGACAATTTCTTACTGGGTGTTTTAATAGAATTTCATTTCTCTCAAGGATAAATAATTTTGCATCTTGTATTATTTTCAGATGAGGGACACTCATTTGAATTAATATCGAGATGCATCCCACGCAGAATTGTTAAGCATCATGAATCTGCCACCTTAGCCACATACTTCAGTACCTCCAGGCTCTTGCTGTAGCTTTTATGATCAGGATTCAAATAAATTGGTTCCTTTTCCTTGGTGGTTTCTTTAATTACTTTGTTATTATCGAAGGAACTGGTTTAATTTAGATGAACACTGTGTTCCTGCTACTACTTTCCAGAGAAAATACAGACTCAGAACGCGCTGCTTTGTAGTTCAAGTGTGTTTCTCGGCATGGGGGGTGCCAGAGCCTGGAGGTTCAATGGCTCCTTCCTATTGCACAGAAAGCAAATCCAACCCATCTTGAGAAATCAGCGACTTCCCTAAATTCCTATGCATTTCACTAGATACAAAGAATAAATGGTAAATATATAAAGTAATGATTTGCTTTAAGGAAATCTGACAAGCATTTCTTTCAAGCCAAGCAACCCAGCAAGCCTACATCTTTCTTTCCTCCCTGCTACCTTTTTTGAAGGTACATTTTAAAACCAATTGTGGGCTGAAGTCACTATGAGTAATTGAACTTCCCCCCACAACCTCCCAGACACAGACATTACAGAAAGTCTTGATAAACTTATCTGAAACTAAGATGTTTGCAAAGGTGTAAGATTCCTTCTCTTCTCTTCTTTTTAGCTTCCACCCAATGAAAGTATAGAGTAAATTTCAAAGGAATATACATATATACATATATACATATACATATACATATACATATACATATACATATACATATACATATACATATACATATACATATACATATACATATACATATACATATACATTAGGATGCCAAAAAGTATTTTAGAGACAACATGAAAATATAAAATTGTATTTTATTTCTTAAAATAGTTTTTGACCCCAGCCCCGTCTCTTTGAAGCCACGTATGAGAAACACAAGTTTGATCTTTGGAAACCCTCTCGTTTGGGCTATCTACTGAGCCCGCACAGAAACCAGGCCATGTCTCCTGTTGCGAGTAGAATAGACAACAGACGTGCACATCTGCTGGGGCCGAGCCAGAAATGGAGCAGTTGGGGGAAGACTTTGCCTGTGAACTTTCATTCATTTTACCTTTCACCTGAGAATTTACATTTTGGTCATATAATGGAGTCTTCTTTTCCTAATGTGCAAACAATTAAAACATGATCCTTTGCCAGAGGTGGCAATACAACCCATGGCCCCAAGAGCATACACGGGGCTATTGAAGAGGAGAAACGTTGTCACGGGTCTTAGCTCCTTTGAACCTCAGTTGTCTCACCTATAAAATGGGAATACAAACAGTGCCTACCTCTTTGGATACCACTGTGGGAATTCAATGTGAAAAAGCGCAGGAAGCCCAGCCAGAGTGGCTCAGTGGTGGAGCGTAGACCTAGGATCCAGGAGGTCACAGTTCAATTCCCGGTCAGGGCACAGGCCCGGGTGGGGGGCACGACCCCCAGCAGGGAGCATGCAGGAGGCAGCCGATCAATGACTCTCTCATTGATGTTTCTCTCTCTCTCTCTCTCCCTTCCTCTCTATGAAAAGAATAAAAATATATAGGAAGGAAGGAAGGAAGGAAGGAAGGAAGGAAGGAAGGAAGGAAGGAAGGAAGGAAGGAAGGAAGGAAGGAAGGAAGGAAGGAAGGCCCAGGAAAAGCCCAGCATGGGCCCTGGCATACACCTGCTAACTAGCAGCATCATCACTAAGGGAGGCTCAGAGAAGCCCTGTGTGCTCCTGAAGCAAACTCTCTGCTCTTACCCTGGACACTCATTCCCCTGGGCAGTAGTTCTCAAAATTCGCTTCTCGGACTACCTGCTTCTAGGGTGCTTGTAAAAGCGTAAATTCCTGGGCTTCACCCCGACACCAGAACCTGTGCTTGGCTTGCTTGCTTCTGCCAGAAAGAAAAGATCTTACCCCCCCCCCCGTGTTTCCTCTCCATCTTCTGCCAGGTGGCTCTAGGTACCCCGTGTCTTGCCTCCCCTCCCCTGGGAAGTCCTGCCAGCCCTTCTCCTCTAGCTCGAGGCACTTCTCTGGGGGAAATGGAAATGCAGGCCTGGGAGCCGGCAGGTGTGTCTACTGGAAGGGGAAACTGCCACGGTGTGTTAAGGCAAAACGCAAATTGCAGTCAGGAGGCGGCCTTCTGAAATCACACGCACCTCGATTAAACGCTGGCTCCCCCGCCGCCCCCGAGTTTTTCTGCCCCCTTTTGTCCCTGACCCGCTTCCTTCCTCCGCTTCTGCACTCCTGCACCAGCGGCGCCTGCGAGGGCTCCCATCAAGCGCGGGGCACTGTGGGGGCACCGGCCTCAGGCTCCCGGGCTCCTGGTGGGCTCACGCATTCCTCTGTCCCTGTCCCTCTCCTACGGGGCAAGTCCCCTATGGACAGCTGCTGTCTGCTGGACGTCTGAGGTTTCCCGCGTGTCCTTCAGTGCTGAGCATCGGCCTCGGAAGTCGGTGTTCTGGAAACATCTGCTGAGTGGGGAGGTGCCTCCCTGGGGCCACACTTCAAGCTGTCCTTGCAGAGTGAGAAAGGGAGGTCTGGACGGCTCCTGATTCACTGTAGCGACACGCACTCAGCAGGACAACCAGATATTAGATGCCCCCCACAGGAGGAAGTAGAAAATCCACAGTCACCCCCAAAATAGTTTTGCTTAAAAAAATTAAGCCATCAGTCAAATTCAGAGAGTGGGATGAGCTGCTGGGTAGGGGAAGAGACGATGGCAGAGGAAAGAGTGGTGGGGGCATCGTTACCAAGCAAAGGGGGCTTTGGAGACCCGCTGCCCGCAGTGTGTGGGACTTGAAGACAACCAGGGAAACTGGAGCGTGAACGGGAGTTTCAATGGAGTAATTGCTATTAAACTTTTAGGTGTGAAAATAACACAGTAGCTATATTTTATAGGCTCGATTCCATTAGATACATATGCTAAAATATTTATAGGCTAACTGGGTTACCGAGCTTTAGAATATTCCAAGAAAAGCTATGGGGTGGGGCGCAGGGAGGTGAAACATGAGTGCAAAGTGTTGATAACTGTAGAAGCCAGATGATGGGTGCATGGAAGTTAATTATGCTAATTTTTCTGCTAATGTATGTGTTTAAATAATACAAACTTAAAAAATATTTAGGCAAAAAAAATAATTTGTACTCACTCACCTCTTCAATATAATGAGGAAAGAGATGTGTGCTGTCGATATAAAAGGCCTTGCTTTCAAGGCAGAATTTTTTTAAAGCTACCAGTTGGAATGTTTAAAATTTATTATTTCTGTATATGTTGATAAGCTGACTTGTTTCACAAAGGGCTTGAGGAGGAAGTTGGGAGAACAGGTAGAGCTGCTACAGAAAACACTGTTTATGAATGTGTTCACCCAGGTCCCGCAGGGGAAGCTGCAGCACCCGGGGTCTCCGGCCGCGCGTGCGAAGAGGAGGTCATCTAAGGGACCCTCTCACCTGAGTGACGTCCCCTGTCAATCAGGCGGGAGCTTTAAGCTGTGCCCTGAAGGCCGGCGGACTGTGTCGGAGCCGAGGGCGAAACAGCCAGGGTCACCTGCCCTCCAGGTGAGGCCTTTTCTTTCAGGCAGAAGCAAGTCAAGTCCAGGTATGAAAGCTCTGATTGACGGACGAAAAATTTATTCCATTGCTATTTGCAAAAAGTGTTTGAAGCCGTATCGTGAAAATGTATTCTCGGGGCCTCCTGCCAGAAACCTGGGGTGGGGTTGTCGGGGGGTAGGCAGGCTCCGTGGCCACAGGAATGCCTGAGCTATGGAGACATAACTGGAAAACCAAGATCTTTATATGTCCTTCAGAGGAACAGCAAATGCCTCCAACACGGAGAGTTGCGGCAAAGTCGAGCTGTTTTGTAAAGGACCAGAATCTAAACTTTATTAATTCCCCCCAAATCCAAGCAGACAGCTCCAAGCAGCTACTGTATGATTACAAGCCGTTTGAAATCGCCATTCACGACCATGCTGACCCCAAAAAGTGGCAGCTTCAATACGGTTCAATTTAAAAGTTCCGTCGTCGGATGAATTGTGGGGTGGCACTTAGAAGAGGGGGAGAAACAGAAGAAAAGACACAAAGAAAACAGAGGCGAAAATGACTGACAGTGAGATAGAAATAAGTCAGAATTTTTCTTTGTTAGTTTTGAGGCTGAGAAGCCGGTAATATCATGAAATTATTCACAGAAATCAGAGAAGCAGCCAGGACCAGGATGGGGGGGGTAATAAATTAATCACAAGCACGTTGGTTTTGAGATGAGCGCCAAAGCCTTAGATAGAAATGTCCATTAGGCAGTAGGAGAGATAAAAGGTAATAACTGGAAAACAAGATCGGAGCCTGAAACAAAGCCAGCTGCCAAGGCTGGAGCTAGTTTCCTACAGCGAGTAGGTATGTTCCCCAAAGGAAAGCTCTGGAGAAGGAACAGAAGCTAAGCACGAAAACCGACAGGCTGCGGGAGGAACTGAGAGGATGCGAAGGTGATTCAGGGCAGGCAGGGGCGACGTGTCATCACCGCCATCGAAACGGCCTTAGCCCCGGCCCGTGCGGCTCCGTGGTCAGAGCACCAGCCCTCAAAACCGACGGTCCAGGGCTCGATCCCTGGTCAAGGACACACACCTGGGTTGCAGGCTCGATCCCCGGGCCCCGGTCAGGGCGCGTGCAGGAGGCAACCAATCCGTGTGTCTCTCTCACACCCAGATTTCTCTCCCTGTCTCTCCCCCTCTCTCTCTCGAGCTCCCCCACCCTCACTTCCACTCTCTCAAAAAAAAAAATCATTGGGAAAAAGAAACGATAGTCCATAACACGAAGTATCTGCAGCGAATCCAGGGGGGTGGGAAATGCATTTCAAGGTCAGCGATGCCCCTTCACTCCTGGTCTCATCTTCACAATTTCTATTGTTCTTGTGACATTTAAATAACATATTTAAAATACTTCAGCCATGCCACTGGGGTTGTCTAGAACCATTCTTAAAGTAAAAATATTCCCCTCTCTCTTTCTGTCTAACTTTTATATGGTCTGGGTGTTGAGTGGTATCCTTTGGTTTTTTCCTTATGAGCGTTACAGGCCCTATGGCGAGTAGCTTGGCGGCGACCTGGGTACCCGGGACCAGGTGGCCACCGCCCCTTTCCATTACCCGATGGGCCAGGAGCCTCTCTCAGCTGCACCTGGGCACAGCCATGAAGCCTCTGCCACCGCCTGAGCAGGCCCCGGGCCTTTCTTTTTAAAAAACATTTTTTAAAATTTATTTTTTACTTCCAGTGACACGTTATATTAGTTTCAGGTGTACAACTATTGATTAGATATTTACATAACTTACAGAGTGATCCCCCTGCTTCTTTCTCTCTTGGTCAAGTAGAGGCAAGAAAACAGTTTACTTATCAAATAAAGTGAGAGTGTATGGGGAAAAAAATTCCCAAACCTTTTTCTAAATAGTTTTTTTAAAAATAAAAACAAAAAACACAGGACTCCAATTGTGGTCACAGGCATGTCGGTGGAGATTCTAGGTTGCCCGGCCTTTATTTCTGATTGTTTGGTTCAGTAGCCTGCTTTGGGGCAGTCCTAGCTTAGCAGAAAAGGGATTTTACACTTGCTTGCTTAACCTGGTCCAGCATTAAAGAAATAGTAACGATAAAGTTTTTATTTAAGTTTAACTGAAAGCTGTTTAGTCTGCCAGACCAGGAGGTCACGGTTCGATTCCCAGTCAGGGCACGTGCCCAGTTGCGGGCTCGATCCCCAGTCGGGGGCGTGCAGGAGGCAGCCCATCACTGATGTTTCTCTCTCTCTCCCTTCCTCTCTCTGAAATCAATAAAAAAACATTAAAAACATCAACGTGGCTGCATAAATGAAACCGTGCGACCTTCTGTGATGCTCCCAAGACCCAGTAGTGTTATTTCCTGGCAGCAAAGGGCTGATAAAGGACACACTTTGGAAACCATACCGTTGTTGTAGAGAGAAAGCTGTGGACAAGAAATACTGAGCTGTGTGGAGGGGGGGACAGAGGAAAGAGCCTCTGGGTTTATTCCTCGGCGAGCCTGCCGCTGTATCATTTCACCCTTCCAGAGAATGAGGTGAAGGGCTCGCTCATTACCCTTTACCAAGGGAAGCTTTGAGCATTAATGTAAAATATTTGGGAAATGCCACACAAAATCTATTACAGATATACAAGATGTTCCGAGTGATTTTTCTTCGGCAGGACATATCCGAGGGAAATAGCCTCCAAGAGCAATGGGACGGTAGCTTCCAGGCACCCTTGCTGGACCAGCAGCGAAAATGGCCCCTCCCTCAGCCTCCCAGCGGCCCAGCAGGTGCTGGCGGGAGAGGAGCCGGGGCGGAGTACCTGTCTCGCCCTGGGTCAGGATTCCCATTCGTGACCTCGTTTCAAGGCAGGTCACGGGGACCCCTTTCAGCTGGGAGTATTTAGATGGAAAACCACCCTGCCTCCCTCCCAAGAGAAAAAAAATAATTAAGCTCAGTGATAAACAATGTGCTCTAATTTTAAAAATTTTTAAAAGGTGTGCCGTGTTTTTGTGCATTGTTTTATTTTTGTTTGTGGATTTTTTTTCTTTTTTGACATATTTTTGCAACTTGTCTGTGAGATTTTATAACCACGTTTGGAAACGCAGGCTCTGCGGGGGTGATGTCTTGAACGCAGCAGAGGGAAGACGATGAGAGGCGATCTACACAGAAGCAACGGGGGGGGGCACTGCAGTCAGCGGAAGGTAATTTCGGGGCTGCAGAGCTGCGCTAGGACGCGGGGTTTACCAGCCCCGTGATCTTGGGAGACGCACCGTCCTCTTTAGCAAGGACACAGACGCGCTCGGCGAGGCCCACACGGGATGCTTCCGACAGAGGCTCCCCTCTGCCACCTTCTCCCGTGGGTAAGAGGCGGGCGAGCTGAGCCTCTGAAGGACATCTGGACGACAGCAGACGCAGCCTGAAGGTTGGGTGGTGGCTTTTTAATGGACTTGTCAGCGGCCATTCTCGTTTTCAATAGAATTCCTTTCCTCCCTCACCCTTTCGCAGGTTCGTGTTTTCCCAAGGCTGTCCCAATGCTGAATAATTTACAAGGGTAGAGAAAGAAAACTGTCACTATCACAGTCCCAGGGCTCTCCGCTCACTCATCTGTCACATGGTCAAATGTCACTGGTGTCATTATTTGTGAGGGGTGAGATGAACGCCACAGAGCTACCGGCCTCCTTTATCTATTGGTAACGTACTGAACTCCAATGTTGGGGGGGTGTGGGGGGTGGTCTGTTGTTTTTTGTTTGTTTTTTAAGACCTGGTAGCCATTTCTGCAACAAATGTCCCACTTAAAGAAATCCAAATACCCGATTCCTCGTTCCACCGAACCCTGTCATCTGCATTCATCGGTTCCTTCCTGAATGGCATTTCCACCCACAGCCCCAAAATGCAAATCTAGTTAGAACGATATTCAGAAGAGGCCAGTGTTCAAAGTGCCCCTAGTCATGCTGAAAGGACCCCCTGCACACAGATGGCACTTTGCAGAGGGGAAACCAGGGCCACAGCTCTCAGAGGAACTGCCGAAGTACCGGAGCGGGGGAATCAAAATAGATCAGTGGCTGGCTATTAAATTTCACTTCCAAGTAACACGGGCATTAACATCAACTCTAGTACTTGTAGCTGGGAAAGGATTAAAGAGGGTGGTCTAGTTAGTACTCGAGTCCCCCTCACCCCGTACTCTCCCCGGTCAATCTCCCCGACAAGGCCCAGGGCCTTATTCTTGGCACTTCACTGTCTGGTTTTCTCGTTGGCTCTGTGCCGTTAGCAGACTATGAAGCATCCTATTTTTATTTGGATGCGTCAGTGTAGAGCCTGGATGTTTCCCACTGACTCCTAAACATGCTTCATGAGATTGATCTTCAGGGATCACATGCCTTCTGCGATAGAGTTACAGACAAGGAAACCCTCGTGTCTCCAAAATCATGTTGTTGATGCCACCACAGGCTGTCTACATGTTCCTAGAACGATAGTGCCTCTGTGTAGCTCGCTCGTCTTTGCTTTAACTCACGAGGCAAGTCTTCGTGTCGATTTTCGAAAGTATATGTACTGAGCATTAGATTCTGTCCAACGACCTCTCCCTGTGCAGTGATCCCTCGCATCATTGCTACAAATTGTCAGGGCCCTGGCGAAATGAAGATATTGATTTCGCCATAACTCCTTTCACCACCTCCATAGGAGGCTCTCTCTTCACATACAGAAAATGCATTAAAACCCCACGCTGTCAGGGGGTAGATGAATGCCCTCGTGTCACAGCTCTCCTGGGAAACTACATCAAACACCCAGCGTTGGAACTGGATTAGGAGTCCCCGGGACCTCTGAGCACTCCAAGATTGCCGTTCTCTCCTGTCCCGTGTGGACAACGGCTCCATTTTCAAATCAAGTCATGAAGATAGAAATGCCTGGGGACAGAAATGCAGAGTCTCCCGTGTCAGGTCACCACATGCAGAGCAGAGCGGACAGTCAGTCGTGTGGACAGGGAACCAGGCAGCGTACTCAAAACACGTAAGAAAAGGCAGGACACTGGGGAGCGTCGATACCCGAACAGGCGTTTGAAATATAACACAGTAAAAAGATGCCTGGGGAAAGAAATGATTTACCGGAGCGACCTCTCGACCCACCAGAGGCGCCATTCTCCTGGCACCCCATCCGGGGCTTCCTCGCTGATTTCAGCTCCCCGAGGCTGTCGCTTTTGTTCCTTCCCAGGTGAACCCTCGCTGCTCGCAGCATCCCTCGGAGCAGATCCTCGCTCAAGGTGCCCTGGAGCACCGCTTGCTTGGTCTGATTACCTGCTCTTGTATTCTCATTTCTAGTTTAGCATGGCAATAATTTCATTTCCCCCCCTCAGAACCCTTTAAACAGACTTGGCATTTCTGCCACCATATCGACCATTTCTCTCTACATATAAAAATAGAGAAAAGAGCTTCTCCTTCTGAAAGTGGCTATCGGAGAGAATGTCGTTCTGCCCCTATGAGCACCTGGACCAGTTTCATGACAATCCCTTTTCCTTAGGTGGGTGCAGGCTACCTGCCAGTCAACAGTTCCCTCAGTAGCAGTGAGGGGATGTGAGGGGTCCGGAAAAAGGAAAATTACTTCGACATTCCAACAATATGTCACTGTAGATACAAAAAGACAACAGACGGGCTCAGTCAAGGTAAAGCTTGACCTTGGTCAGGGAAGATGCCTGCCTAGGACGTGACTACCCACCGTGAACTGCTTTTTAGCTAAAAAGTTTTCACGTCAGACCATCCTTTGTGGTTACTTCGGGTCTGAGCTTGCAAGGCCGCCACGCGGGCCTCCCCTGAGCCTGTCAGGTTAGCATGGGGCCCCTTTTGGTCCACAGTTTCAAGCCGTCTGCTCCCCACCCCTGAAAGCACGATGTGACCTGTGGTGGCCAGTTTTCCATAATCCCTTCTCTCCCTCTTATCCTTCCCTTCCTTCCTCTTCACATCTGTGTTTGTGAAACCGCCTTAAGGTCTTTTCACGAAAGCAAAACACAGCAGCTGGGGGTTGTTTCACATACCTTCTGGCGGGTGCCTCTCCCTCCACAAACGTCCAGCTTGCACCTCCGTCCTGCCGGTGCACAGGGAACTTTCCATTTGCAGCCTTACAGGTGGACAGTCCTCTGTTGTGGGGGGGTGCATGTGTCGGGGAGAGGCACACGCACTTTGTGGGGAGCAACGTGCTCTTCGGTTTCTGGGTTTAACTACCCTCACGTGTGATAGGGAGGCAACCTTCAGTGGTTGGAGGGAACCACACCGACCTTCCTTACAGAATAGATTGGCACCTATTAGAAACAGTTGTTTGCTACAGGGAACCAGCCAACGTCTTATTTGCATCTGTGCATATCAACAACGCAATTAGGCAAACTTCTTAGAGAATTAAATTGAGGTGGTAATTAAAGAATTGTGTCGTGCATTTTAATGTGATTTTTAGAGAAGCAAATTACTCGGTATTGCTATGGTCTCCCACTTTAGAATAAAATGCCCCGGGACTCCTCAAGGAAAATTCCCAAAATTTCACTGGTCCTAGGGAACTGATAAAAACAGAAACTGCTTACTTAAGATTCATGTAGCTGCAAGGCTCACTATATTAGATTAAATTCAGTAAGAAGTGGAAATTAGATCCTCCCACCATGGAGACTCTTCTCATAGTGCTGGAATGAAGGACACACAATGAGACTTTTCCTGATGTGTTGGAGTTGGAGTTTAGGCCCCCGAAGCTGTGAAAGTTAGGCAAAGGTACTTCCACATTCGAAATAGATGCAGTAGACCAACCCCATCTTATATTTACTAAAACGTTATCAGAGCGCATAATGAATCATTAGTTCCCGTCATTCCACTCGCCCACCTATATCCAAAAGGGGAATAAAAAAGCCCTTGAGCTTGAGCAGTATGGACCTAGCAGTGGGGCATTGCCCCTTTCTCTTAGCCAAACAAGAAAGGTAGGGAGAGCCGCCTTAGGGGGTCCACCTGATGGAAGATGGACACCACCTGCTAGCCGGGCCCTGCAGTTGCCACGTGAGCCGGGAATAAGTCTGCGAGTGGCACGTGTCCGCAGAGCGCAGAGGCTGGCGCTTGTTTTCTCCCTGGTGAGTTCGCGAGGCCTGAGACTGCCTGAAACTGTTCTCAGAAGCATGAAAGCGGGGCGGCCACGGGGAGGATCCTGCACCGGTGCCGCTTGGTTTGGTGGATTGTATCTGTCACGTGGGCAAAAAGGGGCCACGTGCTAAACCTGACAAGCTCAGGGGAGGCCTGCATGGTGGCTTTGCAAACTCAGAGACCTAGAGTAACTACAAAGGATGTGCGATAGGCAGTTAGACAGACGTGAGCAGAGCAAGGACCATGGGTCAGGTACAGAGACTCACCAGGGCAGGAAGCCCCGGATGCCCAGCAAGGGGGGAAACTGGGAAAACAAGAAGCTTGTCCCCAGGGTAACCTGTCCTCCCCTGGCATATCTCTGGTCATGCGGTTCAGACCCCTGAGCGTTTCCTCCCTAAAGATAACATCTAGGCCTCAGCTGTATTTCAGCGGCAGGCCCAGAAAAGCAGCAAAACCAAACAAGTGTCACCTGGCTGCCTCAGACCAGCTGCCTTGACTAAGGAGCCCCTGTCCTGGCACCGGCCAGTCAGCGGAGACCAGGACCCTGAAAGGGCTCACCTGGAGAGCTGATGAATATCCTATTGAGACCCTCCCCTGAGACCACCCCTGCAAGAAAGAGATAAATAGGCTCAGGCCAAAGGACCTGACGCTCACACTCTCTCTCTGCGCCAGTACGATCCCCTCCCTCTCTCTTGGGGGCCCCACGAGGCCGGCAACTAGGGGAGCAATGGGCAGCAGCACCTCGTGTGGGCTTACCCCTGGACCTCTCTCAAGGCCCCCTTTTCTCTAGCTTCTCAGTGGGCTAAAGTAGCCCAGCCTAGGCTTTCTCTATTCTCTTCTGTTTCTCTGCCCTAAGTAAACTTTTCCTGTGGTTAGTAAAGCCTTATTCTCCTACACTGTCTCTTGACTGAAATCTTCAAGGAAAGAACTGAGGTCTTCTCGTAGGTCTTCTCGTTGTCTCCCCAGTAACAAAATGCTAGGTTCAGGTAGGAGGCAGGAGTGGGGGGAAATGTGAGCAAAAAGCCTTTATTGTGGCTTCCACAAGAAGGAAAATGTAGGCAGGCTTAGGATCTGTTGTAGGCAGTGAGAAACAGCACTGGGTGTTAATCAGCTGGGGTTAGACCAGACCTGGGTTCAGCAACCTCGGTTCTTAAGTTCTGGTTGGGAAAGAATCCAGAGCCAAGACCCAAACTTCAAGAGAAAACTTCTACCTCTGTAACTCTACCAAGTAATCTCTAGAAGAAACGGGCTCGGAAACAAGCCATAGAGGCCAAGCCAGGGCCCTTGGTACTTAAGAGCCCGGGAGCTAATGTTAGCGGGCCGGGGCCAGCATCCCACGCAGCTGGCCCTGAGGGCAGCTGTAGCTGGTTTTGTTGCTTTTCTGGGCCTGGAGCTGGTGTACAACTGAGGCCTAGATGTTATCTCCAAGGAGGAAAAGTCGGGGTCCAAATCACATGACTCATACTAACGGAGGGAGAGCCCCCCTGGGGACAAGGTCCTACGCTACAACTGTCCTTTGCTAGGCATCTAGCGCTTTCCACCCTGACAACCTTCTGTACCTAGCCTATCGTCCTTGCTCTGCTCAGGTCTGCTTATCAGGCTTACTAGTTCGAATAACTTCATGGGGCTCTGGGGCCTAGGGGTTGTCTATAGCTGTCTGGTACCTAAGCCCTTGGGGGGACACTAGGGCAGATAGAGGGACTGGAGAGTAAAAGCCCAACGAAAGACGTGATGGGGGTATTGGGCTCTGAGTTGGTTAGTTTGTACCTGAAAAGTATGCATCTGGGTAAATCTCTTACACTCTCAAGCAATATTACCAACCCCAGGGAGGCAGTCCCTCCAGAGTTAGCAAAGCCCCATGATGCAAAACGTGAAACACTCAGTGCCCTAAGAGGACCCATGTCTGAGCTTCAGAAAAAACTGGCATTTTGATGCCCGATACTGGGAGGCTTGATAGTGAACCAGCGTTAGCCAAGAGAAAGGTAGCAGCCCTGGGGTGTAACTCGTCCTCTCCCTCAAGTCGGTCTCCCCAGATGTAGAAAACAACCAGCAAGGAGATGTACAGCCCATCACTCCTAGGAGCTGTGGCTTCTGGGAGGGGTCTGTACCTCTCTGGAAAAGTAGGTGCTTCATGGGGGGGGGTCAACCAATTGCAATCCCCTGGCTGCCACTTTTCCACACCTCCCCCCATGCGACTCGCCCCAGGCTACTCCAGCCCGCACCACCCTCCCCCACCAAAGCCTGGGCTGAGTAGCTGCAAATAATAAATCCTGTTCCAGGTTTTAAACAAAACAACAAAACCGGCTTTATCTTCAGCTGGCCCTGCCACCTTTAACAGCTGGACGTTATGTGGGCCACTGTTCTTGGCTCTGGTGCTCTGGACTGGGGAGCGCCTGGGGTCCCGGCCTCAGTCCTCTCAGGAACCCCCTTCCTGCAACTGAGATCCTTCCTCACTCCCACCTGTTGCCCAGTGAAGCTGGGCCAGCCCCTCGCCATCTCGCCCTTCCTCCCAGCCTCCAGGTGGTTTCTGTTTCTCGACAAGTCTCCTCAGCTGGACCGTGGTTGGTGATTCCCAGTGAATGTTCCCCAGTTTAACTTCCAGTCTGGCCCTGGGAGGAGGTGCGAGAAAGTTCTGCCAATCAAGCCCTCTTATGCGCCTCACTTAACTTGCTATCAGAAGGGGATGCTGACTGCTCTAGACCTGAGAGCGTTCTGCGCAAACCATATATAGACTATCAATCTCAAAGAGTTAGAGAAAGCAGTTTGTTCTAGGTCAGGGATAACTTAATTTTCTCATTCCTTAATAAGAAAGTTCTTCCAGAAATCTAAGGCCATGCACGTGGAATTCACAGTACACACACACATTTATCAGGCAGCCCCCGTAATCAACTTAGAGTTGAAAACAAGCTTTTACTCTTCAAACAAGACTTTGGTGTTTATAAAACAAAGTAATATCCCTTCTAGTTCCATCACACAGGTGAAAGTAACCACTTATTTTCAATTGAATCTGTTAGTGTTAATCTAAATACTTATAACACTCACATTAAAAGTTTCACTAGAATTAATACAACAAACAGAAAACCAACTAGTAATGCCCAGCCGGTATGGCTCAATGGTTGGGTTGTCAGCCCATGAACCTGGAGGTCATGGTTCAATTCCTAGTCAGGGCACATGCCCAGGTTGCAGGCTTGATCCCCAGTAAGGAGCGTGCAGGTGGCAGCCGACCGATGACTCGTTTCTCTCCCCCTCTCCCTACCTCTCTGAAATCAGTTTAAAAAAAATCACACCATTACTCTAAAGCATTCCTGTTTATACTTCTGTATTTAGTCTTAATCACCGTTGCTCTAAATAGCAATTAACAAAAGCTGGGTGGGGCACACTTACACAGGGAAAAGCAAGGCATATGTGATCAAGTGGAAACCAGGCACATTTTATCTAGACTCATGCTTAAACATACCCAATAGTACAGAAGGTTCCTGAAAGGGACATTCTTTAAAAGGGAGGGGGGTCATCCTGCCCGCTGGCCATATACAGCCCTTGAAGTCATTTGGTCTGGCCCTGTCAAGGCAGCCACGGGTGGGACTCGAAATTCAATAAATCTAGGAGCTTTTTTCACAGCTAACTTTTACGTGATAATCTTGTATGGCCCGAGAGTGATGTTATAATATCCAAATAGCCCTCGGCAGAAAGAAGGCTCCCCACCCCTGCTCTATAGCATTGGTGAGGAAAACATCATCCTATAATTTGGCTTCCTCCCTGGCTTTAAACAACTGATTCTTCTCAATAGCCACTTGCTGATCCTAGATGTTAGCACAGTGCCTGGCCAAAAGTGGAAACACCATATAGATGGATCTAAGTAACTTCTGTGCCTCCTTAATACGTACTCACCTGGTTACACTCGGGCGTTTCATTTTTAAGGTTGGTTACAAGGAGTCTGCCAGTGATGACTGATCATGCAGCCAATACTGAGCAGAACTTACTAGAAAGGGAGGTAAAGAGGTGAACCTCTATCAGCGAGCCCTACTGAATTGGAGGAAATTTAAAAATCATAACTTATTCACGATGGGTCAGCAGGGTAGAAAACTAAAGAAAGAAACTTGCGGCACCTTCACGCTCCATTCCCATTTTCTTACGGCTGAACCATGATCTTTCAGGATGTTGGAAAGCTGTTTGCCTCAATAGGGACCAGTCTGATAAGAGAAGGTAAACGAGGACCCCAACAGAACTCGCCCTCCTTTAATGTCCTTGCTAATGACGGACGTTTACACTGGCCCTGGCAGGATCTTAAGTCCCAGTCATACCTGAGTTGGAGGAAGCTAAGGAGAACTCGATGTCCAGGACCAAAGTTCTGCTCCATGATAGCTGCTCCCTATCCCGCCTGTCCTTGCTTGCAGTTGCTCTAACTTCCTATTGTCTTCGTATACGTGACTGTCGGCAGAGAGGCCTAGGCATTGGCTGACCGTGGAGAGAGGGGCTACGCGTTTCAAGACACTAAGAGCCCTGGAAACCAGAAAAGCCCTGAGCAAGCTAGTGTCTATTTGAAAGGTAAATGTTAAATCCAGGCAGAGAAACAAAGCACAAGGATCAGTAGGGAAATCAGACCTAATGCTGTGGCCCTGCCCAGAGGCATTTGTCTAACAAGCTTTGTACGCAGCACGACAACCTGTAGCCACTTACAGAAGTGGCACTAACATAGCATCACGACCACACTATGGGACTTGGAAATAGTGTTCTGGGTGAAGACGTTTAGATAGTTCATGACCTGGCACAAAACCATATCAAGGTCTTCTCCACCTCCAGCTCCAGGCCATTCTCTGCCTCTGGAACAGAAAGGAAATAGCCTGAGTGGCGAACAGTTGATGAGCAGAGGATCCTATTTCTGTTCTCAGTTTACTCACAAGGCCACCACTCCAGTCTGACCTGAGAAATCATTTTTTTCAAGCACCTACTTTGTGCCAGAAACACTATATAAACTTGATCTTTCAATCTTTACAATGACTGTACACGTTAGTACATTTGTAGGTGAGATTCTCTGTAAATGACTCAGATTATACTGTGGTGTTAAAGATAAAACAACTTTTAAATATCTCCACCACAAAAGCTTTTTCTGCCCTGCCAATGTGGCTCAGTGGTTGAGTGTCAGCCCATGAACCTGCAGGTCAGTTTGATTCCCGGTCAGGGCACATGCTGGGGTTGCAGATTCAATCCCAGGAGGGGGGTGCAGGAGGCAGCTAATCACTCATCATTGACGTTTCTCTCCCCCACCTAAAATCAATAAAAACATTTTTTTTAAAAGCTATTTCTACTTAGTCATGAAGCTTCATAACTAAAGGCTCATGAGCTGAAAGATCGTATAACAAAGGTGCTAACACACGGGCCCCACTAACCTACAGCCACCACTGCAGGCGCCTACAACGTAGTTACAGCCAACCTCCTGTAGCTCAGCCCTGCGTGCGTGCATCGTGGACAGACTCGGCACACTTACCAAAAATAGACATGGTGTTTAATAAAACACATAACCCTGAATTGTAGAAGTTTTAGGGCTCTAGCTCTGTGTGAACACAGGCCTTCCTCATCTTGGGTCAAGCTATTGCCGCCTCTGAATTTCTGCGATGGCTTTTGAGAGCACTCCTGGAGATCATAAAAGTAGCTGGGCACTCTGCCATCTCCTTCAGCCTGTGCCGGGGTGGAAGAGACGGGGAAGGTGGAGGGGAATCTAAGAGGATGCTCCGTCCACGTCGGCCAGGGCGAAAGGGAATGGAGCACTAAACCAAGGGAGGTGGAAGGTCCGTAATCGTCGTCGTCATCGCATCTAGTCTTCATCAGAGTCACTGTACCCGCCAGTTATGATCGGCATGGACCCCGAACACTGGACAAGACTGGTAATGATCAGTACTGATTGTAAACGCGTCTGAAATCAAGATGCTGAATAGACTCCGGACTACTAACTTCATGAGTGTGGAATACACTAAGCCACAAGCCTTTGATTCCCATGCCGGTCACCTTGCCCTCTGCAGAGCCAAATGATTTTTTTTCCTACGAGGAGAAACTTAAATGACTTATGTAAGAGATACCGGTAACTAAGACTTCTTGAATTGTTTAAAAGAAAACAACATGCTCTAAAAATCACATACATAGAATTCTTACCAAAGCTTGCTTACTGCATATATAATGTGCCTCCAGTCTACTATGTAAACTGAGTCAAGGGCCATATGAATTGAGCTCAACAGCTGTGGGCTGAGCAGGCATTATAATGTCGGGTGCTTATTTCCAGAGCCTCGGGTACTTCTCTAGATGCAGCCATAAAATAGGGACATGCCTTAGGTTGCTCCCATAGTCTAGTGAGGAAGACACACAGTGAAATATCCCATCGAGGAACGTGACTGTTAGAGGAGGGCGGTGCGTGTGGCGCGGTCCCTGGCACAGTGAGGGGTGGGGAACTGGCTGAAGGAGGCGGGCGGGTCAGGCCGCTGGGGAAAGGCGATCAGCTAATGCATGACTTTAGAGCAGGACTTCGCTCAAAAGCAATCGCCTAAGCAAAGGGCGGGGCCGGGGTGGATTCGAGAACAGTCCAGGCAGGGAAAAGAGCTCCTGCAGCTGCAAAGGCAGAGCACGTTGGAGAACTTGAGAGAAGGCGAGTGTGGCCAAGGGCAGGACGAAGGTGCCCGTGAGGTGAGTCGGGCTGGAGAGAGGCAGGGTGGCCAGCAAGTGCAGGCTGAGCGGCACCTGTGCCTGCTAAGCCTAAGTTCCAACATCTGCCTGCTGTCTGGTGTAACGAATAACACAGCCTGCACTCCGAAGCTCACTAGTGTGTTGAGGAAACTATGATCACCCTACTTAAAGGCCATCTTAAGGATTTTTGTCTCATAACTCCTAACAACAAGAGGAAATACTTAATGTTCAAGCAATGCCTAGCCAGGGGTGGTTCGGTGGTTGAGCATTGACCTAGGATCCAGGAGGTCGCAGTTCGATTCCCAGTCAGGGCACAGGCCAGGGTTGCCGGCTCGATCCCCAGTTGGCGTGCAAGAGGCAGCTGATCACATTGATGTCTCTCTCTCTCCCCCCCTCCCCTCCCTTCCTCTCTCTGAAATCAATAGATACATTTAAAAAATAAAAACACTTAAGCAAGGAAGAGTCGTGACCACATCTATGCTTGGAAGGATCATTATCGTTGGCACTGGGAGTGTCTGCCTCTTGCTATCTTTTCTAACATCGAGGAAGCAAGCTGGGTCACTTCTCCCGGGCTGTTCACTAACCATCTGTCCATGTTGGAAAAATACAAAAATAGTGTACAACTTTCCTTATGAAAAACATGAATGCAAACTTAAAGCTAAAACTTCCTTAGAGCAACAGCATCAGCTGCAAACTCTGCTTCTAAAATAGCTGTGTAATATGTTCTGTTCATCTTAATACGTATTTATCCTCATAGCACCTCACCAAGAACAAGGTGACATACATCCATGTAGTGAAATACTATCTTTACAATGAGAATAGAAAAAAACAGGAAAAATGTAGCATTCAGTCAATACTTACAATAATTGAGTAGTTAAGGCAATAGAAGGGAAAGGACAGGAATGAGATGTCTTTTATACTTCTCACCCAAGGACAGGGGGAGGAGCATTAGTGTGAGAAACACTGACTGGTTGCCTCCCGCACATGCCCCGGACCGGGCCAAGCCTGCAGCCAAGCCCCACACCTGGAATCAAACCCAGGACCCTTCAGTCCATAGGCCAAAGCTCTAACCACTGACCAAAACCAGGTAGGGCTTCATTACCTACTTCAATAAGGTAACTCTACCCTGCTGGAAACCTTGGATTGAAAGAGTTTAGAACTCAAGTCAAGGAAACCAGTTTTTCTGTCCTTGTAGTGCGGTGCATCATTGTTCTGATAAAAAGAAGCCAACTGCTTTATTTTCACTATTAGCAATTTATGTCTTAAAGAAAAAAGCTAAAGTGAGCAGACGTGAGGCTGTTTCCCTACTCATCTTGGGTGCGCTGAAATGGAAGTGCTGGCAACGTTCACTGCCTCCCTGCCCTCCCCATGCGCACAGCTCCCGTCCCTGGCAGACACGGGGAAGGAAAAAGCCAAGAACTTTTTTTTTCCCTTAATTGAGCTTTAGGCTGTGATCTTGTCGGGAGCTCTGGAATCTGAACTGTACCCTGCAGCTTGTCCTCGGACACAAGGTAGCTGGCCTGTCATGCCCCACATCAGTCGGTCACTAGCTGCGGGCCCCCTCTGGCGGGGTGGCACGTCCTCCTGGGAGTGCCAATCAAGGCGGCCTCTACGGGGCGAGGTGGCGCCCACGGTCCATGGCGATCCTGCAAGAGGCCAGTGAAGGCTGCTATCGGCTGAAGCACTGTTCCCTCTCTCGGTGCAGGAGGTGTTCAGGGCACCAATGTCAGCTGTAGCAAATGGCCAATAAGCATATAAAAGCATGCACATGCTCCCTCATCTCAAATGGAAAAATGGAAATTAAAGCCCAGGGAAATGCCACCTGTTTCATAAGAATTTGAAAACAAAAGTATGTTCTGCAGTTGTTAGCCGTAGGTTTCTATAAATATCAGTTAGGTCCTGTCTTTTCTGCTTTCCTGTCGGCTTGTTCTATCAGCTACTGAGGAAGACTTAACATCTTTGACTGGGTAACGTCTTTTTCTGTCACTTGGGCCTCATGTACTTCAAGTTCTGTTGAGATGCGTAGCGCTTAGACTATAGTGCTTAGTGGATTTGATACCATTGTAAATAGCCCAGTTAACAGGAAAGGAACAAAGGGAAGGCCAAGTAATACAGGCATGGCACTTGCGCCAGAAAGCTGCGGTTCAACACGCTCCGGGCCTGTCCTCCCAGGTGCCTGAGAAGGGCCTGGACCCAGAACAGAGGCATGTCCAGGGGAGTGAATCGTGTAGAGGGTGCTCGCCTGAGTCGCACCTGGGGCCAGGGCAGGCCAGCGCAAGCCCAGGGAGGTCTGACATTCCATCTACCCAAGGCCGGTCCTCTCTCCTGGCCCCCTCGCACTCCTGGCTGCCTTTGCCCACATGGCCACAGCCGTGTGGACCCCACAATGGACTGACGCTGTGCCGGACTCGCCTCCCCCATGGAGCGGACACTCGGGGCACTGGCTTCGCTTCTAGCTCTGCTGAAGCCCCAGCTACACCTCTTCCAGGACTGGTTTAAGGGAAATAGGACTTCACAAGCTGAGGGACGTAACTTCACACAAATAAAAATCGCTCACCCTCCCGTGAGTCCTAGAAAATTCTTTTTCTCAAGATATCGCAAGAATCCCACTAGCAATGGAGAAATTCCACTCATGCAATTCTGATAACAAACTGGCCCTTCTATCATTGTGACATTTTTTATCTCTAACACTACTTGTTTTGAAGTTTACTTTTTGTGATATTAATTAACTGACCATGTTTCCATGCTTTTTATTAAAAGAATAAAGTTTCTCGGCTTTTTCTCCGTGTGTGGGCTACCTCATACCCATGCTGACCCTGGACAAATCACTGCTCTCAATGTTTTACTTGAAAAACTCAGACATTAAGTAATAAGTGCACTTTCTAGAAATCGTGGTACATACGCTCACTTAGAATTTGAGTCTATTCTAAGTTCTTCTGATGTATACAACATCCCAGGCTGACTCTTCTTGGCTTAGACTGGATCATGATACATCTTCATCTCAATGCACAGACTCAAAATTCATGATTCAAAATAAGACAGTAGGATTAGCATTTTTTAGAAAACTAGGATTTTGGAGGAAGGGAGGTGAGGGTGGGGAGGTTGTATCTTAGTCTTGTCCTACACAACGTAAACAAATGTATGTCTTGAGTTATTTCCATTTTTTATAAAAAGCTTGATAATATCCAAACTTATGCTGGTGAGGCACACATCCAAGTTTCCTAATGACAGGGCATGTGCCCTCCTTTTTAGTGCTTCGTAGTTACAAAACCATATAAATAGTACAGAGACTTAAAAACTTACGTAGTACAATTATTCTAGGGTTTATTTTTTTAATGTTGCTTTGATAGCATTTTAATGCTGTTTTTGCTCTGACAAACTTATTTACAATAGATTCGACTTCGCACACTATTTGTCAAAAATCAAACTGAATCAGAACCCGGGTTAATCCAGGTTCCTCCAAAACTACCCTAGACACATTCCTCATTAGGCCTCTGTTTATTCCAAAACATGCAAATACACAGGGGATGGAATTAGATAACACATTTTTGGCTTACTAAACGGGTTAGACTTAGTAAATATGGTACTCGCTTCTCAACCGATCCTGCCATCTGTCAGCAAACTTGCTGCTTCTAGCAGGGGTTTTTCTTGTAGTAATTTACAAGTTCTTCCTTTGTTCTTTTCATGAAGATGCATGTCCTTAAAATTCATCCACAAAACAATTCATCCACAAAACAAACAATAGAGAGCACACGGCTGCTGGAAAGTTGAAAAGAAGCATGAAATTTTAGTAGGTTTCTTCTTCATGGGGATGGAAGGAGAGTCTCAGCATTTTGCAGGTGACTTCTCAGTCCCAGCCCCAGCTGGGAGGCATCTGACAGAAATGGCACCAAGTGGAAGGAATTTATTTCTCAGATAAGATGCAAAACGGGAGACTCCAGGGCAGGGGAATTTCCCATCGAGCCACCTAGAAGAGGTCGCCCCCGTTGTCCAAAAGTGGAGTTCCCATGAGAACTTTCCTAAGCCCAAATGGCATGAAGCAAAGAGGCAATTATTCACTTACATGGAAATTTTTAAGTGTTCCCACACCCAAAAATAACCTACCAAGTCATACCAAAGACTCCTAATTACATTGTTTTAACACTAAGCATAACACCCTCGTGAGCCGTGCTAAGCTGTCTGATACCCTTAGGACACATCTTGCTAACGGATGCACAAGATAAATCGAGATCAAACGCAGATGCTCAGACACAGCTCAGGGCTCGGGGGGCCGAAGCTGAGATGCTGAGTGTGGCTCCGGGGACCGGGGAGGTGCCACTCGCCTCGCGGGGCACTGCTGCCCCCAGGGGCTCGCTGCAGGCAGACAACGCTCTTCTCACTTCTTGTCTCTGTTAGATGAAAGTGAAAATCCTCTTCGGATTCCTTGCCGTTAGTGAAAACAGGTACTTACTTAGGCCTTCCGTAAAAGCCGCGGGTGTAAGGAGAACGTCCAAGGAGCAGGGGGCTGCCTGGTGCCCTGGTCCCAGCAGCCAGTTTCTGCCCCGCGCTCCTCCGGAGCTCATCCCACTAGCGCTCGTGGGGCTCCCACTGCCCAGCGAACGCCCTTGGGAAGGGGAGTTACTCACCGTGTTCCCGGGAAACGAGTAGGGTAGTAGGGTGACTGGCATTTGCGTGTTGGCAGCTGGGTTTTGCATATATATGTATTTTTAAAGTGAGCTCCCTGTGTAGAGGACTCTGCCTTCATTTCTAGGTCTCTATGCCTTTCCTGGTGCCCCGAACATAACAGGCTGCTAATGCTGAATAAAAAGACACATAAGTGAACCAATCGCACTATCTTTATCTGATTCTCAAAGCAAACTTGGGAGTTATCTTCCCGCATTGTACAGAAAATTGAGGCCCCAGAAAGTTC
Source organism: Miniopterus natalensis (assembly GCF_054644295.1). Classification (NCBI taxonomy): domain Eukaryota; kingdom Metazoa; phylum Chordata; class Mammalia; order Chiroptera; family Miniopteridae; genus Miniopterus; species Miniopterus natalensis. The sequence goes on from NC_142096.1 coordinate 3,392,735, forward strand.
TGTGAGTAGGCCAAGCCTACATAATCTGAGACTCAAAGCCAACTCCAGTCATTATCTTACCATTTTGGGAATGTCCCTTCAGTATCAAGGGTTAGCACTCATTCCCTTCCTTTTTTTGGTTTGTATACACAACTTTAAACACTTGCTCATACACGAATACCTTCATAATTCACAAAATAACTTAGCTGTCTCATGGATGGCTTGGGAAATGTGGATTTTTGTCTCGGATGGCACGGAGGAAAATGGGGACATTTTTAGAAATACATACATTCTCCACTTAATGACAGCAGGCTGAAAATGTAGTCAGAAACTAAAATGCCCGCCCTGTTCTATCGTTTAGGAATTCCAAAAGCAGAACTGTTGCAATCCTTGTGAGCAGTTAATAAATGGCATCTACTTTATTTCTGTTCCCTACCGTGCAGGCAGATCTCTCCCAGTTCAGGAGGGAACAAAGCCAGCAAGTTCAAGTCACCGTTTGCCTCAGGAGTTCGGGAGCTGAACTTGATGTGAATTTTAAAGACAGTTTCCCAAAAGACGCTTCCCTCTACATCAGTTTCTTCAAATTGTGCATACACCTGTTCAAAAAACAAACAGAAAAACCAGCAGATTCTGACTGCGGGTCTGAGGTGGAATCTAAGGTTCTGCGTTTCCAGCAAGTGCCTGGGTGACGCGAAGGCTGCCGGCCCACAGGCCCCCTTTGGGTGAGCAGGCTCTTCAGCCCGCCGCCTCCTTAAACCCATTCGCCTTCCTTCCTTAATCGCCTCGTGCCCACAGGTCTGCTGACAATGACATTCCGCTTCCTTCTAGCTCGTGTGTATGACTTACCCGGTGGTCCTTCCTATTTCACTTCATTAGTAACATCTCCCTGTTCGCTTCCACCTTGCCACAGAAGCAGGGATTCAGCTTCCTTAAATCGGAAGATTGTATAAAGAACCGGCACTTGTGTCTATTGGTGAGTGAAAGGAGGGGGGGGAATGAGAAAAGCAAAACTTAATGAGAAACTACAGGATAGGAACCCAGCATGCCAGATTAAAAAAAATCAGACAATGTAGAACTTAGAAGTGCTCCTTACTGGGTGGGGAGGTGGAAGGAGAGAGGGACTGTCGGGACTCCGCAGGACCTCGGCGGAAATACTTCAGTTGATTTGGGATGCTTATTATGAAGTAGAAGCCTATTAATCAAGATAAAGCAGCAAGTGGCCAAGCAACCTTTATCCCCCCTTCCAAACATCTCACTGGTTTGAAGGTCAAATATCTATTCATCTCGTATAAAAAGCTGCCACTTGGAGGTTGGGTATTTTATTTTGCTTTAAGACATCTGTCATTTCTGAGAATAAACATTTGTTCTGTGGTTGTTGCTAAGCTTCACAAAGTGGTTTTCCTGGCATAGGAAGAAATCATTTGAATAATAAAAGCTCATATTTATAATTACACTGAGTTAATAGATTTGCTTAGAGTTTGGGGTTATTCATAAACAGATGTCCACAAAACCTCTAATTTCACTAATCTCGCTGCCTTGAGGTTGCTGGAGAACTTGGGAGCTTGAATGTGAACTGAAGTTTCCCTCAATTCCCTGAAGACTCGCAAAGGTGCCTCCACCGGAGTCTCCGTCTCACAGCCCAACACTGCTCATGTGGGCTCGCCACCGGCCACGGCAGCGAGTGAGCCTGACTCCAGCTGGCGACACTCCCTCCCCGAGCACTCGGAAGCCTTGTATAAAGTGCCTCGCTCTGTTCTCAACGTGCTGCTGACCCAAAGCTACAGTCCTGCTTGAAGCTGTTGGCTTCCAAATAGTGAGGAGAAGAGGCCAGCTGCCCAAGCAGCACCTTAGGGCCTAGACCTGCCCTTGCTGCTACCTCTCCCTTGAAACTCAAGAGCCATTCCATTGGGTCCTTGGGAGGCGATGAAAGAGTTAATCGTGTGCCAAATCTTGAAAGCTATAAGCTTCCCTTAAACTTCAGAAAAAACTTGTGTTTGGGGCAATGGAATTCCCGGCCACTGATTTTCAGTTAAGTGGATTCTCTTACAAACGAATTCCTACGCAGAACCACTATATACAAAACCAGGAGGCACCTGCGCCAGCTGGAGCTTCATCTGCCTAGAGGCTCTGCACCAGTCCTGCCTCTCTCCCTAGGTGCCTCTTCCGGAACCTGTAATTCCCCTGGACACAACTTGAAGACCCTGCTCTGAGGATTTGGCCAAACCTCTGGTCTTGAGCTTTTTATCAGAACTTTCTTTACACCATATGTAATGTTAGACCAGCAATTCTCAACCTTTTTCATCTCATGGCACATAAACTAATTACTAAAATTCTGCAGCACACATATTTTTTTGCAGATCTGAAAAATGGGTATGATTTTGATTCACACCGGACAGCTATTGTGCTGTTATTTTTCTATTTGACAATCTAAAAGATGTCACTGCCCCTGACTAAATAGTCAGACGTCGTATGTTTTTAGAATTCCTGTGGCACACTAGTTGAAAATCGCTGCGTTGGGCATCGGTGGGACATTGTGCGAGCCCTGAACTTGTGATCTCTAAAGCTCTATTTCTTAAGCCAAATCCAACTTAATCTGTGTAGTGGGTTTAATGGTGTTTCTTAAAAACTTGACCCCATTTGAAATGTGTCCTAATGTGAAAGGACCCTGGAAGATAAAATGAAGGTAAGGCTTCAGATGAGAATCTACTGGTGTAGAGTGAGCCCTAAACCCAGCGAGAGTGTCCTTACGTGCAGCATAGACGTGGAGGCCGAAGGACGGAGGGAAGGAAGCACCATGAAGGTGGAGGCAGAGATCGGAGCGATGCATCTACAATCCAAGGAGTGCCAAGGATTGTCGTCAACCACCAGAAGCCAGGAGAAAGGCGGCTTCCAGAGGGAACCAACCTGCCCACACCTTGATTTTTGGACTTCTGGCCTCCAGAACTTCTTTTAATCCAAGTTTGTGGTAACTTGTTACAGCAACCCTAGGAACGTCAAACATTCTGTCTTTCACTTAGGCAAATACTTGTGGAAGGAATATTTTTTGAGTGAATATAATCAGTTCAACTTGACACAGGGACTGACTAAGGAATATACTTAGCAGTAAGTATTTGAGGAGAGAGAATGCTTATGGCTGGAGCTAGAAGAAACCCATGTTTTCCTTCAACTCTATTCCAACCAGAGCCTCCAAAGGACAAGATGTGTGGGTGGTTCATGGACAAAGGACTAGAGAAGACGAAACTTACCTGAGGACTAACAGAAGCTGACTGAGGCTTTCTCCAGATGTCCTGGCACAATGAGAAATCATTCATTTTGTCTTGGGCACTTAAATACAAAAAAGCAGATGGGAACTTTATATGACTTAGGTAAAGTATCTAAAGACGTAACTTTTCAACAATACTTATGGCTTCTTACATTATGTACCATGTTGCCACTTTGGCTTTTATTTTTCAATCCATGATCAAGTTTTTTGGCCATGTTTTGTGGGCACACTTGTCATTTGTATTGACCATAGTCTTATTTTGGTGCAGTATCCCTAGTGACTAAATTTCTATTTATTTGATATCCCTAATGAGTTCTTGAAATGTAATGAAGTAACTACTCTTCCTATGACTTTTGCATATATTTATAGACTGAACTGTAGTTCGATCAAACTCCTTGGTCTTATGTGGTATAATAGCCATATCGAGTGAAACCGTGAAGTATGTGTTTCCTAATTACTCCAGACAGCTCATTTCAGTTTGCTTCCTACTTAATCCCAAAATTCCTACCTCCCGGCGCTGTAAACACATTCCTTCCCTCGTCATCAATCTCAGTTATGTAAATGAAGCGGGGGGGGGGGGGCAATTATTTTTCTGGATGTTATCAAAGGCCCTATTAGAGAAACAGCTGACAAGGGTACCTGCTCAAAACGATTTTTTTGTTTGCTTGAAAGACTGCAGTGGACCTACGGTAGAATGAATTTTGCACACACCCTGCGTAGGACCGTCAGGGCCGGCGGACGCTGATGTGTGCGCCTGGAGGAAACCCCCTCCTGCCGGCAGGCCCACGACCCTCTCTTTATTATGCGTCCTGCAGAGAACACTTGGAGAAAAGCCATCTCAGTAAAATGACACTTGGAGTTTGATCACAAAGGGGAAAAGCAGGGGAAGACAAGTAGCAGAGAATGAGAAAGGGGGGAAAAAAATATACAAGTAACTAAATTTTCTGACACACACGGGCCTAGCCCATTGCGCAGTGGTTAGAGCGTCGGCCTAGGAACTGAAGGGTCCCGCGTTCGATTCCAGCCAAGGGCACGTGCCTTGGTTCCAAGCCCGATCCCCGGCCCTGGTCAAGGTGTATGCAGGAGGCAGCCAATCGATGTGTTTCTCTCCCATCGATGCCTCTCTCTCCCCCCACTTCCACTCTCTGAAAAGCAATGGGAAAATCCTCAGATGAGGCCTTAAAAAAAAAAAAACATACGCAAGGTTGGAAAAATAACTTTTTCTTCACACTACATCCTCTTGTCCTTTCGGTCTCAATCCTGTGTAATTCTCATCAGCTTCATCAGACCACTGCTGTTGGACTCAGTCTTGAGGTGATCAAATGAGGCAGCTGAACTGAGAATGAATCTGAGATTAGCTCCCGCTCTTGAAGTGGCCGGACACCTGTGAGGACGGGGTGACAGGAGATAATTGGACTCTCATCTTTCATAATGACGGGTGTTTCAAGTGGGTGCGAACGGTGGGGGGTGAACAGCTACGTAAGGGGACTATTCTGATGTGAACACTCAGCCATTAACTCGACTATTCAAAAGGAAAAGTAGGCAGCATTTTTAACAATAAAAGGCTTGAGAAACAGACCTAAAAATGTTTACTGGGAATCAGGACAAATGTTCATTTCCTATCTTAAAGCATCTTCTTTATAATAACTAGCGCGGTTATTGACTGGACGTACAGTGAACTGTTCCCTCCTTTATACACAAGCCTCTGAAGTTCAAAGCAAGTCAAGTTTCTTTTCATTTTCACTTTAAATGTAAAGTAAATGAGGAAATCTTGATGTGTTCTATGTGTGTGAGGATCACAGGAGAACTTTAACCAAATATCAGATAGTAGGGAAATCTTTTCTTAATGTAGAACTTTCTCTAAAAGTCTGTTCCTGTGATGTTGAATCATATTAGATCCAAGTTCCTAAGCAGAATGTTTGATATTTTGTCTGCAATTATAATACACTTCTACAAATACAGTGTGAGGTGGGGCTTAATTAGGGCTTTGAGGTCCAGACAGCTTCTCTACCCTCAATTATTAAAAGGGAAAAATCACTGTCCTCTCAATATAACCAGTAACTAGCACTAATTTTAATTTCAATAGATACATATATATATTTTTTACCTTGCTTTATTACTGTAAGAATAGTTCTAGATGGTAATCTCCATGACTCCTTGATGGATTCCCATCACCTAAGCCGGAGTCATGCCCTGTCATTAATCCTTCATATGCTATCAAGTGTTTGTTGAATAAATGTTCACATGTTTTCAATGCAGCATTCTCGGTACATCGTAACTGCGGGCAGTTACCGTATAACATTTTTGTATCCATGGTTTTCCACCAGGCTTGTGCAGGATGGTTATGTCATCTCACCGTGAATGTGTCGAGACAAGAGCCTTGGGAGGTATAAATACTGCTAGAACTAGAGATACATTGCCAAAGAAAAACAAAAGCATCCCATCTTTCTTGTCTAGATCGCTGCTTCCCCGACAAAGAGCTCTCGCCCCTGCTCAGTTAGTTGTCTGGTGGGAGGAAAGGCCCTAGTTACTCCAAGTTCTGGCCCTCAGACTTAATTTCCTCTTTTGGCTTAAGACCAAACGAAATGTGGGGGGGGGGGGGGGAATTTAACAGAGCAATAATGCTCTTCTGTGTAGAACAAGATAAAAAAAGACATACTTTCTACCAAATGCTGATATAAACTTCCTTCCATTTGATCAAAATTTTGGTATTATACAATGTGTAGGTTTACAAATAACACCCTCTTAGCATATCGTGTTTTATTATAGAAGCATGTTTTGAAGGGAACATATCTTCAGCTGCAAAGTTGTGTCTATTACCAGTTTAATTTTAACACTTACATGGAGGAAATGCTTTATATCCATTTTTCTATCAGGGACTACACTTTCTGTTCTGAAATCATTTTTTTTCTTAGCCTGCCTTGTTTCTCCTTCCACTCCCCCCCCACCACTACTCTTTGAATTTATCTTTTATGTTCCCTGCACACTTTCCCCTCTACGTTGACATACACAAGTTGCCACCTCTCTCTCCAAACTGACCTCGCCATTTTTATACCACTCGCTGGGCAGTGGCTCCACCCTCCCAGCCAGCGATCTCTTTCCCAGGCTAGATGACAGACAGGCGCCTTCCCTAGGCACCCCCACTTAACTGGGCATGCGCCCTCTTCTCCCCGACGACCAGGTACCTGAGGGAGGTAGGGAGGGGTTAACCCCTTGGAGGGGCAAAGCCGTGCGGAGCTGCAGCTGCCCGGGGACCATGCTGACAAAGCCTGGCCTCCCCTCGGCTCCCTTCCTGTTGCTAATGAATGACTAGCTAACCATGATGCACAAGCTAAAGTACCTGTTTGCTCAAGTGTCCTTCACACAGGGACAAACTCTTCTGTGTCTTTCCTCTTGCTCCTGTCAAATGAATTAAACGTGGAGGCCATTAGACCGAGGTAGCTTTAATGTCCTAGGAGCCTGTGCGAGCGAACCCAAACCCAAGTTAGTGATGCTCAAGGCTAAGAAATGAAACCCTCAGGGCAACCAACGGCAAACGCCACCCAGGCTTCCCCAAACAGTGCGTTCGCCTGAGCCGTAGCCGACGACACGACGGCCCGGCTTTGCCTCCGCCCGCCTGTCCCCGAGCTCTGGCCGTGGAACTCTCCTAACCCCTTTAGCTTGGCACTGCCCGATTGGGTTAGGCTTTTGCTTAAATAAACATAATCTTAATAGGCCTCAGTTTATTAACACTCCATTTCATCAGCTGCACTTAGTACAAATTTCTCTTGTTCGTTAAATTAAAAACACTTATTTCTGTCCTTTTAACAGGACTGACTCTTCGCCTGAGCACTGCTTCCCATGGGCCACCAGCATTGTCACTGCCACATATCCTCCGATCATAGCTGTCCTCCCTTTCAGCGCCTGACCCGACAATCCAGGACTAAGGTCGAGAGACTATTGCTAAACCACTTGCGTGGTTTTCATGGGATCAGTTTATTCTCAAGTGTTTTCAATTAAAAATAGACTATTTCCAAGCCTTTCTCCCGCCTCCTTTCCTCCCGCACCGTCCCCGGGCCGCACCAGGTGCGCTCACCTGGAAGGTGTTCCTCCCGCTCCTCTGCCTCGGGTCACAGCGTGGAGAATCTCTGCAGAGAGAGGCTCCAAAACATTTCTAATTCTTAGGAAGAGGTAATTAAATAACTTCCTTTTATGATACTCTTTGTTCCCTTCTTGAAAGAAAAGCATCCCCTTTATCACTTTAAACAGGGCAAACTAGTATTTCTAACCCTCCTCACAAAGTTAATTAACATGTAAATACTCGTCAGTAAAAGGTAACACTTACGTAATTAGCATATAAATAGGCCAGGGACAATATTCCGCCATAAAATAGACAGCTTGGAAGATTTTACCAAATGTATTTGGGAAGAAAAAATAAAGCCTTCATCATTTCCATGCAAATAGTTATGGACTAGAATGTCTGTGGGCCCTGGAGCAGCGGGAGGACTGCCCTGCCTGGAGGGGGTGACGTTTGCACCCACAGCTTGGTTTCATGGACGTGTTGACCCAAGAAGTGATGGCAGAAAGGGAGTAACTGGTTATGTCCAGAAAGTGCACTATTTGATTTTAATGAATTCCATCAACAAAGGAAGCAGAAAGCCATATAAGGAAAAGGAATGTAAGGGCTAATTTTTCCACGTTGGGTGTGACAATGGGCACACTCAGTGCCTATTCGGAGTCGCCCCCACTCAGCCCTGAATCTGTTTCAAATGAGGTGACTGCCCCCAGTGACCTGTCTAGTTACCTGATCGGCAGGTGCCAGGTGAGCTCCTGAGAGATAAGACACCCACTTTTCGTCGGCCTCCCTGGCACTCCACTTTGAAAAACTGTAATCATATCTGTGACATTCTGATTAAATCGTGTCCATGTGTAAATGGGATGTTCATTAGCTCAAGAGGGAAAAATCTCTGACCACACTGGCAAAGATACTAGTTACTTCATATTTATTATTGAAGCTACAACACGTTCTAGTTCACGGGGCAAAACCCAGGATTTGTAATCAGAAAACCCAGATTAATGTTTCAGGTAGCTGTCAGTGTAAGAAACGTCCCAACCTGTAGATCATTTGTGTGAGTTTTTGAGCCAACTGACTTGAATGCCTGCAATCGGATTGCTGATGGGCATTAGGTGTGGGAAGAGTCATCTAATGGAGACGCAACGTTAAGAAGTCAGGCTGGGCTTTTGCACAGGACTCATAGTACCGTTGAGAGTGTCATTCTTACTGAAGTGTAAATAAAGCGAAGAGGTCATCACAGGACTTAAAAATATAGTCATCTAATCCAAAACACAACAAAATTCATAATTCTGGCTTCCAGAAACCGGGGGTTTGAAAGAGGTTGTGGGTGTGAGGTGGGGGGTAGGACATCCCTTTGATAGAAAAAGCAGTGTGTGTGCCTGTGTACTCACCCGTGTGCACACTTAGGCACACTTAAGACCCACCACTGCCTGCTAGGCTACCCTGTACCTACCTGCTTGCCTGTAAAACTTGTGAGCAAATGAACTTTGGATATACTTTTCCCTGGAATGGTCCTACTACAGCTATTAAACATTTGTAAATTTTAGGGCCATTTTTAAAAAGTTAATGAAACCTGTAGACTTGGAGTGGGGGAGTTAAATGTGAAATATAACAAAAATAGGGAAATCTCATGACAACGAAAGTACTAACTTTTCTGGATAATAATTCTACGTACCAGGATACGACTGTATCCAATTAAGTTGAGCTCTATTTGATAATCACTGTAACGGGATAGATTCACAAAGTAATAGGATTTGTTTAAGGCAAAAATAGAGGAGCTTAGTACCTATTAGATATCATAAATGCATTAGGAGTAAAAAAAAGACAGATTAATACCACCCATTTGGGGACAACAGAAAATGAAAATATTTCAAAGGGGATAGAAGTACGGTCTCTCTGAAGAGGCTTAGTTGACGTTTACAACACTCATTCTTAAAGTTATTTTGATAAGATCAGTGACCCCAGCTAACCCAAGCTTGGCCTGGGGCGTCTAGGACGGTACCTCAGAAGGGCCCGAGGGCCCTGAGCACAGTGCTTGGCTTCTCGGGGAGAGAGCTGTGGAAGGAACTGACTGCCCTGTCACGCTTGAACTGGGTATTAGTTGCCTAAGCTGAGAATCCAATATGGGAAATTAGTTGCCATTAAGAGATCGCTTCGGGCAGTTCATTCCTCATCAGACAGGCTGTGCGGGCCTCCTGCTGTGCACAGTGAACATCAGCTTGCTAACAACCTCGCTCGGCACACACTCCTCAGGCACGGGCCTGACCTGCGGCGACGGGGGAGGCGGGGAAAGCAGAACCGCCGGCATCCACCTGGGAAGAGGGGTGCGCTGGCCCCGGATAAAGACAAGGAAGACTACTGCTCATCGGCATGTACAGATACCCACAATTAAGAGAACAATAACCTAGTTACAAAACTATCCTTATAGTATTTGGGGTTAGAAAATGTTTTTCTATGTATAATCTGGAAGAACAAACAGCAAAATCTTTGCAGGGATGACCCTTTATAATGTTTCCATCTGTGTTTTCCATAATACAATCCAATTATTGTAATTTTATAATAAATACTTAAATAATAGGCATAATCTTCTGTTTCATTTCTATTTTTTCTCCTTTTTGAAATGTTTTATTGCCTTTCGAGGAATATTCCTTTTGAGAGCCTTCCAAATACATAAAGGGAAAAATTTGATTATAAACTGAGAATAGAAATGACCACTTGTCTCGGGGGCTCTGCTGCTCTACATCTCTAGAGTTGTAGTGAACAGGACGGCCCGTCGCTGGCCTCTCTCCATCCCAAAAGCCTGCACAGACTCCCCTTTGTTCTTACGAAGCTAACTGCAGGCTCCAAAACGGTGCAATCTGCTTACCTAGGAGTCTGCGCTGCCTACGAGAAGACAGAGCGGGTTTGGGAGCAGGAAGCTCTGGTTGTGAATCATGCTCCTAATGAATAAATAATAGCTGTGTGACCTTAAATAAGCAACTTAATAATCTGAGTTTCAGATCCTTTTTAAAGTTAAAACATAGGAAAGCTGTATGATATTGTATATTACTTTCTTCAATATTGATATACCTAATGAAGTGATTACCATGCTAAGTCTAGCAAACCATCTGTCATACAAGGTTATCATGATTTTGACTATATTCCATATGTTGCACATCACACCTCCATGGCGTTTATTTTATACCTGGAAATCTGTACACCTGGCTCCCCATCACCTCTTTTGCCCTCCCCTCCCCCAGCCCCTTCCCCTCTGGCCACCATAAGTTAGTTCTCTGTCTGAGATTTTCTGTGCTGTATTGTATGTTTTGCTTTTTAGACTTCAAATAAAAGTGGAGTCACATGATATTTGTCTTTGTCTTTGATTTATTTCACTTAGCAGAATACCCTCTAGGTCCATCCATACTGTCACAAATGGCAAGGTTTCATTCTTTTTTATGGCCGAGTAATATTCCATTATATGTATGTACTGCTTCTTCATTCAGTCGTCTAAAGTTAACTGATGTTTTGATGTCTTGGCTATTGTAAATAAAGTGGGGCAATAAACAGAAGTGCATATGTCTTCTTGAATTAGTGTTTTCATTTTCTTTGGATAGAGACCTAGAAACGGGACTTCTGGGTTGTATGGGTCATACTTAATTTTTTTAGGAACCTCCATACTCTTTTCCATGGTGGCTGCACCAATCTATAAACCCACCAACAGTGCACAAGGGTTACCTTTTCTCTGCATCCCTGCCGACACTTGTTGCTTGTCTTTTTGATAATAGCCAGACTCACAGGTGTGAGATATCTCATTGTGGTTTTTAATTTCCCTGATTATTAGTGATGTTGAGCATCTTCTCATATTTCTATTGGCCATCTGTGCGTCTTCCTTAGAAAAATGTCTATTCAGGTCCTCTGCCCAGTTTTGAATAGAATTATTTTTTTATATTATCAGTTTTTCATATATTTTGGATGGCAATCCCTTATCAAATGTCATCTGCAATTATCTTCCATTCAGTTGGTTGCCTTTTTGTTTTGTTGATCTCTTCTGCCGTGTAAAAGCTTTAGTTTGAAATCCCATTTTTTAAATATTTCTGCTTTTATTGCCCTTGCCTGGAGATAAATTCAAAAAGATATTTCTAAGAATGATGTCAAAGGGTTTACTGCCTATGTTTTCTTTCAGGAGGTTAATGGTATCTGGTGTTACATTTGTCTCTAATACATTTTGATTAAACTTTTTGTGTATGGTGTAAAGAACCTTGTCCAATTTCGTGTGTGTGTGTAGTTCAATTTTCCCAACACCATGTATTGAAGAGACTGTCTTTCCCAATTGTCTACTTGTGCCTCCTTTCTTAGATTAATTGACAAGCATGGGTTTATTTCTGGACTCTTCTTTTATTGACCTATGTATTTGTTTTGTGCCAGTACTATGCTGTTTTGATTACTATAGCTTTGTAGTACAGTTTGAAACCAAGAAGCCTAAAAGTTCCAACATTCCACCTCCTGTTGCTCTACTGTTATGGTCCTTGGTGAATGCCTGGTTCACAAAACTACAGGTTGAGGTGAATGGGTGTCGCTGTAAACAGAAACAGGAGAACTCACTATTTGTAAACGTTTATTGAAATGATAACCTAATATATACTCTTTGGGATAGGGCAAGGTGGAGAATCATGTGAGTCGGCTCAGGAAACTTGCCAAATGACTCAGTTAAGTTGGAAATATTAATTTAGTTAAGTGGACATTGTCAAGCTTACTCATTTCAGTACAACGCTAATTTTATATTGACTCCAACTTTATGAAATCAGGTATAAGACGACAGTCTTGCCAATATTCTAAAAAAATGTGCCACATCGTTACCAGGTACACTTCAGTACTGTATAATTACGATGAGTGTAGATAGCAGAGACTTAACTGTTCTAGGGATTTGTGGGAAAGGGTTGTCTTAGAGGGGACAAGATATTCCCTATAGAATGAGCAACAGGAACCATTCGCATAAATAAGCTAAAAAGAAGTAAAACGTGTAGAAAAGAATAAAAAGGTATGAAACTGGCATCCAAAGCGAAGGGTAGAAAGAAGGGAGCCAAGCAGGGAAATAGACAGTGTATTTTTAAAAGAATGTTAAGAATGATGCACGATCAACGACAGTCAACTTTTTTTATTTTTTTGAAGGACATGGGGAGAAATGACGGCCTTTGACTTTAGCCTGGAGAAGGTTCTTGGTGGTTCTAGGGAGAGCGTCTCTCCTTCGTGTCCCAGGTCACAGCGTGGAAACGGCCGGCTGGCGGACGTGCACTAAAGAATCGGTCACCTGCGCCTGGGGTGTCCGTTAAAGGGCAGCTTCCAGAGGGAAATGGCCGGACACCGAGCACTCTGTCCTCACGAGCCTCCAGGGCTGGGCGATGGCCTGTCCTGCCTGAGCTCCTGCGGTCCCCCCGGGGCCTCGCTCGGCGCTTGGGCCCTGCTGGCGTGGGCTGCCCGCCATTCCTCCAGGGCCGGGCCGTTCCCGCAGCAGCCCTCGAGCTCCTTCCCGGCTGCCGCACGCTGTCCCCCGCCACCCTGGGGGACAGCAACGTCCGTGTGCCGAGGGTAAATGGTAACAGAAATAGGGGTTACCGGGACGGTGCTAACATCTTCTGTACAAATCTTCCATCACATTCAATCTTCCCCCGAGTCGCTATTGTTACCCGTCGTGAGCTCCCATTTGAAAGGAGGGCGCTGGGAGGCTCGGCCAGCAGCTTGCCTCTGGTCACAGCTGGCAGGCGGCAGGGTTGACACTCGAGCCCAAGGGCATGGGGTCTCGGCGGCCGGGGGTTACTGAGCAGGGCCTGGTGCACCCCCCATGGGCTTCCCTTGCACTCACGTCTAACATTCTGCACGATGAGGACTTTATCGAGATATTCCCTGCGGCAAGTTGTTCCACGGTTATCACTCGGATCTCAAATTCCCCTGGCTCTTATGACTTGTCACCAGAAGTAAAATTTACGTCTGGGAGAAGCTTGAGGTGCTGGTGGCTCTGGTGAGCGTACGAGTCTGAAAAGCGCCCCGTCTGACCAGCAGGTAGACAAGCAGGACGGAGAACGCTGTCGAATCAGCCGCTCGGACACAGCGCGGAGGCCAGAGAGTTGGCAGGCGAAACAACACCCAGCTAACTCTGCATCGCACAAGCAATAGCAAAATGTTTTTAGTATAAGTACGTATAAAGTATCGCCTCGGACACACTATACTAAAAAGTATTCTTTCTAAAATATAAAATCCAAATTTAACTGGGCATCTGTATTTGTTTGCAGCACTGAAAATGTAAAGACTAATGTCAGTAGTTCCAAGGCCCATGTGTCTGACAGCTTCTGCCGTAAAGTAGTTAAAATCGTCAGGATTCCAGGAATCTCACAGGACTATCTGGGCAAAATAGCAGGAACGCCATGGATTCTGAGCGTGAAATTCGTCAACATGCATGTGGTTTTTATCGCACTGAATAAATCTGGTATTGTTTTTCCCCTACAGATGGGCTGTAGCTTGCATTTCACCTCCCACCCCTATTACAGGGGACAAAACAGGGTGGGACAGTGCAGGACGCGGATATTCAGTCGAGAGGACTTACCCTTCCTGTGGGCAGCTGACGACTCTGCTTGTGGGTGCTTCTGTCTCGTTTTGTGCGCAGCACCTGCTTTGAGGTTGCACGTTTCTCACTGAGACCTCCCCTAGACGGAATAGAGAGAGGTGCCAAACTCAATAAAAGAACAAATAGTCTAGGTTTCTTCCAAAAGGCAAGTAAGTGGGCATAGTAGAAATTCCCATAAAATGGCATTATTAAACTGTGGATTTTTATTTGATGTTCTTACGAAAAAAACTAAGCAACTACCATGAATGAACTGCGATAGGTGCGGTGGAGAAGACCATGGCGAAACGAACACCAAGCTGGGACGGAAGCAGAAATGCTTCTCAGTGTGGATGTACCAGCCCATACTCGGGTATTCAGGAGTCGGTTCCTTTAGCCTTGTGTGTCTGTGGGGGTGTGTTATGCATCCATCTGAGTGTGTTCGCATCTGTTTGTATGTTGTGTCTGCTGAGGGTGGGCTGAAATCAGCTACTTTGGCCGTGTGCCTCCAGATTAGGTTACATGAAGGAACAAGCCCATAGCAGATGCTTTTTCTACCACTACCCCAGGTACTATTTGCAGTGAGGTGCATAAGAATTGATGAGTCGTAGCATTTTCCATACCCCCTGTATCCAATATTTATACCTAGTGCTGTCACAAGAAATGACATGGATAAAAACATAGGTTTCTGTATTTATATATGATTTCTATTAACTTAGTGAAATATATTTGCAAATCAGTTTTCAAAAGCCTAAAATCATTTAGGCTAATTGGTACAACCTTACTGTGCAATTGATTTCTTAAATGAATTGGTCCCTAAGTGAGTTTTGAGTATTCTATAATAATTGGTTTCTAATAGGTGGTGTAAATGAGTGGTTAATGCATTTATACAGAAAGCACTTGATAGGTCTTGAGTCCAACTGAAAGTCCCAGTGTGTTGGTGCACAAAGTCCAGCAGAATGCCAAGGACTATTTAAGTCAGAATGTCATCACTATAGACTGGAAGTTTAGACTCTAATGAAAAATGCCTGTTTTTTTCATTCTTTGATCATGAATGCAGGTGATCACTTAGTTAAATCAATAAAACATTTCAGTCCAGTGTGGCTCAGCAGCTGAACATCAACCTAGGATCCAGGAGATCGCAGTTTGATTCCCAGTCAGGGCACAGGCCCGGGTTGTGGGCTCCATCCCCAGTGGGGGGCATGCAGGAGGCAGCTGGTCAATGACTCTCATCATCGATGTTTCTCTCTCTCTCTCTCTCTTTCCCTTCCTCTCTGAAATCAATAAAGACACTAAAAATAAACTAAAACATTTCATTTACTTTAAATGCAAAACTAGCTTAACTGTGAATTGTGAGAATTGAGATGTTTCAAATACTTAGGTTCCTAGTGATTATCTCGGCGATGAGTGAAGAGGGAGCAGTTTTCCTCACAAAACATTCTGTCAACAGAAGAACAAAAGCACATTAAATAGTGGGTGTGCTGGGTTGCTTGTCAGTTGATTGGAAAGGATGCTCTTTTCAGAAGAGAGATCTGACCACATATAGGAGACCTCCTGGTCCTTGGCCAGATGTCGATGTTCAGCACTTTGCATCTCTGGCTCGGACCCAGTCTTAGCATCTCAGGACCTGTTGCTTCTTCTAAAAGGCAATTGGTCCTTGAGAGCAATTCTGACATCCTTTGTGCAGAGAGACTCTGCAAGCCAGAGAACACAGAAAATAGGTGGACCTGTCGCATGGCCGTTAGAGGTACCTCTGCTGTTTATTCCAAATGTCACAATGGTTCTGCAACACCAGTTCCTCCTTGTACTATAACTGGCTTCCTTTGGGGACATCCCCTCTATACTACTGAACATAGCTTGGTAGTTCTGTCAGTCAAGGAAATTCATCCTTCTATCTAAGTGCCCAGTCTAGGGCCCAAGCTCTTTCCCTAGAATATAAATCATGAGCCAAACGACAGAGAATGAATGTGTTTGACTGTGATGCATTCCTGCCACAGTCCCCGGAGATGAGTGTCCTATAATTCCATAGTCATGTTCCTGAGTCCCTTGAAGCTGCCTGGCTCCTGCTCTTTCCCTTTCTTATTTTCAGGCTCCTCTTTGACCCTAAAATGTTCCCAAAATCTTGCAATAAATTGCCTTGTATTTTTAGGTTAGCCAAATCCTGCTTCCTGCTGCAGAACCTGTATAAGCAGAGTTACTTGTACATAATGTTCTCATCTCCCGCCAGGAAGTGTCTATGCTCCATGAAACTTCCTATCCCACAGAAGTTTGGGGAGTTCATTCCATGGGGTTCACCAGGCTTTCAGCTCCCAATTTGACTAATTTTTTGAGCTGTACTGGATTCCCCTGCAGGAGACAGCACCATTTTGCCTGGCAAGGAAAGAAAGGACAGACACATGCCTACACCACACACTGAGGCCTATTGACTAAATGCTACCTTAACTATTGAAGGACAGCAAGTGTTGAAATGCATTACTTATAGCCAGGCAGCAATCAAACTACACTTGGCTTTATAGCATCGATCAGAGTTCTACTAGACTACACATAGGGACATTTCCATCTCTGTTTACTTACAGAGAGTGGGGGAGAGATGGAGTGTGGTTTATCAGCTCTCCAAGCCAAAGGCCTGCAGTGGACAGCACCAAGGTGACAGGGTATCCGACAATTTCTAGCCACTGGAACAGGCAAATGCCTGCTTGGTCACCGGGAATAAATGGTTGAGTGAGGTGGGAAACATGGGGCCCCAGATGCCTTTACCTCCTGGGGATATGTTTATGCAACTTACCGGGAAGAGCCCACTTGAGCAGCGCCAGGTAAAGGGCGTTCCTGTGTTGGCAAAGTGCTGCTGCAGCGCGCTCGCCCTCCTACTGTGGGACAGCCTGAGCCCAAGGAGGAGAGGTGCCCAGCTCCTACTCCTCCCTGTTTCAAACATTGAGCTACTGCCCCCCGTCTTCACGCTTTCTACTATGTGCTAATATGTTATCTGTCTTTGCAAATCTGTCAGTTCAAATCCCCCAAACAGCAATGCTAACCAAGTCTGAGTTGACTGTTCCCAGTTCTCTTGCTGTGGGAATTTGAGGGAAACCACTCCTTAGGGAACAGGAGAGTGAGCAATGTGACTGTGACTGGACACATGGTGGACATGGTGGACATGCAAGCAGACCCAGTACCTCCCATTCCCACCAGGGTACAAATGAGTAACAGCTCTTCAGTCCTGGAATTTCAATATTTTCCAAATGAGAAGTCATTTTAAAACCCCAGGTTGAGTACATTTACCATATGACCCAACAATTCCACTCCTAGGAATCTACCCAAACTAAATACAAATGTTCATCAACTGGTGAACAGAAATACATCAGGCGGTAATATCTACATAATGGAATACTATTGATCAGCAAAAAGGGTATGAAATACTGATATATGCTAGAACATGTGTAAACATAAAAAGCGTTGCACTAAGTGAAAGAGGCCAGACATAAAAGATAGCATATTGCATGATTCCATTATATGAAAGATCCAGAAAAGGCAAATCTCTAGTGACATAGAATAGATTAGTGGTTGCCTAAAGCTGGGGCTGAGAAGAGGGATTGACTGCAAATGGACATGTGGAATCTTTTGATGGTGGTAGAAATATGCTCTAAAATTGAATTGTGGCAACAGTTGTGCAGCTCTGTACATTTATTAAAGGTCACTGAATTGTGTAGTTAAAGTGAGTGCATTTTACAGTATGTAATTTATACTTCAACAAAGCTGTTAAAGAAAAATAATCCAAGGTTGATCATTCAGCTTAAATAAGGTGGGGGATTTGGAAACAGATAAAGCACTTAAAGTTTCGCGTGTTCATAGAAATCATGACCCCCTTCTTTCCATCTGTGCATTTTTATCTCGGTCATCCCAAATGAGTGGCCAGTGTGCATTCATTTACCTAAATTACATTCTCTGGGCTCTTTCTTTGCCTACCAAATGTTAATGAATTTTAGGTAGAATTAGGGAGAAGAAATTATCACCTTGACATTCCCATTAAAAAAAATTGTCACAGTGAGAAAGACAAAACATGAACATGGTATCACAAAATTGCTCTTTATCATTTTAACTTTTCTTAATGAAAGGTGTTTGTGTGGCCATTTCTGTAATCATGGCTGGTATTCCACAAAAGCATTAAGTACGTATAGCAGCCAACTGCATGTATGTCGTATTAAGATGGGAGCATTGTAATTCAGACAGAAGTCCACGGGGGAGAAACCCTTCGTCTCGCCCCAGGGGCCTCTGGCCCACAGCAGCCATGGTGTGTAGCTTGACTGCACATGCTTACAGATTGGTGAACATCAGAAACATTGGTTTTATTAGGTAGTTGCATAATGGCCTTTTATTTTTGATTATTTATGCATTAGCGGCAAGCAATGGAGATGTTGCTATGTAGGAAAGTTATTATTTGCTAATTTGCTGCTTTTAAAATGCATGGCACACTATCTATTATGTATCATGCATTACAATTACAACAACAGTTTAATTAATCACTAGCACCCTGTTTTGTACCAGCCTACAACAGGATTCTGGGTAATGGTGGTGTTTGCCATTTAGCAAGTAGCAACATTTCACTCTGTTTCACTACATTAAACTGCTCAAATAAAGCAAGCGGATACTGAAAAGACTTGGCCATCTGCCTTTATTTTCTTTCTCTTTTGAGAGATTTTTTTTTTTTAACAAAAGTAAAAGAACACATCCATGAAACTGATAGTGACAAAAAGCACTCTTTTTTCCCCCTCTTTTTTTTATCGGGTCAGAATCTCATCTAAATGCAGCTCTGATGAATAGTTTAAAAAAGAAAAAGAGAAACGTGCTTTGTGGATTTGGAGTGGCTCTCGAGAGCAGCCGCGCAGCCTAATGATTATTTAACGGGGCCGCGCTCCAGGTTGGCTGCTGCGGGCCTCCCCCCCCGGCCCCCCCTTCAGAGTTTGATGAATAGGTCTGGTGACAGCCTTTTAGGAATAAACAAGAATTCATCAGTCTGCATAAGAAGAAGCCAGTCTATAGATTAAGTTTCCCGAGGTAATTCATGAGGTCAGCCCCATTTAGACGGAGACTATTAAGGCTCGGCTCTCGAGAGCGGCCATACAAGGGAGTCGGGCCGAACGGACCCGCCGCACAAAGCCCCTTTCAGGGAGCAGCCTGCCATTTTTATGACCCTGCTGCTAGGATGCACATCAACTTGTCACTGTGCAGATCTGCTAGGGCAAGACCTCATCACTCTATTAAAGAGCTCTGTGACCTATTGATTTGAAGTATTTAAAGCAGGGGTGAAGTTCAAAGCAATTTCTTTTCTATACTATTACTCAGTCGCTCTGTGTCTTGCCTCTAAAACATCTGCTGTCAGTTCCTTTCTGTTGTCTGATTCTGGAATCTGTCACCGGAGAACAGAGTAGTTTTATTTAAAATAAATTGGATTCCTTTTCAGTTTTCAGCATCTCACGTTGTGATCCATGGTTTCTGCGCCTTCATCTGCGGAGAGACGTCGCTGCGAGTGTATCCTTTTATGTCTCTTTAGGGCGAGACAGAAGCAGCATTAGCCTCTGAGGTTTTATAATAGAGTCAAGTCTTAGAAGTAAGTAGCAGCCACTAGCTCCTCTAATTGGCCAATCAACAAAAATAACAACCTTTGATTTAAAAAAAAAAAAAAAAACACAGCAAGAAGGAAAGGGGGCGGGGAACATCTCCAACTGTGGCTCCAGGACACAAATGCTAGCAGCATCTGTTTTTACTTTTATTTGCTCTGAGAAATGAAAACAGAGTAAACAACTCAGTTATTTTTAAATGTCAGCAGGTAAGGCAGGACTGGGAGCCAGTTTTGATCGGTGCCTTGCAAAACAACGCAGGCCACCACGCTTGTTCGGCGCAAAGGCAGGAACCAGGCCCCTGTGCAGAGCTAAGGCTGGGCCTTGTGTACCCACTACCTCAGGGGCAGTAGGAGGCTGGTAACCCTGCACTAACTCGACTGGGTGCTCAGTTTCACATTGTTACCAGTAAGTCCAAAATAATTTGTCCTTCGATTCTTCATGCACAGGCCAGGGCACCCAATGATGGTGCAAGGCAAAGCATTTCGCTTTCCCTAAGAATCACTTTTAACTGTATCTTCTGTTATTCCTTAGGCCTCAGTGTGGACAGTATTTCTCTAACAGGAAACATCCTCACGGAGTCAGCTCTCACCTCCCCTAAGACGACTCCCAACTCTTCACATCCATCTCTGACAGCTCTCCTTGGCTCTGATCAGAGCTGTGGCCAGGGGTCCAAGTCTAGGTATGACCCACCCCCCTCTCCTCCCCTCCAGTACAACCTGTTTAAAACTGAAACCTTAACATTCCTCTTACAGTCTCTGCAAATTCAGCCTTCTCTCCTATCAATAGTGCTTAGTGTCTTCCCAGTCGAGTAACTCTTTCCCCACATCCTATCAGTAGTCTAATCCTGTAGAGCCACCACTGGAATGTCTTCAAGCCCCACACCTTCTCCACAGCCTGAAGATCTAGGTCATCTCCACCCAGATCTTCATCAATAGTTGCTTCCAAATTGGTTCATCTGGTCTTAGCTCATTTTCACTCCAGATGAATCCTCTGAAACCAAGCTTTGACCAAGCCATGCACTTTAGAAACTTCCAATTGTTCCACAGAACCTAGGAATCCAAATCCAGTTCAGCCTGATGCTCGGAGGCCTCCTAGTTCCAGCTCCTCATTCAGCTCTCTTTTCGCCCCTGCTGTGTTCCAGTCTCATGAGGCTGTTGGCCATCCTGGTCTTCACGCCTTCTCCCTCTACACACTCTCCTTAAGGGAGCCCATTCCTTCTGAAGGGTTCAGAGATCATCTACAGGCTAAAGACTTCTAACTCCAGCACTGTCTTCTCTCCTGAGCTCTAGGCCTATGGATCTAACCGCCTATTGGAATCGTCTCTCAAATGTGTCCCGGGCAATCAGAACTCAACAAAGCTCAAAGTTCATCATCATCCATCTCAGATGGTTGCCTCTTAGTAAATAGTAACACCATTCACCAGCTTGCTCGTGTCATACCTCCAACATCAAATCAATTATTGACTCATTTCTCCTAGTGTCCTCGCCTCGGGCCTCCACTGCCTCCACGCTGGTCAGGCACCATCTCCGGCTCACCTTGGAAACATCCTGACCCAGAACTCAGTTCAAGATGCATCATCTTGCTTCCCCAGAGAGAGTGGATAATGCTTGGCTTTGAGACCCCACTGTACATTGCTCATATTTGGGTTTTTTACGTATCAGGATTGTGTATTTATTTGTAGGAACTACCTCATACAGAGGCACTGAAAAAATGCTTGTTAAATGAACGATAAATACTACAGGAGGAAACAAAGCGAACTCTTTTTTCTAGTTAGAATTGATGCAGAATTAATGCCTCTGCTAACCAATACGAGCTTAAACGTGAAGATTGATATAGCAGTTAGAACAAAACTTAATCCATTTTCAGTCTTAATACACTTACTATGAATACTAATATGTTTAAGCTTATAGAAAACAGCTTACTTTTATACTAACTTTCTTTATTTGCAAACATTATGTTGAACCTGTGGGTTACAGTGACATAAATATGAAAATTGCATCATTTATTCAATGGTATTTTTTTTTAAACTTGTACCTTAGCTGATACAATATGTTGAGTTCTTGTCAATCAGAATGTACTGTAGGCTTTTTTAAAACTCTGAAAGTATATTCTTTTCAGCTGTTATATTTTTTATATTTTTCTATCACAAAAATTATGCTACCATTGCTCTGAGGTTAACAGTAAATAAATCCATTCAGGTCTCACTGAAAACTTTCAATAAGGTTGGAAGGAGATGATAGTTTCTGTTCATGTCCTCGCAGGAAGTAATAAGTGATACTTGACACCTTCTTATACTTTTAATTTGGAAGAGGAAAGAAAAGATAAACATGCTATTGACTCAACATCATTACAAGGTGGGATCATCTTGAAGGAGCAATGTTGGAATTTATGGTATGTGTTCAGAGTGAATTTCCAAAATGAACTAGAATTTGATGGACCAACTGTGCTCCATTCAAAGAAAAGGAAGATGATAAAATACTTCTATCTACAAAGAATTGATGATTATAATGATAGAAGATTCCATCTTGAACTTCTATCATTCATTTAATCAACAAATACATTCTAGGATAGAGTCCTTAGGCTATAGTTGTGAAAAAGGCAGGTAAGGTGTGTGCAAGAACAGTTGATGCCTAAGGCACGTAAAAAAGTCTCCCAATTAACATGAGTCATTCAGAAATTTCTGAAATTCAGACCTTGTCCATGATATAGCTGTGAGCAGAAGCTATTTCCTATTTTAAATGAGAAAACTATAATGCATTTTATTGGGGGCTAAACCAGTTTATGTTCACTAAAAATAATAAAGCACTTTGCAGAGAGCAGAGCAGAGTTTGTGGACGACTTTGACAATCCAATGTAAAGTCACCAGCCACGAAGTTATGTCAAGTGTAAGTCAAGACTGAGGTAACGGGTGTAATGGGAAGGCCCGTAAGAGGGCCCCAGGACACCCCAAACCAACACGCCTGGACACTGGTAAAAACCCCACCTGGACACCTACATGAGTGGGACCTTCACCCCGATGGGCTCTGAGAGCTCGAGCTTGGCTGTGCCACGGGTGACCCTGAGCCCTGGCAGTTACACTCCACCGGCCACCACACTGCCGCTGTAGCCACCTGGCCTGAGGCCTGGCCCACCTCTACCTGCGGACGCTGCCAGTGACCAGGACCTCAGTCCAGAGGCTCGTTCTGTTCCTTTTCGTCGCGTGGGCTGCCCCTCCGAGTGTAACCTGCATGCGACTCTGTTGGCTTATTGGTGGGGTCTCCCCTTATCAACCTGGTATCGTGGACAGACACAAACGTTTGTGAGGGACTCCGTTTAGGGGTGTTCCCTTGCTCATGACACTTATAAAGTGGTAGAAACTATCCTGTTAGAATGCAAAATCCTACTGAAAACACTGCTTCATTATCAAGCAATGACTATGGCTGCAAGTAGGTTCTTCTTAAGCACCAACAGCCCTTCTTAGACACGCCAGCAACGTGGGACACACAGCACCCCCCTTGGTTGACACAGTGGACACTGAGCACACATTGCAAAAGCTGACACACGATTCCGGTTAGTACCAACCCAGTTTTCTCACCACAAACAGGAAAACTGAATTAAAATACATGAAACGACAGTTTTCAGACATTAGCTAATCGGCAATGCAGAACTGTGATCCTGAGAAATGGGAAAAATTGAGACTACAGTGCAGAGGCCTCTGCGGGAGGCACTTTCTAAAGCACAATGCAGAAGGGAGGAGCCCGAATAGAAGACAGGTCTCCCCAAGATGAGGGAACAAACAGCCTCGGAGGGCCGAGCTGCAATGCACGGGGCAGAGGAAGGAAGAGGGAATCTCCCGAAGGCGCTTCAGAAGTCCGCTCGAGGGTCCCGTGGACCTTCGGGTGACTATCAGTTGGTGAAACCACAAGGGGACTCCAACTACCAGGGCCTGGAAGCCGAGGAACGCCCAGAGCTGAGACTCGAAGGAAGCTGTCCGGGTTCCACACAGCCCGAGCGAAGGCCGCGCTGGCTGCCAAGGGGGCGCAGGAGTGTTCCTATATGTTCTCATGAGCAATCAAAAATCAAATTTAAACAATATTTAAGTAGCATTAAATAGATGAAATATTTAGGGAGTAACTTGACAAAGATTTGCATAACCTATGCTCTGAAAACTAAAAATATATTATAGAAGCTCTAAATAAAGGGAAAAATATACCATGTTCTTGGATTGGAAAACTTAATATTGTTCAAATGTCAACTATTTCCACATTAATCTATAGACTCAATGTAATACTATAAAGGGAACAGAATAGCAAGTCAGTAAATAGACCCATACATATAGTCATTTGATTTTTGACAAAGGTGTCAGGGCAATTTAATGAGAAGCATATAATATTTTCAACAAATGATGCTGTAGCAATTAGTGCTATATGCAAAATTCATTTCAATCTTGGCTTTATACCATATATAAAAATTAACCCCAACTGGGTCATAGACAATGTAAGAATCGAATCTATTGAAGAAAACAGATTAATCTTTGCTTACGCAATGCTTTCTTAAAAAGGACACATAGCTCAAAATAGTTGCAAAATAAAATTTTAATATTTTAAGAAGCACCTCAAAGTGTAAAACATTTTAAAATGCACTTAACTGAGTGTGTGTCAGACCAAAACACTGAGTATTGCAACTCTGTTTACTGAAACTTTTAGAATCTAACCAAATGGAGAGAGAATGTGTATGGACTGAGAGACTCAATATTATAAAGAAATGTATTCTTTCCAAACTAACTTATAGATTCAATTTATTTCCAATTGACATCTCGAGCGGCTTTTCTACAGAAATTATTAGTTTGTGGTATGGTTCAGTGGTATAAACTTTAAACATCGTATAAGAACTGATTGAAATACTTGTAATTTTGGCTTTCAGAATTACATTTCTGATTGCATTGCTGTGTACTGAGCATGACCTCTATTGACAGGTTATTAGATTTTCGCGCAGTCTGAGAGCCCTCGTTCACCCAGACAAGACTCCATTACCTGTAAGCAATGGTGATGGTTATATGTGTCTTAAAGTTAATAAATAAACTTATTATATCACGTAGGAGGGGGAAAATAAGTCATGTTTGGTTGACTGACAACAGCGTGGCTTTCTGCAAGCAATGCCAGCCGGTTGGGCAGCCTGGAGCAACGGCTGAGACAGATCAAGTCCCAAGCTTGCAGGAGAGTGGCGTTTATGCACTGAACCTGTGGCCACCCAGCACCCCCTTCAAAGTGTATGAAAGGCAGATGGATGTGACCTGTGACACAGCACATGACTGCCTGGTGAACCAGCTTGTAACTGAGAAAAAGCTGTTGGCTGTGGGACTGGGATAATATGAACTAACATTAAGCTGATACAAAGGTGTCTCCTTTCTCTGTAACCTCCCAGGATTTTCTGTACAGTTAATTTTCCCAATACGCATGAGGAAAGACTGTCCCCTCCAAGGTGTTTGTGTTGTTCAGGGAGCAACTGGGGGTGTCTGTCTCTGGAGAAATTAATGATGTGCTGCACACACAATCTCTCTGCTTCCTGCCCTCGTGGTTTCTGTTGACTTCGGGCAGTCTCTTTCTAGGACACAACATCCCCTCAATAGCTTGATCTCTCAAGACGCATGAAAATCTCTTCAAAAAAGAAGCATACGCTCCAATTTCTGGAGGCCCTCGCTCCTCCCCACTAATGCGAACGCCTCCCCCTGGATGTGAGGTAGAGACACCCAGGAGCCGGGCCCTGGATGTTCAACAATTAGCTTCCACAGTTCCCTCAAAAGATGACGGGTACCAGGCCAACAAGGGGAAAGAAATTACTCTGGATGGTGCAGGTCATTGTTCGGACACCCACTCGTCTTGGTGTGTTGACGTCGTCTGAGTGCTCCCAGCTCTACTGCCCCATGGACTAGATTTCGGAGAGAAGTTTCATGAGCACTGAGCAGGGAGAGACTCCGATCTCGCCCGTTTCAGCATGCTCAGCACCCTGTCCTGGGAAGTCTGAGTTTATTAGACATCTATTATAACTGACATCTTGTTGCAGTGGGGGTGAAGAAATGCATTAGACAGATGATCTTCATTGGCTTTTTTCCAAAAGAATTTTTTTTAAGAAGAGACAGCTGAAATTCATTCACATTTACAATTAGTAAAACTTTCTTTCATTACTGAAATGCTTGCTGAAACAGCAGCCACAGCGGGGTGACAAATCCCGTTACCACGCTTTCTGCAATTGTCTCCCCCAAAGACGCCTATTGAGCGTATTGTCTGGGTGTGTTTAGAGACTGACAAGCTGTAGGCAGAGGGTGGGGGGCTATGCAGCCTGCGGGAAGTGCCTTTGTGTGTGTGTGTATGTGGGTGTGGGGTTGTTCAGTAGAGAGATCTAAGATTCTGGAAAAATCTGAGGATGCACTATGCATGCTAAGAAGACCAGTCATCAAGCATTAGTGGGATTCTCATGCTTTGCGCCTTTAGTTTTCCATTTTCTTGCATTTTTCTCTGTGAGCGATGGCAGGTGCTATTTGTCAGGCTGTTGGTGGGCAAAATGGGGCTGGGGGAGGGACCATTTTTTTAAGTGAGCAGTTAACAGCTGAACTCACATGGCTGACAATAGAATCATGATGAAGGGCGAACAGAAAAGTGTCAAGATGACCCCTTAGGAGTCTCGTGGAAGAATGAAGCGCTGCCTGCAGGGACTGGGAAGGAGGCCCTCGCTTTGGGACTAGCACCCTTCCGTGGCCAGGTGAAGGGGACTCGATGGGCCGTGCTCTTCTGCCACTGAAGGCCAGTGAGCTTAGCAAACTGACCAATATTTTCCTCTAGGGGAATGAAGACAAGACGGGCAAGACCTTCAAGTGTGGAGCGGAAGGAAGCATCGGTGAAGCCATGGGGACAATTCCTGTTGCTGTTTCCATGAGACTTGAGTCTCATTTTCCCCTCAACAAATAACCTGCCTGAGAGATCCTGTTAAGTACCTTTATTTATTGAATTTCCAACATGTGCCATGTTGTTTTCTCCCATATTCAAGTTGAGTGCTTAGTAGCTGGTAGAACCACTTACCTCTCTCCCGGATGATACTCTCCAAGTTCTTACGTCTTCAGAGTCTGGGCCCTACCCAATAGTATACAATAAATATTAAAGATTTTACCCTCGAGAGGGCCTGTTAAGCAACGCTACACATGGCATTACAAGGACTTACATTTGTCTTATTTTCAAATTTGAATTATCTTTGAGAATACAAGGTTTTGCTTTTTTAAAGACCAAAACAACCAACAGTGGGGGAAAATGTGTGTTATTATGTCTAATGCTTGATTATTGACTATATTGAGTGCTCATTTAACACCTATGTGATACCTTCAAAACCTTAGGCTAGTCTATAAAATCTTCCAGCCTTGTTGAATGTGATGGTCTCGCCCCTTCCTGTGTGTGTGTGTGTGTGTGTGTGTGCGCGCGCACATGTGTGTATGAGTGTGTGTTTACCTCTCCAGAGAAGGAACAATATATGAGAAGACAAGATGGATTTTTCTTGTGTTAGCATTATTGGTTCCAAGTCCCCTGTCTTCCAGCTAAAATTGCACCCTCCAGGCAGAATAATCCGCTGGATAAGAATGTGAGTTTTGGCTTCAGACAGCTCTGAGTAATAATCCTGGCTCTTTTATTAACATTGTCCACTAGCAAGTTAGTTAACCTTTCTGAATCTCAACTTCTGCAACTCTAAACTAGAGAAGCAATACCTACATTGTAGGGCTGATGTGAAGATTACATCTGAAGTGCTTAGAACAATTCTGGCAAATAGCAAGGAATCCCTTTTCTTATCTTTATAAACCCCTTTACCACACAGAAAAAATAGTATACAGGGGTCTTTGAGATGAAAGTGTACATACATTTTATACGGACCTTTAGGGTAATTACAACAATCACATTGCTATTCTTAGTCTAATTTTAACAATTTCGAAGTGAGATCTAGGTTTGTTTTGTCATGTCTTATTTATTTTGTTTTTAGTTTTCTTTAACTGATTCTGTAATATGGGTCTGGAGCCACAAGATGAGAATACTTTGCTGTCATCAAGCTTCTCTCCCAATGCACTCGATGTTCACGGTTACGTGTGTTTATAACACTCATTCCTGACATCGCTGGATCCTCGATTCTCTTCGTGTCAGAGGTGGTAGTATGTGAAGGCACAATCCTTTAAGATTGGGTGGGGAAACGAGCAAATATGCTTTGTGTTTCATTCTGCATGCCAATCTATCAAGTCCTCCCCTATATGGATCTTGAGAGGCCTTCCCAAAATTAGACTCATGAGCCATCTACTCAAATCTATGATTTATTTAATCATTTTAGGTAAAGAAATATATAGATTGAAGTAGCATGTGGGAGAGAACCTCATTCAACTTCAACTTGCTCATAATGAAGTTTATTTCCTTGGAAAGGCCTGTGCCAGAACCCAGCTTTAATTGCATAACTTTTCAATCATTTTTTCCATAATAGACGTTGATTTGTTTGAAGCCTTCCTGTCAATGAAGAAACACTAGAAGCTTACATTCTAGCAAGGTACAAAGTCAACAAACTCAGTTACAGATGCTCTGAATTGTTCCATCGATGAGGTTGAGGGACTTCAGGACAGGTAGAGAATTGCTCCTTGTAGCCTGCCATGAGATTTACCCAGCACAACTATCACCTGCTTGGTGAATTGCCTTCTGAAAAACTATTAGAAAAGGAAAAAAGATAAGAATGAGAACTTTTAGTACTTATTTTATAGGTGCAGTGGAGCTGTATTATTTGGCTCCTCTATGAATTTTTTGCTATTGTTTAAATGAGATAAAAGGCTATATATAGCACCATAAAAGTGTGAGGTGCTAAAACGATCACAGGTTAGTGTTAAGACTGGCAAGTTTAGATGTGAAAATGCATTTTCACTGATGCTGCCGGTAGATTTTCTCTGGAGCAGCCATCCCTGGGACATCCATGTCAACACACATCACCCATAAATATGGAAGGGTCGCCTCAGAGTCGGGTTGAGGGAATTGATGCTCCACTTGAGTGCTCTGAGAGGCCAAGATCAAAAGCACTTTTAAGGGTATCATATAATTATCATTAAGAAGCATAAGGTGAGGAGTTCTAAACTCCTACATTTTCAAAGCAGCGCAACCTTAATGCGACTTTGAAGTCAGACAAATCTCCAGGTATTTCCATTATAAAAGCTCACAATTAATTAAGGAAAACCCTATCTGAGCCAGTGTTTGTTTGTCCACCTGTCATGTACCATGCTCTAAAAGTCAAGGGTGTCCATTGGGTTGCTTTAAGAGACTATGCTGGGACCAGCCAACAGCATTCGTTTTGAACAAAGCATGGGCATAGGAGGGTTTCGATATCTTTTGTCTAAATAAATCAGTTCTTAATAAGCATTGATGATTTTCTTAATTGTCCACATAGCCCAAAGGTTATTCATAAATTTCTTTGCAAGAATCACACCTATTTTATATTACAGGGAGATATATGAAATCATCTATACATAGAAAAATGCCGGAAAGTTCTGTCTGATAAAATAAAAACCAGTGGCACTGAATAGATCTGAGAGAGCGTTCATTGAGAACAGGTGTAGGAGCTATTGGCCAGCAAAATCATTTGGTCTGGCCCGACCAAGGCAACTGCAGGCAGGACTCAAAATTCAATAAATACAATTAAATGTTTGACCAAATATAGCAGGCTAATTTTTAAGTTGATGATTTTGTATGGCCTGCGAATGATGTTATAAATATCCAAGTGGCCCTTGATATAGAAGATAGACCAGAAGTGTTTGCTGGTTTCTGTTTGAGGCAATGAAAAGTTCTAGAATTTGATCGTGGCAATGATTTCACAGCATTGTGAAGGCAGGCAATGCCACTGAATTGTACATTTAAAAATGGTTTAAATGGAAAGTTTTTTGCTATGTGTATTTTATCTCAACTTATTTAAAAGGTAAGTAGCAAACTTCTTGTCCTCGAGGTGCTGAGGGCTTGGGAAGAAGTAACCAATGTGTTTCCATTGAAAACCAATGTGTTTCAATTCTAAATGGTGGCTAAATGACTGCTGATTTTAGAAGCTGCCTTCTAGAGCCCACACAGAGTGTGCCCTTGCAACATGCCCCATTGTGCTTTTATTTTTAGCGACACCAGTCGACCTGTTATAATACGTTCAGATGGTAATATGATGCTGCAAAGGAATCACACAGAGGAGTAGTCCCCGATCAAGCACTGAACCAATTTAACACTTCAGTAACTAATGTAAAAATAAAAATAAGAATAGATAAACTTTTAAACCCCTAAACATATCCATACAATGCTATTTGGGGGCCGTACTCAGCAGAGTACTTAGGATGGATTTTAGTAAAATGAGAGAATAAACAGTGTAGAGAAAGTTCCCAGAGAGAGAGAACATCACACATTTCAGGGTTTCAAGGGATGCTGGGCCCATGTGTTTTTGTAAAGAAACATCTGTCAGGGTTCACAAACCTACCCGAGTGTTCAGGATTCACTGTTTAATGTGAGGAGACTGTAGACTCAAAAGCCCCAGGCGAGCTGAGTGGTCTGGTTGCCCCTGGGGGAAGCAGGAATTTAGCTGAATGCCTGATGCCATTTTGGTGCCAACTAACAACTCCTTGATTCTGACGAGGCCCCATTTCAGAGCAGTTACATTAATTGGCATTAATTTAAAAAAATCTATTGGAAAGTTCACTGATTCTTTCAGGGACAGCTGTGTTTGGGGGGGGTCCCTCTGCCAATTAGCAAGAGCACTGTTCTCAGAGTCCTGAGGCCCATTGGAGGCTTAGTAATGCTGTTCACCTTTGTGCATCTCAGCCACCAAGCTAACCTTTCATATATACGTGCGTGTGTCTTTATTGATTTCAGAGAGAGGAAGGGAGAGAGAGAGAGAAACACCGTTGATGAGAGAGTCAATCAGCTGCCTCCTGCACGCCCCCGACTGGGGATCGAGCCTGCAACCCGGGCATGTGCCCTGACCGGGAATAGAACCGAGATCTGCCGACGCTCAACCACTGAGCCACACCGGCCAGGTAGGAAGCTAACCCTTCAATGGTAGTGAAACACCTGGTGTTTCTATTGCCTGTATTGGAAGAATGGAACCCCAAACGCTGGGGGGGGGGGGGGGAGTGTGCTATGATTGCCTTGGAAATTTTCATCGCAGAGATATCTAGACGCTGCCAGCTCTTAGCCTGCAGTCGGCTTTCGAAGGTCCCAGCGAGCTTCCTGATCAGCTCGGGCTAAAGGAAAGAGCCCGGCCACAGGCAGCCCCTGGCAGCTGCCCTGCCAGTCTCCTCGCTGGGTTCTGTGGTTATTGGGAACCACGTGGTACAATGGGAGCTGGGGGCAAGCTTGCAAACCCTCCATATGTGTCTAAATCGGACAAAGTTACTGGCATTGAGAGTTGTGGAGCTTCGGTCAGAATTACCCAGAAGGCAATAAGAACTAGCCTTTGCTCTATAACATCACATGCATGGCGATTATTAGAACGTCACTGTCTGTTTAGACATTTTGCGAGGCCTGTTGGGAGGCAGGAGAACGGTTTTTGCAGGGCCCCTGCCAGCTCCGTGGTTTTGTGAGTTCACAGTCGGGCAGAAAAATATACACAAGGGGCCTCCTCCCCCTGGAGATCTCTGGTCACTCTAATTTGGCTGGAACAATGTAAAAAGTGACTTTCTATGGTGGTTTTCTCCATACAACTTGGGCTCGAGCCAGGACAGGCGGTGGCAGTGTGTGGGAGGAAGCTGACTGCAGGCTGGGAGTCACCCCGTTCTAGCGGAACCTCAAAGGGAGGCGCTGCTCTTGGGGTCCTGGGAAGTGCGAGGGCCCCCCTTCCACTCGCCTCGCCTGCTCGCATCCAGTCACGGCCAGGCGAGCGAGAGCTTGCAGCCAAGTCCAAAGCCTGCCCGGCCCCTGCGGATTTGAGTTTAGCTCTTTTAAAACAACATTTTGATGAGTTGTGTGTAAATGAATCAGAAACATATGGATTCAATTTTCCTTGACGTGTACGTGGGTTTAAAAATTAAGGGGGATAAACGTGTGGGCTTGAGTATGTTTTAAAGGCAAATGTTTAAAAACTAATGCAGGATGTTCTGCAGAACAGAAAGCGCACCTTCCTGCTTAAAGCCAGAACAGCTGCAGCAGATGTCAGAGTCCACGTGGGGCCTGGCCTTCCAAGGCCTGCCATCCTTCTGCTGGCAGCATCCCGCCACGTCCTGGGACCTTGCAAACAACACCCCGCAAATGAGAAGCAGACACCATCCAAAAGAGAGGCCAAATCATCTCTGCAAATGAACTCACCAGGCAAACCAAACAGATTTTCAAACAAAGTGCTTGCACTCTTTTTAAGTTAATTCTAAATGGAGGAGCGTCTGCAGACTGAGATGTAAACTGAAGCTGAGATGTATAAGCCGTAACTTCTGTCTTC
Organism: Miniopterus natalensis; assembly: GCF_054644295.1. Taxonomy (NCBI): domain Eukaryota; kingdom Metazoa; phylum Chordata; class Mammalia; order Chiroptera; family Miniopteridae; genus Miniopterus; species Miniopterus natalensis. Next base: position 3,424,660 of record NC_142096.1, read on the forward strand.
TGAGCCCTGAAGCTCCTCAAGGCCAGAGGCCGTGAATGTCAGTGAAACAGACGGTCTGGGAGCTGAAACTGGGCAAGGGGAGAGCCCGGCTACTGAACCCTGTGGGCTCTGGGGACATGCTCACTGGTTTGCCACATGCTCTCTCTTACCCTACCTCGGTGGCAAGAATCGCCTCCGTTACAAGACACTGAGTCCAGACGTAGGGTTGCCAGACGCCAGGCATATTTTAAATCATTTCAGGACTGGCGTAAGTTAAGTGCAAACATTAAAGCATCTTCTGTCTATCTACTATTATAATAATTGTGTAAAAGATAGGACAGTTCAGCATAGAAAAATACATAAAGATAAATATGAAACCAAAGAAAGTCCTTCCCTACTAGGGCAGTCAGCCAACATATGCTGACATTTGTTTAAATAACCTATCTTAATAATTTTTAATGCCCTTAAACCAGAGCATAATGTTTTAGCTTATAGTTTTAATTGTTTTTACTTGTTAATAGTCTTTTATTCATTGGCGAGGTCCTGCTTGTCCAGAAACGTGACAGGAGAAAATCAAATTGCAAAGAGAATGGTAGCCATCGTATGTCCCTCAGCTGGGAGCATTTGAGGGGAGGGGGTAGCAGAGCTCCGGTGCTCTTGGCCGCGGCCGCCTCGCCTGCCTCTGGGCAAGGTCCGCGGGGACACAGTGGGAGAGCAGATGTCCAGGCCTGGAAGGGGGGGTAGAAGGGCTGCAAACTGCCTCAGGATGACTCCTTCCACCCACGACTCCGCAGACCCTTATGTCCCTGTAGTGCACGCACCGTGTTGGCTTGAGAGCAGGGCCGCCTTGTAAAAGCTTTATCAGTCGCAGGCCCCGGCCTGCCCCCGCCTTGGATTCAGCCTGGCCCCGGCGAGGTGGGTTTCATGTCCCCCCGCGAAGCTCGTCCGCTCTCGGCCTCTCCCTTCCGCCGGCACGGACTTCCTCTCCTCTCAAGTGAGTCCGACTTGTTTATCAGCACACCGAGCATTTTCCTTGCTCTTAAGTTTTAAAAGAATATCTGTTTATTTCAATTATGGTTTCCTGAAGGGCAGATTGTGGTTAATCAAACAATTTTATTTTCAGGGTGGTTCTCAGGCTGTATTCCCAAGGTCACCCTCTGCTTTCTGCCACTCACGGGCTTCCCAGGTGGGAAAGAGCCCCCGGCTCTCTCCCTGTTACCCCCAGTTACCCCCCTTCCCCAGGAGACTGCAACATACGCAGGTATCTCCCCTACCCTTCCGCTGGCATCTGTCAGGTGGAGAAAAATTCTAGTTATTTGTGTTTAAAAAGTAGGAAAACTTTAACACCAAAATCAGCCATGTAATGGTTTTCAAAGTCCACTCACTTGTCGAACATTTACCAAGTGCCTAATGCTGACCAGGCACTGCCCTCAGAACCAGGGATATAAAAGCCCACGAGGAGCGGGTGCGACCTCCAGTCGCCTTTCGGCTGCTAACAGAGGGCCACAGGTGAACGGCCCACGCACTTGAGACAAGGCCTGGGCCTGCGTGGGCTTCGCCCGGGCCGCTGGCGACGGTCAGCAGCGCCGGGGAGAGCGAGGCCCACGGGCACAAAGCAGCCTGGAAAATAAGCTAAATATTTTGGAAAAAAATGGAGAATTTCTTTCCACAGATCTGTAGAAAAGAAACCACGGTCTTTCTTTAAAGTTCAAAGTATTTAAACATTAGAGCTAATGAAAGAAGAGAAGACATGTTAATTGGGAGCAACACCATCCAATAGAAATATAGCGGGAGCCAGAAATGTGAGTCACCTACGTAATTTTAAGTCTTCTAGTAGCCACATTTTCAAAAAGTAAGAAGAAATAGGAGAAATTAATTTTAATGATATAGTTTATTTGACCCCATATATCTGAAATATTATCATTTCAACATGTGACAATATAAGAAATATTAACAAGATGTTTATATTCATTTTTCATAATAAGCCTTTGAAATCTAATATGTATTTTTATAGTTACAGTGCACCTCAATTTGGACTAGCCACACAATTCAAGTGCTCAGTACCCACATTTAGCTGATGGCTACCAGACTGGACAGCACAGATTTAAAGCATCTTAAATCGGCCTAAATTTGGAACAAAATGCTATATATTTTTAAACCTGTAAATCAACTGTTAAAATAAAAAGCGTACACAATTGAGTGTAAATTTCTAGATGAGGGATAGCAAATGCCTGCCATGTGTACTGTTACTGCACCGACTCCTCACCGTGACAATCACAGCCAGTCCTAGATCCCAGCACCCTTCCCAGCTAAGCCTGCCGGCTGCCACTCGCACACGGAACTGGTAGATGAGAGGAGCCCGTGAGCCGTCCTTGCCCCAGATACACAGGCACTGCTTCAGACTATAATAAACACAGATCTTAAGGCTCCTTTACAGACTAAGCTTTAAACACTAGATTTTAGAACACTTGAAATAGAATGCAAAGGAAGCCACTGGCAGTAGGTTAAAAAAAAATCAGCTCTTCAATTAATATCATTAGGTCTATTGATGACAGTTGTGCTCAGCTCCTTGACTAAATGACTACACATTTTATACCTGAAGTTAAACTGCGCATCTAAAAGACCTCATTTATTCTTGGACTTCTGCAGGGAGCGCTGTGGTAGCTTTCCATACTTACTTACACACATTTCTTCAGAAAGCAAACCTAACTATAGTGTAAGTTGTGTAGCAGAGCCCTTAAAAGCAGCAATCTAGTGATTGCACACACATGCTATTGCTCTACTTACAAAATGTATATTTGAGAGGGCAGAAAAGAACATCCTAGCTATTTCAAAATGTGTTGTTTGGTTTGTTTTTCCCCACGTCTGAATTCTTTGATTAAGAGATCTGCTTTATTTTGGTTATCTATTTTTAAATATCTCTATTTTTATTTTCTCTCAGTAGAAATTCTTCTGGCTGAACCTAGATTTTTCTGTCATCTTAAAAAAGCCATTGCTTAAGAATTCACATTTCATGCCATGTATTTGCTGTACAACGTAGGTAATACCTTTTTTAAAAAATATGTATTTGTTGATTTCAGAGAGAGGAAGGGAGAGGGAGAGAGAGAGAAACATCCATGATGAGTCATTGATCGGCTGCCTCCTGCACGCCCCCCACCGGGGATCGAGCCTGCAACCCGGGCCTGTGCCCTGACCGGGCATCGAACCTCGGCCTCCTAGGTCGACCTCAACCACTGAGCCACACCAGCTGGGCGGGAGTAATATCCTTTTTGACATAGAGACATAGAAAGCTAGGAAAGGAGATTCAGAGACCTTGTTTTCACGTTCTTCTTAGTGTTTCAAAATAAAAAATTGTGATCTAACTGGGGAAATGTTGTCCCCAAAATTTATAGAATTCAAAGCCTGGGAAGGTAGTGGAAAGAGGTGGCAGTGTAACCACAGTGCCTTTGTCAGGCTGTGCACTGATAAAGGCACTGTTTACAGGATAGTTAAAATATTTGGGAGGCAATTTTAGGAAGCTCTAAACTAATAAAATACTCCACAGAACACCTTATGAATTAAACCAATTCCATTCTCTGCTAGTGGGTATTGGAACCGCTTTTTTTCTGATCCTGTAAAAGGTCTCTTGCTTGACTAATTTCCCTCCCCCCCATGAAATGTATGCATTTCGGTCTGAAAATGCCCCCAGCCCATCCTTTTGAATTGTATCTTCGGCACACCTTAGGCAAATAGAAAAAAATTTAAAAGTAATGAGGAGGGGGCTGGAATGCTTGAGATGTTTCCACATATGTGCTAATTAGTGAGTCCATCTGAAAATATTCCCAGAAAGCTGGATGAGTAAAGCAGCCGGGATAAATAATGCAGCGGCCCTGGGGCATCGTCACAGACACCTAATCAGGCTGCTGGGGAGCTTGGAGGGGGCCTCCAAGAGCTGTGCCTGAGAGTAAAATATCAACGAAGTAAAAGCCTGCAAACAACCCCAAGGTTATCGCACGCGCGCGCACACACACACACAAAATTTTATTTTTCGACCTTTTGGTTCAGACTAAGCAGCTCTTTCAGGGTTTCTCTCCCCCTCACCACCTACCTCCCTCCTTTCAGGTGTTTCTACATAAAGTGAAATAGAATTTCTTACACGTGCTGTGGAAACGAGCAGCCTTCACGCAAACACCGTCCCAGTCCCACAGACACGCGGAGGCGATTAGCTGGGAAGCTGGGCTTAGGCCATGCCGCCCACGCCACACGGCGCTCTCCGATGACAGGGACTGCGGCCTCTGGAAGTCCCCTTTGTGAAATGACAAGCCTGCTGGTGTAGCCTGTGGACACAATGCCCAACTGTGTTTCTTAAATACAGTTGAGTTTCATCAGCCAGGCCAAAAATACTGCTGGTTGAAACGCATTCTGTAAAGTCACTAGAGAGAAATAACACCAGTCGTTCCATAAATGAGAGGTAAATGGCACTATTACGGTAATTTCTGGTTTTAATGCTTTCAGCTAACAGGGAGACTAGGATGGGGATGTTGTGGCGGAGATATTGAAGAAACACCTAGATCCTTCACCTGAAGTGCTGCGGAAATGATAGCATAAGCTGTGCAATTTCACACCCCACCCACTGCACCGCCAAATAAAAGGAAAAAGCCCATAAGCATCTCGTGGCCTCATGAGGGTGTGTGTGATGTGTGCCATGCATTTTATTACAGACATTTCTAAGGTTCCCTCATTCAAACCATTGAGACTGCACAAGACTGCCCGGCCAGCGTGGCTCAGCGGTTGAGCGTCAACCTCTGAACCAGGAGGTCACGGTTCGATTCTCGATCAGGGCACAGGCCTGGGTTGTGGGCTCGGTCCCCAGTAGGGGGCGTGCAGGAGGCAGCCCATCGATGATTCTCATCATTGATGTGTCTATTTCTCTCTCCCTCTCCCTCCTTCTCTCTGAAATCAATAAAAACATATTTAAAAAGAAAAAAGATTGCACAAGACCAGGTCAGAGCTGCTCCTCCTGCAGCTCAGCCCCTCCCTCCCCGCGCACTGAAAGGGGCACCCAGTGATCCCGACTGTAGCGCAGAGCCGGGAAGGCCGAGCGCCCCACCACTGAGCCGTCGGCGTCCACGTTCCCAGCAGAGCAACAGCTCTGTACTTCTCAAGACCAGGCTGGGCTTCCTCTCTGTCAGTGACCCATTTACCAGACTCATTACACTGCTCTCTCAAACTACTGGGCCTGAAAACAGTCTGCTCTGTGAGAGCCACCACGGGGTGTGGGAACGGTCTGAGGCCTGCCAGCTAATGAAGGCCCTCAGCCGCCTCTTTCTCTAACATCCAGGCTTCCTACAGGAGAATAAACTGCCCTCCGTGACACGGAGTAAATAGCCAGGTATTTACATTTAGGAAAGATAGAGCCTCACCTGGCCACCTGGAAGAAGGCACAGCTGTCAAGAATCAGATAAAGGCTTTCAGAAACCTTTCCTAAGAACCAGGAATGCCATTAGAAGAGCCAGGCCGTGAGCGGTTTCCACTAACATAGCAGGAAGTTTTAAGACTGGTTCTGTTTAAAAGACACAACCCGCCCATATCCATCCAAAAGTCTATGGTTCAAGCCTTTTAAATGTGTTATAAGTTTTAACATATTAGATCTTTTATTCCTGCATAGTAAGTTTCTCCTTTAAATGGAAAAAAATAATCTAGTGTGCTGATTTCTCACTATCAAAGGCATTTTCAAGATTTAGCCAAAAATGTGGTCTTTTTCACACACATACCCCAATTTATGTTCTTTTTACACATTGGATGTGTCAAAATTATTTGCTATTCTGTCTGAATCTTGTTACAATAGAAGTTTATTCCTGCCCTACACGAGGGTTCTCTTATTTCTGTTCATTTTAATGCACTAGGGCTCTCAGTTGCTTTGTGCCCCAGAATGGGGTGCTCCTGCGATGTCGGGAGGAGTATGAGGACAGGGTATGTGGAGTCAAGGCTCCCTTGAAGGACGCTGGGAGTTGGACATGGGCAGGAGCTCTGAGTGCAGACAACCCTCGTTCACATTGCTCAGCCTGCCTGGCCTCCTGCCTGGGCCCTTAGAGAAATCTGCAGCAAAACAGAGCACAATTAATAAATAAGTAGATAGCGAGTGCACACGTAAGTGCACGGTAGACACAACGGCCAATATTCAGCAAGTATTTGCTGAGTTCCCGGCAATGACGAGAGCAGCGGTTAAACAGTGAAGGGCACAGAAACGCCTGGCCACCCGGAGTTTATAATCTGGTGGGAGTGGGGAGTGGTGGGGAGAGAATATATCGAAGTAAAATACGTAATTTACAGTTGAGAGTAGGTGGAACAGAGGGTTTATTCTTGTATTGCTATTTATTTCTTATTGTGTTATTTTCCATAAACTTACTTTCACCCGCTCCCTACAGTTCCTCATGCCTGTCCTGCTCCCAGGGCTACATCGTCACATCCCTTCTCCAGCCCTCAAATGGCCTTAGCGCCGATTCCCACCCAGGACCCCCGTCCCCAGTCTGCCATCGGTGGTCTCGTTTCTGACGCTGTCTCAGACTCAACCTGGCCCCTTGGGAAGCCCCAGTCTTCAGAGAGCCTCACTCCCAGGTAGACTCGGAATCCCAACAGCTAAAGGCATTTATGAAGTTATTTCTATTTTTTTCCGTAACATTTGAAACATCACTTTGCTGTTCTGTTCAATCTATTTATTCCTCCATATAAGCCACCATTTAAATTAAAAGAGAAAATTTATCTTTTAAAAACCAACTATACCCAGTACTTCTATCTGAACAAAGCCAATTCATAAATATGCAGGACTAAGAGTGGTTGAAATGACACTTCACCTACGGTCTCTTCCTCCCCCGCCGGTGGATACCCAAAGGAGAAGCTGCCCAATTCTGATGTTTACGGAACGACATCCATCACACAGGTAATTACACATCCGTCTTAATGCTTCCTTTTAACTTTGCCCTTAAGGAGCCTGTGATCTTCCAAGTCAAGGGCCTCAGCAAAATCAATAAAATCTCGTCCTATCAGGCCACTAGCCAGATCATTTCCACCTTTTAACAAGGCAGTGGTTATTAAATGCCTTGTTTGAAAACCCAACTGGGATCATCAGACTTTCGTGATGAGAATAATCCATCAGCTGTACATGGGCTATCTTGCCAGTGTCTTTGACATGCGTGATAAAGTAGGTAATGGCTTACGGTTTCTCAATATCTGAACAAGTTCTCCTCTCTGCATTGGGACTGCAGCACAGCAAAGGGAATTTCATGACTGGAGGAAGCTTGTTAAGAGAGAAAGAAATTTTACGGTAGCATTTCAGTCAATGCATAGGATACTCTGTTAGCTCCAACTTTGAGAGCTGAGCTCTAACTGCCTTCTTTAGTCTTTAACCCAACTGTTCAAGGACCAGAGATTCCGACTCTATAAATTTACAATAGGATATATCTCATCATAACACAAACATTACATTTTTATTAGTTGGGTTTGCCCTAAATTTCTAGGAGAGATTAGAGGTCTGGGATCATAGAAATGACAAGGTGTCCATTGAAGTTGGACTCTTCTTAAATGCCAGAAATCTTCAACAGCAACAACAAAAAAACAAATATACTTTTGTGGGTGTCTATGAGCATCAACCTGTCTTGAATACCTTTCTGGTATCATAATTGCCAAAGACTTGTGTTTTGAAATCACCAGACATCTCTGTGAGTGATAAGAACAATCCATTGCTTGGGAAATTAAATCTCCTCTCTTTATTCCATAACCGTTTGATTTGATTGGGAAAGTATTTTGTGGTCACAAATTTCCCACTTAAGATACAATCCTTTCTGTTGTTTCACGTTAATGATGAAACTTAAAGGAGACTGTTTTGAAACCCTCCCTGCATTATTCTAAATTTACAGAATTAATCACAAAATTGAATTCGACGTATGCCCATTTCCAGTAAGGAGCAATCACCTGACATTCTACCGACCGAACGGGACCGTGAAGCAACAACAGTGGCTGTGGCGATGGGGATCCTGAGAAACAGCACGGTGCTGAAGTAGCCTCACAATTATTAAAGAAATACTAGAATTGTATTGTTAAATACGTTCTTGTACTCGAAGTCTGTAAAATTAGGTAAACCGCAAATGGTTTATTTGGTTGTCTCCATTCACCGGATTACGCGATGGCCCGAAGGCTTGATTTGCAGACTGTAGGAGCAGGACAGACGCCAGCTGGCCCTGCCCTGACCCCGAGCTCAGAAAGAAGCTGAGCCCAGGCCGCGGGCGTGACTCCGTGGAGACCCACGCGCGCTTTGCGCCTCCTGCTTACTCTGTTCTCTTGAGTTCTTGTAGGAGTTGACTTAGAAGATGATTTGGGGGAGAAATAAAATGTGACCGCTTCAGCCAGCATCGGTTCCTTTTCTTTTAATGTGAGTAATAACAGAAGGAGACGTACCAGTTAGGAGAGTGGTATGAATAAATGCAGGCCCTTCGCTTATGAGTTTAGGGTTACTTTACAAGCCGCCCGGGGTACCCCGTTCTCCCTGCACCCGCTCTGGGCGCGGCACTGCGGGCGCCAGCACCATGCGCGCAGCTGGCCCTGGGCTCGAACCCCTGCCTCACGCTCACTTGCTGCATGGCTCTGGACCAGGCGCTTGGCGTCTCTGCCTCAGTTTCTCCACTGATGAAATAAGGTTAATAATACTTACATCCTAAGGCTGATGTAAGGATAAAGGAGTTAACGACCAGGAAAGTGGCTGATTCCAGGGCTTTGTGCGTAATGACTATAGGCATCTCCTTATCTAATCGGCACGCTCCCGAAGAACTATAATTGTTGTTTCTGTTTTATCAGTGAAGGAACCAGGGCTTAGCAAGGTTACGTGACTTGCCTGAGGTCACTTGCCCAAGCAAGGGGGCGCCCAGGCGATGCCCTTTAAACAGCTGGCACAGTAAGCGGGACACACTCCCTCCTCCCGCTGCACCACAGCAGACTCTTCAGGTCCCCGGCGCCCACTCCTCTCCCCCCGCATCGCTGCTTCCTCGGCCCGCAGTGCACGGCCCGCTCCCGCCTGCCCCCAGCTCCTGCATCTTCTCCAGGTCTAACTCAAGAGTCGTTTCCTCGGGAGGGTCCCCCAAGCTCCCTCCTAGGCCAAACCCTTCGTTATATGTTCCCACTGCGCGAGTCCCTCCAGAGCGGAATGCTGTCTCACTTGAAGTTTTACACTTCTTTGGGTGACTGCAAGGGTGACGGAGAACTGGCTTCACCAGACTAAGTTCCTGAGGCAGGCCCCGTGTGTGTGCTCACCATGGTGTTCTCGGCACCCAGCGCTCTTTCTGGCCTGAAGGAGGTGCTCAATAATATTTTATAAAGAATTCTGAATGAGGCCCGTCAGTGTGGCTCAGCAGTTGAGCATCGGCCCATGAACCTGGAAATCATGGTTCGATTCCCAGTCAGGGCACATGCCCGGGTTTCAGGCTTGATCCCCAGTAGGGGGCGTGCAGGAGGCAGCCGATCAATGCCTCTCATCATTGATGTTTCTCTCTCTTTCCCTCTCCCTTCCTCTCTCTGAAATCAATAAAGATATCTTTAAAAAAAAAAAACTTTTTAAAAAGCAGCAGCTGCCCAAGGTCACCCGGTGGGTGTGTTCTAAGCCCTACTCAGACTGACTCTTAGCGATGCTGTCCCCCTTGTACTTGATTATTTAACTGAGTGTCACGTACAGCTGTTGGAACAGAATAATGGCCCCTGAAAAGATGTCCATGTTCTGATTTCCAGAACCCGCTCATGTGTTGCCTTATATTGCAAAGCAGACTTTGCAGATGTGATTAAGGATCTTGAGATGGGGAGAGTCTCCTGGATTATTTGAGGGGGGCGGAGAGAATTGGTCCAAGATGAAAGTTGTTATGATAAAAATTACTGATTGTAATCCATTTCTACTAAAGCAAATTAATCTTTGTGCAAAAGCTGAAAAGTATTTCATCAACCAGAAGCCAAGGAAAAAGCTTTATGATAGCCTAGCAGTGAGCTAACCCTTTGACACCCCAGGGACCAGGAAAAGTAATCAATCCATGGGTGTTTACTACCCAAAGCCGAGGCCGAGAGGGCAGGAGATTAGCCCCGGGGAGGCGGCACTGCCGGTCTTAGCTTCCAGAGAGGACTCCGGGCCCACACCCCCACTCCCTGGCCTTTCAGCGATGGAGGCTGTGTTTTGACTTATAAAAACAAAACAAAACAAAGAGCTGGTTTGATAGTTTTTTGTTATTGAGACCTGAAAATTCTCTTAGAAGTAGTTTTTAAGTGTTCTGATTTGAAACACTTTCATATTGTCTTTCTCTTGCTCTCTGCTCTTTTCTGCTCTTCCTGCAGGTCATGGGGACCCTGGACATGATCATTCCACAGCCTCTCTCTCCATTTTTTTTTTTTGCCAATTCCAATTTGTTCTGAGTCCTGAAGTAAATTAAATAAATAATAAATGAAAAGGCCAGAGGCAACGGCACCATCGCTCCGCGCACCCAGGGGAGAACCCGGAGGTTGTAGGAGCTCTCCGCACAGAAGATGGAAAACAGTGTCTCGGGAGCCCAATTATTTACTGTAGCTGCTGAAATGAGATGATTTATGTCGATGACAAGGCTGTCCTGGAAATAGTAACCAACTGGTATAAATTTAGATCTATTATTTAAAAAAAAAAAAAGATCCTTGGGCCAAAAAGAGCCCAACATAAATAGAAATCAAATGACTCTGCATTGTGCGTATACACACTGCACTTTATGTATAGACAGGTGTGAGCTGTTTAATGATTACTGGAGATTCTGATATTTCATGGGTGGAGGGAGAGAAACTAAGAATATACACATTTTGTGTCTCAAGTTTATCAGGGCACACACAAAATAGTCCGAGTTAGGCCATAGGTGGGAGAGGAGGAACTTTTGAGGACTGGGTTAATTTTCTGGTGCATTATAGGAGCACCAAGGCATTTAATTGACCACGACCTTTGTAGAGAAATAAGCAAGGGTTAAACTCACTAGATTAAGATCAGGATTTACTTATTTCAAACAGAAACGTGCTACAAGATCACATACTGAGATAAAAAAATCCAAAATGTCACAGAGTGACTCTGATTCCATTGGACTAGGTCAAAAGGAAATTCATTCAAACCTTGGGAGGGTTCAAAGTATGAAATGCCCAGGCCCTAGGGAGCCATCGAGAAACGGGAGCCCGGGGTCGGCTAAAACTTAGAGCATGGGGCTGCTGCAGGGTGAGGGAAGGCCCTCCAACCAACTGGGCCGCGCGGCTGGGGCCGCCCGTTTGCCTCTTTTAAAAATTAAGCTCTCCTTTGGTTTTGATGCTCCCAATATTGGTTAAGTCTGCCACCTGATTTCTGGAATCAGTCTCCAGCTCCCTTACTCCAGCCTTTCCACTCCCGTTCCTGATCCCACTGAAGAGAGAAACTATTTCTACCCACTCCCTGAAATTCGAGGCAACGGAGCAGATGCCAAGAGAGCTGCCTTCTACCCTCCGTGGGCAAGGTGGTGACCACAGCAGACAGTATCCCCAGGGGCCTTGTCCTGTGGCCTGGCCACGCGGAGAATTTTCTCAGCTTTCTGGGGGGAGGGCGCTGCCCAGCTTCCAGCCAGAGCTGGAGAGCTAATTACTAACGTGAAAAAAGACTCGATTCAGGGCAGTGTCTCCCCGAACATTGTTTATATTTGATTTTAAACGCATGCAATAGCAGGATTGACATTTGCCGCTGGCCGCCACATCCATTTACAAGGTTTTAGGTTATTATATTTCCAGGTTAGAAATGTTTGAGGAGGCATTTCTCCTGAAAGCCATGGCCTTTGCTCCTGGAGCTCTGTCTCTCGAGCACAATAACAAAAACTGCTAATTAAAGAGAGGAAACAACCGGGGGTGGTCACAATGGGACGCCACCTCCTCTCGGCACAGACAATGGACCAGCCCCTCACAAGGCTCCATGAGGCTTAGCATTGGGGAGCCCTCCACCCACCGGGGCACCCGCTTAATTCCACTGTTCTGAGGACCTCAGGGGAAAAGGCATTATTCTAATATAGTAATAGTCCAAGGTAGGCTGGGTTCTGAGCAAAAACAAACAATGCCTAAATCTCTGGGATGGAATCCAACAAAAGTTCATTTCTCACAGTCACAAAATCCAACTTGCCCCCCAGAGAGGGGCTCAGTAAACTTCGCTGACACAGAGCCACGCTCTTGTCAACGTATCACCCAGAATGTCGTCTCCTTGTTCTATCCATCAGGAAAGCTTGTTGGCCTCCCAAGTACTTCAACGCTGCACCTGGAACGAAGGACTCAGCAGCCAAACGAGCCGCATGATCCCAGCTAAGTGTCAGAGGCCAGGAAACAGCTCCCCTGGGCATGAGATGAAGAGAACCGGGTCAGGGGAGGGCACAAGTCCCTACACAACACCTGACGTATACATGGTCCTCAGTTCATACATCACATGCAGTGGGGGATAATTGCTTTAAAGAGGGATCCCAGTCCCTTTTTTAAAAAAATCAAATTTGTTGGGGTGGCATTGGTTAACAAAACCATACAGGTTTCAAGGGTACAACTCAGTAAAACATCATTTCAGCCCTGGCCGGTGTGGTTCAGTGGTTAGAGCGTCTGCCTGCTCACCAAAGGGTCTTGTGTTTGATTCCCGGGCAAGGGCATGTACCTGGGTTGCAGGTTCAATCCCCAGCCCTGGTGGGGGGTGCATGGGGGAGGCATCCAATCCCTGTGTCTCTCTCACACATCGATGTCTCCCTCCCCCCACTCTCTAAAAATCGATGGAAAAAATATCCTTGAGTGGGGATTAAAAAAAATAATCATATGATTTCGCTTATAGGTGAAATCTAATGTACAAAATAAACTAACAAACGAGAGAAACAGACTTACAGAGAACAGACGGACAGCTGTCAGAGGGAAAGGGGGTTGCAGGGCTGGGTGAAAAAAGGTAAAGGGTTTAAGCAAAAAAAAAAAAAACACCAAAAAACAAAAAACTCATAGAAACAACAGCACAGCGATTATCAGAGGGAAGGGGGTTGGGGCCGTAGGAGAGGGTGAAGGGAATAAATGGTGAGGGAAAGAGACTTGACTTTGGGCGGCGAACACAGTGCAATACACAGATGATGGGTCATAGAACTGTGCACCTGAAACCTGTGTAACTTTATCAACCAATGTCATCCCAATACATTCAATTAAGAAAAGAAATATCACCTGTGTACTGCATCATGAGCCCATTGGCCCAAGTGAAGGCTCTCTATCCCCATTTATCCACATTTATCCACATTTTGCCCACTCCCACCTCCCCCACCCCCTTTCCCTCTGTCGCCATCCTTTTGTGTGTGTCCATGTGCCATAAACATAAATATCTGTTTTGCTTAATCCCTTCACCCTTTTTTACCGAGCCCCCAACCCCTCTCCTCTGACAGCTGTCAGTCTGTTCTCTGTATCTATACTTCTGTTCCTATTTTGTTTGCTCAATTATTTTGCACTGACATGTGAATTTTTATTCCTACCAAACGTCAGATGAAGCGGTTAAGAAAGCCGATTTATTAAGGTGGGAATATTTCGGTGGGTTTAACATCGCTCTCAAAAATACATTTTGGTGTACCTTACTGCCAACCAGCACCCGGAAGGCCATTTTATGGGCTCTCTGTTATAGACAAATAAAATTAGAGTCTAAGGCAATGTGTTTTGAAAGTCCTCTGACTTTAGGAAAAGTTTGAATTAGCACATTCCATTCTATATACAGGGAAACCAAATTATAGAGAGATTAAGAAATCTGCCCAAGGCCACACACTAATTAACGGCAGAGCGAGGATTCAACCACCTGCCTGTACATCCCACTTTTAACCACAATGTTAAATAGCCTCACACACCAAAGGGGGGAAAAATCGAATATTGCTTTCTATGAACGCGGGACTTGAAGAGCACGCATCCGGACAGGCAGACAGGACAGAGGCCGGAGGGCCTCACGCGCCTTGTGAGACGGCGGTTCATCCTCTAAGCCAGAGGCCAGCAAGCTTTTCTGCAAAGCCTCAGGCAGTAAAGGGACCTGTGAGGGGTTGGGAGCGGCCAGGAGGGGAGCAGGGATGGAGCACACGGGGCTTGGCATGAGCGCGAAGGCCTCAGAGTCAGGAAGGGCCCACAGAAGAGGGCAAGTCTGTGACAGGGATAGGGACTGAGAGAGAGGGGCCGGCGTCACCTCCAGCTATGCGGCCACATCGTGTGAGGACATGCCAGCTGACACGGGCCAGCACTCTCCAAACACATTATTTAACAACGCTTCTTTGGACGGTGTCCCTCAGTACAAATCAAAGAGAAGAAACTCGTCGGATCCAAGTTCTCGCCCCCCCCCCCCCATGATTAGTCCCCTTTTGGTTTTCTCTTCTTCAGAGGAAACAGGAGCTCTTTGTTTTGACCGAACCAGCTTGTCAACCTACTCCTTCTATTCGAAACTTTCGTATTGTAGCAAAGAGTTGTAAAGAGTTTATAAAGTCTGCGAACTCTGGCGTACAGCTTAAAGGGCATAAATGCACCGTGCCACCAATTCTGGGCTATTTAAAAGGGCAGATTTTATTCTCACTGTAAAAATACTGGCCAGGTGCGCTGTAAACGTGAGTGTCTGAGGGTTTCCCGGCCTGGCCTTTCTAATTTTTTGGTTTATTGAGTATTTTATTATTTCTAGCCAATATTAGAGTTGTGTTTCTGGTTGCACTTAGGGGTAGTGGTGAGTTTGATAAGAAACAGTTTACTTCCCCTAGAAACTGATGATCAGGTCCCACCCAGCAGTTCTGTGGAGCCTCCTATAAATGAATCCAATGACTTGTCCCCCTTTTGCAAGAGGTGAGGCATACTTTCCTCCTTCCCCTCACTCCATCAGCATGGCTTTTAAGTCATTAAGAAATCATCAACATGTGCATAATTCAAGAGCCGTGACAGACCATCTCCTGTCAATTAATGCCACTAGAATGAGCTTAGAAACCACTGAGGATAGCAGAGAGAGGAAAGGGAGTCTTCTTGGAACCGCTGTTGTCTGCATCTGAGAAGTGAAAGATTAGAGCCACCACACAGGCCACCTCCCCCCCCCCCCTCCATTGTCCCCGGTAGTGATACCCTCGTAATTAACCCGAGTGAAATAGGGAAGGTGCTTGCCTGTCAGCCACACCTGGGAACAGGCCATTGGCCAGAGTAGATGAGGCCTCTGCAAGAGCAGGAAGATTTGAGATACTTAAGCTCCTAAACAAAGGGGCTAGGGCTCTCGCCTCTTGGCGTATTGCCCTTAACGCTGGCTTTCAGGGATCTCCTGCACTCGCCCACGTGGCTCACAGCCGTGTGGACCCCACACAGTGGCCTGATGGGCTGCAACTAGCCTGACGCTGCATCGGGCCCAGCTTCAACATGGAACCGAAACCGGGACGTTGGCTTTGTTTCTAGCTCTGCTGGGTCCCCAGCTGTACATCTTCCAGGACTGGACTAAGCAAAATGGGGCTTTGGAAACCAAGGGGTATATATAATTCCAGAAAATAAAGCTTTCTACCACATCTTCATTGCTACCGACCTAGATAAACCGAAAATATTGCTGGAGCTTTCATTGTAATGAAAATGATGAGATCCCACACCTCGGACTTTAAATATAATATTTGAACTTCTTCTAATAAAATGTCACTAAAGACTTTACCAGCCCAACCAGTAAAAGAGATACAAAAAGTATGGAAATCCCTAAGATCTCGCTTAGCACATAATAAATACTCAGTTAATGTAAACATTTGATGATCTCTTATGGAAGATGAGTCCTATGTCCTAGTTGTCCTGGAAAGTCCCCATTTATACTTGTTGCCTTGAGGAAAATATTGATCATGTCTGCTTTCACTTTCAAAAATGACCCTGTTTAGATAATAAATTATATGATCGACCCCTATGGATAAGCAACCTCAGGAAAGTCTGTGAATATCTCACCATTTAGGTTTCTTTTTATTTTTCGAAAGGATATCTGAAATTGCATTAAGGATTTTATTTTCTTTGGGGAATAATTTTCTTTGATATTAGACATAAGCACTTCCCCTTATATGATGTTAGATGTGAATTTAGGATTTTTTTTTTTTTTTTTATGAATTAACATTTCTGAGCAGTTCTATCAATCTGCAAATATTTACTGTCTACTATGCTACTATGCGCAAAATAGCTTTACATCCAGTACCGGTCAATATTCAGAAACATACTTGAGAGCTCTCATTTGATTGAAAAACTATCCTTCCTCTAAGTTAATTTTTTTTAAATATGTTTTTATTGATCTCAGAGAGAGGAAGGGAAATGGAGAGATAGAAACATCAATGATGAGAGAGTCATTGACCAGCTGCCTCCTGCAGGCCCCCTACTGGGGATTGAGCCACAACCCAGGCCTGTGCCCTGACCAGGAATTGAACTGTGACCTCCTGGATCATAGGTGGACGTTCGACCACTGAGCCACCCCAGCCGGGCTCACTAAGTTAAGTTTATAAGTCTTCTTAAATTTGGAAATACATAAAGACTTTAAATTGGTATGAAGATGAAGCAGTCATCCAGGCTGGAAAAGTCACCAAGCTAGGCCTTTGGAGACTTGGGTTCTCTGCCCAGCGGCTAATTAGCCGTGGGATTCTAGGGAGGCATCTTCACCTCGCCGGGCCCCAGTTACCTCATCCATAAAATGAGAGAGTTGGATAAGATGATCTCTGAGACTCCTTTCAGCTCTAAAATTCTATGATCTGATGAACCATCTCTTTTCAATTGATTAAAATGAGTGGTAAGAGATTTCCTAAAGTAAACAAGCCAGGCCTGGTTCCAATTTTTTTTCCCATTTTTCCTTTCATTCAATTTTCCATCTCAGAGCATTTGGAGGGATGCAAAGTAAATATTTCTGAACTGTCATTAAGAAAGGACACCTGAAATCTTCCACATTTAAAATGCCTAACACATTGCCATTTTAAAGTCATTTAGTCCAAAAATTTAAAAGGAAATCGAGTCTGTACGAAAGTCGACTTTGTTTTAGACATGTAGAGATTCAATGACCTTTTAATTTGTGATCTTGCAACTTGTAATTTGGAAGAATATCAAAGCAAAGGGGGGGACTGATGGGAAAATAAATAAACCCTAGTATTTCCGCCACCAGCTAAGGAACGGGTCAGCCCAAACCGGTTTAATGTAACTGGTGAGCTGGCCCCTTTGTGGGTGGTCACAGTCACTCAGCACCAAGTGACCTCATTTGTTGACTCTGGTTTAAAAGAAGCATTCTCTTCCCCACAGTGGTGCTTTCCTGTGCTCTCCTCCACAGGGACTGCTGTGGCACAAGATTGCAACCCAGTGTCGCTTTCTGGCACAATTATCATCACAGCAAAACTCACAGCAAATTTATGGCCAACCAAATATAAAAATATTAAAGTTGTATGGTGAGTGCCAAAATGAAACTATCTCAGTGACATAGGTTTATTTTTTAAAAATAATTTACATTTTTAAAAGTATTTTCACAACATAGAAAACCCACAACTCAAACTTTGATGGAATAAAAAAGGAATCTGTGGTGTTTTGTTTTTTGTTTGTTTCATTTTTTTACGGCTTGGTGGCGAAAGGGAGCAGGGAGTAGAGGATAAAAATAGTATTTAAGATAAAAGAATACTCTTAGTATGAAATTTTAACGTAAACAAGATAAAGGGAATGGCAGAATGAAAAATCTCTAGACTGCACAGGGAGCAGGTATGGGAACAGGAGGAAAAGCAATCATCCACCTTCAGTGAAGAGCCAAGTGACGAGATCCTCAAAGACACTCACTAGAAGTGGCCCCTCATTTTCACTTGTAATCGCAAGCTGAGAATTTAGGGAGCGCTTGAGAGCACTAAGACGTGCCTGTTATTTGTCAGGCAGAATGGCTACATCATTTAAGGGGCCCAGCGGAAAATGAAATTGCGGGGCCCCTTGTTCAATAATTACAAAGAGTTTCAAGGTGACAACAGCAGAGCATTAAACCCGGGCAGGACCCTGTGCAACGGTGCAGGTCACAGGCTCCTGAAGTTAACTCCAAGGCCAGCTCTGTTCACACCCACATTAGCCCCCACTCTCTAACTGAACTCTACAACAGCCCAGGAGTTGTGTACCGGTATCTAGGCTTTAGCGATGAGGCCATTGGAGCTGAGGGTTTTACTCAAGGTCAACAGCTTGTTGGAGCTCAAATCTCCTCCCAGTAGGCCTAGCGCTTTCCACCACCCGGCCACACTTGGCCTCTCCACGATACACAGAGGCCCGTGAAGCAATCAATATTATACTTGAATTTTTAGCCCTCCTCCAGTCAAATAAGACTCTTACCTCTTGCCCTACCTCTTCTATTTGTGCTTTGCTTGTGGTTTTTTGCCAGAGAATATTAGCTAAATAGATAAGCAGATAAACATGGCATTCATTAAACTAATAATATACTTTGGTAAGTCATTTTATGTTTTTGAAAGCATTGTCACATACTTTATTTTTCTGGGAGTCGTTACTGCTGGGTGTTTTAGGTTATTCTTTTGATGTATAAATCCCTGGCCACCCGAGTCTGACAGAGGACGAGGGTCTGGGACAGAACCCTGCCTGGGTGTGCTTATAAGTGACAGCTCACGGTCACAACAGCCTGGCGTGAGGCAGGCAGGGGGTACCAGTGGGAAACGCCCCCCAGATGTGGAGCCACACATGGGTCCCTAGTTTGGGCTCTCAGGGGTTAACAGGTGACCTCAGGCAAGCACATTACCCTCTGGGACCCTCAGCTATAAATGAGACTCACACCTGGAGCTCGCCTCTGTCCTACTGCTCATCACACTGACGTCGCCGCCTCTTTTTCTACCGTGTTCATTAGGTTGTGAGCCCTGAGCTGCATGGAGCTCAGAACGAACAAGTGCGAGCTGAACAGAAGAAGGAAGGGAGGGAGGCGGGGGGGGACACCCAGAAAGACTGGGTACACTAGATGTGGGTTGATGGAGTCGGCATCTCCTCCAGAAAGCGACCTTTTCCTCTCCCAGCCCGTGGTAGGTGTCTCTCCTCTATGACCCTGTAAATGCTCCTCATATTGTCTCTTCCTAAATTGCATCATCACTAACACCTATATCTCTCTCTCCTTTTTGGACTGTGAGTTCTTTAGGACTCTAACCATATCTTACTTATCCCCAGAGCTAACCGAGCGCCTATACTGATGTGCGTGTGTGTGTGTATCGTGTGTATGTGTGTGCATATCGTGGCTTTCTAAATTGGGGTCCCAAGATGGCAAGGAAGAAACTAGGTAAAACAGGTAGAAATAAATGTTAAAGGATCATAAGGGACCATAGAAGAAATAACTTCCTGGGGGTTTTTCCCTGCTACTCAGATCTAGAATGCTTAATTAATGAAGAAATCACACAGAAATTCACAGGAAAGATGGAGGCGTTTCTTGCTCTACCTTGGATTCCCCACAGAAGAGGGTTTTAAAATAATCACCAGCCCCCACGAAAATCCGAAAGCATTTGGAGTTAGTTTTCCATTTCCCCTGGACAAGCTAGGCCACGTGAGGCAACTTGGTTAAGACAAAATTAGCGAAGCGTCAGCAGCCCTAAGGCAAAGGTTTCCTTTCTGGGCCTCACTAAATCGTCCAAAGGCAGCCGCCCATCCTGAGATGGTAAGAAAGTCTCACCTGAGGTGGTAAGACAGACAGGAAGGGCAAGGCGTTTTTTTCTATCTTTTTAAAATATAGCCCAGGACTAATTTGAGGACAAGAAACGATTCCAGTGCCTTGTAAATTGCCACCCACACTGCAACCCCGAGCGCAGTCAGGAGTCAATTAAGGGAGGCCCAGGATTAAGACATCATGGGGGCTGAATTATCTCGCGCCAGCAGGAAAGGGTCGTTTCTTCAGTTCAGGTTCATGGTCTTTGGAGCTGCAGTGGTTTCAAAGGGGAAAGAAAATACAGACAATCTTGGTCTGTTGATTTCTGCAAGCCAAGGAAATGGAAAAGATTTCAATTTAAACATGGAGCCAGCTCTTCTTAATGAATGAATTTATTTCTTTATACACTTCAACTACAAACTTCTTTAGGTCTTTAGGTTCATGGGGAAGAGTTGAAAATATCAAAGCTTGGAAAAAAGCACAACAGCCTATAGTTTCCTCCATACGTGGGGTGTTTTTTTTCTGTTTATGGGATAAAATAGGTAGAATAAAAGCAAAAGTTTAATTACAAGAAATCAGGTGAAGCAATGAGGTTCACCGCCGATTTCTGTACTTGGAGTCGTGCAGCATGTTTCTATGATATGATTGTAGGTTTTTGATTATGCAATAAAATGATTCCAACAATAAAAACCATTAGTGTGCAGGTGTTCTACAGTTTTCTTAGAGAGTTTTGCAGGGGCTGGCATGCACTTGATAAATGCACCACCCAACCCCGCGCTCCTATGCAGGGACATGTGGCTTCCCATGAAAAGGCTCTGCACACCTGCAGTAATCAAGCCAAAACAGACTGGGAGGCGAGGGCACTGGGACACACACCCTCCGCTCTCTAGACGAGCGCTGAAGTGCTCATAAGGCCTCAAACCCAGAAAGGCAGCATTGTCCCTTGCTCACTTTGCCCAGCAGAAAGGGAACAAGTCACATTCTGACCTTCCTGCAAAATTAAAAGTTATAGCATGACATTTAAAATAACTGTGTTGTTCGTGTAGTGAGGGGACATTCAGTCAGTTGGTCAACAAACATTCACTGAGCAAGCTTCTTATGATGGCCTCTTGCACTGGGCTTGAAAAATAAAGATGAAATAAAGCTGATACCCTCACCGGGTGGCTCAGATGGTTGGAGTGTGATCCTGTACACCAAAAGGTTGTGGGGTCAATCCCCAGTCAGGGTGCACAGAGGAGGCAACTGACCGATGTTTCTCTCTCTCTCTCTCTCTCATCAATGAAAACATATCCTCTGGTGAGAATTAAAGTTAAAATTAAAATTAACATGATGTGATATCGTATCTAAGCCTTACACTGGATTCTCCGAACCAGCAAAATCCTTTCACAGGGTCTTTTTATGCATCCCCCACATTCACGGCAGATTGAATCAAAGCTGCGTGGTGGTGACGGGGCAGGAGCCCTCCGAGCAGCTCTGAGACACCCGCAGCACAGCCTGGGAGCAGGGCCTGGGAGCCACCTCCCTGAACTCCAGCAACAGAAAATCATTATACACGTTACACAACCACTTCATGAGGGATATTTTACATTTCTAGTGTTTAAATGTTAGCAGAATATCTTACTTCTTTCCCTTTGCCTTGTTAGCCAGGCCTGACCTGAGCCCACTACCTCCAGGACCCTGCAGCGTGGGAAAGACAGCACTAGGCTTGAAGTCAGTTCCCACGAGGAAACCGCCTCACATCCGCTCGTCCTTACGGATGTGCTGAGGGTCCTCTCGCAGAATAAACAAGACTGGCCTGGAAGGGGATCCCCTCCTTAAGGGTTTGAATAGCCCTCCGGAAGGGGAGTTAGAATGTGGATTTAAAAGAAAGAATCCCCTTCTGATTACATATAATTCCAGCTTCAAGAATTTTCCCTTGGGGTGATTTCCCTGGGGCCCTCAGTGAGCAAACAGTCCCCTGTCAGAGCCCAAGACATGAGCAGGGCCCCTCATCGCTGCCGGCTCTGTCCCACTTCCTCCTCACTCTACCACTGCCCATCGTCCTCTGTGCAAAAACTACTGATATTCTGAATTCCTCTCGCTGGGGGAAATCCTGGCCATGTGGTAAGTCCATGAGGAGCTAAAATTAGGTCAGGGTATCCTACCTGAGATAACACTGAAGAAAGATATCCAAAGGGTGAGTCTAAGCCAACATTTGTCCAAATTGCTAACGGTCCAAGCCAGGAAAACTTAATAGCAATGCCAAGTTCAAAGGGGAAAGTAGGTTGCAGAGGAGAAATAAAACCAGAGGTCAAGACCCAGGAGGAAACAGGAGCAGAGCAGAATCCCATCAGGAAGGAAGCAAGCGTCCAGGCGATTGTCCTGAGTCGCACCAGCCGTGGTGACTCACCTAGTTTGGTTATGAGGCCCACCGATGGGCATGGGCACTGGCCGAAAGGCACAGAATTGGGGCCAACATTCCCTGCTTTCAAAAAGTCTTTATTTATTTTTTAAATTGTTACCTCTTTAAGTAATAGGTACTTCTTTACTACCCACTGAGAGTCTAACAGTGAAACAGATACAAAATTTGGTTCCCTCTGACCCGGAAGACCAGTGGTTAAAGACCAATTTTGTGTCAATTATTATGCTTTCTCCTAAAATTAAATTTTATGATCATCTTTAATTCCAATTTAATGAAATATGCAATTAGTTCTTTCATTGCTTATATGTGCTTCTTAATAACTAAATCAGAGACATGAACTATCAATAGTCATCATGGTCACATGCTCTGATTTACAAGTATCCCAGCAACCTCAGTTTATTTTACTTAGAATATCTCTTGCAGTCCTACGGCATTAAAAATGCTTATCAGGAGTAGAGCCTCTTTTCTATACTATAAAACTATTTCATGGTGCATTAATAAGAAAGACAAAGGAGAGAGACAGACGGGATGACAGAAACATTTTACCCTGGCGCAGTATTTGTCTGGAATTTAACCAACGATTGTACCTCAGCGTCTGAATTCATCTGTATGTTACGCATCACACTGTTGGAAAATGTACCAGTATTTCCCTCTGGCCCCCTTTCTGCCCTGCCCCTCCCGCCCCCTCCATCTCGGATTCATTTTTCTTTCTGTCCCAGGCCTAATGAGACTGTGATCACTGCATCTGGAACCGACCCTGTCCTCAGGTCCTCCATCAGACCTTCTCGGTCTAATCCACTGCGCTCCCCTCTTTTCAACGGGTGGATTTATTTAGTTAAGAAAACTAGAAATACAGTCAGGCCTCAACTCCACCGCCCGGCCTCTGGTTTGACTCTCTTCATGTTATGAAATCCGGCCAACCGCGGACTCTGAACTAGGCCTGCACAGATCTGTCCCGGGCGGACGGCATTTCCTTCCTTGGGGAAACGTTCCACAGCCCCCCTCTTTCTCCCCAGGCCGCTCCCCGGGTGCGAGCTCCCGGCTGCTTTCCTGAGGCTGCACCTGAGGCCAGATCTCCGAAGCTCTGTTCCTAACAGTTTTGCATGAATGAGGAGCTCAGGGTCCCTCTCTCCTCCGCAGGTCAGCGGCCACCGGGGGATGCCGGGTGGGCACCCAGACACCAGCGGCGCAGGCCGCAGGGGAGCCTGGTGACTAAGGACAGGGCGGGCTGCCAGGACTGCAAGCCCGAGAAGACGCTTTCAGGCTGCCTTTCCCGCTTCTGGAGTTGGACCAGCTTCACATTCAGTCTTAACAGGACACGCGATTGATGATTTGGACAAAATGCTTTTACACATAGTTTTATGTAATTGTTCTTTCAAACTTCTCTGAAGGTCACCCTTTTCTTTTAACTCTCTTTTTGGAGATGCGGAGCCTGGGCTTTCCACAGGGGAGTTACTCACCTTAGTTAGCGTGACAAACGGGAGTGACTCTCGGGCCAGCTTCCTGCTGCTTCCTCCTGTGCCAGTTCCTCAGCCTCCCGACCCTGCTCTAACCTCGGCCACCCGGGTGCAGGTCCCCACTCAGCCCCCACGATGCCATCTCCACAGCCGCTCCCTTTATCTCTTGCTACTTCTCCTGGGGTGTCCCACCCTTTCTGGGCTACAGAGGATCCTCTTACATGGTGGTCTTCTCCAAACACACTGTGATTTCTTCCTCTGTTTATTTTCTTGCTAATACATACGTTTTTTCTATCTTTTCGATACGTACAGCCCTGCACCGGCACCTACAATATCTGTCACCGAGACGATCTCTCAGATACCTTGGTCCCCCACACTTCCCAGGTGACCTTGCTTCAAGTCTATTTCCCAAGGGTGGCCCCCACCTTACGGAAAGAAAATGGGCGTTTCCTCTTACTAATCCAATTTAAATGAAATATTCTCCAAAGCAGTCGATCTCAATGAAATTGATCTCTCTTTTGTCATTTGTAGCACGTTGCTTTGATAAGCAATCATTCACATTTGGAAAGGGGAAGAATCGAGTAAAGCCTAATTGAATCCTGAAACCACTTGGGAAATATAGTCATGGCTGTGAGAATGTTGCGATGGGGCGAGGAACACTGAGAAATCATTTGTGCAGCAAGCATACTGTGTATTTTATCTGGACAAGGTTCATGAGAAAAACAACTCTTGGGTCACAAGTCATGCACATTTCCCATTAAGAGTAAAACACATCTTCCATCTGAAGTACTTCTCAGCAGCAAAACACGGGGAGAAATCGCTGTCTTATTGCTGCCTCAATACTCAACCAGGAGGACATTAAAATTTTAATTTGAAAAAAGCTGGAGCCCACCCGGTGTGGCTCAGCAGTTGGGCCATGAACAAAGAGGTCACCAGTTCGATTCCGGGTCAGGGCACATGCCCGGGTTTCTGGCTCGATCCCCAGTGGGGCGGGTGCAGGAGGCGGCCGATCAATGATGAGTCTCTCATTGATGTTTCTATCTCTCTCTCCCTCTCCCTTCCTCTCTCTCTAAAAATCAGTAAAAACATATTTAAAGAAATAAATAAAATTTTAAAAGCTGCATAAGGGAATAATTAAGAAGATGGAGTCCTTGACACTTTCAATAACTTGTACTGCATTGTTTCACTGTAACCCCAATTAGCCAAAAGGGGAAAGTTTGGAACTATCTCATCCCACTTCCAAAAATCATCAATAACACATATTACATACAAAAAATATTTTTATGCATTCATTAGTCGTATTCCCTCCGCAACCCTGGGAGGCAGTTGGATAGTACGTTATTTTTGCAAGTGGGTGAGCTGAGAGAGAAAAATCTTTGGCCAACTTTGACATAGCTGGTTAGTGACAGCATTGGACTGAAACCTGAATTTGTCGAACACTCGTCCAGAACACCCAGCTTCACATCAGCCTGTTACGCGACTTCCATACTGGCCTACATCTTCCAGGCATTCCTTAGGATTTTTATAGAAAATTTGTATTTTCGATTGAGATCCTACTGATTAATTGTGCTCTGTGTTTGAGCCAAAAAATACTATATTCAGTTTCAATAAAACGGGGGTTTAAATGTAAATAGATCCAATGTCTCGCATGAAAGTCTCCTGCCTTGAATTTCTTGGAGCACCGCTCTTTCAAAGAGCTGAGGAAAGCCCCCGGCCACTTGCGAACCCTCCCCACACGCCTGCAAAGGGCCCGTTAATGAGCCTGGCGCACAAGCGGGGAAACTGAGGCCAGGTGGCGAGAACGCGGCTGAGTGAGGGCCTCTCCCGGGCCGCGTGGCACGGCCCACGCAGGCCACCGATTTCCAGGCCTATCTGACCACATTTTTTAAGTAAGATGCTTCAAATGGCAGATTATCGTTCAAACCTCTGGTTTGTTTCCATCACAATGCACGCGTTCTTTAGGAAGCGGGGAAAGAAAGAGTTGAGGGTGTGGGGCTGTGCGGGGTAAACAGCATGTTCGCAGAGCGCTGGGCAAGAGTAGCCGGCAGGCAGCAGGCCGTAGGGAAGGTAACAGGGCCTGGCCCGTTCGGCTCAGGGGTTGGAGCGTTGGCCCGGGGACTGAAGGGTCCCGGGTTTGATTCCCACCAAGGGCACGTGCCTCCGATGCAGGCTCGATCCCCGGCCCAGGTCGGGGGGCCTGCGGGGCAGCCCATCGACGTGTCTCTCCCACATCGATGTTTCTCTCTCTCCCCATCTCTCTCTCCCCCTTTCACGTTCTCTGGAAAGCAATGGGAAAGTATCCTCAGGTGAGGATTTAAAGAAAAAAATGGTAACAGAGATTAGTCTCCGCCTAAAAAAATGAGGCTGCTGATGCAGATACTTAAACCTTTACGGAAGAAAGGCAGGGAAAAAAGAAAAGTGAGAGAGGAAATGTTCTGCAGTGGAACATCTGGCTCACTGTCCTTTTTCTGTGACTTGCTAGTCTTGTAAAAGGGTTTTATCTTCTGTAATGTGGGGATTTGGTGATCTAAACATCATTTTTAAATGTGTGCTTTGGCTGTGACATTTTTTAACACCGCCTTTAAGAGAAGTCAACTGTACAGACTTCTTTGTTTGAACTGCCAATAGTTACCTCAACCTAACCAATAAATGTTATGCAGACGTACTCTATCTATTATGGTTTGTTTCAACTTCAGTGTAAAAGAATTACAAGCCTTTTTTAAATGAACTAAATACGTTTGACTATATCGCAATAGTCCCTGAGGTGCTCATCATAAAACCAGTCTTTTTCTATTTTTTTATTCTTTCCTTGAAGATCCCCAAGAAGTAAACATCTTTATTTTTTATGCCGGCTACAGCCAGACTCACTGTGATGTATGGAGGGCGTAGGATTAAGATGATGAAAGCTTTGCTTAGCAAATTGAAGGGGAGATGTTAGAAAAATTCATGTGCTTCATGGCCGTTTGACTCTCTTTTTGGGTAAACTCAATCTCTTGCCCCTTAATTCTAAAGCAGAGCCCCTGGGCACCGAGGAAGCCCTGAAATGCTTGTCTGTCCCCTGCTTTGCCAGACTCAGTCACTCTGCTCCGTGCAAAAATATAGCTACATCTGCATCAGAGAGCCACGGCCACACCTGCTTTGCTGCTTGGAAGGGGGGATTGCTAAACATGGGAAACTGAATTGCTTTTAACCTTGCCTTGGTAGTGTACACAGCAACTGTTCTTTCAACGTTTAATCCCATTACTTAATGTGTGAGAATAAATAAATAAAATGAGCTAACAAAAGCAGCAGTATAACATTCTTTAATCTGCAGCTCACAGTGCATTTAAAAATAATAATTTTGAAAGGAACATTTGAAAACATTTGATCTTAAAAATGCACATTTTGCTTACTCTTGTGTTTGTTGATTTGAAAGCTTTGCGGTCAGCCCAGTAAATATTCAGTTTGCTTGGCACAAACTGTGCAGGAATCTAATAGAAAGCAATATTGTTGAAAATGGATATCAATTGAAAACAGAGAGCAGTGTCAACTGCTCCCCACTGGGAACAGACACAATAAAACCAGTCAAGCATTACACAGCGGAGCCTGCCAAATGTCATTAGAATGGAGAAAAAAGGAAAGGAACATGGTAGGGAAAGAAGCACTTTGCTTTATTTTTCCCCCCCTCCAATTTAAAGAAAAAAGGAAAGGAACATGGTAGGGAAAGAAGCACTTCGCTTTATTATTTTTCCTCCAATTTAAAAAGAAAAAAAAATGGTGAGGGGGCAGGAGGAGAACATTTGTAGAACAGGGACAATAAAATTATTCCCCAGTTGTCCGAGCCAGTTTCATCATTACCTTAGGGCTGACCTCGTCTCTTTTCCTTCCAAAAGTGATTATATGATAAAGATTTTCAAGTAATTTCTCTTTCTCTTCAGCCGATCATTTTGCCCCCGATGACTCTTTAATCAGGTGCATTTGTAATCACAAAGTTCCCAATTTTTAAGCCAGCATTTTGATGTCATTCATGTTTCTATCATCATTTCATTAATTGATCTGAGTTAAGACTGAAAAATAAAAAAGGTTTTTGTAAATGTAAACGTTTATATTGTCACCCCCAAGCTTTAGTGGGGAGCCCTGCAGAAAGAATGGGCTACAAAGAAGCTCTATGTCTGGGTGAAAAGAAATTTTTACAGTAGCTCTGAAATCTGTTAGTTGATAGGAACATCCAAAAATAATTGCTGGGCGACGGCCAGAGAGGAAAGACTGGTCCCCACCACTGTCCCCACCTGAAGGCAAACGGGAAGCCAGAGACTTAGCCCCAACGCTTCTGCCACATGTGTGGCATTTTCATTGATGGTTTGTAAATTTTCAAACAAAGAAAAATTGTCTTTTACAGACAATGGCCAAGCCTCTGAACAGCCAGCCAAGAGCTCCCCCTAGTGAGGTGACATGCATGTTAGTGTGAACTCCCACCTATTCTCTCTCAGTCTCTCTCACACTCACACACTCCCACTCACACTCACAGTCTTAGACTTAACTCTTTAGTCCCACATTTAAAAAAAAAACATGGAAAAATCCCCAAGCTCTCCTGGGCTTTTCCACCTATGCATTGTGAAACCCCACCCCCAGCACTAGCCCAGTGAGGTCTCCCTGAGAAGGCAAAACTGTCATTCTGATCATATCTTTTTGGAACAGTAATAATCACATATTGGCTCCGTGTCTGCCTCCTGAAGTAGATGCTATCAACATAGAAAGTCCTCGGGGGCGGCACATTATCATGGCATTAGCATAATAACTTGTTGTGTAAACAAAATAAAAGGCAGGCGTGACTATGAGAAATATCTCCTCTTCTGCACTGGCGTCTGTAGCTTCTACAGGAAAATCTATTGTCCTTGGCCAGTCTTTTATCTTCGCTGCAGCGTTACTGTGATTAAACACCTACTAATACATGCACGTGGCTGTCTGCGTAAGGCCACTGCCGCTGTACCCACGCACACACGTGACCGTAGATTTTATTGCAGAACAATATACAGAGCACTCATCCTACTCATATTTAACGGAACTAATTTGCTGTAACACCAGCATCGCATCTCCCAGATCAACCTTAATTCCTTCAAATACATTTTGGCTTCCTCCAAAAAGATATTTTATCGGTTTTATGAGTCTTGATGGGGCTCAGAAGGAAGAATAGGCGTTCTTTAGGGGAAAGGAGGGAACAAATGTGGAAATCAGATGCAGAGATGAAAGGGGTTTGATGTTTTACTAAAAATTCTTTGAAAGCCATCTCAAGATTTCTAGCAAAATACAAACAACTGTCGTTTTATAATTAACTGCCTCCTGTGTAAAGCATCTAGTTCTCCCTAGCTCCTGCTAATATATTTTTTTCTTAAACTACAGAGCCACCAGACAAGTGATAATGGCTCTAAGATGATAAAGGCAACCTGTTTCCCTGGGAGCCTCTAAACCTGAATGCAGTTTCTAAGATGCTATACGGTTATACTCAAACATCGAAACACTCAGACATCAAAACAGCCCAGGATAGGTTATGTTCTATGGAGTGTCATTTTTTGTCATCAAGCTCCTCGGAGTAAAAATCATGTGCATATAAAAAACTAAATTTAAGTAAACCCATTGGTTCATAAATACTATTACTTACCTCTCAGGAGCATGGTGACAATTAACGCTAAAGTCTTTGAAAAGCTTTAGTGAGACGCACATTCATGTAAATATAAACGATAAAATTTGGGGTTTTATTACAATATTTTCTAGTTGAAATTTTAATAAGTTCATTTAATACACTCAGACCTTTGTTCTTTCCATGATTCTTACACCTCCACAGGACAAAAAGAAAATAGGAGAGGTGTTTGGGGTGTAGGAATGGGGAAGATAGCATCACGAAGCCATTCAATGGGACAAATGTAGAAGTTACCAATTTTACCAACACTGGCCAGATTACTAGTCCAGACACTTCCCTTTCGTAAAGCCCACGCCGATGAATTCCCTCTCCCAGAATTCACTGTGAGACTGTGGGTGTATAACTCAGCCTTCCAAGACTGATTTTCTTCCCTTACAAAGGGGGAATTATAATCTTAACACCTCCCTGAATCAACAGGAAGCTGCTATATAAAGCACTGAAATTAGACCTATTAAGTTAATTAAAATTCTGCGGGCATCTCTGAGAGCGTAATTTGGCCCAATGTGTTTTTTAAAAAAAAACAAAACATCATGAAAATTAGCTAATGAATATCGTGCAGTCACTTTCCTAACATAAAATAACTCAACCATTTAGATCGCACAAATTCCAGAATGGTCTAATTTATAATACATTGTTGTTGGCTGGTTTGTTTTAGAAGTACTTAACCTAATAACGTGGTGAGACTGTACTTTTTAAAGAAAATTCCAATCTTTCATGAATTAACAAGGTATTTGCAGCTGGGCTTTCCTATGAGTTTAGCTGCAGCCTTCCTAAACGCCGGCCTCTGACAGTAGGTGCTCCTACTTCAACTCGGTTCTCAGAACTTGGAGCTGTCGGCAGGCCTTCCCCAGGTGGGGATTCGGAAGCCTCGGGCTGTCAGGCCAGCGCTGGCAACTGCCCCACTGTTTGCCTCTTTGCCTCTGAAGAAGGTGGCGACATCCTCTGTGCCCTGGACTCAGATTCTCCTTCTGTAAATTATGGGTAACCTCTCCCCTCTGCCCCAGGGGTCTCTGTAGGAATCAAGTGAGAGCAGCGTGTGTGATATTTGCTTTAAATATTAGAAAGTGCTAGAAAGATACATGTAAGCACTGCTGTTTTGAAAAATTCTATCTTAATCAATGACCTGTGTAGTCATCATTTAAGACTTTCTCCCAATGATTTCTCTAAAGCTCTTTCCTCTCTTGTCTTTCTTTATTCCCCCCAGGAAGCCATAAATGTTGAGTTGTTATCTACACAGATTTGTTTTTTTAAAAAAATAGTCCCTGGTACCACTGGGAATTTGGTTTGGAATCAGTTCCAGCCACTCTTCTGTCGTCAGCATTGTCTCCCAAGTGGCTGGAGAACACAGTGCGTGTCTATAAACCATCAGCGTTGGTTTCTTTGGTTTGCTTTTTCCTAGGCCAAAAGGTGTAGTCCGGGGGTTTTTCACTGGAGAATTTGCAGAGAGGGCCCCTTGCCACCAGACAGAGGCTCTGTCTGCCCTTGACTCCACCACAACCAAACGGAAGGGCTAGCCAGCCAAGTTTTTTCCTATTTTATAAGTGCAACCATATGGAATACTATTTAGCAATAGAAGGATGTAAATTACTGATACACATAATAACATAGAAAAATCTCAAATACATTTATACTAAATAAAAGAAGCTAAACTCACAAGACTTGGGTGATTTCACTGACGACACATGCTAGAAAATGCAAAACTGTACAATTATAGGACAGAGAAGGGAAAGCAGTGGCCAGGGGCTGGGGCGAAAGAGAGGGGATGGATTGGGAGGGCAGGAGGGAGCTCCTGCAGGCCAGGGAACTGCTGTACCTTGACCGTGGCAGCCACATGATGGCATGTGTTTGTCAGAGCTCACACTCAAAGGGGGGATTTTACTATATGCAAATTATAGCTCAATGAACCCAACATGAAGAGAAGAAAAGGCAAATCATGAAAAAAAAATCAACTTGAGTCTGTTCCCTTGCTCCCATTGTGATTCTTTCCTTAAAATCAAAGTGTATTTCTATGGAAGTCAATCTGTTTTCTGGCAAGATGAAGTCCTAGTAAGCTGATCAGACCCTTACCTGGATATGGTTAAGCGATGAAATAAAGTTTTCACATTGACCACACTCATGATTAATTACCAGAGAGTCCAAATCGCGCATTTGTCTTACAATTATCACCAGTTCATTTTTACTGTTTCCTAAATGGTAGCAAAAACTCTCAAGTGCTTAGCATGGTTATAGAGATTTTACGTCTCCTCCGCCCTCCCCTCGCCCTTAGAGAATGGTTTATAACTTTGTTTTATAGGTGTTGCCCGTAGGAATGGGAACAGGTCCCATGATACGGAGCTGTCAGTAAAAAAAAATCAGTTGCCTACAAGAGGTCACTTAAATTCAATTCTGAGTAAAATATGTACCCAGAAATATCAGATCAGGGCCCAAAGAAGAGAGAATAAAATTAATGACTCAAAAATAGCCCCCGGAATTCTGCCAAAAATTGCAGCCCATGTGCTGTACAAATGTGCTGTAAAAATGTTGGTTTACTAGAGATCTTCCCTTTTAAAGATTGGGGTTCAGGTTCCAGCTTCAGTTATTTTATTTTCTTCTCAGTAGAATGATATCACTTATAAAACAGGCAGCGCAATCAGCAGGCAACTCCTTCCTGGGACACCCTTGCCAGGGGCTTATGGGGGTGCACGTTTGGAGTGGGGGGTGAGGGGAGAGAACAGCACCCCCTCTTTCTAAGCCCCCGTTCCAGTCCCTCTGTTGTAAATCGCCATGTGGAACAGGCCCAAACTACTTCACTGGAAATCCAGTTACTTGCAGGTGTCTCCAAGCCATTGCGGGCTCATTCACTCTCCTCGTCACCGACATTAGCTTAATCTGTGAAAATCAGATCACAATCCTGCCGACTTTTTAGCTCATTAGTTTTCTATTGTCTGTTCTGAGGCTTCGGGAACATTTCCACCTCCAGGCAAGACTGGTTCCTGTCTGCACTGTTTCTATCCCTTCCCTATTTTCTTTCTTATAAGTGAAAAACACTTTTAATTCAATAATTTAATGACCTCTGGAGCTAATTTGGAAAAATTTTACCTGCATTTTTTTTTTTTTTTTTTTTTTTGAAAACTGGGAAGTTTGGGAGATAGACATGTTTGTGGTGTTTATTCAAATCATTCAGAAGGTCTACATGACATGCCCACACTCCCAGGATTTGCTCTCTAGGTGAACAGCAATTCTCTGGAGATGGTAAGTGATATGAAATACATATAATTCCATTTTTTTCTTTGTGTTAAATCCCAGCAAGCAACATTATTTCCTGGCAAGTTCCAGTCTCTTGCACGTCTTATCAGTGAAAAGGGGAGAATTGTGTAGCATAATTTTAAGTGTGTTTGAATTGGGGTTAGCTAGATCCATGGGGTCAAACCCAGGACATTAATAAGAGTATGGCACTGCTTTTCTGCAAACCCTTGAATTTACCCATTTATTACAGCAATTTTTACTTCTCCAGATGCCACCCTATACACACAGCACATAAAGTGCTGAAATTCCTTGTCAACTAATTATATAATAAGAAAATGTGTCTCGTGTTTTGGCTGCTATGCTGTTTCTAAATGATTTTGACACATAGTTGAGGCTCTGAAATCGAATTTTCTGATTTGAGGCTCAGGGTCAGTTACTGTAGACCTCAGAAATTGGGGTCAATAATGAAAATTGCTGTGAGTTCTTTGAGTGACTACAGATTTCAGTGTTAGTTATGCTGTTATTCAAGAATCTGAGTTACATCTATACAATGTCATGAACTGTTCCATTCATTATTTATTTCCTTGTTGGCTATCAGCAGAAATTACCTGCCAGACCAAGAGCATCTCCTGAATAAACAAGTTTTACTTCCTTAAAGGGAGAAATATAGTGCTAATGACCTTTGATCGGACAAGATCATCATCACCCACATTGTCACTCCTGATTCAGCCCTGCCAGGAACGCAGGGCAATTTGCATCGGCTCTCATCAAATATTTGGGGGCCGGGGACTCTCACTGCGCGGCTCTCGAGCAGGATCATGTGACACGTCTTGGATTCCAGCCAGGTTTGCGGCTCTTCGTTTTTAAAACAATAACCACCTTCTAAAAAATGGCAGAAAGCCGTTTCCTTCTTGCCATTTGTTAGCTCCGGATCAGCAGCATCTCCCTGCCGCTTGGATTGAAACCCAATAGCTGCGAGGCTGAAAACTGAAATCTTGCACTAAGTACTTCATTGCTGCTGGCTTTTAATTTTCTCTCTTCAGAAATCACATACACAGCCCGGCCAGCGTGGCTCAGCTGTTGAGTGTCGACCTAGGATCCAGGCGCTTGGGGTTCGATTCCCGGTCAGGGCACAGGCCCGGGTTGCGGGCTCGATCCCCAGTGGGGGGCGTGCAGGAGGCAGCCGATCAATGATTCTCTCATCATGGATGTTTCTCTCTCTCTCCCTCTCCCTTCCTCTCTCTGAAATCAATAAAGATTTTTTTTTTTTAAATCACATACACAAAGCAGTTTTCGACCCTGTGATCAGAGATTCTGCTGTGGGGCTTGGGGTGTTTTTCTCTCTCTCCCTTTAGGGAGCTGGATGCACACAGCCGGTACTTCCAGGATGCCTGCTGCATGTTCGCCACACGGGACCCCGGACCCTCATGGCCGCTGTGGGGCACTTGCAGATTTCCACCACGCTAACTGAGCAAGATAAACTCCGACTCGTCAACTTTCATGAGGCCAAAAACCTTCACCTCGGATGAAGCCAGAACTCCTTTTTCTTTGCTTACTGTCCAGCACATCGACGATCAGTAGGCACGTGTGGCAAGGAGAGGCCTTGCAAGGAGCAGAGAGCTCACACACCAAAAAAAAGCTGGGCCGGGCGAATGGAGGGAGGCATGGAGGCTGTGTCACTGTGGGTGCAACACAGACGTCCAGACGGACCCGCGGACAGCCTGCCCAGACTCGCGGCCGACCTGGCGTGGCCACGCGTTGGGGGCGATCAGACATCCAGAGCGCAAAGGTCAAGGTCGAGCACCCGTTGGTGTGAGCCTGGACTCCGCCACTGTGGGCACGTTGCTCACCCCTGGGGCCTAAGGATAGGACTTGTGTGACAGGGCTGCCGCCGGGAGCAAACAGCGGCACAGAATGAGTGCTGCCGGGAGCGGTGGCGGGAGTCATCATCGCCATCGTCTTCATCATCATCAGACACTCGCTCAGACGTTTCTTCTCTCCTGCTAACGGGAGCAGCTGGTGCGCTCATTTGCTCTGCTGAAAGATTTATGCCTTAAAGGAAGTCACTGGCTGCCTTTTACAGAGCTCCTAGATCAGAGCCGGCTCTCTGCTAACGGCCTTTCTCGTGTAATTGCCACGAAAACCCCGTGAGGTAGATACCGTCGGCCTTTCACAGATCAGGGGCCTCCCCTAGTCTTAGGCCGCGCGGCTCCTCCCAAACCGCCTCCCGCCGGCTCGAGCCTCATTCCTGTCAGGAGGACGGAGGGCTGAGCGCTGAAAGAAAGCGGCTGTGTTGGCAATAAGTCGGAATGACAATAAAAAGAGCTAACTAAATAAAAAGAACATATATAATAAAACACTTATAATAAAAAAGAACGTAAGCATAAACATATCCTTGATTCTAGGTCAGTGGATTTCAGCATATCTTTGATTTTAAGTGAGACAATGTCAATGTTGGGGTTGGGAGAACGGAATGATAGATTTGTGTGTTTTTAATATGTTTTTTTAATTGATTACAGAGGGAGGAAGGGGGAGGGAGAGAGAGAGAGAAACATCAGTGACAGAGTCGTTGATGGGCTGCCTCCTGCACGGCCCTGCTGGGGATCGAGCCCGCCACCCGGGCGCAGGCTGAGTTTTCAGATGGCTCACCCCCCGACAGTAAGGAAGATAAACTAGAACGGAGACTGATAAGGAAAGGCTCAGGTGAGGGCAGATGGGAAGACACACGGACAACAAAGCTGGACCGACTTCAGCACGCAAACCTTCCCCACCCTGAATGCATCCCCTTTCATCTTTGAATCTCAAATTTAGTCTAGAAAGTTTCCTGTGGAGCTGGTTAAAAATACATTTTTCTAGGGTCCACCCTACCGATTATAACTCAGTAAGGAGTGAGGAGAGCGTTTCAGGAATCTGCATGTTAAACAAGTACCCCTGGGGAGCAGCTTTCATGCAAGTGACAATTTAAGACATACTGGTCCAGCCCAGCCGGTGCTGCTCAGTGGTTGAGTGTCGACCCCTGAACCAAGACATCGCAGGTTCGATTCCCACTCAGGAACATGCCTGGGTTGCAGGCTCGATCCCCAGTGGGGGGCGTGCAGGGGGCGCCGATTGATGATGTTTCTCTCTCTCTAAAAAAATCAATAAAACTTTTTTTCAAAAACAAAATAAGACATACTGGTCCCCATCACCCAGGTCCTAACCTCCTTCCAAGCACCTCTGTTCTCTGTAAAACCTCCCCCCCAGCCCAGTCCACGCGGACCCCACGCAGCCAGCTTTCCCTGGTGCTCCCTGCTTAGAGAATTTCTTGAACTTCAATGCGCAGGTCTTGTTAACATGCAGATTGCGTTTCTAGCAGATTCCCCGGGGAAGCTGATACTGCTGGTCCACGTTTCTCACTTGGAGGACTGAAGTCACTGTGTTATGTGTTGGTACCACACTGTGGTGACGATCTCTGGGTTGTTCAATGTAAGTGTCTTGCCTCCCAGCTTTCCTGTAAATTCCCAGAGACCAGGCCTGAATGCCTCGGGAACTCACACCACTAAGGCCCGGACATACAGCTGGTGCTTCACAAACACAAAGCGAATCGAATAATTCGAAGCAAAACACCAAAAAACTTCTGGTTTTCAGGGTCAAAATAAAGAATTCATAGAGAACCCCAGCGTTAATCCTTAATTATTATTGTCAGGCAGTTTTATGAAGCCACGTAGAATAGCCAGGAAAAAAGCACGCTCAGCGGGCATTCAAAACCAAGAATCTTAGATGTCTACGCTGGAAACGCAAAATGGAGAAAACGCCGCTTTAATGCCCTAGAGGAGAGCTGAACTTTTCTAAAAATGTCTGGAGCGTCTTCTCAAAGTGTTATCAAGTCTGTAATCGTGGCCCACAGTGTTGGGGCCCTTGACAATGCAGACAGATTACTGGGTTCAGTGACATACGGGTCAGGGCCCAATCTCAGAGTAAGCTGTGCTTTTTGTTGTTGTTTTGTTTTGTTTTTACCTTTCAGAGTCAGGGAATTGCAGAGACTCACGGAGGAATCCCAGACTTTCCTGGGTGGCTATGTGCTCCTTAAGTGAGTTTTTAGTATTTTTACTCAGACATAAGTATAGAATTTACCTAACACTGGAGTAGCATCAGCGTTAGGTAAGTTGAGTAAAGCCTGCTAAAGCCCTGTGCTGCTAAGAACCAGGAGGACTTTATAAACAAGAAAGTGTGGGAGACCGTTTCCTGAAAGAAGAAAGATATATAGACAAGTAAGACATTTTCCCCACCCCGGAGGGCTCTGGCATCCCACCAACACCAGAGCACGATTTATTATCTCCAATCGTATGAGCCTAGAGCATCAGCCAAGGCATCCTGAGCACCTTGCATCGTACCAAACGATGCCCTTCCTTGGGTCTTCTGCTAAGATGACATCTTAGACATCAGAGGGGGAAAATGGAATATAATACCGTGCTCCACCTCCTGAGCACCACACATGTCAACACTCCAAATGCAAGGAGGAGAGCTATATTTTGTTATAAAATAATTTGTATTGCTACCTGTATATAGATAAAAAATGAGTCAAGTCTCTAGGAAAATATACCAGACATTACATACTCTAATATAACCAAATATTTTTAGGCCGGATGTTTTAAACCATTGAAAGGATGATTTAATTTTAGCAACTGTTTATAGGATGTTGTAAGGAAATTAATCCATTATTATGTTATAAAATACCTTGTTTTATAATATCAATTTTGCTATTAGGATTTAAAACAAGATTTTTCCTAGGGATATACATTTTTACATGACATTAAGGTCATTTGTATTATAATACAACCACAACTGTGATAATTATTCTTTTGTGCAAAAATTTTAAGTAATGCTTCCGGCAGAACATTAAAAGATTATAATGTATGTGCAAGTGCGTGTGGGTGAGAGAGACTAATTCCCTAACAATGCCAAGCCCATTAGGTTAGCCCGAGAATCTTGGGGGGAGGTGATTTGTCACGAATGGGCCGTGCCTCGCACAGAGAGTGGAGGTGGGAGTGTAGGGAGCAAAGCAAAACCTGAAGGATGTAGCAGCCTTTTTCTGCCTTTCATGTTAGAAGTTTGAATGGATGGCATCAAAATCAATATACATCCATTACTCCAACAAAGCCGCTTCGCTTGGAAAACCCAACCATGCCATTTGTTTGCGGTTTTCTAGATCTCTCGCTGCATTTCCATCAGCACGCATGCAGAAAGAAAGCACGAGAGAGCCTGGAGGGACCGTCAGCTACCACGTCTGCCGTGACACCCTGCTTACCTGCTGCTGACGTGTGGGAGCTGATGCTGACAATGTCTTCTCACCAATATTGATGCCAAATTCTAACGTTTCCATAGCCACGAGATTCAGGGTCTGCCTAGACAAAGTCACTTATCTAAAGTTAACATTGTGGCCCTGGTCAGTCTGGCTCAGTGGTTAGAGCGTCAGCCCGTGGCCCGAAGGGTTGAGGGTTCGATTCTGGTCAAGGGCATGTACCTCGGTTTCAGCCTCCATCCCTGGCCCCAGTCGGGGCATGTTCGGGAGGCAACCGATTAATGTGTCTCTCTCACATCAATGTTTCTCTTTCTCTGTCTCTACCTCTCCCTTCCACTCGCTCTGAAAAGATCAATGGAAAAAATATCCTCAGGTGAGGATTGTCAATCAATCAATTGATCAATAAATAAATAAAAATAAAGTTAACGTTGTGTTTCATGCAATCCAGAAAGCTTGCAATTTTAATATCACATTATTTTGTAATGTTCCCTCCAGGGAGAGCTTTGAAAGGAGGTTCTTGTGGGTTCTATTTATATGCCTCTAAACAGTCGGGTAAGTCTCGTCACAAACACCGCAAAACAGAAGCCAGGCTCGTCCAGGGCACTTTGGCCCTGGATCGAATGTTTTCAGGGCATTCGAAGGCTCCCGTCCACCCTGATCAGACACGATTCAGAGCTCAGTGTTGGCTCCGATCAGCACAAGCGTCAGTCACGGAGCAGACCCTGGCCCGCAGCCCTCTGGTTTCCTCGGGGCAGCGTGTGCGCGGTTCCTTCCAGAAGATTCCCTTCCGCCTGCGTTCCAGTCCTGCTGCCCCTAGCGCTTGCTCGGTCGTGGCACTAACCATATGGTGAGGCTCAACTCACCCTCTCTCTTTATAATTCCATCTCCCTTACTGTCCAAATCATCCTATTTTCATGGAGGGCATTTATTTACAGACTCTCCCTCAAAATGCCCATTTTCACCAACGTGTCCATGATCCCAGGGACAGGAGCGGTCTCCGCATTCACACACTCGCTGGGATGGATCTCGCTGACCATGGCTTATGTAGTTTATTTCTGAAGGGGATTCATTTAAAACTTATACAAATACAGTTGCTTTGAATGTCCCAGCTTAAATTTCATACCCTTAATTTCTTACGTTGTGGAATATAATTGCTTTGCATTCCAAATTATCTAATGCTGTTATTTTGATTCTGGCATATGTTAAATTGGCTCTTCTCTCAATATTTTATTTTAAAGAAATTTTATAAAATGTTGGTTAATATTGGGTCATATCCAGTATTAATATTATCAGTTATCACAATATTATCACATTACTATTTATGAGGAATTGATGAGATAATGGGGGGGTGCTTAGTACAATACCAGGCATAGAGCCTTTCCATTCTAGGTTTAGCACTCTCCAGTTGTATATACAGTTGTTCTTATAAAGTCCTCAATGAAAAGAATCCTCTTAGGTATTCAGGAGACATAGATAAACTGGATAGAACCAAATAGCATTTAAAGTTACTTTTCTGGAACTGAGATGGGGTAGACCAAGGAAGTAACCCTCCTTCTAGAAGGGACCTTCTCCCTGTTTGGATATGCCAGCTTTGAACTCCTGAATGATATGAATTTGGTATTTATCTTGAGCAGAGGTCACAAACTAACAAGCCAACAGCAATACAAATGACTCAAGTATAAGAAAAACATAAGAAAAAGAATACAATATAATGGAATAAAATCAATCAAGCGAATGCCAAGATGAGTGGCCAATGCACTGATCCTCAGAGCTGAGGGACAACAGAAAGTGTCCCGTCCAGCCCTGGATGAAGCTGGGAGCCTGGTCTCTGTCTAAGAGGTTAGTTACCAGCTGTCAGCCCCAACTAAGTATCTCCTATGGAACTGCAGGTCCCAAATTGCCTATTTTTCAAGCAAAAGCAGAAATCTGGGTACTCATATGAAATCTCCCAATTGATAAATATCAGCAGTAAAATTCAAATTCTTTTTTAAAACTGTCTGGAGGCCCACAGAAAATAAAAACAAGTAATAGCTATATGCTTCCGTTTTGCAAGCCCCACACTTGACCCAGGCACCTTCTGATCCACACGCAACTTTTTATTAACTCTGAACGCTGACCTCTTTGTTCAGAAAGACACTGCTAGAGGTGCTCTTTCCTTTCACTATTCTTTCATCCTCTGTTGGTCTGCACATTCCTTCCGTGGCCCAGCATAATCTAGAAAGGAAAAGAATTTGGGGTTTGGGATTTGGGAGTCCCTCATTTTTTTCTATGACAAAACTAAGGGTAAATGCAACTTGCCCTAAAGAGCCTCATGATGCCCAATCCACCACACTGCACATGAGAACACACCTCGGGCAGTCACTTCAGATGGATGTTGAAAGGAAAAAAGCCCTGGCCCGTGTGGCTCAGTTGGTTGGGTGTCATCCCGTTTCCCGTGCACCCAAAGGTTGGCAGTTCGATTCCCGGTCAGGGCACATGCCCAGGTTGCGGGCTCGATTCCC
Source organism: Miniopterus natalensis (assembly GCF_054644295.1). NCBI lineage: Eukaryota > Metazoa > Chordata > Mammalia > Chiroptera > Miniopteridae > Miniopterus > Miniopterus natalensis. Next base: position 3,464,814 of record NC_142096.1, read on the forward strand.
AGTAGGGGGTGTGCAGGAGGCAGCAGGATCCATGTTAGGCTCTCACATTGATGTTTCTCTCCCTTTCCCTTCCTCTCTCTCGAAAAATAAATTAAAATATTTTTATTTTTAAAAGGAGAAAAAAGCACCTGAATTTTCCTTCTTTTCTCAAATCACCAAGAAGCTACGGGGAAGACAGGAAGCTTCTGGAAGCCTCCCTACAGTAAAAGTGTGACACTGCCACGGGCCTGAGGGTGGGAAGGACATGGGAGGGGTAGGGAGGGGCTCCCAGCCCCTGGTAGACGTGATCTTAACGAGGTGATTTTTCCAATTAGTTGAAGTGTTAATCACTTCCACCTGGACCAATACAGGTATCAAACAGATTATAAAGCTAAGTCTAGATGACTACTTACCCATGTGCTGAATTAATTATGCTGTTGCTCCCGTCCATTAGCAGTGAGTGTTGATCTTCCAAGGAATGGCCCGCTTTCAAGTTGACTACCCAGCGTTCACTCTATTTTAGAGCCTGTTTGGTTGACATCTGGGAGAGTCGCCATCACCAGATGATCTGCCTAATTACACCTGTGTTGACTTCTCAGCTCTCACTATTCCTCTGCATGGGTAAACCATTGGAAGCACAAACGCTTCACCAGCTCTTGGCCAAAATGATGAAAATCATTCATCACTTCAAGAGAACCTGGAGACAGATTCTGGATTCAGACGTCTCAAGTTACTTAACCCCTATTGTGCAAAGGAGATAACAATGGTACTCAACTAGTAGGGTGAGTAAGACGATACAGTAATCTAATATTTTTTTATATGTTTTTATTGATTTTTAGAGAGAGGAAGGAAGAGGGAGAGAGAGATAGAAGCATCAATGATAAGTCATTGATCGGCTGCCTACTGCAAGCCCCCTACTGGGGATCGAGCCTGCAACCAAGGCATGTGCCCTGACTGGGCTGTTCTTTTAAGAAGAAAAACAAGACTAAGTATAAAATTGTGCTTCAAAACCCCTGATTTACCTCCTTTAACTTAACATTTGAGTTAAGCAGGAGGCTGCAGGAGACCATGTTATTACTAAATTATGCTTTTATTTTCCCTTGATGTGCCTGACACGGCTTGCTTGCACATATTGGGGTATTTAGAAAATGAACCCTGGACCCCAGGTATTTATTTATTTACCAATTTCCCAGCATTACCCAAAGTGAGGAGCAGCTGTGATCTCCCTAGTTCAAGCACGCAACTGAATGTTTAAAAGGCCTGCCTCTGCCCGGGCTGCTGCATGTTGTAGAAATGCATTCGCTCAAGAAGGGAGGTCAGAGCAAACCCGGGCTTCCAGCTGCAGGAGGGGATGGTCTCTAAAACCTCTGGGCTTGTAATAGACGACTTACTGACAAGCAAAGGGAAAGGGCAGCTGGTTATGGGCATCTGGAGCCTTGGACTCGCTACTGGCTCTTCAGTAGGTCAGAAAGAAGAACCAAAAGGGATTTCCGCCTCCCCATGCCCACACCGGGCCTGTGCCTTCTCATTCAGATGCTACCACCTGAAACGAGCTTCTCTGAACCGGCCTGGGGCTGACACTCAGGAGGGAGGCACTCATGGGCATGCCAATTGTTAAAAAAGGGACATATTCATCCCAGCTGATAACTCACCTCTTCCCTGAGCTCCACCAGCATCAGTATGCTGCCCCCCCTTTTCTCCCAGGACAACCTGGAGCCCCCCACAATTCAGCAGCCAAGGGCGCCGTGGCCCTGGCACCGCCACACACCTCCAGCACCCCGCTCAGTGACAAGGCTGCTTTCTGGTTGGTGATGTCGGTGTCCTCCAGATCCATTAAATACTTTTATCAGCACCTCTTCCTTGGCCTCGCTTAGTACTCCTCACAGGATGCCAAAGCAAATGAACCTTTTCCCCAAACTCCTCTCTCTAGCAAGCAGAATTCTAGAAAGGTTCCTGTGTGCTTAAGTGGTCCATCTTCTATTAGTAATCTATGCCCCCAAATAGAATAGGTTAAAGCAACACTCACGCCCCAGTTCCTGGGGGCTGGGGATCTGGGCATCTGGGCATGGTTAGCTGGATGCTCTGGCTTAGGGTCCTTCCCCACAGGGCAACCGAGGCACCAGCTGGGCTGCAGTCACAGCAAAATTCAGCTGGAGAGGAATCTGCTCCCAGGCTCACACTGTTGGCAGCAGCTTTCAGTTTCTCACAGGTTTTTGGTCAGAGGGCCTCAGCTCCTCCCTGGCTATTGGCCAGAGGACACCCTCAGTTCCTTGCCATGTGGACTTCTCCATAGGGTGGCTCACAACCCAGCAGCTGCCTTCATCAGAGGGGGGGGGGGGCGGGGGGGGGGAGAGAAACGGGTAAGAGGAGGGGGAGGGGGAGACGAGAGGAGTCATTTAGATCAAACCTACTCCCCCACCCACTCCACTATGAAACAAATAATTTGTCATAATAGAGATGTCAGATAATGTCTCCTACACTTTATATCCAACTTTAGAATGAATCGGACCCCAGATACAATAGCAATAAAAGCTTTTTAATTCTATTAATCTATCCTGAAAATTGTCACTTTCCCACCAGGCCGGGGACATAAGCATGTGGGGCCTTCTTAATTCAGGGTAGACAAGAAGCTGCCATCACAGCTGGGAGTGGAAAAACAATGGGCCAGCTTTAGGAACACATTTGTTTCTGCCACAAAAAGCTTATCATGGGACTGTCTTTTCCCTTCTTACCCCACCCACCCCTCCTTCCGCCATTACTGGTAGGTCCCAAGCTCACACTGTCTCCGTGCCATGCCCTGCCCCCTGCCATTCCAGGGAACCAGGAATTGGGAATGAAACGCACTATCTGCAGGTTGGTTTTAAGCACCTGGAGCACAGGATGCAGAAGGTGGCAGATGAGTGCAGTTTTGAATTTCCTTTTGGATGTTTCTTAAAATGCAGAAACAACAGAGAAATGAAAAGGACTGTCATATGTCAGTGTTAGTCCTGGCTTTGAAGAGCCAGCCTTCGCCCTGTCTACCCAAAACCCTAAAACTATCAAATCTCGTCTTCTACTTCTTTATTAATTAACTAGCATTTGATGGGCGAGATGCGAGAAGATGTACAGAGAAACAAAGCAGACACGTTCCACTCCTTGGCTGGGGGACAATGGAAGGGAGCCCAGTAAATGCATGTGAGCCCAGCTCACCTGAGCTCTGCTCTCTAACAGGTAATTGCAATAAATCATCCATTGCCCTGCGATCCCAGCCTAGTGAAGATTAATGGCAGGAGACACTAAAGCTGCCAAGCTGGAAGATGTTCGTGGTGGTGGAGCGGGGGCTCCGCGGAAGGAACGTGTGATAAAATGCTTCGCTGGGGCCGTAATAAATGGGCTGGAAGGGAGCCGAGGTCCTCGTCTGTAATGCGGAGACATTAAGACCTGTCTGATTGTGATGACAGACAGGTCTTTGACTGAGCACACTGGCAGCTATAAAAAAAAAAAAAATAGCTAAAAGCTAATGTCAAGATGTAACGTAGGCCTGCCACCTGCCATCAGGAGTAATTATGGCTCTGACCACTGGCTCATCGGGAGGGCAGAGGGAACAATATTGTATCTGACTGCAAGGAATCAGCTGCATTTGATTTGTGGCCCCGATGACATGACTGGTCCCTCTGTCACCCTTCGTGATAAAGCAGCAGAGCCAGACCCTGGCAACTGTCCTCACTGGAGGGCATTTCTGGCTGACTCGCCTCCTCTCACTCCAATTAGGAGAAAGCAGATAAATGGAGGGCAAGACGGTCTGGAGACATTAACCAAACACTTCATGCCCAGGGAAAGGCCAGGTTGGACAAATAACTAGACATGTGGACATGGGCCCAAGAGCCCCCTTCGGAAATGTGGGTTTCAAGAAAGCAAAGACGTGAGCAAGGCACAGGCGGGACACTTCAGAAAGCTGTTCACTGTGGACACAGAAGGAAACCTTCCCACGTGGACGGCAACATGCCCTCGGGCACAGGAAGAGCGACTGTCACACACAGGCCCTGGACCTTTGAATCCTGTTGGTGAACCAAGAAAAGGAGTTGAGAGCTGCCTTGGAAGGGGCCCGTGTTTCGTTTGCCAGGGCCACCATAGCAAAGTACCAGGAATGTATTGTCTCACGGTTCTGGAGGCTGGAAGTCTGAAATCGAGGAGTTCACAGGTTTGGTCCTTCTAGAAGCTGTGAGAGCAGAATCTCTCTCAGGTCTCTCTCCTCAGCTTGTGGATGACCGTCTTCATGTACACATGGCGTTCCCCTTGTATATGAGTCTATCTCCGATTTCCCCCTCTTCTAAGGACATTGGTCATATTGGATAAGAGTCCATCCTAATGATCTCATCATAACTTGATTATCTCTACAGAGTAGATTATCTCTACTCTGTCTCCAAATAAGGTACATTCTAAGGCATCGGGGATGGGGACTTGAGCGTGTGAATTTGGGGTGGAGCACAATACAACTCATAACAGGCCCTTTGAGGAACCCACCCGGCCAACGTCTATGGGAATAAAAGTTCTCACTAGTCGGAGGAGAAGGGACCAGGTGTTGCTGCAGTGAAGGGAGGTCAGGTCAGCAGGATCTGGTGTGAGGCAAAGATTGCCAGAGATGTGGGACAGTTGTGGGCCTAGTGTCTCACAGGCAAGGCCAGGCGTGAGAGGGCAGAAACCATGGCAGAGCTCAAGGGAAAGCGAGCAACAGAACGAGCAGTTAGCAACTGGAAAGAGACTTGAGGTCCCCGACCGCATCAGTGGACAGCGGAGAGCTGGGCCGCAAAGTGATACAGAAAGACACAGGAGTCTTTCTAGTAAAGATCATGCATTTTAATGCCCTTCCGTTTTCCCTGGCTTAGGTCTTTTTCAGTCACCCCCTTGTAGGGTACGGTTGGTTATACAGGCATGGGGCAGCTCATCCATATCGACCCAGAGCCAATAGGATTTGTGCCTCTGGGGTTGGGCATTTTACTAGGAGAATTTGACCCTCCGTGAACTAGGTAGGAAGTTCCTTCAAAATCTTCACGATTCACTTCATGGAGGTATTTGTCCTCTGGCCTATCCTGGGCAGAGGGCAGAAAACTGATACGTGGGCTCTTGACCAGTTTTTAAAAGTTCCCATCTATCCTCCTAACTCCACAAATTACCCTCTGCACCGCACACGCACACAGACTTGTCCACCTGAGAGCAGTGCACACGTGGTATCTGGGGTAGAGTCCGGCTCTAGGAAAGATGCATTGAATTTTTTAAAACCCACAAAAATCATTGGTGCTGCAAACAATATATATCCTTAGAAAATAATCTGATCATCTATCAAAAATGCTCGCCTGATGTTCTATAACCAAGTAAAAGAAACAAGGCTGTGAGTTCTGGTACATTTTATCAACTTTCCTATGTCTTTATGTCTGTCTACCTGTTTCTCTCAATAATCAAAAGTTATGCACTAGCCTTCGGGTAGAGCGTGCTAGGTTTTGGTTACTTCTTGTGAAGTCATGTTCTGTGCTAGGAAAATCATTAGAGCTCATCCTTCCAGTCTAACTCCCTTCCCAACATAGCCATCTCGACAAAATATTCCAGCTTCTGCCAACCTAAATTTCTTTTCCATTCTCTCTCTCTCTCTCTCTCTCTCTCACACACACACACACACACACACACACACACACACTTCACAAATAAGCTTTGTCGATGTAAGAAATGGCCAAACCTGTAGAGAATTTTTATGAGTCTATTTGAGCCAAACTGACGACATATGTTGGGGAGCAGGATTTCAAATGCTCCAGAAAATAACAGTTTTGCAGATTCTTTGATGCATTTGAAATTCAGGAGGGAATGTAAGAAAGTTTCCGGGAAAGTGGAAGAAAAAAACATGAGGATTGGCTTACAGGAGGTTGAGATTATGTGCCCTCTTGAGGACGGTTACAGCTTATTTCAGAGGTGAGTTAACCTGGATGCACAGGAACGATGGACAGGACTAGTTTAAGGCAAAGATAAACCTTTCACTAAAAAGTAATATGAAGGGGGTGGGGGTGAAGGGGTTCTTAATATATGGTGATGAGAGAAGATATGACTTTGGGTGGTGGGCACACAGTGTGATATATAGATCTTGTAACATAGAAACCCACACCTGAAACCTATAGGTTCCTATTAACCATTGTCACCCCAATAAATTTAATTTTAAAAAAGTAACATGCCTGGGACTTGACTTCGCACCGTGACCCTCCCAGTTAGGAGCTTATGATCAGATCCCCTGTGAGGTTATTTTCAACAGAACCCCCTTTTCCCCCCACCCCACTTTCAATGCATTTCTTATGTAAAACTCTAGTCTCTTACTGTCAATGAGAATTTGTGTCTGAAATTAAGACCATTCACCATGAACTCACAAACAGCTTACAAGTTCTCCAAGTCAGCAACTATCAGGTCTGCTGCAGAAATCCTACCAGACGCGCCTTCTGGAGGACAGCCAAGGGGGCTGCGCGTCTGCGGGGAGTTAGCCAGGCTGCTCCGCCGAGCGCGCCTCGCCCCGCGGGCCTGAAGGCCGCGTGCGCCCAGCGCGGACCTTTTGACTTGCCAGCGGAGCGCACAGGACAGCGCGGCCGGGCCGGGCCTGAGGGTCCCGGGCCGTGCACAGAATCGCGCCGTGGACTCGGGCCTGCCCTCCTCCTGGGCAGCGGACGATTCAGGATGAAGCAGCTGAGGAGTGTGGAGACCGTTAGCAGGCTGAGCGGCACACAGCCCCCGAAGTATCCAGAACTATCAGTAAGCAAAATGCAGTTCACACACACACACACACTCACACACACACACACACTCTCTCACTGCAGCTACCTATAGCGCCCCTATCATTTCTGACAACGGCAGGGGGATTATACTAGTTTTCAGGTGGAAATGCCTCCAGAGTGCTTGGCTCATGGTCTAGACAGTTTCCTGACCACTGCCCCGGAGGAACGGGAGAAGAGGCATTATGGTTACATATCTAGATAACAGTGTCTAGTGCGGCTGGTGTGGCTCAGTGGTTGAGCGTCGACCTAGGAACCTGGAGGTCACCATTCAATTCCTGGTCTGGGCATGTGCCCGGGTTGTGGGCTTGACTCCCAGTGGGGGGCATGTGGGAGGCAGCCGATCAATGACTCTCATCATTGATGTTTCTCTCTCTCCCTCTCCCTCCCTCTCTCTGAAATCAATAAAGACATTTTTTTTTTTAAAAAAAGATAGCAAGTGTCTAAGCACACCTGGCTCCAGCCTGCACCCTGCCTTACGAGCTGTGTGACTTTGGGCACGCTCCAGTCCTCATCTCTCTACGCCTTAATTCTCTCGCCTTAAAACGGGAAGAATAACATCAAACGTAAGAGGCCCACTTGAGGACAGAGCGACAATCCATATGAAGTGCTTCCCGCAGCGTGGAGCAAATAATCGCGCTCTACATGCCAGCCATTGTTAGAGCTGTTGTTATTATTAACCATCCGGGGCCGTGCGGGATAAACGGCCAGTGAGGAGTGAAAACCCTTTGTGTCCCAGGAGTTAGGAGAGCGAACAGTCCCTGTGGCCTGGTGGGTGCCAGGAGGATTTCCCTGAGAGCAGGGGACAGGAGCTGGGTTTGTGAGCACGGCCACTCAGGCAGGGGGAGGGGACGGGGCGGGTCTCACCTTGGAGCCCAGGAAACTCCTGCCTGTGTCTCCAAAGCCCTGTTCCTTCCAGGGATTAGGGTGCAGAAGAGGCGGCAGGTGGGAGCTTTCCTTCAACCATTACCTGCAAAGTTGCGAGGCAGCTTAATCTTTTGAACGTTCATAAAAAGAGCACAACAGACTGACTCAGAAAAGCCAGGCTTGTCCCCAGCCCGCTGGTGACGGATGGTGATGCCTCCCGAGGCCCGCTGAGCAGGCTGCCTGGTGGGCGCGGTTCTCTTCCAAATGCCGGTCTGTCCAGGGGGCTGGGGGCCTCTCAACAGCTGCTGTGCTGCTTTGTAAACAAGTGGGGGACACACTTCTTTAACCTGGAATCCTGCAGCTCAAAAATATGTTTACCTCTCCAAGGATCCGGTTGGAAATGCTTCAAAGATTTCTGCTTGTCCCAGCAAGCTGGAGCTCAGTATGGAGCGACGCCTTTCATCTCAGAGAGCAGTCTTCTCCTTGGGTGAGAAGCGCCGTATTTTCCAGCTCGACAGTAAATAACTTTCCGACTTGGGCAAAAAGCGCAGGACCAGCTGACCTCAGGGGAGTGTGACACGCGGTTTAGCTCATGTGCAAAGGGAATGGGGAGGAATGTTCCCACCCGAGGTGGGGCCAGCATCTCTCTCACTGGCGAAAGGCGCGGGGGGCGCATTTCCAGGCCCGTCGTGATGCTTGGACAGGTTCCAGAGACCACGGCCAAGGCGGCCCCCGGGCAGCTGTAGGTTTATCATCACCCCTCCCTCCCCCCCGCCCCCCGCGGCCCCCTATATGTGTGCCTGTGTGTGTGTCCAGGCGTGCACCAGCCAAAAACACTAATTAGCGTGCTCTTAGGTATTAGAGCTTAAGAGCCAGCAGGGCAGCTGTTGTTGTCTAGGAGCCAGGAAACTGAATTCAAGTCACGGCTCTGTCGTTTGGCCACGGGACCTCTGCCGGGCCACCTCCTCCCTCAAAGCTTCCATTTCTTCATTTGTAAATGAAGATGATACGATCTAAACCAATTAGCTCAGGGTTTTGATGGAGAGCCAAGATGAAATGAGATGAGGGCAGGCAAGGGCTCCTCAAACCCTAAAGGCCTCAAACCCTAAAGGCCTCAAACACTAAAGCCCTCAAACCCTAAAGCCCTCATTTCGGGGCGTGGGCCACAGGACAGCGGCGCCGGCTGGGCCTGCGGACGAGCTGGAAGCGCCCCCTTCCACACTGGCTCCACCTGGAACCCACCGAGTCAGAACCTGGGTTTTAACCCAGTCCCCAAGGTAACTAGCAAGCACATTCGACTTTGAGAAGCCCAGCTCTGAAGCGCTATAAAAATGGCTTTTCAGACTGGTTGCCAAGCTGAATATGACCCACCTGGCGCCTGCTAGTTCCCCCGCACGCGGCCCAGCCCGACTCACCTTCCACTCCCACAGCGTCTCCTTCTCAGGGGCCTTGCTCGGACTCCTCTCTGGAACACATCAGAATCTGACACGTGCATCCCTGCGCCTGTCTCTCTGTTTATGTCGTGTCTTGTTTTCACCTCTACACTCCCCGAGGAAAGGACCGTTTCATTCCTATGTGTACTGTACTCAGCACCGCAGAGCTCCTGCCATACAGTCGGCCAATATTTGCGGAATAAATGAATGGGTGGGTGAAAAGTATTATCAACTCCATCTATGGAGTTGTGCCCTTTTCCTTACCATCTCACGAAGTCACTTAAAATTATGCGCACACAACAATATGCACTCATAAAGAAACATTTTTTCAACCCAGGGCGTTGTTCTTTTGCCAATATATTCTTAAGAAAATTGTTCATAGATTATCTCATCAGTAGGGTTTTACTGGGGAAAATAGTCTAAAGTTCTGCTTATTTTTTTTTTTACAAAATAATAGATTTAGGAACCAAATAATAAACTTAGTATCAAAATATATGAATTCATGTTCTAATGACTCAAACACTATGATTACTAAGCTTATTGAACCTGTGACTTAAACAAGTCATTCAGTAAATAACTATGTGCTTAATACCCATCCTGTATAAATTGATAAATGGTGATTGAGGAAAAATTAAAAACATGCCCATTTCCTGTTTTGTTGGCATTAACCAATAGAAGAGAGTAGGCTGGTCTGCGAATATACCACATGCCATGAGTATACCAGGAAGGACATCTCCAATTGCAATAACTTTAAATATCTCTTATGGGAGAGGAGTTAGCTAGCATGATAGCTATTGTGTATTTTTTTAACCTTTCCTATTCCCTTTTGGTTAGGTTTTCTGAATTTCTGGGGCAATCCGTTAGACAATAAGTGAGTTTAAAAAAATTTTCTTATATAAGTTTGGGAATGTGGTACAACCGTAGAAGGGGGAAAAACTAAGCAACAGCTAGGAGTCTGACGAAGGTGAGGCGGGGGCGGGAAGGTGAGCCTGGCTAAAGAAGGTGCAGCCACCTCATGCGTGGCCTTGGGCGCGAGTGGACAGGCTCGTTCCCAGGCCCAGGCTGAAGAGAGAGACAATGCAGCCAACGAGGAACACTGTGAGAATAAATTAGATACAGTTTTCCTTGGAGAAAAGGCGCTATATAATTTATGATATTGTTATTATAATCATTAGTTATCTTTGCCTAGATTTATGGAGTGACTCATCCTAAATTAAGCCTTTGGAACAATGAGAAGGGGGAAATTTATGAGACTACAATGATTTGCTAGTCTCATAAAAGATCGTCGCACTTGATTCTTGAGATGCTGACATATCTCTGCCTCTTAACCGGAGGCTACCGGGACCGTCCTTTGACTGATTATTTGATACGCTTTTCAGGTCTCTGTCCTCTTGCTCCTCTGGGTCTAATAATTCAGGAGGCATTTTAACAGTCACCCTGGCTGTCAATAAATTATTTTAATTTACCTTTAGAGTATCTTCTATTTCTCTGCTCTTCCTAAGAGAATCACAAGTATTACTTTTTATTCCTCGTAATTTCTATATATATATATTCACTTAATATTTTTGAGCACTTATAACATGCAAAGCAATGAGCTAGCTGTAGAGATATAAAGGGCCTAAGACCCTGTCCATCCTCGAAGAGTCTGTAAGTCCGTTGGGGAGTGTAGCTCAGAGGATCAGGTCTGAGTGATGTTTTAAGGAAGAAGTTTTAAGTTAAAGGACCGAATTGACTCAGAGTGACAGCGAGGGGAGAGCGCAGGGTGTTCGCTCCTGGCAGGTTAAATGGGGAGCCACACCCCTAACCAGATGGGGGCAGATTTGGAGAGAAGTCAGCTCTGCTTTAGACACGGTGAGCTGAGGTTGAATAATATCCCACAAGAAGCTGGATCCACGGGTCCAGAGCATGGGAAAGAGGCCAGGAATGGAGAGTCAGACTTGAATTTCATCCAAAGGGAACCCGGGGGATGAAATGCTCAGTGTGAGAACATGAACCGAGAAGGGAAGACAAGGGAGTCCGGGGGTTAAAAGTGACAGAAGGGACGAGATGACTAAGCAATTTTGTGGAGAAACAATCGGCAGAGCTAATGGAGGGAAAATAAGGAGAGGGAACGACAGGAAACATGAGGAGGAAGAGACAGCATGGACTGGAAGACAGAAACAAGCCCCCTCCTGCCTCCAAGCGGAGGCAAGAAAGAGTAGACAAGCGCAGGCATATTTTGAGCTAGGACACAGTGGATCTAAAAGAGAGAGAAGCTATTGACTGAAAGCACGAAAAGCTGAATCAGAAAAGGTCGTGATGCTCAGAGAAAACTACCCGTGGGGCAAAAAGTACGGACTTTAGAATTGGCCGGACCTGGATTCGAATCCCAGCTCTTACGCTTCCTATCACTGAGACCCTGGCCAAGCACCTTCGGCAAGTTGAGCCTCAGTGGGCCTTTTGTGGAAACGGCAAGTAACAAAGAGCTATTCCACGAGGTGGTTTTGAGGATTAAGAAAGCCTGTGTGTGAAGCACCTAGAGCTCCGGCCTGGGCTACCGGGGGGAGGGAACGAACCGTCGGGACAATCTGGACCAAAAGGCAGAGCAGGTGTTCTCACGACTGAACATCAGCAGGATCAGCTGGGGGGCTTGTCCGAACACAGGTTGCTGGCCTCGCTCAGAATCAGTTTCTGATTTAGTGGGTCTGGAATGGGGCTGGGAAATGTGCATTTCTAATAAGTTCCCAGGTAAAGCTGCTGCCGGTGCTGATGCTTTAGGAAGTCCATTTTCCACTAATGCACCCCATCGCTTTGTCTCTAAAACCCCATCCCCCTCTCTTAGGAGCAGACACTCTCTGTTACCCCAGAATCCCCCAAAATAGAGCAATACCTGAATTTTTTTTTTAAATATGTCTTTATTGATTTCAGAGAGAGGAAGGGAGAGGGAGAGAGAGATAGAAACATCAATAATGAGAGAGTCATTGATCGGCTGCCTCCTATACGCCCCCCACTGGGGATCGAGCCTGCAACCCAGGCAGGTGCCCTGACCAGAATTGACCTCCAGGTTCATAGGTCGACGCACAACCGCTGAGCCATACGGGCCAGGCTGTACCTGACATGTAACAGGAACTTATCCAACTGAGTGGCTGGCGTGGTCGATGAAGAGAGGAAGGGTAACTCCGAGTTGCCTAAAGGCTTTGAGGGAGGCCCACCAGGAAGGTGGCAGCAATGTGAGAGCCAGGCTGTGACAAGATGGCTTTTTAAAAAGTAGAAACTGTCAAAATTTATATATTATTTTAATTTTGCTCTGTGTTTTCAACCTTGCACAGGCCAGGTGTTTAATATTTCACATTCTCTCCCTTTTCATATTAAATTACTTTTTTTAATTTTCCCTGGCCCAAAAGTACCTCTATTGCTGAAAATGGCCATTTATAACCCTCTACCATGGACCAGATGATCCTGGAGAAATTCCCTTCCTCCTTTGGCCCCTAACCCTTTCCCGTCCTATTCCAGTTAGTCCATTCTATTGCACAATGATTCACTACTTTTTTTTTTCCCCCAAAGATTGATTCTACAGAAATTGAACACCCTCACTTTTCATTTCTTGGCTGGAGTTACTCTGTAGAAGCTCAACTAGATTATGGCCCCTAATGCACGAATGCTCTGCTGAGCGCGCACTGCCCGGCACTTTTTTGAGCTCTGCATATAAAGTCAAGTTAACCCTGTTCCTGGTCAAGACTCTCCTTTCATACTGCGTTTAAGAAAATCGCTCAACCGCCCAGCTTGCTTCTGCTTAGTCCCTGGCTCCTATCCTGCCTGCTGAATGTCCCTTCACCCTTCTTACACGTACACTTTTAGTCCAGGGAAGGACAAGTTAACAAGCTAGACGTATGCACAAGCTGTGTCCTGCAGCTGGGGGCCGGGGAACAGCAGAGACACGCGGACTGCATGGCGAAGACATTAGTCGGGCAGCAGTCCTTTCTCCCCTCTGCATCCAGCTCCAGTGAGACCTCACCTGTGATCTTTCAGCAACAAGTGTTTGAAATTACGTTTAGCTTCCTTAAACCTACGGTGCATAGCCTCTCACTTTGTGCATCATAAACACCCAAAACCCTGAACAGATGAATGACTGGATGACAAATGAGAGAAACACATCACAGCCTGACCCTGTGTACTTGCTATCTATGCCTGACCACTAGCCGCCTTTCCTGGGGATGTGTTATTCTGAGCCCCTTCCGTGCCCTGAGTGGGCCGCGCTCACTCCTGCCTCCTCGCCATTGCATGGGCCACCCCCCCCCCGCCCTGCTTTCCCTGGCGAGCCTGGCAACGCCTGCGGTCTCCAGAAAAGCATCCCTGAACCTCTGCCTGGGTTGGGCACCATCCACGTCTGCCGAAAACGCCTGAGCTTCTTTGCTCTGAAGGACTACTTGCATTGTCAGCTCGCTCCATGACTCAACTGGGGGAAACCTAGAAGCAGGGACAGTGCCTCGTGCACAGCTGTAACCCCAGCGCCTACTTTTACGCTCGAAGGATGGTGCTTGGAATGAGCGAGGACGTGCCCATGGCCGGGGAGAGGCGGGGATGTCGGTGTGCGTCAGTGCCACGGGCTTGGAGAGAAGCGGGAAGGTGTGAGAGGCGACAGAAAGAGCGTCTGTCGGCTGGGACAGCCGGTCAGATGCAGGACAGTGAGAGGGAAAAGTAAAACGTGGCAACCAGGCGGCGGGGAGAGCGCCCTCCCACCGGCCACGAATGGCTGCAGGTGCTGCTACTGCTCCAACGGGCCCTGGAAAGGTAAGTTTCCCTAACGGGCAACAGCGGCTTTAGGCCACCCAGCCACTCACCAGCATTTTTAACCGGGAAAGGTATTCTTCCCTGCAGCAAAGCGAGGCAGTGCGCCATTAACCTCGAGAAGTGCCAGTGCACAGCAACAGGCAGGCTGTTTTTAAAAAGCCCTAGGACCAAAGAGGGGGGACACGCGAGGCCGTTCACAATAAAGCTAATTCCCTCATTTTCTCTTGTCTTTTTTTTTTTATATTATTAAATATATCTTCATTGATTTCCGAGAAAGGAAGGGAGAGGGAGAGAGTCACTGAGCGGCTGCCTCCTGCACGCCCCTGACTGGGGATCGAGCCCGCAACCCGGGCCTGTGCCCTGACCGGGAATCGAACCGCGACCTCCTGCATCCTAGGTTGATGGACACTGGAGGCCAAGGATTAGAAAGAACAGAAACCACGTATTTGCCGAGCCTTGAACAGCGAGACAGATGCCACACAGCTCCACCTGCTTCCTGGCTGCCTTTTTGCATTTTTACCCAGAATTACCACGCAGATATGAAGATGTACAGATATAAATTATAGCATACATATAATTTATACGTAACCATATATGTATAAACCGTATCCAGAAACTGTCTTTATCACATTCAGTTATATTTTTCTTTCTCGGTTTGTTTATTTTAACTCTTTTACAGTCGGAAATGTATCTTGGTAAAAGATATCTTCTAGCCTTTGCTAATGTTTTGGGGCTGTGGGAACTATGTTTTAATAAACTGATAAAGTAGTAAGGATATGGTGTGTGTGTGTGTACACACACACACAGATTGGCAACATCCATAGTCACACATATATTGCGACACGTATGGGCATATGGCATGTGGCAAATAATAAAGCAAAACGCATCCCATGGTGTAGCTGCTTCCCCTGGAAGCCCTATGCATGTTAGCAAACACCCTCTATCCTGGGCGTCCCCACTGAACACCCCTCCCTGCCCATCTTCACCCAAACCTGGCTCTCACGTGAGACCCCCCCATCCTGCTGCCCTTTCGGGGCGCGTGCTCCTTCCCTTCGATCCGATGCCTTGGAGCAGGCCAGGGAGGAGGCTTTGCCCCCCCTTGTCTCCCCCTCAGTCAGCAGAACCATCCCATGTAAACAGCACTTCGGGAGCAATACCTGTCTCCTGCTCTTCTTAGTCCCTAACACGCTGTTTTTCCAGTTCCTGAATCTATGAACTTTTGCTTCTTCCCTAAACATATAATTCTAGTCTTTTTTAAAAATAAGTTTTTATTGATTTCAGAGAGAGGAAGAGAGGGGGAGAGAGAAACATCAATGATGAGAGAGAGTCATTGCTCGGCTCCCTCCTGCACGTCCCCGACTGGGGATCGAGCCCACAACCCGGGCCTGTGCCCTGACCAGGAATCGAACCGTGACCTCCAGGTTCATAGGTCGACACTCAACCGCTGAACCACACTGGCCAGGCAACATATTATTCTGTTCTTGATCTTATAGTGCTGTTACGTTTATTCTAGTAACCAAAGCATGCCCCCCTTTTAAAAAATGACACATTCATTGTCTATGCAAAGGCGATTGTGTGTTTCTTATACACAGACTTCTGATTATTATTTGAATACAGTATAAAAGAAATTGGATTTTCTGTACATGCTCGATTCCTTGGCATGCATGCTTTTGTCAAATTTTGACACAGTAAATACAGACCTCCTCCATGTGGACGCCAATTGATTAATTAAAGGGGAGATTCTTTGCAAAACCGCCAGCTGCCGGAACAGAGGCGGGGGAGTCATATACCCAAAAGGCTGGCATTTCTAGAGGATGTATCAGACAGAATTTTGTGGAGAGTTCTGCTTCCCAATGCAAGCTTTTTTCATTCTATAAACTATTTAGAATACTTTAAAGACAAGTAACTCACATCTCTCTCTCTCTCCCCTCAAGACCAAGGGTAAAGAAATGCATGTCAAAAAAGAGAGAAAGAAAAAGAAAGGCACGGCAAGACAGAAATACCAGGACATTTCATCAGCATTGAAAGGCACACCCAAGAAGTGTAATCCACCTGGCACAAGACCACGGTCAAGACCCCGAGGGAGAGAAAGCTAAGGCAACGTCCCTTTGCAAGCTCTCTGAGTCATGCCGTCTCATACTCTGGGTTCTGCCATCAATAGGGAGTATGCTTGGCCATGTGGAATTTCAGACCCACCCAGAAGGGAAAATAAAAGAAGAGCTTCCAGCAGCTATCAAGAGCAAAGGATGTCAAGAACAAGGGTTCGAGCCATGGGATACTCAGACACTCTGGCAAGGCAGCCCGGGACAGGGTGAGCAGCAGAGGGGAGCTTCACAGGAGAAAGGGTTCAAAACTATAAACTTTCTTTTTTTTCTTTTTAAGTATATCTGCATTGATTTCAGAGAGAGGAAGGGCGAGGGAGAGAGAGTTGAAACATCAATGACGAGAGTCCTCATTGATCAGCTGCCTCCTGCACGCCCCCTACTAGGGATCCTAGGGATCGAGCCCGCACCCCAGGCCTGTGCCCCGACGGGGAATCCTGCCGCGACCTCCTGGATCATAGGTAGATGCTCAACCGCTGAGCCACGCCGGCCGGGCAAGACTAGAAACTTTCTAATAAGTCAGGGCACTGACAGTTCCTGAAAGTGCTCCCTGGTCCTCTCGTAGAAGCTGAAGCTGACGTTTCCCCGTAAGCTCTCCACCTTGCCGGGAGCTCATCACTCTGGCGCTGGCCTCACCGCGATGGAGAGCTCAGCTGGGAGAGCAGGTTACCTCCCAGGCCGCTGCACATGGCACCAGGGGCCACCTGTGAGCCGCAGCCTGTGGGAGGCTGGGGAACATCTGGTCGCGGTCATCTCCTGCCGCCACCACAGGTTTGGCTCTGTGTCACTTGTGTCTGTTTTAACGTACCTCTCTCTTCAGCACAGCATCTTTGGGACATCAGGATGTTGCCTAATAACTGAGTGGAATCCAAGAACCAAGCCACACATGTGGAACTATGAGAAACCACATGTGGAGGGGGAAAAATAGCCTCAACTTGAATATTATTTTTCTTCTCTACGCAGTAAATGTGTTGGAGGCCACGTCGCATGCTTGATTCAGGCTGAGGAAGGGTGAGAATGGGCTGTGCTTATAAACTTCTGCACAAAAGGGACTTGGGGAGTCTTTTCAAATTAATCGTAATAACTGCTCCTCACTGACTGCCGACTAAGAGCTGGACACCTTAGAAACATTATCTCTGACTCTGCAGCAGGGCCACAGAGTGATGATTGTTATGCTCGCTTTTCTAATTAGCAAACTGGTGGCTTTATCAATTATTTGCAAGAAGGCAAGAATGTGGAGCCATGTGAATTCTTACACACCCTGACATGAGCATTCATTTGGAAACCAGCTTGGCATTATAGATCCAAGCTGACCATCCAGAGGACCCGTGATCTAACAACCTGGCTCCTAGCGTAGCTCCCCAATAAGAATGTGTGCATGGCAGCAACTATTTAAAATGGCCAGATTTGAAAAGAACCAAAATACCCACCAACAGCGGAATAAATAAATAATGTGTGGTGTATTAATTCACTGGATAATATACACCAATAAAAATAACTTATCTACAGTTGTGTGAAACAACACGGACGAAACTTTAAAGAGTGAGGCATCTCTATGTGGACAAATATTGAATAATCTCCAGCATTTATTTAAGCAGGAGATAAAAAACAGTGTGCAGAGTGCCCTCTCATTTCATTTGTGTGTAAAGTGAGGAGGAGGGTACATGTAGGTGTGTTTCACGTAATGTTTCTGGAAGAATGTAGAAAAATAAAACCCAGCCACAGCGGTCATCTCCGACGTGGGGAATCGGAACACCAGAGGTCATGGGCAGAATGGAAGTGCCCTTCTCAGGGTACCTGTCGGCACCAGGTGAACTCAAGGACGTATGTGTTACCTTTTCAAAATAATAAATTAAAAAATGTTTGGGTAAATCAAGGAAACAAAACATAAAACCCAGCATTTGCTGTTTATAAGAGATATATGTCAAACAAAATTACATAGATTGGGAGAAAATAAAGATAAAGAAATATCTACCAAGTAGAGTAGCAATGTTAGTATCCGGCAAAGTAGAATTCATGGTAAAAGAGCATTAAATGCTACAAATAGATCTGTAAAAATATTATAGATATCATCTGAAATAATTTTGTGAGGCCAGTTCACATGGGTGCTTCTGGACGCTTGTATATATCAAAATGCTCTTTCTTCGGGGAACTGACACGGCCTATGGTGGACGCTGAGAAACAAGTGTCCACGAGGGGTGACCAGGGGTCACAAGGGAGGCTGAAAGGCAAGGAGCAGGCAGAGACGGGTTCCAAACGCCAGGGCAAGCGCAGAAAGCCACCCATCTAAACAGGGCCAGCCACAGGGATGGCAAGACTAGAGAAGTAGAGAAGCTCAGCTCAGGGACACCAGACAAAAGCCAACATATAAAATGCAAAGGACCTGCAGAAGGGACACTGCCCAGGAGGGACAGTGCCGATGATATTCACTGCGTGCTCTCAGGAGCCTGGCATTACTGGCAGAGTTGAGCAAGCCAAGGACAAGAAGACATCATGCTTTTACCCCTTTATCTGTGTTGATCCAAAATACAGTCAGTCCCAGAACAAAGTGTCTGTCTCCTCCACATTACCTGTGCGCACAGTGGTTTTTAAAGAGCTGCTGACTCACCCTGTTTCCTAAAGCGTAAAAAGCCCGTCTTTCCTCCGAGTGACTCAGAAGTTTTTACAACACCATCAGCTTGGCAGTGGGCCTGAGCCACTGGCTGATGGGCACATGATTATCTTGGCTTTGTGGCCCTGATTGGATCATCCCACTGAGTTTCAGCCCCGTATCTCACATTATTTCTATTCAGCAGATTCACCCTGTTGACAACCAATATATCGACATTTTACCTTTAAAATCTGTTGAAGGGCTGTAGCATTTATAGACTATATTCCAGGTATCAGATGCCACCACTAAGTGATCTGTTGCATCCGTCTCCAGGACCCTACAGACTCCCACAAGAGCAGAAAAACATGTAAGGAACACAAACTGAACAGAGGGACAGGGCCAAGGCCACAAAACAAAGGAGATTCATTTTCCAAGTTATCTTTTAGCCAACGGGGTCCTTTTGCCATTTAACAGATCTACAGCTTCTGTGTAGCGATGCCAAGTTTATTCTCGGTGCAGTTTTTTTCGTAAATCACATCCAAAATATGATTTGGAAAAAAATTTCACTGTCTTATGAGCCCACTGTGTGCTTGAAAGACCCAGCGCCCAAATCATTTGCACCTGTACCATTTCCATCTCGTTCCAAGATAATTTTTAAAGGGCTCTGAAAGCCTGCCAACAGCACATGTGCACAGAAGATAAAATGTAATAGCAATTAATCCAATCATCTCTGATTTAACGTTAATTTAGCCCAATGGATTATGTCTTGTTTTGTGCGCAACTGTGTTGATCCTGCTACATTTCAGAGAGCCTCCAAATCAATCAAGTCACAACCCCTAATTGCAGGCAAAGTGGGGAATTCCACTCAGCAGGGCCCTTCTCGAGAGCATCTATGCCTCCCCAAGATAAAAGGGAAGGCAAAGAAAGAGGCGCCGCTAATAGCAGGCTGCTAGCTCGCAGCTGACGGTGTCGGGCCCGGGGCGCTGGCACCTTCGACGGCACCGAGGCTCCTTGCCACGGCGCGCAGGCCAGGGCCAGCGGGGAAAAGCCAAACAAGCACACTTGTTGTTTAAACCAAAAGCAGACAACAAAAATAAAATTCTGGGGCTACAGTGCTTTTCTTTCCCTTTCTTTGCAATATGGTTGAATAGCTGTAGCGATGAAAGACCTGAATTAGGACAGTTGCAATGAACCCCGCTACCCCCCACCCCCCGACACAGATTTAACTGGGTTAGAGAGTCGAGCTGCATCCTTGGAACCAAGTCTGATTGTGAGAACATTTGTGTCGTGATGTGCAAGGAATAAAGAAAGTTTCGCGTTGCTAATTGCTTCCGTTTGGGTTTTATTGACAATTAAAATAAATAAAAAGTGTTACCTGGGCTCAGGGACAGCCCCAGAAGTTCAATTGTAGTTCAGCCTTAGTTAAGAATTAGTTAATAGATACTTCACATAAAGCACTACCATGCTCCTTTTCATAATTTTCCTCTCCCCTCCTCCCTTCCTTTGCAGCTGAGAATAATTAACTGTTCTTTTGTGAGTGTCATTTGTTCTCAAGGAATTAAATGCCACCTTATTTCCCAGAACAAGAATTCAACTGTCATAATTATAGCTTCATTTCAGAAGCAAGAAAAAAATCATAATTTATTACAGATTGTTCAGCTTGTGAGATGGGTTTAAATGTCATTGGAAGTAAATTGTGACATGTCATGAAGGAGTTTTAGCCACCACGGTAATTGATTTATAATTTTACATTTAAAATGAGCAACGTTCACCCATTGTTCTTGTGTTATATAACTCTGACAGCAATCCTTTGAAAATGAGGCATTCAACTTGGTCAATACACAATAATCATAATAATAACAATAATAATAACAGCAATGATATGCCAATTTTAAAGATAAGTGGTGAAATCAGCACAAGCGCTAAGAACATATGTGTTAAAAGGGAAGCTTGATCTCTACAATACAAGGTAAAAATCTATTTCAGGGGGAATGCATTTGGATATTAGCTTTGAACTCCATCAAATTAAATGACCCTCAGCAGTTTTAATGAAACTTATAAAATTAAGGACCATCAGAATTTCAACTGTTCTCTATGCAGAGTTACAAGGAATGATACAATAATTGGAGAAGGTTGAGATGAATTTATCTGTTTCTAATGTCAAGCAAATTAAGAATCAGTTCCACTCTGAACAGCAATTTACCAGGTTTGCAGTGTGAGCCTAGTCCCCTGGGATTACAGAGTGATAAAGGTGGTATGGGGTGGGGAGGGTCATATAAATACTTGATTAGACCATTAGGTGCCTACGGATCTACTTCGTGAAAGGTGAAGTGAGACCTGTGACGGTTCTCAGACCTCAAAATCACATCCATGGATGAGTGCCACCCGGATTTTCATATAGAAACAAACACCAACACACAATGGCAGGGACACACTGTATGTCGGTCACCAAGCCACATGAGCCACACTTCAGAGGCCAAATCAGAAGATTTCCAAACTGCCCCTCATTCCCCAATCTATAGCCTTTCGAAATGCCTCCTGGGAAAGCTAGTATTTGATTCTTTGTTTTTAAAAAGTCAACATGATAGTCTGGATGTGGAAAAGCTTTTGAAAGGCAAGGTGTAGGCTGAATAATGACACCCCAAGATGTCCGTGTCCTACTGCCCGGAAGCTGTGAATGCTACGTACACTATATAGCAGAAGGACTCTGCAGATGCAATTGAATTTAAGGTTTTTGAGAAAGGGAGATTATGCTGGATTACCCAGGCGAGCCCTAAAGTGAATCACAAATGTCTTTACAAGAGAGAGGTAGAGGGAGTTTTGAGCACAGCAGAGGAGAAGGCACTGTGGCCACCGAAGCGGAGGGCGCAGTGGTGTGGCCAGGAGCCGGGGAATGCTGGCAGCCTCTAGAAGTAGAAGCAAGAACAGCACCCTGCCGACACCTTGATTTTAGCCGATAAGATTTGTTTCAGGCTGTGGTCTCCAGAACTACAAGAGAACAAATTTGTGTTGTTTTAAGCCACTAAATGTGTGTGATTTGTTAAAGGGTGTTAATTACATCCCCTAGGTGATTAGGGAAGACTTGGTGAAAGAAGTAGTGCTTAATCTAGGTTATGAGGCCTGAGAAGGAATTGAACGTATGCTGCTGGGACAAACAGATCATTCTAGGCAGAGGGAAGAACCAGGCTAAGGCACCGAGGTGGGAATCACGGAGCACACATAGGAAAAGGGAGTGGCCCACTGTCGCGGAGGTGAAGCCAGTACAAGCAGCAAGGAAGAAAGCTAGAACTGGTTTTTAATAAAGCTAGAACTGGTTCTTAATAAAGCTAGAACTGGTTCTTAATAAAGCTAGAACTGGTTCTTAATAAAGCTAGAACTGGTTTTGGTGCCAGATCACAGAAAGCCTTAAGTACAAGCTATGCAATTTGCTCTAGAGCAGGGGTGGGGAATCTTTTTTTCCGCCAAGGGCCTTTTGGATATTTATAACAGCATTCACGGGCCATACAAAATTATCAACTTAAAAATTACCTATGAAAAAAACCCCTAGAGTTATTGAATTTCGAGTCCCACCTGTGGTTGCCTTGGCAGGGCCAGACCAAATGTTCGGTCCACGGGCCGGACGTTCCCCAGCCCTACATCTAGCAAAAGGAATTGAGGGCTAGTGTCAAGGCTAGACGGCGAAACAGAACATATCTCCGCCGATGACACAGTTCCGTTGCAAGCAACCAATATTCAAATTAATGTCCAGCATTAAGTATTTTATTGAAAAAAAGTCATAAGGGCTTTTAAAGAATGAGTACCACACAAACTAAAACATCAGAGATGACAAAGGAGGGTGGTATCCAAATAAATCTTCTTTGTTTCCACAGCACACCGCCTCTGCTCTTTATTTCAGAAAATGAGTAATGTGCTTTGGCGAGTTTCCGGGCTTGTGAATCAGAGAATCCAGAACCCCTGCCACCCAGGAGTGTACAGTCCAGTAGGGGAGGCTGATAGATGGCATTATTGTTCATAACATTTGCTGCCCTGCCTCCCAGGGGAGCCCAATACACATCTACGTGGACTAGCTTTGGCAAAGAAATACAGCAGGAGCAGTGTTACTAGGCACAAGTATTAAAGCCAGATGTGATCGCACTTATATGTGGAATCAAAAAAAAAAAAGGAACTGATAAATACAGAGATCAGATCGGTGGTCGCCAGAGGCAGGAAGTAGGGGGTGGGTAAAATGATTGAACCTGGTCAAAATGTATAAACTTCCCCTTAAAAAATAAGTAAGTCCTGGGGATGTACAGCATGGCGACTATAGATTATAATGCTGTATTCTATATTTGAAAGTTGCTAAGAGAGTAGATCTCTAAAGTTCCCATCACAAGAATAGGAAATTTGTAATTACGTGTGATGGTGAATGGTAACTAGATTCATTGTGGTGATCATTTTGCAATATATACACATCTCATTGTGTTATGTGTCAATTATATCTCAGTAAAACTAAGACGTGGCCCTGGCCAGTGTGGTTCAGTTGATTCGGCGGCATCCTGTCCATCGAAAGTTTGGCGTCCCCAGTAAGGGGGAATGCAAGAGGCAGCCGATCAATGACTCTCTCATCATTGATGTTTCCTCCTCTCTCTCCCTCTCCCTTCCTCTCTCTCTAAAAGTCAATAAAATATATATTTTAAAAATAAATAACATAAAATACAAGGTCATCATCTCCAAACAGCAAGCAAGACTTACAGCGACGAGGGCAGGGAGTGGAAGGTTGGGAATGGGGAACCCTGGTCAACAGGAAAATGTGTTTTCCACCCCTGGGCTTGCTGAGGCCGTAAAGCTCGGGGGATCTCTGGAGAGGCCGATGGGAGACTTCAGCATTGATTCAGCACCTCGTGTAGGCCTTGAGGCCATGTGACCCTGGACCTGGTGGAGCTGATGCACTTAGGGCTGAGTTCTAAAGTTAGTCAACGTGCACAATCACAGCTTATTTTCATGAAATGGAACCAAAATCTTTATTAATGCTTTCTTTTAAATATACCACCGGTTCGAGAGAGGCTGAGTTCTGCATTAGTCAGAAGTCCTCTTTGTTGATAGCTCGAAGGCTGCAATCCCTAGGTGATACATGGCTCTCACATGCCACCTTTCATCTGTCATAATTTCCCCAGGCCCAATAATTCCATAAAAAGAGATTTGATTAAGAGCAAGATTTATGAGGTTCCACCTTGAGACAAATTATAATTCAATATAAGCCCATTCTAGATAAAGGACTAGAAGAGGAACCAAATTCTTTATTCTTTTATATACACCTCTACACACACACACACACATACCTATGCATACTGTTTGGCAACTTGTCACTCAGAAAAACTAATGGCAATTATTCACTCTGAGCATTTGGCAGGTATAATGGGACACTACTTTGGCAGTGATCAAAAAATCATCTTCTTTTATGGCTCTTAATCAAAAATTTATTTCCCATTGACTAACCCCAGGAAAAGGTTATCACCTGCTTCTCCCTGTACTTATTTCACGACTAACAAGAGGTTCTTTTCTCTCTCATCCCTAGCCATGCAGAATTACTGTTATTCCCAAGACCTCTTTGGGTTTTTTGACCAGAAGAGGCATTTAGCTATGTCATCCATGATATATTGCACATTTAATTGCACTATGCAGCTATTCAAAAAGCATTCAGAAGTAATCATTTAGCATTAATATCCCAGGGCAATCCAAGGTCACAGTACATTAAAAACTAATTCTCAGTGGTTCAAGAATGCACTTTTCGTACATGTAGTAACATAATTCTTTTATGATGAGAATGACAGTGGTGCTACAGAATGAGGCACGAGATATTCTGAATACCCGTCGCTGGGCCTCCTGTACCAATGGCAAAGCCAGACCTTCCTCCTCGTAATGTAACACACCGCTACTCTGCATTAAACACTGCTGACCGTGTTAATCTTTTATAAGGCTGACTGTGTTATAAGGAGCAACAGCTCCTTAGTTGTCTGCAGACAAAGAAGCATTTAATACTTAGCATGATCATTTCACTTAGAAACTGGATTACCTCTTGTTTTCTATGGTCATCCTACCATCTAAAATCATAACATTTGTATGAGTAACTAAAGGCTTTTGAAGAAGTATACACACACCTGTCACATCTGTGTGCGCGTGTGTGTGTCCTATCAGTGTTCTCCCAGGAATGCTAAGGAGGATAACATTATTAGAACTTGCATCAAGCATCTGTACACTAAAACAAGACCGCCCTGAGACAGCTGGCCCTCTGTACAGCGCAGAGTGGGCAGGCTCCATCGCCCAGGGCCCATCGTCTCTCACACCCTATCCGTTAGCAGTGCTGTATCACAATCTGCTGCCATTCGGCAGGCAATATATCGGGAATTATTTCACACTTCACAGGCAATACTATTCTTTGTTAATTCATTAAACTCTACATTCAGAGATACCAGGTTACATTGCCAGCCTACTGGGGGCTTTTTGGTTCCTGTTTCTTTATATTTCACATCCCAAAATCTATATTTCCAATCAGTCATATAGATTATCAGATGTGTTGTCCTAGTCACAGGATCATTTAAGAAGATTAATAAGAATTATCATAACCTTGTGTTAGGGCACTTGTTCTAGGTGCCAGGTATGAGTTGAGGTTGGGCAGACTCATAATGAACACAAAACATAAGCAAAATATAAGATTTGGCCAGTGATAACAGAGAAATGAAACAGACATTACAGGACTAATGGTCAGTGATCAAAGCAGATGCTCAAGTGCTGAGTTTGGAATCAATGACATCACTGGTCTCCGTCTGTTGTTCCCTCAGCCTTCAGGATGGTGGTGCCATAGCTCCTAGAACATGTGCTCCTCTTCCACCACCTACACTGCCTTTCTCCAGACCCCTAAGAAGGTTTTTCCTCAGCGCTGCAAGGGAAAGGAAGAATCCTAAGAATCTGATGAAATAAGAAATGTACGGGACCTGGGAAACTGTGAGCAAGGGAATAGATCATTTAAACTATTAGAAATCTCTATTTTCAAACCATTTTTAACACGAAAAGCTACCTTTAGGTGAATTAGGGAAACCAGTCATTCTGATCCCTCCTACTTTGTTCTTCTTTCTCAAGATTGCTGCAGCTATTTGGGATCTTTCTTGGTTCCATATAAATTTTTGGAGTATTTGTTCTAGATCTGTGAAATATGCTGTTGGTACTTTCATAGGGATGGCATTGAATCTACAGATTGCTTTGGGTAGTGTGGACATTGTAATGATGTTAGTTCCCCTCTCCATGAACATGGTATATGCTTCCACTTGTTTGTATCGTCCCCTATTTCTTTTCTCAATGTCCTGTAGTTTTCTGAGTACAGGTCTTTTACCTCCTTGGTTAAGTTTATTCCTAGGTATAGGTATCTTAATTTTTTGTTGCAGTGGTTAAGGGGATTGTTTTTTGTGTTGTTTTTTTGTTTAGTTTCTCTTTCTGAGAGTTCATTATTGTTGTATAAAAATGCCATCAATTTCTGGGTGTTAACTTTGTATCCTGCTACTTTGCCAAATTCATTTATTAACTCTAGCAGTTTTTTGGTGGGGTCAATATCCTGTCATCTGCGAATAATGACAGTTTCACTTCCTCCTTGCAATTTGGATGCCTTTTATGTTTTCTTCTTGTCTGATCACTATGGCTAGGACTTCCAGTACTATGTTGAATACAAGTGGTGAAAGCAGACATCCCTGTCTTGTTCCTGTTCTTAAAGGAAATGCTTCTAGTTTTTGCCCATTGAGTATGATGTCAGCTGTAGGTTTATCACATGTGGCCTTTAGTATGTTGAAGCATGTTCCCTCTGTTCCCACTTTCATTCTAATTGCAAGTACTTTTAAAGAGAAAGCTTTCTGCATCCATGTAATTGACTACCAACTTTCCTAGCTACAGTCCCATCACAGGCCAACAGAACCTAGGGGAATTTTTCAAATACATAGACAAGGTCCTTTGGCCTCTCAGCCTCTTGCTGATGAAGACTGAAGCATTCCTCCCTCCATTCTTCCTTCCTTCCTTTCTCACTTTTCTCTTCCTCTTACCCAGTTTTCTATAGTGTATGATTTTAAGGACTAGAACCATTATACCAAATTTAGAAGAAATAAAATAAAATATGGTTTGGTACCTAAAAAGTCTCTCAAATGAAGCAGTGCTGCCTTAGATTCATCTCCCACATTGTTTCCAAGTAGCCAGCCTCTCTATTATAGATCCTTGGGAAAGCCAATAAGATTGGCTGATAGGGAATCATATAAATCTAAGCTTAGCATTGATTGGAATCTGCATTCTAGCATTTCTCATTTAAAGAGTGTCTTAAATATGCATACCTGGGCCTTCCCCACCCTCCTGTCAATCAGCAGTCAGACAAATCTTCTAGCCTCAGACTACCTAATAAAATAAGTTCCTTCTAAAATAAAGTAACTCTTCTATAATTTCCTCGGGCACATTTATTGTTATCCTCATCCCCATCAACAGAATTATCATCACCAACATCTCCATATGTCCATATCCCTAGCGACAAGTGATGCAGAGAGCTGAGAGAAGAAAACTGGATAAAAATTGCCAATCCTGAGTTTTAGTTCACTATTCAGCGTCCTGATACTATAGGAGTCATTTAAACACTCTGAGCCTTGTTTTCACATTTCTACGATGGATAAGCTCTCTTGTCTCCCTTCTAGATCATTTTCTTTAACTTTTACTCTAATTTAAACCATTATCCTTGGGCAAAACCTACACAGTTGGACAGAGCTGGTCATGGAAAAATTTATCCAAACACTAACTCTAAAAGGATAAAGGAATGTTGTTACTCTTGCATTAAAGATAAAGAAACTGGAGGGTTTGGTGTTGTTTTTTAAAGGGGAGTGTTAAAATAGTTAAATTACTTGCCCGAGGTCAGTAAGTTTATGAGTGGTGGGGTCAATAAAAAAATTCTGATATTGTTGAACAGAGCCTATGGAGTCAGATCTGTATTTTAATTTTGGTTCTACAACTTACTGGGTGACCTCAGGCAAGTCGCATAAGCTCTCTGAGCATTGATTTTCTCATTAAAACAAATGGGAATAACATATCACCTATATCTCAGGATTGTTATGACTGAACACATGTGAAAAATACCTAGTGAGTGCTTGACACATAGTAGGAGTGCAGAAAGTGTTAGTTTCTTTTCTTAGCTACACGATGCTGCCCACGGTGTGCCAGAGGGAAGGTTAAGTGTTTGGTCTAACACTGAGTAGTTGTCAGCAGCCATTGTTGTGGTGTCTGGTTGACAGGGATTTAATCTCTGTGTCCTGCTGCCCTCTTCTGGATATCAAACATTAGATCTGCTTGTGAATTCAGCTTATTGGTCCTTTCTAATTGAACAAGCTCTGGACGTGACTCAATAACGCCTACTCCACAGGCCCAATGGAAGCAATCCCTGGATACAGCAAGTGTGTATTTCCACAGAACCAGGAGCTAGAAATGACAAAGCGATTACCTATTACTACACTTGGTAGGTTTAAGCCACGATGAAGCAGCTCAAAGTACAGTTCCTTTAACTGTGCTTTCATGTGTGTGCCAGGTAGTCTAACCCTGTTTGAGAGTTCCAAGTAGTCACAAACACGGACCAAACTGTGGATAAGCAGATATGAGTAACCCCAAAAACACTTTGAGGTGGACTTGGAAGGGAATCCTAACGTGTCTGAGGTTACTCACGCCTCCTAGACTATGTGTTCAAGCCATTTGGTTTTAGAGCATATTTTTCTCAAAGCTTTTAAACTTTTAATTGTATTTATTCACAGAAGTACAAACCATCTGTTTCTAATTCATCTATATTTTTTGTAACAAACTGCTGTTTTATACCAACCTGATGTCCAAAAAGGCAAAGACACTCAAGTGTTCAGATATTTAGAAGTTTTTCTTAGGTAAACATGGTGAAATGTATCAAACAAATTACAAAATATGTGAGGTCCTGGGCATATCAAAGGATAATTTACAGAGATCTGAAATATCAGGGAAAAACAATTATTTCAGGCAAATAGTGAAATTCACATTTCAACCTAAAAATGAACTGAAAAGAAATTATCTAATTATCTGTTATCTGATCTTTTACCAAAGGTATAAGTATATGGATGACCCCAATTTTATTTTTGAGAAAAACATAGAAACAACTAGAATGATCTTCTAGCTGTAATTATTGTTATAAATATGCCTCTGGAACTCACACGTGGCTGTATGGTCCTTAGTTTTATTTGAGAACATTCTTGGCTTGTTTTCTATTTAACGGCAAGGCAGGCAGAGAGCATAGTAAATGAAGAGCTATTTCTAGCCAGGTTCTCAGCGAGATTTACTTTTCAGTAAAGAAAATACCCCTGGGAATAAACTGCTCATCCTTGGAGATATTATTACTACAGTTTCTATTAGATCTGTCAATTCAGGAAAAGAAACAATTTTTTAATATGTATTTATTGATTTCAGAGAGAGGAAGGGAGAAAGGGAGAGAGAGATAGAAACATCAATGATGAGAGAGAGTCCTGCACGCCCCCGACTGGGGATTAAGCCCGCAACCCGGGCCTGTGCCCTGACCCGGGAATAGATCCTAGGTCCAGGATGTTCAACCACTGAACCACACCAGCCGGCAGGAAAAGAAACGATTTGCTAAGTGTCCTGTTTCCCTGGAAATTGATGCTTATGGGAACTGCTCCGAGCACGTTGCCCTTTCCCTCCTAGATCAAATATAGATTCTAAGCCTCCTCTGCAGAGCCCCCACCAGCCCAGGTTCTCTGTCAGGGTTTCCCTCACCGGCTATTTTGAGCCAGAACTCCCCCGTGCCTACCGGTACTTTGGTCAGCAAGGTGTTTAAAATTACTTAAATTAACGCAAGTGCAGGCACGAGTTAGCTCACGACCAGTCAGCAACGTTCCGACACGGAAACACGTGCGTTTACTCGTGACCGGCCAGCAAGGTGTTACTAATGTCCCAGGATGACTCAAAGGGAGAGGGGCCACCACCCCCTCCCTACACTGGGCGCTTCCACGTAAGCATTTGGACCCAACAGACACCCTCTGTGCACTGACTTATCCACTATCTCCCTCCTCACATAAAAAAGTTCAAGTCTGAGCTATGACTTATCTAGTTCTATTGTAAAGTTAGGCAAGCACTTTTGAGGAATAATTAGTACTATAGAGAGAAAAAAACAAAAACACTCACAGTATGTTAAGTAAAAGGGTCAGAAACTCATACACACAGTGTGATTTCAGTCCTGGGAGCAGAGTTGTTAGACGGGCCAGGTACAGAAACCTGGGTACAGAGACTCACCAGGGCAGGAAGCCCCAGGGCCTAGCCGGGGGGGAAACTGGGAAAACAAGAAGCTTGTCCCCAGGGTAACCTGTCCTCCCCTGGCTTATCTCTGGTCATGCGGTTCAGACCCCTGAGCGTTTCCTCCCTACAGATAACATCTAGGCCTCAGCTGTATTTCAGGGGCAGGCCCAGAAAAGCAGCAAAACCAGACCAGTGTCACCTGGCTGCCTCCGACCAGCTGCCTTGACTAAGGAGCCCCTGTCCTGGCACCGGCCAATCGGCGGAGACCAGGACCCTGAAAGGGCTCACCTGGGGAGCTGACGCCTAGCCTACTGAGACCCTCCCCTGAGACTTCCACCTGCAAGAAAGAGAAACAGGCTCAGGACCAAAAAGGCTGGTGCTCACACTCTCCCGCCAGGCGAGCGTATCAGTGCTAACCCCTTCCTCCCTCCCGGGGCCCCCAAGAGACTCGCAACCAAGCGAGCAACGGACCGCGGCAGCTCGTCCTGGGCTTGTCCCGGAACCTGCCCCTTCTCTCTCCCACTTCTCGGGGGGCCCCAGCAGCCCCGCCTGGACGCCCTGTTGCCTCTTCTCTGATCTTGTCTCACTGTCCCAGTGGACCCAGTACCTTCGGCTCAGTGCTGTGGGGCCCGTCCCTTTGGGTATCCCACCCCTTTTTGACAAACCTAATTGGTCTTTGTCCACCGCCTGAGATGGCTATTTAGCTGTCTGCGCACCACCTACCTTCACCTTTCAAGAGTTACCTTTGTTGATCAATTTTTAAGGGGGTTTAGGTTTTACCTCTATTGTCCTGTCTTTTCAAAGGCTCAATTATTTAAGAATAAAACACATCATGTTCTTCGTTTCCTTTCCAAGGATCATCCAAACCCTTCAAGCTGATCTCCCCTCGTGTAGCTTCCCCTAGTTCTGATTCTCCTGAACCCGCATCCTATCCTGAATTCACCTAAAAACAGCCTCTGACAAGAGCCACTGTAAGTGACACACTGTGACTCCAAAGGCTGCCAGACTCGTCCGGACGTGAGGCCTTGGAAGAGAGAGAGGCCCTTAGTCGATTTGTCCTTGCCGGCGACTGGCTTTATTGTTCAGCCAAGTTACCTAATCATTAACACGGGTCAACCAATTAGGCTGACATCAGTGTCACCTGGCGCTTGCCTGAGTCCTAGCTTTTCTGTTCAGTGCAAATTAAAGCCTACTAATTAAATAAATTTGAATGCCAATAGATAAAGCACAGCAAGAATTGATTCCAAAAAGTGCCGCACTCAGTGGGTGTTAATGTGTCCTCCCTAAATTGATACTGTGGACAAAAAGGAGCCTCGGGCTAACCCAACTAGCTCAGGGGAGGCCTAGAGTAACCGCGAAGGATGGTCCGAAATGAACACTTTCTACACCAACAGTCTAAGTGGTGAGTAGTCGGGTCCTAAGGTTCGTCTTCCCCTTAACTGAGCCTGCGTGTTCCTTTCTGCATCTAGGATAACTCCTGATTAACGCGCCTTTGCAAAAACAAAAGAGCACAAGCACCCTCTGCAGAGACCACAAAATCCCCCTCATGTTCATCGTTGACTTAACTTCCCGCACCCACCCCAGTAAGAGAAGTTGTGTGTCCATCACTTTACTTTCTGTCCAACCCCCGAGGCTTCCCGCTGTGCTTTCTCCCGCCGCCCTCGTCGACCACCCACGGATTTCACACAACCCACTTACGACCTCTCCTCTGACTTTGCCTAAAACGGGGTGCGAACCTGCCCTCCTCCGGTACAGCCTCCGTCCGTTGAGATCTGCTTCCCAGGTTGTGGCGACAGCTTGGCTCCAATAAACTCACAAAAATTCATGGGTCTGAATGTTTCTTACGTTGACAAGAGGAGCTCAGAAGGAAGGGGAGGGCGTCGGCTAGAACGTGCAGAGCCGAGGAGGCCTCTCGGTGAGACCCCCGGGGAGCAGCACCAGGAGCCCGCCTTCGGTTTCCCCTCCGGGCCCTGCTCGGGGCCTCGGGGCCTGGTGGCTTCGGGGGCCACGGAGGCTGCAGCAGGAACAAACTTCCCGCTGTCAAAACTAACCTGCGAAGGGGGGTCTGGGCCAAGCGCCCCATCGCCCCATCTGGGGTGTTCCCCACTTGGGGAACACGGGGCCCTCATTCCTAAGCGGAGAGGTGCCTGTTGCGTGGCTGGCCGGCGGCGAGGGGGTGGCGCGGGGCCCCTGAGGCGGGGGCACCTGACTGAGAGCGAGGCCCCATCTGCGGGGCTGCGACGATCGTGCTGTTTGGAGGCAGAGGTTTGCCCGGAGCAGCTGCTTTCTCTCCCAGTGACCTCTTAGCATCTCTGCGTCCGCCGTCTGACAGATGCGTCACCCCAGCAATTCCAAAGCCCCCGAGTAAATAACCCGTTGCGAGCGAGGACGGCCCCGCGGGATGACGGAGCGGCCGCCCGCTGTGAGGGGGCCGGGGACCTTGTCGGGAACGCATTCCAGCCTTGATCTGCGACCCGGTGGCTTTGCCACGCGCACACCAGTTGCTCTGAGGAGGTGGGGGGGACGCCAGCGCTCCGCGGCGGCCCTGCCCGGGAAGACTCGCATTAGCTGGGTGCGGGTGGCAGGCGGCCTCGGGTTCTCCAAACGGGGCCAATTGAAACCCACCTGCCCCAAGCCTTCCCTCAGGACCCCCCCACACACAATTCCCCTCCTTTGCCTTACAACTTTCCTGGGATGTTTTCTTTTTGCTCCTGTGTCTCACTTTGGCTCCCACCGGGCGTTTCTCCTTGGCCCTTGGCCGTGGGGACGCCTTGTCTGTAGAGCGGCATCTTCGTGTGACGTAAGCCGGCCTTCGTCTTCCCCGGGCCGGCAGCGCTGTCTGAACACGGCGAGTGCCCCGGGCGGCGATTTTCCCCGCTGCACGCGGACTCTCCGGCGGGGCTTGTACGAGACGCTGCCCCCAGGCCTGGCCCTGAGATGCTGACGTGTTGGTTTGTTGTTTTAAAGTTTCCGTATAGTTACAACCTGCTCAGCCCAGAATCCCTAAATAATGCAAAGTAATTATTAGTACCTCTTACATTTCGGTTGTGTGTCAACCTTGGTAAAAATAACCCTGGGGACTATGGTCTCTAGCACTCTCCAGCTGACCATGAACTTAAGAATAGAGGTCCTGTAGCAAGGTCCCCACCTATCGCGACGTCTGCCACCAGGCAGGCCTTGCACACGTATGTAAGGTCGCTGCTTCCCTGTCTGTTTCTGTCCCTCCTGCCCCACCAGCCTGGCTGGGAAAACTTCCACATCTCAACCTGGATGAGACCAAAGCAAGAGTGTTGTTGTTAAAACTATGTTTTTAATAATAAAACAAAAAATGGGTAAGCCGACTGCTTCATGAGGATGCGGAAAGAAAGCGGGACAAGTCTCCTCTGGTCTGCTCCCGTCTTTCCTCCAGGAAGGAGAGGCATTCGGGCGGCAGCGAAGGACACAGATCGTAGGAGAGGTGGTGAGGGCAAGTCCAGGGGCTTTAAAGTGTGTCCAAGTCCAGATGCACTGCATCTAAGACAATTAAAACAATTTACAGCTGTTACCGCAGCTGCTCGGGTCCTGGGGGGAAATCGGTGGCAATGGGAAAATTGCCAAAGGATCAGAGCTTAAGAAATGCCTCAGATTTCAAAAGGGGGAGTTTTGTAGCCTAAAGTGAGATGAGTTGGACTTTCATGCCCAGCAGCACTTCAAGGCGTGTTCTTAGGTAACTTGTATGCACTCGGTAAGGAAAGGGGATCGGCAGAGGCCAGCAGGAAGTCCCCAGAAACTATTCAGGCGCAAACTACATGGTCATTACGTGAGAAGGGGAGTCGATGGAAAGAACGTCACGTGCAGGGTTCATTCAAACACAGTCAGAATTGGTTCCAGAAAATTCCTGAGTCTCCCTCCTCCATTCGTAACACCAGGTAAGCCCCAGGGGGTAAAATGCCCAACACAACAGCCGTTTCCAGCCTAACAGGAGAGAGGGAAAGAAAACGGGGTGAGTCTTCACGGGGCTAAACGCGGGTGCAAAGGCAAGGAAGGCGCTAGATAAGAAAACTCGGTTAGAGAGACTGGCGTTTCGGTGAGGGTGGGAAGGGCAAGAGAAGTAAGTCGGGTCGTCTTTAAAGAGCTGGGGGTGAGGGACAAAGAATGGGCCCGAGGAAGAAAACCAACGGCGAGGGGCTTCAAGTTCCTGGAGAGCGCGACGGCTTAGGAGCTGGAACGGAGCTCAAAGTGGCGGTGACAACGGACTCGTGAGCGAGGCCGGGAGGCAGCAGCAGTGAGGCCTGAGCCTGCTGGGGGTTTGGGCCTGATTCTGCGAGTGCGGGGAACCTTTGCGAGATTTTAAGCCACAAAATGCACATTGATTTCACTAAGACATTTGACAGTCTCTCGAAATATTATTGTGTGTACAGTGGGGAGCTATGGGCTGGGTAGTAATGAAGTAGGTACATTAGTAACTATCTGGGAAATTGGCCTATAAAATGTCGATGCACCAAGAGGTCACCGGTTCCATTCCGCTCAGGGCACACGCCCGGGTTGCTGGCTCGATCCCCAGTCGGGGGCGTGCAGGAGGCAACCGATATTTCAATCTGTCTCTCCCTCTCCCTTCCTTTCTCTCTAAAAATCAATAAAAACATATTTTTAGAAAACTTCTGCTTCTGTAAACACAGGTGTGAATTTATTGTCAGAAGCACTCTCCCTCCTTTGACGAGTGAGGCTAAAGGCTTCACTGGAAAGGTCAGCATCTTTTCTCTGCTGTCCTCGGAGGCTGCCATCATGAAAATGAAGCCCGACGAAGGAAATCCCAGCCCGAGACTCATATGCCAGTGTGTCGCGCACTCGGCATGAGCACCAGCGCCAGCCGCGTAGCCCACGCCTGGGCCAGGCCGGCGCAGACTTTAGAAAAAACAAATAGTTATTCTGACAAACCAGCATGATTGGTTGGCATGCAGTGAATCTGCTTGAAATCCTAACAGCTTCCCTGCATAAAGCATGTTATGTGGGTGGATATTCCAGATAAAATTGTATAACAGCACACTTGTAATTACATTTTCTATTTTCATTCTTCCACAAGAAACACTGTTGGCCTCCACTGTGTGGGAACTGCAGTGCATCTGTCTCCATTAGTGTTGTCACACTGGTTTTATAAAATCATATCGCAAACTGTGGGTCAGTGATCACCGAGTCGTGTAACCTATCGAGACAATACCCAGATGCACTGTTTGACATTAATTTTGCGGGGATGCAATCTACTGATAGAAACAACTCTGCCATGCCTACCATTCTTCATAAGCGAAGGCCACTTACAACCCAGGGGCGGGGCGGGGGAGCCACATCCAGGGTTCTGCTATCGAATACTCAACGTCCCAACGCCTGATAAGACAATATATCAGAAAGAGCAGACAGGGTACCTCCATTTGATAATTCATCACCTCCTCAGCTTGACCTGCTAATTATGTCTCCAAATTCAGAGTTTAAGAACCAAAAAGGACTTTGTCTTTTAGCCCAGTCCCCTGATTTTTGCCAAGGACACTCAAGTACTTAGTACATTATTGAAGGGCAGCCAGCTGTGTGGTGATAATATCTAGAACTAAAGTTTTGCTGAACATAAATTCAGTAAATACCAAGTTCAATTATTTTTTAATTTTATGTATTGTCTATTTCCATGCAATGTTACTGACGTAATCACTTACAGTACAATTTTTACAAAACGGACCAAAAGACTAGCCTGCTCTTTGGAGAAAACGTGGGGAGCAGCGTTCTGTCTTTTCTACTCCCCGACGATCTCCAGAGTATCCTTTCGAAAGTCGGTAGCACCTGCCCCTCCCGTGTGCCCGCAGGAAGGGCGCAGCGCCTCCGAGGGAGCCCTTCTGCCGTGGGCTCTACTGCGCTCCACTTCTTCTAGTAGAGAAAATGGTTAAAAATAATGCGGGTCGTGTGCCATTTATCACTCTTTCGTCAGCCTTTGACTTCATAAACAGAAACCATTTATGAGCCAAGTTGCTTGATCTCAATATTGATCCCTGCCTTTTAATGGTCCTTCAGCGCCTTTACTGTAATATCAAAAAGGGATCAAAATGGATGGAAAATGGGCTCTTAACAGAGCAGGTTACAGCCCCAAATGGTACAAATGTCCTATCCCACCTACTCTCTAATTGTAACCCCAAACCATTTGATACATTTTTGATAACCTGAATACATAAACTCCTGCCTTCCACCCTTTCGCAGCTGATGACATAATCCTATTATCATTCCGAGAGTGGCCTCTAGGAGCCACTCAGCGTCTTGGGCAATTACTACCAGGAGGGACAGCTCAATATCAATTAGACCAACGAGGATTACTGCTTTTTGGCAAACACTCTTCAGCATTTTGATAGCAAATACAGAACGACCCTATAAAAAGATTAACTCATTTCATTATTTAATGGCATGTTTTGCAACTAACTCGTCCAGACGGGCTCATTGGAATGCAGGCCAACACAAAATTATTCTACAAATTCTATGCTAGAGATAAACTCCTAAGGAGGTCAGTTTTCAAGCCTCCTGTCAGGACCTACTATCAAAATTGGAGGTTGGCACCAAGGCCGGACGCTGAAGATGCTGGTGAGGGAACCATTTATTGCCCCACCCAGATCCCACCACTGCGGAGCACCCCTTCTCTAGCTCCTGTGCGCTCGCTCCCAACACTCGGCACTGACGTGTGTTCAGTCCTCATGGTATTAGTCTTTGCCCCGCATGGGCAGAGAACCAGAAGGGCCTAGAAGTTTACATCGCAGCTCCCACCCAGAGAGCCAATGTCAATCAATTTGAATACTTGGTGCAAAGGTATAAAGGCCCAACTCTTCTGCCTCGGGTAGGAAAATTCTTAGGTATAAGTCACACTGAAACATAAGCTGTCTTGGGGATCAGGCAAAGCTACCCGATTAGTCAGGGTCCCGTGGACCCAGGAATAGATGGATGAATGAGAGGAGCAGCCGCTCTTTCATCGATGATAATGGTGACACTGACGGTGCTTGGAGGCTTAAGGATTATTTACTTGTTTCTCAGGCACATCTCGTCCATCTTTCTGTACCTACTGATCCCCTTTTGATATTACTGTAAAGGCACCGAAGGACCATTAAAAGGCAGGGATCAATATTGAGATCTGAAGAAAGACCAGGAGTAAAATGGCACAACACCTCCCTCCATCTCATAAAAGGACCGCTTGTTAGGCACATGCAGTTAACAATAGCACTTCAACGTATTTGACACTTAAAGATTGTTGGTCACACAATTTTAATTTTTCTGTTATTACAGGGACTTTAAAAGTAGATTAAGTACATTGCAATTACCCCGGCCTAGTGCCCTTGATGTTGTTTGTATCACTAGAAAACCCCAGAATATTGAAAGATTTTGACCCATGTTGTATCAGATTCCAGGCAATTCCGCGGCAACAATAAATTAACGACACCAAAAACGGGATGGAATTTTCTTGCTGGTGAGGGGGAGGAAAGGGACTTCTTTTTTCCTGTTTCTATTAAATTTTTAAAAATTAATAACAACCTATTAATATAAAGGGACACATTTCAGTGCAAACACTGCGGGCGGTGCAGAGCGAGGGGTTCGCACTGTACCGGAGCCCCGCGTTCACAGATGGAGCCCCTCATCTGCCTCGTGAACGTTGGGAGCGGCGCACGCGGCCTCCGCCCGGTGGGTGAACACTCGGTGAACACTGTAACTGAGGCCTCTGAGCGCACGTGATCCCCGGGCCTGGGGTGGCGACGCTTGCGGCCTCACTGTACCCAGAGTGGAGATTTGTCACTGAATTCATGCATCCCCACAACCGGGGCACATTCTCGGCGGTGGTTCTCAGCCCAGGGTTAGTCGTTCGCTTTCATTTCTCCTCCATTTTTTTTCTTTTTTGTTTTAATTTCGAGAAAAACTAATGAGTTTCCAGAAGCAGGGTGAGTGCTTTAGGGCTGAATGTGATTTAAAAGCAGCAGTAAAAGAAAAGACGGGGAAGGTAGCTGGTTAATTGACCTTTTATTGTGCCTTCTGGTTCATTTAGAAATGGAAATTAAATTAACATGATAATTCAGTCCTACTGTGTTAAGGCTGCTATAAGCCCATTAAATTTTATGGCCATTGATTTAGCATTTTTTTCTATTAACTGGGTTTAATTTTCAAAAATTGTCATGCAGGTTCTGAGAAGTGGCTCATCCGCGCGGGTTCTTTACGTTACTAATGGGTAGCCTTTTAGCACTCAATTATTCAGGCGTGGAGGGCCCAACTGCCCTCCGACGCCTGGGCTAATTTAGAAACGAAACCATTTGAAAGTCTTTATGAGAAGCAAGGAGAGTTCAGGGATGGGGAAAAGTCAGTGAAACTTCCCAGGGCATATGTCAACTTTCTTAAAGATTGTGCCCTAACACTAAGCCTGACAAGAGGAGGTATTTCGGACGTGGTGTGCGCGTGAGATCAGGAGAGCCATGGGGAAACTCTGTCGGTGTTTCTCTTTTTACACCTTCTTGGGAACATGAAAAAATTTAAAAATGTAACCATTCTTTATAGTTCAGGTTTCCAAACATCTTTTCGGCTCCTAATTTGGATTGTAACCAGTCAAAATTTTTATTTTTGAACTAGTAAAAGGTATCTTTAAAAGCTATTGTGTTGATTCTCTAGAAGATGGGGTCCCACGGTCTATAGTTTTTCACACAGCTGTGAGCACGTATTTAATTGCAAACTCATTAAAGTTTTCTTTTAAAACCAATTGACATGAGGTCTGAGAGTTTCGAAAAATTCTCTAATTTAACTTCGTACTATTTCTGAAATGTAGGAACCTGACAGTGTTACCTTTTTGATCCTTACCACGAAAGAAAGAGGGGTTCATGATGGGCCCGCAGACCACCCCGGCTAGAAAATGTGTTTTTATGTGTGATTTCGATAATCTTACTTAGTAATTGGCAATCGTAATGGAAGACCCTCGGAGCACCTGACGACGTTGCTATCAGAAAATGGCATATAAATGCTTGGTTTTCTCTGGGCGAAGTAAACCAGGTGGTTCTTTCTCCAAACACTGTTTCCTCAGCTGTTTCCACTCCAAGTCCGCGTTTCCAGTTACACGTATCTCCTAGTTTATTGAAGTCACGTGTGATCATAGGCATGGTAGCCTCCGGGAAGAAGCACACAGAGAAAAGACAGAATGGACAGCGGAAGACGGACAACGAAAGCGTGTGGGGGCGGAGGGCTGAGGGCCGCTCGCTGACCAAGCCTGCGGCCGGCACGGGACCTGGAAGACCTGCAGCTTCTCGCGTCCAGTGAAGCATCTTTGTATCTTGTGTAGATACAAACCGAACAGTGGCCAACACTTAACCGAGCAGCACTTAACTATACAGCACTGACTTCTGTAGGCTGGGAAGAAAGGGCAGAAGGCACCCTGAGGGTGGAGGGGGCGTCAGGGTGGGAAGAGGCGAGCAGCGGGCAGCGGGTAGTGGGCGTCGGGCCCCGAGAGCAGCCGTGAGCCGCGGGTGTCAGGAGGCCGGTGCTTGGAGGAGCTGCATGCAGTTCAGGACGACCTGGGGGTACCGTCCGAGGAAGGAAGGGGCAAGGGCGGGCCAGAGGGACACAGAGAGGCTCGGGTTTGAGTTGTAGCCGAAAGATAATGAAGGGCTACAGAAAACGGTTATGTTCTGACAATTTTTTTCTATCAGCGTGTATAAATGATACACATTTTTAAATGTCACACACACACACCCCCCCCTCTGCACCCCTCTACCTGCAGCTCACTCAGCCACATGCTCTTTCCCAAGTTCAGTCTCGACTGGCTCTCGGCTCAGAGTTCAAGCTGATGGCCCAGGACTCGGGCAGGGATCAAGGCAAACGCGGCCCCGGGGGTAGCAGATAAACTGTTCATGGACGGCAGAGCCGATGTTCCTTTCTGCACATCTGATCAGCACAGATTAACCTTTGGATCAGCCCCCACTTTAAATCCCCAGTAACAATCTCTGTGCCAGTGTCCCTTAGACTGAGACAGGTGCTCAACACCGTCTCTCTCCCATGGAAAAGGTTCACGACGTAAGGGCATGAACAACATGCTGGTTCGTGAAGTTCAATGAGAATCTACTAACAAGACTTGTGGCATCTGAGGACCAATTTTTCAAAAATGTAGATCTGGTTCAATCCAGCAAATGCCCATTAAGTCCCTACCCTGTGAAAGCTACTAACTGTTCTCGAGGCTCTAGGGGTACACGCTGAATTCCCCGCGCAAAAGCTAATTTCCTCAATCACGCGATGAGGGGTTCTTTTTAT
This sequence comes from Miniopterus natalensis, assembly GCF_054644295.1. Classification (NCBI taxonomy): domain Eukaryota; kingdom Metazoa; phylum Chordata; class Mammalia; order Chiroptera; family Miniopteridae; genus Miniopterus; species Miniopterus natalensis. The sequence continues at coordinate 3,504,928 of NC_142096.1, forward strand.
ATCAAAGTTGGCAGGAAATAGAGGGCTAAAATTGTTTCAAACTGTTGTTGGCAGGAAGCTTCTGTCTGTGTTAATTACACTCTGTGTTTGATGCCACCACTCAGTCAACAGTCAACGCTTTGCGGCCTTTCTGTGACTAAATACCAAATTACTGTGTGCAGTTCTTCGGATTTCCGAGTATATCTGATTCATATCATTCCCCTATCTGACGATCTAATAGTTTGGAGGTTTTTCCAACTCTCCTTTTGATAAACAACTAATTGATGAAAATCTTGGGTACAGATTCAGACGCTGATGAGGAAGGAAGGGCTTAGAAATTTAGAATCCTTTAGAAATACGGATTTCACCCTGGCCAGTTTGCTCAGTGGTTGGAGCATCAGCCTGCAGACTGAAGGGTCCCGGGTTTGATCCCAGTCAAGGGCGTGGACCTCAGCTGCGGGCTCGGTTGGGGCGCGTGCAGGAGACAACCGATCTATGTAAAAAATATCCTCGGGTGAGGGTTTTAAAAAAAAAAAAAAAAGTGCACCATATTTTCGTATCATCAAGCCATCCATGATTATATAACACACGAGACGCCATCCAAAAAATGCAACGTAATGCGGGTATACGTGCCTAGACGTTCTTACCTCTGCACATATTTAGTGTGAGGGTTAGCAAGTGAGCTGGTAAAAATAATTCAAGGGAAAGACCAGGGTAAATAGAAGACACACATTTTGTATTAGTCTTAGGTTCGGTTTTCAGTTCTCAAAATACATGACATAATAGGTATTTTAACATGAGAGCACTTACCCCTAGGCTGCTGATGGTCAGAGGTGTGCGGGAGCCAGCCTGCCCCAGCTGGCAGGAGCCAATTTTATGCACCTTTTCTCGGCTTCACATTCAGCAACTTGCCCTGGGTACTTGAGTTTGCTTATGGTAGAAGCAGCTACACCACAGAAACTGGCAACTCTTACACCTCAGGGATGCACAGGGGTTTTTTCAGAATGGTTGATAGGTAAACACTTACCAGAACACAAGTGTGTATATGTGAACATGCATACTATAATATATATATACACACACATATATTTAATATATATTATATATACACACACACATATATATAGTCTTAGGGAATAGAAGTCTAGACCAAAATATAATGTAGGGGTTGTACTTTTTTGGCGCCGTCACATTGGACATTGGCCAGCTTTTCTCAGTTGTAACAGGTACACACATGGATGGTAAATAGATGACAGACAGTGAGGGGTGCGAATGACTAAATAATAAATTATTACTATAAAGGAAAATAAGGAAATTAAAATAAAACGGCATAATGGTTAATAAATGTAGAAAAGTTGTCATGGTTTTACTGAAGAGAGAAATTTTAAAGCATTTCATAACCTTGTTAGAGCAGGACGCTCATTTAGTTCACATGCAATCTAATCGCCCGTTTCACCCAGGACATTGAGCGTCTTGGCCGTAGTTATAAAGCTCGGCCAGAATGAGACTCGTCTTCTCACTCCAGTTTTCAGTGGGTCCTTGAGACCCACTGTGTTCCCTTCTGGGGTAACTCGACAGACTGAAATTGCGAAAAACGGGCATCAGCTTTTCCAGCAAATGTTTTTCATTATTAAAACAAAACGCTGGTTTTAAGAGAGTAAGCAGAAATCTACCACAGACGTGCCTCTACACGGACCCCTTGCAGGCCCTCCTGAGCCTAACCGGACTCGCCAGCATCTTCTCGATGGAAAGGTCAGGCCTCACCTGAGCTAAGACACCGCCTCATCTGTTTCTTTGGTCAGAACCTTGTTAGCTCTGCCTCACCGAGATCTATTGTTACTGTCAACGAGGACTGTGGTGTGGAGCTCCCGTCGATTCTGCCGGGACCCCGTGCCAGCCGTGGCCGCCATCGGTAGACCGCTCCACCAATTCCCAAGTGACCCAACCTCAGCCACCCCCAAGCCCCTGCCTCCCTCGGTGGACACGTGTCTGACTGAAGGAGGGAGTGTGTCCCAGCAAGACACCCACCCTCCCCTTGGATCCTGGATCACAGTCGCCTCCAGCATCCTGTCCTGCCTATTGGCCACCACAGGAGACGACAAACTTCAGCTGCACTCCCACCAAACGCCACGTGTGGACCCGATGCTACTAAAGGCCCTGGTGCCGACTGAGTGCTGGTATGACAGGCCTGGCTGGCTCTGCTGTTTGCCCAGGAGCCGTGCCCCTGAGCCTGCCCAGGGTCCGGTCATCGCCCCCTGGCCGAGCACTCTGTGCAGCCTTCCTCCTCTCTCGTCGGGTCATTTCCCACGTGGCCTTTCCTGCAGGTCAGCCCCTCGGTATGCCAGCCGGGAAAATGGGAGCGGAAGCATGGCTTCAAATTAAAAGGGAAACTAAGAGAAGAGAGAGACTTCCGTTCGCCCTGAACGAGGCCCGGGTTTCTCGGCCCATCACCACCCCCACAGACCCTGCACACTCTTCAGGAGCTGTCCCTGTTTTTGCCAACTGTGACAGAGAGAAGCGGAGAGGGAAGGGGAAGGGGAGGGACATCCAACGCATTAGATGGACTTGGCTACGCTGACGTCACTGCTCACTAAGAAAGCAGGCAGCCGACTTCTCGCTCTCATTGGAGAAAATCAATCTGCTCAGGGCCCAGCCAAATAATGTGCCGCAAATGATCAATGTCCGCGCGGGGAGATGGCTGATCCTTTATTTCTCACACCCGCTCATGCATAATGCATGAACCCAGGACGTCCTCGGCCTGCCGCAGGGCCCAGCAGTGACGGGCCGCGCGCCACACGGAACACTCGTCCTGCGTTCCTGGTGACAGTCTCTAGATCCCTGAGCGGCGGGAGCCAGGAGGCCCTCAGGACTCCAGAGCCGCCGGTAGCGGAGGGATGGGGTTTGAATTCCTTCCAGGCCTTTGAGAGACACACGCATGACTCGGGGAAAGGCTCAGAGAGACTTCAGGCCTCAGTGTCCCCTAATGCAAAACAGAACTGGCAATACTGGCTTTTTTCAGAATATCACATATAATGTTAGAAAAATGGGAATCTTTTTGCAGAACCAAAAATGAGGGAGATGCCTAAAGATGAAAACAAACTGCTTACTCTTCACAGTAATGAGAACCAAGGCGATCATCGGTGGCTTTGGAGGAAGCTGGCTCCTCAAATGCTATATCTTAAGTCGAGGCTATTTTGCCTCTATTTTTCTAGACTCGTTAAATAATGACGGTGATGGTGTATGGTACTAGTATTTCTCACTTGTTACTGTGTGTTAAAGTGTAAATATAATGGGAGAGACTTTTTTTCTTGTTATAATGGCAAATTCACCCAAAGGCCCTATTGCAGTGAGCCCATCTAAAAACACACGACAGACACACTCACACATCTAGGAAATCCTGAGTCCTTGGGACATGAGTAATCTGACCAACCTGGTGACCCAATTCACAGTGGGAGGCAGAGGGGTAAACCGCAGAGAAAAAACGGTGACCCTTCTCCCTTGTCATGTTTCATTCTAAATAAGTGCCCTTGGCAGCACCTACACAGTATCACACACCCAGCGGATGCCTAATAAATACCGAGTGCCTCTGATAACGGCGACATAACACAAAGGCATTGCAATGGATAGTGGGCGATACAAATACATATAGGAAATGGTTTAGTAGTGGTTGTGTCTTTCAACAGCAGTTCAGAACAATAAAGCCTGCTATTACCTTGTAGACAGGGAGCATTAGATGTGAAAACCAAACTCCCTTGTCCTGTGTCACCCAAGGAAAACGGAACCAGGATGAGAGCACAAGCTTCCTTTCTGTAGCATAAAAGAAGTCACTGCTCGTTTGGGGGCTTTACTCAAGAATCCACATCCTCTGAATTTAGAAACGAGATAAACAACCACCCATCGAACAATTGTTAACACTTGGTATAAATTCTTTGGTCTATTTTATGTGAAGATTATGCTTTAGATTATCATCACCATCAAATACATATATTTTATATATGTGTGTGCATCTATATGTATATTCTCAAAACTGGATTTATATTATATGTAGTGTTTATAACCTGCTTTTTTTTTTTCATTGAACACACTTGAATATTTGAATTAAAATGGTACCATGTTTTAGATCTATCATCACTCTCCAACGTAGTATTAGGTACCAATATTCATAGCATATAAAGTTAAAAAAACACCTTGCTATAGGATCAAGCAATTTCCTGACATATAAGATATGTATACCTAATCCTAGCTTTTCAATATCCTGTGGTGTGTCACGAATTGTCGGGGGGAAACGTAAGTTGCAAAAACTTCCGTTCCCTCACCTGTAAGCTGCCATAAGAAACTGCAGGCTTCTTATACTGCATAACCCAATCCTCAAATTAGTTATACAAGCAAGAATGTCAGTTAAAAGGGGAGTCCTAAATGATATACCTTAAATATTTTAGTCACTTAAAACATATAAATGAATATTTATCAAGGTTATGAAATAGTAACAAGGCCTTTTTTCCTTGACTGCATAAGCCATACCCATAATGTACCTATAACTTCCAGCTTTACTTTCTTGAAGACAAACAGAACATACAGATACTTGTAAAACAGTCTATGTGCAAAATTCTAGATATTTTCCCCCACACTAAATTGAATAGTAACGTGTTTAGTGAATCTCAGTTGAGAGTTAACCCATGACCGAGAGGTCACCATTCTGTTCCCTTTCAGGGCACATGCCCAGGTTTCGGGCTCAATCCCCAATGGGGGGCTTGCAGGAGGCAGCCAATCGATGTTTTTCTCTCACATCAATGTTTCTCTCTCCCTCTTCCTTCCTCTCTCGAAAATCAACAAAAACACTTTTTTAAAAAGTTGATGCTGATATCTTTCGCAAGTAATGGATGTTGAAATGATTGTAGATGATCCCAGACAAGGGATCAAGCCCTCAACCCAGTGATATGCTCCGACCAGGAATCCAACCGGCAACCTTTTGGTGCAGGGGATGGCGCCCAACCAACTGAGCCACACCGGCCAGGGCAAAATAACTTATTTTTTAAAAGTCTATGGACACTCTCCCCCTCAAAAAAATCATTATACTAGTATATACACAATTTTAGCAATCTCATGGATTCCAAAGCCCATTCATGGATCTCTTAAAGGGTATGTGCCCCCCTGACCAGACGCCCTGCTCTAAAAATTGGATGCCTGCACCAGTGGAGAAAGTGGGGTTGAGGGACTTATTGAAATATATTCTGTAATCACCCTGAGCTGTATTTGCTATGACCCTCAGCCACCCTCAAATGATAAATACTCATTTCTTTGTTTCTTTGGAAGTGACTAGATGTGGAACTCTGAATTGCAACTTTAGGAACCGCACCAAGGGTGATCATAGCAAACGGGAAGGAATAAATTAACATACAAATAACTTATTACTGCGAGTACTTAGAACAACATGAGGAAGTAGAATGGTTCTTCTAGCGTTTGTTTACTGGCCATTTTCCTGGCAATATGCTGGCGCTGGAAATAAGGCAGTGAAAACAGGCTTGCTTCCTACCTAGAAACTATGCGGGCCTACAGGCACAGGAATGTTTTCAGCCTGCTTCATGCAAAACGTCTCATCTTATTGAAAAATCTCCAGTATATGAACAACACATATAAAGGATATAGAAGAATTGTGGAATCAAAGTGAAAATATTTTATATCAGTCCCTAAAGAAATATGAAGAAATGCCTAGTATATGCAGACAGATTGAGAGAGAGAGAGAACTGGGTATTAAGCAGCTATGCTCACCGGGAACCCTTTCAGACAATGGTTTCGACCTTTTGACTCAAAGGACTCAAACATGGCAGAAAAAGAAAACTGATGCAATAATCCAGACAAATGACATCTTGATTTGGGGAGAGTTTTTTTTTTACCAAATGGAAGGCTTGATAGAAAACTGCAATAGCACATTAGCAAGAATAGGACTGATAGAAAGACACATGAAATAGTAAATGCTGAAGTTTAGAAGCATCACGCACAGAACACGTGTGACTAATCACACACATCCTGCAGCCAGACCTCCTGGGCTGGAATCCCATAGCTACCCCTTAATAGCTCTGGGATGGAGTTGCCTGACTCCCTGGGCCTCAGTTTCCTTATCTGTAGAATTGGGTGCATGATAGAGTTGTAATGAGGACCGAATGCATTAGAATGCCATACACGTGTTTGTCAAATACACTTTTCAGCAAACATTTAGTGAACTGAAACCAAATGTTATGAGTGTTCAGAGGGGAAAAAATTCCTGGGAGAGGAATTATTCAAACAGGTAGGAACCTACCAGGTGGTGACATTGATACCGTTGTCATTTAACCTGGTTATTAGTAAGAGGAAAGGAGCAAAGGGAAGGCTAAATACAGGCAGCCATGTGTGCAGCTTGCCAGGAAGCTGCAGTTCAGACGCGTGCCCAGGAAGGCCTGGGTGAAACGGGGAAGGCCCTCGCCCGCCAGTCACGCCTGGGGACAGGTCATTGGCCGGGACAGGCATGGCCCCTGCAAGCACCAGAGGATTTAATATTTCACCTCCTGAACAAAGGAGGCCTTGCTTGCTCGAGCGTGGCCCCGGCCGTGGCTCTCCTGCACGCCTGCACTGGCCGCCAGGAACATGTTCGACAGGTGTCTGCAGAGTCTGAGGGCGGAAAGGGCCGGAGAATGGAATTCAGAAGCTTTGTGGGAGCCTTGTAATGATCAGTGAAGTCGCCGAAGCGAATAATCGATAAGATTATTTATCATTATTAACTGCACGGGGTGTGCTGAGATGGAGCCACGGTGGTCTGAAGGGCCCACCCCGCAGTCTCAAGGGGCCTGCGAATGGCAGAGCCGCTGCTCCCCTGAAGCAGTGTCTCAGCGGCGAGACCCGAGCCCGGGCTGAGGGCCCCGCAGCAAGCAGGTGAACGGCCTTCAGTGTCACTTCCTCCGCTCGGAAGGGAGCGCTGCCCCCACCGCCAGATCCCGGCGGGCAGGTGCTGGTGCTGATCTGGGCATCAAGGCTGCCCCGCGGAAAAAGATCCCAAAGCACCGCGCCTGCATAAATCTTACACTTTTACAAATCGCTGCCACTATGGCAACCATGCAGTGAAAATTAGTGTCTTAGGATGTGACTGGATCTTTCTAGATAGCTGAACTCTAGACTCGGACCCCTCAGCATTTATATCTGTCCATGTACGCTTATCCCGGGGGGCTTGGCTTCCTAGGTTGCTCGAGTGGCAGCCAGTAGGTGCCCTGTGTGGCTGACGCTGGAAAATATAGTTTAATTGTAATCCAGAGTCGCAAAATCCTTCTGCAGCCTCTGTTGCTATGTTGTCAACACCCGACCACAGATTCAACAGTAATTTTTCCATTTCTCATCAACAACAGTTTTCTAGAGCCAACAAATATATTCTACCATACAATTTTATGCTTTGTAAAAGGTGACCTATACCTTCTTTTCAAATGCAGTTTCTTTAATGAAAATATTGTAATGTCAGTCCATGCAAAGCAAATGCATATTAATATGCGTTTACATCTGTCTCATATTAATATTCATGCCTGAATCCACATCCCTACACAAAGCCAATTTTCTGACCATCTGTGTGATGGCTGGTGGATGCAATGAATAAATTTTATTTGTGAGGGGAGTGATAAATCATGTATCTTCAGTTTTTTACCGACAATCTTTCCTCTTAGGTGCAAAAATGTTTTCATCGTGGTTTGGAATATTTAAGTAAATGAAAAGGGTTAACCCTTGAATATTCCTACATGCTGGCAGTTTTATAAAGGCCACAAAAATGCAATCTCAACACCTCTAATCAAAAACAGGGAGAAGGAGCCATAGGTTTGTTTGGTTAGGTTTAACATCTGCTTCCTATGTGAGTTCTAGTGTTTAATAATACTCTTTTGTGTTATTTAAAATGTACTCTGTTTTTGAAAAGTTTCTCAGAGGAAGACAAGGCCTCTGCAAAAAGAGTGTGTTTCTGAAGAAAGTCCTTCCAACCACCAAGTATCTTAAAAGTCGCATGAAGTGTGCCCAGCTGGTGTGGCTCAGTGGTTGACCATCAGCTCATGAACTAAGAGGTCACCGGTTAGATTCCCGGTCAGGGCACATGCCCAGGTTGTGGGCTTGATCTCCAGTTGGGGGCGTGCAGGAAGCAGCCGATCAATGACTCTCTCATCATTGATGTTTCTCTCTCCCTCTCCCTTCCTCTCTCTGAAATCAATAAAAAAAATTTTTTTAAGATGTTTAAAAAAGTCACATGAAGTATAAGCATATATAATGGAAAGACTACAGAGAAAGCTTAATATTTATACATTGATCTCGGTCCTTTCCATTTTACTCAAGTGAAATACCAAGATTTCGGCGATAACAATTTGTTTGTAAATTTGGTGATCTGTTGGGGGATGTTGAATCCAAATCTTAGAAACAATTACCTTTTAGGATAGGAGGCAAATGCCATTCATTAAACTGACAAACAACCCAAACAGGGTTGAATTGGAAAGCAATCCTATCATGGTGGGAGAGCCTGGAAATATCATACACTAAAGAAAGAAGTTTGATCCGGCGGCCTGAGTACAAAAACCTTGTCAGGTTAAGGTGGTTTCCTCGCCTCTTTCCAGGGATGCTTCCTCTGAATTCTAGGTCATCGGTCCACTAGATTGAATCCAAATCCAAAGTTTCTGATTTGATTTCCCTTCTCTGAGTTAGACAGGGCTCTTCAGAGGTCCCCAAGAATGTCACATAGAGCACAAACCGTAACTTCCAGGTCAAAGCAGGAATAAATTGAAACTTGGTGTTTTCACGGGCTGCCAAACATTTCTATTTCTGTTTTAATGACACTGAACAGAGTGGCAAGGTCAAACGGGACCCCTCCGAGCTATCAATCTACTGGACATACAGCCCCAGTTAGCAAATGGACATTTCAACAATAAATGGAGCAGTCAGAGAAATTTTGTCTCAAGTAATCAAGTTACCGAGTAGGCACCTGCTACTTGCGAGGCACACCGCGCCAAGACGGAGGTGAAGATGCCCTGCCCTCCCAAAGCTTGCCGCCTAGCTGGTCATGAAGGCAGGTCCACCAGAAGGTTCTCAACAATTAAGTTAGAGTATGATCCGTAAGGCTGAGCTTAGCACGTTGCCTGGCAGACAGGTGCCAAATATTTGGGAGTGATGAATATTATTTATAAGGCAGACAATGTAGTAACATTAAATGTGTGTTGGAAATAGGGTCATCAAAGTAGGAAAGAAGGGAAGCCTTTTTTCTCAAGTCTCCTGTCTTATTTCTGAGGTCATTCTTTTGAATTGGAAGGCTTTTTGACTGGGCAACTTAGGTTTGAAAAAATTCAAGATTTCCAGTCGTGCACCCCTCACATCTCTGTTTGAGTTGTTATATGATAAACATTATTACTTTTTGCAGAAATTTGGGGCAAAAGGGTAAGAAGGCCTGAAAATCCAGGTTGACCCAAAGACACACTATTAGAACAATGACCCAGGCTAGAGGTCAACTAGCCCTTTAAGGCCCGGCTGTCCAAAAAACAGGCATTGCAGGCCAGCCGTTAATGGGTTACCAGTGTGTCCAAATCGTGAATATAGCTGGAGGGCTAGTCAGCACCTTCTCTTTAGGACTCTTGCGGTTGTGTTGTCAGGTCTAGAATCCCCCCTACCACCTCCATGTTACTCCCCACCCCCCATCAGTGAATGCCTTTGCTCCTTGCTGAAGTTAAAGGACACTTAGGTTCTGCTCTATCACATCAGATCACAGCACTTTTATTTCAACTGAGTGGGTTAAGTAATAAGTTCAGATAATTATGCTCAGCCCTTATAGCAACATTAGAGTCACTTATTAATGCAGGGACATTAACCTGCTCTGTTATAAATACAGGATAATTACCCGGATAATGTGTGAAGCTCTTTCTAAACCTCTCTTCTTTATTGAGTCCAACATAAGAACTAACATGTGGGCCCACGGGGATAAGGTCAGCTATGAAACAAGCAGACGCTGATTGACAAGTGGGTGTGGTTTCCAGAATCGATCAGTCCATAAGGACCTGAGGCCTTCTTCTGTGACAAGGACTACGTATTGGGGGCACAGGGGCAAAAATAGTAAGAACCATGGGCATGTGCCCCAAAGGGTTTCTAATCCAGCAGGGGAAGGAAGGCTATACTCTGAGTCAGTGAGGGGATCTTTGGAAGTGGGGCCCTCCAAGGTGGAGTTGCTTGGACATGTCAACCACATACTGGAGGAAGGCGCGCACAGAGGCAATAGTTCATATCTCTGATTTGTATATTTTTAGGGTTGGGAGTTCTTTTTAAAAATAAAGGGTTCCATCGCATGTAGGGTAGGTGATTGTGGGGGCAATCCTTTGGAGAAACAATAAAAGCAGCGAGAAAGGCAAATCTTTGACGAGCTGAGCTTTGACACCATCCGAGAAAGAGAGTCAAAGTGATAGGTCTAAGAACCACGCTAAGAAATCTAGAATATTTCTCACCCTTTAAACATCCTGTGTTGTTTTTTTAAGCTTCTTTTTTTTCCTCCGTGGCAATTCTCACTGTGTGTGTTGAGGGAGGAAAGCTCCTTCCAGGAGAGTGGAGCTGGTGGGCTGTGAGTGAAAGGAGTTGCGACGGTTAGCGTTTGGCTGTTGACTGTGCTGACTGTAAGGAAGTTCCTCTGTCCCCCCCAAAGCTCAGCCTTACACCTTTGTGCAGTGGTGATCGGTGGGAGAGGGCAAAGGAAAAAGCAGACACGTCTGACGCTGGTGTGGATGTGGGCTGGGGAAAAGAGAGACCGAAGGAGTGAAAGACACAGCGGGGTAGAGAGAGCTCGGAAAGCAGACACCCAAAGCAAGGGGAGACTTGGGAAATAGAGAGCATGTGTCCTAACCAGCTGATAAGTCTGCATTTTTAGCGTACAGCCTAATTTTCCTCTCCATCAACAGAGACCCATGTTTGAAAATGTATGAGCAGTTATTGCTGTTATGAGAATGACTATTATTATTATTACCCTAATTTTATAGTGTATATTTTCTTTAAGAGCTGAAAAGACTTAAGAAATACTGTATCACTAATCCTTACAATATCACTGTGAAATAGGTAGGTGGCAAATATAAACACATATCAATATTACACTAAATCATACTTAAGTACATGGTGTGCAATCCTGAGCAATCTACTGAAAGCAGTATCCTTTGCTTTGGTGAAGTAGCTTATGTTTGTATCTCACATTAAGTCTCTGAGGGTAGAGCTTGGTGAGCTCTTATGTTTTTCTCCATCTCTCATCTAGATAATGTTTTTGTATTTATATGAAAAAATATTTAGGTGTACTTTTTAAAAATTCTAGGCCTGAAAGAGATTTTTATAAACACAACCTCGGCAATGCCCGTATATAAGGAAAACCAAGAAACTTAGAATTACCAAATGGAATTAAAATTAGCCCTGGTGGGATGGCTCAGTTGGATGGAGCATAGTCCTGTACACCGAAAGGTTGCGGGTTTGATCCCCTGTTGACGTGTGTCCTGGAGGCAACAGACTGCTGTTTCTCTCTCACATCGATGTTTCTCTCTCGCCCGCTCTCTTTATGCACAGGAAAGGCAAAACAATTTATTTTTCAATAAACGACCCTACCCTACAGTAACCACTCGATATGCTTTATTGTGGTTCTGCCAACTTTTTCTACCAGTGGCGTCTCTTTATCCCCTTTGTGTATCTTTGGCTTTAGACGTAGGTAAAAAATATTTCTCTTGGTTTCTCCCTAAGTTACATCAAGCTAGTAGAAAGGGAACTACCTTAGCTTTCTTTCTTCTGGTCCATCAGATTAAAACATTGAATTACCATCACACACACACAGCATAAAGTAAAAATGATGGTAATTAACACCCTCTTCCTAAAGCTACATATATGTCTCCTTGCCTGGCTGACCCAAGCAAAGAGGTTTGGGGAAATGAGCTGAAAGAAAGTGAAACCAATTGTGTTTTTAAAAGATTCTTGGCAGTCTTCAGGTTTTGCCTTGTTTGCAACCAATTAGGCCAACGCCGATATCCTTTAACCACTGATTTTACTGAAGCATTTACAACGGTTAACATAACTGCACCGGCAAGATTTCCTACAGGTGCCACCTCTGCTGCTTCCCCAGCCTGAGATAAAGTCTCAGCTGACCTAGTCTCTGGAAGCCCTGGGTAGGTTAGCCACTGGCTTTCATGGCACGGTCTACACCTACCTCACTGCAAGGCGCAGACAGGATGTGCACCGTCGGGATTACAAGCTTGTCTAGTTATGAAGACGTGTGGGCCTAGTTATGTTCTCAGAGATCCCACATAAATAATCCTTGGCCGTGGAAGAGGCCATTGAATCATCTCTTGTGTTTTACCCCCCTCGGAACTTTATGGCAAGTCCATCTTTGCCTCTCTTGCTCTCGCTGCATCTCGTAAGCCTCGAACGGTGCCTCGCCCATAAACAGCGCTCAACAGATATTTACTGACGAAATGAATGACCGTGTGGATAAGTGAACAAACTATACCAAGAGCTAGAAGATCAAAATACCCTTGGATTCAGATGCAAAATATAAAATGCTGCCGTTTTATTTTTCTGTGGAATTAGCCCTTCAATACATTGTTCCTTGTTTGTTTGGCTCTCCAAAAGGGTCAAGAGAAAAGATTTCCTTCCCTTACCAATAAAATAAAATTATTCACCACCTGAGCCCTGTAAATATTCAGGAGCTTTCTTTCCAGCTTTTAGTTAGTGTTATGAGGCAGCGTTTCCCAATGGAGGTGCTCCTGGCATCTGTGTGCTGTTCCATGCACTGCAGGACACTTAGCATCGCTCCTGTCCCCCATGAAATGCCAGAGGCACTGCCCAGTCGATGTGACCTCCCAAAACATCCCCACGTGCAGCTCAACCCTCTCCAGAAGAACCTATTCTAAATTTTTACTGGATGGGAGTTATAGCCAAGGCTTCCTCGTTTCCTTAAGGACAAAGCTCAAACTTGCAATCAAACCGGATCGAGTCCCCAGAGCACCCACGTGTGCCCCCAGCACGGCAGCCTCGGGGCAGCGGGGTTTCTTTCCACGGTGGCCGGCTTCTCCCAGAGTGAGCATCGCAGGAGAGCAGAGGGGACAGTGAATCGCGTGGCATCTCTCACCGCCTCCTGTGGCTCAGCAGCCGCAGGCCTGCCCAGGGCCGAGGGGAAGGAACCTGCGCCTGCCTCTTAATGGAAGGAGCGTCATAGGAGTTGAGCATAGTTTTCAGCTGACACATGTCCTGTTTCGATCCTTAATGTGCACCCACAAACTGTCTTTTTCTCTAGACGTCCTTTACAACTGTAAGCTTTTGACAAGGGCCAGAGCAAGGCTATAGGTAACCAGGTTCTTGAAACCCAGTGATGCCTGTAACTGCTTAGAGAATATTCCGCTTTGTAAAGTTGGTTCCTAAAGCCTTCCCTTCAGAAAGAATTTGTTCACTTTGTCCTTAAATTCATCGCCACAGCCCATCCTCTCTTTGGACCTCTTCAAAAAGGTCTAAAAACACTAATTAATAAGGTTTTATTCATCTTTTAGGTTCACATAAAAAATGATTAAAATCCTTGAGGTACACAGATTATAATTATGCCTTTTTTCCCTTGATAGTTCCTATAAAGTATTCAGTCTTAAAATATTGTGATGCAAAGTGAGAAGAGATTTAGGATGCATTTTCATCCTAATCCGTGAGTCACACACACAGTCCTCTTGGCTGGTATCTCCCTTGTTTGTACATTTGAACATGTTTTATTAATGTCCCCATATACAATTGTACACCCATGTCACACGATCCATTCAAACGCCTAAACATAAACACACACATAATTTTATACTCCTTGGGATTATATACAAATTAGATGTGTCAGATTTTTCTGTATTTTGATGATATGACACTAAAACCGTTGAGTCCATACTTTCGGAATTTAAGCATAGTAATCACTTTGTCACAGTAAAATGCGCAGATGCAGGGGGATAGCAACAGCCTGTGTGGTCGCTCTAGCAATGCGTGTACTTTCCCCCAGAGCATCTTCATTTTTTTTCCTTCCATGTAAAATTGATTCTGGCAGTGGAGGGGGGCAGAATTCAAATCCATATTGGAGTTTTTAAGAAATCACACTAATACGAGCCATCTTATCACATTAGTAATTATACGCAGACCGTTTTTGTTGGACCTGTGAAATTGCCACCCGGCTCAGTGGCTGTAGAACTCAATCAGGGCGCTGCTGCTAACATCGCCTTGCAAGCCCAACCGCACAGGAATAACCTTCCCGTGCCACTCCTGCGATTTGATATTCCTACCTGTTCTAAATTACCATTGCGTTTTAAAGAACATTACCTATTTGCTTCGAATACACAATGTATTTCCTTCTAATTACATTCTGATCACATTTTGCAGAGGAAAATACATCTGGCCCATCAATGGCATAAAATGGGTATTTCCTCAGGGGTGTGTAAAGTGTGTATAAATTCCGGCTCCTGCCTGAGGTTTGCAGAGATGCTCATGCGCGGGTCACTTGTGCGCTCATTTCTCTTTGTGGTCAGGGAGCAATCCTTGCAAGCTCTGTGCGGTGTAACGAGACCATGGGCAGTTTGTTTTACATGCATAAAGATCTAACTCTTTTGCAAGCAGTCCCTCTGCCCCTGAACATTAGGTTCCTGCGTGGCTTTAATGTACCAGCCTCCCATCTAAATTTATTTGGGGGAGAAAAAAATAAAAAGCAGCGTTTCCTTTCGTTTATTCGGACTAAAAGAAAAAGCTCCTGTTTACGCATACAGTTGTCTGCTACACGGATGATATTAAATAAATACATTAGTTGCAGCTCTCATTTTTAATGGCTTGATTTTTTCCCTTTGATTGCCTTAACCAATAAAAGTGTAGCCTGTAGAAAAGCACCCTTCTGGGTAATCCATTGTCTCATTTTAACTCGCTTTCCTCCGGCAATTCCCCCTGCAGCCATCTCCACAGCCAGCCATTAGCTGTGCACATCTGCCCGCAGTAATGACCGCTCCTGTCTACATACCTGACTGCCATCCAATTTGGGCCTTGCCCATAGGACACTAACGCAGTGTCTCGGGAGCCAGCTAAATTTTATACTGTTGGAGCACTACAGTTGCTTCACGTGGTCTTTGGAAGTGAATTAAGAGCATCTGAGCTTGAAGATAAGCCAAGCGCTCGTGCCTGGGGCCTCCTCTCACCCACGTCCAGTCTCATGTGTGTTCTGATAGGATGCACGTCACCTCGTGGCCCTCAAAACTTTATTCGGTTGTGGCCAAAATAAAAGACTGTTGGTCCAGCCCCTTTCTCTACACAAGCACGAAATATGAATGTGTTAAGCGTGATCACAAGCATATATTTTGTATCAATAAATCAACCATATATTAAAATTTGTTATATCTGAATTATTTCCTTTGGTCTGTTTTCTTCTGTGAACATATCCCAATTTAAAGAGTTAATTTATTTAAAACAAGAGAAATTAAATTAATTTCAAAGTTCTTATAAAATGCGTCTACCCCCTTGTCTCCAGACCCCGACGCCCTGGTCCATCCTACTGGATTGTCAGGGCCTAGAGGGCAGGAGCCACAGGAGGACACTGTATTCTGTGCCAAAGTGGAGGGGTCATCTTAAGAACACCCTAGGATCAATCGTGTTCCTTTTCTAGAGCGTTTTTCCTCCATTTTTAATACATCAGTCTGCGGCGGATTTTTTTTTTTTAGTAGCCATAAAAAAGGAACTCGGCCACCAAACACCTGAATTTTCTCATGTAGTTTCTGAAAGGACCTCACCACCCGCAGGGACCTCGGGGCCCCTCCTGTTGTTGACACTCACACCCGCCTACCTTGGAAAACGCCTTTCGATCTTCAAGCGTCTGGCTTCCACCCAGCAGCATTTGCCCATTTTACAAATATATTCCAGCTTCCTCCCCAGGCGGGGCTCCTTGACTTGGCAAATTCATGAACAGCTTTTAGAGAGTCCCATCCCCCTGGCTGAAGCCCCTTCTCCCAGTGTCCCCTTCCTGTGGGTCAGGCCTAGTGGCGAGTCCCACTGTCTGTCCTGGGCTTGCAGACCAACCCTGGAGGTTCTGTGCTGGTCCAAGGCAGCCCTGCATTGCTGGTTAGGCTTCGCTGTCACCTCCCTTGCTGTCAGCTGTCATTTCACTCTTTCATCAGTGTGACTTGGACTTGCAACCTCCTCTGCCCTCTTCTAGTTTGCTGCTGCTTAGCTGCTCTGGGATGGGAAGGAAAAAAGACAACTGACAATGTTGAGACTGGAATACTAACCGGGAATCGAGAACAGACGTGCTAAGGAGCCCGGCTCTCACGCAGGGACAGGGTCTCCTGCATCCTGTTTCCTCGGGCCTTTTCTAGTTGCTCTTTCAGATCATAGCTGTGTCCCCGACGGACCTCTACGTACGAGACATATCACCGCGCACATCTGGACTTCTCTTAAAGCAAAATAAACAACGGCCTTCCTTTTGGCTCTCGCATCATAATCAAGCTACAGTAAAAGAAACATTTTGCAGCCCCCTAAGAACTGGATAGAGGAGAGTTGTTTGAACATATAAAGTATTTTTTATCATGTTTTAGCAAAGTGGGTTCCTAAAGTTAGTAGAAATTGTCACAGCTAATATACTTGGGTTTCTCTTCCTTCCCTTTCCACATTGTGCAAGAGAAACCCATCCACAGACCCATGACCACCTTCCAGGCGACCCCAACTTGGTGCAGTAGAGGAGAGCCGAGGAGGCGAGTGCCCACCTAGCCGATGCCAAGGAAGCGAGTGCCCACCTAGCTGATCCCGAGGAAGCGAGTGCCCACCTAGCTGATGCCAAGGAAGCGAGTGCCCACCTAGCTGATCCCGAGGAAGCGAGTGCCCACCTAGCTGATCCCGAGGAAGTGAGTGCCCACCTAGCTGATGCCAAGGAAGCAAGTGCCCACCTAGCTGATCCCGAGGAAGCTGTCTCCCTCCCTCCCTCCCTCCCTTCCCCTCTCTCTGAAAAGCAATGGAAACTATATCCTCAGGTGCAGATTCTAGGAAAATGTGACAGAACCTACAACGCTGGGTGTATACATCTCCTAGGACACCCTGCATGTCTGAGCAGAACCTGAACGTAAGCCAGCACCACGCCCTAGAGCCTGTCGATTGCCTGCACCATTTGGTGACAAGTAGGCCCTGGGCACACGGATCCTGTCATTCCTCGTCTGTAGAATGGGAAGAAGAACAGCACCCACCTCAGGGCTGCTGGGGGGTAAAGGAGGCGCGTAGAATACACAGCAAATCCCGGGCTATAAATGTCACCCATTAAGTTGCAAGAAGACGAGAGTATGGGGGCCGCAGGACACTCTGAGCTCATGTCGTTCCCGCCCCCCCCCCCCCCAGGACCTGTTGAGAAACCAAAAGCAAGTGAACAGACGCTTAAAATACCAAATGTCTTACTACCTGTTTAACGAATGCAATTAAAATGAAAATCCAAGGACTTTTCCCTTCAATGTGACAGGCTCTAGGGAAACTCTTAAAATAGAAAATACGAAGCAAATCCTCATAAAGGTTCTATGAGAAAAAATAAAAAACTGAAGGGAAAGTTGGAGGTTGGAGGAAAAAATAACCCTGAGGGAACAACAGTGAGATTTTAGAAAGGCTGTAAGTTAGGAGAAAGGCTATTTGGAAAATCGTGTTTATTTCTTCACGCAACAGCTACTAAGGACCCACTCTGGGTCTCGAGCGCTGGGCGAGGAGCCCTTATAGAGCCGTAGGACAGAGGGACACGTCCTGCGACAGGTGAGGCGCCTGGCTCTGCGGCCTCGGGAAGGCGGGAGAAGACGAACACAGGACAAGTGGCGACTAGAAAGGGAGACCGAGCTGTGCCCCTGCCCTGGGGCAGCCGCGGGCTGACATCTGGAGCAAGTCGCTCCTCTCTGCTCCTCGGTTCTGCCGTCCACACAAGAAGGTTCTGGGGCTGCGCGATCTGCCCAAGAATCCTACAAATATCATAAGCAGAAGGTCACCCTAGTTCTTCTCATTCGCGCACCCCGAAATGCTTATCAGTGCCACCTTCAAAAATCATGCAGGATCCAGGGCCTGGCCTCCTCTCCACCTCCACCCCTCGCTGCTCCTGCGCGAGTCCACGCCGCCTCCTGCTGGGTCAAGGCTCCGGCTCCGGCTCCGGCAGGCCTGTTTCTATAAGCCGGTGCCAAGCGCAGTGGCGGGAGCCTGTTCCCTGGGAGCGGGCACCCCTCCGCTCAGGCCGCGCAGGGCTCGGCACTGCCCCTGGGCTCCCGGAGCAGTGCATGGTCCCCCATCTCGCCTCCTGCTCTGCCCACGCCTTGCCACGCTCTCAGCCACACTGTCCCGCCTGCGATTCCTCCAGCACTCAGCGTGGTCTGCGGCCCAGCAGTTCTCTCTGCCAGAAAGGCTCTTGCCCGGGTTCCACTATGCCGGTGTCCTTAGCTCCTTCAAGGCTTTGCTCACATTTTACCTTCTTGGTGAGTCCTATCCTGACCACCCTTGGAAACCCTACAACCTCCCCCTCCATTCCCGATCCCCCCCTCCCCGATTACCTGATAGTTTACTTATTTACTTTGTGGGTTGTTGACTGTCTCTCTCCTGCCCTCTGGAGCGTAAGATTCAAAGGGGCAGGGACCTTTCTCAGCTTTACTTACCATTAGCCACTGTGTCTTAATACAGTACCTAGTACATACAGGCACCTAATAAATATTTGTTGAGTGAACAAATACATCATTCTAAAGACGGCACAAAAGCAAATAAATCACAGGATCTACTGGTAAGGCCTCTGGTCCCTCCTTTCACTCAGCCCACTGTGCAGTTTGGTAGGTGGCAGAGGGGAGAAGGCTGGGCGCTCACACAGCCAGTTGACCTGTTTTATCTGTTGACTTCTACACTTGTCTTTTATTTTAAAAGGGATCTGTGGGCTTTAAAAGTTTGAAAACCACTGAACTCAATCTATGTGTTCACAAAACTATCGTCTTCTTTCCTTGAATCCTAACACTCTAAAATCGAGTTTAGCAAGCACTGCTCTAAAGACAAAAGCTAGTAAAATTGCACCCTGAGTCGCTCCAAAAGACATCCTTGCAGGGCTCACCCCCGCTGCAGGAAACGGAGAGGACTCGCTGCTTCTCAAAGAAAGGACAGCTGAAAAATCAATTTTTACCTTTAGTCTATTGCACTTGCCCAAAAATATAAGAAAGAAATTGATTCAAAGGGACTCAGAATCTAATGGAACTTTTAAGTGCTTCACTTACTGCGAAAGCTTGAGGATGAGATGGAAAGGTGCAGGGTACATGCAGGATCTCAGAGATTGGATCGGAAACTGGTGGGACCACGGAGCAGAGCGTGATTTCACTCCAGACACCAGGGCCGCTGCGCCTGGCCCGGACCCTCCCTTAAGTCCCAGCATGGAAGCACATGTTTTCCAACACACAGACATCAGTAAGTCCGGCCAAGGGTCATCTCCAGGCCATTCATTAAACTCTGTGTACAGGCATGCACACGACTTCATCACACATGGCATACGGAGCCATAAACACTACATGGAAGCAGCCACTATAAATTATAAGCATATAATTCCCTTGAGTTTCATAAACCATAAAAATGGAGCTCAAGTGGTTTGTGTAGTCATTTGAATCCCAGAAGGAAATACAGCACCGCGATTCCAAAGTTGCTTATTGTTTATTTTTATATAATGGATGGATCCTACTTCTCAATCCACACATGCCCTCCTCCCACCGGGGCCATCCATCCTGTGCTGGCTCTCCCTGGCAGCCGAACCCCACCAGCCTGGCTCCCTCCCCAAACTCTCCCCTCTTCCCAGAAAAGGCCCCTCCGTGGCAGCGGCCTGATGGGAGTGTGGGGTTGCATCTCATCTCATTAACAAATTTTAATAATTCACGAGAATAGCGGAGCTCTTGTGAATAATCAATGGCTTTTCCCCCCATGGGATGCAGCATATGTGGCACTGAATTCCATGTATTATGACATAGTTATAGATTACAGAAATGCAAAAGAAAAACAACAGTTATTGAGCACTAATTTCTAAACGTGTGGTTTTAAATGATTTCTTCCCATTCCCCTGTCCTCAAACTTCTCAAGTCTCCACTCAAAACTATTGTGTTCTCTCCTTGAATCCCCTAGTACATTCATCTGCTTATTGACCTGACAACAAGAAATCAAATATTTATTGATCACTGACACTACATGCTTGGAAATGTCCAGTAATTAGAAGGATGCTTTCTTCTCTCAAGAATGTGTAATCTGGTTAAAAATAAATAAATATAAAATACAATACAATACAATACACTGCAGTGGAGAGAGCACGGAAATTGGAGTCAGGTAAACCAGGGTTTCTCTCGAACTCTGTTGCCTCCACACTATGTGATACTAGGTGTGTCCCTTAATTTATCAGGACAATGTTCTCATCTGAATAAATAAAGATGATAATATCTGCCTTTCTGGGTTGCTGTGAGAGTTCATAATAAATACCTCTTATTTTCCATACGCCCTTGGTAAGTTACATAACTGCTCAGTGCCTTCATTGTCCCATCTGTAAAGTACATATAAGTGCCCTGCTTATGAGGTTATTCTGAGGATTAAATGTGTTGCTACAGCCCAGCCAGGGTGGCTCAGTGATTGAGCATCGACCCACGAACCAAGAGGTCACCGGTTCGATCAGGGCACATGCCCAGGCTCTAGGCTCGATCCCCAGTAGGGGGCGTGCAGGAGGCAGCCAATTGATGTTTCCATCGCGCTATCCCTCTCCCTTCCCCTCTCTCTAAAATCAGTAAAAACATATTTTTAAAAAATGTGTTGGTACCTGGAGAGCATGCAGAAGAGTGCTTGGGACAGTGCTCAATAACTGTTAACGGCTATGGCTGTTGCTACATGAAGCACCCATTCTATACCACTTTCGTGGGTGTCCAGATTGTTACAAAATAATATCAGCAACAAATGAGACGACAAACCATTTCATATCAAAGTGGGTAACACAGGGTAAAATAACCTTTTAAAAGTAGAGAAGCACCATTGAAAAAGGGAGCACAAGGACTGAAACGGGTGTTTGTAGACCCACGTGCATAGCAGCAGCATTCACTGGAGCTGTGACCCAAGCTAAGGTTTTCAGCCCAGCCTACGCCTAGGTCAATGCCAGTGGCTAACGATGGAAATCACGGTTTCCACACGGGGTCTATTTTCTTCCAAAAGTTTGTTCTTGTGTTTTGAAAAGTCAGATAACCATTGACTGTAGTGCCTAAAAGCATCAAAAGAACAATAAATTTAAATAAATAAACATTCTCTAAAAATAAAGCATCAAAAAGATTGAATGAAGTAAATGTTATAAGAGGCCATAGAGGAAAAAGTGATTTCTTTGTCCAGAAAATGCGACATAGTTGGAAAACGGCTTGTTATATTTAATGCCCTTTACGTATGCTCTGTAGGACCAACCCACCTTTTCCTTGTGGGGTTCCTGGGGTGGGGGAAATACTTTCATCCGAGCTGCCCAGCCCCTGTCCAACCTTCCCCCTTCCCCCACACCCTATACAACATCTGTCCACTTGCCAGTGAAGGGAACCAGAGGCCCAATGCCCATCTGGCTTGAATGTACACCCCTACTGTGCACCTGGTCTGACGTGTCCCCTCTGGTAGGAGCCCAGGGTATGTACACAAACTGCTGATCTTCCTTCCAATCCAACTTCCCACCACTCTGAACAGCCTTAAACCAGGATGCTAGTGGGACAGTAAACAGAGGCACCTCCCTGGTGGCCCAGAGGAGTCCTCAGTGCCATGATTCCTGACTGGACCTCTGAATCCACAGCTGTTCCAGCCTCCGATAACCTCGGGAGCTGAAAGCTACCTTGCAACCCGCCTCGCTCCTCCAGGCTGTTGCCAGGCTTAAGAATCAGGCAGTAGACAGATGGAAGTAAAGGGAATAAAACAAACAGAAGGGAAAGGACCTGAACAAAATAGGACAGGACAGGACAGGATAGGACATTATAGGACAGGATGGGATGGGACAGGGTAGGATAGAATATGACAGGATAAACCCTTCATTCTTCCATGGGACATAAGCCTCGCTGGTTAAGTAGAATAAAATCTGTTAAAACAGTGCCTCATAATTGCACCACGTAGACTCGGTTTTTTACTTGTCACTCGGCATGGATACCTTCAGCCTGACATGACATGTGACTTGAGAGTAGGTAAAAGGCTACACACTTCTCCCTAAGATAAATATTGTGAAAATAGGTAGCTGTGGATGCAAAGAAAATGTCATTTTCTTCCTTTAAAAGAGAGAAAGAGAAACAAAGAAACGTTACCAGAGTCCTCAGTGACCAACACATATCAAATTATATAGGATGGGGTAATATGATTGCCCATCACAAATCAGCCGGCAGATGTGCCCCCGCATTGTGGGCGAGAGCAAGTGATGGAGACGCCCTGCTGGAGGCCCTACGGAGAGAGAATTACAATCAGCAAGCCTCGCTCCGCCGGGATGTGTTACTGCGGCAAAATTAAACACAGAGGCACAGCCTGCCCGAGGCCTCGAAAGCAGCAGCCGTTGCCCTCACCTGCCAAACACAGATCACTGGAAGAGGGAGTGTGGTTTTTAAAAACTGGGACTGAGCACAGCGTGTGACGTGGTCTGATTTGTTTATACACAGCACTGGATCATTGACTCAGCTCGTCTTTGCTTTCTTTCTCCTGGCGGCCTTGGCCCGCGGTGGCCTTTTCCCTTGGTGATGTTGTCCCCTTGATCTTGACTTTCAACCATGAGCTTCCAATCATAAGATTGAAAGTCAGGGACTTAGAAATTATTTCCTCCAAAGAACACTTTACATAAAACCTGTGTGTGTGCCCAGCTGGTGTTGCTCGGTGGTCAGGGTTCGATTCCAGGTCAGGGCGCATGCCCGGGTCGTGGGCTCGATCCCCAGTAGGGGGCGTGCAGGAGGCAGCTGATGGATGTTTCTGTCTCTCCCTCTCCCTTCCTCTCTCTCTAAGATCAATAAAGACATTTAAAAGTGTGGTAAACAATTGTATAGACCTCAATAAAATACGCGCATCATCAAAAACTGTCTTGTAACTCTTGACTACAACTAACTAGAATCTTAGCTTTAGAACTATAGATCCAACCACTAGCTAACCTGGTTGGTTCTGGCAAATAACTGTTACGTGTCTGAAAATGTCGGCCAAACTCATTTTTTACACCGTGCGGATTAGCGATTTTCAGACGGTGTCCCCAGAGCCAGTGGGCCCCAGAGGACAAGCCGAGAGCAGCTCCCACACCCCAGGCCCGGCTGCCTCTGCTGAGCCGTCGGCCCTGTTCCACCCCCATTGCTCACCTGTCACCACCAGACGCAAGCTGCTGTCCTCTCGCCCAGGCCGGAGCAGGAGCCTCTTTCCAGCCCTGCTGCTCCCTCTCCTGCCCACCTCCCAGGGTCTTCGCGCAGCAGGCCCGTTTCTGAAACACAGGCTACTGCGGATTTCTCCCCTGCCTACCCTTTAATGGTTTGGCATTTCATTTCAGAGAAAACCCATGCTCCTTGCCTCACCTTAAAAACTGCAGAGCCTGGCTTGCACCGTCCCTCCTCCCAGGCCGCACCCGCTGCTCCCTTGCTCACCAAGTCCCAGCTGCGCGGGAAAACAGTAGGTGCCTTTCTGTTTCTTTCTTGAAAGTACCAAGCTCCTTCGCGCCTCGGGGAATGCAGACTTCCAGGCCCTGGCGTATTCTGTTCCCTCTGCTTGGACTGTCCCCCCGCTTCTTCGCATGGCGGACCCCTCACGCGGCCTCCACGCCCTCTGCTCGGCGACACTGTCCCTGAGGGCCCGGTGCAGGTGCCCGGCTCAGCGTGGCGCGCCCTGGGCCCGGCTCGTTCCTTCCCCAGCAGCCGGCCCGTTCCCTTCCTCCTAATCAGATTATTCATTCCATCCACTAATTTACTGTCTCCCCAACTGGGCTGAATTCCGTGGGCGCTGGACGTTCTCGCCCGTTTCCAGGCTCGCTGTGGCCTGCACCCTGCCTTCTTTACCATCAGCTCCCCGCGAAATGATAATGTAATTGTCTGGCAGCTAAATGAAGTGGGGGGGGGATGAGGGCCTAAGGAACGAGCCAGCCCATTTGTATAAGCGACGGAAAGGGGAGCACGTGCCATCGGTAGGCTTGGTCCTGTCACGGCGGCCTGAGTGTAACCCCAGGCGAGCTCTGCACAACCTGACCTGCTTCCTTACACGCCCTTTCCTCCAGGTCCCGGCCAGGGAAGGGGCGAGGGGGAGAGCTAGAGGCGGGTTTGGACCCGGCCCTCCCCACCCAACGGGCCTTGCCTCCCGCTTGACGGGGCAGAGTAAGGGAGGTGCCGGTGCTCCTGGGCTCCCCGCACAGCAGCAGCCTCCCCTCGTTGGCCCCGGCCCTCCCCGTGCGTGGCTCAGGCAGCAAAGTCCGCACGTCCCCCCCAGTTCCCTGAGGTCCCCTGGAGCACCCAGCACATCTGGAGCACCCTGAAGTCACACGTCTGGATGCTGCAGAGGTATCTCCCTATGTCACCTCCCTGCTCTGCAGGGGGAACGTTATCTTTGGTGCAAATCACTTTCTCATTTGTCCCAGGTCAAAGGAAGTTCACTCTCCCCATTGTTCAGTTTTCCTCTGAGTCAAATTCTTAAATGTTGTCTCACTTTAAAATAAACTACTTTAAAACGTACTGTCTTATATAGATATATAGCTGAAAGCAAAGGCATGAGATCGAGTCTAATTTATAAGAGTGAATATATACATGAAAATTAAGCCCTATTTTAAATTGTAACTCATCACGCAATGTCAATGATTTCTACCCAACCATTAATCACATGATTTATCAACACATTTACCATTTTTTTCAAATTCAAAAAGACTGTTCATTCAAATCTGCCTTTATACTGAGATCACCTACCAGAAAGTTTTAACTCGGTACCGAAAAGAGAAAAGAAATTGATTTACTGTAAAAGTCCTAGAAGCCAGTGATTTAACAGCTTTCACAAATGATGTTCATTTTAAAGCGAAATGTCTAAGTTCAGGGTTTTCAGACAAAATTATAAAGCACTCTGTCACCTCTAATTACTAGCCAAATTATAAAGTAATGCTCACACCATTTGGAAGAAATCCATGTTTTTCCATTTCTGTGAATGATGGGGAGATTTATAATAGATTAAAAGATTCATCAAAAATTGGCTGATAGCTTTTCCTCAACAATAGCCACACTACTGAAGGATGTTCTAATACATTCAATATTTTAAAATATTGTTGTGTTGAAGACTAACCAATAAGGAAACGACTGAAAATGGATACAAAGTTTCTTTTAGAAGTGATGAAAAATATTCTAAAGTTAGATTGTGGTGGAGGTTACACGACTCTGTAAATAAATTAAAATTCATTGGTTTGTACACTTAAAACAGGTGCACCTTATGGTACATAAATTATATCTCAATGAAGCTGTTTTTTAAAGCCAATAAGTAGAGGCTGTGCTTCAAGTCACACACCAGTTCTCTCTCTCCCTGGAAAGGGGAGAGGTCTCCAAATGAACAACCGGCTTGTGAAGGTCGCCTGGGGGAGCCATCAGAACCCTGAAGGAGGCAAAAAATGCCATCGGCAACCACAGCGAAGCTTGGCGGGTGACTTGAAAAAGACAATCAACGTTCTCAACCTGGGGAGTCTGAAATACTCAGGGATGGAGCCGTGGTCACGGTGAGAACACAAGGAAAGGCACAGGGCGCACATTCCAAGTCCCCGCGAGGAGCGACGCCCGGCAAGGACAGGCCCGTGGGCGCTCTTTGGGGAAGCCGGGGGGCCCCTGGGAGCCGCTCCGTGGCTTTGAGTGGAGAATATGAACTTGAGCAGGTGAAGCGAAGCCGGGCAGTGATGGCAGGAACAGGGGCCAAGACGGGGGACCATGGGGGAAAGTGGTAGAGAGGGAAGGAGGGGTGGTGTCCCGGGAACGTGCTGGCATCGTGGGAAGACTATAAGGAGGTGTTGTCCCGGGAACGTGCTGGCATCGTGGGGAGACTATAAGGAGCACACCAGTTGGGTCAGATTTTTTAAAAATCTAACAGCAAATTCTGTACTTGCTCTTACCAGCAATAGAGTTCTGGGGAAGATGGGGGGGGGATTAAAAAGCAATGTTGAAAATAGACTAATTTAAATTTTGACCCATCAAGTCAGACGGGAAGAGGAGAGTAAAAGCATTTCTTTAATAACCCTAAAAAGGAATTGTTTCAGAGGGAGAACTCAGTGACCACAAGGGTTTAGGGAAGGAACGAAGGAGAGAGAAGATTCCAACAGCCACTGGTTTTTTAACCTGAAGGAAGAGACATAAATCTGGGGGTTAAAAATACGGCAGTTTGGAAGAGAGAAAGATTGGTGTATGTCTGGGATATTGAACTTGAACACGGAACGTCTGAGGGAAACTGCTTTATCAAGTCACCTGGTTATGAGAAACATGAAGGCGAAGCGAGAAAGAAAAGATTACGTGCGTGATCTCACTCTCAGGTATAAAGTAACGGGGCCGGGCCCCACAAAATTCTCTCTGCGTCTTCAGAACTTCAGAATTTAAAGATATTTGGTTTCCTCGAGTATATTCAGTTATGAAAGAAAGTATGAATTAACAAGAATTCCGATGTCTTGAAAATATAATTCAACAGCTATATATTATTGCTAGTTGGAGCAATTTTCCAAGGCATGCACTGTGCTTGTTTTATAAGAACATCTGCTTCGTGTGTTTTTCTTCTAGAAAATTAATAATTTTGGCAACGTGTGCGTGATGTTCTTTCTAACATGCATTGTAGACAATATTGTTGCAACTGCTGCTTTGTTTACTCTGGCTCTCGAAGGTGGTTTCTCACCTACTAAGCTTGAATTTTAAATTGTGGGTTTGGCTGTGGTGGTTGCCAGACGGCAATATTGCAGAGTTAGGATAAAGTTAAGAAATTTTTCTTGTCATTTTGGATTTTTAATTTTATTCAGAAGAAAAAAAACACACCTACATAATCTCTGAATTGCGGGCATGTGAGGTCTAGACTAATGTTTTCCTTCAGGTGAATGGGTTTTGCTCCTTCTGAGAGATCTGCGGGGCACGTGCTGTTGAAGCAGCTCATTCCCAGACCCATCGAGGCACAGGGGTGCTGTGTTCATGTGCGGCATTCGGGCAATTGAAGGACAGGAGGGCAACAGTGCAATGACTGGACCCAGTGTTGGGAGAAACATCAGATCTTTTTTAGATTTTCATCTGTTCAAAATCACCAGATTTCAGAGTATATGGGAGATCTTTAAGTGTTTTTAATGCTAATCACAGAGCTCATCAAAAATTAAGCTTAGCTCCTAAAATATGTTTAGATTACCCTCCTAAACAATAGCATCAGGAATTATTTTTTTACCTAAAAAGAGATTTTCCAGAAAAGCTAATATACTCAGGATCTTGTGAAAACCTATGAGGTTTAAAGACTTTTTCAGGGAAGTTAAAAACCCTCTTTATTTTAGTTTATACCTTCAGGTTTTGGGTTTTATGTAGCATTTGGTTAAATACTAAGGGGGAAAAACGAAGAGAGAACTTTTAAGACATACATTCAATGAAATGATGGAACTGTATGCTGTGAACATCGGCCACTAGAGATGCAAACATTATTAACGCATTAATGATAAGATAAAGTTCTTCAGATTCTACATAATTTTGTTTTTCATGAAAACTCTTAAAACACTTCCCATGAAGGCATCTTTGAAATTCTTACAAAAGGTAGGCAGCTCTTTCCCGTGGCAACGGGCTCTGCTTGTCTGCCGTGGAGATGTGTACACCTGCCCCATAACGCTCCCTTTGGCTTATCCGCACAGCATCAGCGAGAAAACGGAAAACTGTTTCCAGAAAACTGATTCTCAGCTGCATTCTTTAAGACTAAAGAATGTCTTTTGGCCCGGCCAGGCATGGCTCAGCGGTTGAGCCTTGACCTAGGATCCAGGAGATCGGGGTTCGATTCCCGGTCAGGGCACATGCCCGGGTTGCGGGCTGCAGCCGATCAATGACTCTCTCATCATTGATGTTTCTGTCTCTCTCCCTCTCCTTTCCTCTCTCTGAAATCAATAAAGATATATTTTTTTTAAAAAAAAGAAAGAATGTCTTTTGGCCCTGGCCCGTGTGGCTCAGTTGGTTGAGTGCCATCCCATGCACCAGAAGGTGGGTCGCTGGACGATATTGTCAATTATACAAAAAATTTTTTTTTTAATTCTTTACCAAAAGGCGCCATCTCCATACCTCAGGGGTGTGACGTGATTGAACCACGTTCTCTAAGGCAGGGAGCAGGCTTTGCTCACCCGCCGGCATCTCCATGAGAAAATAACCCTCCTGCAGAAGTGTCTAAAGCGGGGAAGCACTGTTTGCGTATTTTACATAAATGTGTGAAATTACTGCCTAGAAGAGATGATTGCAAACAAATGAAAATCAGACCTTTCTAACTCCAAGGCGGTTCAACACAGAACTTGCCGTGGAAGGCCTGGGGACACAGGTGACCACCAGGAAGACCTTTTCAGCAGCTGAGCAGCGCCACCTACTGCCTGGAGCCGGCAGAGGCCTTCTTGCAGGCCAGGTGCAGGGCCCTGGGGAGGGGACGGCTGCTGTCGCAGGTGCCGCTGATCCTGGGAGCCAGCGGGAGCCTTGGCGGGTGACAGGCTGACTTTCCTGCAGAGGGCCAGGAGGGGCAGAGGGGAGAGCAGAAGGAGGCGGCTTCCTTGGCATGTGGGCCAACCCCGTAGCAATATCCGGCCAACAGGAGCCTTTATGCAACTTTCTGCCTTAACGATGCTACTTATTATTAAGTGGAACGTCATAGAGTGTCGGGACATAATCTTTATTTTTATTGTAAACCAAGTAGCTTCGGGTGACCTGGGTGTTTACCTTTATGGTAAAGTTTCTAACTGGTAAATCTGATTAATCGATGTTTTAAAGAAGATTTATTATGTCCTGTAACCCTCATTCACCATCAACTAGGCAATGCTTCTGCCAGTCAGCTACCATCCGAACCAGAAAAGTCCCATCTTTTAATATGTACTTTATTTGCCAGACTAAAGTTCCAAAAATACCTTTTTCTTTTAGTGAGATGTTTTATATATTCACCTTTTATTTATTTATTTTCAGGAACACCTGGGGAGGAAATCTCCAATGTTAAATTTTTTTTTTTTAATTACCAACCATCATTGTAATTCTTCTATAAAGAAGACAGTGTTTTCCAAATTCATTCTAGGTATCGGAGCTGACGTGTTGAACTTTACCTGAGAAAACAGTGGCAGGCTGAAGGAATTGTCTCATCCTGTTGGGTCTGGAAAACAGCTTGCTTACTACAGAGAACCGCCCTTCTCCTGCGCACTGGGGAAACTCGTGAACGCTTCTCTTGCTTACCTGTGACAGGGCCAGCCTTTGCCTCAAAAATGACTATCTGAGCCCCGTGTCCCTTTGTTCAATCAGAACAAAATGCTCGTTACCCAAACTTTGGTTAAGCTTATCTCCTTTCTTTAGGTCCCTGAACTGGAGCCTCTTCTCGGCCTGAAACAGCCTACAGACCCTACTTATGGATCCCCCCTGGAATACAGGCTGGTGTCAGAGTAAAACATTCTCTAATCTACTGCTTTGTAAACCATCCTTTCTCTCATCCCACCTCCCCACACCCAGGTCTTGCCAGCCTTGCTCACTCCTCCTGTAAAAGAAATGCCCTTTTTGCCTAACTCTTGACATCTCTGTACATCTCGCTGTCAGTGGTCTCCCTAATGCAACAGCCCCTTACAACACTGCAATAGTCTTTTTCCCACCTGGCAATAATCCTTTCAAATAAAGTCTCTCCTTACTAAGTCTGCACTTGTTTTTTGTTTGACAAAACCAAAATTCTAATTAAAACTGGAGTCAATCGACTAAATAAAACAGATCAGGATTATAAGATAAAGTCGTCTTGCTCTAGAAGCAAAACCATATAATGAGTATCCATATTTTCCACTCCTAGATCACATTTCAAAACTGTTCAAGGGCCATGCTTTCTGGAAAATACTTGCATTCAAATGAATAGTGATTTTTTTTTTTCTTTAACCATTTCTAGTAAAAGTCCCAGTATTTTCCAGATTTCATCCTGGACTATCAAGTTTCCCAAATTTGCCCAGATCCAAGCTTACCTTCAGTGAGTGAAAGGACTGCTTATTTACAATTAGCTCATTAAATCTTTTTGCAACCCACTATTTTACAGTAGGGCGAGAAATCTAAATATCTTTATTCAGAACTCCTGTCGATATGCTCAGCACTCACTTGTTTATCAAAATAGAAACTTTATCTAATTTTTCAAGGACAAAATCACTCATCATAAGGCCCAGTGCTCCCTCAAATCCTCAGGACATTCCTATGGTCAGAACTGACCGATACCATATGCCATATTATGTAAACAAATAGGTACCAATGGGCTCGACTGTATAAACCACAGGGGGAAGCAAATATGAGCCGAGCAGATGTCTTAGAGGCATAATCACTCTGACGATCCAGAAGACAAAGGCCTATGTTCCCCTTTTGGCTGTGTAAATAGGTTGGAAACCTTCATATGCACACTCTTTATTAAATATATATAGTAAACATTCATGAAGCAATTAGTTGGCTTTTCCTAAACTTAACAGATCCAGGTAAAAGTGAGTTAATTTAGCTAGCCTGCCCTTTTACACGTGTTGGAAAGAATCATTTCCCTTGACATTAGTTGTAGGCTCAGATCCAATGCCTATATAACCCGTTCATTTCCATGTTTATTTAATGCTGATAGTTATGTATTTCTTTATTTGTTAACTATGTATTGGACACCTACTATGTGCTAAGCACTTGGGCTACAGTTCTGAACAAAATAGACAAAAATCTCTGTCCTCGTGGAACTTGTAATTTAGACAGAAAATGAACCAGATAAATGAATAAAATATATAGGATGCTGTGGAATTTGTAATTCACAGAAAACTAAACAAATAAGTCAAAATGTAGAATGCTAAATGCACTGAAAATAAAAGAATAAAGCAGGAAAGGGAACTACAAAGATGCTGTGAGATAGAAGGACTTTAGGCACTGACAAGTGGTTTTTGAGTCAAGACTTTAAAGAAGTGAAGGAGCTAATCCTGCAGGTATCTGGGAAGAACACTGGCAGGAAGGGAACAGCACGTGCGAAGGCCTAGGGGCAGGAGCACCAAGCGCTCAGCCCTGCAGAGGCGTCAAGAAAACTCAAAGAGCTGGAAACCTAGTGAGAAAGCCTAGAATACAATGGACTGAGACTGGGATCAAGTAGACTTGATGCCTAAGTCTTGATGAGAGGTGGATGAGAGATACCAGCACGATTCAGTAGCTGTTCAGATTCTAGTGTAATATAGTTAAAGCTCAACAGGCAGGGCGAGGGGGGTTGGAGTGTGTGTGTGTGGCAGGTGGGGGAGTCCATGGACAAGCTCCAATCTGAGAAGAGTTGGTGCAAAGCACATAGGCCAATAAAGCAGCACCCATGGTGCCAACTAGAGTTAGGACCAAAAAATAAATATTAAATATTATGTAGATCAATATCATGTAAATTTATACAATATTTATGCTATATGGAAATTATGTTTGGACATATACTAAATCTATCACACTTCCCTGTGCATAGGACTTTTCCTCAAGTAAGTTCTTCATATGCATATATGACTAGGGCCCTCCTTATATGTATTATTTGAGAAAAGGAACTGGGAAGTTCTTGGTCAAATATAAAGCCCTTTCAGTGGAGATGAGAAGAGGGTAGGAAATGGCATCCAGCTCCTAATTTAGAACCCAGAAGAGTCCAGATGATTATTTTCTATCGCCTTAGCAAAAGACAACCACTTAGCAAATACCATGAAATTTATACTTTTCTCAGGCTCCCTGCCCTCCAAATGCAGGCCTTTGACTTGACCATGATCGCGCCTTCTTACTGCTGGAGTCTATGTCCTGGCTCCCTCAGCAGGTGACCTTGCTGCGGGATCTCTCTCCCTCCCCGGCCCCAGCCCCAGCCCCACTTACGCTCCGGTGAGGACTGAAAGTAACCCCAAGTCTTCATTTACAGTATGTAGCAAATATACTCTTTCACAACTCAGGAAACCTCAATTAATACTTACGTTGGTGGTCATTTTCCACTCCTTTCTCCCTTCCTTTTTGAATCTTTAAAAAATATTTTATATACATGAATTTTAAATTCCATTTCTAATTAAGAATGTGTAAGCATAAATACCCATTTTATTCCATTCTCTACTTTTGAAAACTGCAACTAAAACATTTGTAAAGAATACACACATTCTGGCATCTTAAAATATAAAATCGAAGTGGAAAAATATTTGGGATGCTGTTTCGATCAATTCAGATCATGATGATGACATTCTTTCTGTAAATTTATGAAAGTAATAATTTAAATGTTACTTTTAGCATAACAGTAATTTTAATCTAAAATAAAGAAAAGCCCTGGGACGACTGCCATTTGCTTATTTGGGGCCTTATTAACTACAATTAAAGTTTAAAAAGCAATAGTTTGCTGCCCCCTGGCTGTATAGGGATTTCTTGTGTTTCAATAAAACTACTGTTATTAAAAGAATTAATGTATATTGAAAAAGTGAGGTGGAGAATTTAGGAAATGCATTGCCTTCTATAGATGCCAGGGTACTAACTAATACTGGTAAAAAACATGGGCTTTTAGATCAGACTGCCTGGGTTCAAATTCCAGCTTTGCTGACCTTACTGTAGCTCCTGAATCTCTTTTTATTTCCTAATTCGCATTAATAAAATCATAGAATAATAACGCCTGCCTTAGCTGGGTAGTATGAGAATTAAATGAGCTCATAAAGTGCTGCAGCTGTTGAGCTCAAGTGTTAGCTATCAGTTGGTGCCATACTTAAAAACACAAAAATTTTATTTTTATAAAATTGTCTTCATGCCTACTACAAATACTATAAATGTGTGTGTACGCTCTACCTCTACCTATTAGTAGACAGATCAGAAGAGGCCGATTAAGCTAGAAAAACATTCGTCTAATATTAACATAACATTTTATCATATAGCATTGGCATTTTTTATTATACTCAAGTTTTAATGAAACTTCTAACAATGAATATGTATCTTTTTTTTTTTTCTAAAAGTCAAAAAGCTCTGCTTTCCTTTTTTCCCCTATTTTACTCAGATCCCCTCAGTTTTCACCTGTGTCTATTTCATGGTCCGGGACTCCATCGGGCAGGATACCCACCACATTACATTCAGTTGTCCTGTTTCCTTAAGCTCCTCTTGCCTGTGACAGTTTCTTAGGCTTTCCTTATTTTTGATGACTTTTGACAGTTTTGAGGAGTACTAGTCAGGTATTTAGTCAGATGTTCCTGTCCTGGGATTTACCTAATGTGTTTCTGTTCATTATACTGGGCTTACGGATCCTGAAGAGGAAGACCCTGGGTGTAAGGTACCATTTTCACTGCATCACACAAAGGGTACCCAGTAGCAACATGACATCGCTGAATATTGACCGCAATCGCCTGGCCGAGGTGGTGTCTGGGATGCTTCTCCGCTGGACAGCTGCTCTTTTTCGCCCTTTCTTTGGAAGGAAGTCACGAGTGCTGCCCACACTTAGGGAGTGAATAGCTGTGCTCCACCCCCTTTGAAGGCAGAGTAACTGCATAAATTATTTGGAATTCTCTGCACGGGAGATTTACCTCTCTTTATGCATTCATTCATTCACTTATCTCAGCATGGCCTCGGGGATATTTATTTTTTACTTTGGGCTATAATCCAATACTACTTTTTCTGGCTCAAATTGTTCCAGCTTTGGCCATTGGGAGCTCTGTCAGTTGGCCCTGTGTCCCTTTGACATACTCCCTTCAGCGTGGGGTCTCATTTGTTTGTTTTTGTTCATGTCAATTTTTGAAAGCAATATGCAGAAAATTAGTGTATTAATGAGACAGAGGCCAGTAGTGCTTAGTACAGGACCAAGCACAAGACTTTAATTCTAAGTAAAGTTGCTGATATAACTTAGCTAACAATGTTAACAACAATATTATTTTAAAGTTCTACCTTATTTTTTGAATTTTTAAGATTAGAAAACACCGACAGAGCTATGGTATTAACAGGAGCTAACTTCTGCGGAGCACTGCGTTAGGCACCGTGGCAAACGCGTTCCCAGCCCGCCACTAGAGGGCGCCCCGGGGCTCCTCGAGCACCGGCGCTGAAGAGCGAAAACCGCGCAAAGCCAAATAAACAGAAACGAAACCTTTGCTGGAAACAGGCTTTATTTCTGTTAAGACAATTTGCTACTTAACGTGGAACAGCTGCATTTGGAGGTTATATATATATATATGTATAAATTTTTTTAGGAACACTCAATACAAATAAATACAGTCTATCATGGTTCTTCATTCCCAAAATGAGACAAACGGGCAGGAGAGGAGAAAACTGAGATTGACAAAACAACAACATAAACAAAATAATTTAAATACCCCATTACCGCCAATAAGACTGAGCAAAATTTCAAAAAAAAAAAAAAGATCCAGTCGTGTCTTACAGCTTTCTGCTTCCACCTTTCCCGGGGCACCAATAGGTCGTGGGTTCGATTCCCAGCCGCGCGCACACCCAGGTTACAGGTCCCACGGGGGGGGGGACACTTAGAGGAGGCAGACGATCTCTGCCACACCGACGTCCCTCCCTCTCTGTCTCTCTAAAAATCAGTTTCTTTAAAATATATATATATCCTCAGGCGAGGGTTTTAAAAGCTGCATTTCCTCCGCCTCCAGGGGCTCAGCACAGAATCGGCAGAACACTCCGCAGAGGCGATGCGGGACTTGTCAGGGCGCCTTCTTGAGGAAGACAAAGGTTGAGCAGTGCGACTGACGGTGCGCACTTGGGGAAGCAGCTCGGCCGGGGCCGCGGGGGCCGAAGGTGGCGAAGAGCCTCGGGTCCGGCGTGTGCTGAGCTTGGCTGGGTCACGGTCCTGTCTCCTGGGGGTGGAGGGGGCGTCTCGGTGTCTCTGAACTGCTCCCCGGGCCCAGCGCCATTTTCCACGGAACAGGAGCGCGGTGAACACTCGCCGAATGAGTGAGACCAGAGAGCAGGCGGGAGGCAGCGCTCCTCCCGAGGCGGGCCGCGAGTGCCCACGGAGCGCGGAGGCCGAGCCGGCCTGGAGACCCCCGCGAGGGCCGAGGCGGGCCGGCCCGGGTCCCGTATCGCGCTCCTGTCCGCGGGCTCCGGCGTTTGCTCCTCCGCTCCCGGTCGGGCCGCAGTGACCGGAGGCCGGCGCGGGGCCCGCCCAGCCGCCCGCGAGGGTGGAAGGCCCGACGGCGTGCGGCGCGGACACCGGAGGGGCGGCGGGAGAGCTCGGGTGGGCGCCGCCCCGCCCAGCCCCCCGGACGGACTCCCTGGCCGCGCTCCCGGCAGCCCCGGCGTCGGCCTCGGAGACGCGCGGCGCGTTGCCGTGGAAACGCCGTGATGACGCGCTACGCCGGGGGCGGGCTCTGCGGTCGCGGACGCGCGCCGCGTTGCCGTAGAAACGCCGGGATGCGCGCGGGGCGGGCTCTCGGGCTCCGGCGCGGCCTCCCGCGCACGCCCGGGCCCTTCGCGTCCGCGTCGTTGGGCCCGGGCCCGGGGTCTCGGCGGAGCGCGCGGCAGGATGCTGAGGCGCAGCTTGGAAAACCGGTAACAGCCCCGGGCCCCCGCCGCCCCGGGGGGTGGGGGGCCACTCGCGGAGGCCCTGCCCGTGGGGCCTCTGCGCCGAATTCGATCCCGGGCCGGCGGCCGGGCCTCCGCGCGGCGCTGCGGGGCCTACCCGCCCGGGCGGCGGGCCGGGCCTCTCCCCGCGCCGGCGGGACGTGGAGGCCGGGCCGCGGGGGCCCGGGCCGGGCGGGGGTCCCCGGGGCGTGCGCCCCCTGAGGGTGGCTCGCCCGCCCGCCCGCAGGGACGCGCAGACCCGGCAGCTGCAGGACGCCGTGGCCAACGTGGAGAAGCACTTCGGGGAGCTCTGCCAGATCTTCGCCGCCTACGTGCGGAAGACGGCGCGGCTGCGCGACAAGGCGGACCTGCTGGTGAACGAGGTCAACGTCTACGCCGCCACCGAGACCCCGCACCTCAGGCAGGGCCTCAAGAACTTCGCCGACGAGTTCGCCAAACTTCAGGACTATCGGCAGGCGGAGGTGGGGAGCGCGCGGGGCGGCGCGGGCACCCGCTCCCGGTGGGCACCCGCTCCCGGTGGCACCCGCTCCCGGTGGGCACCCCGCTCCCGGTGGGCACCCGCTCCCGGTGGGCACCCCGCTCCCGGTGGGCACCCCGCTCCCGGTGGCACCCGCTCCCGGTGGGCACCCGCTCCCGGTGGGCACCCGCTCCCGGTGGGCACCCGCTCCCGGTGGGCACCCCGCTCCCGGTGGGCACCCGCTCCCGGTGGGCCGCGCCCCGCGGGCCCGTGGGAGGCAAGCGCCTGCGGTTTTACCCTTTTCAGACTGAGCTTCAGGGCGTCAATTCCTGACTTTCCCCGTCTCCTTTTCCAACTTTGGGCCACGGGGGGCTACTTCCCGGGGCCTTACACGCAGCGCCCGGGGGGGGGGGGGGGAGACTTGGTGGGGTGCACCCGTCTTCGTTCCGAAAGACCATTTTTTCCCCTTAATGCCTCGTAGACACTTTCGCTTATGTTTGTTGAGGTTTCAAGACCCAGGTTAACTTGTCAGAAATTGCCTCATTAGAGCTGCGTTGCTTCTTTGGGCACTTTTCTCATCAGTGCTTTTGGTCTTCTTTTTTCCCTAAAACCTAAAACAGAAATTTCAATTATTTACAAAAAGCAAAAAAAAAAAAAAAAAAAGATAATGCTTTTTGAACTTCTCTAATTGCTTTTCATGCAGGAATTTGAGTAGTTACGTTTGGGTGTGCTTTTTGGAAAACGGTTTTGTACATATTTCTCCCGAACTAAACCAGCAGCTCTCAGTTATGTGTAACTGGTGACTTCCCACTCCAGAAATAAGTTACACGCACCGATAACCCTGAAGTCCCACGTCAGCCGGCCCCTTCGACGTCCCTTCGTAGAAAACCTTTATGCCATTTACCAAATAGCAGCGTGAGCTGGTGGGCGTGCGCTCCCTGTATTCCCTTGCTTACCACGCGGGGAGGTGCGAGGAGTGAGGCAGGCGGCCCGCGGGGAGCAGAGGGGTTCGGACCCCCTCGCACCGGGTGGCTCAGGACGCGCGGATGAACCCGCCTGAGTGCTCCTCGTTCTGATTTTATTTAAATGCTCAATGAGAACTTGATTTTCTTTGTTTTCATAAAATCTTTTAAAATGAAACATTCAGATACATTTTATTTATAGAAGCTAAAGAAAAATCAATATGGAATGCACTCACTGGTTATCTAAACATGTATCATCAAAAGAAAAAAGCTCTTTTCCTGCTACAAAGATAATACATGCTCTTAAACAGTTAAATACATGTCATCTTGTATTACCTATCCTGAAAAAGAAAATTTTAATGCCCAAGAGTTAAAGAATTACCCAATATGTGATAAAAATTGCAATGTTTAAGAACTGTTTACCACATAGTCTGACAGCTCAGGAACACTTGAGACATTTTATCTTCTTCTCTGAGCTTTGATAATTCATGAATGGCTTCCCAGAAAAAAACTGCAGCTAATACAGCGGTCTCTAAGCTTTCTTGATTTTTGAGGATTGTATTGCTCTAAATGTTTCCAATATGCTGCATCCTTCAGCTTTGCTTTTCTTACCTACATTTTGGAGAATATATAGAGTATCCAACACTGTGCTAAACACACTCAAACTGATTAACTGTATTAAAAATTTGAGATGTCTTAAAACTTACCCAAAAGCTACTTACTTTAAGGTACAAAAGTGATACAGAGATGGTGGTATGGCAAGGATGAGCTCCTTGGAAAACTGAGACGTTTTCTTGTCATATTGCACACCAGGTGCTTTTTGGCTTTGTTACTATACAGCTTAACAGTTTTTAATGTGTTTAAGTTTAGATTCCGAGTCTTATCAATTCTGGTGATTACTGAAGATAAGTTGAACTATGACATTTTAATTTGAAATTTTTTTTAATTAGTCTGTGTGGTAATTATTTTTAGGTTAAACACAGCTTTTATTTCAGAATTGAAATTTTGATCTGTGTTTCTTTTCAGTTATATTTTATAATAATTTTTAATAGGTTGAAAGACTTGAAGCCAAAGTAGTTGAACCATTGAAAGCTTATGGAACTATTGTAAAAATGAAACGAGTAAGTAAATTCATTATTTTTCTACTATTATTAGGTATTCTAGCAAAGAGTATAAGGTTTCCAATAATTGTTCTTTTAATAAAAAGTACAAAGTAGTGTTTAGATATTTTAACATACTCTGAAGAGTCATTTTTTAGATCTTTGAGAATAAAGAGAGATTTTTAGTGAGCTGACTAAGTATACTACTGTAGCAACATAAAGCAACATTTTGTTTATTATGGACACATAATATTTATAATCATGAAGAATATATGAACAGAAATTATTTTACTAATTACATTTGAGTTTATACTTTTGTTTTAGAGCAGGTAATAAATGTAGACTGAGTGTGACAAAGTCTGTCTTTTAATTGAGGTATAAGTGACTTTACATTAGTTTCAAGTGTACAGCATAATGATTTTATAATTGTCTATATTGTGAAATAGTCACCACAATAAGTCTAGTTAACATCTGTCACTAAAATTACAATTTGTGTATGTGTGTGAATAGAGCTTTAAGATCTGCTCTAGGCAGCTTTCAAATATGCAGTACAGTGTTATTAACTGTAGTCACCATACCGTGTTACACCCTCAAAGTTCTATTTTTAAAATAAACTTCATTGAGGTATAATTTACATGTAATAAAATTCTCCCATTTTAATCATTGAATTTTGACAAATGTATATATACATGTAACTACCACCATCAAAATTATATATATATATAAATATATATGTATGTTGATTTGTGTTTACGTGGTTGTAGTTTTGCATTGAAATTACCTTGTCTTTGTTATTATTTTGAGGGGACATTAAAGAAACGCATGTGTGCACTGTCACATGCAAAGACGCACACTAATTATACAGTAATAATTCCTGTGGTCATGAGATGCCTGGATCAAACCAGATCATTCTCTTGTTCTTAAATCAGAATGTATGCATTTATCTCTAAAATCACAGATTATTATTAACAAAAATGTCTATTTGCAGGACGACCTCAAGGCAACATTAACAGCCAGGAATCGAGAAGCTAAACAGTTAACTCAGTTAGAAAGAACTCGGCAGCGAAACCCATCTGACCGACATGTTATTGTATCCTTTGAATCTTGATCTTTAAAAACACATTTTGTAAGGTATGCAGTACAAAAGCAAATGTGTGTGGAAATTATGCATTTCAACTTCTAAATGTGCTGAGAATTTGAACATAATGGTTGAAAAAATAGGCATTTATGGATTTTCACTGTAGAAATTAGATAATTTTAAAGAGAATACACTACCTAATCCAGTCCCCTTGTACTGTTTTTCACAATAGATACTCAAAAAAGAAACACTCGGAAGTGTAGATGTTTTTATAAAGAGTAAGTTCAGGGTTCTGAGATTTTTTTTGTAGGAAAATGACTAAGTGTTAATTATAAAATTAAAGACCTATGATTAATTATAATTTAGCAATGCCATCTTCCCTGTTTTTAAGAAAAGGAAAATCTTTTTTTCGCCAATGCAATTCCCTTTATCTTAAAAAAACAGAACAAAACCACTATATGAAACCACAATTATTACTTCCAGTCAAAACCCTGAGGCGATTCAGAGTACACTTGATGTCCCCAGCTGGGCACAGACTGATCTGGACAGGAGTGTCCACTGTAGCCAAGTTCTTCTGTTAAGAATGTTTCTTAAACTGGATTGTGTGCCTTGTTCGTGACTAAACCAAAGAACAGAAAATAGTGCCTAGCAAACTGCCAGCATCTGGGATAGGTGCAATTGTATAGAAAGTACTAACTTATCCCACTGCCTTTTTCCCATTTCTTATGTCTCCTTCCTGCTTCCTTAAGGTTTTTACTGCCCAGCTCAGCCAGAAACCACATGAGGAGTGGCTCTTTGGGGGCACTTGAGGTTCCAGACACCTCCATTCCTGAGGGGAAGCCCTTGAGCAGTGATTTGGGGCTACGCCAATTGCCTGGTCCTCCTTCCTTTGGACCAAAGGTACATATGCCCAACCTTGTAATAAACAAAAATGGGCAGCCACAGGGCTGGGACTACCCGTTGGAGGCTGGGACAGGAACATCTAGACAGTACTGGAGGCTTCAGATCTACAAACTAGAGATGAGAGTCTGGGTTTTAAGTCAGTCAGAAAAACCAGAGAATGCTGGAAAATTTATGGCTGACCAGCAGGGACCAAGGCAGAGGCCAGGGGATGTCACTAGTTTTTAAGAATTAAGCCAGAGGTCAAAATTTTGCTGTTTTGTTTTGAGTAAATAAGACATAAAAAGTCACATCTGGAATCCTGAGTGGTTGGCAAGGTTGAGTGAGGGCTGTTAGTACTGACAACACAAATGAACCTATTCCTAAACACAGATGTTACTGACGTAGATGCTGTTCTTTGAACACTGCTATGGAGGAAGTACTCTTGGACCGTAGATGAAGCAGGTCTGCAGATTCACATGGGCAGAAAAATGTGGCAACTGAATAGCTTATTGCTGTAGGTGAATTGCTGTGCTCACTGGGAAAGAGCTGTGAATCCAGGGTATTTTGACAACCCCAGGCAAGAACATAAAGGACAGTCTACATACAAATGTTATATCTGATATAAGTATAAATGTAAATATATTCAATCATAGCACCATAGACAGTTATTCAGGATGGGCCCTTAAAATTCATCCGACTATTCAAAAGAAGCACATGAAAGTTCAGTATATAAAACAAAACGGAGGCCTGGCCGGCATGGCCCAGGGGTTGTGCTTTGACCTACGATCCAGGAGGTCTCGGTTTGATTCCTGGTCAGGGCACATGCCCCCATTTTGGGCTCCATCCCCAGTAGGGGGCATACAGGAGGCAGCCAATCAATGATGCATCATTGATGTTTCTCTCTCTCCCCCTTCCCCTTCCTCTCTCTGAAATCAATTAAAAAAAAAAAATTTAAAAAAACATGGAGTTGTTCTGGTACAAGAGGCTAAGGTGAAGAAGACTCCCCGGGCTCCGCCTGCTCACGCCCCAAGGCCCGGGTGGCTTCTGGACAAGCTGCCTGGAACTCAATCTGAAAAACCCCAATCTGGCTCACCCCTTTATAAGCCATTTTGCACTCGTACTTTCAGTAAATATACTGGTATTCATAAAGTCATAACATATTTTAATCAAAACCATTTCCTACTCAAATGGTATATTTTAGGATTTTGAAGAATTCTCAACAAAAGGAAGAACAGAAATCTATATCCTCTGTGATAAAAATAGCTGTGTGACTCTGGGCAAGATGCCATGCTGGATTCCAGGGATTTGAGACTGAGAAGTGAATAGTTGCTAGAGGGTGGTAGGTGCAGACACTGATGTCCCAGCTATAGCTTCTGCTTCCCAGTTCCTTGTTTAGCCAAATTTATCTACCCTTCCAGAATTTAAAATGAAACTATCAGCAAATGGGAAGGGGAAAGATGTGAATCAAAAGAAAGTATTCACAAGTAAGGAACTGAAGAAAAGAAAAAAAAAAGATTTGCATGAAACACTCATTAGTAAAAGGTTAACATGCATCGAATAACTGGAAGAAATTTTTTCATACTAATGAACCTTCAAAGGAGCTCTATTTTACTTTTGAATTTCCTATGATGAAGTTACATTTTTTTAAATCCCAAATCCAGTAACATAGAGAATTGTTTTTGATTACTAGCTATGATTAAAGTTAAGCTTGTATGGTTTTAAAAAACTTAACACTGTATATGGCAAGATACATGCACGAATACAGAGGTACAAATGAATGTATTTTTAAATGCTTAGTATCTTGAAATTGTGTTTAACCTAATCATGAGAGTATATAATTGATAGTTGTAATTAATGTATAATCTAATTGTAAGAGTACATAATTCTTTAAGACTATATGGTTTTAAATTATTGAAAAAGAAATTGTTCCCTTTGAAATGTATTTTTTCCTTTATGAAAAACTTCAGTCACAGGTGGGTAATAAAGTGGTGTGTCGAGATGGATCCTTAGAGTAAACCATTTTCCTTATTTCAATATATACATTTTTTTGGAAAAGAAAGCAAGAGCTAACTGTCAGAATGTTATGTGTGAAAAATGGTGACAGATGCAAATTTTTCCCATGCATTAACTATTAAATGATGATATGTGATACTTTTGAGCAAATATAATACTAGCATAGGAAATAAAACTTTATTAGAAAGAACTGAATCAGAAAATTGGTCTTTTAATATATCTATGTTACTGTTTAACAAAAACATCTTAAATATTTTTGGATAACTATTGTCCTAAAGGAAGAGTTGCTTTTTTAAGAGAAACACATGAGATTGGAAATATTCTGCACTTTACAGAACTGTAGCCACAAGCTATATATACATGGCTATTGAGCTCTTGAAATGTGACTAGAGTAACTGAGAAACCAGATTTTAAGTTTTCATTTAATTAAGTGTAAATAGTGGCATGTGGCTAGTGCCACCACTGACTGGATGGTGTGAACACTTACTAGCATATGTGAAGTAAAGCATTAGACTTGTCTGATTTCTTAGTTACTGGTATATATAGTATTTCTTGTAGTAAGCATTAATTAAATAGTAACAGTGTGATATGTTGGCTTATAAGAACATACAAATAGAAACTCAATGCTGAAATAAATATAAGTAGTATATGTTCTGATTAGAATATTACAGAATTAGAAACATTTAATGTATTAGAAGAACTAGAAATTTGAAAATACTTCAGTCAGAGGCCCTTTGTTTTTCGGAAGATAGGGTTAAAGGGGAGAGAAATGATGAGAACAAAAGTATTACGATAAATGGCACAGAAGTGAAATGGGTGAAAACAGTAGAAAAATACAGACAGTTGTTTTATAGTAAATCATCCAAGGGTGATATAGAGAAAAAATGATTTTTGTAGAAAGGGAGGAGTTTTGTTTTCATTTGTTTGAGATCATGAATCATGTCACTTAATAGATTTAACTTTCTTTATTCTGCATGTGCTTATATAGATCATTTTATTTTGTGTGGCAAAATTATCAGATATTTACATTGTTAAGCAAAAAAAAAAAGGCAATACTGCAATGGTAGCGTTTACAAATAGACTCAAGTGAATGGATTCTGACTTAGTGTTTTTCATATCTTTTGGGGGCAATACCTTTGTAGGCAGAAACCGAATTACAGAGAGCTACAATGGATGCTACCCGAACAACTCGTCAGCTAGAGGAAACTATTGACAATTTTGAAAAGCAGAAAATAAAGGATATAAAGGTAATAAAGTAACTATTAAGGTTCAAAACATGTTTTCTAGCCTTTATGTTTTATTTAAATTTATGAAAAATTTAAATTACTGATTATTTTTTACTTTTTAATTATAGTTGGCATTCAGTGGCATTTTATACTAGTTTCAGGTATACAGCATAGTGGTTAGACATTTATACAACTTACAAAGTGATCCCCCCCATATGTCTTCCACCTGGCATCAGGTATTGTTATTACAATATTATTGACTGCATTTCCTAAGTTTAAACCCCCATGACTTTTGTGATTACCAATTTGTACTTCTTAAACCGTCGCCTTTTTTACCCAGTCCTCACCTTGTGGGATT
Source organism: Miniopterus natalensis (assembly GCF_054644295.1). NCBI lineage: Eukaryota > Metazoa > Chordata > Mammalia > Chiroptera > Miniopteridae > Miniopterus > Miniopterus natalensis. Next base: position 3,548,694 of record NC_142096.1, read on the forward strand.
GCAAGTTGGTGCAGCCACTATGGAAAACATTATAGAGGCTCCTCAAAAAATTAAAAATAAAACTACCTCAGCCCTAAGTAACCACCTCTACTCTCATGTCTCTATGAATGTGGCTATTCTGGGCATTTCATATGAATGGAACCCTAAAATGCATGATTTTTGTAACTGGTTTCCTTCACTTAGCATAATGCTCTCAAGGCTCGCCCGTATTGGAGCGTGTCGGCACTTCATGCCCTCTCACAGCTGAACGCTCCATTGTGTGGATACTGGCACGTTCTCCTCCTTCATCAGAGGATGGACATTTGGGTTGTCTCTGCCTGTTGGCTATTATGGTAAATGATATTCATGTACAAGCTTTTGCATGGACATGGATTTTCATTTCCCTTAGGTACATACCTAGTTGAATTGCTGGATATATGGTAAACTCTTTCATCATGTGAAAACTGCCGGGCTGTCTTCCCGAGTAACTGCACCACAGCTGTGAGGGTCCCAGCTCTGCACCCTCACTGATATTTACTGTTCATCCATTTTCATGTTAAGTCACCCAGGCGGGAAGTAGCAATTCGCTGTAGTTCTGATTTACGTTTCCCTGCTGAGGTTTATTGGCCATTTATCTTCCTTGAAGAGATGTCTGTTCAGACTCCTCACCCACATTTTAGTTGGGTTGTCTTCATATTATGTCGAGTTGTGAAAGTACTTTGTATATTCAGATTCAAGTCCCTTATCAGATGTATGATTTGCATTATTTCCTCCCATTCTGTGGGTTCTTTTCACTCTCTTCATGGTGTTCCTTGAAGCATAATTTATTTTTATCAGTTTTATTTATACATCATTGCAATAGGATTTATACACTAATGTTTTAACTTAATGTGAATTAAGAGAGTAGTATCTCTAAACAGATCAAAGTAGAATTCTACTAGCAAAAGGCAGCTCAGAACTTCATTCCTCACTGGAGGCTATTTTATTTCATCAGGTGCTTTTTATAGAGTAAGACAAATGCCTCTTCTCTCCCCATGTAAGGAGAGGCAGACCTTGGAGATGCAGTGGGCTCTTTGCCGACCACCACAGTGCAGCCAGTGTCACAGCAAAGCCACTCGCCCTTACTTTGATTTCCCAGTGCATATAAGTTATGTTTATACTATTGTATTCTAGTGTACAAGAGTATTGTCTTAAAAAACCCCACAATGTACATACTTTAATTAAACAATATTTTATTGCTAAAAAATGCTGATCATCACCTGAACCCTGGTGGAGGGTCTTACCTTCAGTTGTAAAAAAATACAGTATCTGCAAAGCACAGTAAAGCAAAGTGCAGTGAAACATGTTGTGCCTGTAAGCGGGTCCATGTCAGCAAGCAGATGGGCTTTGAATCCTCTGTGCAGGGAAAGCGAGAACAGAGTCTGCCCCTAACCTGTGTCCTTCACCTCCCTCTCCTCCCGTAGACACGTCTCACAGCTTATTCTGCAATTCTCGTTTTAAGCCTAAATAATTAAAAAACAAATTTCTGTTCTAGCCTTGAGTAAAAATAAAGTCAAACTATGTCTATATTATCTTTATATAGTTCTTTATTTACTAATTGTAGAGAGAATCTTTAAATTTAAGATTCGAAGGAAAGATGTAAGCCTATGCTTGTTTTTATCACCTAAAGCAAGCTCAGACCAAGAACAAGTAGCATCCTAATGCTTTGGCTTTTCACTGACTCCTGGCCCTGCAGTTTTCCCACTAGGAGTTCCCATGCTCCTAAAGGGCCCCTGGCTCCCTTCTAGCTAGACGGCTATCTAGGAAGACTGACAACTAAGACAGTCCCAGCCCTAGTCAAAAGCCACTTCACTTCTAATTTATTCCTGGATAACTCAGGGATTCTTGATGTGAAATCCAAAATTGTGTCTTGGTATAATACAGTTTATTGTCAGTTGCCAGTCCAGTGTGCCAGAGCCCTCGGTGACCTATATGAACTGATAGTAAGGGTCATTGTTAAAGTTATGTCTCTTATCCCAGAGCCCAGTCTTTGCAGCCAGACCCCACATATGTGCTTGGCAGCTCAGAAGGGATACTTTCAACTCCAGATGTTTCCACTGAGTAGTGATAGAAGCCTGTTAGTACTCCCTTAAATATTTTCCTAGTCTTTAAGGAAAAAATGGAGATGGCGAAAAAAAAATCATAGGACACTGAGGAATATCTGTGACTGTCTTCCAAACTGCAGGAACACTCCTTCTCTGGGGGGAACAGGAGAGCGGGAGTGAAAGGAAGTAGGTATCCAACTTACTTTCTAGCCTAACCCATCTCTTCTGTCTTTACCCTTTAAGTACAATGCTTGAGTATTTCCTACCTTCTTCTTACCCTGCCCACTTATCCCTACATTTAATGCTGTGATTTTTCATTTGATAAGGGGCAAGATAATTAAAAATGGTATGATCCTTTTTTATATTGAACTTGTCTGGTTTGTATCCTTTCTCTGCCTACGGATTATCTCACCTCTGTTCAGATCAACGTGTGCATCTTCATGCTCTTTGCTCGTGACCTTCCGTGTCATAGTTGTCATGTTCATAGAGGTTACCCGCACATTTTTCTGTAAAGGAAATTATTGTTTCCAGCAAGAACAACACAGTGCGATGAGCCAGAGCTGCAACTTCCGAAGAATCGCATTGAAGCATCAACGTTCCATCCGAGCAACACTGGGCGAGTCCTGTGTTTGTGAGCTGGGAAGCTGCATGGGAGTGTGTTGCTCTCAGCGGTGGCAGGAATAGCACTGCTACCAAGTAATTCCTTTGTGGTTAGAGAATATAAGTGACATGTAGTCAAAACTATGATGGGATATAATTCCTGTCCAAAAAAACATTCTTTTGTTTAAACATCAGTTGTAGTTGCTAACATATCAGCTTCAGAACTGAACTGCTTTATCTAATACTTCTAGGCATGTGGTTACAGTACATAATGGCATACATTTAAGTAAGAACTTTTTTTATCACAAATGTCAATTACCAAGGTATAAATAGAACTGTGACAAAAAATAAGAGGGGTCAGCAAATGGTGAAATAGGAAATATTTTGCATAATTTGAAAGTTTTGCTGCAAAAGATCTTGCAGCTATTTTCTATTTGCCCTGTAGAAAAAAAAGATACCTCTGTAGTTCATAAAATGGCAAGATTATATAGGGTAAGGAGTAGCTTTACTACATTCACAATGCAATTTTTATGATTGTTTAAATTCAAATCTTTGTGTTTTTTAGACTATATTTTCAGAATTTATCACTATTGAAATGCTATTTCATGGCAAAGCTTTAGAGGTCTTCACTGCTGCCTACCAAAACATACAAAAGATTGACGAAGAAGAAGACTTAGAGGTAGGACTGTGTCTGTCTAAGCTTAATTCTTCTATTAATATAGAAATGTTTAAGAAAGCATTAGTTTATTTGGGTAAAAAATATCTTAAATTAGGATACTACAATGGTTAATTTGTTATTGTGTGCAGTCCCAAATAGCTGAACTCATATGATTATCCTATTTATTTGTTTTTAACTTTTCAAATTAACCATGGTAAAGTTCCAATAAGATATAATCTAAGTGAAGCCATTATGTGAAATAATGTATCGTTTAGACTGGTAACATAAGTCACTTAAGTGTGCTAAAAATAAAAACATTCATTGATTTGAGGAACATCCGATTGTTCACACCATGCACAGTACCCAAAGCTTTACATGCATTTTCTCACTCGCCCCTCAGTCCTGAGGTAGGTGGTGTTATTAGAAAGACGTGAATCAAAAAATTGGTCTGTTTATTGAGCTGCTGTTATATGCCAGGCATAATTTTAAGTGCTGAGGATTTAGCATTATAAAATGGAAATGGTCCAACTTGTCAAAGCAGAAACTTAAAAACCTACCATGGAGTTCAGACAATAAAAAAATATACTGCGTAACTATTTAAGTTTTATAATGTGACCAGTCTCAGAGAGAAAATACACAATGTGCTATGAGTGTAATGTGATGGAGGATTCTAAATAGTCTGAAGTATCAAAAGAATGATTTCATTAGAAGCTTGAGGGATGAGTAGGAGAATGCCTGGCAACAACTTTCAGGCAGAGGGTAGAGAGAGATACACAAAAGTTCTGAGGCATAATGAATTATACGTGAAAACTATTACTATTATGCCAAACAGGAATTGAGGAAAAGAGAAGACAGCCTGGGAGAGTTGCAGGGCCAGGGGAAGTAAACTTATATCAAACAGGTACCAAGAAGAGAAAGAATCCTTTAAATGCAAGGTTTCTTGGGAACATGGGGAGGAAATATACAGAGAAGGACAGAGAAATCACTTGATATTTTCTTTAGGTAGTCTGTGCTTTATGAGAACTACCAAGGCTTATTCTAGCAGCACCGAATTTTTCTCAGGCATCTAGCTATATCAAACCATCTTACCTTATTTGTTCTTCACATAAAAAGTATTGTCAGGCCCATTTTCTCTGTGCAGTCACTTCAGAGCTTACTCAGATCTTGAGACTCCCTCCTAGAAGAGATCTTGGACCATTTTGGAAAATGCATTATTGCCAGTAAATATGTTGTTTTGCATTAAGAGATTAATTTTAATATTTAACTGGTTTAAAATTTTATCCCAAGGGTATATATGGTCTACTTTTACTTCATTTTGCTAGAAAAGTTTAAAAAATGTTGTTCTAACAAAAATGTATCCCTTCCAAATATGCCTGAATTGCCCTAAAACACAAGTGTTGCCTCTTAAGTTTCATCCCTTGATTCCTTCTGTGTTCTGTACTTTAAGGTTTAAAGAAATGCATAGATATCCTCTAGTTTTGTCTCCTTTTTCCCCCCCAAAACATCAGAATTAAGATCATGTTAGCATCCTTCATTTACGAGGTCACTATCTTAAGCTAGGAAAATCTGAAAAGATAAAGCAGGTCTCCTTGCTTTAGAGGAACCTAAAACTAGTGGAGACATATGTAATTACGAAACAGTGAGATAAAAGCTGTACTGAGGGTGTGAACAGTAGGAGCTACTGACTAGAAGAGAATGGGGGAAGACGGAATTTGAGTTGGTTTTTGAAGGATGAGTGAGTTTGCTGGAATTCCAGGATGAGAAACCAGCACAGCAAAGTCAGAGTACACATGTCCTAGCATGTAGGTACATGTATAGGCTAGAAGTGAAGATCCTAAGCGGATGTCACCTGAGACATCTGAACTCTGGGTAGTCAGGAGTCGCAAAATTTTCTGGTATAGGAAACCATATTTTGGTCTTTGGTAAGATAATTTTAAGTAAGCCATTAAGAAAACTGTGTAGTCAAAAACTAAAACAGAAGTACCTCAGGTAAGAAATTTAGGGAGAATGCCCAGGCTTCTAGCTCAGTCTACTAAATAAATGGTAATTTCTTTCATTACAAAGGTGAATCTAGAGGTACACTGTCCAGTATAGTAGCCAGTAGGCATGTGTGGCTATTTAAGGTTAAATTAAAAGTTCCTGCCCAGCCGGCGTAGCTCAGCGGTTGAGCATCAACCTATGATCCAGGAGATCGGGGTTTGATTCCTGGTCAGGGCACATGCCTGGGTTTTGGGCTCAATCCCCAGTCAGGGGCGTGCAGGAGGCAGCCGATCAATGACTCTCATCACTGATGTTTCTACCTCTTTCCCTCTCCCTTCCTCTCTCTGAAATGGAGATATATTAAAAACAAAAAACAAAAAAAAAAACCCACCACTTAAAAAAAAAACTAGTTCCTCAGTCACAGGAACCACATTTCAAAGGCTCAGAAGCCACATGTGGCCTTTCTGGGCAGCCTAGAACAGTAAGCATGTCCATCATTTCAGAACGTTCTAGTGGGCAGTGCAGGTCTAGGAGAAGAGGGTAGCTAGCACAAATACAGCTATCAGAAGAGAGTCTGTAGAGAACTGGTTGAAGGGTAGCCGTTCAACACTAGGTAACTTCTTTCAGAGAAAGGTATCAAAAAAGGAGAAGTGGCCTAAGGGAAACCCTTTAAAACTATTTACAGTTCAGCCCAGCCGGTGTCCTCAGTGGTTTCGTGTTGACCCATGAACCAAGAGGTCACTGGTCCGTTTCCCGTACAGGGCACGTGCCCGGGAGGCAGCTCATCCAAATGTTTCTCTACCCACCTCCCTTCCCCTCTCTAACGTCAATAAAAACATATTAAATGTTTATTTAATATAAACATTAACTACATATTTATGGTGCAAGCAATAAAAAAGGAGATGTGAAGAAACAGGGCCGCTGGCACATGAAGAGTGTAGCGATGGTGTGCATGGAAAGTAAGTTTCAGTACAAGGTCCATGAAGGTGACAAAAAGGTGGCTGGTGATTTTTGTCAAGAGCAGTTTCAGTGGAGGGTGGAAGCCTAATTATAGTTTACTGACGAATGGAGAAGTAGAATAGTTGAGAAGTTTCTTAAGGAGTAAAGTTGTATCTTAAAGTAGCTTAAAAAGGGGGGGCTCATCTTGAGTTTGTTTGCTGGGGGAGGGAACCTGTGGAGAAAAAAAGCTTTTGTTTGTTGGTTTGGTTTGAAATTTTGGAGAAGGGAAAAATCCACCTTGGGAAGAACCAGAATATTTACTTTAAAAAAAAGATGGGGTGAAGAGTTAAGGAAAAAGGGAGGGAAATTGAAGAAATTCACATCTGCCAACCTTACCTATTAGGCTACATGTCAGAGAAATGGGGGAAGAGAGAAGATACAGGTAAGGAGGCTTAAGAAAGCGGCAAGATTTAGAACCACAGCTTTAAGGAAAAAGGACTGGAAGTAATGGCAGTCCAGGTCCTAGAATCCCTAAGTTACAACAGCTCCAACTTACTCCCCTGATGTGACAGTGAAGGCAAATTGCGAAGAGCAGAGGATGGGCAGAACAGAAGGAAGCAGGGAGGCAGGAACTTTCACATTTCCCCAGCAGAATCTCAAGTGATTGTCCCAGGCCCCATCATCATCATATATGGTTCAAATAGAATTTTTTTAGTCTTCATCTTTACAATGTAAAATATTTTTGGTATTTTTGTTTTAAATTTACAATAAATTGACATTTTTTTACTAGGGAATGGGGCGGGGGGGGGAGGTTGCTCTTAAAAAAATAACTAAGAGGAATTTAACATGGCTTTCTAGATTTCCATTGTTTCGTATCCACTTCATGATGTTTTATCATTGCAACAGGTTTTCCGAAATTCTCTGTATCCACCGGATTATTCATCTCGTTTAGATATTGTAAGAGCAAATTCAAAGTCGCCTCTTCAGAGATCACTGTCAGCTAAGTGTGTGTCTGGAACAGGACAGGTGAGCTGGAAACCATAATTTAAAAGAATTTGAGCTGCTGCCTTTGGAATTGTTCAACGCTAAAAATACTTCCCTTAAGTCATATGACCTCATATAACTTACCTTTTCTTGTCCTCTCAGGTAAAATGATGTCAGATTGCACTAAGTGCAGCTCTGTTATTCCTTGTATTGTTTTGTAAACTATCACACACATACTCTCTAAAGCAGAACACTTCAGAACAAAGGTGGAAAGGACAATCATCTAGATGTGTTCTCTGATGCAAGAATGGCACTGGTTCTGAAGTAAAACTGCTTAGGGTTTAAGCCCCACTATGATTTATTGGAAAGTATACCTAAAAAGGGCTTTTCCTGAACATCAGCACAGATCCAGAAGCACAGATCTTTAGAGAGCCAGTTTTCTCATGTCTTCTATTGCCAGAAAGCCTGAAGTACCTGGTATGTAGAACGGAGAGGTCAGCCACCTTTTTCTCTAAGGGACCACAGAGAGAAATAATAGATTTTGTGGGCTATAGGGTCTCTGTCCCAACTAAGAGCAGCTATAAACAATACATTAAGAAAATCAGACGGCTGTGCTGTAATAAAACTTTATTTTTTTTAAAAACAGGCAAACTGGGCCATAGCTTGCCAACTTCTCACCTAGAGAGCTGTTTTTCATATCTTGCCTTCAGAATTTAAAATTGAGCAAAATATTTTCAAAATATAAACTTTTAGGTAAATTTGACCCAGTACCTTCTATTTTCATCTGACTCGCCTCTAAGCATTTATTTACTGCTTTATATTCATGCATCGCTCCCCTTAACTTTTTTGATTCCTGTATTAAGTGCCATACACATAAATTACATAAATTTAGTATTATAGTACATATAAAGTTTTGTTTGACTGGTTGGAGCTAATGATGTTACCTAAGTTAGCTAACATCTGTATAGCACTTTAAGATATCCCAGGTTTTCTCAACCTCAGCACTATAGACTTGGGGCCTGATAACTTAGTTGTGGAGGAGGTAGTACTGCCCTGTGCATTATAAATATGTTGAGCAGCATCACTAGTCACTACTGACAAGATGCTGGTAACACACAAACACGCACCCAGTGTGACAGTTAACAGTGTTGCCAAGCATTGCCAAACATCCCCTAGGAGGTATAATCACTCTCAGAAAGGTTTGAAACAAGATGACCCAAGTGATTAACATAAGGACTTAAAGCTAAGTGGTGAATTCAGTTTACCAACTCATTCCATTTAAATCGCACTATTTTTAAAATTTAGTATTTCCGTTGCCTAGCTGAAATATGCTTGGTTTTGCTTGCTATCCCTTTGATCATTCTCAAGTACCTGTTTTGAGACCCAAGAATAGTTTAACCTGAAATTTTTTTGACATTCATAATATACTAAGACTATACTTTTTTTGGAAAGTATTTTATGTTGTTGAAGTACTGGTGTCCAACGGGAATGATTCACATTTTTATTCAAAAAAATAACGAGTGAAAAACCTTTTGACTGTTTTACACCTTAAAATACAATTAATTCATGGAGAATTTTCACTACTAAAAATCATTACTTACGGACATTTTTCTAAAATATTTGTTCTATGTACCCTTCTCTCTAAGGGCATATTTAAGACACCAAACATGTAAAAATATTTTTAAGTTAGAATTTTTAAAAATGTGTTAACAGGTATGTCGGCTAAGAAAGGACCAGCAGGCAGATGATGATGATGATGAAGACTTGGATATAACAGAAGAAGAAAATTGATTTTTCTTAAACTTCACATTCCCATTTTTATCTTAAATGACTTGGAGTCCAGAATTACTAAGTTGTAAAGCTTTATACTGGCTTGATACATTAACCTTCAAATGAAACCCTACTGGAAATGGAAATAAAGTAAATTTATGCTGACAAAAAAATGAAGGCTTTGGAAACATTACACACCAGCCATTCCAATGTCCTGTGTAGCCGCATGTGATCTTTTTGAATAGGTTCCATTTTTTAAAAGATGATGTATTTTAAAAGTATTTCATACTAGTGCACTATCTATACCTAGTTGAGGTTGCAATAGTAAATAGATGACAAAAAAGAAAATATGTAACAATTCCACTGGCTTCTTTTAGGTAAGACCAGGCTTTCATTTCCAGAAAAGGATCCTGGTCACTCTGATTAGCCCCAAATTCCACTTCGTAAAGCCCCTAATTGAAAAGGGGTCTTTTTTTCCTTTTTCACTTACTACAACCTGAAAATCCTTCATTTAATACACAGATTTATTTTTGGGACACTGTACTCTGTTATCTCATGGATCCCAGTCAGGCATGTAAAAATTATGAAATTTATAAAGTCATTTGGGAAAACTACAAAAAGCAGTTATTCGTAACAGAAAAATACTTCATAGAAAGCCTTTTTGACTGTTACTCCTGGTTCTGTTCCTAACAAAGCACGGATGTCCTATGTGATAAAATTACTTCAGTACTTTAAAATATTCGACACATTTTAAAATCCTAAATAAATTGGTATTCTTAAGAAACAGGATATCATTGCATTACTTCCCACTATTTAAATTTGATGTTGCACTGGAGAAAAAAACAGGGTTATAGTATTTCTTTTGCTGCTTACCATAGCAACTCACATCTCTTGAGTATCAGTTGCACTCTGTAAAATCAAAACAGTGTCTGATACATAAAACAATTAGTAAATAAAATTCTGACATAAAATGTATGCTCTGCCCACCGCAAAGAAATATTCTGAGGACAAAAAGAATACTATAGATGGTAATACCTTTCATCAATGTAAAATTAAGTTTCTTTTAGACCAAAGGTTGGCAAACTTTAAAAGATAGATGCTAAATTTTTTTATATATCTTTATTGATTTCAGAGAGAGGGGGGAGGGAGAGAAACATCAATGAGAGAGTGTCATTGATCACCTGCCTCCTGCACGCCCCCTACTGGAGATTAAGGCAAAAACCCCAGGGCATGTGCCCTGACTGGGAATCAAACCGCGATCTCCTGGATCCTAGGGTGATGCTCATCCACTGAGCCACGACAGCTGGGCAGTAAATATTTTTTACATTAGTGGGCCAAGAGACATAAAGCAACCATTGAAAATGTAAATGCCTTTAATAATGTAAAAACCTTTTAGCTTGTAAAAAGGAAAAAACACCACCTCACCAGTTATGTAGCCTATAGGCCTCCATTTCTTATCTCCAAAATAGGTTTAAGGTTATTGGGGTTAAGTGATACAGTTAATTCATATATAATTACAGACCATAAATATATAGTCTCTAGTACAGCTCAATAAATGATAGCTAACATTTAATACAAACATGGAGGTGACACGGTCACTACTTAATAGATGATATATCGACCAAGAGCCACTGCTCTTGACCATGTTCTCAGTAAGTGATAAAAGTGCACTCCTAATGACTCTTACCCACTTCTAGGTTATGGGATTGTTTACTTTCTCCACATGATCTATATTTTTCACATACCTTCTAGACAAAAATGTTTAAGATAACTAAAATGGCACTGGTATTAAAGAACCAATACGCTCTAGTGAACCTGATCTATCTGGGAGTAACGGAAAGTAAACAAAAGTGGCTATGAGATGATTATTGAAGCTGGATGATGGTTATGTGAGGATTTAGTACACTTCATGTGTTTGAAATTGGTGGTTTACTGGTAAGCTGGCTCTCTAGAATGGATAGCACTGAATTTGTCGCATTTGCCAGTTTCCATAGTGTAACACTCCTACCATGGACAATTTTGGTCACGAACATTATCGCTGAAGGCAGAGCTGGGAGGAGATGTGAAGAAATGGCTCCCAACCAGTAGAAGCCAGATGTGTATAATAAACTTTTTACTTAAAAAAGTTTTAAAATGTATCAAACTGATTACAGAGTAAAATTATTCATATCAATTCATTAATTTTACATTTATAAGCAAAATACAAAGGTTTATGTTTACACCTGGCTGGGTGCCTCAGTTGTTTGGAGCATACTCCCATACACCAATAAGGTTATAGGTTTGATCCTGGGTCCCCTGAGGATTTTTTTTTTTTAAATCTTATTTACTATTGTTGGCCTCTTATCTACCACCATCACACCACCCCAGCCTATTTTCAGCGGTTCCACATTGTGACGTCTTACTTTTAAGCTGCATTTTAGCTTTTATTGGTATGTATGTGAGAAGCGTTTTTATCTTCCATACATTCCTCATGAATGCTGATCAAACGAACCATCTGTATAATCTTTTAGGACTTAAAAGTATTTCTTCCTATTTGCTCTTTGTGTTTGGTTTGGGTATTAGTTTATCATTTTCCTAGCTATTTATAAGCTTACTAGTTTAAGGAGCCATACTGATGTGCTTTTTTTGAACCAAATTTACCAGTTTACTCATTCTAGCAAGCAGGATATTCACTATCAATAAAAACAAACTAAGGCTGGCTTCTCTTAGACTTTAAGTTATGGAAGGTTAATCCAAAATACATGTAGTACTAACTGGCTAAGTACTGACAAAGTATTCTACTTCTGCAATATCCTATTATTAAATGACAACTACTGTATATAAACTCAAATTTTATATTTGCTCAATGTGGGAAATCTCTGGATCACAGAATTGAAAGAAATTGGTTTTATCTAACTATAAAAGGCCAAAGTCAAGTCTAGTTTGATAAAATGAACAATGTTTTAAATTAGAAGCCAATATATAATGTTAGTATCCAAGAGAAACCTGGATAAATGTCTAATACTAATTTTATTTTTGATGCTATTTTTAAAACAATGGAAGAAAATATGGTTCCCTCTTGAAAATACTTTTAGCATGATCTTACTAAAATTTAAAGTACCATTTAACAAAGTTAGTAGGCAGAAGTGTTAAGAGCATGAACTGAAGTCAGTGGTGAGTCTGCGTTGACACTAGCTCCATGATTTAAGGTAAATTATTTAACCCCTCTAAACTTCATTATCTCATTTGTGAAAGAGGTAAATACTATATGGTTCTTATCATACTGAGATCATGCATGTAAAGCACTTTATACTTCCTAGCACATAGTAAGTGCTCAGTATTTGTTAGCCGTTACTAGTATGGGTATAGAAAAACCAAATCCAGCACTTACAAAATGTTTATACTGAATACTGAGTATCAAAGTCAAAATTCTATCTCAAAAAAGTCTTTAGTTATTGAGTCTTTAGATACAAAGTTTTGAAATTAAAGAAAAAGAGAACCTAAGAATAAAGCTACATGAATCATCAGAAAATTCTTCCTAGAAACACAAACTATACCCATTTATCAGGAGTTCCCAGCATAAGCCTGAGTTTCCTTATACTTACAATTACTTTATTTTTTGTCTTTTAAGTAGTTTGAGTTAATATTACCAGTTTGGTTGATGAGATGTTGAAGAAACCATAGAACTATACATAACACTCTACGCTAGTATTACAGAATGTTTGGTCCCTCCTATCATATTGTTTAATGTAGCTGTTGGAAAACTTCACAAAAGCAGCTGTAATTCTTTTTACCTTTTATACAAATACAAGTTAATTAGTTGGTCTATTCAGTTGTAATTTTTTTTATTTTTATAAAACTTTTCAAATTGAAAGTAAGAATCTCCTAACTTTTTACATAATTTCAACTTCACAGTATGTTCATGTTGAAGTATTTATAATTAATGGGAAGCGTCACACAGTAACATCAGACAAGGAGGAGGGCATTAATTCTGCAGGCAGGCAGCAGAGAAAATGCTAACCCTGAACAAACAGTTACTGACCATTTCCTTATACATTTTGAGTAGAAGGTGTAGACTACAGAATGCAAACAGAAGCGAATATAAGAGGTATCTTCTCCAAACACAGCTCTACTTATACAGGTCTTGAGGTCTGCCCGTGACATCAACACAAAGTTAACGCGCCGGGGCTATTCCTCTTCCCCACTGTCAAACGAGAAGACCACAGAGCTTTCATTAGAAGTAAACAATCTGCAAGCAAAAGAAAGCTAGACTTACATTCTACTACTAACATTTGTTCTAGTCACAGGTCAAATTTAAAACGTTCCTTTTTATTAGATAATTAAAATAAACACTTTTTTAAAAAACATAAATGCATTTTACTGCGTCAGTACTGGGGGAGGGGGTGAACGCTGAATGCGAAGCCCCCTCTAGAGCAGAATTAACCGCACTTTGCGCGGGCCCACCGGCCTGTCGTTCAGGTCCCGGATGGCGGCCACGGCCTCGGCGTAGCTGGCCATGGCGACGACGGCCTCCCCCGTGGGCAGGCCCTGCTCGCTGTACTGCATCGTCACCGAGCCGGGCAGGACTCTGTATCCGTGGAAGAAGTCCAGAATTTCGTTCACATTAGCTTTGAATGGGAGATTCATGACCTTAATGGGTGTTATTCTACCTGAACTACAGTTTAACTTTGGGTCGGGCAGGAACCTCTCCTCAGGAGCGCTCCCTATGTTACGCTTTCCAAAATCAAACTTGCCACCTTCTGGGCGACCGAAATCCACGAAAGGGCGATGGCCTCTGAACTCCTCGGACGCGCCCCTGAACGCCTCGCCGGGCGGCCCCAGGTCGGCCGGGGCCCTCGAGTCCTCCGCAGCCTCCCCGAGCTCCTCCGGGAGCCGCCTGAGGTCCTCGTCGGAAGGGCACCGGAAGCCTTCCTCCCGCGGGCTCCGGAAGTCCTCGTCCGGAAGGCGCCTGAACTCCTCCTCCGGCGGGCGCCTGAGCTCCTCCTCTCGGGGCTGCCGGAAGTGCTCCAGGGGCGGCCTCCGGAAGTGCTCCTGGGGGGGCCGACGGAAGTGCTCGTGGGGCGGCCGCCGGTAGTGTTCCGAGGGCGGCCGCCGGAAGTCCTCCTCAGAATACCCAAAGTCCTCCTCCGGAGTCCGTCGGAAGTCATCCTCCGGTGGCCGCCTGAAGTCCCGCTCGGGAAGTTGCCTGAAGTCTTCCTCTGCAATTCGCCGGAAGTCCTCCTCAGGGTACCGCCGGAAGTCCTCCTTAGGTCGTCGCCTCCATTCCGCCTGGGGGAGCCGCCTAAAGTCATCCTCTGGGGGTCGTCTCCAGTCATCCTCAGGCGGCCGTCTGAACTCTCCCTCGGGAAGTCGCCGCCAGTCGTCCTCGGGAGGCCGCCTCCAGTCCTCAGGGGATCGCCGGAAGCCCTTCTTGGGAGGCTGCCGGAAGTCCTCCTCAGGGGGCCGCCTCCAGTCCTCTTCCGGATGGCACCTAAAATCCTCCCAGGGGCACCCGAAGTCGTCCTCGGGAGGCCTCCGGAAGTGCCCCTCCCGAGGGTGCCCGAAGCCGTCCGGAGACTGCCGGAAGTCTCCCGGAGGGCACCGGCCAGGCGGCGGGAAATCGCCCTGCGGGTGCCTGAAGTGGCCCGGCTGCCTCGAGTCTTCTTGCCGACGCCTCAAGTGTTCAGAAAGGCCCACAGCGTACACGGGCGGGTCACTCGGGTCCAGTGAGTGGGACGGGTCATCTCGGTCACGTGACTGCGAATGGTCTTGCCTTCTCTTACTGGACGGCGAGGAAAAATTTACACCAAACTCCTGCATTTGTGCCTCAGATATGAGTCTTAACAGCACCTCTGTCCCCAAGAATCTTCGACGGTTGAGACGTTCAGCTTTCATGGCCTGTTCTTCTGATCTGAATTTCACCAATGCTTCTCCCAGACCAACTCCTTTGTCGTCATAAAGCAAGTAAATGTCATCCTCAGCAAGAGGAAAGTCTGCGAAGAACTTCTGCACTTCAACTTTTGTAACATCAAATGGAAAATTTCTTATATATATGCACAGTTTCTGGCCGGAGTAGCCTTCTTGAGAGTGTTTTTGCGAAACATGTCCAAGCCTCTCTCTCTCTATTGATGCCGGTCTCTTCTTTTCATAACATTCGATGAACTTCAGCATCTGTTTTCTAGAAATCGGATCAACAAGAACCGGACGATACTGTAAAACAGTCTTATGTAAGCCCAGGGCACTGTTATAGTCTTTCAGAGTCTTGAACATCACAAAGGCATATCTCGTTCTTCTTTCATCTTTATATAAGAACCTAATCTGTTCATTACTCAGATCAGTATCTCTAAAGAAATTCCTTAAATCTCTTTTGTTAATACTCAGGGACAGATTTTTTAAGTGAACATAAAATCCAAGAGGGGAACGAGAACGTGTTCTTCTGGGAGATTTTGAATGAGATCGTTTTCGAAAATGTCTATCGTTTAGTCCTCTCGCTGGAGAATGTTCTTCAGTTCTCACAGGAGCGTCGCCCTCCTTACCTGTACTACCACCAAACTCAATCCACTGTTGTTCTGAGCCTTGCATTACTTCTATAAATCTGGAGCCCATAAAACTTCTATGACATTTAAGACCTCCTGAAGCATCAATACATGAAGCAAATTTTACTATGGCATCACCATTATTCCGGCCATCATGATGTTTTAAGAAAATTACTCCATCCACACACAAACCAGAAAAAAACACATGTACATCATCTTCATTTACTAAGTAAGGCAAACCTCGCAGAAACAAGTAAGGATTCTCTGCCTTCAATGGCCGTGTCTTTCTTGGCCTTAAATCACCATGTCCTGTACCATTAGTATGAAACCCAGCATCTTGATTAATCGGAGAGCCATATCCAGAATTACTTGCTTCTTCTTTAATACCCTCAACAAAATTAGGTAAGCAGCCAACCCTTGATGCCCCAGATCCTGGCCGCTCTCTTCCTAAGTGATCAGTTCTTTTCATTTCTATGGTCTTCTGCATTTCTGCCTTACTGCTAAGAAAGAGCTCTACAGATGAATCCTTGATAAACCCTCCTGAACGACTTATGGCACGTCTTGCATCTTCATCTGTTGCAAAAATAATAAAAGCCTCCCCAATTTCCCCTCCAATTATATGCACTCCTCCATCAGGAATAGTCAATCCCGTGAAAAAGTGGCGAATATCCACAGGCCCAGCAATAAAAGGAAGCCCCAGTAAACGGATGACTACTGCCATGCTGAGCTCAAATCACAGCAATAATGACCTGCAGACAAAAAGGTACACATAATAGCAAGTCTTACTTTTGAAGTACCTTATCCCACACTAAGCTTAATAATTACTTGGTTCCTACCTTCATTAGCATTTATAAATGAAAACAAAATACAAGTTCACAAAAATACTGATGGTATCTAATTCTTTAAAAGAAAAAAACACAACAACAAGGAATAAACTCCCTCCTATCTAAACATACAAATAAACCAACTACTTTGAAGATACATTTTCATATCACCTATCCTATATAGTAGGAACATCAAGAATATCAAATCTTTGTAAGTCTGCCAAGTGCTGCTTCACAACAAGACCAAACTATTTTCAGACTCACTAAGAAACGTATCTTCTACTGACACATGAGAGGGAACTCTGTGGATTAAAGAATTTTACCAGGAGGAATTTTACATATTTATAAAAGCTGTCTATGGTCAGTATGTAATTATTGTTCAAGATAATAAATTGCTTACTACTAGTGCATCACTGGCCAGACACAAAGTACAGAAGGCAGGTACCTAAGATGTATTATTCTACTTTTACATTTTTTTTGTCAAGCCTCTCTGAAAAGCCTTAAGCTCTGAATATCTTACCTTTTTATTATTTCTTGGAGACCTGTTAATTCTGTAAAAGCAACTTAACTGTGGAAAGAAAATGAAATATAATTAATCCCAGGACCCTGTAATTGATCTTAAACAACGCCAGATTAGGATATTCACTTCAGAATGACCTATTTAAAAAGTGAAGTAATATAAGGAACCACAACTACGGGCATTACAAGATGGTCTTCTTTATTCCAAGAGGAAATGAATCATCCTCTAGCAAAAAGGAGGTACAAATTCCAAGCAGACATCTGTGAAGTATTTAAAAACAAAAAAACTTCTATAAACTAAACTTGATTGGAAATGGTACAAGGAAAGGGGATGATGGAAATGTTATATATTTTACTTGGAGCGTTGGTTACATGGGTGTATAAATTTATTAAGGCTAAATGAATTCTATCTTTAAGGTCTGTGCATTTCACTTTATATAAATTTTACATACACTTAAAAAAAAAAAAAAGACAACTGTTCCACAAGTTAAATGGCAATTTAAAAACACCAAAAAATTCCCTAAAACTCTCTATTTCTTCCAACCATGGAAAGACCAAACACCTAACTCATTATTATATCCAACTCTCTAGCAATTCTCCCTTTCAAAACATAAAACCAAATCAAA
This sequence comes from Miniopterus natalensis, assembly GCF_054644295.1. NCBI lineage: Eukaryota > Metazoa > Chordata > Mammalia > Chiroptera > Miniopteridae > Miniopterus > Miniopterus natalensis. The sequence continues at coordinate 3,566,172 of NC_142096.1, forward strand.
TTAAAAGAGCAACCATTCAAATAATAAAATAAACACTAACATTTCAAATTCAAACACTAATTTTTAAAACAAAATCCAAACAATGGCTATCATTTGGATACAATGTTAAGTTCTACATATACAGCTCACACTTCCAAACATGGAACCAAATATAATTAAGGCAAATACTAAAATATCCCTAACATAAAAAAATCTCAGTTACTACTATTCCATATCTTAAACTCAATTACTCCTTAAACTCCTAAAAGAATTACTATTAAAATTCCTCTCAAGGCAAACGGAAAATGTTCAGATAAATACCAAATCTTCTTAAGCTAATAAGTTTATTCCATTTCAAACAAGTGTTCTGAGTTTTAATGAAGAAACACAAATGACAATGTAGAAAAATAAAAATATAATAAAAATACATTAATTTGGGATGTCTGGGGACTATCAATATTAACTACTGAAAAATCTCAACTTAGTGTTTAAGGAAATTCACATCTAATACTTTCAGAGATACCCAAACAATATTTAATGTAGTCTTTCCAAATAAGTTTTTAAGAACTGCTAAATTAATCATCATGAATTTGTTTTTAATGTGCAAATAAAGGTTGCTTTAATTTGGTACTTACATCTAAGTACCACTCTTCCACAAAGTGGGGTCTGAACACATATTCTTTGAGGTCTGCAAAGTCTATTTTCCTTTGAAAAGGGTCCACAGATAAAAGTTTTTAAACTATAAGCTAAACTAAAAAAAAACAATAAATTACTTGGCACATTCTACATCTTAATTATCAATCTCAAACTGGTATTAAAACTATTGAAATTTACTATTAAAATACTTGCATGGTAGGTATATGAGAAATCTCTGTAATTTCTGCTCAATATTGCTATAAACCTAAAAAACTGCTCTTAAAAAATCATCTATTTAAAAGAAAAATCTGCACAGTACAAAAAAAATCGAGTACAAGCCTAGTTTCTTCAATAAACCAACATCCACACCAGCGTTTTAACAAAAACTATAAATGGATTCTGGAATAGTTGTCCCCATTCAAGTTCTAAGACTCCTACTTAGGCAAACTGACTTAGCTCCTTTTATACTTTTAAAATATTTTAGAAAGCAGCGTAAGTGCACATCATTTGTCCCATCCAATTTTTTTTTTTTAAGGGATTTACCCTGAGAACATAATAAATCTACAAGAAAAGTTAGCGATGTTTCAAGGAACACGTCAAACTCAAAAGATTCCTAGTAACTGACGCTCCCTAACTTTAAAAAGTATTTTCGCTAAGCAGTTCATGAGCACAAACCTCGTGAATTCAATTCAAGCAAACTATATAAAAAAAAAACTTTTAATTTGTCACAGTTAAATATATCTAATGCTTAAACTTTCTTGCCCTTGAGACACTAGGGTAATGCACCATGGATCTCTCTACAATACCACACAAGAAGACCACCTATAAGAGATCAGTTCTCAAAATGAGCACTTTTCCTGTGGTTGCCATGTAATTTCCTTAAGCAAATTCTGCAGAAATTCTATCCTTAGAACATTACACAATAAACAAAACAGAGAATACTCTAAAGCACTTAAAATTTTTCGACTTCTGAATGCAACAAAAGTATTTTTTGTAACTGTTGATTTAAAGACAGAGATCGGTGAGTCTAACCTGTGAAAGGAAATGGGTCCTTAAAAGCTCATTTACGTGCAAGTCAGTGAAATAAGTAAACTCATTTTGCTATTTTTATCCAACAATTCATCCCCCTTGATCACCATTATCACTGAACAAGAAATGCGCACCTTCTAATCAAGCCCGAGAGGGACACTGGAGGGAGGCTACGTTTAAACAGGCATCATTTCAGATCCATTTGATTTTAACTAGCGAGGAACAAGTCATTTCCCAAACTTGGTGAGGGAGCGAAAATTCCTTAAAACCCAGCTATGATAAAGCACATTCCAACTCTAAACGCATGAATTTCCCCTGCATAAAATAATCGAGCCCCAGTCCACAATTACTCCTCATGATGACCTGCCTCTTATCCTCTGACAACGTGGATGGTTAAACGGAAACCCAAAGGCACGAAGACAGAGCCACGGTCCCCCACAGGCACTGCGCATGAAGGCGACTCCGCACGGCACGGGACCGCCCCAACATCCATCAATCCTCGGACGGGGATCAGCCGAAGGCACCGCTGCTAGAGCCCAAAGCCTTTGTCCAGACTCCCGGGGTCAGCGCTTCCTTTTTTCACGCCAGGCCAAGTAGCTGTGCGCGCTCCGCCGCCGCGGCGCCTTCGGACGGGACCGGCTTCCACATTCACTTGGACCGCCCCGCGCCGCGCCTCTCCGCTCCCGGGTCCCAAGGGCACGGCTTCCAGGGCTCCCCGCTCTACCTAGCGCGTCGGCCCCTCTCGAGCCTGAGGACGGGGCCCTCTCTCCTGCCACCACGCACCACGATGACACAGCAAAGAGGGGGAAATACCTATGCGATCCCTCGGTGGCTTCACTCTCCAGAGAGCCGGGGAGCGCGCACAGCCGCACCCGGAGGCTGACCGGCCTCGGCGCGGAAGGAGGGGGCCCCGAGGGCACGAGCTACGCTAGAGGCGGGCGCGGCGGCCGCCCCGCCTTTCCGCTCCTCCCGTCCCGGCGGCCAGCCCCTGCCCCCTCCCCCGACGCCCCCGAGGTAACGGCTTCGCACTTGGCAACCAACACGCACGGCTGCCGCCGAGTCGGACGCGCGGGCCGGGGCCGGCGCCGGCGCCGGGGCCGGGGCCCGGGCGGGGGCGGGGGCGGGGGAGGGGCACTCGGCGTCGCAGCAGCCTCCCCAGAAGGGCCCTCGGTGAGCCTAGAGGAAGATGGCGCCCACTCACCCCTCCGCTCCGGACAAACGGACGCACAGTTTGCCCATGCGCGCTCCAGGCGTCCCCGCCGCCCGGGCGCTGCGGCCGGCTTTGCGCACGCTCCCTGGCGCTCGCCCGCTTCCGGTTGTCCGGGGGCCCGGGCGCTGCCGGCCGAGCCCGCGGGCGGGGCTGAGCTGAGCTGCTGCGCATGCTCAGCTCCCAGCTAACGGGGAGGCCTGAGCTTCTGCGCATGCTCAGTTCCCAGCTAACGGGGAGGCCCCGCTGGGAAGGGGGCGTCCTACCCAAAACTCTGAGACTAATCGTAGATATGACGTGAAGCTTCGATAAGGAGCTGCTTCCGGACGCTGCGGGAACGTTCGTGACGTCGAGGAGTTAAGGAAAGAGATGTAAAAGCAGAGAAAAGGTGGCGGTTTCTTTTTTTTTTTTTTTTTTACAGCACTGCGCAGTTGTGTGGTGTAAACAGCTGCTAAAAGGATCTTCGTAAACAAAGTGTTAGCTTTACTACCCTTAGATATTCCCCAAATACAACGCCAGCGCCCAGGGGGCTTAAATGCACGCTATGTTCAATTTTATAGGCATCAATAACTCTCCGCCTGCGTTTGTTGTTCCCGTCTCAGGGTGTTTTGAAACGTGAGACCCGAGAGGCCGGTGGTGAAAACTGAGACGCGGAGAGCGCGCTGCAGGCCTGCTCCGTGGGAGCTGGTGAGCCGCCTCGCGTCTGATTTTATGGTCCTATTCACGAATAACAGCAGCCCACCATCTTCATAGAGAAAACATTTGCTTTCCTGATTAAAGAGACAGGAAACATCGCTGGTTCCGCTCCTTTCCTTCTTGCAATTTTAAATCTGAATGTTGATATCTGGTACAAGGCAATCACACTGCAACTGCAGATACAGCTTTCGGACATCATTGAATAAACTCCAAGAGCCACCTGCCTCCAGGCTTCTTGTGTTTGTTTTGGTTGCAGGCACTGTGAGCTGGCTGGAACGATCTGATCCATTGCCTGCAGCAAAAGTGTCCCTGATATGGTCCCAATTTATGCTTAACAGCTTTAGCTAACATTTTTTCTGCTATCCTTGTGGGCACTTCATACACTGAACCCACAGTACCTACAGTTACCTTAAATTTATCTATTTTGAATCCTTCTGCTACAAATAAGCTCTCTATTTAGCTCTTTGGGAGCAGTTTTGTTAGGTGCAGTGCCCAACATAGTTCCATTGTCTGTGGTATATAATGGCGGTATCATCTTGTTAAATAAAAACAACAGGTTTGTCCCATTATAGAATACGCCAAATTATTCCACACAAAAAATGCTTAATAGATTGAAAAGATAACTGGTTTCAGAGATAACAAATGGAGCTAAATTCTAGTTTCACCACTTCCGAAATAATGTAACTTTTTTAATCTTCAGTTTCCTTTTTTGTAAAAGGATTCAAAAGAAATAGTATTCCCTTAAAGAGTTGACCTGTAAACTGGCTCTGAAGGTAACTTTGAAATGTTTTGGGGGGGCTAACAGCCTCCATGGGTGTCTACTTTGAAAGACAACATCCATGTCTATAAATTTGATTTAAAAGTATTAGGTTCCTTCTTTATTCACAAGAGGGGCGAATATTATCGCATTTTATATACACGGTTTTTTTGTGCTCAAAATAAGGAAAGAAACGCAAAGAAAGGTCTGGCAGGAAATACCTTTCTTTGGTTTCTGAGCCAGTCTCCCAGCGCTGCCTATCAGCGTTCTGCCTACTTTTCCGACAGACGTATTTCGACAAATACTTTTTGGACTGTTAATCCTTTAACACGAAATGACCTAATCTGGATGAATTCTGACGTATATATCATTTAACAGTTTATGAAATACTTTTAATTTGTGCGATGCAATCTGGTATTTTTCTTTCCGGTGCTATTTTATCTTCCGACCTCCAAATCGAGTTCCCGTCCCGCAGACGGTTCCCGTCCCAGCGTTTGAAACAAAGGTTTTCAAAGACAGGGTGGGACCTCCCAGGCCCCAAGGTGGGCTCACCCCGCATTCTTTCTTTTTACGACCAACCAGCTTCCCGCGGCTTTGGTAACCTAGCAACCAAGCAGCTTTCCGTAGACACTTCCGGAGCCTCAGGCCGAAGTTGACCAATCGGCTCTGCAGAGTCGCCGCAAGGGCTGACGGGGCGCTGGAAACTGCGCAGCCGCGGGCGTCGGCACCATGGCGACGGGCGGCCGCGGCGCAGGGGCGGCCATGGCGGTCCCGGCCGCCTTCCCCGCGGCTGTGGTGACTGTGCTCCTCCAGTGGGTCCTCCCCGGCGTCTCCCAGGCCCAGAGCTTCTCCCTCCCTTTCCGGCAGCCAGAGACCTGCGGCCACAACCAGTACTTCGATATCTCCGCGCTCGCCTGCGCCCGCTGCGGCGCCGACCAGAGGCGGGCCGCCCACGGTGAGGGGGAGGGGCGGGCCCGGGCCGGTCCCCGACGTCGCCCGAACACCTGTCTGGGGACCCCCAGGCCGCCACCCGCGCGCGAGCGGGCGCCAGTCCCCCCCCTCCTCAGCCTAGGGCCTTCAGGGAGCCCCTGGAAAGCTGCCTGTCGAGGTAGAAACAATGGAGAAGTCATCTGAGCTGCAGGGGACAGGACAGGCTGCAGGGAGCAGGGGACAGACAGGGTAGCCTGCAGGGAGCAGGGGACAGGACAGGGAGAAGGGGACAGGACAGGCCGCGGGGAGCAGGGGACAGGACGGGCCGCGGGAAGCAGGGGACAGGACAGGCTGGGGAAGGGATGCACATTGGCCCTCGGACTTTGATAACCGTTTATCTTACTTTTCAAATCCCAGAAATTTAGAGCTGGAAGGGGCCTTAACCTTGAGCAGGTGCAGTCTTCTCATTTTTACATATAAGCAAAATGAAGCCCAGGTGAGGCTGTGACGTCCCCTCTGTCGCCTCAGTTGGGAACAGGAAGAACACGCGTCTCTCCGCCCTGAGCCTGGAACTATGTGTTTCCACGATAGGATGTGTCCATGATATTACGGATTTCCTTAGGACTTGTCACTTTTATTATTGAATGTTACTAATTGCCCTTAAAGTCTCTTCAAATTAAGTTTAATTTTTATTTTATTTTATTTTATTATTTTATTTTATTTTATTTTTGCTTGAAATATCCATCATATTTGGCCCTGGTTCCCCTCACGGAAACCGCTTAGAATAAGACTTCTCCTATATTCTAAAGTCTAAGATGTTTTCAGTCTCAATTTTGTCACACCCATGGTGTTAAATTTCTGCCATCGTCAAATCTGACATATCCCCATTTAAGTCATCGTGTAGGACGGGTCAGGCTCCTCAGGTGATGAGAAAGAATTTCGCAGACTCTAAAGTATATGGTGTGAGTTTCATAATTATGAACCCAGGTATATGTGTTCTACTGCGAAGGTTTCTGTGGGTGCTGTTTCCACTTCAGGCTTCCTTAGAAAATGACATCCGCACCTACTCAGCACACTGAGCGGCGATTATCTCATAATGTTTACTATCTGTGCAAACAGAGGAATATGGTAATTTATTGGGATGAATGTAACTTTTCTAATAAGGTTTTGTTTTGACAAAGTAAATTTAAATTTATCGAACATGTGTGTGTGTTTGGGTGAAATAGAAGTGAGAAATTTACATATCAGTTAATCAGTAGTGTGTTAGTTCAATAATTTATTATGCTTGCACTAAAAATAGTGGCAAGCACAATACCAACCATGTACCTAACACATCCTAAGACCTTTACATATAATGTTCATACCAACTATGAGGGAAGAATTGGTTTTTTCCATTTTACCAAAGCGGAAGCCAGAGCACAAAAAAGTTCAGTATCTTGCTCAAGGTCACACAGCTAAGTAGCAGAATCAAAATTAGAACCCAAGGAGTATGTTTCTGGATTTGAACCTAGGCAGTACTAGTTCCAGAGTCTTTCTCTTAACTACCGCACTTTTTCTCTAGATCTTAAGGATTATTAAAAGTTTCCTGTCTTGGAATTTTATTTTTATTTACCAAGGTCTAAATTGGCTCTCTTCTTTTTAGGAACTTCATGTGTGTGTCTACCAGGATTTCAGATGATCTCTAATAATGGAGGAGCTGATATTATTTGTAAAAAGTGCCCAGAAGACATGGTATGAAGCAGTTATCTTTAAATAATTTTACTGTAAAAAGTAGTAAATTAAATTTATTTTTTAAACTACCACTTAATACTGTACACTACTATTTTCCCACAGCCATTAACATTATAAAGCTAACTTTTTTTTTTCCTAGAGTAAGTTTTGGGAGGTTAGTGAAATTTTATGCACACTTGGAATAAACAGGAATATTGCTTTTTAAATTCTGAAATTAAAAAACCCACAAAGCTGTGAAAATGTGTGTTTTTACTTTTCCTCATAGAGTAACTCAGTTAGTTATAAAGAAAAATAGATGAATGATACATATATAGAGCAATTTGGAATATGTGTATCCTTCGCCTGGTACAAATTGAGTTCCAAGTCTTAGACCTCTGTGTCAGCATTTTATATAATTCATGTTCATAATGATATTAAGTTGATAAGTTTTTGAAATGTCAATTGCATTATTAAGTAGGTTAAATAATATATGTTGCTGTTCTCTTAGTCATTTCATTATGTCATTTTTGGAAAATTAGGAAGCTAATAGTTATTATATATGGTGATTCTTAACAGAAATATATTTTCAGTCATTTTGGATAATTAAGCGTGTGCCACTTCTGACTTTTATAGTAATATTTCTTCTCATTGTCTGTGTTAAAAGAAGCATTGAATCTGGGAATTTAATATAAAGTTACCAGTTGTCCTACTTTATGGCTGGTGCTTACATATTTGATGATCATTTTGATACTTTTGTATTTTTGGAAATAATGACCTTATAAGTAGCCACTATTATGAAGTGATGCCAAAGGAGACTTGTTTTTCAGTGGCATTGCTAAGAAGTCCTAATTTTTAAATAGTCTTATGTAAATGTGCTACCAAATATAGGAGCATTTATTGAAAGACCCAGTTTTTCAACCAAAATGTAAAGTAATTTGTGGCATTGTTTTTTATTACCACTGTTCTCTATTAATTTTGGCTACATTCATGTTTGTAATATAATTGCTGTATTTTTATCTCAGGTTTTTCTAAATCATATAATAAGCCCAATTTTGAATGATGTCATATTTTACTGGTACAAACTATTAATGGATAGAAGGGAATAGCCTCATAATTTAACTTTAACAACTTTGTTTACACATCAGTTATATACCATAACTATTTTGAATCATAACTTAATTTTTAAAAGCTAATGTACTTGAAGTATTAAAAATTAGAATAATTACTTTAAGACAAGTAAGACTAAACTATTAATTGACTGTTTACTGAATTCTGTTGAATTTTGTTGTTTTATCTTTGTAAATGGAAAAACTGAATGATGGTGTTAATTATGAAAGCAAGGACGCATTTGAACTGAAAATCATGAAGAAGAGAGAACTATTGCCCAGAGTTAATAGCAGTCAATACATAGTTATAAGTGTATATCTTAATTTTGGAATATAAGCACAAATTGGCTACCCAGGAAATTTCTATGTGGCCCATTTGTGTATTATGTATGTGAATAAAAACTGCAGATTATACCGTATTGTGGCTTTTTGGACTTACACGATTAATTAAGGAGGAAAAAGTTGATTAAGAGGGAGAAAATAATTTTTTTTTTTTTTTAATTTAGAAAGGTGTTACCAAAGATGGCTGGAACTGCATTTCTTGCCCTGGTGGTTTAACTGCAGAAGGAAAGTGCCACTGCCCCACTGGCCATATTTTAGGTAAGAAGTAGATTCTTACAGAGCCGTGTAGATGCCTGGACATTCTAGGCAGAAGGAATCGCAAGTGCAAAGGTCCTAAGACGGGCACGTACTTGGCATAGTCAGGGGTCAGCAATGTACTGATGTGGCTGTAGCAGAGGAGGAAAGTGGAAGCAGAGGGTCTGAGAGGTTGGGGTGACGGGGTGCAGATCATGTAAGGCCCTGTGGGCTGTGATCGTTACCTTGGAAATTAACCTGTGTGAGATGGAAGATCATCGGAAGGTTTTCAGAGAAGTGAAATGATCACATTTAGTTTTTAAATGAGCTTCTTCCTGGGGAATTCATTAGGAATCCGTCGCAGAAGTCCAGGGTACAGATGATAGCGTCAGTCCAGGTAACAGTTATGGAAGTAGAGAGAATAATCCAGCTTCTGGATAGACTCTGAACAGAGAGCTGGCAGGACGTGCAGATTTACTTTCTAGTTTTAATTTTTTAAATATAGGTACTGAGAAAATGGTCAAATGGAGTCACCATTTACTGAGCCAGGATGATTGGGAGGAATAAGTTGTTCACCTTTACTTTTGCTACAGTTGTTTTTACCACCTTGCAAAATCTTAACACCTCAAAACCTCCTGGATAACATTATGATCGGGACTGATGGTCTCTGACCATTTTTCACAAAGTCTCTATTACTCCTTCTGCCCCAAAGTAATTGTTATCGTATTGTGTGTGTGTGCTTCTAGAATTTTTTTTTCCTGTTTTTAACATACAGATATACATTGTAGTCACAGGAAATGTAAGTGGTGTCTTTATATAAATATTTCATAACAAAATACTGTTTCACAGCACACTTTTTTCACTTAGCAGTGTGAGCTGTTAGACCTATCTCATTCTTTTTAACCCACCCTGTAGCATTTCATAGTGTAGATAAACCACCATTTTGCTATTTTAAATATTAAGGTTGTTTTCTAACAAATAATGCTTTGATGAGTATCCTTATACAGTGTACATGTGTTTCAGTAGGTTAGGTATCTAAAAATGAAATTGTAGTGGTGTAGGGTATGTGAATTTAAAATTTTAATAGATACTATCAAAAGCCCTCTAAGTGGCAGAAACTTAACAGCAGTCTGTAAAAATGCTTGTTTTCCTCATTCCCAGTGTAACAGGAGCATACAGGTAAGAGGTAAGGAAATTTTTCAAGAAAAAATACTAATTTTTGCTGTGAGGATTTGGAAATTTAGTTTCTGTATTTTTCTCTGTGAGTGGGGAGGGTTTTACTTTTCTGTGTTATTGAGGTGCTTAACATTTTTTTAATGCAAATAACATTTTGAGAATTATTAGAATTACGAGTGAGTTTTCCTAAGTATATAAAAGCTTAGATGTTAATTATGAGTTACATCTTAATTCTGTTTTTAAATTGTTTAGTGGAAAGAGATGCAAATGGAGCATTGTTGTCTCAAGCAGCTTGTAAGCTCTGTGATGGGAATGAAAACTCTTTTACAGTAGCCAATGCTTTAGGAAACAGGTAAGCAGTGTGCTGCCTGATGGCTTCATTAATATCATTTTATATTTACGCAGAATCTGTACCTTTTTAAAGTACTGTCCTATAGCATTTGCTCCTCACATAACCCAAGGAAGGATAGAAGTAGACATTAACAGCTAAAGAAGCCATGGCCTAGAGAATGAGACAGAATAGCGTTCATATGTTGTCTCTTATCAGTTGTTTGACTTTGGATAGTTCAATAGGTCAATCTCCTTGTCTTTAGAGTGGGATATACCACCCACTTCATCATCTGTTATCACAGCTTAGAAATAAATGTTAAATTCTTAGCGTAGCGCTACAGAGTAAGTGCTTCAGAAGCTATTTTTGTTTGTTATGTAATTTGCATACACTCTGTAACATAATATATAATGCATCCTGCTTACTGTGGTTAGAGTTCAGTGCCATGCCCTAGCTCTGTCTTGCAAGTAACGAACACCCATCTACACCATCAGTGTCCCCACTAGTTCAGTGCCCTCTGTTCTTTGTGTTACTCATTAATGAAAAATGTTTTCCCAAAATAAACTGTGATGACCAATGGACTTTAAAAGTGTTGGTTGTAGGTTTGATAAGGAATAGATACATGTTTCTTTTCAGCATGTTACCTTTTTGCTTTGTAGCAGATAAAATAAGGAAAGTATATTTGATATAAGTACTTATAAAAATGGATTGGATTTCATTTATATGCATTTGTTGGGCTCATTTGTTAATTGAGCGATTTACTCATCTTTGCTGTTCAGTATTATTTATTTTTTACATCCCATGTGGTTTCAAAAGAATACTCCCCTATTATTAATTGTATTTATTTATAATTTGCCTTATAATACTAAAAGTGATATAAAACTATTCAAATCAGTATTAATATTTTTAATTTGTTTACTTCTTACAAGAAATTGCTTAGCTGAATAAATCTAATCTAGTGTTTTGGAAGATAAGTTCTTGATTAAATTTAGGCTTAGTATAACTCATTAACATTTAAAATATTATTTTTGTTATATTGACAGGTGTGTCCGATGCGAGCCAACATTCATTAAAACCAGCAGGTCCTGTGCGTGTTTAGAACCTAACATTTTAGTAAGGCTAATCAAATTGATAACATATATATTTTGAAATTAAATTATTCATACTGTTCTATAAACTGTTTTATTTGTTCATTCATTTTTTAGACGGGGGGCTTATGTTTCAGCAACACAGGAAATTTTCCTCCACTTATCATTTCAGCTGCACGTTATGGAGAGCTTGTGAGTATGTTTAAATTTTTTGTTTCATTGTTAAGAATATTTCCGCGCTTCTTTGGTAATTAATTTGGGACTAAAATGAGCAACATTTGTGTGTAAATCACTTTAAAAGAGAAACTATCCGTCTAAGGAACATTAGACTGACAACTCAGCATTATAATTCATAAGTTCAGTTATTGTCTTCTCCACCTTAGCTCACTCCTTTTTCAGTGCATCTCAGAATGTTCAAGCTGAAAGATCCAATATAGATCCTGCAAAGAATGCAGCATAATTTAGTTAGGAGCACCAGAGAATAGAACTCAATCCTGCATTTACCAGACATCCGCTTTGTATCTTTGGACTTAGTTGACATTCCTAAACTTCAGTTTTATTGTCTGGAAATTGGGCATAATAATAATACATTCCTCACAGTGCCTATACATGGCAGTCGCTGGGGAAATGAGGACTATCCCTATCCAGCCAGGTGCCTCATTTAAGAGGAGAGCATGGTGGCGAAGAGTTAGAGCTTTTGCAACAGATCCTGGTGATGACAGCATCTGGGATATAAAACGGGAAGTGTGAATGAATTGGACCTGAAGAGGTCACAAATCCAAGAGAGTAGGAGTAGACGACTGAGGAGTAGTTAGTTGATAAGCAGTGAGGACCCTATGCCGGCAGAGCTTGGGGCGGAGCAGGCTAGGATCTGGTTGCTGTAGTATTAAGGAACTTTTATTTGAACTTAAAACTAAAATTCCTCTTTTTGTTTGCAGGGCATGTCTTTCACTTCAGAATGGTTTACAAAGTATTTGCAATCATCAGCAGCTGCTTGTTGGGTTTGAATTTTTTTTAAATAGTTTTATATAATTTTGAAGAATTGTACCTTTCCCCCCTCCCAGACCATAAAAGTTTTCTCTCTAAGTAGATATATCTCTTTAGTCTTATTCTATGAGAAGAATAAACCCTTTCTAGGGGATTGAAAGAGAATATGTAAAGAAAATGTTCAGGAAAGGTATCGAAAGGCAAAGGGAATAGGTAAAATTAAAACCAAGCATAATCTATTACATCAGCTTTTCTTAGGAGATTAAGCTCCGTGTTCTGTTTCCTTGTTGTCTGGTAGGTATATGCCAATCTGACATCCTGCCAAGCTCTTGGGAATATGTGTGTGATGAACATGAATTCTTACTCTGCCACTTACGATGCCTGTCGACTGTTTCAGTTAGTCTTTGACAATACTGCTGGCCTGGGCACTGTTCATTCTATTTCATTTTGGTAAGGATATTCTGATGGATGAACTGTCATTTTGACCAACTTAAGTGCAGTTACTTTCACAAATATTAGTATAAATATTGCTTCCCCGTTGTTAAAACAATTGTAATTGTTTATAGGAGACAGAATCTTCCGTGGCTGTTCTATGGAGATCAGCTTGGACTAGCACCTCAGGTCCTCAGTACTATACCTCTTCCTACAAATTTCAGTTTTAAAGGGCAAAACCAGGTACAAGCATAACTACATTTTGACTTTCAACTTGAAAAGTAGTAAGAACATTACTAGTCGTAATTATTGCATTTTTAGGTTTTTAAATTTTTAAGTATCAGCTATTCATAAGAACTAAACAATATAGAGTTTAGCTGTCTTATTTGAGTGCATATATGCATATGTCTGGATTATGTGGTGATGGCAGCACATATACTTGTAGGGTTGGGAAGGGAAGGGCAGTTCTCATCAGCAGATGCAAAACAATCTGTCCCTCTATATCTCTACACATTTAAGAAGTGCTTCCAGACACAGACTAGGGCTCTATCCTATTTCCCCAGCACTGCACAGGTCCAAATTCTCACCTCCAATCTTTTGACTCTCTAGAATGAAGTGATAGATTATTCCCTCCCCTGTGTAACAGGTTTGAATGGAGGTTATCTGTCACTAGCACTGCCCCTCAATTCTGAAACAATAGTTTCCATGCCAAAAACAAACAAACAAAAACCGTCCATTTATTTTAGGTGTGTTCAGTTGTAGAGATTTATAGATTAATTTTGCTTCAAAATAAAGATAATTGAATTTAATATTTGATCTCTGGAAACAGAAAGGGTCAGTCATCAATGAAAATTTCTTTGTAGAACAGTATGTTGCTTTTAGAGTATGTGACATTATTTTATTCCAATCTTTCTTTAATCAGAATACAAAAATGAAGTTTGTTGCTGCTTCCTATGATGTAAGAGGAAATTTTCTCAAGTGGCAAACTTTAGAAGGTGGTGTTTTACAGGTGAGCATGATTCTAGCTAAAGAATCACTAATGTGCCTTACTTTTGCCTGAGGAAAGATTAGTTTATTGCTTGAATGGAGCATCAGTTACATGCTATGGTTGATTTTTTTCTTGTACTTTAAATTGGAATTTCTTGAAACCACCTTAAGTTATGACTTTAATTTAAATAAAGATGTTCTCTTTTCCTACCTTTAATACATTAAATAAGTGTTCTATAAAGTGTGTATCCATGTTGGGACTTGAGAATTCTTGACTATAAGCCAGGAAAACATTTGTGAGAGAAATTTATCAATTGTATCCTTCTGCTGTAGCTCTGTCCAGACACAGAAACTAGATTAAATGCTGCTTACTCTTTTGGAACAACCTACCAACAAAACGTAAGTTACAGTTTGAACTGTATCCAATAGTCTGTATTTTAGTTTCATTTTCAAAACATTAGTATAATTGGAATAATCTTTGAATGTTTGAAACTGGAGATGTTTTGAGTAGTAATGAAGAATTTCACTGATTGATGTAATTTTTTATTAGCCTGGGTACAGAAAATCTTATATGAATTAGCATGAAGAGAGCACCGTGTCTGCCTTAGAGTTTTATACATCATGTGATGTTAGATTTTCATAATCGGTTGTTGACTCACCTTAGGCATACAGGTCTTAAAAGCAGCGTCTACTTCTGAGAATTTTGGAATACAGTAAAAATGTTATTTTATTTTTAGTGACTTAATAAAAATGTTACTCCCCCTCCGTCTACCCGCCCTACTCCCAGTAACAAGTAATAGTGCTGTCTTTTCCCTCCCTCCACACTTTCCTTCCTCTTCCCTCCTGACCGCCCTCCTTCCGGTGACCATTTTGAAATTACAGTATGGTTCAACAGAGTAGTATGAGCCATCAAACATTCACTAGTTTACAAAAATACTTCTTGATTAAATGCATATACACTCACCATAGAACAAAACTGTGATTACAGTTTCGTTAAAGCCACGATGAAAAATAGTATCATGGAAAACACTGGAAGAAAATAAACATTTTTAACGTGGTTATATCTGGATGGTGGGATTACGTGTGATTTTCTTTTTTATATCACAAACATGAATTCACTTTTATTATCAGAAATGACATATATTCTTTCCCAAAAAAAAGGAAAACAGAATGTTATATGTCTGCCATGGCCAGAAGAATCAACACTTGTTAAGTGCCTGCTGCTGTGTGTTCAGCATTTTATCATTGTTATCTGGGCCGTGAAATACTATGTGAAATGCATATTATCTGTACTTCACAGAGGAGGAAGTGTGGTGCTCGGTGAAATTAGGTAATTTACTCAAAGGTCTTGCATCAGGTAAATTGTGCAGCCAATATTCTGTTAAGTTAAAAAATCATGCTTTTTCCTTTGAACTTGGCTGCCTATCAAGTGCTTCACAGTGTAGTAAACAGCTATATAGACAAAATGTTGCAAAGAGTACATTAAGTGTTAGTCTGTAGGTATGGACAAGGTACCATATTGGCACACACCAGGGGTCAGTTCCTGAGGAAGCAGAGAAGGACTTCATGGTGGGAGTGATACTTGGTTTTCTAGGATGAATATGAGTTTGCCAGGAGAACATAGTGGGAAAGGGACTGTCAGGCAGGAGCAACATTTGTAGCATTTGAGAGACATGGAAGAGCACATAGCACATTTAGGTGCTGCACGCTGATTAGTATGAATGGACTTTAAACTGGTAGGGAGCAGTGAGAAATAAGCCTGGCTTTGTTAGGGGGCCAAGTCATAGACAGCATTGTACATCAGGAGGAAGAATTAGGGCCACATCCCGTCTCACTGCTGTACCGTGATGTTGAGAGTGAAGGCATGCCCTCTTCAGCTGGGTTGTAGGACAAGAGCCAGGCAGTTCTTTACTGTTAGGTTTTTTTGGTCCTTATTTTAAAAAAAAAATCATCTATAGCCTCATGTATTAGAAAGCACAAGGAAATGCATATCAACAAGGTAATTTAAACATTTTATGAAATTTTTTTAAAAATAGCCTTTGAAAGATAATATGTGTTGTAATATTCAGTTGGGATGCTTTTATTTTTAATTTTATCTTCCAGTGTTTGATTCCTGTTTCTAAGATCTTGACAGATTTTCCCACTCCTATATTTTATGATCTATACCTTGAATATACCGATGACAGTCAACACCAATATATTTGGGCTCTGCCTGTTTTAAATCTAAATCTTCAACACAATAAGAAATTTGTGAACCAAGGTAAGACATCCATGCACACCATTCTTTCCCTGAGCTGAACCCAACAAATAGACCAAACAACCTGATAACTGAATAAACCATGGATTGTAAGAAAGGTCATAGATTCCCTCTTATTGTATGGTTTTATATAGCATGTTAAAAAGTAAAACAATAAGATTGCCGGTATATTTAGAAACTTTTACAAAGTGTGTCAGGCTTATTGTTAAGAAATCATATTATTGCTAAAAGAGTGTCCTGAGAAAATTAATAGAACTGTAACCTGGGGCTTCTTCAAATTGTTCAGGAGCTGCTTTCTGGACAAATTCGTTTCTTTCATTGTTTCCCATATTATAAAACTCTGCTTATTCAGGAAATGTGCAGGGATCACTTTTCCAAAGTGATGAAAAGTCCAATCAGTCAGAAAACATTCATAAAGTTGGGAAATCTAGTGGGAAGTTCTTACAGCAATAGTGTTTTCTGCAATCGTCTTACAAAATGCACCAATTTTGTGTGTTAAATTTATCCAGTCAGCTTCTCCTTGAGAGCCACCTTGAACAATTTGAAGGTATTTTTAATGCCATTTTTTCTTTTTATGATTAAAGACAGTAACTCTGGCAAGTGGCTTCTAACTCGGCGCATTTTCCTAGTGGATGCACTAAGTGGGCGAGAAAATGACCTAGAAAGTCAGCCAAGATTCATTCGAATTGCTACACAGATATCACTGAGGTAAACAAATGTCTTTCACGCTAAATTAGGCTTAAAGCATAAAGCAGAATATCATAAAAGAGTGCGTTTACCAATAATCAAAGGGAAACAACGAAGACAACTTAACGGAAACAAAACCTAAGGTTGTTTTAGATATCTGTGTGGCAGATGAGGTTACACCGATAGAGGCGAGACACCAAGAAGACAATTACAACGAGCTTGTGGAGTTTCGTCAGAATTCACGTTACAAGCCTCACTCACTCTAGACCTGCTGAATTAGAGCCGGTTGAGGGGTGGAGGGTAGGGCGAGTGTCAGTGGGCTGAAATGGGTACATGGGAAGGAGCCTGCCAGGTGGTTGCAGTAGGCAGGCCTCCTCTGTCTTCACCTCCATGTTAAGTCCAGATTAAGTTCAAAAGAAACCATAAGTTAAGTATATGTTTAAGGGCCTACATGTACTTATAACGAGAAGTGTATTTTCTTTCAAACAGCATCCGCCTTGTACCCAACACAAAAAATGGAAACATCTACCCTCCCTTAATCACCATTGGCTACAGTGACATTGATGTCAAAGATCCCAGCAGCCAGTTTGTGAAGGTGAGTTCTTGACTAACCTGTGCCTGTGTGTGCATTAAATATGGGATACAGTTACCTTGCGGTCAAAAGGCAATTCGTCCTTTCTCAAGTTCTACATGAACACTGTTCTTTATATAGTCAAATCTTAATTATTTTTCTCTAATAATGGTAAGAGGTGAGTTCTTATGGAGCCTGAGTATTAAAAAGGCAAGAATAAGTTTTTTGTAGACAGTGTCACCAACAGTCGGGCATCCCTTTCAGGATGCTGGGGGATGCGGAGAGGGAGCATCTCTCTGCTGCTCTTCTCTTTGGCCACCCTGCTTCTGTTAAGATTTTGTCTTCTCCTTGCCCTGGCCTACAAAAATCAACCAATGAATGCATAAATATGTGGAACAACAAATTGATCTGTCTCTCTCAAAATAAAATAATTAATTTAAAAAGAAAAAAAGATTTTGTCTGCTTGCCTAATTAAACCAGGAACTCAGACTTTCCAGTGGGCAGTCTTGCCCACTTCAAGACACACTTCAACTGGCAGAAAGATGAAACGGATGAGCTTTATAACTAGTCGTGCTAAAATGAACTAGAGAATGCAGTTTGGACTTACAGCTGAGTGGGCTTTCTGCTCTTTCCCCATCTCAGTTAAGCTTAACCACAGAACTAAAGGCCTCTCCTGCCTGGCAGGGTCTGTATGGGGGAGAGGCCGTGTGCACCCTGAGGACAGGCTGCACCCCGGAGAACGGCCTGGGAAAGGCGGGGCCGTACGTGCTCAGCTCCTGCTCAGCCTCGCCCAGTGGATCAAACGTTTCTGCTCGGAAGACAGATAGAGACAAACCAGAAGGGGCCCCACTGTTCTTTTTCCTCAGAGATTAAGCAGTTGTCCCCTTCCCTCTCTGAAAACAGGAAAAACGGGGATAAGCATCCCTCACCCAGCAGACTCACTAATAGCTTCTAATTTCCACTCTTTGAGTTTGCTGAGTTTTAGTGTTCTTGTTTCTTCAGCGAGTGCTTTTGGCCTCCCTGCTGTGCTTGTGCTTGTAGCCTGGTGCTATTGGAGCTAGGCTTTCATTGAGCAAGAAGACTGCACGCAGCATAACTTTCCTCTGAAAGACTGATGTCCTCACTGTTCTGCCTGACCTGCTGTTAAAGTTAGTTTCCGTTGCCATGGCTTTTGCACACTGCACTAGGATGACACCCAGAAGTATGCTCTGACGAAAGACTGCCTGGGTCAAAATTTCCTGGTGGGATCACTCTCGGGTAACCAAGAGTATAAGTATATTTATTTATATAAAATAATTCTGGATCTTTTCTTTAAGTACTTTTATTGTCCAAAATATTCCAAACTAAGTCTTGACAAATTGGAAAATAAGAGAATGAGTTGAGAGAATCATGAAACTGTACTCACAAGGTCCACCTTAAATTCATTCTAATGTAGAACGTACAGTTCGTTTCTTGATTCCTCTTGGCAGCTGCTGCAGAAACTGTGTGTTAGTTTTAGGCATTCGCCACTTCTCCGCGCTCCCACCAACAGCAGATGACCTTCCCTCGTGTTTTATGAGGATTGAGACTACCCTGTGCGAATTTCCTCAGGTTTCCTCTCTGACACTGCAGCACCTGTTTCATCATCCTTGTCTCCCGCCCCTAATTCTAAGGGGGGAAGCCCTTTCTCCTTTCTTTAGCTAGTCATCTACTTTTACTTGTTTGCAGACTTTCCCAGTGCCCTGTTTCACCCTCACCCGTCTCAGCCGGCTTCTCTGTTAATCCCATTCCTTTGCTTTAACACCTTCAGGTTGCCCCTTCTTAAAAGCAGACTAAAATAACTAAACGATAAAATGCTTCCTCAATCCTGTTAGCTTTGCAGCTTGCTATTGTGTATCTTTCCTTGATTTTCCAACCACTTATTCTTCCACCATTTGCAATCTGGCCCAAGCCACTGTGATCAGAACAGCCTGGTACTGGCACAAGAACAGGCATAGAGATCAGGGGAACAGAACAGAGAATCCAGAAATCAACCCACGTCATTACGCTCAACTAGTATTTGACAAAGGAGGCGAGAGCATACAATGGAGTAAAGACCGTCTCTTCGATAAATGGTGCTGGGAAAATTGGACAGGTACATGCGAAAAAAAGAAACGAGACCACCAACTTACACCATACACAAAAATAAACTCAAAATCGGTAAAAAACTTAGACATGAAACCATAAAAGTCCTAGAGGAAACATAGGCAGCAAAATACTGGACCTCTCGTGTAGAATCTTCACCGATACGTCGCCTAGGGCAAGAGAAATGAAGGGAAAAAATAAACAAATGGGCCATTGTGCTTCTTTGAAAAAGCTCCGTGAAGGTCAGCAATGAATTTCACATACACTGGCTTTATTTCTTAACACATTCGACACTGAACTCTTGACCTTGAAACCCTGTGCTCTGACCCTGGTCCGACCCAGGACCTTGCCTCTCCTGCCTCTCCCAGCCCTGTTTCTCACTTTTCACTGGTGGTGGTGGTTCTCGTCTTGTCTTTTAATGTAGCGGTGTCCCTAGGCTCTCATTCAGCCCTTCGATTAATCTGCCTCTTAGGGTGTGATTGTTTCACCAGTTGCTAAATTCTTGATACGTAAGTTCTGTCATATTCCTAGTTCCGTAAACCTATCAGAAAATGAACTGATTAGTTTGGATTGACGGCTGTTAATGAACCTAACCTAGCTCCTGATGAACCCCTCTTTCCTTAATGTGTGTTCAAAGGGGATATTTAAGCAGCGTGAATAATTCCCAAAGCATATCCATTTATGTGTAAGGGTCAACTAGTAAGATTGATACTTCAAAAATGTGGCATTTATGGTAAAATCCAGCTACAAATGTATTTTTATAGTAAAAGTAGGTTTGTATTATATATTTTCGGTATGACTAATTTGCTTTCTTTTAAATATCAGATTTCTTTCTCAGTCAAATATGAAATGAATCAAGGAGACGCGCATATCCAGACAGATGTGAGTTTATTTTAAACTGTTAAAATATTTACAGTATGTTTTTTTAAATAAAAAAATTTAGATGAACAGGAAAGTGGTCCAAATAAAGAGATCTGCATCATATTTTTCACCCAGCCTCCTGTGATTTTAACATCTCATGTAATTATAGTGCAGTGATCATTGTCAGGAAATTAATACTGATACAGTCCTATTAACTCATCTTTGAATTTCACACTTTTTTTACTAGTCTTTTTTGTTCTAGGATGTAATCCAGGGTTGCACATTGCTTTGAGCCGTCACATCTCCTTTGATCTGTGACAGTTTCTTAGTCGTTCGTTGTCGTTCATGACTGACCCTAACACTTGTGAGAGAACTGGTGGATTATTGTGGTTTATCTGATATTTTCCCACGATTAAATGTAGTTTTAGAACAGATACCACAGATGATGTTATGCCCTTCTCAGGGAATCATGTCAGAAGATACTGCATGTCAGTATGTCATTACTGATACTAACTTTGACCACATGGCTAAGATGATTATCTGCAGAGTTCTCTACTGTATGTGCCATTTATAATTGATAAATATCTTAGGAAGAGATACTTTGGGGTTATGCAGATATCACACTTACTATCCTTTTGCCCTCTAATTTTGGCATCTATTGACAATTCTTTCCTGTAAAAAGTATTAACTGTGATATTTGTGTGGTGGTAATTTTCTGTTTCCATCATTTCTTCTATATTTCTGCATTGGAATTCTACTTCAAAGAAAAGCTGTTCTTTTGCCCACATTGATTTCTTTATCAGTTAGTTATTTAAATCAGTATGGACTAGTGGATACTTATTTATTCTAGTGATTATATTCCATTACTATCTATTGTCTTGCTCAAATTGTTCCAAATTTGGCCCCTGGGAGGGTCCCTTCAGTTTGGCTCCTATATTCTTTTTTTTAAACTTTTCTTTTTTTTTTTTTTTATCTTTATTGATTTCAGAGAGAGGAAGGGAGAGGGAGAGAGAGAGATAGAAACATCAATGATGAGAGAGTCATTGATCGGCTGCAGCCCGCAACCCGGGCATGTGCCGTGACCGGGAATCGAACCCTCATCGCCTGGATCCTAGGTGGACGCTTTAACCACTGAGCCACACCCGGCCAGGCGGCTCCTATATTCTTTGAGCATACCATCCACTCCCATTTTTTGAGTACTTTTATACTTTCTATTTATAGTACTTTTGAACATTGATGAGGGAAATTACATAAATTCCTAAATTTTTTTTGTTTTTTTTTAGATTGCTTTGGGTGTGTTGGGTGGGCTAGCTGTTTTAGCATCCCTTTTGAAGACAGCGGGATGGAAGAGGCGCATTGGAAGTCCAGTGATTGATTCACAGGTATGGTCTCAGGAGCTTTTAAGTGTATTTTTATCTTTGACTATTTTATGTCCTTCTAATAAGACACAGCTAGCGGATGAGTAAAAAGTCACTCTGGGGTTTCTCAGGGGTATATGACTAGAGAGGTACATGCACACCTCCTTTCCCTCCCACATTGCTGCACTCCAGTCTGCCTCCCACCGGCAGTGCTGGTCTTGCCTCCTCACAGCCTCGCCAACACTTGGTATTTTTCCAGCCTTTCCATTTTTGCCAGTCTGTGGCATAGTGGTGTGTCATTGTTGGTTCAATTTTTATTTCTCTGATTACTCTTCATAGGCTTCACTACTCGTTGGATTTTCCCTTCTGTTTATCTATTGCCCATTTTTCTCTTAGACTTCCAATTGCTCTTACTTATTTAAAATGGTGTTGTGTGTTTTGTTTTGTTTTGTATTTTCTACATATGAGTCCCCTTTTGGTTTTTGGTGTTGAAATTTCTTCTCCAAGTGTGACCCATCTGTTGTTTTATCTATGTGTTCCTGTGTTTAACAGAAAGTCTTAATTTTGATACTGTCACACCTGAATAGTTTTTTGTTTGTTTCTTTGTTGGTTGGGTTTTTTTTTAATATATCTTTATTGATTTCAGAGAGAGGAAGGGAGAGGGAGAGAGAGAGAGAAACATCAATGATGAGTGAGAGTCATTGATCGGCTGCCTGCTGCATGCCCCTCACTGGGGATCGAGCCCGCAACCCGGGCCTGTGCCCTGACCAGGAATCGAACCATGATCTCCTGGATCCTAGGTCGATGCTCATCTGCTGAGCCACACCGGCCAGGCCTGAATAATTTTCATACTACAGTATATGATGTGCTTTTAGGACCTTGCTTAAGAAAGCCTTTCCTATCTCAAGTTTGAAAAATACTCTCCCATGTTTTATTCTCTTAACTTTTCAGTTTTACTTCTCGTTTAATTTTTTGTTTTGTTTTTTTTGTTTTTATTGTTATCTATCATTTATTGAATATTTAGTATGTGCCAGGCATTTTAAAACTTTACATGTATAATTCATTCAGTCCTTGCAATAGCCGTATGAAGTTGGGTATTATTATTCCCATTTTCCACAGGTGAAATTTTGGCAGACATTAAGTAAATGTTATGCTCGTTTAATTTTTATAGCAACTCAGTAATAATATTTCCATTTAGCTGGTTAAGAAAAACGAAAAAGCAACATCTACCATGTTTGTGGTGGGATATCTTCGTGACTACAAAGCCAGTATGCCAGGCAATCTGGGAGTG
The DNA here is from genome assembly GCF_054644295.1 of Miniopterus natalensis. Classification (NCBI taxonomy): domain Eukaryota; kingdom Metazoa; phylum Chordata; class Mammalia; order Chiroptera; family Miniopteridae; genus Miniopterus; species Miniopterus natalensis. Next base: position 3,588,924 of record NC_142096.1, read on the forward strand.
GGCTTTGATTCACTATTTATTTACTATTTAGGGTAGTTGTGGAAGGCTTTCCAGAGAAGTGGACTGTAACCGGTGTATTTTTATCTGTGCATTCCACACATAGTCACCAAGGGCCCACAGTCTGAGTGCCTGGCACTTTACCAGGTGCCGGGGCGTGTGACAGAGAGGCCTGGCCTCTACCAGGTGCCGGGGCATGTGACAGTGAGAGAGACCTGGCCTCTACCAGGTGCTAGGGCCTGTGACAGACAGGCCTGGCCTCTACCAGGTACTGGGGCGTGTGACAGTGAGAGAGACAGGCTTGGCCTCTACCCTCAGAGCTCAAGAGTTCACAGAGAGAGTCAGGGAAGAGCATCTGATGAAACAATACCCATTTCATTCCACAGAGTATTTGAGGTGAAAGTGTGGAGTGGTAAATCATTAAATGGTTGGAATTGGCAGACGAAGCTGAAAAGGTCATTTTGGCCTAGGTTGTGAAGGACCCTGTAGGTCAGGAATTTGTATTTTGTCTTAGGGAGGAGTCACTGAGGAAGAGTAGCACAGCTTACCCATCCATCCACTTTATGTGTCAGAAGCTAACTGGCGGCGTGGAGGCTAGACTGAGGAGAGGCGCTCCGACCGGGAGACGGTTAGGAAGCAGCTCTAGCTTTCTCAGGTGGCGACAGGTGGGGAAGGCTGCATAGGACACAGGCCGCGGGAGTGGACCAAAGGTGAGGGCCCACGAGGCATCTAGGAGCGGCTGCAGTTGGTCTTTCTAATCGATCCAGGAAATAAGGCTGCAAGCTTGAGAAACTGGTAGCAATGTGTTATTAAAAGTGCTGGTAGAAATACATTGAGTCTGTAACAACTGTAATTCTTTTTAAATTGCAGACAGTTATGAAATTCTTGGTATACTATGCTGGTGATCTGGCCAACGTATTTGTTACCATCACTGTGGGAACAGGTCTTTATTGGCTTATTTTCTTCAAAGTAAGTGAGTTTTTTAATTTAACCTGAATGCCAATGCATGAATAACTGGTAAGTGCTCTTTACAAAGGAGCTACTTTTATTTGGGAGTGTTTCTGATCAAGAGTATTGAGGCAAGTGCTAAGCTCACCATTCCCTGAGTGTGCTGGGTTTATTGAGAGCATTACTACCTTCCTCTGTGTGTTTTCTGTGGGTTAAAAGTTATGCTTAGTAAAAAGCTTACATGATTATGTTTAATGGTGGAATTTTTGTTACAGGCACAGAAGTCTGTCTCTGTTTTGCTACCAGTGCCGGCTCAGGAAGAGCGCTTTGTCACTTACGTGGGGTGTGCTTTTGCTCTGAAGGTAGGTTTCAAAGGACAGGTTAAAAAATGTAAAGGGCCTGCTAATAAACTTGTAAGTCCTTAAAATTAAAGTACATACTTTTAAAATCTTTGGTGTAGAATTTAGTTTGATTTTGAGAGAAAGCACAAATTACTGTATTTTACATAGGAAGTTTACTTTTATGTATAATAGCTCATTTTGAAAATCTGGCTTGAATAACTTTTTCTAAGAAGCCATAAATATGTTTGAATTAACATCTAAAAAAATTAATGGAAAAAATATCCTCCGGTGAGGATTACCAACAACGACGAAAAGGAATTAGTCTTGTTCCATAAGTCAGTTTGAGCAGAAGCTCCTAGGTGTCTGTTGTCGTCCTCAGGCTCTGCAGTTTTTGCATAAGCTCGCGGCCCAGGTCACCGTGGACGTGTTCTTCATCGACTGGGAGCGGCCGAAGGGCAAGGTGCTTAGGGCTGTGGAAGGTGAGCGAGGTGGCCGCGCGTGCCAGGCTCTTTTGCTCCCTTGCGGAGGGAGGTGAGAAACCCTCTGATGCGTTTGTCTCCCACAGGCGAGGGTGGCGTGCGGAGTGCCACCGTCCCCGTGAGCATATGGAGAACGTATTTCGTAGCAAATGAATGGAATGAAATTCAGACTGTGAGAAAGACTAACCCCGTCTTCCAAGTGCTTGTGGTCCTCTTCCTGCTGGAGGTAACAGCTGTTTGACGTGTGCAACTATTTGCAATGTATGGGTGCCACCTAAACGTTAATTTAATTTAATTCCAGCTAAGTTTTCATGTGAGCAGAAGAGTTTTCTAGAGGTTGAACTATTGCTCAAGCTGTTAAAAAAAGGAACGGCTTTTTAAAAATCATGGTCATATACACATACCATGAAATTTACCATCTTAACCATTTTTAAGTATACAGTTCAGTAATGAACTATACATTCACAGTGTTGTGCAATTTCTAGAACTCTCTTCATCTTGCAAATCTGAAACTTTGTACCCTTTTAAACAGCTCCCCATCCACCCTCTCCAGCCCCTGGAAACCCCCACTCTCTTTTCTGTCTCTTTGGATTTGATTTCTCTAGGCAAGGGGTGGCTTTTAAACACCTGGCTTGCAGCAGAATCCCCTGGGGAGGCTTTTACAGAACACCCGTGCCTCACCTCCCCCAGAGTCTGCTTGATTCATGGCTCTGAGGTATGCCCTGGTGTCTGTATTTTGAAAAATCCCCTTTGCTCCATGATTCATATTCTCACTCCTGTATTACGACCACTGTTCTAGGGTTGCAATTTTCCGCGTTGTTACTGAACCCCTGCTATGAACTGTGTTCCGTGTTAAGAGCTGAACAGGACACATGAATGAGGAAATGCCCTCACAGTTAGTTATCCGTGGGTCTGGGTGCCTTATTAAAGAGTATTCGGTCCTGAACGTGGGACTGGACTATGGAAGCTGTACGGCCACAGGTTTTCTCAGCAATTAGCCTTAGGTCTGTCTGCCTCCCCGATACCCTCCCTTCCCTCCTTTCCCCCTTTTCCCCCCTTTCCCCCTGCCCCCCTCCTTCGCCCTTCCCCCCCTCCTTCCCCCTTTCCCCCCTCCTTCCCCTTCCCCTTCCCTCCTTCCCTCCTTCCCTCCTTCCCTCCTCCCCCTCCTTCCTCTCCTTCCCCCCCTCCTTTCTTTCCTCTTTTAAACCAGAGTGTGTGCGCCAAGGACAGTGGACACTACCTCAGACTTTTATCTGTAGTGGTGTTTTTTAAAGCTCTAGAAAGCATTGCATGAGAAAGAAGTTTATATTCAAGGAAGTTTAGAAAACACTGGATGTGATAAAGTCACTCACATAGATTTCTTTACCATAAAAAGTATTTTGCATAGTGTCTGGCATATCTTAAAATCTCATGAAATGTTAGTTTTTTCGTCGGTAGTTTTCTGAAGAAAGTTTTATTCTTCTGACAAACTTTTGAGCTTTCTCAGTGTGTGATGAGGCTGTATTTGCCTTTATTCATAATGAAGAAAATGCCAAATGAACTAGCTAAATATTTTTGTTAAGTGCTCTGTAATTAAAAATACTGGATAATTGTTTTTATCTAGATTTTCCACTGTTGTATGAACTTGAATATTTTCATTTTTTAAGGGAAGGAGTAGGGAGGAGTATCTCATTTTTAAACTAGAGAAGTCTTCATTCTTGTCTGTGTAAGTTACTTTTTTTTTTTCTAACTGCAGGTTGTGGGATTCAAGAATTTAGCGTTAATGGATTCGTCCTCTAGTCTTTCCAGAGACCCATCCAGCTACATTCCTCCTTATAGTCGCATTTTGAGATACGCAGTGTCTGCGGCCCTCTGGCTAGTGATTGGAATTGTACAGGTAACAGGAGATTATACTTTAAGCAACGTTGCCTCTATTTTTATAATTATTTACATATAATTATCCTCAAACATTGACCACATTCTGATTTCTGACAACAAAACAACAACAATACCTAATTCTAGAACAAGAACTAATAACTGATTCTTGCCTAATGTTATAACCCAGGCGCTGGGTTAGTTGGTTGCATTGTACAATTGCCAAGACTTGTTAAAACTTGACGCTACAGAGCCTTTTCAGAAGTGCCAGCACCTCCTTGGTCAGAACCTAGCCACATGGCCACACCTCACTGCGTTGGCATCTTGCGCCCCGGCAGCAGTGTGCCCGCTCAGAGAAGGGGTCTGCCACTGAGGGGTGAGGAGAAGGGAGGAGCAGCCCCAGGCACCACCACCTCACCCCCGGCTCGCTGCCCTTGCTCCTCGCGCCGTGCCCTTCCAATGGGAAGATGGTCGGCCCCTGGGCCACTCTGAGGTGGGCGGCGTTGTTCCCCAGGCATCCTGCAGGGTCCCGCAGCAGCCTGTCGCGGTTCCGCGTGTTTGCCTGCACAGACTTCCCTTGAGCCTCATCAGGGGCTTCAGTGTTCATGCCTTTTAGTTCCCTGAACTCAGCTTCTTCAACTTTTAAGTGGTATCCTTTAATTTTTAAACTTTTAATGTTGCTATTTTTCATGATCTTTAAAGGGGTTTAAAAAAATATCTACATAGAGTATTTAGGAACATAATCAGCTGCCATTTTATTTATTTGTTCACGTATCTGAGTGCATTTTATGTACTAGATACCGTGCTGAGCTCAGAGATACGCTGTAACATGACCAAGTTACACATGTGACAGGTGCTGCAAAGGGCATCAGCAGGGAGGTGAGAGAGTGAGTGAGGCGAGGGGAGTGGAAGTTAGGAATGGAGGCGGCAGAGACAGCGGGGACAGTTCTAAATTGGATAGGTAGTGTTACCTTTCTCTGAAGCACATCTAGGAAGGACTACAGTGTAAACTTTTTTGATTTATAAAACTTCCCTTTATATATTATTAAATCTGGAAAACACCTGAAACCATTCCATTTGAATATTTAACACATTATCTATAGTTGAAGTAGAATGTTTGATATATGCTTTTTATGTGCTTCTCTGTCTGAGAAGGTTAATTTGCAAAACAGCAACTTTTCTAATGGCTCTTGGAATTTAGGAGATGGGCAGAATCACAGAACAAGATGTAATTCTGGCCATTGATACAGTGGTTTATACTAAATTGTAAAAACCCTTTCTTCCTTCTCTCATGTTTTTCATGTCTTGTTTTAATGACACAGAAAAAGTTTTTAAAATTCAAAATACATTGCCATCAATAAATCTTAACACAGTTTCCAAACCTTTCTTTCTTTGACAGAGAATCAGAAATGATAAGTAGGATTTTATCCCATAGGAACTGTTAGAGGCCACTGTGTTCTTGGTTGGAATTTCTTTTGTCTTAAGATACTACACTGTGGCTATAAAAGAAAATTAAATCTTAAGAGCTAATAAGCATGAACTTGGCTTAATGTTTCAGATCGTGTTCTTTGCTGTCTTTTATGAGAGATTTATAGAAGATAAAATTCGACAGTTTGTTGATTTATGCTGTATGAGCAATGTAAGTACTTTCTGACTTTATCCTGCAACTGTTACTTTCCCTGTTTAAAGGTCATGAGTACATTAAAAGAGGCTCTAAAAGTGATTTGGTATAATTGGATTATAGCCTAATTTCCACTGGTGGTTAATTCCAGAGATTAACTTATAATGAGCTACAAGTTAATATTTACTGTCTTTGTTTTTTTCATTTTTATTTGCAGTTTCTTAACTGTGAATTCCTTATGCTACCAAATAGTTCGCCCAGCCGAGGAGAGTTTTCATATGTCAACCCTCTTTCTTCCTTTCCCTTCCACCTGCTTTTTAAAATCCCCTCACTACCCTTATTACTTTATTACCTTCTTTATATCTTTTCCAAGAATTCAACCCTTATTATTTGGAAATGAAGCAATTTCAAGAAAAAGTTAATTTTCACCGTTTTGCAGACGAGCTGCCAGTCGCTCCCCGTTGTTTTCTCTTCTAGATATCCGTGTTTCTGTTGTCCCACCAATGCTTCGGGTATTACATCCACGGTAGATCGGTACACGGGCACGCAGATACTAACATGGACGAGATGAACATGAATCTTAAAAGAGAAGCGGTATGAATGCATTTCATACCTTTTTAAGTTGAAAGATAGGTTCTCTGTTCTTAACCTAGGATTTGTAATAATATATATTTTTTAATCCTCATTGATTACTTTGAAGGCTGCTAGGATACTAGCTCATTACCCTGAACACTGATAAAGTGAAAGAACCAATTTCATCCCGCGGTTCCTATATGAACTGTATTTCAGAGAACCTGAATAATTCATGTGGAAAGTTCTTCCTTTATAAGAAAGTAAAGGGAATTCTGAGTTAGAAAATTACCATTTTGTAATGACTAACGGATCAGTGCCTACAGGCTGCAGTCATCAGCGGATGCTGAAACAGTTAAAGGAGAGTGTGCAGGGAACTTCATAATGAGGAACCAGGCTGTCATAATCTGAATGCACTGGCTCAGTCTTACTACAAGTAAAAATTAGAAAAACTGACAATATGTTCTTCCTGTTATGGCACAGTATGAAGTACATAATATCACCCATGAAATGTTCTTGCTTAAGAAAATTGAACCTGAATATAGTGAAGCCTCTAGATCTAACCACTAGTTTACAGGAAATAGAGGGGATAGAGAGGAAATTAAATAATATCACAGGAAGTTGTTAATCAAATTCAGAATGTGAGATGTCTCACAGGACAAATGACCAGTGTCTCCAACAAGTGAAAGGCATGAAAATGAAAGAAGGGGGGTGGTGGTAGTGATGGAAGAACTGTTAGATAGTAAGATGTTTAAGAAACAAAACCATTGAATACAATGTGTTGACTTTGGATCTTGATCAAACAAATCAACTATAAAAAAACTTTGGAAAAAATCTGGGAGATTTAATGGACTATATATTAAATTACATTAAGGGAGATTAATCTTATTAGGTATGAAAATGCCATGATGGCTCTTTTTAAAGACCTTATTAGATACACTTAAAACTAATACAAAATAATATTGAATGTAAACTGTAATTGAAAAATAAACTTATTTTTTAAAAAGACCTTATTAGAGATACATATGGAAGTATTTACAAGTGAAATGACATGATATCTGGGGTTTGCTTTTAAAAAAAAGAAATTGGAAGGATAGGTGAAGCAAAACTGGTAAATAAATACCTAAGAGGAAAATACAAGAGGATTTATTGAAAAAGGGACTATACCTATGGCTTGTAAGAATTTAATGCATGCCAATGACACATCTCAAAGATGATTTTCTTAATACATTTAACTGGATAAGTTGGTTAACTATTAGAAATTACACCTGGATTTAAAAGTGAAATGTAAACTGTGAAACTGTAAAGACCTAGGAGAGAATTTCAGACTGGGAGATAACATGCTAAACACAAAGAATAAAGAGCCCCAAAGGGAAATGTCCACTGACTTGACTTTATTGCTGTAGGACATTTATGTACCCAACAGTCATATAAGTGAGAGGTGTGGCAGACTAGGGTAAAACTCAGAGTAAGCAAACAGTGAGTTAAAACCTCAGTGGAAAAATGGCAAAAACATTTTTTAAACTACATAAACAAGAAACAGAAGAGACAAACCTCTAAAAAATATTTAGCTCGTAAATAATCAAAGAAATTAATGTACAATAACATTCTTGTCCTGGCTGGTTTGGCTCAGTGGTGAGAGTGTCGGCCTGAGGACTGAAGGGTCCCGGGTTTGATTCCAGCCAAGGGCATGTACCTCGGTCACAGGCTCCATCCCCATGCGGGCAGCAGCCGATGGATGTGTCTCTCTCACATCGATGTTTCTCTCTCTCCCTTCCACTCTCTCTGAAAAGCAATGGAAAAATATCCTCAGGTGAGGATTAAAAAATAATAATAAAAAATAACGTTTTTGCCCCCTTCAAATTAGCATTCTTTTTTCTTAATTTTTTTTTAAAGCTTTTACTTCATATCATCACAGATATGGTGAAATGGGCACCTATAAAACTACTGGTCTTGAGATAAATTTTTATAAACCTTTTAGAAAGCATTTGGTGGTATATACCAAGGACTTTTTAAAAGTTTACTATTTTTGGCTCGCTGATTCTTTGAATCTAACTCAAAGAAATAATTAGCAGTGTGAATAGCTAACTGGGTTCAGGATCTTCGTCATGGGTTATAAGGGCAAAAACATGTAAAAATGAGAGAATATTAAATAAATTGGTTTACCTGTACAGTAAAATCTTAGGTAGACATTTAAAATCATGTTTTGTAGAATATTTAATGAAATGGAGAGTTGCTCAAGATAAAATGTTTAATGAAAAAGAAATTGGGGCCCTGGCCGGTGTGGCTCAGTTGGTCGGGCATCACCCCTGCACCGAAAGGTTTCTGGTTTGATTCCCCGTCAGGGCACATGCCTGGGTGCAGCCTCCATCCCCAACAGGGGGCATGCAGGAGGCAGCTGATCATTGTTCTACTCTCACATCGATGTTTCGCTCTCTCCCCCCCTTCTCCTCTCTCTAAAAATCAATAAAAATATTTTTAAAAATTGGTATGATCCCAATTTTATGCCATATATATGGGCAAAATTTTGTATGTTTATAGTTGTTAGGAATCAACTTGTCAAGGAGACCTGAATGCATATCTGGTCCATGCGTTACCTGGTGGGTCACATATCACTACCTTATTTTGGAATTAACTAAAGTGTTTTAAAAGTATTTAGAAAAAAAAAGGACCATTTGTGTTTATAAAAATAGTCAATTCTAAGATTTGACTGTTTGACATGCATTGAAGAGCAATAAAGTTAATCATAAAGAAAGCCACGAGTATCAGTATACGATGAACTCTGGATTTTTACAGAGTGGGGCAGAGTAAAGGAGATGGTGGAGTCCTTCAGGGAGTCTGACAAACAGAAATCAGTGAGGCCTAGAGGACATGGGGGACCCTGGGTAATGTGGGAGCCTCTGTCTCAAGTACAGTTTCAGTAAAATTTCACTTGGCTTCTGAATTTTGTAATATGTGATACCAACTAAAAGAAAAATGTTTGCTGTTTTTTATTAACAGGAGAAAATTTCATAATCTTGGCTTAATTTAAATCCTTTAACTTTTCAGGAAAATTTGTGTAGCCAGAGAGGCTTGGTACCCAACACAGAGGGTCAGACCTTTCAGATTGCAATTTCTAGCCAGATGAGACAGCACTATGACAGAATTCATGAGACTCTAACAAGGGTTTGTATGCACTGTAATTAAGATATATTTTGCCAGTATTTCATTTGTTTAAATACCAAAAATGTAAGACATTTGCATTTATTCTTGTCTCTTTTTCACATTAGAAAAATGGCCCTGCTAGACTCTTGAGTTCATCAGCAAGTACTTTTGAGCAGAGTATAAAAGCATATCATGCTATGAATAAATTTCTTGGCTCTTTCATCGATCATGTATGTATGTCAGCATTTATTTTTAAGCTAGAATTAAAATGCAGTTTTTAAAAAGTTAACCAGGAATATCAGTTATTTCTTTAGTTAAGCAAGGTGGTGGACTAAGGATAGGAAATCCCCCCCCTTTTTTTTTTGCTGTCAAAATTAATACTGTGGCCTAAGGATAGATGTAGGTTATATAAAAGTAAAATGAGATTTTACAGCCCTATTAGCATATTGGCAATTACCTTAAAATATGTCTATACTGGAATTTTGTTAGCCAGTTACCAAAATCTTAGTATTATTCATTATAAAATATGTTATGCTATGGTTGTATTCCCAGTATATCTAGCCCTAAATACTACTAAGGGGATTTAAAATTTTAAATATTTTTAAAAGGAATTTTATGATAAAGCCCAGGGGAGTAAATTGTCTTTCTGAAAAACATTTTCTTTGTGTACCACTAATTATTTGTTTTCTTTCATTTTTAAAAAAAATGGTAAATATTTATTTTAATGTGATTTTTTTTTAATGACTGTAGTTTTTTTATTAGGTTCATAAGGAAATGGACTACTTTATAAAAGATAAATTGCTTCTTGAAAGAATTCTTGGAATGGAATTCATGGAGCCAATGGAAAAAAGCATCTTTTACAACGGTACCTCCAGCTGCCTTTGCTGGACTTGATTACTGTTTTCAAATTTGAAGAAAAAGTGTTCGTAGTTATTAAAGAAGAAACATAATGAATTCAGTTAACTTCATGGAATTACAGTAGTTTTCTGTTTTCTATTTTATCATGTCATGTAGCAAGAAAAAAATACATAAAAGATAGTTATTCTACAAGAAAGTAAAAAGGCTGAATTTCAAAAGCAGTGGCACACAGAGAAGAGAGAGCAAACAAATTCCAATTTTATTGGAATGTTCATTCAGTAGCAAACTACGAAACACTGCCCCGCCGGCGTGGCTCAGCGGTTGAGCATCAACCTAGGATCCAGGAGATCTCGGTTCGATTCCCGGGCGGGACACATGCCCTGGTTGCGGGCTCCATCCCCAGTGGGGCGTGTGCAGGAGGCAGCTGGTCAATGACTCTCTCAGCATTGATGTTTCTTTCCTTCTCCCTTCCCCTTCCTCTCTCTGAAATCAAAAAGATATATTTGAAAAACACTTGAAGAATAACATTCGTGATTAATTTTTAACATCTAATTTTCATTTTTTGCAAATTCTTCAAAATTGCAGATATCTGTAATGGGAATAGTGACTAAACATGATTTCTTATCATTAAGAAATGTCTGTGCCACTTCTAATGTGACTGATAAGCTCTTGCTTGGCTTGGTAAGGACGGGACATCACCAGCACGCCAGATGTCTCTTGTATGAAAGAGCTCCTAATGGGTGTCCCTGGCAGTTTCAGTGGTTCTCTGGACCTCCCTGATATTGTGGGCAAGATTTGTGTATGTGTACTTGTTTTTTCTCCTGGTGAAAGGGTCTGTAGCTTCCATCAGGATCTTAAAAGGGCATTCAGATCCCCAAAAGTAAAAAAAACCTCTCCTTGTGAAGTGAGAGGAGACCTCAGAACCTTGGAGGACTATTTGAAACACAGGTTATAGCGCACTATGAACTGTTCTAGTCCTTGTTGGTCTTGTTTTACTTCTTTAACTCTAAGAATCTAAGATTCTTTAGCCTTTAGTTATATAAACAGAGGATATTCATTACTTGGTCTTTGATATACTTACAGCGCTAGCAATTACCAACCCTTGGTGCGAATGTTAAAACTGGGTTTTATGAGCAGAGTTCCTTGACTCACCTTTCAGATTAGCAAATTTTAATATCCTTTGTTTATTTTTTTTGTAAGCCATGAAGTATTATAAGTAGTAACTAGTTTCTATTATGCCGTTTTTAAATATCCAACCTTTGTCACCAGAAATTTATCACAGGTTTAGTTTATTACTCAATTTCTAATTCGTATCTTATGCATTGCTTTTTTTTTTTAACAGATGAAGGTTATTCTTTCAGCAGTGTTCTGTACTACGGAAACGAAGCCACTCTCCTTATTTACGACCTGCTGTTCTTCTGTGTCGTGGACCTGGCTTGCCAGAGTTTTGTTTCAGCAGCCTTCCTTACGTACCTGCAGCAAGAGGTAGTGTTCTCTCGGGTTCTTTTTAAGGGGGAAGTGTTGGAAGTAGATGTTTATTTTTATAGCAGAAAGTAAATGTCAACTCTCACTAGGAATTTGTGAAGGTTTAGAATGTGGTTAACCCTATCCAAAAGAGTAGCATTTCTGCCACTGTCATTCTGCACTCTGTCAGGGTCAGTGAAATGCTGGAGTCTTTCGAGGACATGAGTTGCTTGAGCAAGTGTGAAAGGAAGCCAGTAGGGAGACACTTAAAATTTCTATCTCCTGGATGCCAGGTGTGAGCAGCGCTTAGAGCCCCATTCACTGGAGGTCTAGCTCGAGGCCAGTTTAATTTAGAGACTTGATTCGTGTCTTTCATTTTCCTTATATTTTTTATAATTCTGAATTGTTTTCATTTTTTTCCAGATTTTTAGATTTATTCGGAATACAGTAGGACAGAAGAATTTAGCATCCAAAACATTGGTGGATCAGAGATTTTTGATTTAATTTATTGAATAGATAACTTACAGACTCTATAATCATGGCCAAAAGAAGTCGTGATTATCAGGATAGTTTGCCATATTTTTTAAAACTTGTAATACAAATTATTATATTTTTATTTGTTTTTAACTGACAGAAAGATTTATTTTTATAATTTTGGATAAATAACTTGCTTTGAAAGTATATATAATGTGACATAGTGGAAAATACTGTTTTCTGTTATGTATGGTATTTAATTCATCAACTCATAGATTAGACAGCACTGACATTAGGGCAAAAAAACCTAAATGCTGCTTTCAGTATAACACTTTTAGTGCTAATCAAAACAGTCCCCATCATCTGTCTCTGTACATTATTTTTAAGCTGGCATTTGCCTGCATTTTCTCACATTGAAAAAATTGATTCCAAGTTCAAGCCTAGTTTTTAGTTCAGCATTTTGTTTTGCATATCTTATGGTTAAATAAATGTTGAAAAATAAATAAATAAATAAATAAATAAGTGTTGAAAAGTGTTTTCAAGTTTACTTAGAAATTTAAAATTGTATATTGCTGACCCAGTTTGCCTCATCTAATTGCTCACCCTGTTTGGCAGTGGAGTTTGACTGTTGGATTAATAGGCATCTCGAGACTTGGTACATAGTCCTCCTTTGTTTACCTGTATTATTGGGAAATGTCATTTGCCTTTATTAAGATATAATGTGTGACATTTTCCCCAATATAGTTCTTAAATACATTTTAAATTACTTAACATTTTAAAAGCACTATCGAAGTTTTGCTCTCCTGTTATGTTTAAAGATTGTAAATAACAGACACACTGTAAATTCATCATGTTATGTTGACAAGGTGATTTATTGAAAGCAGACTTAGGCTTCATAAGACAGTAGGCATGTATTTTTTTTTAATAAGGAAAAACTAGTAGGATCCAAAATATACTTAATGTAAGTTCTGAGTTATGTAGCTAATAATTTTTTATTACATAATTTTTTCATTAAGCTTTTGAATTATCTTTTTCATTTATACTACATACTTGAAAGGCACCTTATATTTCAAGTTTAATGATCATTAACCTGCAAACCAACATTTCTTACTGCCTCTATGTTAATGCTATGTAAATACTTAAATGTGAGTGATGCGATATAAATGTTGTTTACATTTTTGAATTAAAAATATAGAATGAAACATTTGATGTTTCTGTTTCCTGTTTAATTAATGTGTCTTCCATGAAATAGCATTTAAGAATAAATACAGCATATAGGGGCAGAGGTCCCCAGCCATTGCCAAAGTTGAATCTTACACATTTCCCTGAACCTTGAGAATTGCTGAGGAGAAAGAAGGCAGGCTAATAAGTCAGGTATTTGAAACTCTGGTTTCTGAAGGGACACATTGCAGGAATCCCTTTGTAAAGGCTGCAGAGATAAATAAATATACCAGCAGGATTTTTAAAAACCACCTGTACAGAAGCCTATAAAAGAAATTCAACTCTTATTCCACATTTAAGAAGTTAATATTAGTGTGATATTTTTAAATGGAAATTTCAAAAAAATAGGATCAGTTGACTCACCTGCTGGTAAATTTAAACAGAGAAGACACTTAAAAAATCATTCTGCACTAGTTTTATACAGAATTACTTTTCACGTTGGTTAGATACAGAAAAACGTGTTAGGATTTTCATGCACGTTTTACAGATGTCCCCCATTTGCCCCCCATTAGTTCCCCTCCACCCAGACCCCACCCTCCCCTCCCCCTGGCCCTGACCACATTGTTGTCTGTGTCGTGGGCTATGTATATATATGTTCTTTGGCTAGTCCCTTCACCGTCTTTCATCCCATCTGTACCACCTACCCCCACCACCACCTCCCATCTGACATCTGTCGGTCTGTTCCATGTATCCATGACTGGTTCTGTTTCGTTTGTGACTTCATTTTTTTCATTAGATTCCACATACAAGTGAGATCATATGGTATCTGTCTTTCTCAGGCTGGCTTATTTCGCTTAGCATTATAATTTCCAGATCCATCCATGCTGTCGCAAAAGGTAAGAGTTCCTTCCTTTTTACAGCTGCATAGTGTTCCATTGTGTAAATGTACAATGGCTTCTGTATGTGTGTTTTTTGTTAATCCGCACCCAAGGATATTTTTTCCATTGATTTTTAGAGAGAGTAGAGGGGAGGGAGGGACAACGGGAAGAGAGAGAAAGCGAGAAACATCGACGTGAAAGAGACTACTGGGTATTTTTTCATATGTCTTTTGGCATCTGTGTGTCCTCTTTGGAGCAGTGTCTATTCAGGTCCTTTGCCCATTTTTTAATTGGATTGTTTGTCTTCCTTTTGTTGAGTTGTATGAGTTCTTTATATATTTTGGAGATTAACCCCTTATCAGATGTATCATTGGTGAATATGCTCTCTCATACAGTGGGTTTCCTTTTCATTATGTTCATGGTTTCTTTTGCTGTGCAGAAGCTTTTTAGTTTGATGTGGTCCCATTTGTTTATTTTTTCCTTTGTTTCCCTTCACTAGGAGATATATCGGCAAAAATACTGCTAGATCTTCTCGGATTTTTATGGTTTTGTGTCTTCCATTTAAGTCTTTTATCCATTTTGAGCTTGTGTGTGGTGTAAGTTGGTGGTCTAGTTTCATTTTTTTGCATGTATCTCTCCAATTTTCCCAATACCATTTATTGAAGAGACTGTCTTTACTCCATTGTATGTTCTTGCCTCCTTTGTCAAATACTAATTGATCATAATGGTTGGGTTGATTTCTGGGGTCTCTGTTCTGTTCCATTGATCTGTATGCCTGTTCTTGGGCCAGTACCAGGCTGTTTTGATTACAGTGGCTTTGTAGTATAACTTGATATCCAGTATTGTGATCCCTCCAACTTTGTTCTTCTTTCTCAAGATTGCTGAGGCAATTTGAGGCCTTTTTGGTTCCATATATATTTTTGTAATATTTGTTCTAGATCTGTGAAAGATGCCATTGGTATTTTAATAGGGATCATGTTGAAGCTATAGATTGCTTTTGGGTAGTATGGACATTTTAATGATGTTAATTCTTCTGCTCCATGAACGTGGTGTATTCTTCCATTTGTTTATATCTTTCTCTCTTTCTTCAATGTCCTATAGTTTTCCAAGTACAAGTCTTTTACCGCCATGGTTAACTTTATTCCTAGGTGCCTTATTTTTTTGTTGCAGTAGTGAATAGGATTGTTTTCTTAGTTTCTCTTTCTGATAGTTCATTATTGGTGTATAGAAATGCCATCGATTTCTGGATGTTGATTTTGTATCCTGCTACTTTGCCAAATTTATTTATTAGCTCTAATAGCTTTTTGGTAGAGTCTTCACAGTATTCTATATACATCATGTCATCTGCAAATGGCAGTTTTACTCCCTCCTTTCCAATTTGGATGCCTTTTATGTTTTCTTCCTGTCTGATGGCTGTGGCTAAGACTTCCAGTACTATGTTGAATAGGAGTGGTGAAAGTGGACATCCCTATCTTGTTCCTGTTCTTAGGGGAAATGGTTTTTGCCCATCAAGCATGATGTTGGCTGTAGGTCTGTCATACATGGCCTTTATTACATTGCGAGAGGCTCCCTCTATTCCCACTTTACTGAGAGTTTTAATCATAAGTGGGTGCTGGATTTATTCAAATGCTTTTTCTGCATCTATTGATAACCATTATAAGAATGAAAGGCTAGCCTCAATATGAGAAAGAAATACTTTGAAATATATACCTGACAAAGCACTTCGATTCAGAATAAATAATTCATCGAATCAGTAAGGAAAAGATAACCTAACGGAAAAACAGGCAGGAGACTGAAGATATATCTCTCAAAACAGGGTTTCCAGATGACAAATAAGTATATATAAGTGCTCAGCCTTAGTATCATGAGAATGCAAAATAAAATAAAGATACCCCTCATTACCAAACTAGCAAAACAGCTAAAGTTTAAAAACTTAGACTACCAAGTGTTGACAAGGATGTGGGTGGAGCAAATGAACTTTCATAGTACGTTCATTATATCAAGTGAGGTGTTGAGTCTTCATCTGTAACTTCCAACGGGACTGTTTTGTAAGTATCTTAAAGACGGGAAGTCTTTTGCTCTGTTTGATGGGAGCCAGGGTGACAGCAGGTGGCAGTAGTGCACACTAAGCTTTCAGAAGGTTTTCCTGGGGCAGTGAGCTCCCAGGACCTCGGCGCCCAGAGAACACAATGCTCCCTCTCCCCTCACTTCACTGCCTGTCACCACTCCTCACGCTGTCCCTCCCCTTGCTCGCCAGAGCACTGGGCAGCTCCGATGATAAGGCGAACTGCTCTGCGTGTGGTGCTGAGGTGTTTCAGTTCAGGTTTGGGGACTGAATGCTAAGGACAGAAACATCCTGGGACAGGGACAGGATTACAAAATTGGTCACGTCTCAGGAAAAAACAAAAAGGCTAATTATGGAATCCCTTCCTCCATCTGGATGCAACGAAAACTTGTACATTACAACTTTTTAAAAAGCAGACCGCTGTCCAGAGTATGTAATGCCTCTTTTGCAAATACAATCTCCCCAAATGGGACTGCGTGTGACATTTTTCTAACATACCATGACACACATTACATCATATAGGACATACTGGACTATGTATTATACATTTATTTTAATGTGGCAACTTTAAACCCCGCCAAAGGCAATGTGGTTTCAAAGACCATGAAGCCCACTTCTCCTCAGGCTCTCTTACAGCTTGTTTTATTCTAAACGAGGCTTCTATATTAAGCAGCAGATGTTTTTCATATGGCTAAGTTTGTATTGTGTGTTTTTCACCCGTTTTTGTTTTACAATATTTGTACTTTTGAACACTATTATTACTTTTCTAACCTCCATCTAAATGACTGATTGCATATGGGAAGGGAAAAGAAGGGGGTCAGGATAACTCCATTTTCTGTTGCGTAATCAGGTGGACGGTGATGTCATTCATGCCGGAAGAAAGGTGGGCAGGATAATGCCTCTGTTTCGGAATTCCATGCGGAGGTGGCCCTGAAGCATCCAGCGGGTGGAGATGGAGAGATGAGTGGGAGTGAGGGCGGAGGGCTCCGAAGAGAGGTGTGCTGTAGATTCAGATTTGGATACTTTGGGAATATGTGTGACTAAAACTATGAGAGTAAATGTAATGTAAAGAGATGGTCTGTAACCCGTCAAAGTCAAGGCGCCTTCCCCACCCACACAAAGGTACATGGCTGATGCAGAAACCCGCTTGTAAAACAGGTCAAAAGAGAGCGTTTCTGGTCAAATCTGGAATGAGTTGCCTGGAGCCCACTTTTGAGACAGCCCCTGAAGGGGATTCACAGAGTCCAGTTGGAGAGCTATCAGTCGGAAAGACCTACTCACATGATAAAGAAAGACATAGGAGCTAGGAAATGAGAGCAGGAGACAGAACAGAGGACAATTGGTGACATATTAGTAGCTACCATTAAAAACAACCACAAAAATGGAAATCTCCAAAATCTTAGTGATTTAACACAATGTAAGTTTATCTCGCAATCAAAGTTCGACATTGTGGATGTTTATGATTGGTGCGTTCATCTCGTCACTGGGCCTCAGTGTTTTTGCCTGGATCCTTTTGGCACTTGGTTGGACTGGGGAGCAGAGAGATTCTATGGGCCAGGAGTGAAGGTGAGTGCATCACTTTTGAATGTTTTCTCTGGGCCAGAACTAGTCCCAAGGCCCCTGCAATCTGCCTGAGGGGCTGGGATATGTGTCTTGCTGTGTGCTCAGAAGGTGGAAGTGGGTCTCCTATCCTGAGCAGCTCGCCAGTCTCTGCTACAGATTAAATAGAAAGTGCCTGTGTTCAGGTTTTGTGAAAATTAGGAAAAATAAATTCCTTGCATATAAAAAATATCAAACTGATTCATCTTCTACTATGGAAGTGTTCATCTAAAGGACAGAGAGTCCCAGCCGGCGTGGCTCAGCGGTTGAGTGTCGGCTAGGATCCAGGAGACCTCCGTTCGATTCTCGTTCCAGGCACATGCCGGGTTGTGGGCTCCGTCCCCAGTTGGGGATGTGTGGGAGGCAGCTGATCGATGATTCTCTCATCATTGATATTTCTCTCTCGCCCTCTCCCTCTCCCTGAAATCAATAAAGACATATTTTCAAAAAATAAATAAAAATAAAGGACAGAGAGAAGTGAATGTTGAATACCCTCAACCCTGCCATAGATGTCAGTTAATTCTTTATTTTTTTCAATTAAAAAATTTTGATGTTATAATTGCAGGTGTCCCCCTTTGCCCTGCCCTTTGCCCATCTCCACCCTCCTTGACCCCCCCTTGGCCTTCACCAAACTATTGCCTGTGTCCATGGGTTGTGCATGTATGTTCTTTAGCTAATCCCTTCACCTTCTTTATCCAATCACCCCCACCCGCTCCCACTTTGGCACTGGCCAGTCTGATTCACGTATCCATGCTTCTGGTTCCATTTTGTTCATGAGTTTATTTTGTTCCTTAGATTCTACAAACTAGTGAGATCATATGATATTTGTTTTTCTCTGACTGGCTTATTTCACTTAGCATAATACTCTCCTGGTCCATCCTGCTTCCACAAAAAGTAAAGATTCTTTTTTTTTCTTCCCTTTTTTATAGCTGAGTAGTATTCCATTATCAGTTAGTTATTAAGCAGAAGTGAATTACCGTGTTTTCAAATGCACCAAAAAAAATACATTTATCACTTTTATACATAAGGCTCAATTCAGAACATTATTTTTAAAACACTGTATTGCAAATAATGAAATGAAATGTATTTGATGCAGCTCAGCATTATTATATAAATGTTTCCATTACAGACTTTTCAAAAAACTTCTCATTCTTCCCCAAAAAAAGAATTTTTGAAAAGCTAGACATATATACCCACTGAATCATAGAATAATTGGAATTCTGACAGGAAGGTAACTGTAAAGCAGCTTTTTTAAAAAGAACACCATTCCGCTTTATTTAAACACCACAAAGTAGGTGCCCGTTTTACAGGTCGAGGGTTCCTACAGGGCGTTACGCAACTGAGAATAGTCTCCTTTGTTCCTTGCTGAGAATAGTCTCCTTTGTTCCTTGCACACCATGTACATGCCACTTGGGGACATCCTGAAAGAAAAGGTTTTTCTACATCATGTATCAGAAAAAGCTTTGATGATTCATAAAATTAAAGCCTTTTGGTTCCTCCCAGAAGAGATATCCCAGCTGATGTGTTGAAAGGAAAGTGACTGTATTATAACTTGCCCCCTGGTAGATCCAAACACCCCAGCTGGCTTTTTGCAGGAAGGACCAAGCACTAAGCCAACTTTGATTAGACAACTTTTTAAGCAGCACAAAGAAGACAAAGACATTTTCAACCTACAAAAATGAAACTGATGAGGGACCAATAAGTTTGCATGTTATAGAAAGTATAGGGATCGTTCCAGCAAACGTTTCCTTTAGAAGAAACCTACATCAGGCTTGTGTCCCTAATAATGTGTCGTATACCACTGGTCCATGCCGCTGAGGTATGTCTGCTGAGATAAATCTTGCCTCAGCAAATAAAAATTTGCATTAGAAAATGTGATCTCTACCTGACTTCAAATTATACTACAAAGTTATGATAAAACCGCATAGTATTGGTAGAAAAACAGACAGACCAAGGGAACAGAATTGAGAGCCCAGAAATAAAACCACATGGATATGGGCAAATAATTCTTGACAAAGGAGTCAAAAACACACAATGGAGTGAAGAAAGCCCCTTCAATAAGTGGTGCTGGGAAAGCTGGGAAGCAACGTGCAGAAGAAGACAACTAGATTACAGTTTGTCCCCATGTACAAAAGTTAATTCAAAATAGATCAAAGACCTAAATATAAGATCTGAAACAATAAATTACATAGAAGAAAACATAGGCACTAAACTTATGGACCCGGTGACTTAACCGCCTGTAGACGGCTTTAAGCTCCAGAGAAGTCCTGCCCTGGCCGGTGTGGCTCAGGTCGCTGGAGCCCCGGCCCGTCCTGTACACCAGAAAAGCGGCTCGGCGCTCTCCGCTCCCAGGGCTCCGGCAGTTTCCTCTCTGAAGCACAGGGACGTGCGGGAGAGCGGGGACTGTCCTCGTCTCCGTCGCTGCTGCCCCCGCCGGGGCCTCAGCGGACTCCTCCGGGCACCCAGAGCTGGCCCGCAGGGGGCGGCCCCTGAGAGGGCTCGGCCGCCCCGTTGTCTCAGGCCACCCTCCCCGCCCCACCCTGGCCTCCCGGCCTGCCTGCTTTTGGCAGAGAAGAGTCCTGACTGTCATTAACCTGCTCCAGCGGCGGCCCGGCCACCTTCTGAAGTCACCCGTGATATGATCATTTTTCTTTAATGCCAGCACCTTATTTTATGTAATTTCATGGGCCACAGGATGGGAATGTCCCGTTACCTGTACAATTAAAAACTTCGGCCAGCGATCCTTGAGACACATAAAAACAAGGGCAAAGAGAAGAGCCGTGATAAGCAAAATAAACCGCCTGTGAGGCCAAGAGTGGGCGCCTCTCCTGCTTCGTAAGGACTTGGGACTCCCCCCCCCCCGACTCCCTCGGTGTCCCTCCCCGGCTAACATCCCAGCTGAGGACCGTGGACGCACAGCCTCAGGCTCCCAGAGCAGAGGGGCCTCAGGTTTCACTTTTTTTCATCAGCTCCACTGCATCCTCTGAGATTTTTCTCTCTAACCCTCACCCGAGGGTGTTTTTTCCCCACTGCTTTTCAGAGAGAGTGGAAGGGAGACAGAGAGAGAGAGAAACATGGATGTGAGAGAGACACATCGATGGGCTGCCTCCCACACGAGCCCGGACCAGGGCCGGGGATCGAGCCTGCAACCGAGGTACATGCCCTTGGCCGGAATCAAACCCGGGACCCCTCCGTCCTCGGGCTGACACTCTAACCACTGAGCCACACCGGCCGGGGCTGCATCCCTGCCCTCGTTTGGGAGCTGGAGAAACATGGATGGAGAGTGTTACAAGTTGGATTGTGTCCCCCGAAAAGATATGTCAAAGCCTTAACGCCTAGTATTTTTAAGTATAACCTTATTTAAAAATAGGGTCTTAGCTGATGTAATCGAGCTTAAATGAGGTCGCTGGGTTGAAGTCCTAGTCCAACAGGGACGGGCGCAGGCGGGGGAACGCTGTGTAAGCCCAGAGGAAGACGCTGAGCGGCCGCAGCTGCGAGCGAGCCAGGGGCCGCTGGCAAATCCCCAGCAGCGCGGGAGAGCTGAAGAGGGATCTTCCCCCGCCGGTCTCAGAGGGAGCGGGGCCAGCCGATGGCACCTGGATTTCGCCCTCTGGCAGCCAGACTGTGGGGCAATGCATTTCTGTTGTTTCAGGCCACCTAGTTCGTTACGGGAGCCCTAGGACATGAGGCGGAGAGCTCCGGCTGGTGGTGACAGAGGCCGCACCAGAAGGAAAACCCTCGTGAGTCCCGCCGCGAAGTTCCATCCATCATCCCCGGTTTATTCCTCGGAGGTGTGGCAACTCAACCGCGCGTGTGTGTGTTTTCTCACATCTTTGGCTTTTGCAAAAAAATAGTAAATGGAGCCGGAGCTGCCACCCCAGAGGAAACTGCCTTTCCCATCGTATGCCTCAAGCCTTGGGAATGTTTAAAGCAGAGCAAGGTAACCCAGGCAACACTGTGTCCCAAAGAAGCTCGCAGGAAAAACAAGCAGATGCTGTGTCTACCGAGGCCTAGCAGACAGAGTTAAAGGCATTCCTTAGACTAAACATCGCTACGTTACCTGCACCAATAGAAACGCCTTCCTTCCACTGAAATAATGGTTCCCCTCCCCGTCCTCATAAATACCCGTGGCTTTTGTCTCCTAATCGGAACTTCACTTGGGCTTCTGCGTGAATCAGTGCGCTCCAGATAGTTCTTCCATGGCCTCAAATGCTTGTTGCCTTTCACTTTGAAAGGCCTGTTATTGTTAGGTTCACATTTTCATTCTAGATTTCTGTTATAATTACCCTCAGATAGACTTTCCTTATCTCCCCCCCCTTTTATTTAAAAAATTTTAAACCTACAGATAAGAATGATACAATCAACACACACATTCCCTTCACCTAGATTAGCAATTACTATTTTGCCATGTCTTCTCTCTCCATATATGTTTACTTTGTTTTGAACCATTTGAAAGTTGCAGGTCTCATCGCGTCGCACCTATTTCAGCACGTGTCTCCTAAAAGCAAAGACATTCTCCTTCATGACAACCAGACTCAAGGAACTTAATACCAATACAAAAGGATTATCTAGTAAAAAGATTATATTCGAATTTCTCCAATTTCCACCCAAATATCAGTTTAAAAAAATTATTGCTTTTTAGAGAGAAAGGAAGGGGGAGGGAGAGAAACCTTCATGTGAGAGCAAAACATTGATCGGCTGCCTCCTGCTCGCCCCCTACTAGGGATCCAGCCCGAACCCGGGCCTGTGCCCTGACCGGGAATCGAACCGACAACCGGTCTGTGCATCGGACGACACCCAACCAACTGAGCCGCACCATCCGGGCCCAAACAGCCTTTAATAGATGTTTCTTCCTTGCTCCTCTCCTTTCCCAAACTCTGCTCGCCTTTTCTTCACTTTTGGACTTAGCACCCCCATCACTCAGCTGCCACATCTCCAGAATTCACACCCTTTTTCTCTCTCTCCTGTTTTTTGTCTTTCGCAGCATTAATAGTTTTGAAGAGTCCAAGCCAATTGCCTAAGGGAAGGTCCCACCATCTGGGTGGGGCTGCTGTTTTCCTCCTGATTAGGTTCCGGTTACACACCCTTTGGCAAGAGTATCACGGAGGTGACCCTGCGTATTTCCCTCTCACAGAGGACCTACTGTCCGTCAGTCATCACCGTCACTGATGAGGGCATGAGATCAGCTCAACTGGAAGTGACTACTTTTAATTCGTGTAAGAACAGGAAATCACCATTATTGCTGATGGTGGCATCTGCAGGTATCTCCATTGTAAAGATACTACTTTTCCGGTTGTAATTAATGGGTGATCTTTGCGGGTTGGTTGAGAGAAAACTCATTCTACTTAATGCAGTGCGTCCAGAGGTGAACACGGGTTGACTCGATACTAGATACCACTCCGTAGCTGACATGCAGCACCTCGTGTGCCCTGCTTGATTTACTGCGTGTTTTTTTCAAGGGTGCAGCGGAGGGTGGGGGGGGGTGAAGGTTAAAGCTAACCCTCCCCCTTTCCAAACCACCAGCCTGCAGAAGCCTGAAGGTCATTCTCGGCTTTCCCAGCACGTAAATAGTACCCAGGTTTTGGCCTCAGCCAAGATTTTCTGGCTCATTAAAATCTACACTGAAACATAAGAAGGCATCCCGAAAAAAAGTTAAATGTGCGAAAGAGTAAAGCCCTCAGCAGGTAAACCCCGTGCTCAAAGCACATTCCATTCTCTGAATCAAAGGCTGGCTTCTCAGCACGTCGGAGTCACGGGTCGCTCAAGTATCGCAGACAGCACGGGGCTCGCACGGAGGTGGCCGGGTGCTGGGTTCCTTGTTGGCCACCAAGAAGGACATGAACCTGAGACTGCAGGACAAAAATACATCTCCAGAGCCATGCCAGTCACCTCCGAGAGGCCAGAAACCCTCGTGGCTTTCACTGGAAGTTGCTGCTTCTAATTAGTGTGATGGAAGGAGAAGACCCCGAGTCTCTGAACGAGCGCTAAGCGTGGTGACAAAGGGGCAAAGCCACGAGGCCCACCCCAGGGGCGCCCCCAGCCGGGAAAGCGGTGGCCCGGCTATGAGTGCCTGTGGGCGTTTTCTGCACTCTCTTCCCCTCGAGTTTGTAAGTTCCAGGAGAACAGGGGCTCCATCCTGTTTGATCTTCGGTGTTCAGAACAGGGTCTGGCACACAGTAGGTGTCCAGAAATTGGCTGAATGAATGAATGACTCACAAGTGTGTTCTTCAAGGTTGGGTCAGTTCAACATTTCTGAGGAAGAGATAGAACCTTGTGACCTCTTCACCCCCGTTTAATTTTTTTTTTAATATGTCTTTATTGATTTCAGGGAGGGAGAGACAGAAACATCAATAATGAGGGTCATTGATCGGCTGCCTCCTGCACGCCCCTGTCTGGGGATTGAGCCTGCAGCCCAGGGCATGTGCCCTGACCAAGAATCGAACACAGACCTCCTGGTCCCTGAGTCAATGCTCAACCACTGAGCCACCCAGGCTGGGTGACCCCCTTTTAATTTAATTACAAAATGTGTTGCTCAGGAGTGTGGGCATAAAGGGGCCCTCATAGTGTCTCCGTCTCAATCTCCAACAGCTCAGCTGGTCGTGCAGGACAGACAGGTGTCAAGCACACCCGTGTGCCAGATCATGTCATGGTCCTACCCCTAGAGGTCACGGATCTCTCTCTCTTTTTGTTTGTTTGTTTTTTGCAAAGCAGGAAACAGAAAGGATGTGTAGTGTTCCATTGTCCCATCATCACTAGTGTGTTACCTCCTTCCAATATTTCTGTTGCTGAGTTGCTGAAGGTTGTGGGGAAGGAAGTCTGTGGGTTGTTAATAGAATGTATAATTTCCTTAAATACTTAACATTTTTCTCCACATGATTTTGTCTAGGAATATTCTGATCTAAAATGTTGGTTAATTTGCTTAAATATATGACAGTTAACCAAAGTAAATGACCTGCCCTATATACATTATTTTTTTTGTTGTTCATGTACAGATGCTTTTGTTTCAAGGAAAGAGTCAACTAGTACACATGTTCTCTTTTTTTTAATATGTTTTTATTGATTTCAGAGAGATGGAGAGAGGGATAGAAACATCAATGATGAGAGTCATCGATTGGCTGCCTCCTGCACACCCCCTCCTGGGGATCGAGCCCACAGCTCAGCCCAGGCATGTGCCCCGACCAGGAATTGAACTGTGACCTCTTGGCTCACGGGTCAGTGCTCAACCACTGAGCAACCCTGGCCAGGCCACATGTTCTCTCTTGAATCGGGACCCTCCAGACTCAAAGATGGTAGACAGTGCACCACAGAGGAGGAGAGAAGGGGCGGGAGAGAGGCTTTACTCCCAGAAGGAAATAGCAATAATAAAAAACTAAAATATAAGAATGGTAGTAGTTTGTGCTTGTTGCATGCTTATTACTTTGTTTAGAGCAGCCCGACAGAGTAAGAACTGTTGTTCCCATTGTAAAGAGGAGAAAACTGAGGATTAGCAAGGTTGTAAGTAACAGGAGTAAGGTGTCAAGCAAGGATCTGAAGGGAGCACACCTGACCTCCGAGCGCCCTTCCCTTTCTATACACAGGGAGCGCTTCCAAGCCCACTGTAGCTTGAGAACCTGATATTTGCAAGTGCCGTCTGGCAAGTTTTCAAGGAATTCTTTGATCATTTCTTAAAGTACTTATGCTAGGAAAAATTCAGGACAGAGCAGCTGTAAGATCAGGGCCCCCGAGTTCAGAGGGAGGAATCCCTATATGCCTGTCAAACGCCTATTGATATTACTCAGTGCTCTTATCATCTGTCACTCTGCTTGCATCCCTCAATTTTTGGGTACGGTTCAATTCCTGAGGGGCATCCCTCTGCAAGTAGATAAAAAGCTTTGCTAGTGTAGGTGAAACGAAGCCGACTCCCGGAGCAGCCAGCTTTCAGCCTGGTGGCATTAAAGATTTTATCATCGCTGCCCTGCTCGGACGCACAGACCTGGTGGCCCAGTGTTGCTTCCATCCCCTTGCAAAAAATTAGGGGGGAAAGGGGCCTATACATACAAAGGTTCTTACTTTTTAACCTAACACTTAGAAGTAGGTTTAATCAAGCCTAATTATATCTAAACTTCATACGATGTTATGGGGGGAAATCCTTCTAAAACCAGTCTTCCTGTTGGCAGCAGCAGCTTTCCAAAGCTCCGGTTCAGATTCTGTACCCCTGTGGGCACAGGTTTTCTCTCTTCAACCCGCCTTCCCAACTCCACACTCCCCCAAATACACTCAAGGAAAATACTCCAAACCAGTTGTAATTTTTTTAAGTCAATGTGGTTAAACTGCTGGTGGGCAGATAGCAGGGACCCCTTTACACAGGAGCATCTCTGGCCCAACCGCAGCTCAAATGTAACTACAACAGCGATTTTCAACCCTTTTCATTTCATGGCATATAAATTACTAAAATTCTGCAGCACACCCAAAATCATATTTTTTGCAGATCTGACAAAGAAATTGGTATAATTTTGATTCACTCACACCGGATGGCTATTGTTGTGTTGGCTGTTGTGATTTTTTTATTTGACAACCTAGGGGAAAAGATGTCAGTGCCCCTGACTAAAGGGTCTGGTTCTGCATGTTTTAAAAATTCTCGCGGCGCAATGATTGAAAGCTGCTGATTTCTAACAAGGGCTCCTAACCTTTTAGATTTCAAGGATCCGTAAAGGAATGAATGCAAGAAAATACAGACTGCTTTGAGACTGACAAGTTTTATTTTGCAATTTAAGAAAATACTAATACATACTTCATAAAATAAAGGGCAATGTAACAGAAAAAGACATGTAAGTACATAATTTCAGGCTAGACTTTTTAAAAATTTATCTTTACTGTTGAAAATATTAGAGATGTCCCCTTAGAGAATTGTTTTAAATTCTCTAAGGTAGATTACGGAATTCACTTTATTCACAGAAAAAAAAAAATCAACACTAGCATATCTCCTCTACCACCAGGAAAAACGAAATCCCTTCTCCTTTCTCAAGTATTTTGTGAATACTTGTTACATCACATGGTTTCATTATTATTCCTGTTAATGTTTATCTAGCAGCAAGACCACAAGTTCTTAAAGGCACAAAGATTGTGTCTTAACCCTTTTATGCTTTGACAGAACGTAGCACAAAGCCTAGAACAGTCAGCATCCTAAGTGTTTATTAATTTGTACATAAGTCTGTCAATGGAAAGAGGAGGCTCTCTCTTTAGATGAAATTGATGATATTTGCAAACTGGCATAACACGAGACCCTACGTAAATAAAGTCATAGGAACATTCTAGTGCCACTGGCACACAGCCGTGACTTGCAAATTTAAACAAGTTGAAATAATTAGTCAACACCATTGTTCTAAGAAAACAATCTCAGCTGAGAAATTATTTTTTAGCCAAGGTGTGTTTAAACATTGATAGGGACATTGATTTATACAGACACCAAATGGAAATGGAACTTTCAGATGCAAAGCAGAGTGGGCTCATCGGAAGGCAGGGTACTAGCCAGTGGCAAATGAGATCCCGTGTCATTTATCCCAGCGCTTTCCTGGTGTCACGGATCTGTGATCTGAAGACTGAATGCTGGGCCGGCAGCTCCCTGAACCCAGGAAAACATGTCCTAACTTATTTCCCTGACAAAAGGTGGCTACAGTTCAGCAATGCAGTAAAGATATGCAGTAAAGAACATAAAAAGTGAAAGGAGTTAAAGTTATAATCATTTCTTGCATTACCAAATTCAGAGACTGTCAGCATATACAATGTTAAGTATTATCTTAACTCCTTAGTGGTATTCAAAAGTTATCCAACAGTCAAATTTATTAAATTATCCAAAAGTTAGCACCTTAAGGATAAAATTTTATTTACCGTTGGTAGTGATTAAGTAGAGTTGTGAGGCTACACAAAGCTGTGTGGATGAAACTGTGACAGCATTGGCAGTTAGAAGGCAGGGCCCAGCCCGGCCGGTATAGCTAGAGGATTGAGCATCCTCCCAAGAGCCAAGAGCCAAGAGGTCATGGGTTCAATTCCTGGTCAGGGCACATGCCTGGGTTTGGGGCTCGATCCCCTGTAGGGGCGTGCAGGAGGCAGTTGTTCATGTTTCTTTCTCATCAATGTTTCTATCTCTCCCTCTCCCTTCCTCTCTCTCTAAAAATCAATCAAAACTTTTTTTAAATAAAAGCAGAATCAGAGGAAGAAGCTGGGAGCCCAGAACCTCATTGCTTGCTGGTGCTTTCTCCTGGTCTCCAAGATGAAAGGAATAGAAACCGCTGTGGGGGCCCATTTTGAGCATGTCTGAAGTCAACGCCTTTGTAAGAGCATCGTCATGCAGGTGCATCTTCATCATTTACCCGTCGCGGTTGGCAGCCTCCAAGGGGGCCCCCGATCGCCCCAGCCCTGGAACACATGCCTTTCTTATAGATGATAGCCATTCTCAGTGCATAGCTTGAAAGAGCTTAGTTTCAAAGAAGTGACTCTCAACATTGGGATGGTAATAAACCAGGTACCTGTCCCTGATGTGCTTCATAATTACTTGCTGATTCCCTACCCAAGGCCTGCAGCGAAGTCGGAGCTACAGAGGAGTGTGGCAGGCCAGCCTCTCCTCCCTTGCTGATTTTGGCAAAGGCCACAGCAGGTCACTAACCAGCAGCCCGACAACTCCTCAAACCCCCACGCAGGTCTTTTTTAAGCGTCCTGGCTGGCACCACCGAGACTCTGCTGGACCATCTCCATGTTATCACAGCTAACCTCCAGTACCCACAGGGTTTTATCACCCGCCCACAAGAACACCAGGCCAAACTGGTTGAGCCCCTGCTCATTTCCAGGTTTATTCTAGGGCAAGAAAACGGCTAGGTGTTAAGGGTCATTCAGGAACTGCCTGCATTTTTGTCGTCACAGGCAGCGTGTGTGCAGACAAACAGGTACTTTCACACAGTGCTTCCTCTGTACCGTACTATTTCTGAGGCCCCTTCCTCTCTCCTTGTCTGCCCTTCTCTACAATCCTGGGCTGCTTCAGTGCTACTTTCCTACACCTCCCCATGTTGAAGTGTCAACAGGTGTTCTGGTGGCTAAAAGAGTCCGTGGGGTCAGAGCACCAAACCCAAGGACCTGCCGCAACCCTGGCCAGATGGTCATGTGATGATGACAAACAGCAAGCCTACTGGATGGCCAAACAGAGCTCCGCCGAGACAGGAAGAAAGCCAGGCCAGAGCGGAGGCCAGGTTGAGATGCTTAAGAATCATGCCCCCCCCCTCCCCCAGTGCTACCAGCAGTTACTTCCTCTGCAGAAGGGCTGGGACTTTATTATATACATATTACGAAGTAATACAACTTTGCAGCTAAAGGCAAAACTCACACCTCTGAGTATTTCAAAGCTATTACTTTGGGCAACCTTTGATTCCAGAAATATCTTGGCATTGCCTTCCTCACTCATGACAAATTCTTTTGACTATAATTAGTGGTGGCAAATACCAATTATTTGAGAGTGGGTATCATTTTCAGAAACAGCCAGGTCACTCAGAACTAAGAATCATAAGGTGAGGGAATCAATACTATTTTGGTATAAAAACCAAGATGCTGGTTATAGAACAAGTTGGAGTTTCCTATGCAGACCCAAAAAACAACTTGAAAAGGTAATTTTAAAAGTGATCTGAATAATGGCAATGTAGGTGTCAAATAAGGTATATGCTACCAAGGTGACAACCTGGAAGAGGTCATTGATGTGGACGCATAGCCGGCTCTCCATACCCACGGGTTTCCTCTTCACCATCAACCACGGGTTGGAAACAGTATTTTCGATCTGCAGTTGGGAATCTGGGTGCAGAGGGCCAACTGTATACATCACTCGATGCCATTTTGCGTAAGGGACTTGAGCATAGTGGATTTTGGTATCCATGGGGAGGGGGTACCTGGAACCAACCTGCTGGTAACGAGGGATGACATTCTGGAGTCTCACTATTTCTCACAATCATTAGAAAAAAGGTTACAGAAAACAGACAGACCTAGCATAAACCTTATTTCTGAGTCTCAGGCAGAAACTTTAAAAATTCAAATGAATTCTTAGCTTCAGTTAACTGGTCTCCACGTCGAGGAGGAGCTAAAAGGTAGTGACACCCCTTCCCTAAGACTCTCCAGTCTATTAACAATGTCTACTGATGCGCAACCTAAGTCATATTGCACCTGGGGGTCTCCTCCTCTCCCGAGTCCTTAATCTGGCAGACAGACACACTGACCTGGACACACGTCTATCCTATTAATAACAGCCCTACTGAGACAACCCTTACTACTACCTACTTTGCACTTTCTTAGCATGATACACATTTATATCAATGCAATACTTTTGCTATTTTTACTTTATTCATATTACTGCTTCTATTCCTATCTTCCGCAGGAGCGCTGAGCCAGAAGGATGCTGCCGAGACCAAGCAGCGCGCGGGGGCTGGGGCCCCGCGTCGGGCTTCAGCTGCCTGACCGCAGACCCGCCACCCGAGCGGCCCCCGCGGGACACGAGGAAGCCGGACGCGGGAGCCCAACGCCCAGGCGGCGGCAGCGGGAGCCTCGCGGGGGGCGGGGAGGCCGCGGACCCCGCGCACGGACGGAGCCGCGCGGGCCCCGGGCGGCCCGGGGGCGGGAGGGAGGCTTCGCGCCCCTTTATCTAGAGGAGGGAGGCGCAGCGGGGACGACCCGGGTTGGGAGGAGCCGGTTCCTGGCACTGTTTTCAGTACATAAAGTTCCTCCTTTACTACATAAAAACCAGATAATGCAAGATCCACGAAGGTCAGCTCCGCGGCGCGGTGCCCACGACGGTTCCCGCCCGCGCCCGGGGACCCCCGCCCGCCAGTGCCCAGGCTCGGGCAGCCCAAGGGGCTCGCGGGGACGCCGGGCGAGGGGGGCGCGCGGCCCGGCTGCCGCTGTGAGCCTCGCGACGCCTCGGCCCCTAACGCGGGGCGGGGATGCGGCGGGACCCCTCGAGACGCCGCCCCGTCTGCGGGCTGCCGGCGCCGCCCCAGACCCAGGCGCGCCCGCGGGGGCGGAAACCGCGTCTCACGAGGCGGAAATGACTGGGAGCCAGGTCCTGACTCGCCGGGCGTTCCTCCCGCTCCCGCAGCTGGTCCTGCCCCCTCCCCGGTGACCGCCCGGGGCCCTGCCCCTCCCCGTGACCGCCCGGGGCCCACGACGCGGTCCTAGTTTAAAGCCCTGAGGACACGTGAGCGCGCGCCCGCGGGCGGGACACGATTCCTGCGCCGCCGCCTCTCCCTGGGACCCGAGGGGTGTCCATTAAACACCCCCCGAGTGAACGCTCCCAAAGTCTGCAAAGTGCCAAAGGAGGGGGGCGACCGACCGGACGGGGCGGCGGGGCGTTGGTCTCCCGTCGGGCGGGGCGCCGCCCCCCGCGGCCGGCCCCCGGAGCCCCAGCCCACCCGCCAGGCCCGCGGCCGGGCCCCCGCCGAGGTGCCAGGGATTCGCGGAAGGCCGCCCGGCGGGAGCGGCGCGTCCCCGGGGCCCGCGCGCGTGGGGCCGCTGCGGCCGCCCAAGCCCCGCCTCCCTCCCGGCGCGCCGCCAGCCCCGCCCCGCCCGGCCCGCAGGGCGCTGGTCCCCGGGGAGGCACCGCCCCGCCGGGCGCGGTCACGTGAGGCGGGCTCGGCGCACCAATGGGCGGCCGGCGCCGAGTGGAAGGGCTCGTCTGACTCCCGCTACGTCACAAAGCCGCGGGGCGCGCGCCGCCTTCCGCCCCGCCCCCCGCCGGCCCGCGCTCCGCCCCGCCCCCCGCCGCCGCGCAGCCAATCGCGAACCGGGCGGGGCCCGGGCCCGGCGCAGGGGCGGGGCGAGCGCGGCGGGAGGGCGGCGGCCGGCGGGCGGGGGCGCGGCGCGGGGCGGGGGCGAGGACGGCCTCGGGGAGCGGCGCCGGGCTTTGTGGAGGCAGCGTCGGGTGGTGCCCGCGGCCGCCGCCTCGGGGAGAAGCAGCGGCTCGCGCCTGCCGTGCCCGGTTCGTATCCCCTCCTCCGGCCCGCGCCGCCCGCTGGAACCCTCCTCCGCCCGCGCGGCTGTGAGGGGCGCGTGGGGCGCGGCGGCCGCGAGCGCGCGGAGGGAGGACGGGCGGCCGCAGCGGGGCAGGGACAGGCCCCCGAGCGCCAGGTGTGCGCGGGCCGTGGGGGCGGCGCTGGGTCCCGCGGGGGGGCGAGCTCCCAGGAGGTGCGGCGTCTGTGCCCGAGGGTCGCCCCCGGACACACCCAGGGGCCCGGGTGACTCCGCGGGAAGCCCCCCGCCGGCCGCCCCCGGTCTGCACTGGAGCCGGGCGCAGTGGGCCCGGCGGGCGGGGGTTGCCGCGGGCCCGTGGGCGCGGCGCCCGGGCTGGATGGAGGGGCTGGTGCCCGGGCGCCTCTGCCCGCGTCCGGGCCCCCCCGCCGTGGGCCGCGCCTCTGCCTTTCCCGCGGGCTCGGCTGGTTGGTTCGGTCTCCTTGTCCCCCTCCCGGCCTCCCTTTCCCCCTCCGCAGCCCAGCCGCGTCCCCGGCCCGGACCAGACCGCGCCCCTCCCCCGCCCCTTCCCCCCTTCCCCCCCTCCCCCCCTCCCCCCCCGCCGCCCCGCCCGCTCCTCTAATGAGCATCTCTGCTTTGCTTTCAATGGGCCGCCGCTGCTGTCGCTGCTGCTGTCCGCGCGGGTTGTGGATGTTGTCGGCTCCGTGTTGTCATGACAGGAGAATGTGTGTGTGCCCCGGGCCCAGGCGCATTGGTAGGTATTCACTTACAGACCTGCCCGCGGGTCTTTTTTCTCTAAGAAGAAAGAAAAAAAAAAAATCAATAATAATTTTTAAAAAAAGACCTGCGTTGGGTACCCTGGAAGGATGGTGACTGACTCTGTGTGTGGATGGCTTTAGGCGGGTCGGGGTGGAATTAAGGGGCGAGGTAGATGGGAAAGAGGGCGAACCGGGGTAGCCTTGATGCCTCTCGGAGTACAGTTTGCAGGTAGGACAAAGGGAACCGATCAAACAAGTGCTGGCTTGGGGCTCTGCGTCTTCCCCGGGAAACCGGTTTCTTCGTTCACGTAGGGATAACGGGAGCTGTGAAATGGCTAGTAGGCATGTTTAAAAAAATGCTGAAAGATCGCCGTCTTTATGCAGGGTGTTGAATGCAATAGGATTACATAAACTGAGGTTATGACATTTAATAACCAGTATAGATTTTTTTTTTTTAATTTTTGTCCTAAAGCTTTACAAGGCTAAAGAGCTCCAGGATCGGTGCGGTGACGGCATTGCCTAATTAATTTGTTCTGGGGGTTTAATGATGAAGTGGAATCATTTCTTGGCACAGACTCTGCTGAGCACATCAGTAAGAATGGGTCTCTTTCCAGTTTCTGGTTGCAGTACATCTTTCCTTATTAGTCATTGGCGAAATTGGCAAAATCTGCCCAGGACAAAGATGCTGCATATAACATGGCTAGGTCAGGATCACGGGATGGAACTTTTCAGTGGAAACATGGTCAGAAATCATTTGAAAATTAGACACCAATAGCTGGACCTTGTTGCTGTTCAAGGGCTTTCTACTTTGTTTATTTAGCTAGTTCTTCAACAGAAGTTGTTTTCATGGGTTCTTTGTTGTTGAATCACCTAATATTTAGAAAATTAGAAAGATGCTCAGTGTTTGCTCATGTATGGTTTCTGAAAACGTTTGAAAGTACTTTGACTTCTAAGGGATATCTAATCTGTTGGAGAGAGACTATCACTTGTACTGGTGATGACAGGACACTCAATCACAGAGCAGGTTTTTGTGAATTTTCTCTTTCCTAAGAATGTGCCTTTTGAAGGCATGTTGGGAGTTGGGGGATTGGGATGCAAGCTCAGCTCATGTGCTAAACTGGATAAGTGAAAGGTACAGTTGATAAAATTCACTCTGGCTTTTGTTTTCAATCTCGAGAGCCTTTGATTGAAGGAAGGTTGTGTATTATTTGGGCATTTCGTGCTCGCTGTTTGAATGTACAGTGTTATTCCAGGCATTTACTGCACGACCCATTAGTTCTTTTGCCACAGTATTTCATTCATTTTGCAGTCAGCTACAAAAGCAGCAAATTTTTCAAAACAAAGCAATTTAAGGAAAGTACAGTTCCTGGACTTGTTATTCCTAATTAGACATCGTACAGGGTGAGAGCAAAAGTGAGTTTACGGTGTGAATACATGAAATACAGAGTTTGTTCTTGTGTTGTTATTTACTAATCATTATTATTTCCCATAAGAACTACTGTAAACCTACTTTTGCCCCACCCTGTATAATGAAATCCTGTTATATATCTATCAAACCCCTTTTCCAGAGACACACAGTATTTTGATTCAGTCTACATTCCATCAGAAACATACTTACTTCCTCTAGGATTAAGTTTTAAAGTAAGCACAAATACAAACTTAAAGTTACGGAGAAACTTTCTTTTCATTAAGATTAGCATCTGTTTACATTTTTAATAATAGAAAATCTTTATACAGAGCATGAAATGAGTTAATGTGCTTTCTGTGTGCAAACCTAACAAGAGATTTGGTTTATGTCTGGAAACCAGTATCTTGAGGCCCAGCATTTGAGCGTATCTCCTGGCTCAGTCATGTACACTTAATTTGGATGACTTTCAGGTATTCAGTTTGAAGTACTGTTATTTAATTGGTTGGATTGCTCTTCTGGAATTTCTATTTTTCATGCATTTTAGAATGCTTGCTTAGTTGTTGATCTTATTTCCAAAATTCTACTCATTACCTTTTATTGCTTGCTCTTGTCTTCAATTTTGTAAACAAATCCCTTCTTCAGTAGTGCAGTTAAAATAACAGTGCTTTCTATCACTTGCAAAAAGGGCTCTGTATGGCTGGCTTATGCACCGCTTATTACGGAAGCAAACAAGGATCAGCTATTATTCAGTGTTTGGTTTTCTCTGCTCCCCCCCTTACCACTTTTTCTCTAATTCCTCTTCAAAAGGGGGTATGCAAAAAATAATGTAATATATAGCTAACACTCTGTGATGTTTGTCAATTTTTTGTTCCTTAATGGGCTTAACCTTCGGAAGGAATAGGTGATATAAGATTCACTTGGTTTTATTTTCCTTATTTTTGTTTACTATATTTATTTTCTTATATAAAGTATCTGTAAAGCTTATTTCTTTATAGGCCAAGTGAATACTTTGAGGCAGTACCTTAAGAATTCAGGGGAAATGTTATTGAGGAAGAAGGAAGACTTTTTTCTTGCATAAATTGTCTGGGTTAATGGTAAACGATTAAATTTTCTACATAAATGCCCCACAAAATCTTTTCAGTGTCATATGCTGAGTGATATGATATAGATTATAATTCTGTACCTTTTTTATCTAAACCTTAGACTGTTAGGGTATTATTTTACTATTGTTTATTGCTTCCCAAGGACAAATACTTTTCTTTTTTAATGGAAAAGGAAATATTTTTCTAGTGGTGAATTCTATTTGGGATCCATAATTGATGAAAGTAATATTTCTGTAGCTTTCCCTTATGGCTGATAAGCAGAAAAAATGCTAGCAAGTAAACTAAATTCCAGAACTGAGACTACGTTACTTCCAGTTTTGGAGCTACTAAAATACTTAAACTTTTTTTATGAAGGACACAGTAAAATTAATGAATAGATGAAACCTGCATTTGATTTCAGAGCCTTACTCCAACAAACACTTATAAAGGCATAGACTCCTGGAAGGGGCCTTAGATAGCATCTGTTCCGATGTGTTCCATTACATCTTAGGAAAGCGAGGCCCAAAGAAGTGAGCCAGCTTTTCCACCATAGGTTGGTGGAAGACCTGTGTCCCTAAGCTCACCAGATTGGTGCAGTGGTCTAGAAAGGGTTATTTGCAAGGCCATTCCCTGGGGTGTAGGAAGGGAACATTGGCATTTCTCTTCATTCATTATGTAAAAATGTTTGTGCATGTTATAATGAACATTATGTTGATACAGTAGTCTATGTGTATAACTTAAAAGTGGTGCATGAATATACTTATGTTGAGGGTGCATCCTAAGACATTTTTGGTGATAGCCATGTGTAATCTAATGCTGACAGTTGACCACAGGTCTAGAAATAGGATGTTCGTAAATGGGAGAGAGTTTCCTGAGCAGTATGGAAGATCCAAGGCCTTTTTTAAGGATGGAGAGTGAGAAGGGTGATTGGCCAGGTAGACTGCCACTGCATAGTGTTATGTAACATTCATCTCCTCAGCTCTCCCAGCTAAATCTATTATGCATGGTGCACAGTTTGTGCTACACAGAGAAATACGATGAAAAGAGGAAAGTAAAGCTGGACTACCATTCAGTCCTGGCTCCATTAGTGATTGGGAACTGTGCTCAGCAGAATATACCTTGTAGAAATAATACGTGATGTGGGTATAAAATACAGTGCCTCCTAGCACAGGGCTTAGTAAGTAGGTTCACCTGCTAAATATTCGCTGTAAAAGCAAAGCTAGATTAAGTAATCTGAAGTATAACTTTTTCTTTGTGTGTGCCTGTGTAATTTGTGTTGTAGGCATCCCAGTCAGAAGTGCCAGCCTGCCGCTGTTCTCTGATGCCATGCCAGCACCAACTCAGCTGCTGTTTCCTCTGATTCGGAACTGTGAACTGAGCAGAATCTATGGCACTGCATGCTACTGCCACCACAAACACCTCTGCTGCTCACCCCCCTACATGCCTCAGAGCCACCTGAGGTATGCACCCCATCCAGCATATGCGACCTTTTGCAGGCCAAAGGAGAACTGGTGGCAGTACACCCATGGAAGGAGATACGCTTCCACACCTCAGAAATTTTACCTCACACCCCCACAAGTCAATAGCATCCTGAAAGCCAACGAATACAGTTTCAAAGTACCAGAATTTGATGGCAAAAATGTCAGTTCTGTCCTTGGATTTGACAGCAATCAGCTACCTGCAAATGCACCCATTGAGGATCGGAGAAGTGCAGCCACCTGCTTGCAGACCAGAGGGATGCTCCTGGGGGTTTTTGATGGCCACGCAGGCTGTGCTTGCTCCCAAGCAGTCAGTGAAAGACTCTTTTATTATATTGCTGTCTCCTTGTTACCACACGAGACTTTGCTAGAGATTGAAAATGCAGTGGAGAGTGGGCGGGCACTGCTACCCATTCTACAGTGGCACAAGCACCCCAACGATTACTTCAGTAAGGAGGCCTCCAAATTGTACTTCAACAGCTTGAGGACTTACTGGCAAGAGCTTATAGACCTCAACACAGGGGAGTCGGCTGATGTTGATGTGAAGGAGGCTCTAATTAATGCTTTCAAGAGGCTCGATAATGACATCTCCTTGGAGGCTCAAGTCGGTGATCCCAATTCTTTCCTCAATTACCTGGTGCTTCGAGTAGCATTTTCTGGGGCCACCGCTTGTGTGGCCCATGTGGATGGTGTCAACCTTCATGTGGCCAATACTGGCGATAGCAGAGCCATGCTGGGTGTGCAGGAAGAGGACGGCTCTTGGTCAGCGGTCACTCTCTCTAATGACCACAATGCTCAGAATGAGAGGGAACTGGAACGGCTAAAATTGGAACACCCAAAGAATGAGGCCAAGAGTGTGGTGAAACAGGATCGGCTGCTTGGCTTGCTGATGCCTTTTAGGGCTTTTGGAGACGTAAAGTTCAAATGGAGCATTGACCTTCAAAAGAGAGTGATAGAATCTGGCCCAGACCAGTTGAATGACAACGAATATACCAAGTTCATCCCTCCTAATTATCATACACCTCCTTACCTCACTGCTGAGCCAGAGGTAACCTACCACCGATTAAGGCCACAGGATAAGTTCCTGGTGTTGGCTACTGATGGGTTGTGGGAGACGATGCATAGGCAGGATGTGGTTAGGATTGTTGGTGAGTACCTAACGGGCATGCACCACCAACAGCCAATAGCTGTTGGTGGCTACAAGGTGACTCTGGGACAGATGCATGGCCTGTTAACAGAAAGGAGAGCCAAGATGTCCTCAGTATTTGAGGACCAGAATGCAGCCACCCATCTTATTCGCCACGCTGTGGGCAACAACGAGTTTGGGACTGTTGATCATGAGCGTCTTTCCAAAATGCTGAGTCTTCCTGAAGAGCTCGCTCGGATGTACAGAGATGACATCACAATCATTGTAGTTCAGTTCAATTCTCATGTGGTAGGGGCATATCAAAACCAGGAATCGTGAGAGCTTACCCTGGCGCTTCTCAAATAGATTTAAAGGACAGATAGATTTTTTAAAAGATACTAAAGTAATAAACATTTCCAGTGGGTGTTCTAAGTATTTACCCACTTGATCTTCTAGCTGGTCAAGAACTCCATGGCCTTGGCAGCAGGGTGGCAGGAAAACGAGAGCGTCTTTGGCTCAGACCTCAGCTCCTGCACTTGAAGCAGGTCAGTTCCTTCTTGCAGATTTCTTGTGACGTTGGCTGCTGTATCAGTCTGAAAAAATTAGGATGACCTGGCAAGTAGGATCTTGATTAGGTCAAAAGCAAGAATCTTGCTGGGTGTCTTTTCTTTGTAAAAGAAACCGTACTGTTGACACCTGCAGGCTTCTTTTGTCCCTAAGATTCCAGTGTACGTGAGAACATTTATTTATTGCATGATTTCCTAAATATGCAATCTATGCATTACTTATAGAAATTTATTTTACCCTGAGGTGGTTTCCAAATGCAGTACTTTAAGCCATAAATGACCGAGAACCAAGCAATCTGAATTTGTGTTTGTGAATATTTGGAATGCCTTTGAAATGGAAAAACAAACTGCTCACTTCCCTACCCAGTTACCTAATGTCACTGACACACATTTTGCCACACACTTGAAGACAAAGGTTTTTAGTTTTATCTACTCTTATATTGATGTTAAATAAAGAAAAAATAATTTTTTTAGTTTGTATTAATGAAAAGCTTTATTTAGTTTGAAATAAAAGATCCAGAATAAAAAGAAGAGACTGGTAATGTTCAACCGTTGTCCTGTGTAGCCACCAGCACATCACTTCTATCGGGATTCCCAGAGGCCCGGCATGCTGTCGTGTCTGGGAGGCAGACTGCTGCTGGTAGATCATACTTCTAATTTCACAGGGATGAGGGTTTTCATCACTTGGAATGTTAAGGATGGCATAAAGTAAGTTTAAATATCAATTTGGGGAGTAAGTTACCTTTGGCTGTTGAGACAGGAGGACAGTTTTTGGCTTTCCCCACTTAGACATGTCAGTTAAAATATTTGGTTTAAAAATTACTAATTGCTTTTTATATATTGTAGCTTATAAATAGGAGTGTTGAGATATATACATGAGACATTTTAAAAGGTAATTATTTTGCATGCCTGATGCTTAATAGAACACAGCATCAAGTGTTATTTGCAGCAGTCTCCGTAATTATATGCAGTCCCTTCTGATGCTTTATTAAAGTAAATGAAAATAAACTATTCAAATTGGCTTTTGGGGGAACTTATTTGATGTACATCAAGTGGCATTTTGTTCCTGTGTTTAATGGTGATCTGTGTACAGCTGTACATACATTTTCTTCACTTATCCTAGCAACACTATTAAGAATGGCTATGGCTATGTTTGATATCCATATAGATTTTAATATAAAACATGATCAGCTTTCCCTTGTGTGATTAGTTGAGGGGTGTTTAGGAGTCCTTTCTGATTTCTGTAGAGTATGAATAGATGACCAAGGACTGACTGCCTGTGGACTGGACACTAAAGCATGGTAGACCCAACTGCAGCGCTTGTCCCAGCTTAAGGATAGACTCAGGAAGATTGCAGCTCAACATCGTGTAGTGTTTGTTTCCTGAGGTCTTTTCCCCCCTTGTTTTTTGTTTGTAGTGGGGGTTTTTCTTCCGTGAGCTTGGAACTTTTTTTCTAGGCAGCACTTATGAAGAGGAAAAAGGCTGTACTATATATTTATTTCTAAATGTTCTGACAGAGACTTATTTCTTCTTTTAACGAAAAAACATTTCTTTTTCTAGTGAAATAAATGTAGAATTTCCCTTGAACACCGTCCCTGAAGAGTTCCATATTATATACTTAATAAAGTGCCATCTCTGTATAGTACAGTGTATATAAATTTAGCTTACTGTGGTCATAATCAACATCGTAATTTTTTTTTTTCTTAATACTCACCCGAGGATATGTTTATTGATTTGAGAGAGAGAAACATGGATCAGTTGCCTCCCACACATGCCCCAACCGGGAATCCAACTCGCAACCTAGCTATGTGCCCTGACCTGGAACTGAACCCACAACCTTTTGCTTGAGACAACGCTCCAACCAGCTGAGCCACCTGGCTAGGGCAACGTAGTAATTCCTACTATCACACAAGAAACTTGGTCTGCAGTCCAGAAGCCAGTCTACTCCAGAGAGAGAATGCAATGTGGAATTCAAATTGTTGAAATGAAAATAATTGGATGTTGGAAATCTGAGTGTACTATCATCTGAAAGCAGTTGTGATTTTATTGTAATTGGTTGTCACTATGATGTTACATAGAATTAAAGAAGACGTGTAACCTTTCCTTGTATTTAGCCTTTCTTAAACTTTTATTTAAACTTTCTAACATAGGTATTGACTTCTTTATTTATATTTAATCAATGGCTCATGATATTTATAATATGCCCTTCACTAGTTAGATGGAATTGTGGTATAGTACACAGTACTTGGTGGAAAAACTGTCTTATAAAAGATTATCTGTGTGAACACAGAAATATATATATAATATACAGAATGGTTAGAGAAATGCCCACAATGAATTAAAGTTTCATATCTGCTTTCTGAATGGCCTCTGTTGGTTTTTTAAAATTTATTGGGGTAACATTGGTTAATAACATATAATTTTCAGGTGTACAAGATTATAATTTGACATCTGTACTATTGTGTGCTCACCACCCGGAGTCTCATTTCTTCTGTTACCGTATATTTGACCCCCTTTAACCACTTGTCCCCTTCTCACACCCATGCCCCTCTGGTAGCCATTTTGTTGCCCCTCTCTGTTGGTTTTCAATAACGGTAAGGCTCATCAGATTCTTTCTGTGATGGTGCATTAACTTTAGGATCTAGTTAGACAACTAGTACTTTTTAAAAACAGGTATTTTAATTCAATAAAATGCACAGGTTTTACATGCATCATTTGAGATTTGGTGACAGTCCCAATAAAGATGTAAAACTTCCATTATTCCAGAAAATTCTCATGCCCTTCCTAGCTAATCCCTTCCCACATAAACTGTTGTTCTGATTTGTATCACCATAGATTAGTGTTGCTTGTTCTAGAAGTTTGCATAAATAAAATCATATATGTACATACTCTCTTGTGACTGTCTTATTCCATCTTTTGATACTCATGTTGTTGAGTATATTCATAGTCTCATGGTCAAGGAGCATTTCCGAGTATGAAGATCAGTTTATCCAGCGTTGATAGGCCTCATTGTTCCTCTCCTCCCCTTTTAAAGCTGTCTTTTAGATTAGCAATTCTCAGGAATCCCGTTTGGTTGAGCTTTACCTTCTGGACATTAGGACTTTTTTTTAAACCCCCTTTAAACAAGTGATGAAAATTTTTCATGGTGGAAAGTTTGGAAGGGTTAGAGAGTGGTCCTTTGCTATGGACCTCTCTCTACCTTTCCCACTGAGAATTTTGTTGAGTTAATTAAATTCATTAAATGATTGAGCTAATGGCTTCTCATAAGAACAAGGCAAATTACGCCTTGTTTCTTGATGGCCTTGATTTATCACTCCGTCAGCCCTTGCTCTGCGATTACGGATGGGGAAGGAAGTGGCTTGATGCTGACTGTTAAGTTAGGACTGGGATGACATGACTAACGAGGATTTCTGCTTTTATCCGAGAAGGAGCTTCCCTGTTCTCTAGCCACACGTGCCTAAATATAGGTCATTGTTCGCCTTGTCCTTGGGCATAGCAAGAGGCTTTAGGTAACTATACCCTTAGTGTGTAGGTTAACATATCTTAATTCTGACCATTTTCATAAATAAAAAAGCAATTGCTGTTTCTTAGAGAATTTTTCAGCTCTTCAAAAGCTTAGTCCTGGACAAGCTGGTAAGTGAAGATACATTTTTAATGCTCACCTGAGGATATTTTTCCATTGCTTTTCAGAGAGAGTAGAAGGGGGGAGGGGGAGAGAGAAACATCAATGTCAGAGAGACACATTGGTGGCCTCCCACATGAGCCCCAACCAGGGCCAGGCATGGAGCCTGCAACCGAGGTGCATGCCCTTGGCCAGAATCAAACCCAGGACCCTTCAGTCCTCAGGCCGATGCTCCAACCACTGAGCAAACTGACTCTGGCAAATGAAGTTACCTTGATGGCGTGTGAATTGACCTGTTACAGCATGAAGTTCATTTCCTTTGTTCCTTTCGGTATTTACTTTGAAAGTCAAGCTTTCTATTAAGCCCTGCCCACCCTATTCTTGTGACAAAATTTGTACCTTGGATCAAATCCTAATAATTGTTTCCTAAATAGCTGTCAAACTATAAGCCTTCAAAGTGAATATATTAAGAATGATAAAAGTCATGCATTTCATGTGCCATGACTCTTTCATCTTAGTTCACTTTACTACCCCAAGGGGTGGTGGGGAGAGTTTTCCATCTAAGACTTTGCCCTAGAGTCACTTTGCTTTTCTAAACCATCCCAAGTCGCTGACTTACCTTCTGCCTGCAGCACAGGCTCGACCAAACTGCACCGTCAAGTTTGCCTACAGTACAAGGAGGCCAGTGACCACAGCCAGCTTTTAGAAACCTCAAACTTTGGGTGCTGAGCAGCAAGCAAGCAGCCAAGAAGAGTCAAAGGACCAAAGGTTTCATCAGTTTAATCAGTGTGCCCCCGTGAAGGACAGGGACGGTTTGATTGGCGTGCAGTGTTAACTGAGAGGCCAGCCTTCTCGCTGGACGCTGTGAAGAATGGAATGGGGAAGGAGATGAGACCTGGGGGCGGCTAGGGAAGGATAGAGGGGTGCTGGCAATCTCAGTAATAATTAAAGGCAGTGATGGAGGCACGAGCATCAGATCCTCTGACACCCTGGGCCAGTGATGGATGAGAGCAAAGCGGAGGAAAGACGGCAGCACGCTGAAGGGTGGTGAGGTAAAGGATTCTGAGAAACATCAGTGAGCCCTGTGAAATCGTGTATTTCATGTCAGGGCAGCAGCAGTTGGAATGGCCGTTTTGCCCATTAGGTAAGAGGGAAAAGGGAAGTCTCTGAACCTGACCATACGGAAGGGGATCCGCGGTGCCTAGATGGACAGTTTTCTCAAAAGAACTACGCTTGGGAATTATTTTTTTCTTACTCCAAACCTGGGGACAGGGTAAACAATCTGGCTTGATGAAAGCAGAGATTGCCTCACTAAAGCCCTGGTAAAAGAAACAGAGCAATGAGACTGAGCAGATCAGAGGAGAGAGAAACCCCCCAGCTGCCTCCTGCACGCCCCCTCCCAGGGGTCAAGCCCACAACCCGGGCACATGCCCTGGCCGGGAATCGAACCCGTGACCTCTTGGTCCATGGCACGACACTC
Organism: Miniopterus natalensis; assembly: GCF_054644295.1. Taxonomy (NCBI): domain Eukaryota; kingdom Metazoa; phylum Chordata; class Mammalia; order Chiroptera; family Miniopteridae; genus Miniopterus; species Miniopterus natalensis. The sequence continues at coordinate 3,631,871 of NC_142096.1, forward strand.
AACCGAGTCCCACTGGCTGGGCGGTATCATGGTTTCCTAAATGCCATTAAAAGAGCAGGTCGTTCTTGCCTAAGCAGGCTACCTTCAGCGCTCGCCTGGATGACTGGCAGCAGCCTCTTGACTGTCCTCGATTATCACGACCCTCATTCCAGTCAATCCTCTATTCTTTACCCAGAGTGATTCTCCTAACATGGAACTCTGACCACATCATTTCTCTGCTTAAAAAACAAACCCTTCATACCCCGTAGAATGAGCCCTAAACATTCTATGGCTCATAAGGCTCTTCATGGAGCAGCTTCACCCTCCTCGTCTAGCGCCCGGCCCGAGGAGCTGAGATGCCGGCTGGCGTGTGGCCTTAGGCAGCACCGCCCCCTAGAGGGCCTCCGTGTGCTCTGGGCCAGCTGGGTGGCTGATTCCAGGAGTAGTTTGGGAACTTTTCTCTCATAGAATATTCAGGAATCTTGATTCCAGCCATATCCCAGTTATTTCTCCAAATATTGCTTATTTTAAAATTTCCTGGTCTATTCAAAGCCTCTCAAACTGCCTGTGAGTCCACAGAGATCATCGCTGAGGGCGTCTTAGCCCAGGGTCTGTTTCACTTGAAGTGTGCAGGTCCAGCCGGGTAGGGCCGGGCCGGGCCGGGCCGGGTTGGATCGAGTTGGGTCGGGTCAGGTCGGATTTGGTTGGGTCGGGTCGGGCAGGGTAGGGCCGGGTTGGCCCGGGTTGGCCCGGGTGCTTTGGAAAGCTGGAAAGGTCTTCGAGCAGCTCTGAGCCCTCTCGCCGCGGGCACAGCTCAGAGACAGGAGCAGAGACAGCCCGTGAGGCTGCAGGCTTCTTTCAAGCAAGGAAGGAGAAAAACATTCCTTGAGTTTTGCTTTGCGCCAGGAAACAGGCTAGAAATCTTCCCTTGTGTTATCAGGCCTAAACCGGGCGCCCAGTCCACCACGGCTAAAGGTGGCTGCGAGCAGTTAAAGAGGAATGTCGTCCTTGTCGCTGGCACCTGCCTGCCGCGGGCTAGCTGGGGCCGAGGGGCAGATTCCGCTCATCGCAGAGCAGGCACCGGGAGAATCGCAGCAAAGAGCCTGGCGAACAGCAGGGAGGACTCTAGAGCTGTGGCAGGACACGCGGGCAGACTCCCGGCCAGGAGCACTATCGGCCGTCGCCGAGGGAGGGCGTCCCGAAGGGCTTTGTCGGACAGGAGGGTGGGTCGGGTCAGGGGGAAGGACAACAGGCGTGACAACCAGCATCCAGAAGAGGCGGCGAAAGCCACAGGCAAGATGATGACTCAGTTTTCCCATCAGGAGCCTGAACCGCAGAGACATCTGGCCGCCTCTTTGCGTGACCAGGAAACAATGGTGCCAGCAGCTTCCTCTCTGAATATGAAGCACGAACACGAAATTACACTGTCCCAGTGCAGCAGTTAGCCCCACGGGACTCAGTCCCCAACCGGCCCTGAAGTCAAAAGGCCGCAGGGAAGTGGGGTAAAAAGAGCCAGAGCCTCCGGGGCCCTCGGGGAGGCCCTCGGCGGGGAGACGACAGTGGCCTGGGTGGCCGGCGGAGCGGGGCTGCTGAGCCTGTGATCTCAGCGGGGAGCAGGGCTCCCTGCCAGCAGCAGGAGCCGAGGCCCTGAGCTGCACGCTGATCACATCCAAACACACACGCCACGCACAGTGCTGGCGACTTGGTCAGAAAAACATTATCCCAGCCCAAGTAAGGCCTGGGCAGCTGACCGCACCGTGATGCGCGCGGGTCCTGCAGAGGCTCAGACGTAGCCCAGGACGCAGGCGGCCCTTTTCCTACCGTTGGTCCCGAGGACGATCTGTGTCATGGAGAACCAGAGGCTGGACCTCAAGGGGTACCTGCGGTGGAAAACACAGGAAACCTGTCCCTTTTATTTTATTTATTGACTTAAATTAGTCTCCTTTATGAATGATCTCAGTCTATCCAGAAATGACGTTTTCTCTAACGAAGAAAATGTTTCTGCACATAAATGAAAAGAAAAATCAGCCAGAAATGTCCCCATCGTAGTGTCTGCTGTTACTGAAATGAAGCAGGGCCTTGGAGAACCAGCCTAAAAGGAGCAGCAGGGCATAGCTCCGGGAGCTATATTCTTAGTGCTGAAAAATAGTAGGTGCCCATTAAGTATTTTGGGTAAATGAGACTCTCTGCCTCAGTTTACTTATCTGTCTAGTAGGATGAACTGTTATGAAGATTAAACAAGATAATGTATTTAAAGTTCCTGGAACACAAGAAATGTTGAATAAACAAATATATGGTGACTTTTATTTTTATTGGCAACCATTGCCACTGTCCCCTGTCACTATGCTCCCGTCACTGTGAACCTGAGACCTAACACTACAGACTCCTCCAAGGACTCCATAGGGGCCGTTTGTGCCCGTTTGCCCTCTCCTACTCACCACCTAAGGGTCTAAGTTTGCACCCAGAGCCATTCAAGGGGCGTCCTGATGGGGGGAAGCCCTGATCAGAGATTATCCACTTTATCGTAAGGTTGGAGATCTGGCTTCTAGCAACGGGAGAGACAGCAGCCTCAGTGTTCAGCCAGTGAAAAGGCAACGGGCCTCCTGGGAGCTAGGCCTCTTTCCACCCATCCCCTCCACCCAGGGTGGGCACAGTGGGAAACCCTGCTGTCCAAGCTCAACCCTGCTGTCCAAGGAGCCACTGACCAAACTCCAGGTGTGAGAGGACTTCCTGGAGGAGAGAGACTCCCAGAGCTGATCCCTGAGTCGTACTTTGGGAAACATACCAATGGAGGTTTCCACCCAGGACTGGGGAATCACACACTTCAATCTACAGGGCATAAGTGATTCTAGAAGCTTATTGGGGGGCTCGAAACCTCAGGAACATCTAGAAGCTCCCCGGAGGCAGACACATGCAACTCTGGGGCTTTGTAAGATGAGTGAAGACAATTTTTTTTCCAGGCTGCTTCAGAACAGCCCTGCCTGGAAAATTCTTCAAGGGCCACGCAGTTCTGTGTTTCACTAAGAGGCTGACGCAAGAAAACCCAACAGCAACAGGACTACCCGAAGCTTGTTCCTCTGTTCAGATGGGGATGGACCAGAAGCATCTTCTAGGAAAGAAGTGATGACAAGGGCACTGCATGTGTACTGCATGCTTTGACATTTCTTATCAATTTTATATTTATAGTACCTGCTTTTTTCTTTAAAACAACTGTGTAAATTAGGTACACCAGCCGCTTTTTAAAAAAATGTTTTTATTGATTTGAGAGAGAGAGGAAGGGAGAGGGAGACAGAGATAGAAACATCGATTCGAGAGAAACATCAACATCGATCGGCGGCCTCCTGCACACCCCCCACTGGGGACTGAGCCCGCAACCCAGGCCTGTGCCCTGACCCCGGGGTCAACGCTCAACCACATAGCCACACCGGCTGGGCACCAGCCACTTTTAATCCCATATTACAGATGGAAAAGCTGATATTTAGATGGTCTAATTGATTACCCAGGCTTGCATTTAATTAGAGGTAGAGCTGAAATTTGTTTGCATCTACAATGCTTTTTAATAGACCATCCAGCCTCCCAGCTGAAACTAGACTAAGTGGAAGAAGTTGAAAATTCCCAGGCTCCTATAACAGAAGCAAATAGGTCACTGCGGCCCGAACCCTCCTTCTTAGGAAACGCCTTACCTAATGTTTTCATTAAAAGGGGTCGAAGTTGATATCCTATAGAAGTTAAATTTAAATCTCTTTCCTTTCGAATTCTACTAATTAGTTTCAAATATGTGACCATTATTTCCCATGAATTTGACTTCTGAAATATATACGGAAGAAAATCACTTCAGGAAAATAATTTTCTCTAAAAAATATATGAGAAGCTGTTTCCTATAATTTGAAACAATTTGGCCCATGGTTGATTCTTATGAGTCTTCCTTCCTGAAATATGTTTCTTAAAGTTCATACATATTTATTTGCTTGTGGGTTTTGACCTACACACAATCTAGAGAACAAAGCTGCCTAGAGATTAAGTTAGCTGTGATTGGCTTGATTGTTTGATTTAACAGCTGGGTGATTTGCAAAGTGGAGTTATAATCACATACTTTTATTCAGAAATAACACTTGTCACAAAGTCAGTTTCTTCACTCTTGTACCTGAAGGGATTTTGGGGGGAGAAAAATCAGTAATAGGACCATCCCTTCTGTTAAAATAAATGTGAGAGACAGCCATGTATATCTGGAAGGCTTATGGGCTTTGGAATTCATTTTAATGCCAGACTTCATTTGTTCATTCATTCATTTATCAAAAAATAAATAAAAAATCCGCCTATATGCCAAGCATCTAGGCATAGGTGACCGTGAACGAAACCGTGATTCCTGCCCTTGTGGGACTTAGAGCCTAGTGTCCTTAGGCAAGTTACAGCGCTTCCCTGAGCTTGTTTTTAACTAAACGATAGATAATGGACACTGAAATACTGAAATGGTGCCGATACCTTCTCCACGAGACTGCGCCGGAAACAATTAAACAGCGGGAAGCATCTGACTCCTGGCAGCTGGTCGTAAATATTGCTGTTCACCCTGTTTAATTACGTGACGTTCAACAGCAGAGGGCAGTAGAAGCCCGGATGACCTCTGTAGTCTTGGGGACATCCCCACGATTTGGCCTTTCCTCTCAAAACGCTGCTCCCCGAAACTGCTCTCTCCGGCCCCCAGTAGCCGGAGGCCGCAGGGGGCTTTTCCGGGCCTCCGCGTCCGCTCTGGGCAGAGCGCTTTCGCACCCTGGCCTTGGCCTCCCACTTGAGCTCTCCCCTCCCTTGGCTCCCCTACTTCTACGCTCTCTCTAAATGCTCCTTCCCTTTCCAGCTCCTTCTCCTCCTCTCCCCCTCCCCTATTTGCGAGTGCCGTCCCAGTGCACGGGGCACCCACGTCTTCTGTGGCACCCACACCCCCCTCGCCGGCCAGGACCTTTCTTCTGCTCCCCGGTCCTAAATGTTCAAACCCAGCCTGACCTGCGGCTGAGCAGTTCCAGGACGGGCTCTGTCACTGTACCCTCCGCCGGGCCTCCTCCTCCTACCTTTTTATTTCTACTCATTAAGTGACTTAAGCTCTGACACCCTGATTGGAAAACCTGGAATCCTCTTGGACTCGCCCCGTCCCTCAGTTCTCACATCCAAGCAAAGACCACGTGTGGATTTGGCCAAGTCTGCCCACCTCTTCCTCTCCTCCCCATGGCCCTCGGGCAACCGCTCGAACTCTTACTCAAACTACAGCCACAGGGCCCGGCTCGGCCTTTCTCCAGCGCGTCTTGCTTAAGGCCACTAGACTCAACTGCTCAGCACACCTCTGATCGCCTGGCTTAGCTGCTCAAAAGCTATCAAAGGCTCCCCAAAGTACACAAAAGCATGTCCTCAGTCTGGCACCAGCAACTCTTCACAACCTGACTGCAGCTGACATTTTCCTGCCTTATCTCTTTGGGGACCTCTAGCCTCCTCCCCACACCCCTGCGATTCAGAGTCCAGTGGCGGAGGTCAATAGCAGTCAACCATCGCAGGAGCGCGCGTCTGTGAATGCTGACGAGGGGAGGTGATAAAACTGGCCTGGCACCTGCAAGGAGGGGACCAAAGGCTGGGAGGCAGGAACAGAGGGGACAGTGTACGGGATGCGAGCGGCTGGAGCGAAGGCAGGGCCACCCATCCACTCAGAGCTTCAGGGAGGCCCTGCGCCGATTTTGTTCTGTCTCCCGAGAGCAATGGAAAGTCGTTGGATGGTTTTAAATGCAATGAGTGGGATCAGATTTGCGTTTTTAAAAGATGGCCCTGTGTGAGCGCCTCGAGAAGGGGGACTTTGATTCAGCTTGTGGCGGCCCTCAGCGCCCCGGAGCAGTGTCTTCTAAGACCAGCTGTCCCACCGGAGCTGTGAGTGGCTACGGGGGGGCCCCCGGGGAAAGCAGAGGCGGAGGGGAGACAGGGAGAGCCGGTTAAATGGCTGGGGAGGGGAGCGCCACCTGCTACTCCAGGTGTACGTGTGAAATGATGGGACACGTTCGCACAGATGCTCCGAGCGTGGGCTGTCATTTCACAGCTGTCACCACGAGTGGGCAGAAACCCTAGTGGAATCTGCCTTTGGAATTGCTGTCAGAGGCTGCTTATCAGTCACACACCTCAAAAGTCATCGCTTTATTGTCAAACTTGGTACAGATTCTGTCCCCCCCGCCATGTTTCTCTCCCATGGCTATATGTTCTTTCTTTTTGAAAAAAATATGTTTTTATTGATTTTAGAGAATTTGGAAGGGACAGGGAGAGGGAGAAACATCAGTGATGAGAGAATCATTGATCGGCTGCCTCCAGCACGTTTCCTACTGGGGATGGAGCCATGACCTCCTGAGCCACACCAGCCAGGCTAAATGTTCTTTTTATATACCTCTATATATTTTCTTGGATTATAAATTATACACTTCTTTATATTGTTTATTTGGATTATAAACTGCTAGAAGACTGAGGCCGGGTCTTTTAAACCAACTTTAATAGGAAAGGCAGCTGGATGGAGCTGGATGCCCTACAGGGACTTTATTGGCTGTGAAGGCAGAGAGGGGGGTGAGGGGTTGAAGAGCTGAAAGGAGGGCCAGGGTCAGGGCAGGGAGCTGAGGCTCCTGCCTTCCTTCTTTCTCCTTTATCTGGGACATAGGATGTTGAACTTCTTGAAAAAATATGTACCAATGTAGGGAAATAGCGTCCATAAGAAGAGTGTGGTGTGGCAGTTCAAGCAGGGGCTCTGGAGTCAGGCTGCCTGGGTTCCAATTCAGGCTGCGTCACTTGCTAGTTGAAGTGCCTTGGACAAGTGACGTAGCCTCTCTGTGCCTCGATTTCTTATCTGTAAAGTGGGCTCTTACTTATGGAATGTGGTCATTTACAGATTAAACGTGGAAGGTCCTCAGAGCGGCCTGGGCCCATGGGGAGCACCAGCACTCCTCAGATGCCTTTATCATTACTGTTCATAACCAAGGCGGCCCCTTTATTTGTGCTCTTTGCAGTTTTAAGATCCTTTGTTCCAAAGGACTCGTTTCATGCACATTTTTCATTCTTTCCCTACAGACTTTATTTTGATGGTTTACAGAAATGTATTTGGCATCGTGCGGATATTTTAGTTAAGACTAAAAGCTGCCTCCAACATTTGGCACGAAGAACAAAATGTGGGAGTCACGGCGGGAATGCGAGAGAGGACCGGGTAAATCCCCTCCCTAGTGAGAGGTTTTGAAGAAACAGTAATCATGTGGCAAGAACCTAAGTAACAGCTGCAGGGAATATTGAACTACACAGAGCCTAGAGGTTTGTTCAGATGAAGGATGCAACCTGGTGGAATACTTCATCATCTGGAACAAGCCAAGTACTACTGACCCTATGTGTATCATCTGGATGGGAAATTTAAAAAATCAAAGTACTTCTATGTCATCGTGGGATATTTTTTTTTCCTGCCATAATGTTTACTTTTCAGAAGTAGGTGTGATGGTAGCCAGCTGTAGCTATTGGTGTGATGTTTATTTGATATTGTCAGAGTTTTCAGTTATTTCCTAGCCTGAGTGTGGCAGCAACTTTCCATTTCCTCATTGTTTTTATTTAACAGCAATTTTTGGAAGGATTTCAATACCTTATGTAAATGATGAGAGAACAAAGAACTCTGGAAAGAGGGAGAGAGAAGAGAGAGTAGGCAAATGGATAAGAGAGGAGAAGTTAAGGGCCAGTAAGTGTAAAGATTAAGTGAAAAATCTTGCATATGTCACATAGCAGGTGACCCAGAAATGGCTGGGGAGTAACTGAGGCAGCTTTTCACTGAGCCAACTTTATTTATTTCTATTCTCTAGTTATTTCTATCTTTTTTGCGGTTAAATAAATATGTGCAATGCAGAAAATGCTAAGGACGTGTTTATTCAACCATGTCGACGCTAATGACTTTTACGGAATATCCGTGAATACCTCCTACAAACCTACCTTCTGAAACTACAGTGGAGACTGTTTTTTAGGATTTCTCAATCTGGATGAAAATCCCAATTTGGCTGTTTTTAACAGTCTCATGTTCATGACTCATAAAAACTCATGTGATCCCAGCCACAGGCAGGAGCAGCAGAAATCCACAACATACGTTATTAAGAGCCTCAGGATTATTCCTGGAAGCACTGGACCCTCTCTGCGCTCTCAGCCTGTAAATACCTCATCACTTGGAAAATGTTGACGATTCTACGACCAAACCCTTGCACACAGCTCTCCAGCTTCCCAGCGCATGGGGCACAGCTGAAGAGCTGTCAAAACAGCAGAACGATAGCCTGGATCTCTGCCACCCAGAGGTCTGGGTCATGCAGACAGACTCACAGAAACAGATGAGTGGGAGAAGGGCTTGCTTTTGATTTTTGCTCTATAAGTTCAGCAAATTGGGCAAAGCAGCAAAAGTCAGGTTCTACCTGGTTCATGCTCAGCAAGCCAGGGTTTTGTGGTTTGGCGCTGCTTCCTGCGACCCTGTTTCTTTGCCAAGATGATGTCATCTTGGAGATGGGCTGTCATCCGGATTTGGCAGCACAATTCTGGCCTGTAAGAAGGTCAGTCGGGGCTCTGTGTTTTCCTCACATTTATCTTTGTTTTGGGTTATTGAATGCTGAATCCACTTTACCCCTCCACTGTTCTTTCTTTTCTTGATAAGACAACATAGACTGGTTATGAGTTATGTTCATAATATGGGCCGCCCGGCCGCTCATGGCTCAGTGGTTGAGCATCGACCTAGGATCCAGGTGACCAAGGTTTGATTCCCGGTCAGGGCACAGGCCCGGGCTGCGGGCTCCATCCCCAGTCAGGGGCGTGCAGGAGGCAGCCGATCAATGACTCTCATCATTGATGTTTCTCTCTCTCTCTCTCTCTCTCTCTCTCTCTCTCCCTTCCTCTCTCTGAAATTAATAAAGACATGTGTGTTTTTTAAAAAAGTAAATAATATAGGCCTTTCTGCATTGTTTTCTCTCTTCTTTGACAGTTTGAGCTTATACTCCCAGTCATTAGGCAGAATTATAAACTGGGAAGTGACTCAGCTAAAAAGGCAAGCCCAGGAGGGCTACCTGAGGTGAATTCGAGGAGCACAGAGGTGGTGGGGCCGAGATGTCTCATCAAGCTGGGGGTTGGGGGGTGCAGGGAACAAGGAGATCCCTTCCTCAGTGGCTGCTTAGGAGGCAGGAGTCAATAATGCACAGGTGTGGAGATGATGGCTTATAATTTGGAGCTGCCATTTACTCTTTGGGTGACTATAGGTAAGTTATTTAATGTTTTTAAGCTCCATTTTCTTCATATGTGAATTGAAAGCATAAAACCTATTTGTGGAGTTGCTGAGAAGCTTAAAGTAATGGAGTTAAAGCCAGGCAAGCAGTAGACTTGATATGTAGCAAATACTTAAAAATGGTAGCTTAGAAAAAACAAGTACTGGAAGGGAGCATAGCCCAAGGAACAAGGAAATTTGTGCATACCAGGTAGAATCCCTGTCCGTAAGAGGACAGATGAGAAGGGGACAGGCTCTCCATTTCTGACAGGTACTGGTAAAAGCCAACAAGTACAACTGTGGCACTGGAGTGCTGGCTTGGGCTCTTCTCTGAAGTTGGCCATGCTGTTGGACAGAGTTAAAGAGTGGACATCAGGTCCCGTCTGGGAATCCTGGGAGACCTAGGACTCTCACCTCACACGAGAGGGTGCCCAAGGCTTTGCAATGGACTGTATCATGCCAGGCCTGTTGGAAGCTCTGTTATGATCCAGAAATTGTACTCTTGGGTATTTACCCAAGATAAAGAAAAACAAAAGTCTATAAAACTACTTGTTTATAGAAGCTTTATTAATTATAGCCCCAAACTTAAAACAACCCAAATGGCCATCAACAGGAGAAGAGATAAATTGTGGTACATCCATTCAATGGAATACTATTCAGCAACATAAAGGAACAAGCTATTGACACATGCAGCAACATGGATGAATCTCGAAAGCATAATGTTGACTGAAAGAAGCCAGTCACAAGAGTACATTCTATAGGATTCTATTTGTATAAAATTCTGATAGAGGCAAAACTATCTATTGTGGTAGGAATTAAAATAATGGTTGCTATTGTTAGCAGGTTTGGGGTAAGAAAGGGCAGGAAGAAACTTTCTGCAGTGATGGAAATTATCTCTATCCTGATTTCACGGTGGATACACAGCTGTAGGCATTTGTCAAAACTCAGAACTTCCCTCTTAAGATCTATTTTTAAAAAGAGTATCAATTCAAAAGAAGAAATAGAACGACTGCTTTGTTCAGACCACATTTGAAATACTGTGTTCAGTTTTGAGTACATTTTAAAAACAATGCATCAAACTATGTCCGGGTCAAGGTTACCAGAATGAAGAAGAGTCTGGAATCCACGGTGCAATGAGAAAGGTAAGGAACGGGAGGGATGCCGGCTAGAGACAAGACCAGGAGGGCGTGTAGTCCTGTTTAGTCACTGGGAGGGCAGCTGTCCGGTGGAATGCCTGCATTTACTTATTGAATCTACAGGGCGTAACCAGGACCAGTGGGTAAAAATGACAAAGAGGAAGATTTTTCTAGACACTAGTTGAAGCTGCAGAGAAAAGCAAGCCTTGGAGAGTGATCAGGAGGCTGATGTCAGAGCCTGACAAGAGGTGGTGAAGGCCTGGACCACACATGCTATATGGATGAAAAGGACTTGAAGGGTGAGTGGACTAGAGAAATGGCAGGTAGAGATGACATGTGACGTGTGTGTGTGTGTGTGTGTGTGTGTGTGTGTGTGTGTGTGTGTGTGTTTGGAATATACAAGGGAGAGCAATGAATACAGAATGACTCACATTGTGCCTAAGAAGACTCCACTAATATTAGTATGTGTCATAGGATCTTATGAATCATGAAGTTTTTAAAATGTTAGACCTTAAAATTGTGCAACTGTGTCTGACTAAGCCATTGAAATGGATTTAAAAGAAAATATGACTGAGTCACAGCGCCATTGAAGACAGGAACCAGAAGCCAAACCACCCACCTGTTCAACCTTTCAAGATAAGATAAGGTATTACCAGTCAAGCCCTATTTCGGTTTCCTGCACTCACCTCCATCTGATGTTTTTATCATTAATTTTGTATTTTATAATGTTGGTCACTGTCCACTAGAATATTAGCTTCTTAAAAGCAAGGACAACTGTGTTCTTACTCACTGCCACGTGCCCCAGCTCCTAGCATACTGCTTGTCACAAGAAGGAACTTACTTGGCGACAGCTCACTGGTTGGTGGGTATGAAAGGGAGCCGCAGAAACACGTGCCAGAGTGTGTCAGCTGCTCACAGGAGCTGTGGCAAACATTTCAGATGATTACTTCAGGCTTTATCCTAAGATTATTTGGTGTGGATCAGAATGTCATGGTCCTGAGAGGACCTAATGCTTAAGGAGGTGGTCATGCAAGGACTTTTATTGGAGTCCTAGGAGGCTATTCTCCCCCCTTCTTGTTCCCTCTCGAAGGGGGTCTACCTCGTGATGATCGACACGCCAGGGGAGGAAGCTCAGGGGAGGGTCCAAACCACATGACGCACAACATGCCAGGGGAGGAGCGGTCACTCTGGGGGTGAGGTCTCACCCTGCAATACTTGTCCTCCCTGTTTTGCCAATTGCTAAGCCTACTGTTCCTGCTCAGCTCATGTCCGCCTGACTGCCTACTGTATCATATATATATGATTAAGTATGTATGTAAAACATTTGGACATTTGGGCTGTTTGCGCCTCTTGCTGTCGTGAGTAATGCCGCTCTGACCACTCGTGCGCAGCATGTGTCAGTCCCTGGGTTCAGTTCCTGGACATGTATCCAGGAGTGGAATTGCTGCACCCATCCGTCAGGTGCACACCTTCTACCAGTGCCCATGTTGGAGCCCCAGGGACTCCATCTACCGATTGGCTTCCAGAGAAAATCAATAATCACCTTAGATTAAAGATCTGTGAAAGGATTTAAGGTGATGACCTAAATACATCTCACCTGGCCAAAGCTAAAGGCGTTGGCCTCTGGGAAGTGTAAGGAAATCGGCTCAAGTGCTTCCCTTGCCTCTCTTTTCTTCGCAGCAAGGATCTCGGCCACATTGTGGACTTACTCAGATGAATTTGGCTGCGGGTGAGCCCATGTATGTGCATTAATATGGGCACAGAGGCTGGACTTAGGGGCATTTATGAAACCATTTCGAAAGGGCGAGCCAGGCCTGTCTCTCTGCCCTCTCTGCTGCATTCTCTCGTTGGAAGCGTCTTTCAGCTGGGTGACTTGTTATTTACATCGGTCGCCATGTAAGCATTATCTAGAGGAAATTTTTATTTATTTATTTATTTTAAAAAGATATCTTTTATGGATTTCAGAGAGAGGAAGGGGGAGGGAGGGAGAGAGTTGAAACATCAGTGATGAGAGAGTCGTCATTGATGGGCTGCCTCCTGCAGGCCCTGACTGGGGATCGAGCCCGCAACCCGGGAATCGAACTGTGATCGCCTGGATCCTAGGTCGATGCTCAACCGCTGAGCCACGCCGGCCAGGCTAGAACAAATTTTGAAAAATAGGAAAACAGAGAGGAAAATAGAAAGGATTTGCTCCTAATGAAGTTCAAGTTCAATTCTCTGAATTACAACGTACTACCTGGACCGGGAAGACCTGGGTTGCAGCAGCAGGTTTTCTGTTTTTCCGCCGTGTGCATGCCCTGTAGACGAAACTAGGAAACATTTCATTGTGGCGGTTTAAGACCTTAAGTCACCCTTGGCTTTGATGAGTAACTAATTCTAAGAAATGGATGCTGTTTTAAACAACAAAGGTCCCAGAGTTCCCTTTTGGCAAACTCTTCTATTTTGGAAAGTTAAGCATGTGCCCGTGAATGTGTGTTAGTGGGAGTAGGATCTGTGGTCAACATGGAGATTGGAAATACTAAGTCAAAGCGATGAGCCTAGGGACAAACAATATTAAAAATATCTGTGGCTGTCAGGAGTCCTTCCCTCACACCTTGACCTTGGCGTGCAAACGGTGGCCAAGGGCCTCTGCAGGAGTGAGGCTTCTCAGGTTCTCGGCTGCGGTGTCCCCGCTGCTGTGAACCCTCAAAGCTCCCGCCTCCCCATCCTCAGACTCAGATTTTCCACTGTGGAAGTCACTGACAATGGGCAATTAAAGAGATGGAATCGTTGAGGTATTTAAGTTTCTGTCCATAAATCTTGGTGAGAACCTTGCACAGGCCCTGCTTTAATCATTTTCTTTCAGAATCCCAAGGTCAACAAGAAAAACCCTCCGGGAGCCAGCTTGCTATTTTGATTTTTAACTGTCCTCTTCATCAATCCGACAGCTTGTTTTAACTGGTGATGATTTTCCTAAGAAAGCTGCATTTGCGTCTTGGGATTTCATGCATATTCAGTAGTGTTTACAGAAGGAAAACTGGTAGGAGGCATCTAGAATTTTAGTATCCAGATTTGGGGGAAAAAAACTAGCAAACAATCCATGGAAAACTTCAAGTTTTAAATTCTGTGGTTCCTGACCTGGCCGGTTTGGCTCTGTGGTTAGAACGTCGGCCCAAGGACTGAAGGGTCTGGGGTTCGATTCAGTCAAGGGCATGTACCTCGGTTGCAGGCTCGATCCCCGGCCCTGGTTGGGGGGAGTACAGGAGGCGACCAAAGGAAGTGTCTCTCTCACATCGATGTTTCTCTCTCTCTCCCACTCTCTCTGAAAAAGCAATGGAAACATATCCTCAGATAGGTTTAAAATAAAGTGAATAAATAAATAAATAATAAATTCTGCGGTTCCAAACAAAGCTGCCCTTCTCATCTCATATCCACAGAAAGTGTTCCAATAGCACCTCCCAGTTTGCAAATCACCTTCACTTAGCAGGCATCGTGCAGTGTAATCTCCCAGACGTTACGGCTGGTGTTCTAATCCCCGTTTCACGGATAAAGGATTGAGAAGCGGGAAGAAATAGAGCACAGTGATCAGCGGGATGGGCTCAGAAGTAAACAGAACTGGGATTAAATTCTGGCTCCACTTCCATCAACTTAATTGATTTCTCTTTGCTTAGTTTCCACATCTTTAAAATGGACCCAATGGAACCTTAGTAACTAGGTCTTCTGGTTGCCAAGATGATTAAATGAGTTTATGTGTAACTTAATGAGTTTATGATTAAATGAGTTTATGAGTAACTTAGCAAAGAGTATTCGGAAAGGGGTCCTTCCACTACCCTCTGCCACGACATGTTTTGGTGTTTTTTTTAAATTGATTTCAGGGAGAGGGAGAGAGAGAGAGAAACATCAGTGATGAGAGAGTCATTGATTGGCCACCTCCTGCACACCCCCAACTGGGGATCAAGCCTGCAACCCAAGCATGTGCCTTGACCGGGAATTGAGGCATGACCTCCTGGTTCATGGGCCAATGCTCAACCACTGAGCCACACCAGCTGGGCTAAACCTTTATTTTTATTTTCCGATGAGATATTGCACCGAATCCCGCAGGAGGTGAACAATAGACAGAATTAGGAAGCACAGCCCTTGGTCACCAGCCTCCGGTCTGGCGCAGGTAAGAGCTCACCGCCTATGGATGCTGGGAGAGAGGCATGAGCTGTGACTCCGCCTTCCTCAGTGCTCAAGGATTCTCGTCATTCCTTTATCCAAATGTCTCCAGTTATTTTGTTTCATACCTTTTTCAAAAATAGCTCATATTTTCTGAAAAAATATTTCTAATTCTTCTCAAAGATATATCTCTTATCTTAAGCACATGTTTATAAAGCTGAAAACATTTGTTAAATTCTGTCTGGTTCATAGCAGTATGACCTCTGATACCTTCAGTGCTTAAATTTGGAAGCTACAAAGTATTTCCCCCGTGACTGAGAGATCAGCAGGTTGGTCCCCTCCCTCACCTGCCCCGGTGTGTCTGGAGAGGCCTGATAATGCAGCTTGAGTTCAGATCCAGCAGCCTCAGGGGTGCACGACTTCGGAGTGAGACATTGGTTTTCAATGCAAAAACCCAGATAGAAAATCTTTAAGTGACAAAAGGTTTTTAAGACATAAAAGGAATGTACAAAACAAAGTAAGTTATGAATGGAAACGCTGGGCCCTCCTCTGAGTCCCCGGCGCCCAACGGCCTTTGCTGACAGAGCCTGGAGGGATCGTGAGGCCTCCCCGAACCCCACAGGATGAGACTAAGGCAGGAAACCTTGAGAAAGGATCAGGCTGGTCTGACCTGAATGTCCCCCTTTTCCATCCTGAGCCAGAGGAAAGAGGAGTGACCCCACTCCTCTGCTGGTGTCCCCCCCCTCAATTACTGTGGGAAATAATCCCCCCCTGTTGTTTTTAATGAATTAATTTATTTTTGGTACAGTGAACTAAAGTGCCCTGAGTTGTGGGGGTTTTATGGCATGTGTTGGGAATAGATATAAAATTTTCCCACATCAAAAGCTTGGGCATACTTCCAAGAGCAGATCTTTCCATAGCAAAGCATCATCTGTTTTCCAAATGACCCTAGAGGTCAAAGGAAATCGGGGTGGAAGGCAGGTCGTAGGCACCAGCAAGGGATCGGAATTGATCCCACAGGCCAGCGCCGGCCACGCACTCAGGCTCTCACCAGGCGGCGTTGGCCCGTGAGTGTCTGTGAGCAGTCAGGCAAGCAGCATTTCATAAAAGGCCTAGTAAGAACGCTGTAGTATATTTGTTCTGTTTTTATTTTTAATCTTCACCTAAGGATATTTTCCCCCCCATTGCTTTTCAGAGAGAGTGGGAGGGAGGGGGAGAGCGAGAGACAAAAAAAATGGATGTGAGAGACACACGGACCAGTTGCCTCCCGAACGAGCCCCTGCTGGGAGTGGGGAACGAACCTGCAACCCAGGTACGTGCCCTTGACCGGGAATTGAACCCGCGCCCCTTCAGTATGTGGGCCGACACTCTAACCACTGAGCCACACGGGCCAGGGCTGAATGCCCTCTTTCTTTGGAGTTGCCTAGGTATTTGGGCAGGTGCTATCCTCTCTACCAGGACCCAGGGCTCAGGTGAGGGTCAGTGCCTCGGGCTCACATTGAACTAGAAGTCAAGTCCAGACTTAGCATTTTACAGCCAAGGCGACAAGCCCCGAGAGGAGGGGACCCTGCCAGTGCAGAGAATTGGCTCCCTGTTAGCTCAAAAGTAGCTTTTATCTTTGATTCCTCCCCTGCTGTCATTCCTTCCACAGCAGGTGTCCAGGTGATCTGGGTCATCCCCAGATGGTTTTCCCTCTGAAAGAGAACGTTGTCCCTACTGGGGCACATGGCCAGAGGCAGGACAAAAAGTCTGAGCTCCCTGCTGGGTGGCCTGATGGGAGCCCATACATTTTTCAGGCATTTCTCTCAGTAAGACCCCAACAAGCCAAGGGGATGTTGGGACAACCTTTTGAGCCACATAGCAGGCATTCAAAGTCCTGGTGGCTGAGCCCCACCTTCATCTAGGTTCTGGGGAGACAGGTCAGGCAGGTCCTGTCCTCAAGAGCTAAGGGTCTAGTGTGGGAGGCAGGAGAGGAGACCGGTGACCACCCCAAGCTGCAAGAGAGCCCCAGGGCACCAGAGATGGGAGGAGCCCTGGCTGGGACGGGCACTTTTCTCATTCCCCTGGGGTATCGGGTGCCAGGGGTTCCCGCAAGACCTTAGAGGAGGGGTGTGTGTGAGCTGGATAGGCTAGAGTAGGGGAGAGCTCTCCAGACCAGTGAAGAGAGGCAACCATTTGGAATTCAGGACAATTTCCAGGGTCACCAGGAATCGGAAAAATAGTAACAGACACAATCTTGGATTGACCCAGATAGGAATTCACTCTTAGTTTCCGATAAATGATGTCCAGCTTAGGAACTTGGCTCAAAGGCGAACAGCTGACAAAAACCTAGAGGAACCACAGATTTTCACTAAAGCTCTGTAGACTGGCCTTTTGACCGCAGAAGCAGTGTTAATCTTGGGGTGCAATGGGCATTCCACACAGGGGAGAACTCTCGGTGTAATATCTGCTGAGGGAACAAATCACTTCTCTGGAATTTGCTTTTGCTAAAACGTTAATTGGGAATATGCATTATTTTTGCTAAAAACTAAGAAGCATTATATAAAAAGAAAAAATTACTTACAATCCCAATACCCAGAAATACCCACTGTTAACTATTGGTGTTTTAGAATTGAGGTCATACAATTTGACTTTTTAAAAAATCTTTATGTATTGATTGACTTGAGAGAGAGAGATGGACTTGTTCTTTCACTTACTTATGCATTCACTGGTTGATTCCTGTTTGTGCCTTGTGCCCTGACTGGGGATCGAACCCACAACCTTAGGATATTGGGACGATGCTCTAACCAAACAATTTGACTTTTGCTTCATTTATTTAGCAATATGCCACAAGCATTTTCCAGTTAATTAAAAATGCATCGTGAACAACATTTTAATGTCCACATAATATCCTGTAACCTCTGCCGCCATATGCTCCATTCCGTCTAAAACTCTTTGCCATTTAACACAGCACTGGCTTAAGGAATGAACGATGACATGTCAAGATGCTGGCGGCTGACTTTCAAATGTGGCAGAACGTTGAATCTAAGTGGTCGGTACATGGGAATATACTATATTTTTCTTTCACATTTTCAGTTTGAAATTTTTCATAATAGACATTGGATATAACAGTGAAGTGGTGAAGCCTTTTGTATACAATATTTTTGTCCCTTTGTCTGATTTAATCACTCAATTTAGACTGATCACGTATTATATCCCAGGCATTGCTGAGTCCTTGGGACTTGAAAGAGAGCCCTCAACAGGAAATGACATAAATCTAGAGCTATCATTATAAACCTACAGCTATGAATGTGGCTACGGTGCACACACAGGGACGGTGGAGGCACAGGGGTAACCAGTCCTTCTGGGCAGACCCCCCTTCTACAGTAACAGTGATGACAACTGTGTCAATAGCAGTATCAACATTTGGTAAACCCTGTTCTGTACAAGGACTATTAAATATCTGTTTAAGACCGAAGCTTTCCCTTGGTTTTAAAATGACGACTTTCTGGGTTTCCCGAGCAGAGGTATCACCTTGGGCAGGATGAGTCCTGAGTCACACGTCAGCGATGCTGGGAGGTTTATAAGCGGCACTTGAAATGTCTGTTTCTCCTTCTGTTTTTTAAATGATGGATTAAAGTTATGATTTCATTAAAAGAAGTGCTCTTATGCAGGGCAATACCTATGACATATCATTTGCCTAGAAAGGAATGTATAATACATATTTTTGGACAAATTTCATATCTGGCAAACATTTTTCTTGAAGGACACACAATAGTATGCAAGTCTATGTAAGTCAGAGGAGAGCTTTGTAATGACTTTTCTCTGCTTCTGACCAGTTTGAACGTCTAAACCATGCATCGATATTGCTTTCATAATAAAAAATTAATTGAAAGCAAAATAAAAATCTAACCATAACATGCTATTAGAATGATTAGAATGGAAAGCACTCCACCAACACAATTGTCCCCAGGGCTGTGTTGAGGACTGAAGGGCTGAGTCACCGGTCGGCCGGCCGGGAGCTGAGCGCCGACAGAAAGCTGCCAGGCCGGGGAGGGGCGGGAAAGACAACTGGGCAAAACGCCGCAGGGCAGGTGTTCGGAAAGTTTCACAGCATTGATCTGCCCGCCAGCTCTCTGCCCCTCCTGCTTCCAGCCTGTAGATGGTGGAGTCTTCAGGTCAGGGCCGGGTCTCTCCAGTCCCCCTCGCTGTCCCCTGTCCTTCCCTTTCCTCTGGCACTGTGGCCACGACCTGGACTGGAGCCAGGATTACTGATGTCCATGTCGCTTCAGGGCTAGAGATAGGGCCAGGGGGTGGAGAGAAAAATCATGAGCTCCCCAGGCAAGAGTCAAACAATCTGACAGCAAAACCAGCTGGTGGAAGCAAGGAGGTAGGAGTAAAGCTGAGGTCCCGGCTACACCCGCGAAACCAGAAATCCAAACGCGCCAACACCAGGGAGAAGCAGCAACCTGGACACTCCAGAGGGTGTTCGCTCACTGAAGTGTCCCAACAGCTCTACGGTGTTGACACCATGCAAACCCTCATCTTACAGATGCAGAAACCGAGACTTAGAGAGACGTAGAGTTTGCCCAGGTCACACAGCTGGCAGGTGTGGAGATGGGGTTTAAATTCTAGAAGTTCAGCGTTACAGCCAGGAACTGTGCTAATGACAGAGGTAAAACACTCAGTACGTTAACTTATTAACCACTAATAAACATGTGATTACAAACTGATGTAAGAGGTTTGAAGGGGAGAAATGCAACTCGTGCCCAGCTGGTGCATCCCGGTGGTTGAGCTTCATCCCAGGAGCCAAGAGGTCGTCGGTTCGATTCCCGGTCAGGGCACAGGCCTGGGTTGTGGGCTTGATCCCCAGTAGGGGGCGTGCAGGAGGCAGCCGATTGGTGTTTCTCATTGATGTTTCTATCTCTCTCCCTCTCTCTCTCCCTCTCCCTTCCTCTCTCTCTAAAATCAATAAAAACATATTTTAAAAAAAGAAAAAAGAAATGCAACTTGTAACTAAGACCCGAGGCATACACTGCAGGGTTAGGTAAGGCTTTCCCGATGAAGGGAAACTTGGACTGAGGCCTAAATATTGAGTTAACTAGATGAAAGGTAGAGGGAGGGCGTCAGAAGAGCGCTCCCAGTGAAGGGAACAGCACATGCAAAGGGCCTGTGGGGAAGGACAGAGAGAAGGCTGGGTGTGAGGGAAGCCAGCCGCACAGGCCGACCGGTCTCGGGGACAGCACGGGGCAGGAGAGCAGCTCCGGGGTGTGAAGCCTGGCTGCGATTTGGGGGTTGCCTCCTGCTCAGGCTTCGGGGTAGAGAGCGCCTGGCCCGCAGGACTCAGGCCTCGCGGGGAGTTCAGCGGACCCTGGGCATCGGCCCCTCGCGCTGTGCCTGCCGGGCGCTGTCGCCTGACTCTGCCCCTCTCCTCCCGGGCCCGGCCTTTCCTCCGGCCACACTCCCGGGCCTGTGGCTCAGGCAGAAGGAGCGACGGGCCGGGCCATCTGCACTAACTGGGACGTGGCGGCGGGCTCCCTGCTCTTTGTCACAGGGCCCCCTCCCGGGGGAATGACTCAGCGCAGAGGAGAGGCGACCGCTGGGGCGCGCTCGGCCAGAGCCATGAGCACACTGCGTCGCAGAGCCGGTTGGCGCTTCCTGCACTGGGCCTGCAAAAGCAATTCGAATAAGAGAGGCACCGGGTGCCAGGGGCCATTGATCTGCGTCAGTTAGGGCTGAGGTGGACGTCAGCCGTGTCCCCGGTTGGCGGCTCCCTTCCAGGCGGTGCCAGGGGCGCACCGGAGATGCCTGCGGGGCGTGCGAGGGGACCCGGGCTGCCTGGCCCGCCTTCACTTTGTTTGTCTGGGCCTCTGCGCAGTGGCTCGGCCTCCCTCCACCACAGCATCGCCAGGTTCCAATTGTTTGACTTCGCCATTTTAACTCATTTTCATTTCTATAAGTAAAAAAAAAAGATTATTCACCTAATAATCAGAGGACTGTTGGTTATTTAAGAATGTCCTATAAGAATTACAGGGGTCAGTCGGTCCTTGACCTTTACCAAGAAAGGAAACAGCCCTGGCCAGTTTGGCTCAGTGGTTAGAGCATTGGCCCGCAGACCTAAGGGTCACGGGTTCGATTCCGGCCAAGGGCACGTACCTCAGTTGCAGGCTGGGTCCCCTGCCCCACTTGGGGCAGGTGCAGGAGGCAACCAATAGATGTGTCTCTCTCACATCGATGTTTCTCTCTCTCTCCCTTCCACTCTCTCTGAAAAGCAATGGAAAAATATTCTCAGGTAAAAATATTCCCAGGTGAGGGGAGGGAGGGAGGGAGGGAGGGAGGGAGGGAGGGAGGGAGGGAGGGATTTAATCTGCATTGAAGCAATCCTAAACTTCCTACTAAAACTGTAAAAGGTTAGGCAAAAATTATATTTGCTGCAACCTTCATTGGGTGATGCAAATCCTGGAGGTCAAGACGAGTGGCTCTAACAGTGTAACAAGGACGCCTTAAAGAGCAGTCTACATGGGAGCAACTTCTTTTTAAAATTTGTTATTCTGTGAGTAGCTCTGCCATAAGCTGGCCAGGGAGAAGAAAAAAAAAGACAATATATCACTCAGCACTTTGGAAACTAGAATATATAAGCCAAACCTCAAGGATACAAGAATAAATAAGAGCCTCACCGAGTCCCTGCCCTCTCCCAGCCCAGGAAGGAGAGACAGAGAGTGAGGGATGGCATGAGTGCCCTTTTCCAGCACTGGGAGGGGGATGTGGCCAGCGGGCACTCAGGCCGGGAAAGGGTGGCCCGCTTGGGGGAGGGGGTGCCTCTGAGCCAGGTGAGACCGCACACCCCAGCCTTTCCCATGGGGTTTGCCCAATCTGGGGCCACCAGGGCTGCAGGGGTGTGGGGGAAGAATGTGGGGTTGGAATGGGAGATCTGGGGTCCAGTCCCAGCTGTTTTATCGCGTGGAGACTTCCTCGCGGTGTCGCCCGAGCAAGTCAACGCGAGCGTGTTGGACACAGTGGGATGAGCACAGATGGTTCTGTTTAAACCTCAGCTCTGCCTCTGCTCCCAGTGTCCCCTGCAAGCACATCTCTCTGACGGCAAGAACTGTGCCCCCTTCGTCCTTGCGCTCCCAGCACCTGGGCAGCAGACGCTCGGTGCTGGATGAACCTCTTTCAGCCTCAGGGTTGCTGTGAACGTTAGATGAGTAAGTAACTGTGAAGCGTAAGCATTTAGCAAGTGCTCAGTAGGTATTACGAAGGTGACAGTGGGAATAATGGTAACGATGCTGAATCGGCTTTTTTAATACCTCAATTTCCTTGACTATAAAATGGAATAATAATTATAATAATTGCTTGACAGGATCATGTTTGTAAAAAATTAAGGTAGGATGAATACAGAAGCATTTTTTTTTCCCCTCCCACGGAAGTTTTTACCTCTCTTTCTTAAAGCATTAGTTATAGTACATGAGAATTACTTTTCCAGCCAGCTCGGTAGCTGGAAAATAGTAGGTGCTTGATAAATGTGTGCTAAGTTGGTAGCTTTTGTAATAATAGGGAGAAGCATAATCATAGAAAATGACACTACAGAAATATAACCTTCAATTTTGAAGGTAGTAAGCATCCCAGCAATGCTATAAAGAATCTTTATAAATAGAAAGCAAGTGGCTTATAAATTAAACATTTTATGCCAATGCATACATTTATTAATAATCTCTTGTAGTTGCCAATTTCTGGGGGTTTCCCATTCACAGAGTCAGCATCTCGGATCGATGTACCTTCCAGACATTGGCTCATCTCTTTCCTGAACTGGAAAATAATTTTTGTTTTTTGTACAGGATTCTTCCATCTTCAATATCATTTGAAACATTTTATTTATGTCACTAATACTTTCCCAATTTGGTTGAGCACAGGTGACCGAAACCATGAAAAGTGAAACCACAGATAAGGGCATCATCAGATGTCATATATCCACTTATTTATGTATCAATACAATGAGCATTTACTGAGCATCTGCCATGTGTTGGGGCCCTGCCATGAACCACTCTAATTGACAACCATAAAGATTAAACTCGTGAATCAATGGTCTGCTCACATCACTGGTTGTGAGGGCAGACGTGCCAGAGGTTCCTGTCTGTTCCACATTCCTCGTATCAAATCTGAATCACCCGTGTGAGCAGGTGGGATACAAACAGACCATCCTACTTCATTGTGTCTCATTTTGCTCTGGGAACATATGATGTAGTTTCCAAAGCCGGTAATGTCTGTCCTAAATTTGTTCATCTGTAAGTATTTTTGGTTGAGTAATTTAATGATTGAAACATTTCAGAGCTTTTCCCAGGGCATCAAAACTCTTAGCATGGTTTGTAAATTCTGCATCGCCCTCTGGCTGACTGTTCGCAGCTGTTGGGGAGCCTTTACCCCGTCTCTCTGTAAGTCCAAAGATCTGGCCTCACAAAGGAGTTTTCATACCTTTAATTTCTTTAAAATATGTTTCAGTTGATCTTATATAATCAGGCCCTGATTGCGTAAAATACCAGAGACAGGGACAGTCCAAGGAGGGTAGATATTATTGTAAACATTTTTCTTAATCTTCACCTGAGGATATTTTTTCCATTGCTTTTCAGAGAGAGTGGAAGAGAGAGAGAGAGAGAGAGACGTTGATATGAGAAAGACCTTGATCAGTTGCCTCCCACACATGCCCTGATCGGAGCTGGGCATCAAGCCGGCAACTATCGGCCAGAATCAAACTAGGGACCCCCTTCAGCCTGAAGGCTGAGGCTCTAACCACTGAGCCAAACCAGCCAGGGCTATTGTAAACATTTACATAATCCTTTGTTGGAAGAGTTTTTGAACCTGGAGCTTGGGAACATCTAAAATTCTTTCTGAAGACCTGACAGGATTCGGCTGAGTGAGAAGATTAAGGGAAAGAAGCCTGCATGAGGTTGTTGTTACCACTTCCTGCCCGCTTATTAGGAATAAAAATGTAGTGAATAGTAATTGTGAATTAAGTGCAAAATTCATTCATCCAGAGTTGACCGTTAGCTGAGTTTAGAGTGTCCTAATTCAGGAAGCAAATATCCTGTCAACCGCCAAGATGACTCCACGGCTAAGGCTCCCATCAGCAGCGCAGGCCCCACCGTGCACTCTCAGGGTGAAGGCTCGCTCGCCCTCAACACATGATTTTTTCCTTAATGTTTCCCCCTTTCCCTCACCCTTGGAATTTTTCTATGCTTCCTTTATATTCTAAGCATGATTTTATTAGGAGAGCTATGCACATTGCTAATGCTAAGCTGTATTAAAGAGCTGGACATAATGTCAAGGAGAAAACTATTCCGGGCAGAATTCCAAAAAACACAGACCCGGATGACTTCATTCCTAGCTCCGTCGCGTGGTGCTGTCCTTGGCCAATGTGTGGCGATTGATGTCCCTTCAAATTCCGAGATAGCTAAAAGCTTCTGAAAGGGTTAGTGAGATTTGTGGCAAGAGTTTTGCTTAGATTTTTAAAAAATTGTTGTTCCATTATAGCAGAAAGTTATTTTTAGTTCACTCTTCTGCATTCTTGTTAAATCATGTCTAATCTTGGTAAGGAGCAGCTTCCCAGATGAAGCCACAGGTCAGTTAAGGCTAGAATATCTGCTCATTAATAGTCCGACAAGGAGGACACTGATTTTGGTTTATATGGGTTAGCAGGCAATCATGTTCAGCTCAATTGAATTGAGGCAACTTGCTCTGCTAAAAGAGCAAATAACTGAACTTCTAAAAGGTCTTGGAGCTATTCAGTTGTGAAGTCCATGAGAACATCTTAACATCTCTGAAACTGAGGATGCGTCTGACTGATAACGATGGCATGGTGAAGTTAATTGATAATGCTTTTTTAAAAAAAATATGTGTTTATTGATTTCAGAGAGAGGAAGAGAGAGAGAGAAACATCAATGAGGAGAGAGAGTCATTGATCGGCTGCCTCCTGCACGCCCCCCACTGGGGATCGAGCCCACAACCTGGCATGTGGCGTGACCGGGAATCCCACCGTGACCTCCTGGTTCATAGGTCGACGCTCAACCACTGAGCCACGCCGGCTGGGCAAGAGCACCTTTTTAGATACGAGTTCTTTTCAGAAAATTCTTGAACATTCTGGGAGGCAGTGTAATGTTGAATGCTCTCAAGGCTCAAATCAGGAGTCAGACCACAGACAGCTCTGGGCCTAAAAATGCTTCCAAATCTCTGAGGTGCTCACTTGAATGTTTAAAATTCCTAGCATATCTGCCTTCAACCCTTCAACCCATGGTCCTGAGAGCAGCGAATCTTCATTTCCTCGCAGACCCCTCTTCTTGGGCTAATTCCACGCGGGAGGCAAGTTTGATAAACAACAGGTAACCTGTCACCCAGCCCTTTTCTCAACAGGCGCAGGGAACAAGAACAGGGCCAGAGACTCTCGGGCAACAAAACAGCCAACGTTTATTGTTGATTTGTCACTCCTTCCGTGCCGCCTTATTTCCCCGCACACGTTAAACACACGCCCACCAAGCCTTCATCACGGTACACGCGGGGCGAGCGTGCGGGGCAGGCACGCGACCCAGCGCGTGGCGGTTCCCGCGGGGCCGTCCCTTCCCGAGTGGACGGGACACGGGCCGCGCTGGGCGGGAGGCGGCCGGCGCCACCAGCGTCTCTGTTCAGCTGCGGCCCGGCTCGCCTTTCCATTTGTAATGAAGCTTCTCTTTGTTTCTTCCTCCAGCAAATGCTTTTAAATTAGTGAAATACTAGGGGAGACAGGAAGGAGCCGGAGGACGGGTACAAAGCGTCGGTGGGAGCCGGGAAGTGGGTGGCGGACGTCGGGTAAGTCTCCTTGATGAAGACACAGCGCCGGTCACGACGACAGGAAGCCCCGGGCAACTCCACGGCCCACCGTCCTCCAAAGGGGCCAACACGCACTCTGTGTCGGGATAAAGAGCTACGGCCCTTGCGGAGGGGACAGTGTCACGAGGAAATGGGAAATATCTCCGATGTCTATAGCACAGCAATGACTAAACGTGATAAAACATTAAAGGGCAAGGAGGTATGTCCGTAAAAAATCACAGGGCACGTGTTGGACGAAAAGCCTGATTGATGGGGTTACACGGTTGTGCTCCCGGGGTGGCCCCTGGTGCCGAGGCGCAAACACCCCCTTTCAAGTTCATTTCCTCAGAGGCTGGACCTCAGATGCGGGCGCGCCCTCCACATGCTCTTTGCCTTCATTCTTCTTCATCCGAATGAACACCACCGCCAAAATTACCCCTGCGCGAGAAAACTCGGTCAGGCGGGCGATCGGACAGAGCCGTCGCCCCCGCTTACAGAGCAGCGCCCTGGCAGGAGCCCCGCGACTTCATTGATGTTTGTGGTTCGACAGAATTCCTGTCCTGGTGGGAGGGGGATGCCGGGCCTTGACCCTCAGGGGAGCTACTGTTCCTGAGGCCCAGGACGGAAACCCTTGAACCTGAGATGTTATACTCACCGATGACCAAAAAAGTGGTCAGGAGAATGCCAACTGCCATGCCCACCGTGGGCATCCCACGCTGGTGGCCCACTGGCTGGAAACACCTTCCTTCCACACACGTGCAGAAAGTAACTGACAAGCAGAAGGGCATTTGGTGGTTTAAGTTTTTAAGTAAACAACTGCAGAACCTCGTGTCAAAGACGAGAAATCCTTCAGACTAGCCCCGGGAATGGACACGGCCTGCAGCAAGATACCTACCTGGTAAAGAGACGGTCGCTTCCAAGGGTGGCTGCCCACCGTCGTTGATGCGGATCGGGACGTTATAAACTCTCTCCTCGAAGCCTGTGTGCTTGGTGGAGACTCTGGCATGAGTTCCTGTCAGAACAGGGGCAAAATGAGTGAAAGGATCGCAGAGCCAGCACCCAGGGCAGCAGGAACCAAGCGCATGGTTGTCTCACACCCTAAGGGTGGCGGGAGTGGTTAACTGGAAGCAGGAGTTAAACTACCCAAAGTGTGCCCGCTCCACAGGCACCGCCCACAGTCTAGAGCGTTTTGCAAATCCTCAATTCACGCTTTCTCTGCAGAAACAAGCACTAAATGCAGCCAGTTGTCATTGTTCCCGGTAGTTAAGTTGATAAAGTTGCATGAACGCTGAATTATATTTAAAAATTTTGAAGAAATTATTGCTAATTCTTGCCACCCCAGATTTAATAAAAACTAAATCCTCAGTCCAAGAAGATCAGCGAATCTCAGGGAAAAGACAACAGCAACAAAACACACAGAACTACGACAAGGCTCATAACAATCAAATGGCTCAAAGCTGGTACTGAAGAGAAAAATCTTAAAAGCATCCAGAGGAAAAAGACGCATTACATTCAAGGGAACAAAAAAGAAAAAATGCAATCCAGAGCACAGGAGAAATCTTTAAAGGACTGAAAAAAAGGCTCAATACATCGAAAAGTGTTCCAGCCCAATGGTTTCTGGTCACTGTGGAATTAAGTTAGAAATCAGTAACCAGAAAGATATGGGAACTAAGTGACACACTTCTAAATAACTCACGGGTCACAGGAGAAATCTAAAAAAAAAATTAGAAAGTATTTTAGACTGAACGAAAATGAAAACGCGATACGTCTAACTTTGTGGAATGCAGGTCAAGTGACACTAACAGATGGATTTATAGCACCAAATGCCTGAGTTAACCAAGAAAGAAGCTCTCAAGTTAGTTACCTCGGCTTCCACCATAATGAAAATCATCCAAGAACAAATTAAATATAGCATAAGAAGAATAAAGGAAATAATACATATCTAAGCAATGAAACACAAAACAAAAACACAATATAGAGAAATCAATGAAATCAAAAGCTGGTTCTCTGAGAATATCAATAAAATTAATAACCTCTAGCCAGATGGATGGGGGGGGGATAGAGGCATTATTTTCCAACACCAGAATGAGGTGATATCGCCACAAAGTCTACAGATATTAAGAGAATAATAAAATAATATTGCAAATAGCTTGTGCCAATAAATTAGACAAGTCAAATGAAATAGACAAATTATTTGAAAGATATAAACTATAAGCTCAACCGGGAAGAAGTCTATAACTTGAATAGCCCTATATCTATTAAAGAAGTTGTATTAATTTGTTTTGATAAAATCCTCGAAAATGCAAACTAATCCACAGTAGACAGAAAGCAGGTCAGTGGTTACCGGGGATGGGGGAAGGTGATAGGGATCGTAACAGAGCATGTAACACCTTTGGGGGGGGTGGAAATATTCTCATCTTGACTGTGCCGACTGCATTCAACGGTGTACACACACATCAATTTTCATAGAATTATATGCTTTAAATATGTGCTGCTTGTTGTCTGTCAGTCATAGTTCAATAAAGCTGTTTCTGCAAATCATTACGAAATCTGTGTCTCAGCTGCCATTGGAGATTCTGCAGATGCTGCTCGGATTATCCAACGATCCACCTCCGTTCACCAGGGGCGGCGGCTGAGTGTCGACAACCCTGCCTCCCTCCCAGGCCTGGGCCTCCTCCCTCTGGAGAACCGCCCTGGGCAAGGCCCAAAGCAGGACATGCCCGGAGGGCGGCGGTGCCCTGCGCCGGGCACTGCAGGCCCACCGGGCGAACAAAACCCGCCCGGGCGCCCGTCGGTGCTCCTCTCGCTGCGCTTGCGGCCACTCACCATTGATCTTGGCCACCTCCCAGTCGTTCCGCAGGCTCTCGCGGCCGAGGGAAAATGTGAACTGTGGCCCCCGAAAGGACTGCTGGTCGTCGTCAGTGGCCTCGACGACGAGGCTGCCGGGGGCGGGGAGGGGGTGGCAGAAGAACAGGCCCGTGTACTCCTTTACTAGGCGCGGGGGGTTGTCGTTCACATCCGTGAGCGACAGGTGGAAGTCCGCCGTGGTGCTCAGGGAGGACCCACCTAAGGAACGGTCATCCAAACAGTGTCAGCTCTCATTTCCTCTTAAGAAAGAATACGTATTTTAAATATGCCTTTATTGATTTCAGAGAGAGGAGGGGGGGGGGAGAGAGACATCAGTGGTGAGAGAGTCACTGACCGGCTGCCTCCTGCACGCTCCCTACTGGGGGTCGAGCCCGCAACCCGGGCCTGTGCCCCGACCGGGAATCGAACCGTGACCTCCAGGTCCATGGGTCCACGCTCAACCACTGAGCCACGCCGGCCGGGCTTGAAAGTTTATTTTTTGGTCTAAAACTGTATTTCTTTGGTCATAATTTGTTCAATTTTCATTTTTTTGGTAAACCAAGCAGATATAGTGACTACCTACTAATGAGAGGCTCAATCAGCATAAGATCAACAGAATTCCTGCTCTACCTTGAAAAAGAGCTTGACCCGGCTCCCGGGAGAGACCCCCAAGCACTTTGGAGAAGGCGGGCACACGGGAACCTCCCTGGAGCTGCGGCGGCTCCGGGAAACCAGAGTGAGCAGCACCCATGGGCCCCGCCGGCGCCAGGGCAGGGCGTCCTCGGCCGGAGCCGGGCAGGAGCTCCCTCCACTTCCGTGCGCGTCTTGTCCTTCGGCCACCAGACCGTCTGACAGCCCGACCCGTGAGCTTGCCCACTCGCCTTCCCGCCCTCCCGTTTCTCTTGACGACCCCCTGAGAATCTGGTACTCTTTTCGCTCACCTACTTCAGTGGCCACCACTTGCACGCGATACAGACTTTGGGCTTCCCTGTCCAGCGGAGCCGCGCTGAAGATCTCGCCTGTGACGGGGTCAATTTTAAGCCAGTGCCTCGTGTCGCCTCTCAGTGAATAACTTCATAACATGAAAAGAGCAAAAGAAAGCCCGCATTACTTTCCGTGAAAGCGTGAAGGTAGTTTACGCATCCTGTGCTGTTACGTCAACACGCATATTACTCACGGTGCGTTTAAAAGATCATCGTTTAATATTATTAACGATCTACTTGCATAACGTCTATCTTCAAGACGAAGGTTTGCTCATCTTTACAAAGTGGTAGTTTCCTTGTTTTGTTAGAAAATGCACAGTCACAAACTCTGGGGGAAAACAGTTAAACTTTATCGGACAAAAGGGAACTTTAGTTCCCGGCAAGGAGTGGGTCCCGCGGGCCGAATAAAAGATAACTTTAATAATAAAGAATACATTTTCTTTATAAATGTTTTTACTTTTCATAAATAACTCAAAAAATAGATAAGATAGAGGCAAAAAAGTAAATGCCTGCAGAGCTGAATTTAAATGCCCAAAAAAGCTCTGGCCGGGAGACCCCACTACGGGAATTTAAATGTCGTCTTTTAAAGGTTAAACTTTTCTGGCAAGCAAGGTCAAGTTCACCATGTGCACTGGATATGGCTTCAAATCGCTGGGGGCTCCCTTGGGAGAGAGCCTGGGAGTCAGACCAGCTCCCCTGCCCCTCCCAGGCCTTCCTCCTTCCCACTGGCCTTGGTCTCAGCCAGCCAGGCTTGCCCGGCCCAGCTCTCTACCTTACGTCCAGACCTTCTGGGTCCCTGGCGGTCACATTGCCCACTCTAGTGCGTACAGGCACATCTTCACTGACTTTTGCTTGGAATATGTGTTGGAAAAATTTAGGTGCTTCATTCACATCTGTTACAAAAAGATTGAATGTGGCAAAGGAGCTGGCGTTGTACTGTACACCAGGCACCAGAGGCTCAGGATTTTCCGCTTGGAACACGATGTTGTGAATGGCCGTTCTTTCAAAATCAAGAGGCTGTGGAGGGCAAAAAATAGAGAAAATTAATTCAGGGATGACTAGCTCCCTTCAAAGAGTCATTCCCTCTTCTCCTTTAAAAACTCGGACAGAGAGGCAATTCTCGAGTCAGTGCCAGCAACACCTGCTTCTCAGAATGATAGTGGAGTCGTGAAAAGTCTGTGCCGCAGGACTTAGCAGAGCCTTTAATGTGCTAATATGCATTTGGACTCTCCTAGAAGAGCAAATCAATGCAGCACTCCTCAAATTTATTTAACCCCGAGACAGTTCGTTCACTCATTCAGCAGAAACTTATTGGTTCTCTCAAGAGAGTTCCCAGGAGACTGTGTGGAAAATGCTTATGTGGAGATTTCCACATTATATGGAGAATGACTTGAGAGGGACCTCAGGATCCAAACCCCAAAATAAAAGTCCTTAGACTCATGGAGGGCGGAAGAGGTGAGAAGAGATGATCAAAAGAGAGAGGACCCGCTCTTGTGCCAGGCCATTCCAGACAGGCCAGAAATGGAAAATCAAGAAGCCAGTTTTGGTTTAGTGGGAGGAAGAATTTAATACTTAACACTACAGTTAGGGCTACATTAGGGCTACATTAGGGCTACCCGAGACAGAAAGAGCTGCTTCAGAATCAGTAAGTTCTCAGCTCTGGAAGGTTTCAAGAATGGGCTTAAGCAACATGTGACAGGCCAGTGCAGAGAAGACTTGCATGTCATTTAAGCAGTTGGTTCTATGGGCCTTTTAAGGTCTCCCTCAAGGCACAGGGTCCATGAATCTAAGGGGAAAAAATATCCTAAGTCTGAAGAGTGGAAAGATGTCAGCGTCCCTTTAACCTGATCGAATGGAAGAACCAAGGAAACCAGGAGCAGCCTGGCATTGATCAGCCCGCCTAACTTTCACACCAGGAAAAACACGGAGCCAAATCTTCCAGGGGGAAAAAATTAGAAGTGAAAGATACCAAATTAGCTAATGATACTCAGCAGAGCTTGATCAAGGACAAGCCTTGTCACACCATGTGTATCATCTTTCATAACACAGGGATATGCCTGCAGAGCCAAGTCCAGAGGCCCATCGCGGCCTCTCGGGACGGCCTTGGATCCGTCTAGGAGACACAGTCACCAAGTCAGCTGAAAAAATATGCTCCCACCGCAGTTCCTGTTCTGCACACAGTCGTCTGAAAGGCCAAACCTGGTGATTTAGATTCAACCTGAAGGCAGAGATAGAAGTGCTGAGGGAGAGGAGTGGCAATGGGGGATATTTAACATTTTTACCAATGATGGGTAATGAGAAAAAAGTGTGTGTATTAGTTTTCCAGGCAACACTGGGGCTGGTTAAAAAACAGGTCGTGCCTTAGCTGGTTTGGCTCAGTGGTCAGAGCGTCCGAAAGTAAATAGGAAAGTAAATGGAGCTGCAGTGAGAATTTTACCTACAATGAGCACATCTGTAATTTAGACGAACAGTTGCCGATAGAATTGTGATGAAGAGGCTTTGTTTCTGGACGTAATACGACAAGCAAGGCAGCAGAAGCAAAAATACAAGAGCAGGACCGTATCAAACTAGAAAACTCCTGCACGACCAAGGAGAGAATCAGCGGTGTGAGAAGGCAGCACAGAATGGGGAAATATTTGCAAGCCATAGATTTGGTGAGGGGTTAATACGCACAATGTGTAAAAAACTTCAAAGTAGGAGTCCTGGCTGGCACTTTAGAAGGCCGATAGCCTAAATGGCTCATGGGGTTCATCTAGTCCAACACCCCACATTTGCAACGGGAGAAGTAAAGCCCTAAGCACACACCCCCACCACCCAGACTCAGCAAGTGAAAACCTAGGACACCTCGTTAAATTTGAATTTCAGATAAACAACAAAGAATTTTTCAGTATAAGTATGTTCCAAATATTACATGGGACAAACATATACTAAAAATTGTTAATCGTGTATTTTATGGAGTTTATATGGCAGCCCTCCCTCCCTCCATCCACAAAGCTTCCTTGGTCAGGTAATGACAGTTCCAGAGCTAGATTCCTGGCCTTTGAGAGTCCTCCAGGCGTCCATCACCATGCCTGAGAGGTCACTGCTAATAGATCACCTCTGCTGATCGGTCCTTGCACAGTCACAAGTAAATTAATCAATGGGGAAGACAAATTCCACTAAAGGGCCATTTACCTTCTTAATTATGACATATCCCGCATTGGTTTGGGGATCTGTGTCAATCCCCAGGAGCCCCTCACTGTCTCCCTCTGTAATTCGATACAGGATCTTAGAACTCCCAGTAAATGGCTCATCAGCGTCCGTGGCCTGGATGATTAAGATGGTGGTTCCAACGGCTGTGTCTTCCGCAAGAGTTAGGTTTCCATACTGAGAAGGAAACAGTAAGAATGTGCATTGTCATCAGGAATAATTAATTGTCAAAGGGCCAACTTGTCTCTCTATCTTTGGAATGAACACAAGTCATAGTTTGCATCAATACTCACCCAGCATGTTTTCTCTTATTAATAAATATATTGCAGTCGATTTTGACATCAGTCAGACTCATAGACTGATATCCAGCGTACCAAGAACCACAACATCTCAGACACCTGCTGGTGGGATTCTAAAACAGATTCCCACTCCCACACCCAGTACATTTAATAACCGTAATTATTATGTTAGCGAGGATATAAATAAATACTATATATTGAGTACTTATAATGTGGCAGGTACTCTATATGCATTATTTTAATTAGTCCATAATCTACCAAGGAGAAGTGGTTAAGAGCCTGACCTTTGGAGTCAAACAGCCTTGGTAGGAATCCTAGGCTTGCCACGTATTAGCAGGCTGAGCCGAAGCAAGTTACCTAACGTCCGTAAGTCTCAGCTTCACCCCCTGTCCAACGCAGGGGTGTGTTACCAATGTGCTGGCCAAGGCTACCTGTGAAGTCTGGCATTTTCTCTAACTACTGTCTGTGTCTCTATTCCAGAAGGAGGGCTCAAGTCGCATGAACGAAGGAAAGAAAAAACAACGGGTGACCACTACTCACATCCTGCTTCTCAAAGATGGGAATCTGGTCATTGATGTCAATAACGTTGATTTGCACTGGACAGAGGGTCTTGAAATCTGAAAATCAAAGTCATAGCACAAAACTTTTTCACTGAAAAATCGTGCATTAAAATCAGAAACCTGCGAGGAAAACATTGGCTAGTGAAGTGAGAGCCACAGTCACGGTTCTGCTACTGACATGCCGCTGACGCCGAGCCAGGATTCTCTGCTCCCCACCTGCCCCCACAAGCAGGGTCACCGCGGGGAGGCTGAAGAAGGCCCTAAAAGGGGTTCACCTGGGCTTCCCACCCCCCTCGGCCTGCCCGTCCAGGGGAAGGCTTGTTCTCCAGCAGGCCTTCCTTTCCCGTGAAGCAGCCTCTCTTTTCTAACTACCGCAAGTTCCGTAGCCTTCAAGGCCCAGAGCAAAACCACCCTTCCAGAAACCCTCCCCTGAGCAGCCCAGCGGCTCTTCCCTCCTCTGAGCACGCCAGCGCTTACTGCCCCACGTCTCCCGCTGCCCGCCGTGGGAAGGGGCAGGGTGCTGCTCCCGTCGCTCCAAGCAGGGGAGGGGCTGGCACAGTTAGTCCCCTTTGGCACCTGCTTCTTGGGGGACCGGGACCAACACGGGAATGTTGCCTGAGCCGTAAGCTGGACCAGCCGCCCTGCGTCGCACGTGAGCATCCTCCCGGGACACGCCCGGCACGGGGACGCCGGCCGGCCCAGCTGAGAGGCCCGAGCGCCAGGCCGGCCCGGAGCCTCACTCACTCACCCTTGTCGGCCGCCTCCACCGTCAGGTTGTACTGGGGCGCGTCGCGCTTCCGCAGGGCCTGGCGCGCCAGCTGCAGCAGCCCCGAGTAGGTCTGGATCAGGAAGAGCCCGTCCTGGGGCAGCTTCGGGGTCTGGTCCAAAATCCTGTAGCGCAAAACGCTGTTCACCGTGTTCGCCTCGTCCATGTCGTGGGCGATAAAGTTCCCAATGCCGCTCACTGTGAGGAAGGAGGGGGAGAGGGCAGCCGTTAGGGGCCGGGGGCGCGGGCTAGAGCCGTCCCGCGGGGCACGCGGGCTCCTAGAAGGTCTGAAGGCCACGCCGCGCCTGAGGCTTGGTCTGGTCCTTCCAGCCCTCTCCACGGTGCAGCGCGTTGGGCGGTGTATTTGTGGGATTAGGGTCGTCATCACGAAGTGCCACCGGGTAGCTTTAGCAGCAGAAATGCACCTTCTCACAGTTTCTGGGTCTCACAGAGAGGCCTGAGGTCAGGGGGGCAGTGAGGTTGGTTTCTTCTGAGACCTCCCTCCTTGGCTGGCACACAGCCGTCTTCTCCATGTGTCTTCACATGGTCTTTCCTCTGTGCATGTCTGTATCCAGGTTTCCTCTTCTTGGAAGAGCACCACGTCAGGGGTGGATTCGGAGTGTTGTGTCGAATCTATTCTACACACGGAGGGGGAAAGGGGCACAGAACTATGCCCCCACCCTTTGGGGGGCTTACGGTCTAGCTCAACAACATACTAAATTAGTCCTCAGTATTTTTATAGTCTTCTGTTTGGTGTCTTATATTAGCCAGAATCTTGTGGGACTCATGTCCCCAAGTCTTAGCCATGCTGACATTAATTCATGTTGGATTAAGACCCGGGCGAATGATAGCATCTTAACTTTATTTCTTTAAAGACCCTATCTCTAAATAATAGTGGCCTTTTGAGGTACTAGGCATGAGGACTTTACCATATGAATTTGGGACAGTCACAGTTCAGCCCATAACAAATAGCCTCCCACAAAAACTCAGGTTCACTCAGAAGCTCATTGTGACCTAATTTGGAAATAGGGTCTTTGCAGATGCAACAAGTTAGGGGTCTTGAATAAAATTATCCTGGATTTACAGTGGGTCCTAAACCTAGGGATTAGTGTTTTTAATATTTTCTTAATTGATTTCAGAGTGAGGAAGGGAGAGGTAGATAGAAACATCCACGATGAGAATCATCGATCAGCTGCCTCTTGCACGCCCCCTACTGGGGATCTTGGGGATGGAACCCACAACCCAGCATGTGCCCTGACCGGGAATTGAACCAGTGACCTCCTGGTTCTTAGGTCGACGCTCAGCCACGGAGCCACAACGGCTGGGCTGATATAGTGTTTTTATAAGGAGAGAAGACACAAAGTCACACACACAGAGGCGGAGGCACGTGAAGCAGGAGGTAGAGATGAGCAAGCAGCCAGGGAATGCCAAGAGCCAGCAGAAGCCAGGAAAAGCAGGGGAGAGCTCTCCCCTGGCAGGCACCTTGATTTGAGACTTTCGGCCTCCAGGACTGTGAAAGAATAAATTTCTGTTGTTTTAAGCCACCAGCTTTGAGGTATTTTGCTACAACCACCCTCAGACACGAACACACAAGGCAAATGGTGTAACTAAAAAAGGGGGAGCCAACAGCAGGTCCCTTCTTAGCAACATTATGGAACAATTGCAGAGACTGACTCCACCCCACAGATAACACGGGGCACAGAACAGGTGTCCTCTCTGCCTTGCTGCAGTTTATGGCCCTGCGTGTTTACGCCTGTGCGTGTTTCAGCCCGGGGAGTTCCAAAAGCCAGAGGTTACAGCTCAGCACTTCCCCAGGCCTGGGTGGGGCCCGATAGGTCATGGACCATCTCGCTCTGTGAAAGGGGAATCCTGGGTTTCTCTACCTGCAGCCATGACCCCACCGTGGGACTAAACTTGAATATGTCCCATTTCTGGAGCTAGGTTTTCCCCTCTCTGCCATATCAATTGGCATCTACTGACTTACATGAAACGTGAAGGACTTTGATTGGGGGGAGGGAACTTCTGGCGTACGTCTATAATAGAACTGGGCCCATGTAGACGTGTCTCGTGGCTGAGGAAGGGCGGCGTCATGAGCAACAGAGCGGAGAAAAAACATGTATTTAGTATTGCAGCAGCTGCTGTTTCCGAGTCCATCACAACCAAGTGACCTTTGTGGCATCTCTGCCCTTGTTTAAAAAAAGTATCTCTGAGCTGGATCAAAAGAGGGTCTTACTAAATTCTGGGATCCTTTGATGTCTGAGCAGCCACCCTGCCCAGCCAATGGACTCAACACCAAGGAGTAAGAGAAGAGTTTCCCCAAATCCAGGGAAGTCACACAACTCCCGGAAATCCTAATGTAGTTGTCCCTGCGCAAAACGAAAGCTACCCTGAGACACAGTAAAGAAAACAAAGCAAGTCAGGAACAAAGGGGCAAAAGTAGACAGGACTGAACTTCATCTACCAGCCTCCGAGCCATTACCATCAGCTCCCTAGAGAGGGAGCACCAAGGGCCAAAAGGCACTCTCCGTTTATTGTGCTTACTTTTTGCAGAGTATCTGACCTTGGGTGTAAATGCTGATTTAAATTATTTAGCAAATTTGATGAGGCTTTATCTGTGACTGAGTTTGTTAGAGGGCAAATAAGAATCTATGTAAAAACCTTGCAAACGATAACCTTATACACGGGCACAGGACAGTGGTGTAAGTGGTTACGGTGTTCGTGCTAGCGGAAAGGGTGGCCGTGGTCGTAACGGCGTAACAGCACTCGTAGGGGCAGTAACAGTGGCAGTCGTGGCGATGGTAGTCACAAACGCCCCGATTTACAAACACTGCCCGGATAGTAACTGAGCCAGAAGGCTGTGCCTGTGTGAGCCTCACGGTGTGTTCAGCCCCCATACGGTGCCAGGCATGGACACCTGACGGCCACTCGGGTTTACGCCCACCTTCCACCGGACAGAGAGGGCAGGGGTTAGAGGCAGCAGAGGCGAGGCTGTCACCAGCCCAGCGGCTCCCTTTCCTTACCTATCCCTTTGTTCTCCTGGACCTCAAACACAGGCATTGCCGGCGGGCACGTGGGTGGGTTGTCGTTAATGTCTTTAACTTTCACGTGAACTTGCAGCGGGTACGAGAGTGGTTTTCCAAGCTCGTCCTTGGCAATCGCGTAGAAAACATACTACGACAGGGAGATGGGAGTTAAGACGTGGCCCGGCCACTGCCTTCAAAAGGCAGAGGAGTCGGCTGTTCCCGCTCTAGGCCGCTTAACCCCTATTCCCAGTCTTCTTAGAATTGCGAAGTGAGAAAAAAAGGAAATGGAGTGGATTTGTGGGGATACCATGTCTGAGAGCAATAATGTACGCACTGGGGTTCAGAACACAGTGTGGCATTTTTTGTTACTGTTTTTAAGTAAAATCTTTCCTGCTGTCAGCTCCCCGAGCCCAGCCCGTGGCCCGTGGCCTGCGGAACGCCCCCCAGGTCTACTCACTGCATCTTTCTCTTCTCTGTCCAAGGGCTGGGTCACGTAGATGTCTCCTTCCTGGTCGATCGAAAACGGGAACCGCGGCAGCTTCTCCTTTTCGACTAAGGAGTAGTGCGCGCCCGGCTCGTTCCACCGCACCTGCGGCCCAGAGCGCCCGTGAGAGAGGCCCACGCGTGAGCGGCCGCACCGCCGGCCGCGCCCACACTTTCCTCGACAGCCCCCGGAGCAAACAAGCACGCGCACCCTTTTAGCATTTACAAATCCATATGAGAATAGCCTAAGTACGAAATAGGAAGACTTGAGTCGAGGCCCCAAATCTGCAGCTGTCGTGGTATCGAGTCCCGACACACCCTCTCAGCTGGCAAAGCAGAGTAACTTGCTTTCATCTTTTTCCCTTAATGCTGAAGTTTGTGAATTCAACATTCAATAAATAAAAATTCTTTTAGGTTATACAATAGATATGGGATGGACCATTCCAGGGCCCCTCAGCAACAACGGTGTGATTTTGAAACAGTCTTAGGGGAACTGCAGGCTGGGACTCACTCGTAACATTAATACCTGTCATCCACTCTCACAGACACGACCTCTTAGTTAATCTCCACAACAACCCACAGAGGCGTCACTGTCCCATTTTATTGTTGAGAGGTTGGGGCTCAGAACAGTTAAATGACTTACTCTATGGTCAATCATTAAAGTAATGGAGCAAGGACATGGTTTTGGTCATCTGCTTCCAAATCCAGTGCTCTCTCTCTAACCCGCAGCTTTCATGTCAAGGAAACTCCTGATTTTCCAGAAAAGATCAGATCTAGGTGGAGTCCAGGGTGTATTTTACAGGCGCTGAGGGAGGAGGGGGCTCAGGGTGAGGGCATCAGCCACCGAGGTGGGAGAGGAGAGCATGCGAATGAAGAGGAGAGGCACACAGAGGAGCTGGAGCCGGGGAGGGTGGTCTCCAAGGGTGGCCTACTCAGCTCTTACTCTTGGCCAGTCCTGTCTACGTTCCTCAGTCTATGAGGGGATGAGTCTACTGGAGAGAGATTTCCCCACAAGCACAAGACACAGCCTTTCAAAATTCAAATCACATGATGTGTGCACCATACACAACCCGCCCTAGTGCAGCCATACCCCAGATTGTTTACGGGGAACGGCAAACATCAGTGGTACCTTGGGAATCTTAGATGAAGTTCTCTTCTAAAGATATAGAGGATATATAGATAGGCAGATTCAGATGTGAACCCAATTTGGTGAACCCCCGAGTTTACCCATGATGGTAAACTCCAGAGACTTGGGGCCAGAGACTTTGTCTACTTAGTTTGCTTTATAATGAGGCTGTGTAAACATGTACATAATAAATGTGTCCCTGAAGACCACGAGGGTGGGCTTCTGCAAAGCGAGGACATTTATCCGGTGGGCTCTCGGCATCCCTAGGCACTACCTGAGTGATTTTGACGGGGTGAGGCTCAGTCGAGTTTTCTGTAATCTCCACGGGTTCTGGTGCTTTCCAAATATTCTCCTTCACTGTAATATCCACAGATGTGCTGTCACTGAAGGAATTCTCAGTCTGGCCTCCCATGTCCTTCACTGAGACCACCAGACTGTAGAAAGGGTTCTTCATGGGATCCAATTCCTTAGATCCTATGGAAAGTAGGAAAGAACAGAAAAGGAAACATATCTAAGCTGGCACAGACCTAGATCCCTTTTTCCGACCCAGTCCTATGAGTGCATCACTGGACTTGCCTTCAAGGGTGAGTGATATTGCCCCTGTTTTGTTGTTTATCTGAAAGTACATGATGTCGTTGATCTTGGGAAGCTGCATGACGATCTGATAAATGAGCTGGCCATTGGGAGTGGCTGGATCATCCAGGTCTGTAGCATTGACATACATGAAAGGCTTTCCTATTTAACAAAACGGATCCAGGAAGAAAAAAAAAGATATTAATGGAAACTCAAACCAACCATAGCCACTTTGGCCTTCTAAGAGGCAAAGACAGAATGGGTAAGATGCCATAATTCATTTCAGTGGGGAAATAAATATTCTGCTTCCTTTCCCTAGGATGAGGTATGGTCCAGGGACCTCTAGGGGTCTCTGAGACTGTTTTTAGGGTCAATGGAGCCCAAATGTATGCACATGTAAAAAAAGACCCACTCAAAGCACAAGTTAATTTAATGTATTTTAATGTAAAGGAGTACCAAACAAAACAAAAAAGGCAATGATATGGTTTCAGACTCCACATTTTAATCAGCCTTTAGGAAGCCATCACTTGTTGAGTTTAGGCAGAATATCAAAGAATACCCATAGTTATCTGGAAATGCTATTACAGTACCCTCCCTTTTCTAAGTACATGTCTGTGTGAGGCAAGTTTTTCTTCATAAGCTCCAACCAAAACAGCAAACGGCAACAGAGCGAGTGCAGAAACAGACATGAGAACCCAACTGTTTTTAATTCAGGCATTAAAGGTCTGCAAAGATCAAAACAATGCCATTCTTCTCAATAATTCTTTTTGTTTTTGAATATATCGTTTTTATTAAAAGTTTATTATATTAAATGAATTAATAAATATTTTGAAGTTTCTCAGTTTTAATTTCTAGTATGATCAATATTGACAGAGATAACCAGTAATGGACTGAAGCCAGCTCTTGAGAGCCAACTGTTAAATTCCCAGAAGTTTTTTGAGCAAATTATTAACACCGTTGATAACTTAAAATAGGCCATAGTAAGAATGTGCTATAAGCGGGGCTTTTACCCCCAGAGAGACAGCTATTAAACATTTACCAGCACCCCTCTGGATAGAACCCACATATAATACCACTGGGTACATCCAAAAGTTCACAAGAGTCCTTAATAATTTTTAAGGGAATACAAGAGCCCTCAGATCAAAAAGTTTGAGAATCACTAATCCTGAAGATCTTATTGATGAAGAGAGAGAGGGAAAGACATGGAAGATTCTTATTTAGCAGACTCTTATTTAGCAGAGTTAGAGAGTCTTTGGTGTGAAATTTCAAGGACAGAGACAGTGAAATTGCTGCACATAATAAAGTGGAAAAAATACTCTTCCTGAGTTTTTGGAAGTGGGCATTCAAGGAGAGATAGGATTTAGTAGCGTAGAAGGAAACCTGACAGAGAGTTGATAGAAATGGCCAATAACCTTTTGGAGAACTGGGAAGTCTAATACTCCGTTTATTTCCTGCAGTGTCATGTGATGTCCCTTCGTCTCCCCAGATCCCAGTTAAGTCTGTGGCACACGCCTATGGCTTGATGGGCTTTTGTGGAAATGGAGGGTCACATAGTGAATGGATGAGTCACAGCTCGGGTGGGAAGTAAAAGAAGAAGAAATGGGAGCTGACAGTGACCTCGAGGATGTCAGATTCGGGGAGGACCTGGGAGGGTGAGCTCCCCTTTCCAGAGTATTCTGAAGTGTTACAGAGCTCTAAGGTGTTCTAAAGCTCACTCAAGGATAGTGGTTCTCAACTGGGGAGCCTCAGGGAACATGAGGCGTCACAACAGGGGTAAGCATTTCTCCTGGCATCTGGTGAGTGGATGTCAGGGGTGCAGCTAAACATCCCACAGTGCATATAACAGCACCTGGCCAAAAAGAGGATTATCAGGCCCAAGATGTCAGTGGTGCCAAGGTTGAGAAATCCTGCCCTAGAGCAACAGAGATAATGAAACACCCCCCAGAGGACTGCTGTGAAATTAAATAAGAATTTAAATGCTTCACGAATGACGCTGCAGCTGTTGGCCACAGAAACCGGCCCTTCTGCCCCGCAGCCCCCCATCTTTCCATAAAGACCTCCGGGCCCTGATTACCTGGCCGAGAATTCTGCCTGACCGAGCCTTCATATTTTGACTGGAGAAACGTGGGTCGATTGTCATTGATATCCTTCACTTCTATCGTGATGGGGACCGGGCCCTCCACCGTGGCTCCGTGGGAATCCACGGTTGAGACCTGGGGTGGAAAGAGGAAAGGAAACCGGTTGCCTTGGCGGCTCTGGGCTTCACATTACACAACGAAAGTCACTCGAGGGAAATTAGAGCTCGAAGAACCAACACCTGGAAACAAGGGGTGAAAGATTCCCATAAAAGCCTGAGCCAAGATAGGGGCCCTATGAGTTAAACCTGGATTATCATGACTGCTTTTCCAGTGCTGGGGTTTCCTCTACACTAGACACGCTTCTTTCCTAAATAGCTGGAGCCAATGAAATCAGGACACTCTGACCCTGATTTCTGATCAGGCTTTCCTGATTAAATGAAAACTGATTTCTGATGGAGGGGGCATGATGTCCTCTTACCAAGGCATTTTCATGGTCAACCTGCAGATCCACTAGTAGAAGTTCCCAAGCAGAAAGCTTTGGGCTTGCTCTTTCCCCCCACAATTAGCTCTCCACCGTGCCTGCGCCTTCAGACACCCCAAAGCTGACCGTTGGTTATTTCTGCTTCCTGCAAGGTCCAAAGAAGCTCCATCCCAGCACTGATGCTGCCTTCTTTGTGGATCCAGAGCCCACACAACAGACGCAGGCAGGTACCAGTGAAAACCACAGAAGTGTTGGCTCGGTTTTGATCCAGGTGCCTGAGCCTGCCCTACTTGAACGCGTAATGCCACCCGAGGGCCTTGGCAATGCAAACTGGGTTGCTGTGGTCAAAATGTCTAAGGAAGAGGGGACCTTTGCCATACCCCTCTGTAGCTGGTGAAAAATGGACAAATGAGGTTTACCAAGCACACCGTTCACGTGAGGAGAGCCCTCACAGCGTTCTACGCAAGGGCTGACGGTGCCAGTGATGTTTCCAGGGCAAAGGAAGCTCAGAAAGGCGTTAGGTGGAGTTAGGTGACTCTTTCTGGTCTCAATTCACCTGGAGTTTGTGAACTGCTCTCGTCTCCCTGTCCAGAGCTCCGGTGTGGTACAGAAGTCCATCCGGTTGTATCTCAAATATTCCATCTGTCTCCCCAGTTAGTTTGAAAGTCACGGCAGGAGAACTGGCCTTAAACTGGGAAAAAGCAAAAATTAGGCCGAGGCTGTAAGAAAAACAATGTTGTAGGTTTTGTAGAAAGTCACCAATTTCAGGTAATATATTCATTTGTACAATCGTTAATTAAGAAGTTCTGAGTTTTTAGAGTGAAAAGACAAATAACTCAATTGAAAAATAGGGAAAGGTTTTGAAGCATAAAATACATAAATGAAAGGAATAAAAAATGATGTGAGAAAATCTACAACTGAGTGCCCCCAGGCGAGGCGGGGAAAGTAAGTAAATGAGATGATCCCATGTGTGAGCCCCTGCCGTTGCCCTGTTCCCTCTCTCCTCCCTCCAGTTTGCG
This sequence comes from Miniopterus natalensis, assembly GCF_054644295.1. Lineage (NCBI taxonomy): Eukaryota > Metazoa > Chordata > Mammalia > Chiroptera > Miniopteridae > Miniopterus > Miniopterus natalensis. The sequence continues at coordinate 3,674,639 of NC_142096.1, forward strand.
GCAGACCAGTCTTTCCTGAATGGAAACCCGAGTTAGGCCATTGCTTTGGGAGAAAACCTAAGAGCCTTAGGAGCCAGGGCCCTCGCCGTCTGCAGCCTCCTCTCCCCCTCTCTTCTCCTTGCTCCCTGCTCCCCAGTCCCGGCCTCCCGCCAGCCCTGGAGTGTGCGCTGCTCTCACCCAGCACCGGGCAGGTGTCCACCGGGCAGGTGTCCACGCTGTGCCTTGGCTGCAACGCTCCTTTCTCCCTTACTCTCCAAGTGAATTCCAATGAGGCTTTAGCTCCCAAAGCATCCGCTCCCCCTCCCTGCCTGACTCCCCCAGCTGGAGAGGCCAAGACCCCTACAACACGCTGCACGGCAGGGCTGCACAGAGACACTTGCACCCTTGCCAGCCATACCCTGGGCCCTCTGCACTCATCTGCACTGATTCCAAATGAGAGGAGGAGCAGCAGGCCGCTCTCAGCCTCTCCCTGGGAACAGAACTGTCAACGAACAACGGAAGGCAGCTGCCTCGGGAGGTAGTCTAGCAACCCTCTCTGCTCTCCAGGGTCTCGGGGAGTGGAGGTCACGGCACCCCCAGAGGCTTATCAAAGCGCCCTCAACCGCTCTGAGTCCGAGCGGGCTTCCCCAGGGGATTTCTGGTCAGTGCAGTAGTGCGGTTCTCTCCGTCTCCGTCACATTTCCAGGATTATTTCAGAGCCCTTTACAGGCGAGGTCTCACTCCCACCTGCGGGCCACCCCTTAATCTAATGCTTTTCCCAGTCACCTAACTAAAGGAGATCCCTGCCTCCCAGTGTGCCGCAGTCAACCCACAGGCAAGGGCCCAGGGCTGGGCTCCCAGGCGGTGGTGAAGAAAAGCAGGCCTTCGGCCAGATGGAGGCGCCGCTCCAGCACTGCTCCAGAGACCCCCATTTTCAAACGCTTCAAGTAGCCAGCGCATTGAACAGACTGAGGGGCAGATGGCCACCCCGCTCCCCAAACTCTTCCCACCCTGGGGGGCGGGGCAGAGCCCACAGGCACCAAGACCTCTGCTCCCGGATGGGAGAACTCGCCCCAGACACAACTGAGGAAGTCCAACTGAGGATGGCAGGGACAACGCCTTCCAGTCCTGAGGCCACCACCTCTCTGTTGAACTTAGCCCTGAAACCATTCTTGATCGTGAGATCTGCCAGGCCTCTATTCTATTTCATGCTGCACAGAAGGAAGGAATAAAAGTCAGCTGAGAGCACGAGAAATCAAGATGGCAGTGACCAAATGGAGTCATTACCTGGAATATGATTTGACTTGGTCCTGGGCCTTCAAAAATAGAAAATGTCATGGGCTTCAGGGGTCCACTAAACTTCCCCTCTTGGCTGTATCCAGTTGTCTGTTAAAAAAGAAAAGTTGGCATCACCATCTATGGTGAATGTATCACTTGCTAATTTCATTATGGCTCCTGCTTAACAGAAAACTGCCTTCGTCAGCTTTCCATTCACACCAGCAAGCCATCAGCCTTTCAAAGTTGATCACACCTGTGATGGTATCTGGAGGAAAACTACATCAGTCAGGCAAACCTCATTAAGCAGCCTGCGGTTTTCCTATGTGGACAAGCCGGCTCACCTATCAGGAAAGGAAGATATGTCTCAGTGCAAGGTTCAAAGTCGCGTTCTTATACCAGGGCAACAGATCTTCCTTCCTGCCCATTAACGTAGTTATCTGGGCTATAAAGATTTCAAAATCCATGTGCACACTCTGAGTCATTGGGCCATCCTCCCAGAACTGGGAAGGACAGCGAGGTAGAAATAAAGGACCAGCGGGTTTACGCAAGATAAGCTGTCCCCCGCCATTGTTAACCTCCCTCCGTTGGGAAGTCGTGTGTTCTCTTTTCCAGACTCCCTTGCAGCTAGGAGGGTGGCCCTAGTGAACCAGTTCTGGTTCATGAAGCAAAAGGGAAAGTCTGCTGGGGGATTCTGGTTAAGCTTTTGTTTCCCTGATGAAAAAAAGACCAACGTGGAGAGGGTGACATCCACCATCTTGCACAAAAAGGTGAAAAGTAGGGAAGGGAATGGAACGGACATGTTTTGAGTGTTTCTTGTGTGGCAGCTGTGGGACTAGACCCTCCACACACATCATTTCGTCGGGTCCTCACAACATCAGCCAGGAAACTGTCTCCAGGGGAGTCCCACGGCTCAGACACTGATACCCTGCAGTGGGCTGGAGCCAGCCCTGCTGGACCACCAAGCCCCATCTCTGAACCGTGTTGCTACACCGCCTTCCGGGCCATCAAAGGACATGTGCAACGGGCAGATCTGCTGCCTTGGAGCCACCCTCATTGCACTTCCCAGAAAGAGTTCTCTGCATTGATTATATAGTATTAATGCCAGATTACTCTCCCTTCCCGAAGAAGCATAGTCCAGGGCAAAACTCTAAAGTAGGTGGGCCCTCCCTGATTCCTCCGCCCTTCCTATTCATCACCCCTCCCGAAGCCTGGCGACCCACTGCCTCTTCGGTGCCCTTGCAGGGTGTTCATGCAGCGTTTCCGACCTCCTCGTGAAAACCAGTTCTCAGAAAACAATGAGAGAGCCCTGTGCAGGATGGGATGTGTGACTGGCAACCCCTTTAGACGGCTTTCTCTGCTGAAGAAAGCCTTACGCCGAAGGCAAGAGGCTTCAGCTGGACTATTCCACTCCTCACAGCGAAGGGCCTGGGAGCAAAGGTGCGTGGAGGCAGGAGAGAGAAGCGGCTGCACCCACCGACCCTGAAACCGCCCCCACCCCGCACACGCAGCAACCTCCCCCTTCAACCAGAGGCCGCTGTGCTTGGGGCGACTCCTGCGCGAGGTTCCCGGCGCCCACGTGGTTGCCGCTCACTGTCGGTAGAACCCCCACTGGGAAGAGAGTGGAGGGAAGGACTTTTCAGCTTTTATCCAGGGAGGAAAACGCATGTCCTCTTCTTAGACAAAAAGCAGGTGAGCCCTCATGTCAGATTACTGTGGAAGAATCTTCTCTCTCTCTTAGATCCATCGTTGTTTCCTAATATAGGCCCATAACCCTGTATTTAATTTTTACCTTATTTCTGGCTCCGTGCTATGTGCTGCAAAGATGACTAAAACACAGTCTCTGCCTCGTGGAGTTCAGCGTCCACGCGCGTGCGGACACTGGATATTTAAAACACGGCAGCAATGACAGCTAATACTCACTGAGGACCTAGGCTGTGCCAGTCGCTGGTCTGAGGGGCCTCGAAATGCATTAGCTCATTTAATTGCCACAGCACTCTATAAGGCGGGCACTCTTAACAGACCCATTTCATAGGGCAGAAGACTGAGGTTCAGCACTTAAGCAACTCACCCATGTTCCTATCACTGGGAAGTCCCGGTGCCAAGTTTGAACCTAGGTCTGACTTCACCACAATCCTGTGATAATATAGACAGTAAAGGGCATTTCCGAGGATAGGAAGAGTACAGAAGTCAAGCAGGGATGTTTGGCCCAGGGTTCGAGCAGTCCTCGTAACAAGCTTTGGGGTCTTCGAGGATGCTCGTTGCTCATGAAGTCTGAACTGCAGGTTATCTGCTCCTCCATCCCCAACGCTGGGAGGAGGGCTACGACAGTTTTAAAAGTTTAGTTCTACTTCACTCTGTAAATATTTTGAACTGTGTGGAAAACTCTAGGAAACTCTCTGGGACTTGAAATTTGCCATGTTGTTTTGGGGTCATAGGAGAAGGGAACCAAGAGTTGAGGTGTGGGCATCTAGAAACGTCCTTCTAAAGAGAAAGCAATGGCTTCCCCATAACCTTGCTTCCTAATACAACAAACTGGCAAGCGTGTGACTTTTGTGAGTCTCGTGGGTACAATCAGATCGAGGGCTGTATTTCTCCAGGTTTCATCCAGCTCCAGCCTCTAGAAGCCTGTCAGCCAATAATAGGTTTTGCTCAACAAATGGCTAAAGACAAATTTAACTAGAAAACTCCAAATCATATATGGAAAGAAAAATACAGAGTAGAGCAGTGTTGAAAATAGATAAAATGCTTTTTTGTGTGTTTTAGTAGTAATTTTTCACGGTTAAGGTAAAAAAAAGGTTACGATTAAGGGACTTAGACTAATACCCGTATCAGCATGCTTTTAGCTCTACACAGAGGTCTAAACCTGAGTAGCCAGTTTGTTTTAAATCTCGCCCAAGTGCTACTGGCTTTTAAGAGCTGAAGAGAAACTACAGGCACATGACTTGCAGCCATTTCATCAAAAATATCACATTGGGGCAAGCTATGTGTCCTTTCCACGAGATTTAATTTTTAAAATAATCAATACATCTTATAAGCCTTCATCTCTATTGCTTTGTCTCATCTGTTGAGATTTAATTTTGATAAGACTTTTTTAAAAAGTGATAATCATTGTTTCCCTGCTATGTGGCAGAAGGGTGGCGGAAAATATTTTAGTAAATAAATGAAGAACAGCTTCTTCCCTTACCAAGTAGAATGTGAGGAGACACAAGCAGCTCAGACGGGCCTGTGCCATCGTAGTTTTCTTTTATCCGGTCTCCTGAGAATAAACCAGAGATCAAAGGGATTAGCAACCAGTCTGTTAAAATCATGTCTTTCCAGCCAGGAAAGAGTGTTGGATGATGCCCAGTTACGAACATAGTAGAGCAGGATCCCTAAAGGCCGGTCTTGCCTTGCACGGAACCACCGAGTCTTCAGGAAGCGTCACAGTACCTCACCCGCAGCAACGCGCAAGTCACATCCCCCACGCTCATTTAAGGGTCTTAAATGACAGGTCATATGGATAATTTTCATTCCTATTCTGTGGGCAGAAAAGCTGTGTTTTAGCAAAGGCCAGTGTGACGAGATACTAAAATCTTTCTGGTTCTGATTCAAAGCTACAAGTATACGAGATCCCTCAAGGAGAAAGAACCGAGAATGTTCACCAGCCTCCTTCAAGGACCTCACCCGCTGCGTCTTCGGTCTCCTAGATGTTGTTAACTATGCAACACACTCAAGGAAACTTGTCCTTCTTGTTGCTCCAAGACCAACTAAAATAGAAAATCAAAAGCCTGCCCTTATCCTCTGCTGCTTAATGTTATTTTCCCTTCTCTCCCAGAAATTACACTTTTCATCCCGAGACACGCTGTGACAAACAGATTTTAAGACCTGGAGATCTTTCTCTTTGGACTCCCCGGAACATGGTTTTTCCAGTGCGGGCCGGCCTACTCCCGGCCTTATCTCCACTCCCTTGCCACACCCGGGAAGCCTCACTGCCCCGCGGACTTTGCACCCCAAGCTCTCCTGTCTCCGGGCCTTGGCACTCTGTCCTCTCAACCCAGCACCAGGCCCCACCTAGAATCAATGGACAATGGATATTTGCTCCACGAAGTCCCATTGAGAGTAGCCGTCCTCACCTCTACTCCCACTTCTCATATCTTATCACCTAGTTCCAAAGTACTCATTTCTTTGAAAAGTACTGAATTGTTTTAACAAGCTTCTGTAATGTCCCAGATCCTGCGCTAAGCAGCAGGTACCACCGTAAGGAGTCCAGGGTCTGCCTTCCTGGAGCTGGAGCTGAAATCTTTTTTTTTTTTTTTTAATCTTCACCCGAGGATACCTTCTCCATTGCTTTTTCAGAGAAAGCAGAAGGGACAGAGAGACAGAGACACATCAGTTGGTTGCCTCCCACACTGGCCTGACCAGGGCCGGGGATCGAGCCTGCAACGTGCCCTTGGCTGGAATCAAACCCAGGACCCTGCCATCCACGGTCCGACGCTCTAACCACTGAGCCAAACCAGCCAGGGCCCAAGCTGAAATCTTACTTTCTTCACACGCTCATCCCCGATTTCCAGCCCGAAGAATCTTCTCAAAGCCCCTCCTGCCCACATCTTAGTTTCTGTTGGCCATTTACGTGTGTGTGTTATTGCCTCTGTTAGAAAATAAAATCCTTCAAGGCAAAGGCCTGATTTTAAAAATTATTTCTTAACCTCTTACAGCTCTTCACACTATGCCTTGCGTATGGTAGGCCCTCAACAGACGTTTGTTCAATTCTAAAACACTTGTGACTGTCTGACCCTGATATGCTACTCGCTGGTCCACTCCATGAGGACAGATTGCAGAGCAAACGTAAAGCGTTAAAGGAAACTAACTTGAGATGTAAAGATTTACTTTGACACAAAGTAGTGAATTTTTAATTGTTGACCAAAGGATTGTTTTATTTTTTGTTTTCTTTAATCTTCACCCAAGGATATGTTTTTATTGATTTTTTTTAGAGAGAGAGGAAGGGAGAGAGAGAGAAACCTCGGTCGGTTGCCTCCCATACTCAACGACGCTCCGGCCAACTGAGCCACCCGGCCAGGGCAGGATTGTTTTACTTTTAAATATACTAACAAATATCTGCTCTGTAAATAGGTTAAGAACTGGTTAATATAGATCATCTCACCTTGAACTCATTTTCTTTTTAGCACTTTTAATCTTCCAAATACATGTAAACTGAATGATAGAAAAGCAAATAAAAAGAAATGTCTCATTTCAGTCAGATGTACCGACAGGCCAAGACCCAGGGTGTTTTGATGAAATCTAAGGAGTAAAAGTAGCAATGCCTTCATCTTTTATTTTGTTTTTTACATTTAGTCTTATCCCTCACAGCAGGGTTTCTCGTGAAAAATGGAAGTCATCCCTCGCCACCCTGGTGCCCAGGGTTCCATGATTTATTTGCAGACAAACCTGCCTCACAATGATGCAATTGTGAGGGGCGTGAGCCCTGGCTCTAGACAGGCTGGTTTGGATCCTGGCTCCTCCACTTCAGGACATGATCTTATTTGGAGATAGGTCTTCAGAGAGGTGGTGAAGTTAAAGTTAGGTCATTAGGGTGGGCCCTAATCCAATATGACTGGTGTCCTCATAAAAAAGGAAAATTTGGGTACCACCGAAACAGGCGTAGAGTGAAGACCATGCGAGGAGACACGGGGAAGATGGCCATCCACAAGCCTAGGGGGGAAGCCTGGAAAACACCCCCACAGCCCCAGAAGGAACCAACCCTGCTGGCACCTTGATTTTGGACTTCCAGCCTCCAGATGTGTGAGCCAATAAACTCCTGTGGTTTAAGCCACTTCACCTGTGGTACTTTGGTAGAGCAGCCCTAGCAAACTAACACACCAGGAAACTCTAGTTTTTGCTGAGCAAGGTGCTGCCACCCCAGGATAGAGGTCGTCTCCATGGAGCTTTATTCAGCTATTACACATGCAACGCCCACAGCACCCAGGTCCACTCTGAGGTTGGTTGGTTCCTCTGCTGGGCTCCAACACCCCCAAAAGGCATTTTTAGACCAACCTGTCGTTTCCCCATTTGTGTGAGGACAGGGAATCTTGTCCCACGTGTCAAAACTTCCAAGTAACTCAATACACAAGCATTGATTCCCCTCCCCCCTTATAAAAAGCTAAGCTCTAGGCAAGCCTTCAATAGCCAGTTATCTCATCCTTTTTGTTAAAAACAAACAAACAAACAAAACTCACTAAGGGCTTGGAATCAAATTAATTCATCTTTTTCTAAAGGTGAACCAAGCGCTTCCAAAGAACAATGAAGGAGCAGAGAGAGGGGGCTGCAAAATTTGTTTTCAAACATGACAGGTGATGCGGGAAGGGAAGGCTGTGACTGGAGTTCATAATACCGCCAGGCCCAGTAGCCCCCAGTATCCTGCGAGCCCCTCATTGCCCCTCTGCACTGTCGACCGCTAGGAGCAGCGTCAATTGGAAAGCAAGGCCAGACACTAACAAAGACCAAATTAAAACTCACACCATTGTTCATCAAGTAACCTCAGACCATCGCGCCCCTTTTGGTCTCACTCTCGAATATCTGGCACCAATTACATCACTTAAGGTTTAGAGGACCAGACGGATTGGCACTCTTGACAAATTAGGGGCCCAATTACAGTGCCATTAATGAGCTAGAAACAAGCAGGCATAACATCAGGGCTGCTGCCTCGAACTTCAGGCTGATGAGGAGGGAGGCAGGATGGAAAGGAGGGGTGCCTGTCCCCCCCCAGACTCACACAGGACACCCCATCCCTGACCGGAAGGGTCGTCCAGCCAAGGTCTAAGGGGAGAACGCACCCACCTGGGTACAACAGGTGGCCACTCGGCCACGGTGCTGCCCTGAGGCCTACGCAGGTGGCACTGACTCCCCTGAGGTGCTGGCTTCTGCTGTGCTGGCCACACCTCGGACACCCGAGGGGGCGGGCCAAGGACTCTTCCCTCACTATCTAGCAGAGCTTCACAGGGGCCTCCGGGACCAAAGAGGGGGGCTGGCATCACTGCTCCCCAGAAGAGGCGGCTTGATGATTTCGCACAGCATTTCTCCGGGTACCGTAAAGTCGACCGATGAGCTTTTTCTCACCTTCTGGCCTTAGAAATGCAGTATGAGGCAAGTCAAAAGTAGAGCCCATCCCACTGGGTTCAGACACTGAGATTTAAAGAAAAACAAAAAAAACCAAACCACTTCTTGTAATACTAGTTCCCTTTACAAGGTCACTCTGAGGCAAGAGTCTAACGACAAAAACGTGCGATCACGCTCACGAAAGGCAGGGTAACTTTTCGATTTCTGTAATTAAATCAAAGCCAACGACTGGGGTGGGCCAGAGAGTAAGGGAAAAATAAATTTAATTCTAGTTTAGTAAGGGATCCCATACCATATGAAATCTCACTCATGTGTTAGTTTCGTTTAATTAAAACTTCAAAAATAGTGGGCATTTTGTGAGCTTAAATGTTAAGCACTTTGGACAACTTATTTCATGCAAATATTGCAATTTAGGTCCTGCTGTCATCCTACGGGGCAGGAAGCCAAACTCAGGGAGGTGAGGAAGACGTGTTCATCTTTGGTTTAAACGTTCGTTTTTTAAAAATTCTCGTCTGAGGATATATTTTCCATTGATTTCCAGACAGAGTGGCAGGAAGGGGGGAGGGAGAGAGAGACACATCAATTGGTTGCCTACCGAGGGTGGGGATCGAACCTGCAACCCAGGAACATGCCCTTGACCTGGGATCGAACCAGCGGCCCTCCGGTGTGTGGGCCGAAGCCCTAACCACCGAGCCACGCCTGCCGGGGCTTAAACATCCTTCAAGAGCACAAATCTACCATCTTGATTTCTCTTTGTTTCTTAATCAAGAACTACAGGTCCTAATGTTTTAAAATAATTAAAATATGGAAAGAAATGATTAATTCCAAATATCATGAATAAAAAAAATTCCATATGTCCGTTTTAGAGACTATTTTAAGAGAAATTAAGTTTTCTTTGTGCTATATACATAATAACCAAGGATAGCTTGGCCTGTTACATATGTGGAGGCGAAAAACCAACTTTAGTATAATTAATACGTCAACCACTGAGTGACTAACCGCTTTTGTTAACACGTCTTATACCTAAGTGATCAGCCCCGTCTGGTCTCACAAGTAACACAGGTGGGTGGATAACCCTCTAACAAGCCTCGGCACCACTTTCCTCGTTTAATCCGGAGCAGGCTACAGAACCACCCGCCGAATCCAAATCTGACACCAGGGGTTTCTAAACAAACGCAATGTTAGGCCGACGAATGCATCTGTGGATTTCCACCCATGTAAGCTTCCCCCCATAAAGGCGCTTATTCGCAGGCTTGGGAGGAAGGAGCCCGACGACGCTCAGGACAACGCTCAGCCTTGCTTCTGGAGCCACCTCCCGACGTGACAGAGCAGCGTGGCCCTCCTGCCCCGAGCGCTCGCGGGAAGTTGAGCCGCTGCCAGGATACAGTTTGCCTTTCGTCAAAAAAAAGGGAGGCGGCGCCAGAAATGCAACCTTCACCTAGAAGGGTGACTTCACCCTGACTTTTCCCAGGGTCATCTTAGCAAGTTTCTCAGGAGGCCACTCCCACGCCTCACCGAAGGCCTGCGTAGGAAACCTCAGAGGGGCTTCTAAAAGCTCAGAAAAAAGAGTAGATCGCCCTCAGGCTGTTGAGCTCCGCTTCCTCGGGGTGGCGTCAGCTGCTCACTTGTACAATGAAACATATAATTTCTGCGGCCTGATGGGTTTTGTTTTTCCCCCTGGAGAATGACATAGCAGCTTCTGTTTGACCCGAGTCGCCTACTGGAACTTTCTCGTGGAAAAGAGAGCGAACAGCACCGAGGTCCCCACATGCTTGTCTCCTTTACTCTCACAGCTGCGTGGTTGGGCGAGTGTCTCCGTTTTATAGGTGAGAAAATGAAGGTTCGGAGAGTTCGAGCTATCTGCTCGGTGCCCGCCGGCTGGCAAATAATAAAAGTGGCCTAACCCACTGCCCAACCCTGAAGACTCATAAACTATACGCCCTGTAAACCACGATAAAGCCTCAGCTCAGTAAAGGACTCATTTTATTTCCTGATGGGAGCTGAAAAAATCCCTTTTCCTTGTCATCTAAGCATGTACTTGCTTCTTTCCAACTCTTTCTCCCCGGCTGTCTAAGTTTTGGAAGGAAAATAAAGACAAGCACAGATCAGGGAATGCATTGTCCTTCCAATCTCCTGCTCCACAGCCCCCATCTCAGAGGGCGTCAGTCCCCAGAAAGTCGCCTCTGAAACAGGTAGGGACTGGATCTTTGAAGGCACCGAGAGGCTATATGTGACTTGACATCTCAAAATTATCACCCACGAGCAGATGGTGCCTCCACCAATGAGGCTGGAAGAGGTGCCAGAGGCCGGCAAACATGCCCATCGAGCCCAGCGTTCCCACTGTGAGAGCAGGTCCGGCGCTCCGTTTTCAATTCCTGCTGTAGTTCTTTTAAGAAAGGTTTCTTTTCTCACACACATTTCTCCTCCCCGCTGGATCCCGGTCAACCCTCAGAGCTCTGAACTGAATCTCCTCCTCGGAGAAATAGTCAGAAGGCTCAGCTTCCTAAGACCACATCTGAGTGGGGCCCCTGTGAGATGACTTTCCAACCCCAGTTTCTAGGATCCAAGAGCCAGAGCATCGCAAGCTGGGCGCTTTCATATTTTAATCACAGAGAAGGGTCGTCATACTCACCTAAACATCCCCAAACTCACCCTTTCCTGAATTCCACTGTCCAGTTAGATTCACCCAGAGCCACTCACCCAATGAATTTATGAAAGACGGATGAATGGCAAGAAACTGCTTAAGGAATTATGCTCGGCAAGCAAAGCTCGTCCTACCAGCACTCAACTGCCCTTCCCGGCCACACTGCACAGCCCCCCTCAAGGAATACATTTGTCCAGAGCCTTCGCAAGTGCCCCACCCCACCATCTAGTTTGCCATTCTTGAAGAAATACGTTGCTCACATAGATAAGAGGTGTCAACACTTACCTTTCTGTTAATAAATAAAATGTCTGCTAAAAGTTATTTTCTTCCATTCAGCTGTTGAGACTCTTGCTGGGACCGAAGTATCTCCCCAGGACGCTCCGTCTGCACTGCTCTCCTTTCCCAGAAGCCTCTCCCTTCGCCTCCGTCAAACATTAACCAGGAGCCCTGGACGGCAGAAGAGGTAATGCGACATTCACTCCGGGGAGGAAGCTGCTTTGCACCAAAAGCAGCTCGTTCACAACGAGGACATCTCAAAACACGTCTCTGAATTTCTGAACGTAGGTAGTAAGTTAGAAGGCAAGGAGAAGTTCGAGTGTAAAAGCTTCCTGGGTACTCAGCTACCCCTAGAGTGTGAGCCCCGTGACATCAAAGACTGAGTTTCGCCCACAGTAGTCTGCACCCGCCCCCCAACACTGAACGGGGCCGGCGCAGAAAACCCAGGGGACCCACATGGGAGCAGATTCCATCCCCCGCGTCCGAGAGGGGGCAGCTCGCTGAGAACCAGCGCGGGAGACAGGAAACGACCTCAGAGGGGACACCAAGGACTCCATCTGGCTGCGCCTGTTTCTGAGCTCCTCGGGTTCCCTTCAAAGTCTGCATGAAGCAGCCAGGAGGAGCCTTCGCGTAAAACACAAGCCAAGCCCTTTGTGCAGGAGCAACTGCTTTGTGACAGGACCGCTCTGTCCTGCAAGCTGGACTCGGCCAGAGCGGACGTTGCTTCCAGCAACCCCCTTAGAGACTGATTATAACTGATGTCCATCCTGACACAATCAGCTCTCCTCCCTGCCTCCTTTGGGGGCTGTTCCTGGCCAGGGGCCGTCCTGGCTGGTCAGTCTCGTAAAGCACTTTCCCGTGCCTGGGAGCATTCACGTACCGGTACCCATGACCATCTCCCACTTCACCCCGTATAATTCTTGGGCACCTGCCAAGCTGTGGAGGGATCCATGTCATTTTACAACCACCCAAGACATGCCTTATATGTAAATTTCCCTTATAAACTCTATTAATTATCAAACCAGACAGCCTTTCTCCAGCCTTTCCCTGCCTTCTGCTTACAGAGATACAGCTTCAGTCTCAGGACTACCCCCTGTGTCTGTGTGTACGAAAATCTTTTCTCTCACAGCTCTGAGATGGATTTACCTAACAGCAAGTTACTTTTCCCCACTCAAAATGAGATTTCTGATTAAACAATAAAAGCCAATCGCTCCAGATTTAAGACTTAGGTAACAAAATAAATCACTAGAACCATACGTAATGCTGTTGCAAAATCTTATCTGACAGCCACTTAAAAATATTCAAGAAAGACAGATTGAAGCTAGTAAAGCCCCCCCCCCCCCATCTATTTTGACGGAAGTGGACCCAGTTTACAGTTGCTTATTACAGGAATATTTTAACTCTATCTATAGATGGCTGCTCCAGGTAACTGCCCAGTAGGCAAGGTCCTTAATCCAGCTCTAGTTAACCATGTCGTGAAACTGCTGGAGAATCCTGTGAACAGAATGGTGAGTAAATACCCCACCATCAGCTGTACATCAGACAAATGCCTTCCAGAGCTTTCTAAACCTGGAAAGTTTATTAAACACAGGCCTTACACCATGAGATCCTGGTTCGGAAGGTCCAGGATGCATCCCAGGAATCATTTTTAAAGCACTGTGGGCTCCTTCACCCAGCGATCACATGGACCCTTCTATACGAAACACTAGCTTAGGGATTCTGTGTAGTGAGGCCCATACCTGTTTCATTTTGCCCCATCATTTGGGGTCCATTTCTGCAAGAATGTCTCAGACAATGATGCCGTTGGTTTGGAATCATGCATGCAGGAGGAACTGGCAGACACAGTCTCATTTTTCTCACAGTCTACTGAATTTTTTATTTCACCTCAGATTCTTCTTAAATTCCAAGAAATTGCAATAATCTTATTGGTTTTCTGACACCTAGCTCTGTCTCTCCCATCAGATTTCAGGACCATGAGTCTTTGCTCACATCCAGTTCACTGCTCAGATGACTGCGACAGCTTCCGCCTCCCCCATCCTACCGAAGATGCACCCACCAAGGTAAACAACAACCTCCTCATAATAATCAGAAACCCTTTCCAGCCTGTACTTTACCAGACCTCTCATGACATTTGACATTACCAATAGCTCTCCCTGCATTTCCCTTTACCCTTGATTCCCTTGCCAATACTCTCTCTTGGTCTTTCTTCCAGTTTGTGGGCTTATCAGAAGCCTTGTCACTCACTCTAGGAAGGGTCCGCTCCAGTCTACAGGCCAAAGTCTCAAGTCTCCCTCCCTAGTCCAGATCTCTCCTTTAGTTTGGGCTCCAGTCTTTTATATCCAACCACCTATTGCCACAGCCCTACCTGTATGTCCCATATGCACAATAAACACAACATATCCAAAATTAACCTCAGTGTTTTAGTTCCACCCAAACTGATCCTCCTGGTACCATCCCTGCGTGTTAGCCCTGGCAGTGACCAAGGCTTAGCCAGAGTGTGCTGCGACTGACTGATAATTCCTGTCATGGGCACAAGTAGGAGGCTGGCAAGGTACATGCATATGCCTGGGATTCTCCCGCCTTGCCCAGGACATCTGAGACTTGGACACTAGGAGCTCAATAAACATCAATTTCCCTTCTCTACTTGAGAGTCTGTTACTAGGCACCAAAACATTGGGATTGCCTCTGAAAATGTAGTCTTTAAGAAGTTTTTCTTGGCCAAAAAAATCAAAGCACTTAACAGGTACCCTCAGCTGAGCTCCAGGAACAGCCCGCTGAATACGTCTCCTTCAAGGAGCAGGAATCAGGGATGGCTCAAGTCCCTTAAGCAGACTGATCAGCTCACAGATCCACAACCAAAATATCAAGACCCCCACCCCAATAACATTCCCACCAGCTGTCCCTCCCATTCCAATTTTTCTGAGACTTCCATCGCTGGGACTCTTGCCCCAACTGATAAACCCACCCAGATATCATTTCCATGAACTGGTAATACCAACCACTTTGTCCCAGGGACTCATCCAGCTGATATGCTCCTAGATTTCCTCCTGAGCTCCTCTGTCACAGAGCAGTGGTATCACTCGGCTGACAAATATCCAGTTGTTAGAAGAGGCAACTAGACAGCCATGAGCTGGGAGAAGTCTTTCGGCCCTAAAGGAGGCACGTGGGAAACGTGACAAATTAAAACTAGCAAAAAATAGGGACCCAAATAGGAAGGAAGTGGAGACAAAAAACCCTTTTAGGATGTGGTCTGATAGCAGTGTCAGATAGCGCAGCCCTGAAGCTTAAGTAGATATATTTTTTTGAGACGTGACGGGAGGGGGTGACTTGGTCCTTGCCTGGGGACAGTCCAGCCTAGGGGTATAAATCCTCTGAACTCCCAAATATCGGAGCACTTGGTTTGGTTTCCGTCGCTGCGTTTCCCACTCGGACTATATGCGAGTGTATTCCTTTTCTGCAAATAAAATCTCACCTGCTTTTGCTGCTATTTGTCTCTTGTTTTAATTCATTCATACAGGAAAACAAGAGCTGAGGACGTAGGGTACTGTCTCTGGCTAGAGGCCATCCCTGGCACAGAGACCGCCTCTGTCCACCGCGGACACAGTCACTCTCTTTCAGCTGGTCTGGGGGACGGTCACCCTCTCCCAGAGCTAACAAGGAGGTGGTCAGCCTCAGCGCGGCGCAGCTCAGACGAGCCAGGTCTAGCGGCCTTAGCATTCAAAGGGCTGCATGTAACACACATAACGAGGCACACCCTGACCCCAGCGGTGACTGAATTGTTCCCGACTCAGTGGGCTTTCTAAAATGTACCCCAACCCGGCTGGCGTGGCTCAGTGGTAGAGTGCCAACCTAGGATTCAGGAGATCCCGGTTTGATTCCCGGTTGCGAGCTCGATCCCCAGTGGGGGGCGTGCAGGAGGCAGCCCATCAATGACTCTCTCATCATTGATGTTTCTCTCTCTCTCTCCCTCTCCCTTCCTCTCTCTGAAATCAATAAAGACATATTTTTTTAAATTTTATTTTAAAAGACGTTAGGCAGAAGAGAGGATACACGAATACAATGAAAGAGGTTAGATTTTTTTAAAAAAAGAAACCTCTACAATACTAAGTTTAAATTCAAAATATTACTAGAAACTCATGATGCATTTTCTCCTAAATATTTTTCTTCAGAATTTCCAACAAAACAGCCTAGAAATAGTGATCAACTCTTAAGCAATGGGCAGCCCTAAAGCCAGCTTGTGATCTTTAAATATTGTTTTTCACAAAAGGAACTAAGCCTTCTTGGAAAAATTGCTGATCCTAGGCCTGGCACAGGAAATGTTTAAACGTACCTAGAACATTTGTCATACCAGCAGTAGGAAGTTATACGTCGGGAGCTCTACCAAAGGGTTCAGAGGCCAACAGTAAGAGGTTCTCACTAGCAAAAGATGGAAAATTTGGGGGAACCCATAAGAATAATGCCTGCAATGAATTAATATACATCAAATGTGTTAAAAATCCATGAGGCCACTATTATACTCAACAACAAAAATTTACTGATCACCTTTGGAGGGAATCAATTCGTTATTCTGAAAGCATGTAAATACAAGGCAAGAGTCAAGGGTTTAACCTGCCCTTGCTGTACAAACTGTATGTCAGGGTAACCAAATTGTTTTTAAGGAAAGGTTCCTCTTTATAGAAATCTTCCAGCTAATAAATGAAAGGGCACCAGAATTAGAATGTTGCCATTTTGAAGCCCCTGATGAGATAATGGATCTAGAGAAAGATGAAGACAACTATTCACTCTGGGCCTCTGGAGAGAAGCAGGGATGCAACACTGTTGTTGGTGGAAGTGGGGTGTCCACAGGTGGAAGCGGGGGATTCCTTTCCCCACTGGATGCTGGGGGCAGGGTCCTTACATTCTGAGATCCGCACGAGAGGATGCATGATTTTTATTTGCGTGGATTTACATCCCTGTGTCTGCAAAGTCCCGTTTCCCTTAATCCAGTCCTGGAAGAGGTGCAGCTGGGGACTCAGCCGAGCTAGAAGCAAAGCCAGCGTCCAGTTTCCGTTCCATGGCGGAGCCGGGTCCAGGACAGCCTATCAGGCTAGTCCCAGTCCATCGGTCCATTGTGTGGGGGCCCCATGGCCATGGGTGAATGCAGGAGCGTGAGGGCCCCCCAAGGTAGGAGCTGAACCAACAGGCGAGAGCGCCAAGAGGCAAGAGGCAACAGGGCAAACTCCTTAGTTTAGGAGCTTCTGTGTCTCAGATCTTCCCGAAGCTGCAGTGGCCACGCCCACTCTGGCCAATGACCTGTTCCCAGGTGTGACTGAGAGGCAAGGACCTTCCTTGTGTCACCCATAGGACATGCCTATAATATTTGCCTTCCCTTTGCTCCTTCCCTGTTAATCAATAACCAGGTTATTTACAACAGTATCAATACTACTTACGAAGAATTCTTGAATTAAAAAAAAATTGTACCTGAATCTATTAAACCTCCAATCCTAGAGTGTAGGTCTAATCACTGCTTTGCAGGGAATGCTGTCAGAGAAACAGGGTGCAGATAAAATGACACCTCAGCACTGCAAAAGACAAGGTCCGAGAAACTACAGGACACATGACTCTCGTCCGTATGTACGCTGAAAAAAAGAGAGAGAAGCATTCAGATTCAGGGAAATTTAAGGGAATGTTTGGAACTTATTCTGACCTGATTGAAACAAAGCAACTCTTAAAAAAAAGAGGGGGGGGGCGTGAATACAATTAGGGAAATCCCAACGTTTCCTTTTTTAGGTGTGATAATGGTTATGTGGTTTCAGTTTTCAAAGAGCCTTAGCATTTAGAGATAAATATGGAAAAAGTTATGGTTGCAGTTTTGGATTTGGTTCCGAAGAATCCATCTGGGGGGGGGGGGCAGGTGCAGGGGAGCATAGACGAAACAAGATCGGACAAAAGCATTCAGAGAGCCTGGCAGGTGCTGGAGGGCAATAAGCGAAGAGGAAGGGTATTTTACAGGCCCTTTTCCCCACCACTTTTTAAAAAAATGTTCTATTGATTTCAGGGAGAGGGAGAGAGAGAGAAACATCCATGATGAGAGAGTCATTGACCGGCTGCCTCCTGCACGCCACCCACTGGGGATCGAGCCTGCAACCCGGGCCTGTGCTCTGACCAGGAATCGAACTATGACCTCCTGGTTCACGGGTCGATGCTCAACCACTGAGCCACGCCGGCCGGCACCTTACATCACTTTTAAATAGATTATGAATGATATTTTTATAGACAAAATGCAGCCCCTTTTCCCCTGTGGCAAGTAATGTAATAAAAGTTGGTTCATTTAGCATCCTGGACAGAGATGAGCCGCACTCAGGCAGAATGGAGTGGGATGGGATGGGATTTCGTCCCGCGGCCCCGAAGAGTGCACCCTTTGAAACTGACGCATTGTTTATTCCTGGAATTTTCCATTTAATATTTTCAGACTGCAGTTGGCCATGAGTAACTGAAACCATGGAAAGTGAAACTGTGATTAAGGAGGACTGCTGTATTTTATCACGTCAACACTTTTTTCACCAAATAAGATCTTGTCTATGCCTTACCTCCAGAATTTTCCATGTATGTGACTTGTACTGGGCTGGCCACGTTTTAACCCAAATTGGTTATTTAATATATGAGATCACATTGCTCATCCCCTTATGCTATGTTGGCCTGACTTCAGTCCCCGTGACCCTCACCACTCCATTACCCATGACAGCAACAGTAACATGGTGAGAGCTTGTGTTTCATGAGTACCTGCAATGCAGGGGACACGTTACAAGTGAAGAGGGAATTTGCTCCTGAAATTTTTTTTGAAAAAGCTTCTAAGAATTCCATATTTTAAGGAAGAGGCAAAATTCATCTCAGAGAGACATGGCGAAATAGGGCTTATGTATCTTAGACAGGTGACGGTTCAGCCAAGATCAAAAAACTGACCCACATCTCCCTGAAGGTCCATACAAGAGTCCAGCTGAAACCAGGAGAAGCGCACAGCTGACCCTCAGCTGTTAATGAACGGCATTGTGACCACTGGGTTTGGGATGATTTGTTACGTAGCAATAGCTAACTGATACAGATGACTGGTGAGGTGGCCTGTGGGATGGCTGAGAGACACTGGAAAGATGATACGTAATACTCGGCTTTAGGTCGTTGTCCGGTCTGTGCTGTAAACCCTCTTGAACCACCCCAGCTAGGCCCCCATCTTCAATACACACACCGCCCTGGTTAATGATATTTTTCCTAGTGAATAAAGGGGCTGGGGGACAGTGAGGGCTGTCATAGCAGGAGAGCTGACTTGAGGACTTGGACATTCTGCAGAGACACGAAATCAGAAAGAGAGATTATCAGGCGGGAAACAAAGCTCCTCCCCAAATTCAGAGAGCTGTGAAGGGGGGAGATGGGCCAAGCCGCAGGATGTGGAATGGGCCTCAGACGGGTCTGGCCCATCTGGATATGGAAAGGAAAGGTGACTGTTTGGCTGTAGGGCTCAGGACACACCTGCAGCAGCCCCTGGAGCACCGGGTACCACTCCCTGTGATCCTCACGTCGCCGACTGGGCGGTGTTTATTACCCTCCTGTTATAACTGGGTAGCCACCCCGGGATGACTCAACAGGAAAGCGGTGGAGCCGGGTCTATGGGACTCGAGCTCTCCGAGTAAATCTGCGGAGGGGGTCAGAGTTCTGAACACTCGTTACTGAAATTCCGAACTCCCAGGCCTCCTGGGCCTCCTGGGCCGTGGCGTTCCGTTGGGTCCTGGCCTTATTTAATGGCTGAAAGAAGTGACTCCAGGTCCCTAGCTCCAAATCCTTCCATCCCATCCAGATGCCATCCCAACCATCCACCTGGGACCTTTCACCCCAGTGACCGATCCCCTGGGCTCCCCGCTTCCTGTGCACCCTGTTTCCAACAAGAGCCGGTGCTTCGGTGCTCCTGTGACCACCTGTGCTCCCCCACCTGGTGGGGCTGGGCCCTCAGGGCAGGACCTGGGACCAGCCCAGGTTCACTCCGGGGATCAGGTTCCACCCCGAGAAGTGATGCTTCTCCCCAGAGCCCGTGCTTGGCGGAGACTCTCAGAACGAGCCCCCCACACTCCAGCAAGTTCCTCTGCATTGTACCCGAGGGAAACCAGGACATGAAGCAGGTCACAGGGAGTCTCAGGAACCCAGAGGAGCCCAGCCCACAGCTTGTGTTCCCGCCTCTTTGTTTTGTCTTGTTAATCCTTACCTGAGGATATTTCTTCCATTGAGTTTTTAGAGAGAGTGGAAAAAAGAGACAGAGAGAGGAACATCGATGTCAGAGAGACACATCGATTGGTTGCCTCCCGCACATGCCTGGTCCTGGGCCGGGGATCGAGCCTGCAATCGAGGTACGTGCCCTGGACCAGAAATCGAATCTGAGGCCCTTCAGTCGGAGAGCTGACACTCTAACCACTGAGCCACGCCGGCTAGGGCCCTGCCTTTCTCTCCGTGCCAGTGCAGGGTTCGAATCATCTGTGTCCACTGGAAATTTTTCCTCTTAAAAATTATGCTTCCTTAAGGGAAAAAAAATAAAGTGCTCCACCTGACTTCTCTTTCAGATGCCAAAAGGGCAGCCTTGGTTTTACCTCCCCAGGTCTCCAGGGCAGGGGAAGGAAGACAATGAACCTCATTATTCCTTCCTGCTTGGTCTGCTCTGTCACAAACACCCTCTCCAGCCTGGAAGGATCCTGAGCTGTGGCTCCCACCCGCCCTGGCAGAGAATTTCATCCTTAGCAGCAGCAGAGCAGGACAGACAAAAATTAACTGAACGTGAATCACCTTCTCTTTGTGCTAATTGCAAACCCAATTTAGAGCCTCACATTTGTAAGAAACTTTTATCATAATTATGATAATCATGTGTTTTATGGGAGGGCGTCTATCTCTATAACGTGGTTCAGGTCCCTGGGCTGGGGCATGCCTGTGAGTCTCTCGCACAGTGACTCACTGGTATGTGCCTGACGCCCATCTCCATGGAGGCTGTGACCTTCATCCATTAGCATCTGTCACCCGTGGGTGACCTCTCCAGCTGTCAGAGCTACCTCTTATGAGGCTTTTGGATTTCTCTCTGGGCTGCTCTGCTCACTCCATCGGTGACAGTCCCTGAGCTGCTCACTACCTTAAAAGGTCCCTTTGGAGCCTCGACACATCCCACACACTTCCTGTTGCTAACAAATGAGTCTGAGCTTTCCATGGTTGCTGGCAAGATAATTAAAAATCAGGGCCTGGAGGGTCAACTTTCTGAGGCAATCAGGGCCCCAATTACCAGCCACCCACCATAGAGAACCATCTGGGCCTCACATCCAGGGAACTGTCGCCTTACTTGGAACTTCCTAGGTCTGGAAAATCACAGGCTGGGAGCAAGGGCAGAGGGGAGTGCAGACACACTAGAGGGATCCAGAAGGTTCACGGCCTTGGGCTAGTTATCTTCCGTATAATGGGAACCCTACTGCCTGCCTCACAGGGTTTTTGTAGATGAGATAAAGCGCCTAAAAACAAACTCCAGGTGAGAGCGACCATTACCCCACCTTGCTGGGTCCGCCCTGTACCCTGCCCTGGGAACTAAGGTCAAGCTTCAGGCCCCGATCCTGCTGTCCCTGATTAGTTAGGGAGCCAGTTCTGTCACCTGTAAACCTACGCTCCCCATCTCATTGTGGGGATGCGCCCACCGTTTTTCAGCCTTCCCACGATGACCTGAGGCTAAGCAGGGGCCCTGAGGGTTAATTATTCTCAGCCTCGGGCACTAGGCAGAGGGAACAGTGCGGTCAGGCCTTTGGAAGAAAGGCCTTCTGGGACCTGAGGCAGGCACAGGGGGAAGGCAGGGCCTCGGCCTCCAGAGCAGCTTCCCCCCCAGCCAGTGACAGCATCTCTCCGGGACAATGACAGGGGCTCCTGTCTTTCCGCTGACTCCTACTGGGGCCTCTGAGTCGAAGAGGCCTAGGAAGTCTCTCGTATTTTCCCATGAAGGCCCCAGCCATAGGGCCTTCAACCGAGCGGCGGGCTGTGCCCAAGGCCCCTTCGCAACTAGCTCACTAGAGTCCTTTGGCTCTTTCTCTTTCCTCCAGTAGCAGCCCAGCAAGGAGCCTGCCAAAGGCACAGCCTTCAGTGCTCCCAGAGAGAACAGTCCATTGTCCCTTCAGTCATCTCTCTCAGTGATTCCTGGAGGCAAGCAGCTGGCAGCTCCAGACAGGCCTCGGGTCAAAAGCCACTGACAAGCTGTGTGACTCTCTGCAACACACTCAACTTCTCTGAATCACAGTTCCCTCCTCTGTAAAATGACAATACTAATAGTACCCAATGGGATTGCTGCGAGATTCCATAGATAATGTTTGTAGCTGGACCCGAAGTAAGTACTTGGTAAATGGCAGCTATCGTTTCCCTGGGTGGGAAAATCTGGGAGGAGGGAGCTGAGTCAGAGACACCAGCTACAGAGCACAGAGCACAGGACTGAGAATCAGGAAACCTGGATTTAAATCCAGTTCTGACTGATTAAAAAGTTAGGTTGATAAATGATAATGGAGGGAGACTTGACTTGGGGTGGTGAACACGCAATACAATATATAGATGATGTATTATAGGACTGTACCCCTGAAACCTATGTAGCTTATTAACCAGTGTCACCCCAATACATTTTTTTTAAATGAAGTTGATAGTGACCAAACAGATCAAGGATAAACAAAATGTACAAGATGGTTGTGGATGCACACAAACGAACATTATTCAGTCTTAAGAAGGAATGGAATTCTGATAGATGCTACAACATGGATGAATCTGCCCGGCCGGGCGTGGCTCAGCGGCTGAGCGTCGACCTAGGATCCAGGCGATCGGGGTTCGATTCCCGGTCAGGGCACAGGCCCGGGTTGCGGGCTCGATCAATGACTCTCTCATCATGGATGTTTCTCTCTCTCTCTCTCTCTCCCCCTCTCCTTTCCTCTCTCTGGATTCAGTAAAGATACATTAAAAAACAAACAAAAAAACCACGGATGAATCTTGCAGACATTATGCCAAGGGAAACAAGGTGGTCGCCCAAGGACAAGCACAGCGTGATTCCACGTGCGTGATGAAGCTGGAGGAGCCAGCTCATGGAGACAGCAGGTGGAATGGTGGTTGCCAGAGGCGGGGGACGGGGGTTGGGGTGTCACTGCCTAAGGGTGCAGAAGTTCCCTGGGGAAGACGGAAACGCTCTGGAGGCGGAGAGCAGTGACAGCCACACAACTCAGTGTTTCGGCCCCGCAGCGCACACTCAGAAACGCGGCGGGCTCGCGCCTCCGCTCCTGTCAGTCTTGCAGGAAGGAGTTCAGATGCGGGACAGAAAGCAGCCCGGAAGCAGAGCGAGCGAATTTAGGAAGGAAGCAGAGCCCAGCAAGTTTAGTAAAAATGCGCTTGGCATAAAGCAGAAGCGGGCAGCTCGGCCAGTCTGAGTGCCCCCGCAGGGTTCGAGGGGTTTATACCCTCCCCCCATAGGTTCCAAAGTCCCCTTTACGCGCTTGCCGCTTATCGCGTATGTTTGTACACGCACCTGGTCATCTTGTTTAGCATGTTCTAAGGCGGCTGGCTTCTTTGTTTTAGTGGGTGAGGAAAACTCCCCACTTTCTTCCCGCTCCCCCTTTCCTGCCCTGGCAGCTATCCATCCTACCAACAGAAATGGTTAGAATGGTAAATTTTATGTTATGTGTATTTTATCAAAATAAAAAATAAGCCTATTTCACTTTCTATTTCCTAATTTTCCCTGAAGGTATTTGACCATGAAATTCTCCATTTTCACCAGCACTCACTGGAATACCACGGAGAGCAAGGGTCCCATAGAACACACCTGGGGAAAGGCTGGCATCTGGCATCGTGGCTGGACCTTCAGGGATAAAACCCCAGGGTCCAGTAGGGGGAGGGCTTCACCTAATGTGGGGAGAAACATATTGGGCCCGTCATCTAAGGAAGGAAGATGCCAGCATCTCACTCGGTATAAACCAGGATTCAGAGGGAAACCACTAAACCACTAAGAGAAGCAGAAATGGCATCTGCTTCTCTGAGTCTTGATGTCAAGACATCAGTGAGGTGCTTCCTGAGTGGGAAAACTTAGGGGAGCCCTTTATTGGCGGCAAGCTTTGGGAGCTTAGAAACCAGAAACCCACGCAAAAGGCCTGAGACGGTAAGCACCCAGCATTCGCCCCCAGAGACCAGGGCTAATGACCTCGGCATTACAGGCTCCTGTTTACATTCAGAATTCAGGTTGCGTAGCAACCTCAGGATTTAATAAAGGCCTTTTCAAATTTTTAACCTGTTTTCAGTTGCTAAGGGGAACTCCTTTGGCAGGGAGTTTGTTCCACCCTTTGGCCAGGATATTAAAGCTGAATTACCCACCATAATGGTACTAAGATTGCCCAAGAGAAAGATGACAGTTTAGAAAAACAAAGTAAGACAGTCTCTTATTAGGCGGCCGCTCACTACTTCCTCCTAGCAACTGATTTCAGAAGGCTCTTGGTTTTCGTTTGAAAAAAGAAAATAAAATATAGCTAAAAGTTTCTGAGCCTTCATCATGTGCCGGGGTCCACACTTTGTATGCATTTTCCTCCCCCTAAAAAAACCTCAAGAAGTAGATAACCTCTTTTAAAATTGTTTTAAATTGATTTTTAGAGAGAGAGGAAGGGAGAGGGAGAGAGAGAGAGAAACATCCATGAGAGAAACATCCGTCGGCTGCCTCCTGCACGCCCCCGACTGGGGATCCAGCCCGCAGCCCAGGCGTGTGTCCTGACCCGGAATCGAACCGGTTACCTCCTGGTTCCTGGGTGAGCGCTCAGCCAGCGGGGCACAGGTGGAGCTGGGACACAGACCCGGGCAACCGGACTCCAGAAGCCCCTCCTCAAGGCCCGTCACCGTGTCTTCTCGGCCAGCCTTGCCCGTGGCTGCACAGCTGCATCTTCTGGGCGACCGAAGGGGCGGGTTCCTCGTGCGCGCTGCTCTCTCCTCTCCCACGCTCGCGGTTAGAACCCGAGGCACCTGTGAAGCCCTAGCGGCCCACTTACCTGTTGAGTGGGGTGCTGTTCTGCATAAAAGCAGGAAGGTGGAAAAAATCGAACTGGTTTTTTATGAGTCCAACGCCCTCATCTTCAACACCTGAAATAGCACTCCTGTTGTCCAATTTGTACAGAGACTCTCAAAGGCACAATGAAGGAAATAAAATTAAGAGTTCCTCTGTTGCTGCCAAAAGAGAGAGTGTTGGCATTTTCCCCGCTGCTAATGGTCTTTAACTGGCTTTACACGTTCCAGGGGACCAGGATCAAGGCCAGTCCAACATGTCAGCGAGCGGGTGAGTGTCCACACGCTGGAATCCCGAGGGCGAGCTGGGGTGGGCCTGAGAGACCCTCCTGCTCCAAGAGATACACACCTGTAACCCCCCCAGCACTGCTGTAGCCACTGATATGCAAACCACCCCGACCCCCCTCACGTGTGCACAGCCCTTTACGAACCCGTAGATGTGAATACTCTCGGGACATTACCAAGCACTCTTATTTGTCTCGTCCTGTCATTTTAAAAGCCCCGTGGGGTTGGTATCACGTTCCTTATTCTACATGTGAGGACTGGAAAGCTCACTAGTGATTAGCAAGGCCAGGACCAGCATCTGAGGCTTTGAACTCCCAGCCCAGTGTGCTCTGGATGCAAGATGCCTGCAGTTATCAACACCTCTTACACATTCCTTTGCTCGCAGAAGCTGAGCCCGTGTCGGGAAGTTTAGAGATGCCCTGAGAATGGCCAAGCCTCGGGGCTGGCATGAGCAAGCGGGAGGCCCGCAGGGTGGCCGAGCCCCTCTGAGCTGGAGGGAGGCAGCTGCCTGACCGCCGGGGGCTCGGGCTCAGAGCACCTGTTCCTGTGGGACGGCGAGCTGGGGTCTGAAGCGCCGGGTTCCTAAGTCACCCTGAGCAAGTCACACTTGTCAGGGACTCCAGTCCCGACCCAGACACTAAACGGCTGGAAAACTTGGACGAGTCACTGATCCTAACACGCTGGCTGCAAAATGGGCTGCCAAGCCTGGGGGCCCTGGAGAGAGTCTACTCAAGATGAAACACTACAGAGGCTCCAGGGATGCGAGGCGCTGCTCTGCGGAGAGAGGAGAGGAGAGAGGAAAAGGGAAGAGGAGTGGCCCCTGATTTTCAGGGGTCCCATTCCACTTGCAGGAGGCAGGCTCTACTTTACGTACAGTGGCAGACAGTCGGCAAAGAAAACTGACCTCTCCTGAGCTCTGTATAGTATGGCAGGTCAAAGGATGGGTGCTATGCCCTGGCCGGTATGACTCGGTTGGTTGGAGCGTCTCCCAGACACCAAAAGGTTGCGGGTTCGATTCCTGGTCAGGGCACATACCCAGGTTGTGGGTTTGATCCCCGGTCACAACGTGTGCAGGAAGCAACAGATTAATGTTTCTCTCTCTCTCCCCTTTTGTAAGATTTAAAAAAAAATTTTTAAATAAAAGATAGGTGTTATTAGCAACCCCATTTTGTGGATGAGAAAACTGATGGATAGCTTAATCTTTACTCCAAAGACACACTAATGTTAACTGGCTCAGACAAGAGTCGCCCAGGCCTGTATGGCCTGAATCATTCCTCGTACTGTTTCCTTGTGCTAGTCAAAGATGAAAGCGCCCAGAGATGGGAGCCCTCGCTCTCAACTTGGAAAAAGGAGACAGGCCACATAAAGCAGAGCAGAGACATCTTTTAAAACTGTGCCACTTTAGTCAATATCTGAGGCCCTGTGATTGTCACTATTAGTGTGTCTGATGACAACCTCGGGGAGATAAGGGGAGAGAGTCAGAGAGGGAACACGTGAGAGCCAGAGATGTGAAAGGGGCACCGAGGAAGCTCCATCCCAGCTAAAGGGTTACACATGGCCATCGGACAGAAGCCACGTGATTAACGTCAAACCACATGAATATCAGAGAGAGGCACTGGGTTAAAGCCTTGCCTGGCTAGACCTCGGGCTGAAAATCACCAGTTTCTTTTTTTTCTGTTTCTTCCTAATCCTTTATAATTTCCTCTAATGCTTTAGCCCATCTTAGGACCACGAGCCTTCAGGGAGCAAAGCAAGGCCCATCTGTTCAGCCAGGAATTTGCCAAACAAGTAAAAAATCAACCTGGCTTTTACTGTAACATATCATTTAGATGACCCCCCAATACTTTGCAACCATACCTGCCAAAAGTAACTCTGCATCGCTGTGAATCATGGTTCCAAAAGGGGGGATGTCAGGGGCATTCTTTGCTAATGAAAAAGAGGAATAAAGTAATAGGTATATTTGTTTAGAATGTGCTTATTCTAAAAGCTATATCAAAATATGAATCATCACCGCCTTGTTTGGGGAGGAAAAACATTTAAGAATGCCTTTTTTCCAAAGATTTTATTTATTTTATTATAAGACATATAGGTAAAGACTTGCATATTCTAAAAAAGATAGAAAATGATAATAAAATGGACATTTTTCTTATTAAGAAACATGTCATAAATATGCTTTATCAAATGTTAAAATGGTTATTATTTTGCAAAATAACAATAAATAGAGCAGAGCTGTGGCATACGAGGGTCAACTCAAAGTACTGGAAGTGTTTATGTTTTGTATTTTATAAAAATTCAGACCTTTGATTATATTTCAAAATGTGGCATTTTGCACTGCAGCTTATCAATAATTCAGATTTTCAAAATATTTTTAGGATGGCCCTATGATTGTAAAAATAATGAAACATAAAAAGTGATTTGACTAAGTTGAATTTGATTAAAATAAGTTCCCCTGAATACAAAATTATAAGACACAGAAGTAGAGATACAATTTTTGAAACCCACCGTGGTACATGAGTCAGTTCCCACATTCTACAAATTTCTGGATCCCCAACTGCGGGCACTGAACAAAAACTATTTGCAAGCTTTAGTTTCCAGCCAGGTCCATCGTTTCCTTTCACAGCTTGATGGAGCAGTGATAGTCACGATGAGCTCAATTCCACAGTCTACCTCCATGAATACAAGGTACTTCTTCCTTTGAATAAACCCTTTCACTGGTCCTTATATTTGGTTATGACCCACTGGCCTCAAATTCCCATATCAGAACACTGGGGGAAATTTTAATAATGCAAAGTTCTTTTTCTAGGCATTCTTTTAAGGCTTCGATTCTCTACTCTCCAAAGGAAAGAGGACACTCATGTGAACACCACACACATCCTCTAGTGAGTCTCGGGTGTTCAAGGAGCAAGGTCAGGCTTTTCCTGCAAGTAAATACTGACCCTTTGCGAAGATCTCTCACTGCCCAAGCATTTAGTTGCCCATAAGGCTAACACATGAATTCCCAGCCGCAGAAGGGGAAGCCGCGTCTAACAGTATTTAAGGAGTCAATCTAATATAGATTATCGGTCCCAGTGGCCTTCAGCGATGCCCACCGAGGGGCATCTGGGTGACCCCGGGTGCCTAGAGCACAGAGAGGTCATGGCAGGATTTGGACTTGAGCTTGAAGGCCATGTTCTTGTTGTTCTTGGCCACGATCTTGCCCCAGAAGCGCCTGGCCTTCCGCGGGATGCTCTCCCTCTTCTTCTGGTAGGCCAGCCGCCTGTCGTTCTTCTCTCTGCTGTCCCGCCGGAGGCGCACCTGCCGCACAGCGCCCTCGAACAGCTCCTTCACGTTGTGCTGCACGGCGGCCGACGTCTCGATGAACTTGCAGTCGAAGACCACGGCGCACGCGCGCCCCTCTGCAAGGGGCGGAGGGAAGAGGGGGCTGCAGGGCTCGGCCAAGCTGGAGGGGTCCCCAGTTTATTTTTATTTTTTTTATTGATTTCAGAGAGAGGAAGGGAGAGAGAGTCCCTGATGGGCCGCCTCCTGCACGCGCCCTACGGGGGATCGAGCCCGCCACCCGGGCCTGGGCCCTGGCCGGGAATCGAACTGGGACCTCCTGGTTCATGGGTCGGTGCTCAGCCGCTGAGCCACACCAGCTGGGCGAGGATTCCCGATTTTAAATGGTCCTCACAGTAACTCTGAGTCAGTCCCACATGCAATGAGCATGCGAGGCCACCGTGGCACATGTCCTCCCAGGCCATAAACAGAAGCAAGGAGTCTCACAGGAGGGTTCCTGGAAGCAGGAGAGGTGGGCTTTAGACCTGGTCCGCCACACTCACTGCAGGAAGGTGCCATTTCATCAAAAAAGCACTATTTATTATGACAGCAAAAACCATAGCCTTAATTTATTGCACTTACTATGCGCTGGGAACTGCTTTGTAAACATTTTTTATGCTCACAATCTTGAAAAATATATTATCCCTCTCAGGTAGATAAAGAAACTGCGGGGAAGGGCGGCCTTTTAAAAACCTGAGGGAGTTCACATAGCCTGTGAGTGGCAGCTGTGATCCAGGGCTGCTTCATTCTCAAGCTCATATTCTTAACTCTTTCTCCTGACTCAGTTTCCTGAACTGAAAATAAGAATCCCACTACTTGGCTTTCTCTCTTTAAAAAATTTTTTGAAGCTTTAAAAAAAAAAATTTATATGTTTTTATTGATTTCAGAGAGAGGAAGGGAGAGGGACAGAGATAGAAACATCAATGATGAAAGACAGTCATTGATCAGCTGCCTCCTGCATGCCCCCTTACTTTTTGAAGTTTTGATGAGATATTTTGAAAAAATGTTGAGGCATTCACAAACATATGATACAGTTACAGCAAACTATACAAATAAGCTTTTCTGGAACTCTCTCAGTTGCACATGTTCTGTTGTGTTTAATGGCTACGTGTCCAAGGTTGGCTTGAAAGGAATGATTCCTGTAGACGCTCAACATTTCCTAAGAGTAAGACAGTCCCAACAAGTTGTGTCCATCAAACTTTTAATAGGTGTCTTTTCTCCTGAGCAGAGCCTGGCAATGCAGTATTTTATTTTCTACCATTGTATCAAACCCAAAAAGATGTCTTAACTGAAACTTAGGAAGCAAAGGGTAGGAGGGTGTTTCTAGGGCCTACAGGAACTAGAGGCAGCCTGAATAGAAGTCTTATTCTCAATGACATCTTTCTCACAGTTCCCCTAAATCAGAGCTCCCATCTGTCTTGCACGAAGATACTACTTCTACTTCTCTGAACTCTCGAGATCTCCCTAGAAAACAGAAAGGACCAGGAGAAAAGGTTTGGGACTGCTAGTAACCCCTGAGTATGATATCTTCCCTGAAGGAATTCCAGGGAAACCTTGGGGTGTGGGGAGATTGGAATCCTGTAGGTAGGCCAGATGAACAAAGGAGCAGCACCCAGCACAGAGCTGACAGGCTGGGAATACAGGGTGCGCATAAAGCTCCACAGAGCATCTGAATGAGTCCCCGGTTCCAAGTTCATGAAAGAGGAAAGGAAGAATAGCTGTTTGAAAGAAAATGCAGGTGACCCAGGGATTGTTTCTATGGAATTAGCACCACTCCTCTTACCTGAGATAGATACTTCCCGGCACCGCACCAGGTCACTCTTGTTGCCAACCAAAATTATAGGAATGTCCTCCGTCTGCCGGGCCCTGCGGAGCTGGATTCGCAGCTCAGATGCCTTCTCAAAGCTGGCTCGGTCTGTGATGGAGTAGACGATCAGGTAGGCATCCCCGACTTGCATGCAGTGGTCCTGGAGCCACTCATTCCCCCCCTAATGAAATGAGAAGGTCTCCTATGAGCGCACGTAGGACTGGTAAATGAGGCATCAGTTTGCAAAAGGAACAATAAATGTATGCTAAAGTACCCTTGCCGATACGAGAAAGAAAGAAAACTTATTCCAACTCCCCAAAATGCATCAGTCTTCCATGCCTGCAAGATGTCTGGTGGCTGTAAGGACTGCTAGCCCATAAAGTACTTGCCAAAAAGTTCCTACTGTCCAATTGAGTTGATAAATTATACAGTGACTCAGCCAAACATTATTTCCACTCTTTATCTAAACTACTAAAAATGTGCCTTTTCTGACTTCCAAAAAACTCCCTTCTTTCCCAGGTGAAAAAATTAAGAATCCTCTTGTGAGAATTAGAGGGGTTCTCAATAAACAGAAAGTCTAGTGTATATGCCCAGAAGCCCAAATGCTGAAGGCTAGTATTGAGACTGTCAACTTCATACAATGTGGCTTGATACAGTTTAAAATTACCATTCATACTTGTTAGCACTTTCCCTAAAACGAATGCACTTTTTTGTATTTTTGAGTAGAGTTAAGGGCAAATCACTGCAACTTGCTTATTATTCAGAGCTCACCTGTGAATGATCTGTTCATTAGAACAGTCTCTCTCATGCTTCAGAAATAAACTTCTTTCTTTTCGGATTTGGGAAGTTAAGTCATTTTATTTACTTATTTATTTTTAATTATTTTTATTGTTGAAAGTATTACAGATGCCCCTTTTTTCCCCCCAGTGACCCCCTCCAGCCCTCACCTGCCCCGCCCCAGGCCTTCCCCACAGGACTGCCTGTGTCCATGGGTTATGCATCTGTGCGTGTCAGTTCTTTGGTTAATCTCCCCCCACCCACCCCTCCCTTCCCTCTGAGGTCCCTCCGTCTGCTCCATGCTTCCATGTCTCCGGATCTATTTTGTTCATCAGTTTATTTTGTTCATTAGAGTCCACATATGAGTGAGATCTTGTGATACTTGAAGCAAACACTTGATCACAAAAACCAACCTGCGTCATCGGAACCAAGAAGTGCAAGGTCACCCTCACGCCCAGCAGCCCTTCGGAAGACAAGCCCCGAGGGAATTTACAGAGCCCCGGGCTCCACGTACCTTATTTTCCCACATGTCCAGGAGTATAATAGTTGCAGTTTCCCCATCAACAAGCAGCGTTCGCTCATAGGTGTCTTCTAGGAAGGAAAGAACAGTGGTATTGGAGTCAGCAATCAGTAACACTTTTATATAAGAGGACCATGCAAAAAATAGACTAGAAAACAAGTATTCTAAATATGGAATTAATTAAGTAAATATCCCCGTATTCATAAAGGCAAGATTCTCTCTTTTATCACCTTCAACAACATTCTACGTATGTTCCTCCGGTCCTTAGAGGCAGGACGCCTGCGTCCTCTGAATACGAATCACTGGACCGCCTGCAGTGCGAGGCCCGCTTTTCCTCATGCCTAGATCTGTGCTATAGAAAACCATCCATGAGTATAAACCCACTGGAGAGCTTTAGACTTGGATTCGAGCTCCGAGGCCACGAGAAGACACCAGCTGCCCCGTGGAGCTGTGAGCCTTGCTCATAGGCCTTACAATCACTGCACCCTTCGGTGGGTGATCACTGAGCATTCACTGGCCATTTCAGGAACTCTGAGCGAAGAGACACTTCTCTTCTTTTGAGACATGAAAAAAATAAAATAAAATAAAAATCTTGAGACTATCCCTGCTTTGTTTTCTTCCTTAAAAAACACATCTCCCTAGGACTAAACAGGTTTGTTTTTCTATCTTAGGGACAGCAGAAGTGCAGCCTCCAGTTCTGCTTAGTCGTGGAAGCTCCTCCCTGCATCTGAGCCCAGGCTGCGTGTGGATGAAGGGTGAGCGCAATGTAACGGGCCAAGGCAGCTCCAGCCCAGAAAAATCAGTGGGGCGGAGGGGCAGTTAACTGACTTAACTGGAAGTTTTGCAGGTAAGATTCCCATCACCTCCATGATTGAGCCCATCCCACTCTATTTTCACATTCATCATTTAAAACTTACAATTTTTATAGTTATTTCTTTAATCCTTTTTCTTGCTGTTCCTTTTGCCTAGAATCTGTTCCCTCAAATATCTGGCCACCTTCTGGGTGAGGCATCTATTTATTATTTATAATTTATTTATTTATTTATTGTATTATCTATATTATTGAAAATGTTACAGATGTCCCTTTTCCCCCCCACTGACCCCTCCCCCCCGCCCCCTCGCCAGGCCTTGCCCACTGCTGTGTCCATGGGTTATGCATTTCTGCATCTATGTTCTTTGGTTAATCTCTCCCTCCAATGTATGCCCTGACCATCCATTCAAACACCTTTCTCTACTAACATTCCTTACTCCCCTGTTTTATTTTTCTTCACTGTGCTTATCTCCATCTAACATGCAATCGATTTAATGTATTCCTTTTATTATTTAATGTCCCTCCCTGTGCTCAGAATGTTAAGGCGTGGATCTACATCTGTGCTGTTGACTGCTCTAACCCCCAGCACCCAGGACAAAGCCTGGGACAGTGCAGGTGCTCAGTAAATACTTATCAAATGAATGAATGAGTCATAAAGACAGCACTGCGGCTGTGAGCACCAGCCAACCTAAATTAGAATCCGAGCACTACCCTCTATTAATTGTGTGGCTCTGGACTGCTTACGTAAACTCTCTGGCCCTTCAGCTATGAGCTGGGATTGACAAAAGCATCCACGTCTTAGGGCTGTCTGACGATTACAGACATTATGCCTGCACAGAAAGTAGAAATGCAGTAAACGTTAGCTGCTCTCATCACTTCCTCAGATGGGGGCCGTCTGCTCTTGCTATTCTCGGCCCTTCTTGCTGTACCTAAGTTGGAGCTTAAAGGCAGCACCTGGGCCCAGGCGGGTGGCTCAGTTGGTTGAAGTGTTGTCCCATGCACCAGAAGGTTGTGGGTTCGACTCCCAGTCAGGGCACATACCTAAGTGGCAGGTGCAATCCCCAGTCGGGGTGCCTACGGAAGGCAACCGATCGATGCATCTCCCTCACACCGATGTCTCTCTCTCTCTCTCTTCCTTTTTCTCTAAAAAAACAAACAATAAAAACATATCCTCAGTTGAGGATTAAAAAAACAAAGCACTACAATGGGGAACCAGGGCAATTTCTTTTTTTATTACAGTGAGGGGTTTCTAAAAAGCGGCACTCCTCCATCTAGGAACCAGAATCGGGAAGGAAGAGCAAAGCAAGCATGGGCCCCGTGAGGAGAAAGGGAACCAGGGAGGACTGGCTCTGTCTTCCTGTCAGTCTCCCCGCCGCCTTCAGGGGTCATTCTTCTAATCAGTGGTCACTGTTCCCCCTGGGGCATTAGCCATCCGTATGCCCATCGTGTCTGCCTCCCACAATATTCAGCATGAGTCGGATCACCGTGGGTGCACCATTTGGCTTACTGGAGAGTGGGGCCTCGTGACCGCAACAAGCAAATTCATATAACCAAGCGGTTGTATCGGAACCGAAGCAGCACAGGTGGGGAGGTGGGGGCTTTGTCTAAAAGCTCTCCCTGCGCCCAGAAAACTCAGCAGAGCCCTTTCTCTGCCCTCAGCCCGCCGCTCAAAACAGGTACAAGGGACTTGCTTGAGTCCCTGGCGGCTGAAACAGGGACGTGCCGTGTTCCCACAGCTGAGGAAAAAAGCCGACGGACGTTCACCTCACACTCGCCACGTGCCAGGCGCTACGCTACCTGCATTCGACGGTACCTCCTTTAAGCCCCTCAGTGCCACGAAGCAGGTATTCTCTCTCCTTTACTAATGGGGAATCCTGCCCGAGAGCACGCAGCTGACCCACGCTGAAGCCGGGACCGAGCCCACACCAGCAGGCCGCGCGCCCAGTGCCCATTCGGGCACTGCCCGTGTGCGCGGTGCCTTCTCACCTGCCTGGAAGCCCCCAAATCCTGCTCGTCCTTAGGGTCCAGCTCAGAGCCCACCTCTTCTAGGAACCCTGTTTCTGACTTCCACGGCCAGAAGGAGTCTTTCCTCCTCTGAGTTCCCACAGCACTGTCCCTGTACATCTCTCCAGACACTTATCACCGCCCCTCGAGTTACGGTTGGCGGGTCCCTGCTCTCACCTCCATGGCATATGCCATAAGCATCGTCGGGGAAAAACCCACAACTCTGTCCCCACAGTCTCCACCCAGTTCCACGGTGTATGTTCAGTAACTGCTCAGAGATGACTGAGCGGCTGAATGAATAAATACGTGAAGGGCATTCAATGTGCACACAGTCATAAGGCTGTTCCAACGTAACCACACAGCACCCATCTTTATCAGGAGAAGTAGTGATGAGAGTATTGTGCAGATTTTTTTCTTAAGGTTAATGCTGAAAACAACAACACAGGGCTGTGCCCCAGAAAATCCTCATCTTGGGGAACATAAAGCCCACTAGCGATTCCAACAGCCAGCTACAGAGCAGGGAGGTGATCCCAGGTGGGACAAATTAAGTTGCTCAATTAGGACGCATTAGATGGGTCACCTGAGCAGCTTCTTGATGCCAAAGATTCTCTATTTAAAGAGGTAAAGAAATGAGTCTTGCCTCCTCTCCCCCATTAAACGAAAAGGTTTCCAAATACCGAAGGCTGGCTCCCAAATCCCAGGTAGGAGCTGGTCTTCCGAACCCTCTGGGCCTATGGGAAAACTACCCTCCACATAAATACCACTCCACTCTGACAAACATTTCTGAAAGTCTGCTATCCACTAACTTTTACAATTCCCCCCTCTTAAAAAAAAAAAAAACTTTCAGGTAATCCCTCCCTTCGGTTAATCCCCAAAGCACTTCATTGTTGCTTCTTAAGGTATTTGCGCGTTTTGCCCGGCCCTGGATTACAGCCGCTGGTACCAGCAGCTTCCCAAGAGGGTCTGCTCTGCCTGGTCCACCACAGAGCCTCAGCCGGAGCCAGGCGCGGCCAAGCCCGGCCCCACGTGCTGTGGCGCTTAAAAGCATTTGGACGCCAAATCCAAGGGCTGCAGGGTGCAGCGAAGACACGCGGGATTTGGGCTCAACAACGAGGTTTGAAGCCTGCCAGGCCACGGACTAGCTTTTCCACCCTGGGAAGGTCGCTGGCTTCCTAAGCTTCCACTTCTTCACCTGTAAAACAGGTATAAGTACCAAATTGGTTCAGTTTTGATACGCGTTATCAAAAATGTTAACGGGAAGTACTTAGCACAGCGCCTGGCACACAGGCTCCCTGCCAATGACAGAATGAAGACAATATCAAACCAAGACAATAAAGCCCCATGTTCTAATCCCTGCTAACCCACTTGGTATCCCTGAGACTCAGTTTACTCCTGTGAGCACAAAAATTTTGTGAGGACCAAAATAAACAGCAGCAAAGACAAGGCACCCACATAAAGTGCCTCCCCACTGCAAATGTGCGCTCTGTCTTTTTGTTTTTTCAATCCTCTCCCGAGGATACTTTTTCCAGTGCTTTCCAGAGAAAGTGGAAGGGGGGGGGAGAGCAAGAGCGAGAGAGAAAGATCAGTGTGAGAGAGACGCATCGACTGGTTGCCTCCCATGGGCACCGTGACTGGAGCCTGCAACCGAGGTACATGCCCTTGACCAGAATCGAACCCAGGACCCTTCAGTCCGAGGGCCGAAGCTCTAACCACTGAGCAACTGGCTAGGGTGCAAACGTGCATCTAAATGTTAGTTACTCCCTCCCTCCTA
The DNA here is from genome assembly GCF_054644295.1 of Miniopterus natalensis. Lineage (NCBI taxonomy): Eukaryota > Metazoa > Chordata > Mammalia > Chiroptera > Miniopteridae > Miniopterus > Miniopterus natalensis. The sequence continues at coordinate 3,710,251 of NC_142096.1, forward strand.
CAGCCACAGTCGTCCACCGGCCTTCGAAAGGAAAGGAAAGAGCCGTTGAAGGACACTGACTCTGCCTCTCCCTTGCCTCTTGTTTAGCTACAGTCCCCGAGCGTCCAGCGTGCGGAGAGAAATCAATGTCCCGATCGATGAGTCATCACTTACAGGCCAGGTCCGGAGCCTGCCTTCCGGAGCAGTGGATTCCCTCACGGAGGGGACAGTCAGGGGAATAAACATCTCATGGAAGCAGGCAGACAGTACCAGGGACGGAGCAAGACTCCTGAGCAACAAGTGCAGGGCAGAACTGAGTCATCACTAAGCACCTCCCCCCTCCCCCGAGCCGTGATTCAGCTGCGGCTCACCGGTGAAATTCAGACAGCCCGTGCCACTCGGGCAAGGTGCTTCCTCCATTTCCACGGCTGCGACTAGGGACATGCAGCCACCCTGGCCAGGCAGGCGAGGACGGAAACCATGGCCGAAAGACACAGTCTGAGTACCATGGACAATCAGGATCTTCCCGTCAGTCCCCAGAACACAGCGCTGTGCTTTCCACGACTGGAGGCACACGTGTACTGTGGAGACGGTGTGTGTGGCCTCAAATCAGTTTTAAAACCAGGCACGGTGCCCGGCCGGGCGTGGCTCAGGGGCTGAGCGTCGACCTGGGATCCAGATGATCGGGGTTCGATTCCCGGTCAGGGCACAGGCCCGGGTTGCGGGCTCGATCCCCAGTCGGGGGCGTGCAGGAGGCAGCGGATCAATGACTCTCTCATCATGGCTGTTTCTATCTCTCTCTCCCTCCCCTTTCCTCTCTCTGAAATCAATAAAGATACATTAAAAACACACACACCAGACATGGCTTAAACATTTTAAATGGAATCATACAGGGAAAATTTTCTTGAAAAACTGTAAGACTCTATACAAACATATGTATCATTATTGCTATAATTAAAAAATGTTTAAAAACATTGTAGTATTTCAAATACAGATTTTAAACTATGTTACACCCTCAAAAGCCACTCTAATATTGGTGGAAATAAACTGATGAATCGGTTTTTCAAATCGGTTTAGTTTCAGGATTAACCAGGGGAAAAAGCTGCATCTACAGTGACCTCCTGAAAGGTCCGGGGCAGAGTTGGCAGGAGCCAGAGGTGGGAGCCTTACCCTCTAGCTCTGCCCTCTTCCATCGGTGCCCCCAGACCCGTTAGAGCTGGAATCTAAGAAACCCCCCTTCTGTTTTATCTATAAGCGTTTTCATTTATTGTCCCACAGGCCTGTGCCAATGCTTTTCTGGGGACTTAGCTCCCCGGTCAGTGCCAAGAACGCATAACTGCAGTTCTCAACTCTGCAGATAAACGACCCACTCTGGGCCACTGCTGACCTACGGACGGACAGAAGCGCCCTGGAGCCGGGCCACCTACCTCCCAGCACCTCGCAGTCGCTGTCCACGTTGTCATGCACGCCCGCAAAGATGTTGGCCAGAGTGGACTTGCCCACCCCCTGCTCCCCTATGAGCACCACCCGGTAGTAGGGGTTCCCCGACTCCGAGGAGATGACTGAGTCCGTGGAGTCAGAGGACCAACTGCGGCGGCAGGGCTCCTCGGGGGGAGCGGGGTGCCGGCTGCGCTGGCTGCGCTGGGGGGGCTCCCTCTGCACCACGAGGTGCCTGAAGTCCGCCGGGATGCTCCAGCGCTGCTGCGGCGGCACAGCCACCGGGCCCTGGCGCATGGTGACATTATTGAGGGTCATCGTGGGGTCCTGGAGAGCAAAGTGGCCAAAATGTTAGCAGTTCTAATAAGCACGGGCAAGAGCTCAGGGGGCTCAAACGCACAGTGGGTCATCAGTGATATTCTATTAACTGGGCGAGACCCCAGTAGTCCTAACGTAAAGAACATCGGTGAAACAGCCCCCAAATCCAACAGGCTTTCGACTGGACACACGCACAGACACACATGCACAGTTAGAAACCAGCTCCTGCGCTGACCATCCATCATTTGCAAAGAGAAAAAAGGTACCGTTAGCAGCGCCCACCGCCCCGGGGCCGCCTCCATCCTCAAGGGAGCCCTGGGAGCCCACTCGGAGCCCGCACTCAGGCAGCCAGAAGGGACTGCAGCCCCAGGGAGGGCTGGAAAGTCCAGGAGCTAATGGAGCTGGGAGCCAGGGTGCCAGGTTAGCTGCTCTTGTCTAAACATGGCTCTTAATTGCACCAGCGGGTTTGTGCCTGGGTGGGGAACACGTGGCCATGACATCACTCCCGCAGGCCGGGCTGGACAGGCACTTATTGGGACTTCCATGTTTAGTAAAGTTGCCCTGATGCTCTCCAGCTGCCTAAATGAGCTATTATTTGGGGGCGGGGAATAAAGAATCCCTGTTTGAGGTTTAAGCCACAGCTCTGCCCTCTTGCCCACGTTTAAACCATGCCAGCCCCAAGCCTTGTCCTTCTGGCAGGGAAATGACCTGCTCACGTTCAGACCTATCACACTGGCAGGAAAAAAAAGAAAAGGCTTAATTCCTATTAAACCACGCCCGCTCCTGGAGTTTTTTAATCCAACCCGGATTTCCACCTTCCTGCAGCGAACCAGGAGGCGCAGGACCCTCGCCGACGGAGCTCGGCCACCTGGCAACAATGTTGCCTTCGCGAGCCCCGCGCCGCCCCGCACTCGGCTCCACCGTCCGCACTCGGCCACCTGGCAACAATGTTGCCTTCGCCAGCCCCGCGCCACCCCGCGCTCCACTGCGCCGCCCGCCTGAGCTAAGCGCAGGGAAGTCTCACATTCACCAGCGACATCCGCTCGCGAAAGTGTGCGGGACACAGACACTCCCTTCCACTCCCGCCCCGCACTCCACACTCCCACACGCCGGCCTCCAGCCGCGATGACCGGCGGGTTTCTCAACCTCGGACGCAGCGCCCGCGTGGGCACTCCGCACGCAAACAGCCAACGCCGAGCGCCGCTGACCGCTCCTCAGCCCGCAGGAGGAGGTGACCCTCCCCCTGAACTGAACTGAACAAGAACCTGCGGTTGACAAATGGTCCTTAAAACCCGCCTCCACCCGGAGAACCCCGGCGCCGACGGCACGTTCCAGGGGCTGCGTCTCAACTTAGTTTGGGGGCTGGGAACGCTCGCTCCCGGACGGCCAGAGGGCCCCCCAGAGAGCCCCTTACCTGGCTCGGCCGGGTGGGCATCCCCGCCTCGGTGTGCGCGTGCGGGGGTGCGCGCCAAGGTGCCCGCAGCGGAGCGCGCGGTCCCGCCCGGAGCAGCCGCCGCGCCCGCAGCCGCCCGGCAGTTTATAGCCGCCAGTCCGCCCGCCGCGCAGGGCTTTTCCGTGACGTCAGCGCGGGGGGGGGCTCTGCAGCAAACCCCGAGTTGCAGCGGCTCCGCTCAATCCGTTACTCAAAGTCATGTGACCCCTCTCCCCTTTTGAAAAATAACGACAGTCCCCCTACACACACACACACACACACACACACACCCGCTGCTACATTTTGTTTTATTTCACCTGCCGGATGCGGGAAGATGGGAAAATACACTAAGTGCCGCTTCGTGGAGCTCCTAGAAGGGGCCGCAAAAAGAGCGCTCGCAAACTGTCCTGACGGGATGGAGCACTAGGCAGGTTTGAGTTGAGAGCCCAGCTTTGCCAAAAAAAAAAAAAAAACAAAACACCGAAAAACACAGAAACAAAAAAACGGGGGTCCCCCAGGCGCGGAGACCTGAGCTTCTCGCAGGGGCGCAGCCAAGGCTCGTGCCCGCCGGACCTTCCGCGCGGACCCCGGCCTGTGCGCGGCCCTGTCCCCTTCTCGGCCGACAGGACAGGACGGGAAGCCCCGAACTAGTTCGTTTCCCTTCTCCGACAGGGGCCCAGAAAGAAGGGACCAGGGAAAGGCGAGGAAAGGGGACGAGACCTGGAAAGGAGCAGTTCTGAAAGATAACTGAATCAGGCTCCACCAGCCTGTGCTAATGTCCGCCCTCCCGCTCCCGGTCAGGATGCTGAGGCTCCTCGAGCAGGGAATTTAATCAGCGTCGGAACCAGCAAGGTCTCTGTGCCAGGAGTCTGGGCCTGGGCTTGGAGCCAGTCAGCGCCTCCCAGCCATGGGGAGAGCGCTGGGCCCGTCCCTGGGGCCCACTGCCCCCCACCCCCGCGCCCCAGAGACTCCTGTGCCTAAAGGGCACAAGATAATAATAATAATAATAATAACAACAACTGTAACTGCCTTTTTCTAAGTACCTCTGAGTGCTTGTAATCAGTAGGTACGGTTAGGCCTTGGCGGCACCTCAGTCCTATGGGGGGGACACATTGCCACCCCATTCTACGTAGGAGAAAATGACCTTCAGCCAGAGCACCCGCCGAGGCTCACACAGCCCATGTAAGTGGCAGAGTCAGGATTTAACACCTAGTTTGCCCGACTCTGCACTGTGCCGCCAGCTGAAGGGTTTGAGTGACCCCTTTCTGGGGACATGGGCACCTCCCAGATGCTGTTTGGAGAGAGGACAGTGGCCTTTCCAACACTTCCATTCTCTTTTCCAGACAGCTTCGTCTCTGTTGGCTGGTGGCTGCAGGAAGCAGCCAGAGGCACCCGCATCTATCTGAGTGGCCAGAGTCAATTCATTGTCCTGCAGACAATTACCTGCTTTGGGGTTTATCCAAGCCTCAGCTGCCGAGGCCTGCCAGGCCCAAAGGTGGAATCCACAGACCTCAGAGCTCCTTTAGTTCCAGCTGCCCCGACCCAAGCCTCCTGCGTATTTTATACGCGAGGAAGCTGAGACCCGGAGGGATGTCTAGCCCTGAGTTGTAGATGGCAGAGCCGGAACTGGATCGTGGGTATCATAATTTCCTGGGTGGTGCCCTTCACTTCGATCAATTTTTCTTCTGGGCTTAGCCAGGAAGAAATAACAACCTATGTGGGGAAAGAAAAGGGGGACAACGGGGTTGAGGAGAGAGAAAGACCAACAAGGGGTGCATTGCTGACTCCACGCTAGAACGCAAGGAAAGTAACCTGTGGATCACCTGCATTTCAGAATTCCCCGTGCTCTTTCCACACCGAGCCTCCTGCTTTGCCGACTGGTCTCAAAAGAAACATCATGTGGGTAAAAATTAAGAATAAATCAGAATTTTTAAGCATATCACATAACCTCTCAATTGCACTTTTGCCCATTGATAAGACCCAAATTCTACACATAAGGCAACACTCACTATGAGCTATTTTTCCTTGGTTTGTGCGAGGGCAGGAGGGGAGGGGAGGTGGGGAAGGAAGAGGCAAATCTCTGACCAGGCTGTGGGGTAGGGCATCAGGGACTCACAGCCATTCACATAGCATCCCTTTGAGTCTCACCCCTTGGAAACTCTAGGCCCGGGGTCTGCACACCTGTAACACCGTCCTATGAGCCCTGGCACCACTCACCCAGTCTTCAGCGTGCCACACTGCCTCATGGACACCGGGGACTCACACAGCCCCGGCCAAACCTGACCAGGCTACTCAGCGGTAGAGTGAGCCATTCACATGTGCCCCTCTCCCACCAACAAAGACTGAAATGTTTTTCAATTGCTTTGAAACGTTTTGCGTTTTGAGGCCTTTAGGCGAGGCAAGCTCTCCAGCTCCCCACACCCTGGCCACTCCCCAAAGCTTGCTGCCCCTCAGCTTCTCTCCTTTAGATGATCTACCTGGCCCCAAGGGCATTTGGCTTTGTGAGCCCCGCAAGAGCTGAAAAACAATGTTGGGGATTTAGCACCAGAAAAGCAAGTTCAAACCCTAGGCCTTCCCTCGTCCTAGCAACCGGATGCTGGAGGACATCACCAAACCCCAAGGACCGTGCCTCCTGTCGTCCTGAGGACTAAAGAGCCCCCCGCTTGTGGAAGTGCCTGGTCAGCAGCACAGGGCACTGCGGAAATGCGAGCGATTACGGTCATGACGCAGGAGCCCAGGAGTGGAGCTTGGCCGCCTGCCCTGGGCTGTGCTGCCTGTAAAAACTCAAGTTAAATTAATCCAGCGGAATTCAGGACACACGAAGCAGAGGGAGGGAGGGTGGGAAATGTACTCACATTGCTGTTAGTGAGAAGAGGGAATCAGCAAGGAGAGTGGCAGACAAGCAGGGAGCTGGGGCCGAATCTCCGGCGCACAGAATTGGTGTCCACCGGCCCTGGGGCTGGGGAGGGGCCGAGCGCGAGGGAACGTGCAAAGTGTTCGAGCCCCAAAAAACCCACCCACCCCTTCTGGGAACAGTAAAGGAAAGAATGACTGTATGGAAAATCACTGCTTACAGAAGGGGGGGAAGCTCCCATTGCAAAATCAAGACAGCCCTGATTAAGAGAAAATAGAGACTGAAGGAAGGGTGACTATGAATAACCTCCCACACCCAGAGCCCTGATTAAGAGAAAATAGAGACTGAAGGAAGGGTGGCTATGAATAACCTCCCGCACCCAGGGCCTGGGGGTCCACGCGGACACTCCCTCCAGCCGCAGCCTCCTTTCCGCCAGCCCCTGATTCTCATCAGACTCCGCTGAACAGATTTAATTTTCCATTGAGAAAAATCTGCAGCTGTCACTCTGCCCCCATTTCCTTAGCCGGGCGGCCACAGGCCTCTAGGGGTCCTTCTAAAACCCCGCAGGGGGCGCGGACCCGGAGCGTGTCTCAGGAGGCCCGGGCGCCTCCCTGTGCAGTTCGCCCCCTCCTTCCTTCACCGCACAGCAGTAACTGCTGGCCTCTGCCTGCGCCAGGACGCGCGCCTGTGCCACTCGCGCAACGTAGGGTCGGTCTGGTGGAGAAATAAGAGATAAATAAAATGCCACCATATGAATTCAGTCATTCACTCACTATCTGAGCGTGCCACTCTTTCTCACACGGGGGCAAGAGGCACCTCCAATGTTAGGAGGGGACAGCTCCATAAGACGGAGCTAAGAGGCTCATACGGCCCCCTGGCTGTGCTCCCAGAGGAAGAGGGAGGCCTGGGATCCACCAGGACCAGTGAGGCCACCCAGGAGGGACAGCCACACACAGCGCCTCCAGCTAGAGCCCCGAGAGGTTTCCTGCCCAACACCCGCCTTCCCTCCGCCGCTCCCTCTCTCCTCCTCGACCCACCGACCCACCGACCCACCGACCCACCGCCCGCCTCACTCCTCTCCACTTCTGTCCTCACTCTGCCTTATTTCTCTGAGCGTCCGATACACGGTGTACACGGCCGGTGCCGGGCCAAGGAATTCTCATCTATACCCAGCACGGAACATCACGGTTGGATGGGGAACAGATGTTTCTGCCCATTAAAATTTATATTAAAACTAAACACGCTCCTCTGACAAGTGAAATAAGTAAAAGCTTCCGAGAAATTGTGAAGTCATCTCCCCTGGGGAATTCAGCAGGAGTGATACATAACCCAGAGGCAACTGAGCTTGCCACTTTGCCTTCAAAATTAAAGCACTGTCTGGGGGGAAATTCCCCGCAATGACACACAGACCCAGTATTCTTCTCTATGCTCCCACGTGAGGGATTTGCACCGTGAGGATTAAAAAGTTGCACAGCGAAGATACCATCATCGTAATCAACATCCTAAAGACTTTTATTAGGCATCTACCTATTTGTGTGCCCGGGTTTTATAATTTACGATGTGGTTGGGTTTCAGGTTTTATATTCTGGTGTGTTTTTTTGTACATTCACACTGCAATTGAGAAAAGCAATTTATTCAGTCTTTCACTCCATAAATTTTGATGGAGGGCCTATTAGGGATTGGGCCAGGTGCTAGGCTCCAGGGTAAACAAATGGCAGCAACACAGTCCTCGCCCCCCATAAACACAATCCCCGAACCCACATTTTGTACTGAGGTGTCTGTTCACCGAGAAGGCCAAGCCCTGTCGGCACAGACGGCAGGATCAGAGTGAGACTTTAAGTGGGGAAAGAGGGACCTCTGAGCCTGAGCAGGGGCTCTCCCCATTCCTGTGGTGCCAAGAAAGACCCTGCCTTCCAGGAGCAGAGCCATAGACAAAGTAAAAGTAATGAGAAGAAAAATAGCAGAAGTATCTAAAAATAGAAATTGGTATTTGGTGTTTGAAGATCTAACTCCATTCATTCCAACATGTCAGATTCTTCAGGTATATTTGTTGGTCAGTCCCTTCTAAGTTGCGAGAAAATACAAATACTCTGCTGGGAGCTTGTTGTAAGAGAGGAGAGAAACCTTGACAGCTGCCCTTCTAGGTTTCACGGAGCACAATTTCATCCAGGTTACCACACCGGCTATTTCATCTCGATTTTTCATTGCAAAAACTGGACAGTCCCTTAGGACAAAATAAACAAACAAAACTGAAACAGATTCATAGATACAGAGAACAACCTGACAGTTCAAGTTGAAAGGGGGGCTGGGAGGCTGGGTAAAAAAGGGGACGGGATTAAGATGTACAAACTGGTAGTTAAAAAATAGTCACAAAGATATAAAGTACAGCACAGATAATATAACTATGTATGGTGCCAGGTGGGTACTAGACTTATCGGGGGATCACTTCATAAATTATACAGATGTCTAGCCACTATGCTCTACACCTGAAACTAATATAAAATAATGTTGAATGTCAACTGTAATTGAAAAATAACATACAAATAACTGAAAATGCAAATGAAAACCTCTGCAGCTATATCTATGCATGATTATAAAGGTTCATCTGTTAATAGTTTCGCATTAAAGTATTCATGTAACACTTTATTGCATGGTGTCTTTATATGCTCAGATTTCATTGTGTAAATCATAGACAGGTCACCAGAGGGAAATACAACGCAGCAGCGAAGACCTCAGTCTTTGAGGCCATATGCATGTGGGTTTGAATCCTAGCCGTGCGACTGGGACAAGCCATTGGAACTCTGTACCCAGTTTTCCTGTCTGTAAAGTGAAAACAAAAAGGCTCCGACTTCCTAGGGCCATTGTGAAAGCAAACACAATGGTGCATGTAAAATTGTTAGAAGCTTGCCTGCAGCATTGTACCCATTCCTTTGAGGGCAATGCCACAACCTACATCACGTCCCCACAAAGGGCCTCATATTCTGCAGACTCTTGGAGGTAAAATCTTAAGTGAGTTGAATCAACTGTTGCCTTGGGAGTGAAAGAAAAGGGGGGAGGCAGGGAGACCTAAGTAGAAACAGTCGATGTCCGAAGTGAAGCAATGAAAGAAAATAGCCCAGGCTAACATGAACCAGCTACTAAGACTTGCAAAGTACCTTCAGATTTTCTAACAATTAGTCCCTTATGAAAGGTTTTGTTTGTTACTTGGGAAGATTCTGAGATTTTATTTAATTATCTTCATGTTGGTCCCAGGTCTTGGCAATATTCTCAAGCCGTTCCCTACGCCACGAGGCAAGGCATCAGGACAGGCAAGCCACAGCACAGCTCCTGAGAATGTTCTTCCCCCGGCAGCGGCCTCTCCATTGTTAATTATGGAGGCTGTAAAAGAAGAGACTGTTTAAGGGATGGTTCTGCTTGGCTCTGTAAACAGCCCTGAGACAGTGGAACCAGACCCTGGCTGGAATCAGGAGCCAGCTCAGGAAGGAATCGGCCCTGGGGCTGGGGACAATTCCCTAATGACCAAATTTTATGATGGCCTCTCTAAACCCAGGTTGTAACAAATCCAGAAGAGAGTACACGGGGCTTGAATTCAGGGAATTAAATCGAATTTTGATCCTAATTCAGGCATCCATAGTGTCTGAGCATCTTTGGTGAATTTATTCGTTCATCTATTCACTCGTTCAATCCCTATCTGTCGCTCACCAACCATGCTAAGTACTGGAAATAGAGAGATGAGTACAGTTATCTCAGAATCATTTAAATATTGTTAAAAAATAAAACAACAGGCCCCAAATGGGTAAGTGTACTAAACTTCATGTCACCAAACTGAGTCTTAATGAGTTTTGGCTTTCCCAGAAATGGAATCTTAAACCAGGAATCGCCTGGTCAGCACTAACTAATGAAGGTAATTTGCCTGACAGACCTGTGACATCCCCTACAAGGAAAGAGAGAGGAAGGGAGGGAGAGATAGAAACATCGATGAGGGAGAAACACACACACTGCACTGTCAAGAATTATGAAGGATTTGAGATTTTGCCCTACTTGCAAGCTAACAACTAAGTCTACCAGTTTCATGGATGCTGGCAGAAGACACAAGACGTCTTGGTCAGAAACAAAGGACTTTAGGCCTGAGCATCAGCATATTCAGCACTGGTTTCCCAAGCTCCAGTTCCCACAGGACAGCGTGAAGAGGGCCACTTGCTCACACAGGGATTGCACTACAGGAGAGGAACCCAATGCTTAGGGAACCTGAATCTTTTATAACAAGCAGTGAGCATGCCTATGTCATGCTCTGGAAGGAGACAACATTGCTATCTTCCAAGACTGTTTGCTGTACAAACATCTTTGAAAAGATAATACCAAACAAAGAGTAGCCAAAGAATAACCGGTGCCTACTCACAAGACATGCAGAAACTCAGCAGATGCATGGGGAATGCCCACCAACCTCAGAAGGTAGCAACAGAGACTTTGGTGATATACTTACTTCTGTTCAAATCCTAGAGCCCCCTCTTACTAGCTGTGTGACTTTGGACATGTTTCTTAATTTCTATGAACTAGTTTTCTCATCCACTAAATAGATCCAGTAACATTCAATATAAAGTTGTTGTAGACTGAATAATATCTGAACAATGCTTAGCAGGATGCCTGTACCTGTGAGAGCCCACTAATTGGCTGCCATCGTTACTGTTACTAATATCCAAGTGTCCCAGTTCCATCCGTCTGTAAAGCCCAACGTAGCTGGTATGTTTCTGGAAGCCCTCCCTGGCCGCCTTCCTGCTTCCCCCCAACCACACGAAGCTCAGCCTCCCTTCTAAAGTCTTGGACCTTGCCTCAGGTAGGTATGTTTCAGCAGGGGATGGCTCTCGCTCTACGTCCTGTCAGTTTACTGCGGATGCATGCGTCTTGCCTTCTGAACTAAATTATTTCGTTCAAGACGACAGGGATTCGGACTTCTGCTTCTCAGCACCCCCACAGCAGGCAGTGTTATATCCGTATACACTCTAGAGAACACCGACAGGAAGACAACTGAGAAATATCACACTCCTGGGCAATCATGCCCCTCTCAGGCTCACGCACACACACACATGCACATACACACACCCATACGGTACTTGGGGGAAAAATAAATTTTAAAAAATGTCAGAGGCCCTTTCCAGCACAGGGGTGAAGCTTGGCCTGTCGCCTGAAAGCTGCCAGCCCAGCTCCCATCACCACACACTCCCCAGCTCCTGGCCCTGAAGCCAGACCCTCCCGTGAATCATCTCCAGCGCTTACAGGAGGGGCCTGTCAGAAACCCTGGGAGGAGTTGTTCCCTTGGCAAGAGGAGAAAAATCCTGGCCATGAGGAGGTACTTGTTTGAAAAGAACCACTTGATTCAAAGTTTAAAAAAAAAGAAATGTTATCCCCTGGAAAACCAACTGCCAGCCAATCTCTAGAAGGAAAAACACCACCACCCACCCCCACCGTGATTAAATGCCATGCCCCAGGGTGGCAAAACACAGGCACTTCTCACCCAGCAGTAAACTGGTAAACCAGAGACATCTTCTGCGGGCACTTTAGTGTTTATTAACCACTCGACAGCTGATCAAATCCAGATGTGCACAAAACAAACGGGCCTTCCCAGCGTGCCATCCCCCCCCCCCCCCCCCACGGCGGGCCTCTGAGCTGCCAAACTCCTGCTACAGCAGAACCCGGGGGCTGCACCGCAGGCTATCACGTCCCAGTCAAGGACTGACCATGCCCACCACCCTCCATCCAGATAAAATCCTGCCCCTGCCACCATGCCCACACTCCCTACCACCGCCTCCACCCAAGGAGCTTGGATCCTAAAAATCTGGGGGTTTGCAGTTTTCTCTTGGAATCCCTCCATTTTTTGGAAAGCTTTTCAGTGAATTCTGCAATGTATTTTCACCAAAATTCATTATCTCTGGATTTGTCCAACTGGGGTCCACATGGACCTACTGATGTGGAAGCTACGGGGTACCCCAGGTGCATCTTCCCAAAGCATCGATTTCACTGGCTGCTATTAATTTAATATATTGTACATTAAAAAGAAGACAGGTTTTTTGTGGAAGAGACATGCAGGGGTAGGGTTGGAATGCTGCTGAGAGAGGAATCTGGGCCAAGGCCACCCCAGTGTCAGGGAGGTGGAGGGCACCGACACTGCAGGGCTGCAGCCGAAACTTCGGATCCCATCGCGGCCTCCCCTGGAGAGCAGGCCCTGGCCGGACCCCGACTTGGCCAGAGCGTCCTCAGGTGATGTCTGCTGGGGAAGCAGGGGCTGAGGGGTTTCATGGAAGGGTGTTTCCTCCCAAATTAAAAGAGATCCGTGGAAGGAAATATGTTTTTTTTTCAGCCAGGTGACCCTCCACACCTGACCCTGAAGAGACAGACTCAACAACAAGCCATTGTCCAAAGACTCCTGAGAAGGTGGATGGAGAAGACCGGGTCATGGTTAACCCCATCCGGCTCCAAATTAACCAGTCCTAGAACCACCTTGTTCTAGGAAATACCCAACGTCCGTATTTGTATGAGCCATTTTTGTTGGGTCTTTCTATGCCTGCGGTTGATAAAGTCAGGATGGAGGTGGCAGTTTTAGATCCACCCTCCATGTCTCAGTCAAGGTTCTCTCCCCGACCTAGGAGACAGGAGAGCGACACACAAGGGTTGCTTTAGTGTAGACGGTCACTCAGGTTCATTGAGTCCCGTTATGTGCCGGACCCTGGGTTCACCTCATGTCATTCCCCTAACAACCCCACAAGTGGCATTATCCTGTCGCTTACAGGTGGCTAAACTGAGGCACAGAGAGGTTAAGTAACCTGCTCAAGATCACCCAGCCAGCTCGTGGCAGAGGCAGGCTTTGCACCCTCGCCCCCAACACACACACGGCATCACCCCAGTGCGCACACTTCCACGCCTCCTCACACCCCGCTCAGCCCCTCGGAGGAGTTCAAGGGCCCCGAAGGCAGAGAGCCCCCGACACAAACCCTTCCCAGGGTTTCTTTCCAAGACGCCCCGATCTCCGTTAAGGGTTGGTGTCTACTTCCCACAAAGGCAAACACTTGCTTTTACTGCCCTTGTGTCAAAGTCACTGGAAATGCGCCAAGTGTTGCCTAACGCTGAGAGTCGCCTGGAATTATATGCAAGATGTTGTGTGGCTTGAGGACATTTTCCTTGGGAGAAACAACAGTTTTCAAAAGGATCCATTACCCAAAAAGGTTAAAAATCAGCCTCCCCACACACATGGTCATGACAGCCTTATTCTCAGTAGCCAAGATACAGAAACCTAGACGACCTTCAATAAATGAAAAGATAAAGAGAATGTTATATATATATGTGTGTGTGTGTGTGTATACACACACATATATATTCCATATTCCACATACGCATAATGGAATATTATTCAGCCGTCAAAGGAGCAGCTCCTGCCGGGCCAGCGTAGCTCAGCGGTTGAGCGTCGACCTATGAACCAGGAGGTCAGTTTGATTCCGGGTCAGGGCACAGGCCCGGGTTGCGGGCTCGATCCCCAGCAGGGGGCGTGCAGGAGGCAGCTGATGGATGTTTCCCTCTCTCATCAATGTCTCTCTCTCTCCCCCCATCCCTTCCTCTCTCTGAAATCAATATAAATAAATAATAAATAAGTAAACAAGTAAATAAAGGAACTCCTGCCATTTGCTACAACAGGATGGATGGATAAACCCGGAGGGCATGATACTAAGTGAAATAGCCAGAAAGAGAAAGACAATACTGAACAATAGTACTTGTATATGGAATCTAAAAATTTTTTAAAAGCCAAATTTGTAGATACAGAAAATAGAACGGTGGTAGCCAGGGGATGAGGGGAGAGGGAAATGGGGTACAAATTTTCAGTTATAAGAGCAAGTTTTGAGGATCTAATGTGTATTGTTTACTTGAGAGCAGATCTTAAGCATTCTCACCAAAAAAAGAGTAACTGTCTGAGGTGATGGATGGGCTAATTATCTTGAACTTTGTAATCATCCATATATATATAGTCGTCATATTGCACACTTGAAATATATACAACTGCATTTTTCAATTATTCCTCAGTGAAGTCAAAAATAAAATAAAATTGACAAAGTATCAGCCTCCCAAAGAAAATCAGATGCAGCCAGGCCGTAAGAACATTTTCAGCATCTGCAGGGCCCGTAGACACCGTGGAGACCGACGCTCTCATACTGGGAAGGAAAACAAGACCAGGAAGCACACAGAGTTGCCAAAGCCACCCAGCTAGTTAGGAACGAGCCTGGCACTGGGCCCCGTGGCTCCCGGGGCTAACCTGCCCTGCTGCCTGAAAATCCACCATCAAATTTCCCCGTCTGAAGAAAGAAGCCGTAAGGCCACCTATAAGCACTCAGATGCTCCTGTCCACTGCCCCGAGGCACACTCCCCTCCTCGGGCATGTGGTGTCGTCACTGCCTGTTTAACGGTCCGTCCTGCCCCCAAAACAGACCTTCTTGCAAACTCCATCAGCGTAAAGAGAAGGTGTTACTCGCTTCCCACTGCATCCCAGGCTCCAGTACCCAGTGGGCTCTTGCTATTAAAATCTTAATAGTCACTGCTTGAAAAACTGAGTGCATGCTAACTACCTCCTAATAGCACAGCCCTTGTAAGGCTACAGGAGACTCGGTACGACCAGCTCCCCTCCTCGATCCAGCGGAGACAAGGCTGATGATCCGATGAGGAAGGGAGGAAGCAAATCCACAGTGGCGTCCGGAGGACGGCAGGTTGAGGCAGGAGCCCGGGGGAAGTATCAGCATCCAGAGCACCGGACGCAGGCCAGGAGACTCAAGTTCAGTGAGGGGGAGGAACACGGGAGAGGCCCGTGCCAACTCCGCGGGCCCACGATCCCGTGTAGGGCTCTGCCATGCCAGGGCCCGACCTCCCCGTGGAGCAGCAGGTGTTTCCCAGCCAGAAACTTTGCTCTCACTGCTCGTGTCCCTCTCCTTCACCAAAGACGACTTCTAAAGCATCGCTGTCCTCTCAGCCTGCAGGCAGCATGCCAGGAGTTTCCTGTAGCTTCTGAGTCATGTCCCCTGGGCACGGAACATCTCCCGAGGGAAGGGAGGGCTCGCGGGCATTCGAGCCCTAAGGGAAGCTCTGCCCAAGGGTGCACAGACCCAGAGGCACCCAGGAAAGGCTCTGATGGAGGTGCTGGGGTAAATCGTGCAGGTGGTCAGCGCTGAAAGAACCCAGAGCGGGCAGGAAACAGGCACTGACCTGGGCACGAGCAGCCTGGCTCTTTCAGGGGAGCCTGGGCTTGGTGGGCTTGTTGAGGTCGCTGGATGAGAAAACGTGAGATGTTGTGCGGACTGTAAAATACTGTTACTGCCAGTTGCTATGGTTCAACAGAAACTGGACGTCAGGCCTGCCTCTGCTTTCCGTTCCTTCGAGTCCTGCTCTCCAGGAAGGACTGACAAGCAGCGAGCACGGAGAATGTCTGGACTGTGGGACTGAGTTCATCGGGCTTTGCTGGCGGCAGACAGAGGCTCTTCTTCACTGATGGAAAACATCAAGGACAGGAGGCCCGGAGAAGAAAGGTGACCTTCAGGACCCGGGCTGGTACCCACAGAGACCTGCAAAACAGATGCAGGAATCACAGCCTCTTAAGTTTGCACACCCTGTGCGAGGTTGTCCTTACACTTCGGAGCAGGCCTAGTTGTTACAGTCCTCCCTGAGTCCATTTATTCAGCCCCCGCTCTGTGCCAGGACTGTGTTAGGCCTGTGGTTTCCAGAAGTCATCCAGAATCTGTTGCATCCTTAAAACTCTAGCATGTGCCCAGCCACTGTGGCTCAGGCGCTGAGCATCGACCCATGAACCAGGAGATCAGGGTTCGATTCCCGGTCAGGGCACATGCCCGGGTTTCGGGCTCAATCCCCAGTGGGGGGCGTGCAGGAGGCAGCCGATCAATGGCTCTCATCGCTGATGTTTCTCTCTCTCTCTCTCTCCCTTCCTCTCTCTCAAAAACAAAAAACAAAAACATTTTTTTAAAAAAAAAATCTCTACCATGTTACCCACCTAACACTAGTGCTACATGTTAATATTCCCTTTGGACTATTAATATCATTCCTTTGACCCAAATGGCCAGACAACAGAGACAGTTTGGGAATTTACTTCCATGTCAAATCTTCGTTTCCCAGTTTCCAATCTATCATTTTCTGCTCTCAGCTTTCTGCAGAATACATTCCCTTTCAGTTCCTTCCTTCTGTTTGTCACACAGCTAGATACACACACACACATGGAGCTCAAACGCTGACAACTGCAGGACACTTCGCTCCCGAGGACCTCAGTGTCCTCACTTGAAGCTGGGTGTTGACGAAGGGCAGGCTCTCAGGACCTCCCAAGCCTGTCTCTCTGAGGCCCTGAGGTTCTGCGCAGACAGGTCTAAGCACCCAGGTCGTGAGCAAAGTAAAGAATGTAAGTGCGCGCACATATATCCTTACGAAAGGGATGCGGAGGGAAATCTGACCCATACAAAAGAGGAGACAGTGTGGCCACAGGGGCAGAGACCAGGTGACCCAAGCCCAGGTCAAAGCCCAGGCGTGAAGGCTGCCCCCAGCAGCCGGGAGCTAGAGGCCAGGGGCAGATTCTCCTGTCTGGAGGGAGCAGGGCCTTACCAACACTTTGATTTCTGCCCCGTGACACTGATTTCAGACTTATGACCTAAAAGAATACGTTGCTGCTGTCTGAACCCACAGAATCTGAGATACTTTATGGCAGCCGTAGGGAATTAACACAGACTCTGCAAGCACCTAGAAGAGCGGCTCACTCAGCGTTCCTGGGTCAAGCTTGGGGATGGATTCTGGCTGGTTTAGACCAAAAGACTCCCCTGGAAGGCTATGGGGTTCTCTTATGTGGTGCTTAAAGGATTGAGGGGGAGCTGGAGGAAGCTCAGGAAAAGGTGGGGACCCCAGAAGGCTTCAAACGTGATGTGGAAAAAATAACCCTTCGGGGAGGCAGCTGTCCCTGCCACTGGAAGCAGGAAATCAATTCTAGGCACCTCTTTTGTCTTTGTGTCACTTAGAGGATCCAAAATCCAGAAAGTAGAATTTAATTGGATGAGTCTTGGGTTGATTGGGGGGTGTCTCCCCCCATTTAGCTTCCTCAGCAGGAAGAACAGGAAGGGACCTCACGAGTCCTGCACGCGGAGGCTTCCTCCCAACATTCAGTAGGGGTTTTGGGTGTTAACAACCAGAAACAACAATAACAAAAATACCCATGCCAGGAGACACCTAATCCAGTCTTGGGGAGCTCTGGGGGGAAAGGGATATTTAAATTGAAACCCAAAGAACGAGTAGTTGGCCGTGGGTGTTCGCAGACGTGAAGCATTTCACACACACACACCCCAGATATGTTGGTATCTCAGCTGACAGTCGGCATTAAAAAGGACCAGCCCCCTCTCCATTCGTCCGTGTCTCATTACTTCACTCCTGATTACAAAGTGTGAAACCAACCCGAAGGGTTTTGGAAAGGAAAAAAGGAGAACTTGGGGTCGAAACGAAAGGAGACCCCGTATGACCCTTCTGGACTTCCCTGGGCATGTCCCATGTGTCACCGACAGAGCAGGCCGGCCACCGTGGCAGCTCAGGAAGTGTGTGTCATGCTGCTTCGCAACCCGCAGTTTGTGTGACCAGCTCCTCAGCTGGACACAGACGAGTGTATGGTCTCTCTGGAGGTTATACCCGAGTCACAATTCTACCTCGAGATGAAGGAGCAAAACCATTCTTTGCCGGGGTGGCTGCCCGCAGCGCCTGAGACACAGCAGAGCTCTGACGCCTCCAGGTGAGACGTCTCAGAAGGCCAGAGGGAGGGCCACGGGGACGGACGGACGGCACGTTTCAGGAACAGGCTGGAAATAAATCCTTTTAACACCAGCCTCCGGGAGAGGCAGAGCAGATCCAGTCCCGGGGCCTCTCAGCCAGGGCGCCGCTGCTGGGCTGGTGGTCAGTGGAATCCGTGGGATTTATGTCAGACACGATCTCTCAACACTGTTGTTGTTTTTTTCAAAAATATGTTTATTGATTTCAGAGAGAGGAAGGGAACGGGAGAGAGAAAAAGAAACATCAATGATGAGAGTAATTGATCGGCTGCCTCCTGCACACTCCCCACTGGGGATCGAGCCCGCAACCCTGGGCGTGTGCCCTGATCGGGAATCAATCCCTGACCTCCTGGATCATAGGTCGAGGCTCAACCACTGAGACACACCAGCTGGGCTCACCACTGTTCTTAAATTGGGTCTTTATACCCAGAAGTTTCCTGGGAAGATGTAATACTCATGATCTATGGGTAAGATTAAAAGAAAACATACTGAACACAAAGCAGATCCAGCTGTTCACACATCTCCTGGGTTGCCGTTGGTATAAATAAGCCTACAAGCAAGTGATTCGCATTTAGGCCAGTGGAATTCACTGTCACTTTGCGCCAGGGGCTGCTCCCCCACTTCTTGGTCTCTCCCTTACCCTGACATCCTCTTGTCCATCATCAACAGAACCACGTAAGAAACAAATCATTCCTGAAGGTTTCTCAAAACATTCTCAGTAAAATAAATTTTTCATTCTGTGCAAAAGTCAGTTTATTAAACCCATCTTTACCTTACAACTAAGGGGTGACTGCTTTCAACAGTCTATTCATTCCATCGGTTTTTCAAAGGTTGCTCACTTTTTAATTTATAATTTAACGCCTACCCCCTTCTACCCCCACAACCCCATGGGGAAGTGAGTATAAAACTCTGGCGATATAAAATGCTCTTGAAAAAAATCCTGTCAGCCCTATGGACAGCTAGAATGACTTGCCCATTTCTACAGCTCTCACCACAGCAGCCTGCAGTCTCAACTCTCAGGAAAACAGAAAGCTCTTTGCTTTAAACGTGCCCGGAATGCCTGATCCGACGAGACAACTGTGATCTGTTGCTGCCACCAGCAGGTCACGCTCACAAAATGATCTTTTCCCCTTTGTTTCCAACTCATCATCTATAGATATTTCTTGCCCACCTAATCCTTAGATGAAATAACAAATCTCTTTCGCAGGTATTCTCAGTGACAATTAGTTTTAGAAAATACACTGTGCGTAACCTTTTCTTCTAGAAATGGACCTAGTCTGCCTCCTTCTCTTATTCCTTCTTTCATTTCCTTTCCTGAGCCCCATAATTCTTGCTTTTTTTTAAGATTATTTTTCTGGCAAATGTATCTTAATTTGAGAACAAGTGGCTCTGGGTAAGAGGTAGAGGTCCACAGTCTACCACTCAGAATGACTACAAGATGCTCCTTAAATTTTCTTCTAGCTTACAGGGTTTTCTTTGTTGTTTTTTAAATTTATTTCTTTATATGTTTTTATTGATTTCAGAGAGAGGAAGGGGGGGAGAGAGAGAGACAGAATCATCAATGATGGGAGACATTCACTGATCGGCTGCCTCCTGCACGCCCCCTACTGGGGACCGAGGCCATAACCTGCGCAGGTGCCCTGACCAGGAATCGAACCATCACTCCAGGTTCACACGGGCGGGCCTGCTCACAGGTTTAGGGCTGGCACACGCAAGTGAATTCTAAAACCACATCGGACAGAATCAGACCCAGCTTCTACCACTAACCAGCACTGTGCTCTTGGGAAGTAGTTAACTTTTCTAGGCCTAAGTTTTATCCCTGTAAAATGGGGACAATAAAATCTCAGGAGTGTCAAGAGGAATACATGACATCATAAATATAAAGCATTCAGCAAATGACTGGCACATAGTAAGCGATCAGCAATTGATTCATTATTATTATTATTACCAGAAAGTGCAAAAATTAAGTGACTTCCGTACAATCAGAACCCAAATCAATGGGAGAGCTCTGGCTAGAACCTTCAATTCAGACGAGACTGGGCGCGTTCAGGGTGGTATGGCCGTAGACAGAACCCTCAATTCAGATCACTGACTCGGAAGCCAGAGCTCTGACTGGCCCCTGCGGCGAGGCTGATTTTATATTCGTCCAATTAACATTAAGGATCTGCTTCCCTTGTAACTATTACCTTTTAAAATATTCCCTACGAAAATTCCTTAGCAGGCACCTGATAAAAGTGCATTAATTATGGAATTAAAAATAAACAATTGCATGAAGATAGATGTCTTTACTGTTTCAACATTTAAGAATATCTACAAAAAATTAAACAGTTGACTGTGTATCAAAACCATGATGCACTTTGCAACAAACTGATTATTGTAATGTAAAAGTCTATTCCTTTTCAAAAGTTCCAGTTAGTTACTGTTATTTTTTAAGGGGGGCAAGGAAATGCCATGAAGTAATCTTTTGTTACAGAGCAGCAGTTTGGTTGGTTATATTCTGAAAAAAGAATGACACATTTTCTCTTATTCTCTGGAGAAAAGGATCTTTGAGATCTAAATGGTCTCCAGAAAAATGTTTCCATTGCTTCAGCTGCGACATGGAGAGAGGTTTCAGGAGGTCAGACTTGTGTGGACCGAGCTGGCAATTTCTAGAGACAGGGAGTTTTTTCAATGAATCACCTGCAACGAGTAAAAGGAGAAAATCCTAAACCAGATAAAATTCAGCTACATACAGTACTTTTTATTTTATGACATAACGAGTTTATGCAATTTATTACATATCCTTCTCTGATTTCGAGGGCCTGAGGGTCTACTGGGAGACACGGACAGTAAACAAATCATCATCCAAAGAGAGAAGTTACAGGTGTGCATTCCCCTATCTAAAACCTTTGGGACCAGAGGTATTTCCAAATTCAGAATATAATTGGAGTAATCTGGGACAGCACCCCATGATCAAGCCCATTAATATTCTGCAGCAAGTCTTATGAATAGTCCTGTGAAATGGGTTAAAGGCTATTGATAAATTCACATCAATTTTGGTAAGGTTTTTGCCACCAAATGAGTTTGTCGCAAATTTATAAAGAGAAAACAGGTTTTAGTCTTTCGAATTTTCTAGATTTCAAAATTGAAGACAAAGGACTATGGACTACTTACTACCTTATAAACAGAGGTAAAGGTAGTTTCTTTCCTAGGGCAGGGAGCCACAGCTTCCAGCTTCCACTGCAGTTCAATGCAGCCAAGGTCTAGCCTGTGGAACATGGACAGGAGTGATCTAGGCCATTCCAGGCCTGGCCTATAAAAATCTTCTCCACCACATGGTTTTCTACCTCTTTTTTCCTCCCACCCGCTGGCAGGCAGATGCAGGGGTCCCAGAAGGGACCCCTAATGCTTAAGGGGATGGCAGAGCCCAGGGTGGAAGGAACCCAGGTAACGGCCTTTCATTTCCATTCTCTGTAGTGTCTTTATCTGGTTTGGGAGTTAGGACGCCGCTGCCCTCGTAAACTCCTGAGCATCGCTTGCTCAAGTCCCAGTGGTGATCCAGTGCCTGCACGAATGGCGTTAGTTACAGGGGACCGATGTTTTTAGCTTCACTTAACCAGCACTCACAGTTCACCGAGTATGGGAAGCGCTAACCGCCTCGGAAAGGACGCCCGTTATGATTAAGGGCTACAGAAAATAAACAAAGAGCAAGACCATCCTATCAAGTGTATGTTTTCAGTGAAACAGAAATAAGCAGGAAAACATTTTTCTAACGCTGAAGCCATTATACCCGGATTTGAAAGATTTCTCTAAGCTAAATTTTCCACAGCTGGTTCAGAAATAAGCAGCAAAACTGAGAATGAGGCTCTGATTCATATTTTCTCAAATAGCTGCCTGTGACCTGAAGGGGGAAAAAGTAACGTATACAAATGGTAAATATTTTAGTTATTCTGTATTTACATATTTTCGACTGCTGAAGAGACAAATTAACTCGACCATCATCACAGAACTAAAATACAGCCCACCTGTGTGGTCTTGGTCTCCGGCACATTCACAGGCAAGCAGGTCATGGGTCACACAGGGCGAACTTCCATGGAATGTGAACAAATCTTTAAGTTCCTCTGCTGAAAACTGGATGTGTTCCGATGTCTTGGTTAGATCTACGACGGCCCCAGAGAGGCCCTGCTTACTGATCTGCCTTTGGTAGATCTTTTCTTCTATCGTACCTGAGGAGAAAACACTCATTAGGTCTACTCCAGATGGTTACGTCTGTTATTTCTGTAGGGTAAAATATGGTTAGCATACTAGTTAACAAAAGAATAATTACTAACACTGAAGCACAGATTAACAACAACAAAATGTTTTAATTATTCAAAGGAAATACATTTTTAGGCTCATCGAAGGGTTATTACCTGTGGTTAAGAGTCTGTAAATATGGACCGGATGTTTCTGACCGTCTCGCCACACTCTAGACATTGCCTGGGGAAATAAATGAGAATTCTGAGAGTACAGTTGAAACAAATGGCCTTTTCCACATAAGCAATTTGCATTTAAGACTAGGAATTCTAGATTTTACTCATAGCTTCAAAAACCAAAGCCCAGCATTATGTCAAAGCATTCCCCACTTCCTGAGAAAAAGAAGAGATGGATGGCCACTGTTGTACCGTAAAATAGTGGCGGGATGGCAGCAAAGTGAGAGCGCCCACCTGCATCACTGAATGGCACCGTGAGTTTAGACAGCAAGAATGCAAAGGGCCTCATGTAGCATGAGCATGGAGGGTTCATTCCCAGTCCCAGTAGCTCATGATTCCTCCCTAAAGAATCACGAGGATGCCTGCAACCAGTTCAGGCTCTAGGTAGTTCATGTGGTTTCAGGATCAATGATACTGTGCAGTAAAGGGTTCATGTTCAAAACTTGCACATTCCAAAGAAAAGTCTGGCCTTCCAACCAGCTCCTAGGAGATAACCTCTGCCCTTGGAATATCCTGCCGGATAAGAGGGTCTTTGTTTACCTGGGGCTTTGTGCCACACCAGACAGTTTATGCGAACAAGCGGTTCAGGTAAGGGCCTTGGGCCCTGTCCCATCAGTGTGCCCACTGGTGGTACTGGAGACGGAGTAACTAAGGTCAGTCACTCAAGTGCTTCGTGTCCACAGGACTAACCTCCAACAGAAACCCTGGACACCAAAATGCAAGGGAGATTCTGTTTGACAATACTCCATCCATAGTGTCACTCATCGATTCTCAGAGAATTAAGTGTTGTCCATACAACTCCACAGGGGAGGAAAACTGGAAGCTTTGCCTGGTCTCTTCTGGACTCTGCCCTATGTACCCTTTACCTTGACTGATTTTAGTCTGTCTCTTTTCGCTGTAATAAAAACACAGGTCCCAACAGAGGTGCAAGTCTATAAGTAGAAATCTCAAAACACATAAGGATAGGCTGTACTCTGAAGAATAGCAAAGGCTTCTTCTGAAATATTTCCCTACATAAGCCAATGTTGTATCTTTACTGTACTCTGCACAATCACTGATCGCAGCAACTGCAATACTTGACTGTCTTCCCCTGGTGGTCATAAGCATCCTGAAGTCCCAACTGTGCAGTGAATTAGAGCCCAGACACACACAGGTTTGGGTTTGAATCCTGGCTCTGCCTCTTGTAAGTTATGTGACCTAGAGCAAGGTTCCATATCTTCATCTGCAAAATGGGGCTATGCACACTGGCAAGAGTTATTGTGAAGACTGAGTAGATGGAAAGCACTTAGCAGAGTGCCTGATGCAACATCAGTTCTCACACATCACCATCTCCGTATCCCCAGCAGGTACATCCCCAGTGGGCATTCTATAAGGCTTATTTAATGCATAAAAAATAGTCCTACCTGGATATCAGTGGCTGGATTCCAATCAATGTCATAGAGAATTAAGTGAGATCCTCCAATAAGATTGAGTCCCACACCACCAGCTTTTGAACTTAATAAAAAAATAAAATCCAAAGAGTGTTTACTGTTGAAGCCATCAACAATGTGCTGCCTCTGAGAGACGGGTGTTTGTCCATCAAGTCTTTTGTAAGCATATCCATGACGCTTGCATACTTCTTGTAAAATATTCAAAGTTTGCGTGTAGTTGGATACCAACACCACCCTGTCAATCAAAAAGAAAGACTTGATATATGCAATTTAAAGGCAATATTAGGTTATTTTAATTGAAGGAAAAAGAGGCATTTGCCAGCCAGGTCATGAAGAATCTTGCCCAATGTGCTAAAGCATTTAGACATTTCTGGAAGACGACTGGGAGTCTTTGAACAGTTTTTATAAAGGGACTGACGTGTCGCATTTCTATTTTATTTCTATTTTAGAAATTCATTTAGGGCACTGTTGATATGTAATGGGGTTGAAAGTAAGAGAGAAATAAACGGTTTATAATAGACTATCATAACCCAAATCAGTAATTATAAGAATCAAAACAAAAACCTTGGTACCAGAAGGAAATGGATTCCTGAGATTAGGAAATAAAATCAACAGAACTTAGTTACTGACGATGTCGAGGACAAGAAGAGAAAGGGGGTCTAGCATGAGAAGGTTTTTTGTCTGCATTATGTCCCACTCATCAAGCTGAGGAATGATGAAAAATGACGGGCTCGCAATGGCAGAAGAATGATGCTGCTTCAGGACATGCGAAGCTTAAAACCCAGTAGGACATCACGACAGATTTCGATGTCCACTACACAGAATGAAGGGTGTGGAAACTAGGAGAGAGGGTTGACTGGAGACAGACTTGGACTATACAGGTGACAGTTAAAACTACGGGGAGTAGCGATCACCCAGGAAGGGTGTTCAGAGTACGGAGGTGGCTGAAGAGAATCAACACTGACGGGATGGTAAAGGAAAGGCCCTCAAAGAGATTAAGGTACAAGCTAGGTGTCATATGCCAAAAGTCATCTCTAGGGGTTTTTAAAATATATGTACTTATGTTTTGTTTTTTCTTAAATAAAAACTTACAGACGCATTGCTAATGACAAGTTTAACAAATACTAGGAGCTGATCATGCCCCCAAAGAAAACTACTTACTGCTAATGTTTTCTTCTTTCGAAAGGAGGGGCAGGGCGGGGCCAGGCCGGGCGTGGCTCAGCAGTTGACCACGGACCTAGGACCTAGGTGATCGGGGTTCGATTCCCTGTCAGGGCACATGCCTGAGTTGCAGGCTAGGCAGCTGATCAATGACTCTGTCACCATTGATGTTTCTATCTCTCTCTCTCCCCCTCCTTTCCTCTCTCTGAAATCAATAAAGATATATTAAGAAAAGAAAAGAAAAGAAAAGAAAAGAAAAGAGGGAAGGGAAGGGAAGGGAAGGGAAGGGAAGGGAAGGGAAGGGAAGGGAAGGGAAGGGAAGGGAAGGGAAGGGAAGGGAAGGGAAGGGAAGGGAAGGGAAGGGAAGGGAAGGGAAGGGAAGGGAAGGGAAGGGAAGGGAAGGGAAGGGAAGGGAAGGGAAGGGAAGGGAAGGGAAGGGAAGGGAAGGGAAGGGAAGGGAAGGGAAGGGAAGGGAAGGGAAGGGAAGGGAAGGGAAGGGAAGGGAAGGGAAGGGAAGGGAAGGGAAGGGAAGGGAAGGGAAGGGAAGGGAAGGGAAGGGAAGGGAAGGGAAGGGAAGGGAAGGGAAGGGAAGGGAAGGGAAGGGAAGGGAAGGGAAGGGAAGGGAAGGGAAGGGAAGGGAAGGGAAGGGAAGGGAAGGGAAGGGAAGGGAAGGGAAGGGAAGGGAAGGGAAGGGAAGGGAAGGGAAGGGAAGGGAAGGGAAGGGAAGGGAAGGGAAGGGAAGGGAAGGGAAGGGAAGGGAAGGGAAGGGAAGGGAAGGGAAGGGAAGGGAAGGGAAGGGAAGGGAAGGGAAGGGAAGGGAAGGGAAGGGAAGGGAAGGGGAAAAGAAAAGAAAAGAAAAGAAAAGAAAAGAAAAGAAAAGAAAAGAAAAGAAAAGAAAAGAAAAGAAAAGAAAAGAAAAGAAAAGAAAAGAAAAGAAAAGAAAAGAAAAGAAAAGAAAAGAAAAGAAAAGAGGAGGGACGGGAGTGAGGTCATACTCTAAGCCAAAACTCCACGAGCACTAACAAGCAGGGATCACATTGACCACTTACCTCTCAGTAGGACGAAGTTCGTGGATGGCAGCTAAGAGCTTTGCCAGCACCTGCAGTTTTCCTGACTCCTCCTCAGCGAACATGAGAGGGTCATAACCAGCCGGGAACACACTGGCCAAGCCTTCATATAAACTCTTCTCTTCATTTTCATTCCAAGTTGAGCTGCATTCTTTTTCCTGTTCAATAGAATGACCGACACTAAACTGACTGGCTATATCAATAAAAAACAGGAAGGGAGGCCAGGACAAATTAGTAGACAAGGTACCAAAGGGCATGGGGCACATCCTCGAGAAGGTAGAACCTCAAACCCATGAGCAGAGCCACACTGAAGAGACTCAGATCTTTGGGGGAAACCACACACAGGACCCCAGGGATCAGTGCACTCTGCCCTCTTAGATGCACATGACAGAAACCTCAGCTCCCAGCCTGACAGTCTCACACAACACTTACCTTTATGGAGTTGAACAGAAGGCAGGGGTGATTGCACAGTTTTTTAAGAGCGCCTATGCATATCAGATGAGGACTACTTTCCAACGACCCTTGCAGACAGAACCTGACAGCCTGAGAACTCAGCAGCTTTTGGTAAAGCTTAATCTGTAGCACCCCCGGTCGGCAAAAGACCACATTCTCAATTTTAGGTGGAAGGTATTTATTTATGACTTCCTGGGTTCTTCTAAGGAAAAAGAGTCCTGTGAGGCAAGTGAGCTGAGCTGCTCTCCTCTCTCCCAGCTCCTTCTCTTCCTGTGAAAAAGTAGCAGACCTAAGTAGTGCTAAGATAAAAACACTTGCCGTTAAAACGAACATGAAATATTTTATGATGATCAACTAGTTACTTCCATTCGGATTTTTTTTTAACAGAATAAATGAAATACAAGTTTGGGAAAGGAAAATTTAGCATTTGGCCAGCTTTAGGGTTTGCTATATATGTTGGGTAAATAAATACATGTGATTTATTTTTCAGTAATGCATCATAAACATTCTCCATGCTATAAAATACTTGCATAAACCATTGTGTTTACAGTTTCTGTTCCAAGGGAAATGTTCCATAAATGTCTGTTGACCAATTACCATATCTTATTAATTCTGAGACATACTTTTTTACACTGCATATTCTCTTAAATAGAACGCTTTTTTATAATTAGTGACTTCTTACAGTAATAACTGATAGCATGTTTCTCTTGTTGATATACATAATAGTGATCGTTTTAGAACTGTTAGTATCTTGGACTTAATGAAATACTGAGTATGCACAACATGTAGACTCTGTTTTCTTACCTCAGAAACATTTACTTCCAATTAGTTTGTTCCCTTTAGTACATTTCTGATTTTTACCCTTACTACTAAATCTTTAAGCATATCTGTGATTATTTCTTTATAATAAATTCCTAAAAGCTGTACAAGGCAACACGGCATTCACCATTCTAAGGCTTTTGATACACCCCCCCCAAACTATCCTGTTTGTGCCAATTTACATCCCGACCAGTAAAGGCCACTACACTCATATACACTTGCTATTACTATGAAAATCTAACCAACTAAAACATCTACAGGAAAGTACAAAAGTTACTTCATGGTTATTTTGGTTTCCTTTTTTAACCCTCACCCGAGGATATGTTTTTATGGATTTTAGAGAGAGACAGAGGGAGAGAGCGGGGGTGGGGGAGAGAGAATCGCGGATGTGAGAGAAACATTAACTGGTTGCCTCCCATACACACCCCGACCGGGGATCGAACCCATGACCTTCTGGTGCACGGGCCGACGCTCCAACCAGCTGAAACTCGCCGGCGAGGGCCACTTTGGTTCACTTCTCAA
Source organism: Miniopterus natalensis (assembly GCF_054644295.1). Lineage (NCBI taxonomy): Eukaryota > Metazoa > Chordata > Mammalia > Chiroptera > Miniopteridae > Miniopterus > Miniopterus natalensis. The sequence continues at coordinate 3,738,011 of NC_142096.1, forward strand.
TGCCAGCAAGGGTGAGCATTTTTACATGTTTACTGTCAATTATAATTCTTTATGAAGTACCTATTTATGAAATTTTAAAAAGTGATGTTATTTCCTAAAATAAGGAATACAGGAGTTGAAGGACTGTGAGGGGGGGAAAAATTCACTACACTAATATAATTTCTCCTAGATTAAAACTACCCAAGTTATACATAGTTTTCCCAAACATACTGCTCTTTTTATTTTTTTCATACTGTTCTTTTTGAACCTAAATTTATTTTAAAAAATTATACCTCAGAAGCAGAAGGTTGTCGCGAAATAATGATGGGTTCTTCATATATTTTTCTATACGATGACAAAGAGCCTAATATTCCTGGATTTACAAAATCAATTAATGCAAAAAATTCTTGCAGGTCATTCTGAACTGGAGTACCTAAGGAGAGGAAAGCGATGAGGTCAGGTTTGTGTTTTACAATCACAGGTCTACATAGAAATTTGTACTGTCTTCCTTAAGAGAGCTAAATGTAAGCCAAGTCCCTATAGCTGAGGGCAAAGCAGTAATTCTTATTATAACTGTATGACTTTGAACAAACTGCCTTAGCTCTTTCAGTTAAACTCAGGATATTTTTCATGGTAAATTTTGTATTTGTTAGCACCAAACAAAACTTTACTGGCTATATTAATAAAAAAACAGGAAGGGAGACCATGACAAAGTAGTAGACAAGGTACCAAAGGGCATGGGGCACACCCTCTAGAAAGCAGAACCTCAAACCCGTTTCACCCCTGGTTGAGCTCTATGGATGTGGAAATGCTCTGGGGAACAGATAGGAGGCTGGATCTGCTCTGAGCAGAACCATTACTGAAGAGACTCAGATCTTTGTGGAAAACCACACATACAACCCCAGGGATTCATCCAATCCACCCTCCTAGATTCACAAAAACCTCAGCTCCCAGCCCGACACAGTCTCACACACCATCGACGTAGTTCAACTCGTTTACCCTCACAACAACTCTGTGAAGTAGACGGTATTATTATCCCTATTTCACAGATAAGGAAACTGAGGCATGGATAAGTTAAGTAACTTGCCCAACATTGCACAGCTGTAAATATGACTTGGGAGTCAAGCACCGGCAGTCCAACCCCATCTCCGACATTCTTTGCCGGACCATTGTTTATTCCTCAAAAACCCAAAATCTGAGTTGCAGAAAATTACACAAGGATTTGAAAATTCAGTCTTACCAAGGCTCAGTTATCACAGGTGTATTAGTATGAACCCCATCCAACACCACAGGTTCTTTGGGTGCCAAGCATCATATTACAGGTCTTACATGTTCAATGGGCAACAAGTCCATCACATCCACCCAAAAGTGAGTACTGACCAGTGAGAATTATTCCTCTCTCACAAGCAAGGCTCATGAGGGCCGTGGTTGTCTTAATGGCACTGTTCTTCAAGCGATGCCCTTCATCGCAGATCAGAAGATCAAATTTCATAGTCTTAATCTGATCCAGGGAACGGAGTAACATTTCATAACTGATAATCAGAACAGAATAAAATGGACATCTCATGAATTCTTCTATTTTGTGGTCCTAAGAAAAAAGGAAATATTTAACAAATCATGGGCAGAAACTGTATGAAATGAAAATTAAATAGCATATTTCTCACAGCCACTAATCAAGTATTAGAACAAGTTCACTCAAAACCAAACTGTATGCTAAGGCTCCATTTTTCCGCAAAGGAGGTGGAGAGTCACATGCGCTGAAAAGCTGCCACATTAGAGGGTGAAAATTGCAGTGTTGATTTGGAAAACTAGAGGTTTAGAAAATGACAGAGGCTAGACTTTTAAGTCTCTTACCTGATCGACAGTAAATGTTTTAATCCTCTCACTTCCTAACCATTTCTGAAATTCTTTCCTCCAGTTATTCACCAAACTTCCAGGGGTGACAATAAGTGTCCTCTTTATTACTGGCTTGCCTCCGTAGGGACCCTGACACTGCAGGGTCCAGATGAGTGAAATGCACTGCAGTGTTTTCCCTAAACCCATTTCATCAGCAAGAATAGCTCCACATCTGCCAGTCACTCTGTTAGAAATAATTACACTCCTTTAATCACAACAGGAAAATATTTTATCATCGCTCATTAGTCAAGAACCAGAAGCTGATATTTTGCAATTAAAACAAATCCTACCCCCCTAAATACTTTTTCTAGTTTTTCATTCATCTGATTTACAACATCTCTCCTTTGAATCTTTGATAACTGTATTCATTATATATTTATTGTCTACGAAATTACTAGACAATAAACAAGACAAGAGTGAGGCCCTGGTGCCCAGCTCCTAGGACTATGGTCCTGCTCCTGCACACCCAGCTCCTAGCAGGATGGCTGTTCTATGGTATCCATCAAGAACTACTTTTGAAATAAATGCACACATTAAGTATCACTCATCATTCCAACTAAATGCATGATGGATCCCCTGAGAATCACTGTATCAGACTCTTCCTAGAAAACCATCATGTTACAGGCTAAATCAAAACTCAGATTAGACTCAATGAATTATGTATTTTCCTACCTCATTCCCATCACACATTCATAAAGAAACATGACTCCTTCTTTCTGATGTGGTCGAAGGTGATATACAAGGTGAGGATCTATCACCACATCCACAACAGGGAAACCGCTCTTATTGAACATCCTCTGGTGGTCTTTGTTGGGTCGTGGCATCACAAGGGAATCTTAAGAAAAAGGTAAAACAGTGACTGTAAATGAACTGCAATTTCGCTTCATTGGCAACTACATTACCTTGCTTTAATTATGCATCAGATTGAACTGTTTGCCATCGTCTGTGGCAAAAAAACAAACAAAAACCTTCAAATTTACTAACACTAACCCTAAGCAAGGGTACAAAATTTTAAAAATAAAATCTCATGCCTTATTGATGTAAGACTTCATGCAAAGAATTACAAAGAGTTTTCTAAACTTCATCTACTCAAAGTGCTCTGAAACCACCATTGTCTAATAAGAAATCCACTAGGCCACACCACTTAATAGTTCAGTCAAAGCAAAGAGAACTATTCTACCCAACAGAAAGACAGGCTGGAAGCCTGCCAAGACGCACTTGCTAATGCCGGCGGCTTCTTACTGTGGAAGGCTCTCTTTAGTTCCAGTGCTGCGCACAGGGACAATGACCACCACTCCCATCAATCAGAGGATCTGAGGGCTTTCCACTGGCTTCGCCACCATTATCTGCTTCAAGTTAATCACTACACTCATGAGTGTCAAACTAATGAATCTTTGCAAAGCAGCATGAAGTAACCATGGAAGAATTAAGTAATTCTTTAGAGGTATGCTAATACGGTTTAAAAGATTTATTAAAATGCCACCAAAAAATCAAAATCAAATATAAATAGAGAGCAGGTCCCAACTTTAGATAAATCTGAAGGCATAATAAACTCATCCAAGTGACTTTTTGAATATACTTCTCTGTCTCCGAATAAGCGCCTTTCTCTCCCACTCCCCATGCCCTCTGCCACGCAACAGCACAGTCCAGAGAAGGAAGGGTAAAGGAGAGGGAGGAAGCTTGTTAAAAGAGCAGGAGGGACACAGTATCTGGATAAAGGAAAAAGCAGAAACACAAGCTTCCACTGTCTATATTTCAACTGAGTCTCAACAGGCTCAGAGAGAGCTGGACGTTTTTAAGCTGGGGTGTTTACCCCAATTATGCCAATAACGTCTGAATTTAGGTGCGCCAGCTCATCTGTCTGCCTCACCTCCTCCAATGCAAAGTGAAGTAGCTCATCTCCACGACCTCCAAGGCGCCTTTATTTCAAAAACTGTTTCCATGATACTTGCAAGAAAGGAAAAGACCTAACTATGCCACTTTGTACACTTTCATTTTACTCCTGTTATGAAACAAGCCCACTCTATTCCCCAACCTCCCCACCGTGCCACAATTCAAATGTTCCCGTGTCCTCACCGAATGAGCAGCTCTCTGACGAGCTTTACCGCTGAGCCCGTACAAAAAAGGCATCAGGAAATACTTACTGAGTACATAATCAATTTATTTTTTTAATCAAAAACAGACTAGGTTTCATTTTTTAATGTGATTTTCAAGTTAAATTCATTAATGTGAAAATTAACTAATTGAGCAAAATTCTCAAGTAAAATTTGAATTCTTTATGTGACATCTCATTATTCAACATTTTAATATGATAATGCAGGTAATCAAAACATAGTCTTCAAAATGGAAGTGTAAAAAAAATAATCCCGATTCATGAATTTACTAATTTTCCTCCTTCCTAAATGTCAGATTTTATCCCAAACCACACACATATGAGTGTTTACATCTACAATTTGCATATTTTCCCTCAATGCACAGAATTTTTTATTAGTTTCTTGTAATTCACTAACTATATTGTTACTCAACATCAACATTCTCTCTTACAAATCAGATTGTGCATCTGAAGAATTATATACATACTTGCACCCAAAAACTTTAAAAGAAAATTTAAAGTTTAAATTCACATACCAAAAATCTTTTGACAGGAAAGACAGAATATTCAAACTATTTTTTAGCTCTTACTTGGTGCACATGGATCGTGGCGAGGTTTGCAATTTTGGAGACTGTTCTGCCTATTTTCCTTTGAATTTGGTTTATAGACACTTTTTAAAGGGTTAGTAAAAGACTTCTGGGCAGCAGGAGAACTTGATACAGCAGGACTTCCTCCTCTATCCTGGAAACATCTGCCGCTGCTGAAATCGTCTGGGGAGATCACACCCATGACTTCTACCTCTTTCCCACCAATCACCATCGTATGGCCCTCTGCGATCTTCTCAAGCTCTTTGCATTTATATCCAGTGCCTTTAAATTGAGAACAAAGACAGTTAATTTCCTGACACTCTAAGACGACTGAATTAGTGATACCATAGTCACCTCCCTGTAACTGTACAGAAAAACTGTGCTTTGAACGCAAATAGCCTTGTATAACCCATTAGCCAGAATGAAAACATAATTTCTCATCTTGGCAAAAAACACACACAAAAAAAACAACAAAAAAACCCCTGGGAAATCAGAAAAAATAAATAATAATATAGCTATAAAAATTAGCCAAGTTTTACCTGTGGCCAGTGTGGCTCAGTTGGTCAGAGCATCACCCTGTGCACTAGAAGGTCACAGGTTCGATTCCCAGTGAGGGAACATACCCAGGCTGCCAGTTCAGTCCTGGTCAGGGTGCATGCGGGAGGCAACGGGTCAATGTTTCTCTCCCGCAGATATATGTCTCTCTCTCTAAAATCAATAAAAAAATGTTTTTTAAAAAGTGGGTTATTTTATGAAATCAAGCCTGTTTGAATTATTATTAATTCAACAGACATGTATTAAGTGTTGCCTTGGGTGAGGATTGAAAAAAAAATTAACAATAAGCAGCAATGCAAAAAACCATGGCTGGTGTTAGGCATTCTGAATCTGCGGGCTCATTTGTATTAGTTTAAATCACGCTGGCAACATTTTATAACAGACATAATGGCAACCTCCAATGTAAATGTACAATCTAGGTCATGCCTAGCCATTATCTCCTTGCTCTTTTTAAATTTTCATTTGAAATTATTGAAATTAGATTTTATTCCACTCCTGATAACATCTTTTTCACTTTTAATCATTTAGCATTCTGCAAAGACTAAGGGGGGGAAGTGTACTAGGACAAACTGCTTCATCTCAGAAAAATGCCAAACTATATACAGCTGGCTGACCATTTGATTTTTTTGAGAAAAATCAATTTTTGGAGAAAATGAAACTATGAGATGAGATTTGCCTCATTGAGTTAATATACATAAGACTAAATAGTATGAGAAAAGTTTATGTTTATGAGATAATTTAGGCATAAAAGATCATCTTAATCTACCCCCTTTATAAAACCCAATCAGATTTCAATTATGTAACCAAAGGTATATACTAATTTTAGGCCAAATCACAAACATTAGGTAATTTCACAATACCTCTTCCAATGTCTTTGCCTCCCAAGTCCTTCAATGTAAGTGATTTTCCTTTGACAATGAGAACAGCGTCACCTTCCCACTTTTTGTGTTTTTTCTTTGAAGCCTTACACCAAACAACACTGAAATATTTAACCACACTATCAGGTTCCACTTCTTGTTCCTTAGACACCGTTATGTCTTTAGATGATGAGTAAACTAGAATAAAAATATAAACGACATTACTAAAGATCACTTCAATACCTAAAAGTAAAACCATTCAAACAAAAAGACACAAAAGGAAATCAGACTGCATCAAGAAGCATGAAAGAATATTTGACCATATCATGTTAGCATTTTATAAACTGAGAAACTCAAATCAGGTGCTCGCATTACCATGTGTGCAATAAATGTAAATTTCTTATCTCAAACTCATACATACTCAGTTAAAGTAAAATGACATAATAATCACTGCAAACATTTTAAAACTCTAAGAATTTAAAATAATATTTCAACATCCATGGGAAAATATCTAAAATCATGTTTTGAACAACTGACTTAATAGTGATACAAGTCAGGAAAACTAAGATCACAAATTTCTCTGAAAGAAAAATCTGTAGTTTTTTCAAATAAGAACAAATGTAAAAGAGCAAAGTAGCAATGAGATTCAATTTCCTTAAAATACTTTTGCATCCCAGTTAGAGAGTAATCGGGCTGGGCCACTGATTCTAAGGCTCTAAGTTCCTTCTTACAAAAGCCTGTACTTTTCTCAAAAGCACTTCCAGAATCACCTTATAAACACATATCCAAGGTTAACTAGACTTAGTGTGGTGATTATTTCACAACATATAAAAAATAGTACGTTGTACACTTGAAATTAGTATAATGTTACGTGTCGAAGATTTTCAACCAGTATGTTGCAAGAATTTTTAGAACATGCAATACCTGCTGGACTCCCTCTCACCCACCCTGTGGAGCTCACCCCTGCTGAGGAGTACAGCCAGAGGCTCTTTCTGTGATGGAGCCTAACAGGCAGCCAGCGGGCGGAAGAAGGCCACACGGATCTCAGAGTGCCTCAGGACTTTTGTTGACCTGACTCTGGCCCAGTGCCAGAAAAAGCCAGCCTTTGTGTGCAGCTTGGTCCTTCCCACATGCACCCAGGCCCAGCACAGGCAGTCACAACCTATGGCTCCCCTGTAGCTCCAAACAAGTTGCTAAGGGCTAGCCACAGGCAGTGTCTTACAAGAATCCTGCACAAGAATCCCTCCCAAGAGGCCCAGAACCAACACACCCAGTGGCTAGCCTCAGACAACATCAGAGCAGGATCCAATAAGTTTCACAAGTGGCATATCCAAACGGAGATTTTGGCAGGCACCCAACCCTGCGGAGGCAAATTCCACATTGTGTGGCCAGCACCTGCATGGCAGCTTGCATGCCATGGCTGACATTGAGCCTCACAGTAAGCCAGCCTCAGGGTCAATCCCAAGCAGGAACAGGCCAATTGCAATCAAGACTCAATAACAACAGGAGGGCCCACATAACTGCACAAGAGACATTCCTGGAGCACCCAACTCAGGCAATCAAGAGGACTGCACCACTGGACCCAAGAGACAACTACTATATAAGGCCACCCTAGGAAGACTGGGAGTCACAGCAGCTCTAATACATAGAAACAAACACACAGTGACAGCCAAAATGGAGAGACAAAGAAACAGGCTTCAATGAAAGAACAAGAGAAATCTCCAGAAAAAGAGCTAAATGACAAGGAGTCGGGCAATTTATCAGATATAGAGTTCAAAGCAATAGTTATAAGGATGCTCAACAGCATGAAAAAGAACATAGAAACCATAAAAAAAGAGCCAGAAATGAATAATATAATATCTGAAATGAATAACACCCTGGAAGGAATAGACAGTAGGTGGGATGAAGCAGAGGACTGCATCAGTGATTGGAAGACAAGATAGAAAAACACATTATCAGAGCAGCAAAAAGAAAAAATTATTTTAAAAAATGAGGACAGTTTTAAAAACCTTTGGGACAACATGAAACATAACAACATCTGCATCACAGAAGTACAAGGAGAGAAAGAGCCAAGGGATGGAGAACCTATTTGAAGAGATAATGACCGAAAACTTCCCTAACCAAATGCACTTTTGCTAAGTCAAATTTTGAATACCTAAATATTATCAGAATTTATCACTCCATCAGTTTTTAGTCAAGAAAACTTACCAGTTTTTAGATAAGTTGATAGCTGTCATGTGTGATTTTGGTTGTTTTACCAACCTTGATTTTCCCAGATAAAGTTTTTAGCATTAACAAAAAAACCCAGATGTTTTGATTAGTTTTTTAACTCTAAAAAAGCTTTGTGGTATGCTATTCGTTTTCTTTTTGCATTATTTCTACCAGTAGCAGTTACTGTGCATTAAATAAAAGACTGACAATATCTAAGACTGATGATATCTTTCTGCATTTTAAAAATTTGTTCCTGTTTTATACTGGGCAAGAGAAAAATGTAATTCCTCAGGATTGCTGTAAAACGGGGGGAGGGGGGGAGGGGGGGAGGGGGGAATGTCCTCATCAAATGGTTGTATTCCTAGGACCTAAAACAGTGACTGTTATAACCCCCTGCCAAAAAACAAACAAGAAACAGAATACAACAAAAGACAGTAAACTCTGAGAATTCAGAAATTACCTATAATTAACTTTGAAATACCATAAGCTACTCAGACTTAGATATATCTTTCTTTTGCAGAAGAGCAGGATTAAGACCTAATCTGACTGGGTTTGAATCTTGAGTCTGCCACTTACTAGCCATGTGACCCTGACAAGTTATCTCTCTATGCCAATTTATGAATCTGTAAATAAATATAATATTAACACCTGCCTCACAGACTTGTGGGCATTAGATGAGCTAATATATGTAAAACACTTAGAACAGGACTTGTCATATAATAAGTACTCCTTAAATGTTACCTGCCATCATCATCATCATCTGGCCCTTCTGCCTTTGCCACTTAGTCCCGTTTTAACTGTAGGACTTAGGGCAGGAAAGGAAAAGGAATTCCAAAAAGTAGAGTGAAGACAAGTGGAAATAAAACATATATCGAACATCACCTCTTATATCTACCCTACTTGTCTTACATAAAATATTGACTAGTTTGAAACATCCCAGACTAACCACCCCTAACAATTCCACCATAACAGTACTTTTTCATTTCTAAACTTGGTTCTGATCTATTTCCCCCTTGACCCAGTCTTCCCAAATCAGTAACAAAAAAATGGTCAACATAAACAAGAGACTTAAAGCCCATCAGCAAGACTCACAAGGTAAAGATGCTTAAAACCATTCTTTGAAAAAACAAAAAGAGGTACAAAATTTCATGTTAATACTGATGGTGGACATTATAATCTTAATGATTCATAAGCACAGTCACTCCAGGGTTGGGTGGCTTAATTACGCACTGCATAAACCCAAGTCTTTAATAATCTTTCTTTCCTTCCAAAAGTTCTACATAAATACGCTGTTTTCAAGTGAGCACAAGAAAGTTAAAATGTTTTTTATATTATCAAGTTCAATAAAGAATGTAAGTACTCTTGCAAGCTGTATTTTTTTTTTTAGTTTTAAAATTACCAAAACATACCAGAACTTTTAATATGCATTAACATAACTGCAATATAAATTTAAGATTTGAAACAGTTTTTATTACACTAAAAATATACAAACATTAATACACAAATTCCTTGAAACTGGTAATCAACCACAGTTTTCTTTATGTAATAAGAGACTGAATGTCAACTAAGGACAATTATCATTATATATAAAATAAACCTAGAGGGTATTTCTTTGCATTAAAGGTCACTTTCAGAATGATATTTTATGAGCATGACAGGGACTATACATCTCATCATATTTCTCAACACCTCGTCAAAGCATTATACGCAGTAAGTGCCAAAATAGAAAAAAATGAATAAAACTACAATATTTCCACATATTTAATCATCTGCCCAGCAATTTCATTTCATTTAAATATCATAAAAATTATTCATCCATTTCAATTCTCACATTCCAATCACTGAACATGTGAAACTTTATTTTTTTAAAAAACACACACACTGTAAATGGAAGTTTAAATGATACAATCACTTTGGGGGAAAATCTGTTTCTTAGAAAGTTAACTGTATACCTTCCCTAATCCAACATTATGGCCATAACAAATTTATGCAATACTATTCACAGAACTTTTATACATAATAGCCAAAATCTGGAAATGGCCCAGAAGTCCATCAAAAGATATTAGATAAACCAACTGTGGTATATTTATTTACACCACGGATACTATTCAGCAACAAAAAGCAGTGAATTACTGACAAGATGGATGCACTTGAGTGAATATTAAAAATGTTAAGATGGGTGAAAGAAAAACAGAAACAAAGGGTACATGCTATATGATTCCAAGTACTGAAGTTCTAAAACTTCTTCATGAATTTTTTACAAAATTAGAATGGTTGCCAGAGGACTGATTAGAAAGGGACAAGAGGAAACTAGCTGGGTTGAAGATAATGTTCTGAATTTGAGAGGGTTTTAAACTACAAAGGTGTCATTATCTGCCACTCATCACCTAAGTTTTGTGCATTTCAGTTTGTAAATCTTAACTTAAAAAAAATAAACCACATACACAAATAAATACTAAACTCCAGTTCATAATACTCATGCTGAAGTATTTAGTATTCTAATTCTGCAACTTGTTTTAAAGTAAGTTTTCTTGCCCGGCCGGGCGTGGCTCAGCGGTTGAGCATCGACCTAGGATCCAGATCACAGTTCGATTCCCGGTCGGGGCACAGGCCCAGGTTGCGGGCTCGATCCCCAGTAGGGGGCATGCAGGAGGCAGCGGATCAACGACTCTCTCATCATTGATGTTTCTCTCTCTTTCCCTCTCCCTTCCTCTCTCTGAAATCAATTTGTTTTTCCTAAAGTTTTCGTTGGAGTTCTCTATATACAGTATCATGTCCTCTGCAAATGAGTTTTATTTCCTCCTTTCCAACTTGGTTGCCTGATTTCTTCCTGATTGCTGTGGCCAGGACTTCCAGTGCCATGCTGAGCAAGAGTGGTGAGTGCATACCCGTCTTGTTGCCAATCTTGGAGTTTTTTCCTCTTGAGTATGATACTGGCAGTGGGTTTGTCATATATGGCCTTCATTACATTGAGGCATGTTCCTTCTATTCCCACTTTGTTGAGAGTTTTTATCATAAATGGGTGCTGGATTTTATCAAGTGCTTTTTCTGCATCTACTGATATGATCATGTGGTTTTTAACCCTTCATTTTCTTTACGGGGTCATGTTTATTGATTTGTGGATACTGTACCAACTTGCAATGCTGGAATAAATCCCACTTGATCACGGTGTATAATCTTTTTTAATGTATTGCTGGATCAGGTTTGCTAATATTTTGTTGAGGATTTTAGCATCTATGTTCATCAGGGATACTGGCCTGTAATTGGTGGGGTGCTGAGGGATTGGGGGGATGGAGGAATTGAGCACAAAAGAAAAAACTAGTAATAATTTTCCTTTAAAAATGAATTGGTGGCCTTTTGGTTGAGCAGCATCCCATGCACTGAGAGGTTGCCCGTCCCATTCCTGGTCAGGGCACATGCCTGCATTTCGGGCTCAAGCCCCAGCAGGGGGATCTGCTGGAGGCAGCAGATCGATATTACCCTCTCCCTCTCCCTTCTTTTCCATAAAATCAATAAAAATGTATTTTTAAAAATGGACTGATGGATGAATAGATGGATAAAGGAAATACAGTAAAAAATTAACTATAGAATTTAGGTGACAGACAAGTTTACTGTAAATTGCTTTTGACTTTTTTGGTATGTTTGAAGAGTTTCTTAATCTTTGTAACAAGTGAATTCACACATAATTTTAAAATATGAAAGATGTACTAACAAAGTATAAGTCTAATAATATATACACTTTAAAATGTCTGAGCTGCCTTGGGTAGTATTTTTTATCTTATTTACTTACTTTGCTTTCCACTATTTACAAAGCAACTGAAAACTAAAAATAATGTAAATTCAAATCATAGCTACTAATTTAATCAAACAAATCAAAATCATATGCAAAGAGTTAGCATAATTGTTAATGATCAGGTTGCATATTTTAAGATTTTAATCTTTTGTATTAAGTACAGCAACTATATTTCATCTAATTATTTTTAAGTATTTATAATCAAATTTGTTCTCAAATATTTAATTGATTTTGAGAATTTGTGGATCCTAATATTTGAAAAATAAATATGATATTTAGACATGGTACATCTGGTATCTACTATAACTCAATCATGTAAATAAATTTATTTCAATTATGCTTCATCATAAGATTTTACCTCGACAGTACTGAATGCTTTGTCTTATGACACACAAAACCAGTACACAAATCAGTATTATGTTACTCTGTATTTAAAAGAACATGTATTAACAAAACATTCAGCCATTATTGACAATATATATTAAATACATTTTTATCACACTCCAAATTATTTAAACATGTCTATTTAAGATTTGACATTACTCTAATAGAAGGCACATGGAAAATAATTCATACTTTAAACATTTCTATATAAGTAAAAATGCAACAGGATACAGTGACTCTTTCAAAAATGAAATAACTCCAAGTTGATGTCTCATTAGTATACACAGAAGCACTTGATCTAAATATTTTAAGAAATCTGCTGGCATCTTTAGAAAAGGAAGAGCTTCATTGTCTTTTTCAGGATGTCATTACAAATCATACCTAGTTTAGAAAATCATAAGTTGTAAAAATAACAACGTACCCCCATTGGAAAGTAAAGGGAAAATAGGAACCATAAAAAATAAATAAATAAAAAATAAAAACCAACCTGAAAAATAAAAGGTATCATTTAAGTTCACATAAGAAGAGATATAGGAAAGCAGCAAAGATAACCTATCCACTATTTAAAGTATAACACATTGGATGAAATAATGTTTTGACTTAGGGTATTTTCAAATTTAACATATTTCTAGGGAACCAAGTCTACATTTCAAAACTATAACCACTCTTTCCCTATGCTTTCCCAGCACTGCACTGCGTAGGTAAAGCTCACAGCCCCCAACAGTTCTCTACAGTATGCAGAATGTCCGGTGGCTTCAGTTGTATTCCATTGGTACAGGATTTGCCCTTATACATTCTCCTTAGTAAAATCTGTCCTCAGCAAAACCTGCTAATATAAGTTGCTAAGTAGTCAAAAAACTCAAAAGTCTCAATACCAAAAAGAAAAAATCTTTAGCTCAAAAGTTCCCTAAGATAGGCCACAAAATGATAATAAACACCTCCGAAGAGAGCTCAATGATCAAATGAGTTTTCTTTATACTGGAATTTTCATAAACTACACTATGCTAATTACAGTTGCATGTATGTAGAAGTGATTATACAATGAAGCAGAATCATAAGTTTAAAATTTTTTGCAAATTAAAATTACACAAGACAGACTGGAAAAAACTGCTACTGCAAACTCACTGCAATGAGTGAAATTCTGGTGTTTAAAAATATGTAAAAATAAGGTTTTTTTATTCTACTCAGACCCTAAGTGCTAATGAATTTGCCACCAGATACAACCAAAAAAACAACAATCTTGAACAATACTGGAGGAAAATCTGACTACAGCAGACTATGTTTACAACTATTTTATGGACAGCAAAAGAATTGTCAAGGGCTATTTTGTATATACATGTTTACCTTCAACACTAATTTCAGAACCTAATTACCAAAAAAAGATGTATGTTACACTTTTTTGAACACAAAACTCTTTCCTAGAAACATCTCACAGAAATAATCTCACAGAACACATTTTGGAAAACACTGATTTAGCTGCACAGAGTCAATATTCAAATTAAACATTCATCATCAATTCTGAGTAGTAACATGCTGAGATTGTAGTATAAATTACTTTATATATAGTAATTTGCTTTCAATAATCTCAAAAAGTTAAAGCTGACTATTGTAAGAATACATTTACTAGAATTATATTGTAAAAACATTTCCTCAAATTAGAATTATAAAATTCATTAGACTCAAAGAAGACATAGTACAGATTAAAGATGATGAAATTGTCAAAAGGATAGATCATATTACATATTCAAGGCATTTTTATAAAATAATAGCACATATAAAATGTCGATGAAATTAAGCAATCAACAAGCTGAAATAAACTAACAGTCCATTTTAATTTTATTATTTCTATAGTCATAACCTAAATTTCAGACTTCCTTACTCTCACCACAATGCCCGTCCCTAAAAGATGCTATTATAACACTAACTTGGAGCTCTAATTTACATCCCCCTAATCGAAAGTCTTCAATGGCTTCCCATTGTACATTTGAGTTTGATTCCTTAAAAAGTTTTTTATTTATTGACTGATTTGAGAGAGAGGGAGGAAGAGGGAGGGGAGAAACAGAGAAACAGATTTACTATTCCACTTATTGATGCATCATTGGTTGATTCTTGTATGTGCCCTGACCAAGGATTGAACCCACAACCCTGGCTTATCCAGAGTACACTCAAACCAACTGAGCTACCTGGCTAGGGCAAAAAGAAGTTTTTAATGCAGTCTATAATCTGGCACCAACCAACTTCCAAATTGATATCCCTTCATTCACCTTTACTTTTTTCAACAAACTTTTTGAGAATCTAGTATGATTTAGGCACCAAGCTGGCTTCCAAACTACTCTATTTCAATGGTTCTCAAACTTTAGAGGGTGTGTTAAAAGATTGCTGGACTCCACCTCCAGAGCTTCAGATTCAAAAGGCATGAATTTACAATCCTCACAAATTCTCAAGTGATGCTGATATTGCTGGTCAGGATCTACTCTTGGTCAGGATCTACTCCAAAGGCCACAAAGGAAGCCCACTGGCTGAATGAGGCCCACTCACACGTTTTGTCTGTGTAGTGTTTTAAACATTTTGATTTGCAAACATTTTAAAATTGGGAAATTTTCACATAAAATGTAGATCTCTGGCTTATTCCTGCATGTAAAATTTATCCTGGAGCTAAACAGCTGCTACCCCATTTAGTCAAGGAAGATGTACTAGTTCAGATTACCACTGTCCTCATCGGCCCTCTACAGTATATTCATGTAAAATCATCTGGTTTAGCACTGTACTTGTGCTTCTACACCATGATCCACTTTCCCTCATTCTCTAGGCCTTTTTCATGTTGCTCACTTTGACTGAAACATCCTTTCTCCACTACACTGCTAAAATTCTACCTACCCAATTCTAAAGCTTGGCTTAAAAATCCTTCCTCAACACAGGCCCAGCAAAAATAGAAATCCTTAATATACATATCAAAGATTTAACTTAAATTTAATATGTATGCTTTAAGAATGAAGGTTTTATTCCCACAAATACTAAAATAGCAATTTTTTTTTAAAAAAACACATTACAGATTATATCATAAACTATTAACATACTTTTTGCTATTTTTAATCTATGTAAAATTTTAATTTTGTTCATTAAAATTTTTACTGTGAAATCTTTTTCAGAATAAGACATTAAAAATGAATTAAGACATTAAATCTTACAGCCAAGATATATAACAGCTCCAAGAGAAAATCTTATTTTGCTGGCCAAAAAGAAACACGGGAAGATGGGATAATTCACACAATCCCCGATTTTATAACCTCCTGATCTTTAAAAACAATTTTAATGAAATAAACACTTCCAATTGTTTAATATCGAGGGTATGCAATGGACCTTTACTTCTATGGAATAGCAGGAGGAAAGGTTACAAACAAAAACTCAGTGCTGGTTCTTGCTCTGCCATAAACAGCTGTTATATCAAGTAAGTCACTGAGTTCTCCTGGACCCCTTTTATTAGCTTCTAAATTGAAGAGGTGGGAAAAAGTGATCTCCAAATATCTTCTATCACTAAAATCATAGGACTTATGCCTTCAAAAAATGAAAGCATAAAAATCAATGTCATAAAGACAAGCTCCTGTCAGTAGGCTAGTACTGCTTCTAAATTAGACTGAATTAAAAACCTTGAACTACAGCTTTCCAAACTCTAATTTAAAATGCTGAAGACTCAGAACTTTGAAAAAATGTGTATGTGTTTGTGTATATATTTATGTATGTTATATTTTAATGATCAAAATATAACATCTTCTGTAAGGCCAACAATTAAACTTCTTAGGAAAAAATTCAGGGAAATCAAAAAAATATAACCATGCCACTCAATCAATACATTATAACATATCTCAAAAGAAAATAGTTAGAAAATGCCAAAAAGGTTTTTTTCATAATAGAAATTAACAACATTTTATAAGAATACATATTCTGCTTTAGGACATTCCCAAACAAAAGTAATTTGGCCAAAATTAATATTATCATATTCTGAGACTGAAAAAAAACTTAGAAACTATTATATTCAGGCAGATCGTGCCGTAAGCGAACTGCTTTCAGCTTCTCCACTTCAATTTTTGCTTGTAGCAGCTCCTCTTCTAGCTGCTGCCTTCTTTTCAATCCATCCCTCTTCTCCTGAACATATAATCCAAAATTTTTTTGATTTTCTAAAATTATCTGATGCTCCTCTTTCAGCATTTGCAGAATCTGAGGATCACATCCTAACTGTGACCTAAAGTGTCCCCCACTCTCATGGTGAAAAAAATCCTCTCTCCTCGGGAGGGAAGATGGAGACAAAGTCATACTCATATCAACAGAGGACAGGGACGGCGACACGGAACTTTCCAAAGCATGGCCTAGCACGTGTTCTTCTCTTTGCTCAAGAGCATAACTCTGTTCAGAACTTAAAACTAGTGGAGGTGGCGGCTTCACGTCGTCTTCTTGCTTCACCTCGTCTTCTTGCTTCACCTCCACGGTATTAGCAACCGGGTGGCGGTCCAACATTACCTGCAGGGAGCTGGTGCCAGCCTCCGCTTCCTCGCCCCAGCCGGCGCTACAGCACACAAAAAGGCATTGTCAAGTTCAATCGAACGAAGGCCAGAGCACACGCACACCAGCTGCACGTCTAACACACACTAAACTGTCAAGCTTTAAAGCTGTAAAGAAAATGATGACACAAAAAAAGGTTAACCCTCAGAATAGCAAATTAAAGTGACTAAACTTAGGATTTTAATAATGGACACACAGCTCTTTCCCAACCTAAAATCGGGCTCTCGATAGGGCAGGAAATCACAAACACTACGCAAGGACAAGTAGGCAAAGAAAGAAAAGCCGTTTCCAGTGGTCTCAAGAGACACCAATTGTCCCTGTAAGCCTGGCCGTCTGGATGGCACTGAAGTTCATTCACTGCCTTCTGGGCCCTGCTACTCCTCACCTCAGCCCTGATCCGCTTCTGCTCTCCTAGACGGACCTAAAAGTCACCCAGGTCCCAGGCTTCTAGGGGAACAATGGAAGGCCATCTACGAGAAGCAATGTTTTCTACGTTTGTCAAAAAAAGCCCTCAAGATTCTGGATGGCTTTCAGCTGTCTGACTATCATGGTTATCCTGACTACCCAATGTTTAGTCTTACCTGTCCTATACCAGTTGTTCTCTCAGTCTTTCAACCATTGGTTAGGTAAAGTTAACAGGCCAAGGGTTTATATCGACTGCTCTATCCCCAGACCTAGTCTAAGATTATACTTGAAACCTAGCAAGTGCTCATCAAATGCGGAATGATTAAACGTAAATGAAATTTTTTTTAATGCAATGTTTTTAAGTAGCCTATATACAATAATATATTGAAAGTTTATTAAGTTTACATGTAATTTCCATAAAACTGTACAGGCACCTACAGTTTTAGCATAACTTATCAATATTTTTTATGATGTAAATACAATGTACCTTAAAATTCTATTGTTTTTTAGAAGAGTTTCATGTATAACATGAAACTGTTAATCAGGAATATATAATCTTGTTTCTTACTTAAAAATAAAAGTTAGAAAAGGGAAAGAGATTATTGGAATATTAATGGGAAAGTGCTATATTAACATTATTTAGATAACATTTTACAAATGATAAGTAACATAGTTAAGATATATTCTACATGGACATGATTAATATGCTGAAACAAGCTGAAGTAGAACATAGGAAAAAATTTAAAATCCCCATATGTCACTTACTAATGGCATAAAATTGCCAAAAATATCAGATATTTGTCTAGAGATACAAATGAAATAATAAGGTATATAGTATGTGATGAAAAACCAATTTGTAGATTACGTAAATTCATTCATTTTCACTCTTAACTATTTTGTCATCCCATGATTTTGAAAAGCAAAGCAACAGAATATAAATGTAATTCAAATTAGTAAGATTTACTTTTATTAACATCTCTAAGGCCTAGAATGTAAAAATATTACTACAGATGAAAATTAAATTTTTTAAATTTACACTGTGACTATTCCATATTAGTATGTATAATACTCACAATTAGACATAGACATTATATTCTCATGTAAATTAACAATATGCCTTATATCTGGAATATTCCATTCCATTTTAGTTGAAACATTACAAGGTCATTATATAAAAAATGCTTTAGAGAAAGTCAAAAAGTGATAAACAGAAAGACTTCTAAAATTTATAACTATGAATTTTAAGGATCAAATGGGTTACAAAAACACAAAATATAATTTGATACTAGAGAGAAGTAAAAATAAAGACATAAATCAATGTGTTATAGAGATAGCCTAAACCAAAGAGGCGTATAGTTTTAAATACCTTAGATAATATAAACAGTAAGATTTTCCTTATTAAGAATGGAGAGTTTGGTGAGATTAACAGGCATGTTTATACAGAAGCATGATTAAAATTATAGAATTATAAACTGAGACAATTATTGAGATTCATGGTGTCAAATAAGTATAAGCACATTAAGTATATCAATATATTACATGAAAACACCAATAAAGAAAAAATGGCAGTGTAGACACTAACATAAGCAAGCATTTAAATGGCTTATTTCTAATATTCTTCACTTTCAAATATGATACAAATGGTTAAAATTTAACAGATACTTATAACTTATTTCTCTTCTATACCCACTGTATTTTTTAAATATGCAACTAACTAAAACTACAGTTTCTATGTGTAGTTTTCAAATTATAAAAGCCTATACTTAATACCCAAAGGATGGGTTTATACCTATAATGCAAAAGCCACTTTCCTCTATAGTTTGAGGAGGAAAAAAATTTAATAAGTAACACAGCATAAATCAGTCTTACTGTGGAGGTTTTTGGACATCCAGCATATCAGGATTTAATCATTTGTCATCACAGTGAACATTTTAGACAGTGGCCCCATGATTTAATACAACTGTTTACTATGCCGTCAACTAGAAATAAGCAGTATATGGTAAGAACCTGGGCTCAGTAAATTATCAAAATAACAAATATGTTTGGCTAAAAAGTCCTCCCCCCCCGCCGTGTTTCTCTCCTAACTTCAAAAAGATTTCACAGGTGATCAATAGTTTTGCTTATATGAGGACTCTTCCACTAATAGAAAAGCGCATTGTAAAGCTTTGTTTGAGGTCCCTCAACTAACAAGAAGTTTACAGCTTGTTTAAATTACCCTAAATGGCTCAGAAGAATGTGCCTGCCATTTTATCTTTTGCCAGGGGTTAAAATTTGAATCAGTAGTAAGATAATAGTTTCTAAGATTCCCAAGCAAGTAGTTATGGAGAGCATAAATTTAACAACAACAAAAATGTTTCCAACACTTTATGAAACCAGTTGCTCTTACTGGTATATTAAAATTCATAGTTTGATATTCTTGCAAACCAATTTGTGAAAACCTGCCCTTTCCTATGTGACCCAAGATCAAAGTGAAACTATAACACTAATTAATAAAAACACAAAAACCTGGAATTTTATTAAGTAATCTGAATTCCTAATTAGGCGTTAATTCCTTTTCTTGTGTTTTTTAATTTTAAGTATAAGTTAGAAAAATAATTTAAACTGTCTTAATATATGCAATAACACCATTAATAAATTTACTTAATTACTGATTTTAGTTTTTTAGCTCAAAGAATATTCAAAAAGTGGAGACCGTGACAATTTCATATAAAAGCAAGGGTTCCACTTCTCCTGCAACTAACTTTTTATGAACCTGAGAACTGCAATGAAATGTAATCTTAAATGAAATCTTAAAAGGCCTCTCTCTCAGCTAATTAAATAATTTAATTCTAAAGCTTAAAAAGTTTATGAGCTGATGCCACAGATTTCATCCCATCCCATTTACTCTTCCCTAACCTTTATTTTTTAGAAACTACAGAGGCAGGGTAGGGGGAAGGGAAGACAATAAAAAGTGGTTTAAATAAAATGCAGCAGCAAATTCCTTATAGCCTCACTTTGGTTTTTTTAGAATGCAAAACAAAGGCGCCATTCGCTGCTCCGTGTGGGGATGCTTAATATGCATCTCTCTACCACAGCCAAAGCCAGAGCCCAGCAGATAGGAGGCGCCATAATTTTCCACAATGAAATAAAATAAAGCTTACCTTTGTGTGTGGTTCCTGTCTCTGACCAGGCAAAAACTGGAAATCTGGGGAATCATCTCCATAACTTTCTTGGTTGGCTCAGAAATACTGCCTTTAAAATCTGACTGGGTATCTTTCTGCTGCAACAGCTCCTGTTTGGCGTATTCTTTGAGCCTTTTGTAAAGGGTGCGCAGGCCCTGCGCTGTTCGAGGAGGGCGGTCTACTCCAGTTGCATTATAGTTAACTGCTATGATATCCCAACATCTATTCTTTTCCACTATCACTGAATGCTTGTTAGTGTGTTCCTCGAGAATTTTCACATATGGCTTCACAAGCTTTAGCAAATCAAGCTTTTCAGATAAGGTAAAATTGGAAGATCTAGCCTTTCCTACCATTGTTCTTTTCAAATTAAGGAGGCAGTGTCTGAAACCACCATGCAGCCCTCAGCTCTGCTCAGCTCTTTTCACCAGCGGAAAAAGATCAGGCTTAACTAGGCTAGCCTCATTTAGGCCCACGCCTACAGGGGAGGGTTTATTAAAATTCCTCCAGCTTAAGCTGACGCAGGTTCAGGAAATCTGCTTAAGCCAAGCCTGACCTACATAAAGCTTCTCACTGAAACAGACAGGAAGGCACAAGCAAAACACACTTGTGTATAAAGAGAACAGCTCGAGATGGAATTTAATACACAAAGGTCTAGAGATAAGCGTGGAACCCAGCTAAAAATCAGCTAATTTGGTGAGATCAGATTTCCACACGTGTATGCCCAGCTGATAGGCTGAATCTGCACTGCAGTATGACTTTAATAACAAAAGAGGAACTGTTTAGTCCTATTTGTTTACAAATCCAGTAGACAGGAAAATGACTAACTAAAGATAGGAGTGGTGGTGTAGTGACTCCTAACTGAGCAGGGCCCTAATCACTGTTTCTGAGCTGCTCCTCTCTCTTACAAAATCTGCATAATGCTGGTCCTGCTGTCAATCAGGAATTGCATATCCTCTAGCTAGTTAGGTTACACCCAGACTCAGACTCCACAGTAAAGCTAAGCTTCCCCTTCATTTCACAATCTACAGTATCCACTACGTTGTTGTTTTTTCCAGTTACTTAAGAAGAAATTTTTGTCAAACAATGAATCTACGAAGCAGATAAAAAATATGTTTTTAAAGCAAGGAAATCATTCCAGTTGTAACCTACGTGAACGTGCCAGCCTGCTCTATCGTGTGTAAAATCTCCATCCATGGGGAGAACTGCATAATCTCGCCTTAAGGCTGCACACAACAAAATCACATTTGCTGTTATTAAGGGTGGGATTTTTATTTAGCCATACTCACACAATCTCGGCTATGAAAGGAAACAGCCAGTCTAGCCATTTGCAAGGCTACCAGTTTGCATGCTTAGAATATATTTTCTAATCCCTGTCTGAAAATATGATAAATAACAATGTAAGCAAAATAAGCCTAATTTCTCCTTAAATATATATAAACACATATATTTATCCAGATAGAAGAATGAATTAGAACATATCTGAACACAGTTCCACTCAACTGAACAATTACTGAACACCCATTATAACTGCTCCCAAGTGCTGTGCCAGGCCCAAGGAAAACAAAGGTGCATCTAGCTGATACAGCCCCATCCAGGAAAGTGTAGGTATGCAGAAATGCCATAAATTTTCAACTCCTTGTTTTTCATTCTTTTAATGGAAGAGCAGCAAATTGAATGTTTTAAGCCCTCACTCTGAGCCACACAATGTGCAAGAAGCTTTAAATGTGTCCGTCAGGAAAAAAGTGAAAGACTGCCAGGTGTTCTATGGAACACTAGGTGTTGTCTGCCGCACCCTACTGAGAATCTGATTTGTCAGTAGTTCTAGCCTTTCACTGCCTTTGGACAGTTTTATTGCTCAATAAATTGTAGCAAGTAGTAATGCACCCGATTACCATCCACAGAGATGAGAACTGAAAAATTGACCAGCCCCAGCAACCTGACCACAGGTATGCAAAGGAAAATGAGAACACAAGATATAAACTGTCTTTAAATAATATTTCACTATTTTTGGAAGAAATACAGATATTGTGTTAAGAAACAAAATACTAATAAAAATATTTTAAAAACATTCAATCTTACTAAATTAAAAGAAAATGTATACTAAAAATGGTTTTCATCCACAAGATTGGCAAAATTCTTAGAGGCTGAAAATGACAAGAGTGGCTAAGGGGCAGGCCAAGAGCACTTTTCTGTACTGTCGATGGGCATCTAAAACAGTACTCTGGACATCGATCTCGGAGTATCCATTAATATTTTACACATGTAAAACCTTCCAAAATTGTTAACCTAAAAATAAATAACCAGAGTGATAGGTAACAAGCATTTATTTGAGAACTAAAACAATAGCTATTCAGGAAGCAGTGATTCAGGCAGAAACCCAAAGTCTTCCGATAAGGAGGGGAAGGCATGGGGTACTGATGAGACAGAAAAGGGGAATAATTACAGGAATAGAATCAATGGTGCTAATAAGCCAAGGAGGGAAATTCTGTAGGTGCAGATAAGCTAATACAGTGATGCTGATTCTTAAAAATGTCTTTAATTTTTGGTACAGTGGTCATAATAACTGCTTTCTTATTATCTCTGCAAATAGTTCTTGGGAACACAATGTTGCTTTAGGCTCAGACCAAGTATTATTTTGCCCAGTTTTAACATTCCAAAGGTTTGAGGATCAGACAGGCAAGGCAGTACCTGTGGGATTACAGCTGCAACTCCATTTTGAAATGGCTCCCTTTATATCATTTTTTTATAATACTATGGTCTACACTAGGCAGTGTTAAAATAAGAGAATCAGACTTCTATGTATTGACATACAACAAGCTCCAAAACATACGATGAAAAACAAGTACAACAAAATTACAGTTGACCCTGGAACAACACAAGTTTGAATTGTGTGGTTCAACTTACATGCAGCAGTTTTCAATAAATACAGTACTGTAAATGTATTTTCCTTATCATTTTCTTAACATTTTCTTTTCTCTAGCTTGCCTTATTATTAGATACAGCATATAACGTACAAAATACATGTGAATCAACTGTTTTATCGGTAAGGCTTCCAGTCAATAGTAGGCTATTAGTTAAACTGTTGGAAAGGCAAGTTTTATGTGAACGTTCAGAGTCTGGCTGGCGGGAACAGCAATGGCAGCAACTCCTGCAGAGAGCAGGACGGCCAGGGGATCACTTCCCTTATCCTGGTAAACTGTGAACATTGCTCCTTAGCTATTACTTTAAGGAAGAATAATCCTGAAGTACAGACTGACCAAGACCCTGTCCAGATATTACACACATCTAGCCAAGAATCAAGTCTGACTCTCTGGACACACATCAACAGCAGTGAGGGAAGGCAAATGGAGGGCATGTATCTACACCTGAGAACCACAGTGTTCCTTCTGGCTGAGATGGTGGCATAGATGAATGCAGTACTCACATTCTCCGGAAACCATTTCAAAATTACAAATGGCCTGTCTTGGTTCATGGTATACACTTTACTAAAATCTCTCAAAGGCTCACAAATACGAAACAAGCAGCAACTGGCCTCAGAATGCCCTATACCTCTTGCTGAGTGGCCCCAAGCACACAACTAGTAGCAGTCGGCCTTGGTTCATAGCTTGGTCTCTCCCAGGCACCTCCAAGCCCAGCACAAGTAGCAGCCATCGACTTGTAGCTCATGCCCAGGGGCTGCAGGCAGGGCACAGGCAGCGACTGACCTTGGCCTGCAATGCCCAAGAGGCCCTACTGCCAGCCCATCTGGTGGACGGCTTCAGACCACACTGGAGCACCACCCAACCACCTCCACGAGCAACACATTCAAGGGGCAGACCAAAGCCCAGATGAAGTGAATCCTGAACCATGAGGTCAGCCCCTGCACAGCTGATCCTCTGCTATGGTCACTGCCAGTCGTCCACAGGGAATAACCAGGGAGAAAATCCCCTCACTGACGTGACAACAGCAATCAAGGCTTAACTAAACAGGAAGGTGCACACAGCCCACACGGGGAAAGCACCTGGAGCATCCAGCTATAATGACGGAGGAGGCTGCACCACTGGGCCCTACTGGACACCTACTACATAAAGCCACTCTACCAAGATCGGGAGACAAAGCAACTCCACGTCAAAACAAACACAGGGAGGCAGCCAAAATAAGAAGACAAAGAAACATGTCCCAAATGAAAAAACAGAACAAAACTCCAGAGAAAGAACTAAACAAAACAGAGACAAGCAATGTACCAGATGCAGTTTAACGCCCTGGTTATAAGGACCCCACATGAACTCAGGGGAAGAGTAAATGGACGTAGTAAGAACTTAAAAATATGGGAAGCATAAAAATAGACATAGAAAACATAAAAAACAACCAATCAAAAATGAAGAATACAATAACTGAAATAATGTTACAGGGCTCTGGCCGGTGTGGTTACAGTGTTGGTTGCTCTGAGCACCGAAGAGTCACGGGTTCTATTCCCAGTCAAGGGCACGTACCTGGGTTGCAGGTTCCCCAGCCCGCCAAGATGACTCCACCCAGAAAAGCTATCATTTAGAATCGAAAGAACAAATAAAGAGCTTCCCAGACAAGAAAAAGCTAAAGGAGTTCATCACCACCAAACCAGCACTGTAACTTCTTGAAGGGAGAAAAGATAAAAAATAGGAATAAAATGACCATAAATATACATCTATCAACAATTACTTTAAATGCAAATGTATTACATGCTTCAATCAAAAGACACAGGGTAGCTGATGGGTAACAAAACAGGACCCCTCCACACGCTGTCTATAAGAGACTTCAGATCAAAAGACACACAGACTGAGAGTAAAGAGATGGAAAAAGATATTGCATGAAAATAAAAACAAAAATAAAAGCTAGGGTCCCAGACAAATCGACTTTAAAACAAAGGCTGTAACAAGAGACAAGGAAGGAGCAGGCCCCTGGCCCAGTAGCTCTGTTGGTTGGAACATCGTCCCACATGCTGAAAGGTTGCCAGTTCGATTCCAAGTCAGGGCCCATGCCCAGGTTGCAGGCTCAAGGCAGCTGATTGATATTCCACTCTCACGTCAATGTTTCTCTCTCTCTCTATCTCCCTCTCCTTCCCCTCTCTCTAAAAAATAAAAATACAATGCTCTTTTCCCCAGTTAACCTCTCTCTCTGAATGACAGGCAGGAGGGTATCAGGAGGTTGGCCCAGGTTCCCCAGTCCAGTGAATGTATTAAATCAGAGAAGGATTATGGGATTAAGGGTTAGAGTAAATTAACTCCCTCTCCAACTTACCTTAACTCTTAACTCTCTCCTCTATTTAGCAGGGAAGAGAATAAGAAACCATAGTAGAACACAAATGAAGCCCCAAATCAGTAACAAGAAATGTAATATACTGTAGAGTCTAAATATCATTCTCTGAAGAGATTAGTTACCATGATAGAAAAAAACCCACAAAAATAAACCAGGCATACATGGGAAAATAGGATATTCAACTAACTAAGATGGAAGAAAAGAAGGAGGAAAGTAAGGTAGAAAGAAATAAGGAGAGCAAATCAGTGAAACATGGGAGCAGCTAAACTGCCAGGCCCAGAGCTGTTTCTACCAATCTCCCTGAATTGGTACCAGCTCCAAAAGTCCTTCCCAACTTTTAAGTTATGAGGAGCATAAATGGTACCAAGGATCCTGGCCAGCTGGGAAAATAAAGAATTCCTTTCTGCCCCAACAAGAAAGGAACCCATTTTTAGGTAAAATTAATTAGTCGTCACCAAGCTCAAGAAGTTCCTTCAAAAGGGTTAAGCAATTAAGGCACTTTTTGCTGATTTATGCTGGTATCTTTAGGATGGCACTTACAATTCTACAGACCAGCAGCTGGGGCTCGCTCCCTGAATATACTTATTCAACCAAAAATTAATAAAATGCAATTTGGAAAAATGTAGTTTTGATGTTGGCTTTCACAAGGCCAAATAAACATCTGTGAACAATCCTAATTATTTTTTTAATTACCTGAAAAATACTGATCTATTATAGATACAAAAAGAACCATAGCCATTATTTTAACTCAATTGAACAGTGGGGGCAGGGAACATTTGTTAAATGCTTGGTTTTCCTGCAATTATATACCTTCATAATTCCCATCTAACTGATCTGAAGTTACTCCATGGACTATAATGAATGAACAATTTTACTTATTTCAAGTTCGCCTCTCCGATTTTAGTAATGTTAACATGTTTCTTAGGAATTTTATTTTTCAAATCTTTAAACGTATCTTGGTACTTGAGGCCAAGACCATATTTGACCAATACATTTATAATGAACAGTAGTAGACATACACCTAATATAAAGTATAAAATCTTAATTACATAGTTATTAACCCAATCATTAAAAATCAATTATAACAAAAAATCTGAATTGCCAACAATCTAGTTGGTATTACATCAAAAACTTTCAAATGTAACATATTCATCCTTATAAGTAATCAATTTAAATAACGCTATAATAAAACTGGTCAAGTGTAAACCTGATTAATAAAAAGTACAGTCTTACCTGTAAGATGTAGGTTTAATGTTGGCATTGCAGATGTTTCAAAACAGTCTTTTCCCCTGTAATTATCCCCATGATTCATTTCTCTACCACTTTCTTCAGCAGGCAGAAGATTTAAACTGTATATTCTGGGATCAGTTTGTGATTGGAGAAAAGTATTATTTGCAGCAACCTAAAAGAACAAAATATATATATTTTATGCAGAAAGTCAATCTAATGTTCCATATATTTACATAATAGATGACTAATCTAAAACATGAGGTACCAGTTTAGTATCTCTACATATAAATACGGAATAGATATTTAAAAATAAATTTAAAATTCAACTTTTAAAAATGTGTGTTTATTGATTTTTTTTAGAGAAAGGGAGGGAGAGGGATAGAGAGAAACATCGATGAGAGAGAAACACTGATCGGCTGCCTTCTGCACGCCCCTACTGGGGATCCAGCCCACAACCCGGCCATATGCCCTGCTGGGAATCAAACTGGTGACCCACTCTCAACCACTGAGCCACACCAGTCAGGCAAGCATTTACTTTTTATAAGTAAAATGAAATGTCCAGAATAGTGACCTAAATCATTATTTACATGTTTCTCTTTAAACTGCCTTATCTAAAGTTTTCATTTATTGATATGGTATCTTTGAAAAGAACACAAATCACCCTGGCCAGTGTGACTCAGTGGTTGGAGAGTCAGCCCATGGGTCCACTGAAGGGTCATGGGTTTGATTTCTGGTCAAGGGCGACTACCTGAGTTGTGGGTTCAATCCCTGGCCCCAGTCGGGGTGTGTGCAGGAGGCAACCAATCGATGTGTTTCTCTCACATTGATGTTTCTCTCTCTCTCTTTCTCACCGCCCCCCCTCCCTTCTACTCTCTAAAAATCAATGGAAAAAATATCCTCAGGTGAGAATTAAAAAACAAATAAAAAAAGAACACTCATCAGAATAATTTTTTTACAAGAATCTCCACCCCTTTACTCACAGAGACATTTTTTACTGTTACCAAAATTTTATTTTATGGACCCAACTGCATGTCATTCCTTTTTAAAAATTTTTCATAATTATTTCTAAGGTTTTGGGAAGACTTTGTCAGAAATGCTGAAAATTCCTATAGGCAGTAAGTACTTTTAACTCTTTAGATGGCACTTTCTATAGATACATGCTTCTCTATATTATGCTTCCTTTAATTTTTTTTTTTTTTTTACCTCAGATAATTCTGTATCTGGGTCCAGCTTTGTAATCTCTTCATTTGGACTTGGATTACTTCTTGCTGGTGGTATAAACTTTGGTTTTTTGAAGGGTTTCCCCTGCAACTGACTTGGTGCTGCAGATCGTCTCATATTCAGCAAAACCAACCTGAAAAATACCAAAAACAAAAATCATCCATAAATCTGATTAGAATCACCTCCAAATATAAAAATAGCTCATTACTACAACCATCATATCTTTTAAAATATAAGAGAATAAGCCTGTAAGTAGGTTTAAAAAACAAATTCACCAGCTGGTAAGATTTTATTTTCCATCACAAAGGGCTTTTGAAAAGAATTTAAATTTAAATTGAATGGTGTAAACTTGAACATACGTTACATCAATTTTGATAATACTATAGGTTAGATATGATAATATAGTCTTTAAATGGGATTTAGACAGTAGTTTCAAAATCAAAGGAAACATAATTATTCACATACATATATCAAGCGGGTTGCTTTTTTTCCTACCCCACTGACCCATAAGGGGCATGATGGCAGCTTGTTTTCTTCGTCACTCTATAAGCAGCATCAACGACTATGCCAGACACATTACAACTACTAACAAATATGTCTGAATGAATGAAGTCCTGGCAATTCAAAGGACAAATTTACAATTCAATTTATTTTTACTATCCTACTTCCTTGTAACATGGTGGAATTTTTAAACGATATAAATCAAGAGGCTAAAACCAGGTTTCCTAACTTTTCCTCATTATTATTTCCGCCAGGACTGGACAGGGGAAGCCATGAAGACAACATCATTCGGTACACAGGCCACGCTTCTGCAAAGGGCAGCAGCAAGCACTCCGCAGCTATTTCACAGAACACTGAACAAGAAGGGCCATCACCAAGGATGTGCATGGCTACCAAAAGCATTTGTTTAACCCAGAAATTCTACTTCCAGGAATTCACCCTAAGGAATTATCAAAGAGATACTCAAAGCATTAGGCATGCCCGCCGGCTCAGCGGTTGAGCATCCACCTAGGATCCAGGCAATCAGGGTTTGATTCCTGGTCAGGGCACATGCCCGGGTTGCGGGCTGCAGCCGATCAATGACTCTCTCATCATTGATGTTTCTCTCTCTCTCTCCCTCTCCTTTCCTCTCTCTGAAATCAATAAAGACATATTAAAAAAAAAAAAAAAAGCATTAGGCATAAGGATAATCTATGCCAGCATTGTCTATAGCGAGCGGGGCGTACTAGTGGATAAATAAATTATGTTACACCCACACAACAGAATGCACTCCGTTCACCTACCACTACAACTGCCTTCGTACTGCAGTTTCCCCGACAAGACAGTTCTCTCTCCCCCGTGGCCGCGGCACCAGCTCCTACAGTGTTGGGGATGCCTTTCCGCCCCTCGGTGCCTGACTCACTCCAGCTTAACCAGAGCCCCCCATTGCCTCCCACACTGAAGGCCCCCCCCGTGCGCGCACCAGCCGCGCACCTTCCCGCCGCGGTGAGACAGTCTGTCGTGCGCCCTACGCGGCAGCTCCTGGGGCGCGGCGGTTCAAGGAAACGCTGGAAGCACTCGGGACAAAGCGCGCTCGTCGTCAGCACTCAGGTTCCCTGTACTGTCACTGCGCCTAATCACTACTGCACGCTTACTACACAGGGAGGTCCTACGACGAAGGGAACGTGCCCTGAGGGGGGACAGGGAAGGCCGTAGTTAACAGAGGGGAGCAGGACTAAAACCTGGGGACCTGTGCGGGCTCTGAAGGCCGGAGGGGGCGCGATCATCAAGCCTCTGGGAGCAGGAATGTCGCCGACCGACCCGAATACAGCAGCAGAGCCCCTGCGCTGCCTCCGCACCGCGCGGCTGAAGGCGCTGCTCCGACTTCACGGCCGCGCCGAACCGATCACCAAACACCTCCCGTGAGTTACCTCGCGCGGCCGCAGCCCCGGGACCGGGCCCCGAGCGCACCGGCGCAGGGCGGGCGGACCGCGGGGCCCGCGCCCGGGCGTCCCTGGCCCAGGGCCCTCCGCCGGGGGCCACCCGCCGCACACGCGCCCCCACCGCGGCCTCGCCACCCACCCCCCGGCCCCGCCGCGAGGGCGAGCTGCGCACTTCAGGTCGCTCCCGCCCCCGAAGGAAACGGCCGCGGCCGCGTCACCGCCTACCTGCCGTCCCCTCGGAGGCCTGCTCGGGCGCCTCGCCCCGCTTAGTCCCGCACCAGCCCGCAGGTGGCGGTTCGCCCCCGGGACGCGGCGGCCGGGACACGGGGCAGCGCAGGACCCGCCGTGAGGACCCGGGCAGCCCGCACCTCCCCGCCCCCGAGCTCAAGCCTCCCGCCTCCGCGCAGCCAATGGCGGGCGAGCGCGCCGCGCGTGCGCACTGCCTCCGCCGCCGCGCGCAGCCCGACGCTGATTGGCGGCCTCGCGGCGCGGCGCTCGGCGTTTCCAAAAGGCATTTGCACTGTGCCCGCCGTCGGGCAGCGTGGGTCCGAGGCTGCGGACCTCGCCTTTGAACAGATGGGTGGCACTTCGAGAAACACCTACGTGGGCCGTCCACGCAGTTGGGTGGTCTGCACAGCACGCTTTGCTTTGGAAAAAACTATGCATATGAAACAGATTTTACTATAAAGCTCTTAAATTATACTGGCGTTTTAGTAATAAAGTGCCTGCATCAACTTTGTGTAAATAATATATCCCTTTAAAGTGCCTGGCGCAGGCCTGGCCAGCGTGGCCTCTGGTTGAGCCATGGCCAGTGCTCCAGGGGGTCGGGGACGAGCCCCTCCATCCCCAGCAAGGGGCGTGCAGGAGGCAGCCCATCGGGGACGCTCAGGTCTCTGTTTCTCCCTCTCCTTTCCTTTCTCTAAAATCAATAAAAACATTTTTAAAAAAAAAAATTTGGCCCTGGCCAGTGCTGGTCAGTGGTTAGAGCTAGGCCTGCGCATGGAAGAGCAGCGGGCTTGACTCCTGGTCAAGGGCACCTACCTGGGCTGGTTTGATGGGTCCCCCGGCCGTGTGGGGGGCAAGCCCCCCGCGTGTCTCTCTCACGCTGATGTTTGTCCCCTTTCCAGGCTGGCACCTGTTAGCTTACCTCGAGCTGGCTAACACTGCCCGCCCCGCGCTGGTGACTCCCTGAGACCCCGCCCAAGCCCTTTCGGGGCCTTTTACACACAGGCTCACCTAGTGCTTCTGAGTGGCCCCAGGCCCAGCACCGGTGGCAGCTGACCTTGGTTCTCAGCGTGGCCTCTCCCAGGCACCCCCAAGCCCAGCACAAATAGCAGCCAGGGGCAGATGGCTTTGCAGCTCGTGCGCGAGAGGCCCAAGAGCCAGCCTGCCCTAGGCTGCTTCAGACCAGGCCAGAGGACCACCCGACCACCTCCTCCAGCAAGTGACATACTCCAGGGGTGAGCTCAGCAGGGGCACCGGATCCCTGCTGCAATGAGTTCTGCTCCGCAGGGTTGGCCCCTGCACAGCTGATCCTCTGCTGTGGACTCAGCTAGTCCATACAGAAACTGGGCTGGGTAAAGCCCTCCCACTGACCTGACAACAGCAACCAAGGTTCACCTACAGCAGGAGGGTAAAGGGAGCCTGCACAGGGAAGCACCTGAAGCGCCCAGCTCAGGTGACCCAGGAGGCTGCCCCACGGGGCCTTATAGGACGCCTTCTACGTAAGGCCACTCTACCAAGACCAGGAGAGGTAGCAGCTCTAATACACAGAAACACACACAGAGGCAGCCAGAATGGGGAGGAAAAGAAACATGTCCCAAATGAAAGAACAGGACAAAACTCCAGGGAAAAAAACTAAACAAAATGGAGACAAGCCATGTACCAGATGCAGAGTTCAAAGCACTGGTTATGAGATGCTCAATTAAGGGGGAGGGTAAATGAACTTAATGAGAACTTCAGCAGAGAGATAAAAGCAAAAATGGAGGTAGAAAACTCACTGAGCATCCTTACACCTGAGACTAACAATACTGCACACCAACTGTAATTGAAAAATAAAGTTATTTTTCTAAAATTCAGAAGCTACCCAACATGGTTTTAAATCCTGTTTTAATCACTTTTTTAAAAAAAAATTTTTTTATATGTCTTTATTGATTTCAGAGAGAGGAAAGGAGAGGGAGGGAGAGAGACAGAAACATCAATGATGAGTGAGTCATTGATCGGCCGCAGCCCACAACCTGGGCATGTGCCCCCACCGGGAATAGAACCCCAATCGCCTGGATCCTAGGGTCGACGCTCAACCGCTGAGCCACGCCCGGCCGGGCCTGTTTTAATCACTTTTGAGTCAAGCGCCTCAGGTTTCTACATCTGTAAAATTAGGGTAATACCTCCTTTCCTGGGCTGTTATAAAGACTGAGTAATATATGCATGAAAGGGATGGTCAACATGCTAAATTACTTAGTTTCTTATTTATCTAAGATTTTTAATCAGGACATTTTTAATTTGCCTAGTATTAATTTGCTTCTACAGTACTAACTTATTACTTTGGCTGGCCTTAATTCCTGAGTGTTACACTAACAGTCAAATAGCATAAACAACTCTCTGATATTTCTCAAAGATTATATTCAACTTAAAGCTAAAAAATCAAAAAATGTAATGTAGTGCTCGCTTCGGCAACACATACACTAAAACTGGAACAATACAGAGATTAGCATGGCCCCTGCACAAAGATGACAAATTCATGAAGCATTCCATTAAAAAAAACCTGTACATATAGTCACATGTCCTTATTATTTAACAAATGTAATTACTTAAGAAACAATTATTACATGCATTTGCATCAGCTACTGGGGGCAAACTTCAAATTCTAATGTGATTAAGGCATCTTTAGAGGTGAGCTTATT
The DNA here is from genome assembly GCF_054644295.1 of Miniopterus natalensis. Taxonomy (NCBI): domain Eukaryota; kingdom Metazoa; phylum Chordata; class Mammalia; order Chiroptera; family Miniopteridae; genus Miniopterus; species Miniopterus natalensis. The sequence goes on from NC_142096.1 coordinate 3,771,038, forward strand.
AGGTTTAAGAATTGAAAAGGGGGCCCAGCCGGGCATGGCTCAGCGGTTGAGCGTCGACCTGGGATCCAGGTGATCAGGGTTCGATTCCCGGTCAGGGCACATGCCTAGTGCGGGCTCGATTAATGACTCTCTCAACATTGATGTTTCTCTCTCTCTCTCCCTCTCCTTTCCTCTCTCTGAGAATAAAGATATATATTTTTTTTAAAAATTGAAAGGGGTTTAGGTTTTCTTGGGTTTTTTGAGGCGATTGGGGATATGGGAAGATTTCCTTTACTTTTCAATTAAACATCAGAATCTTCAGAGCTGAGATTTTATTCACTGGTGTTCACCTAACTTTCTATTCATTCACAAATAGTTCAGCAAAACAATAATAAAGGAATGAAATGAGACTCATACACTCCTTTGTTCTTAAAGAGAACTCTATATTTTATGTCAGCTCCATGTGTTATCTCTTGGGGAAAATAAGGCTATTTTCTGTTATAAACTTTATTTCTGTATATGAAGTCCAGATTTTATTAGATACTCTGGATTCTCAAAATAACTATTAGGACACACCTCATTTTAGGCTTTAAATAACTGTAATAAAATAGCAAATGTAGATACAAAGCTGAAACACAAAGTACATACACATTTCTAATGTATAGAAGAGTGTTGTGTTTCTATGCACCAGGGCACCCTAGTAAATTAGCACAAATGCCAGTTTAAATTTCTGAGGGGAACACATTTCTTGGACATAACACAAACTACTAGTTTGAGGTAGTTTACACTTTCAATATTAGATAGCCCTATTATTTCTTTCCCAAATCTGGGTTTTTAGCAGCTGTGAAAACAATTACTGTGCAAAAAGTATAGTGGAATAGAAAATGAGAGCAATAGTGAGGATCCAAGCTGGTTCCAAGGTATGAGAGCTGTACAGGGTCTACAGTTACTAGTGCTTATGGTATTAATTCTTATTAAGCTGTTTGGACTTGACTGCTTAATAAATGGAAGTATTATGCATTTCTTTTGTCCTAGATGTGCTATTAAAAAAAAATTCCTGAAACACTAAAGGGCACCATGAGCTGAGAAAGTATCAGGAACATCTGTGGTGTAGGAAGGTATACACTAAAAGTAATGTCATCATTCATTCTCTACCTAAGAAATTTTCTAGTCTTATATAAGAAGGAGAAAAAATATATAAAAACATACAAAGTTTGGATTTTTATTGAAATCTTGTGTTAGGTATCAAACAAAATCTGCTTTCTTCAGATAAAAATATTCTCTCAGAGTCTCCAGATAACTGCTAAAAGTCTAAATTGGTCCTTCAATGTCTTATTTTATTTTTATTGTTGTCATAAAATGTTCATATACACGTAGGATGTTCCCAAAATAACTTTTATCGTGTGAAGGACCGTACATGACGACCTCTGCCACTGCCTCCACTAACAAACTTTCCTCTTGAGCCTCCACTGCCGCTATTGGCACTTGCCCATGAGGGTCCAAGTCCCCCACGGCCTCTGGAAGCGCGGTCACGAGGACTTGGGCGGTAGCCTGTAAAAGAAAGAATACAGTATTTAGCTGCAACATCTGTTCCTTTCCCATTATATGAATACTCGTCTATCACATTGAGCACAAACCCAAGACAGAAAGTACTCTTTGCTCCTTTAAAATCCAAGTGTAAGTCCTGGGAATGTGTTAAAGACCAGTGTGAACTGTCCTAAGTAGGTAAAATGTTTCATATGTGAGAGTAACATCTCAAAGCTATTAAGGGTCATATGCTTACACACACAATAAAATACTGCAACTAAAAATGGAATATGCCCTATGAAGATACCTCTTATTAAAAACATACCTTAAGGATTCACTTTCACTATTGAAATATAAAAACAGAGCACATCACCATGAAACTGCTCAGACTTTACACAAAGTGCAGAAACTAAAATTCTGATTATTTCTACAGAAACGTACATTAGGTACTCATTCGTATATAAAATTAACTCACTTTAGAATTGCACATCTCATTCTAAAATATTCTCTCCCAGAATCAGAGTACATGACATTCCACAATGTGAAAGTGAGACTTCACCTCCCTCAGCAATATCAAGTAGGAAGAAAGTGTACCTGTAGAACTAAGTGGTCTCAGAGGCGGGAGAGGGCCCCTGTTAAAGTTGCTCTGGCCTCCGCGACTTTCATTGTAAGTTCCTCGAGGAGTATTCTGAGCACTCCAACTTGAGCCTCGCGTTCCCTCCCGACGACTGTAGTTTCCTAAAGGTAACAATCAAAATCTTTTTTCAGGACTTCAACTGGATTAAGAAAGATCTGACAGGTTTGCCTTAACCTTCAAAAGTAATGGAAGGTAAACTGAATTTTTTGTAAATGAAATATACTGTAGAGTGTTAGGAGCAGAAGCTCTGGAGCCAGACTGCCAGGTTCACATAGTGGTTCTACCACTTGTACTTATGTGTCCTGGTCAGCTGACAGTTTTCTCTTCTGTAAAGTGGGTGTATTAACAGAGCCTACCTCATGGGGCTGATGCGAGAGTATTATATGTCAAGTGCTTATAGAAGTTCCTGACAGTTATGTGTTTGCTATTAGTGTGAACTCCTATTCTCCTTCCCTCTCACCTTCTGCACTCAACAGCGGGAAAACATGTCATCAATCTACTGGTAAAGTATGATTTCTATAATGAATTCTGTTTCTAAAATCTTGAAACCATTTAAAATATTAAACAGAACATTAGGAGGCAAGTACATAAGAGAATCAATGGTGATATAAAACAATCTTAAGAAAATTATTGATAAGTACAACTGCAAAAATAATGCATAAATATTCAGAAAGGATAAATACAATTCTCAATGTAAAAACAAAAATAATCACCCAACACTTAATTAAACTCATCACTAAATGTGCAATCAAGCAAAGGTTAATATAAAAAAGAATTTTTTTCTATCCAATAAAGTACTCTGCAAATAGAACCACTGGTCAAGAGGCAGCTTAATTTTAGTAACAGGAAAATACTTTACCTGAATCACTGCCATCTCAATCACTTCTATTAAACATTCTAATATTCCAATATTCTAACCCAGCAATTTTCCACTGTTCTCATCTCATGGCACACATAATTACTAAAATTCTGTGGCATACCAGAAAATATATTTTTTGCTGATCTGATAAAAAATAGGTGTAATTTTGATTCATTCACACTGGACGGCTATTGTGTTGGCGGATGTCATTTTTTTATTTGACAATCTAAGGGAAGAGGTCAGTGCCCCTGACTAAATAGGTATTGAATGTTTTAAAAATGATTGTAGCGCACTGGTTGAAAATCACCATTCTAACCTATCAAAAAGAATATATAGCCCTGGCGGATGTGGCTCAGTGATTAGAGTGTGGGCTAGAGCACCAAAGGGTCACAGGTTCCATTCCCAGTCAAGGACACCTATCTGAGCTGCAGGTTTGACCCCTGGCCCTGGTCAGGGCACATGTAGGAGGCAACCAATCAATGTGTCTCTGTCTCTCACACCGATGTTTTACTCTCTCTCTTTCCCTGTGCATGTCTCTGTCTTCCTTTCACTCTCTCTAAAAATCAATGGAAAAAATATCCTTGGGTGAGGGAAGGAAAGAAAAGGAAAAAAAAAGAAAGAGAGGAGAGAGAGAAAGAGAGAGAGAGAGAGGGAGGGAGAGAGGCAGGCAGGCAGGCAGGCACGCACATATAAGTAATTACCTTTTGAGGCAGGCGGTGTGAAAAACCTATTTTGACTATGAAAAGCTCCCCGTCCTCCTCGATTGCCTGAAAATCCACCGCGAGAAGAAATCTTCTGTGATACTTTGAGTGGCCGTTTTGGGGGGGGTATTCCATCTTGAGGGACCACTTCTTTACTTTCAGCTGCAACAAAGTCATCCACATGCATAGATGGTGGTCTGCTTGTGTTCTGTTTTCTCTGACGAAAAATATCATGGGGTCGTATGCCCTGTCCAAATCCTCCCCTGCCCCTTCCTCTTGGTGGTGGCACAACATGAGCTCGTTTGGCAGGTTCAATGTACTCAGATTTTCCACTATTAAAACAAAAATACTCCATGAAAGCATTTTTTAAAAATATGTATTTCCAATGAAAATATAAGTCACTCTTTGCAATATGAAAACTACATTTCAATTATTTCTTATTCCAACTGTGGTTACTTTGCAAATATCTCTACGACAGGCAAATCTTGCTTTAATGTGCTTTACTTTACTGAACTTCACAGATATTGCATTTTTTACAAACTGAAGGCAAGATCATAAACCAGCAAGAAGATTATGACTCAAGGCTCAAATGATAGTTAACATTATTTAGCAATCAAGTAGTTTTTAACTAAGGTATATACACTGGGTTTGAGACATAATGATACTGAACACTTAATAGATTATGGTATAGTGTAAACATAACTTTTATATGCACCAAGAAACTAACAATTTCATGTTGCTCACTTTATTATGTTATTTACGGTAGTATGGAACCAAACCTGCATATCTCCCAAGATATACCTGTACTTGCGATGGAAATACAACAAAACTAGCTAAGAATGGTACTCACATTTTATTGGTATTACTAACAATTATTTAAAATAATCCAGTTTACTCTTGTTCAAACCTTCCAAACTCTCATAAAGTAAAATAATAAACAAATATACTGGATATGTCTTGGCCAAATTATCTTTTTAAAAATTTCCAAACGATATTCATGATTCAAGCCTTATGTCAACTTCCTTTATCCTTTCATTTTTAGTAGTTTATTGATTTTTAGAGAGAGAGGAAGGGAGAGGGAGAGAAAGAAACATCGATGTGGGAGTGCAACATCAATCGGCTGCCTCCTGCATGCCCCCTATTAGGGATCAAGCCTAAAACTCAGGCATGTACCCTTGACAAGGAATTGAACCAGTGACCTCCTGGTACACGAACAATGTCCAATCAACAGAGCCACAACGGCCAGGGCTCCCTTTGTCCTTCATTAGTCATGTATCTGGGTTAAAATATATTAAAGCAAATAAGCTTACACGACCCACAATCAAGATCTTCAATAGAGTCTGGCCAGTGTGGCTCAGTGGTTGAGCATCCATGGACCCATGAACCAGGAGATCACAGTTCAGTTCCTGGTCAGGGCACATGCCCGGGTTGCAGGCTCAATCCCTAGTTGGAAGCATGCAGGAGGCAGCCAATCAATGACTCTCTCTCGCTGATGTTTCTCTCTCTCTCTCCCTCTCTGAAATCAATAAAAACATTTAAAATAAAAAGATCCTCAGTAGAATAAATTTTACCTTGAAGTTATAAAGGTCTCATGCTTGTGCTTCCCAAGTTTGAATCCTTTAGTGGTCTTGGTTCTCCCTGGAGATGACGGTTCTGACAAAAATGAGCGCTCTAATTCTGAGTGCAAATCAAAGTCGCTACAACATTTTTCAGAGAGTTCAATTAAGTCAACTTTCACCTGCAGTCATAAAAATTAAACAAAATGAAAAATACACTTTAAATGTAACTATTAATGTAGCATCTGACTACAGAAATTATTTCCTATAAACTATATGACTCAAATTAATTATAGGCCTGCCTCTTTCCCTCATCTTTTGAAAAAGCAACATCACTGGTAGTAAAGAAAAAAAAAAAAAAAAAAGGAATTCACTTGTGGGGTTTTTCAGCCAGGGGAAAGGTTTGGCATTCTTTTTCACAAAAGTGATATTAATCTAAGAGACCTCTGCTGCCTGACAAAAAAAATCGCAAGATTTCTCTATATAAATTAACAAGTAGTATCTACAGAACTTTTCCAAAAGAATATAAAAATTACATACTCTGCAAGCCTTGTAGTCAACATATGTGCTATAAAAGGATTTTGTGCCACAGATCTCAAAGTTCCATGCATTTAATGAGGTTCCAACCTAAGTCTACTTTCTGAAAAATGAAAATTACATTTACTTAGGTTTTATTCAAATTTATCAAACCTAAAAGACCTAGGCCATGTAAGGTCACAATGATCATTGCAACACAGTTGTGATTCAAAACAAAGTTATAAAAAGAACAATCTGTAACACAAATGTTTTATGTGATGCCAAATATGGTAGCCATTAACCACATGTGCCTATTTAATTTTAAATTAATTAAAATTAAAATTAAATGCAGTTCCTTAATCACATTAGCAATATTTCGTTGCTCACCAGTCACATGAGGCTACTGGCTACTGTACTGGACAGAATATAGAATATTTCTGTCACTGCATAAAGTTCTATTGGAGAGCACAGCTCTAAAGAATCAATGACCAATTTCCAATGGGAAAAAAATTAACTCTCTAATGAAATTTAAATTGAATTGTATGTGATCTTTTAAAGAATGAAAAAGAACCCTCAATACATTAAGTGCACTTTAAGTGTGGATCAAATTTTTAGTTTTATTGAACATGATGAGTATTAGCATTTTTTTTTTTAGACCAGGAAAAAAATATATATTTATTGCTTTGATCAAGAAAAAAAATCATATATGGTACCGCGTAAGATGTGGCTGAATCATCCTCCTTAATACACCTCTAAGAAGCATGAAACAGACTACACTGAGTTTTTAGTCTTAGTGCAACTATACCATCTCCTACTCAGCATTATGTTTAAGGCTGTCAATTCCCATTAGTACTTCATTGTTTAACAAATACATTCTCTGCATTTCCCCAAACTAAGAAAAAATACCATAACACCATTTCTCTCCTTAAACACAAATACAGGAATAATTATAATTTTGTGGGATAATTTATTCTCTACCCTAAAAATATAAGAAAACAAAGTACTTCAGAGTACTTATGCAAAAATGGGATTTGCCCCTAAAATGTCTTTCTCATATATACAGATCACTAACCAGAAAGAATTAAAACAAGTAGCAATAGCCAGCTGGGCGTGGCTCAGCGGCTGAGAATCGACCTAGGATCCAGGAGATCGTGGTTGGATTCCCGGTCAGGGCACATGCCCGGGTTGCAGGCTCGATCCCCAATCAGAGGAGCCTGCAGGAGGCAGCCAATCAATGACGACTCTCTCATCATTGATGTTTCAACTCTCTCTCCCTCTCTCCCTTCCTCTCTCTGAAATCAATAAAGATATTTAAAAAACGACAACAACAAAAAACACAAGTAGCATAAAAACTGAGTCCTGAACACCATTAAGTGGGTGATTGACATAAAAAGTATGTGGTACTTGATCCCCAAACTTTTAACAGCTATATTAGAAGTAACCTATTTTAGAGCTAACAATACACAAAGAACAAAAAAACCAACTTTTTTCTAAATATTTAGTAATGAAATTATACCAAATCCAGGTCTGCATCAATCTCTTCAGCCTGAAATGGAGTAAACCACATAGACTTCAATTGATCATCCATGACATCAGCTAGTACATATGCAGTCCTGGAACAGGAAAAGTATTAGGTAAAAAGAAGAGTTCCAAAATCAAATTTTTAGCTTATCTTCTAAGTAAAAGCTGTGTACAGTACAATTAAAAAATGTTACCCTGTAAAAGTATTAAAAATAGTAAGCTGGCTCTCTCTACACCCCAGCCATCAAATACACTATTTCTAGTCAACCACAAAACACTGCTTATTTTACCTATTGTTAAACAGGTTCTGGAGAGATTCTGGAGCTGAAAGTACTGGTTCTATGTCCTGGTCACCGAGAGGTAAAGGATCACCTGATGACTCCAGCATCTGCTTAAGTCCAACTACATTGTCCAACAAAGAATCCAGATTGTCATCATCTTTTGAATGTTCCTATACACAAACAAAAACAGAGTAAGAAGGTGCAGGTAAAACTAGAACATTTATGCCCCAAATCTATTAACTTGTTAGTAGAAAAGTTTGTATTATTTCATTACTTAGAAATTTGGAGCACCATCAGGGAATTATCCACTTAACATTAAACATATTAAAATAAAACAAACACCAAAAACACTTGCCATTTTATTTCTAAAGAATGATAGCAGGGGGCACTGCATTCAAACAATAAACAATTCCAAAAATACTGCCTTCATTTACTCCTTAAGATTCTTAACAGTATGAAGGACTTCACTCCAAATTATTAACTCAAAGAGTTATTTCAAATGGTATAAATACCCAACTAAGGATTCACTATTTTTAAAAAGTCACTAGAAAAACCTGAGCTAGTCAAATGGAAAAGAAAATATGACTTGGGAATGCAGTTTTCATTTCATTTCTGTTTTCATTTTTATTTTTTACCAAAACAAGTTTCTCTAGTTCAAGGAACAAATTTTCTGGACTTTCTTCTTTGCTTTGTAGAAGCTGTTTTAACTCTGCAGCATTAATACTCATCGTCCGTGATGGATGAGCTCCATCTACTTCCATGAGACCACTATCATCTCCACAACATCCCTGTAAATGTCACACACAAATCAAATTTGAGAAGAACGAAATTTGCAAAGATGCTTCCAAATTTATTTAGATATTTAAGCCATTTTTGCTGCAATCTTCCCCTCAATGTTTTGGTTTTACATTAGTATAAATGGCTAGCTTCAAGAAGGATTTAGTCAGCTCAAAACTGAAAAAAGTTTTCTTTGAGTAAGATTCACAAAATAAATAGGTAAACACATGCAGTCAATATACTGGCACCAAGATTTCACAACAAAAATATCCAATGGAAAATACCAGTGTACATGCAGGACACATAACATACTGATTGATACTCAAGTTAATAAAATGTCTGCTATAACAAAGAACTGAGGAAACCTGAATTTATTTTCCTGGAGATAAGTCACACAACTAAAGAAACAGTAACTATCATGATAAAAACACTCAACAAGCTACAAAAAGAAGAAAATGTCTTCAGCCTTGTAAGGGAATGTATGAGTAACTATAGCTAACATTGTATTTAATAGTGAAAGATTGAATGCCTTCTCCCTAGGATCAGACACAAGACAAAAATGTCAACCCTTGTCATCTGTATTCAACATGTACTGGAGGTTCTTGTGAGAGCAATTAGGCAAGGAAAATATGTAAAAGGTATCCAGACTGGGAAGGAAGAGGGTAGGCTGCCTCTACTTGTATGTGACATGATCTTGTATATATAAAATCCTAAGGAAACAACTAAAAAAAACAATAAACAACTTCAGCAAGGTTGCAGGACACAATATCAATATACAAAAATAAAATGTACTTCTGAACACAAAGAACAATTCTGAAAAAAAATGAACAATTCTATTTACAATAGCTTAAAAAAATTCCCAAATAAGAGGCATAAACTTAAAAGTGGTATAAGATTTATACTTTGAAAACAATACATCGTTGAAAAAAATTAAAGATGACCCAAACAAATGTACAGCCATCCCATTTCCATGGACATGAAGATTTACTGGTAATACTCCCAAAATTGATCTACAGATGGAATACAATTCCCTTAGTGGCTGCAAGGGAGAAAGGGGGTTTCCATCAATGGGCACAAAGGCTCTTTGGTAGGTTATGAAATCATTCTAAAATTAGATCGTGATGATGGTTGCACAATCCTATAGATATACTAAAAACCACTGAATCATCAGTTTAATAGAGAATTTTATGGGGTGTGAATTACATCTCAATCAAAATGTTACCAAAAAAGGAGCAAGAAGGGAAAAATCTAAGGTCACGTGAAACACAACAGAAGACAAAAGTAGGAAAGGCCTGTGAGTAAACTACCCAAGATGAGCAGCCCTGGAGATGAACAAAAGAGGGAAAACCGGCTATTTCATGATTTCTATCTTGAATGTCAGGGAAGATAAATGGTATAAAAACATGAAACAAGTTTATGGGGGAAGATAATTAATTTTATTTTGGACATTCAGAAATTCTATCCATTATGAGCAAAGGCAGGAGAGAGGAAGAGAGAAGAGAGAAAAGGAATCAGGTAGACTATTAGAAGAGAGATCTACGTCATAGATAGAAATGAAGTAATGCAGGGAACATTTTTCTCTATTAAGGAAGGAAACGAGATTAAAAAGAACAGGGAAACAATTAGGGGGGAGTGAAAGGATTTAAAAATTAAAATAGCCTTAATCTTCCTAATGAAGGAGGTAAGAAACAAAAATGCATTGATGAGGGATGAATAAAAGCATCAGTTAGCAGTGCTTGAGTGCCCAGCAGATTCTGGATCATGAATAAACTGGTGGGTGGCTGCTTATTAGGAACTGTTTAACTGATGATATGTGTAAGAAAATGACTATATTGATTACTCAGCAACATGTCACTTATGATCTGATGAAACTATAAGTAGTCTTCCAACAAGTAAAACTCATATCTCTTCAGAGCAGCCACAGTCCTACTGTTAAATATACCAATCTTCTAAAATCAAAGCATCTGGCAACTTTAATTACTTTAATAAACTACCTGTGACACAAAACAAACAATAATTTAGCAATAAAACTGGCACAGCAATAGCTACAAATACAATAGGTAGCCAAGAAGGGTTTATTGGAGTAAATATTTTCAACATAAATTATATGCATAAGAGAAATACACTAAACAGTAAACGTAATTTTTTCTTATGAAATCCTTCCATATTATATTTACTTTGGTAACACTGTACTAAACAGGTCCCCTACACCTCTTCCCAAATAGAAATCTTAAACATGAGCAAAATTTCTTACATAAGTGTTGACAGAATACTAACCCATGGAATGTTAACAGCTGTGTACACACACACACACACACAGGGGGATTTTGCAAGAAATACATTTGGACAAAGTTGGGTTAGGTTGCAGTAAAGCAAATTTCTATTTATCTGGAACCTTTTAGAGCTTGTAATATACTAATGTGCATAGTTAAGTTCCATCAGGGGAGACATTTCCAAACTTATTTGACCACAAACACTTTTTAAAGACAGACCTATTAAAAAATAAGAAATAAAATAAAATAATAAAATAAGGTAAATATAAAAGATAAATAAAATAAATAAAATATAAAATAATAAAGTAAAATAAAATTTTAAAAATAAAATAAAATAAAAAATAAAATAAAGGCAGGCCGATTAATGGTTTCTGGAAATGTGTCCACAATATATAACATGATTTTGTAAAATACTAATAAGAGAAACTCTTAATAAGATTTTAGAGTTAAATAACCTTTAATTCATATCTAACATGAATCCAAAATAGTCTAGTATAATAAACTTTACATTCACCCCAAAATCACAGCAACCAAAACACAATCAGTAAATGCTCATTTAAATGAAGTAAATAAATACTTAATTAGAGGCTGATAAAACTTGACTATTCTGGTGACCCTAGCAAGGTAACTCAATGTAAAAAATACACTGTAGATAGTATTTTTCTGTATTTAAGTTGCAAAATCAGCAAGTATTCATAAATTGATAATGTCTAATAAATCAGAGTTCTATAAAGACTACTCAAACATCTCATTTTTAATAAATAAACAATCTGATTTTATAGTGAGGGGAGGACACAAAAACCATGATTCTAAATTCCAAGTTCCAAAAAACATTATTCCAAGGTTTTTTTGAACCCAAGGGGTAGTTTTAACTTATGATAAAAAGTTTATAACTTTAAGAAATACAAATACATATAATATACATATCTACTTACCATTGTGTCAGAGTTAAGAATTTGTCTCATAAATTCCAAAAATGAAGATGCAAGTTCACCTGTGTCCTTACTAAAAGTGCTGACCACTCGTTTCAGTAAACTATGCAGAGCATTACTGTTTTTCCTTAAAGAACTGTAAATTTTAAATAGAAAAAACTCTTACAATTTGAGCATATTAATCTAGTATGAGAAACAATCTCAGTTCAGACAGAATAAAACTTAGTCCACTATTTTAAAAAAAAGTAAAAAGTACTCTGGTATGTCTGTGTACACAAACCATGTAACAAAGCATTATTTATAGTTGACATTTCCTTTAAAGATAAGCTTTAAGCTCTTAAAAAACACACACATACACACACACACAAAAACAAGAAAACCTTCCACCAAATAATAAAGGTATAAAACTTAGCGAAAGAACTTTACAGGTTCCCTTTTACACTTTTTATAACCTGAGGATTTCTCTAACATAAGGAAGTTATAGCTATCTCAGAAACCTGACCAAAAAGCTTAATAACTACAGAGACCAACTATCTTTATGTCTCCATAATCTGACAGAAGGAAATGAAAGGTGTGGAGCATGTGTGAACAAGTTTTTTATGTAAAGAGCTTGATGGTAAATAGTTTAGGTTTTGTAGTCTATACACAGTCTGTTTCTCTCTATACAGTTTCAGTCACAAATGCTGAACTGCTGGTGTGAAAAATCGGCCATAGAAACACAAAAACACCAGCTATACTCCCAATAAAACTACAAAAACTAGTGGTAGGCTGGATCTGGCCCGTAGCCCATAGTTTGCCAACCCCTTTTCTCCACATCCTTACCATCACTCATTGTTGATTTACTAATGACAGCCGCTCTGACAGGTGTGAGGTGATAGCTCATTGTCGTTTTAATTTGCATTCCCCTGGTGATTAGCGATGTTGAGTATCTTTTCATATGTCTATTGGACATGTGTATGTCCTTTTGGAAAAAGGTCTATTCAGCCCGGCCAGGTGTGGCTTAGCGGTTGAGCATCGACCTAGGGTCCAGGAGATCGGGGTTCGATTCCCAGTCAGGGCACATGCCCAGGGTTGCGGGTTAGGCAGCCGATCAATGACTCTCTCATCATTGATGTTTCTATCTCTCTCTCTCCCCCTCCTTTCCTCTCTCTAAAATCAATAAAGATACAGTTAAAAAAAAAGGTCGATTCAGGTCCTCAAGGCACAGATTATTTTAATAGGTTAAATAACATGAGGCAGCAGGATTAGACACTGCAATTACTTAATGATATTTTGGATGATTTAGCTTATAAACACTTTTTGTAAAAGCTTGCTTTTAAAAAATATTAAAAGTATACATTGCACAACTCTATATAGTCTAAATTAATCAAGTATACTATTTTATGTTCTAATACCATAAACTGTCCAGCCGGAATGGCTCAGTGGATCGAGCATTGTCCCATGCACGAAGAGGTCACTGGTTCAATTCCCTGTAGGGGGCGTGTAGGAGGCAGCCGGTCGCTGTTTCCCTCTCATCATCAATGTTTCTATGTCTCTCCCTCTCCCTTTCTCTCAATAGCAATAAAAACATATTTTAAAAATAATAATGATAATAAAAATACCATAAACTAGTCCTTTTTTTCTTATCTATTAAACATACAGATTTTTTAAAAATATATCTTTATTAATTTCAGAGAGAGGAAAGGAGAGGGAGAGAGAGAGAAACATCAATGATGAGAGAGTCACCAATCGGCTGCCTCCCGCACGCTCCAGACTCGGAATCGAGCCCACAACCCAGGCATATGCCCCGCCCGGGAATAGAACCCCAATCAGCTGATCCTAGGTCGACGCTCAACCACTGAGCCATGCCCGGCTGGGCAACATACACATTTTTGTCTCTTACAATACACAGTGCTTATTTTCCTGGTATTCTTCTGTACATAATACTATAGCACATTAACACTTTCTTTTCCTTTCTTTTTTTATTGATTTCAGAGAGAGGAAGGGAGAGGAAGAGAGAGAAACATCAATGATGAGAGTCATTGATCAGCTGCCTCCTGCACGCCTCCTGTTGGGGATCGAGCCCACAACCCAGGCATGTGCCCTGACCGGGAATCGAACCAAGATCTCCTAGATCATAAGTCAAAGCTCAATTGCTGAGCCACATTGGCCCAGCACAAAACAAATATGTTAAAAGCATGAATTAGCATCCCTGGAATAATAAGATTTCCTTAAATACTCTAAGATGTCCACATTAATTTGTCTGTCTATTCAATTTATATGTTTAATCCCAATTTCATTATTATTAGCACATTCCACTGCTAACAAATCTTCTCCATAAATATAAATCACACCTTCAACCTTGTGCAATAGCTATGAATTAATTACTATCAGGGAGGGGGTGACAGAGAGAAAAATTAAATCCAAGAGTATATTAAATTAAACATTACCTTTTTAAATGAAATAATCCATAATCATGCTCTGTAAGAAACATCATTGTTCTAACACACGTCAGTAAACAGTTATAACTGCTCTCAGAGTTGGCCAGCACAGCCAGTAGACAATCACAGATTGAGGCCATCAATTCTTTGTTTGGTAGAGAATTGGAGAGCTGCTCTAGTTCAGAAATAGAACCTTCAGAAGAGTTTGGCAAAATAAGTGCAATGTCCTGTGAGGGAGGTGGGGAATAAGAAAAAATAATTTTTAAAAATGATTATCACCATCACTTAGCATTTTTATTTCAGAAATACTTAGCATTTAATACTTAGTCATTATTTCATCAAAATATTGTTCCAATCCCATCCTAAACACAGATTCCAACACATTAAAAACAAAGGAATCATTCTGCCCTACTACAGAAGTTAAGGTAAGTATATATACCTAAAGAAATAAAAACCTAAATATTTTATTTTATAATATTTTTACTTTAAAAGAACAGCCTTTTAAAAAATTTTCCTTCTGTATTGCACTGAGTATAGTTTGTATCTTCAACTGGTTGAGTGAAGTACTTTTGGTACTAAAATATTTTAGATCACTGCACTATTCATTCATTTGAATATTTTTAAACTTACAAAGAAATTATTCAGAGAAATAAATTTTAATAAATATATCCATATTTGAACTTAAAACATCACAAAAGGGATATAAAGTATAGCATAGGGAGTATAGCCAATAATGCTGTAATGACTGTATGGTGTCAGATGCGTACTAGGCTTATCAGAGTGATCACTCTGTAAGTTATATAAATGTCTAATCGCTATGTTGTACACCTGAAACTAATATAATACTGTATGTCAACTGTAATTGAAAAAAATTTTTTTAATGTATTAAAAAGTTGCCCTAACAGGAAAATATGATATTAATTCAACCAATCACAAAGCTATAAAATTCAACAATGAACTGGTATATAATTGGAAAGAAAATGAGTTAGACATAACTAACCCCCCAAAATACTGTGTCACATAAGGCAACTATCCAAGGACACAATCTCATAAAGAAAAGGAAAGAGCTCTTCAAAGAAACCTGTGAAGTACAAACCCAAAGAAATCTTTGAAGCACCAAATCATTTTATCGTTGGTTTCTAGTCAAATTCATCTCCCTGAACAATAGCAGGAGTAATAAAACAGGTGAGATCTCCTTGTTCACAGATAAGAATTACATCAACAGCTTTTAGACACACACACACACACACACACACACACAAAATTTATGAGTAACTATAAATACCTGATCACAGAGAGACTGTAAAATGGATGTGATGTATTCAACGCACTGTTGGTGAGTGACACTGTCTCCGGGAGACCGCACCAAAGCTAACAGGTCCTGGAATATCTCTGCATATTTTTCATCACCTTTAATAGTTCCATTAATTAGATGCAAAATAGCTAATTTACAAGCTTTGTGTGAAGCCAGAGCATCAAGAAGAGCAAGCAACCTGGTGGTTTGGCTAGTATACTGTTTTTCTTTATCTTCTGAAGTGCTGAAATAAAATCAATACATTCAATAAACAAAGTTCTTGATGTTAAGGCATTATTTAACTAATATTTGTTTCTCAACACATATCAACCTATACCAATCTTGTATAAAACATTTCAAAATGACAACTTCTCTGGAATTTTACAATTACTGTAAAATTTTATAAATTTAGATTTTCAATAATGTATTTCCTTAAATCAAAATACATTATGGTTCACCTTTCAAACACCCAAAATCAAGGCCTACAAGGCAATTTGCACATGAAATAATGAAATAAAATTTTCTAATTAAAGTTAACTATCTATATATAGATATATATATATATTCATATTTGTATAGGTGGGTGTGTATGTATATGTGTGTATGCATATATTTGGTCTATATTAGTACGTATACATCTTATCTAAGCATTCTACACCCTGGTTTCCAAGTTTTAAGGAGAAAAAATGTATGTGTGTCAAGAACAACTTGAAGAAAAAAAATTTAATGCAAAATGAAAAATACCTTTGCAAGTCTTCTACAATCAAATCCAACACAGTTCTCATAATCAGAAGTGCAGTTGGTGAGGCAAGATCACACAATTGAACACAAATACGCCGTAGCATATGTTGAATGGGCTGGCAGGTTGTGCCAGAGAAAGAGCGAACTATTTCTTGGAGCAACTTTGCTTGAACATGAAGGTGCATGCTCCACAATTTTCGGGTGTTGAGTGCCACTGATATATCATGTGGCTCAATAACCTGTTAAAAAAGTATAATGTATGTGTTCGTAGATTTTTTTTCGTATTTATTTATAGTCACAAAAAACTGTTCAGGAAGGACTATTATGAAAGGAACATCTTTACTGCATGCTGAAAACATTTAAGATGCTTAAAACATCTATTATACAATTAAACATTTGCTTGAATTCAATGCATCTAAAAAAATCTTATTGTTCTCAGGTTAGCAGTCAGTAGAGCAGAGTCCATTGGTGAAGAAACCTAGTAAACGGCAAAGTCTAACACATAATAAAGGAGAAAAAAGGATTTAAAAATAACAAAAGTACAAGAATACATAACAGCATAACAAAATTCACATTAACAAAAACTTAAATGTCACCCCCGTATTTCCTTAGTGACCAACTTGCTTCAGTTTTATCTCACCCTCATCCAGTTATTTTACGTCTTTTTTAGGGAAAGGGGATGGAGATTGTTTTCGTTTTAGTTTTTCCTTTAACAAAATCACTGGCTTTTAAAAAAGTGTTACTGCAGTCATTTATAAGATGCATGTTATATGGAAGTGATACCTGAGTTGTTTGCATGGGCAATGGTAGAGGCAGCAGCTCTGAAAGGAGTATGAGTCCAGAAAAAAATCCTTCAGGAACCTTCAAGATTGAAGAAAGAACTTCTTTTAACATTAAAGACCAAGTATTATTGGCCAGAGTCTCTTCTGAGATTGTGAGTTTTTCATTAACTCCTTGTGTAAAAGTCAGTAAGATATCAATGATATCATTCTGAATTTTCTGTTCATCACTATCCAAACGACCTGAGAGGGGGATAGAGCACAGGAGCATGTGTAAAGTCACAAGTGCTGAAGGAACACGCATATCCTTAAACTCAAAGGAGCCACCTCTCAGGAGTTCCGTTAACATAGTTTTAAGAAGAGTGAGTGTGCAGCGAGCCATTGAAATAGTAGTAACTCTGTGAAGAGTAGTCCCCATGTTGACATGGAGCCTCCAAGGCTGAGTCAAAATACTGTTCAATTTTTGCAGAACCCGAATAAAGGTGTCCATTCCTTCAGCAGAAAAAAGCTGAATAACAGCAAGATTCCATTTCAGGTCTTTCTGTTGACCTTTATATAAGATAAGAGGGGAAAAAAGCGAATTACTTATATGTTAATAATCAGTTAACATTTTTGAATATTTTATTTAATAAATGATATTCATACTAGGCTTAAAAACTGGTAGTTTTAAAAGTTTAGTAGCCACATTACCTTCAACAGGGGGTGGTGGGCATGCCACATTGCAGAGAACACGCAAAGCAGTGGTAAGGCCAACTCCTTCTGGAGTCATCAAGTTATCGATATTCTTTAAAAATAAAAATAAACAAAGTTTAATTTCTTGTTACCTATCAGAAAAAGAGAAAATTCCAGAGAAGGCATAAGTTAAAAATATGAGTTTCAAATTCACATAAAGTTCTTAAATTTAAAACATAAATAAGGCTAATGAAGTTTATAAAGGTTATTTGAACTTTTACATATGTTGTACCATGTGATATTATGTAAATAAAATAATTGCAAAGTACAAATATATTAAAAAGTACTGAAACAAAAGTAACATACAGAAATGTATGAGACTCTCTGTAATAAGAATTTAAAATAGCTCCTTTTGGTATATTCTTTCTATACATCCTCTCTCCCAAAAATGAACCAGATTCTGATTTTACAAAGCCCTATAGGTGATAAACCTCTTTCAAAACTGAAGCAGCAGCCCAGCCAGCATGTCTCAGTGAACTGAGCATCGTCCCGTAAACCAAGAGGTCGTAGGTTAAATTCCCGGTCAGGGCACATGCCCAGGTTTCTGGCTCAATCCCCAGTATGGGGCATGCAGCAGGCAGCCAATCGATATCATGTTTCTCTCTCATTGATGTTTCTATCTCTCCCTCTCCCTTTCTCTCTAAAAATCAGTAAAAACATACTTTTTAAAAATTAAAAAAAACTGAAGCAGCAGCCCTAGACGGTGGCTCAGTTCGTTGGAGCATCATCCTGTATACCAGAAGGGTTGCAGGTTCAATTCCCAGTCAAGGCACATACCACAGGAGACAACCGATTGATGTTTCTCTCTCACACTGATGTTTCTTTCTCTCTCTCTCTCCCTCTCTGTCAAATATCTTCGCATGAGGATTTTTAAAAAAACAACTGAAAAAGCAGTAAGAAATGTTTACAACTACATAACACACATTTTTAAAAACAAAGATACCACCAGAGTCAGTCTAGTTATGATGGTCAGTTGGGGCATAGTTAGAAGACAAAAAAAAATACAATTGCTTATGTCCTTAGCACTATGTTTCCTGACAACAAATAGTTATGATTAAATTTCGCGCGCGCGCGTGCATGCGTGCGTGTGTGTGTTTCCCACAGGGTAGCATATAGATGGTTTAAAAAAACTAAGAAGAAATAACACATTAAAATGTTACTATTTCAACTTTAAACCTCAGAAGAGAAACTTAAAAGTCAGTCCTTTCCCTCATAGTTTTGCACCTTAGATGATCTTTTCTTCTATCTCTTCCTCGATGACTTTCAATAATTCCACAAATTATACAAGGCAGCAGGAAGCCACAGAGTGAAGTTTCAGTCTTAGATCAACTGTTTTTAGTATATCTTGGAATGAGAGTCATTTATAATAACCATAATTAATGGGATGAGGATTTGCATAAAAATCAAAAATCTTTTAATTACAGCATACAATTAATTCAGATTTCTAGAACTAAATTTCTTGTTGGTTAAATACTTTTAACAGGCCATCTGGAATTTACTGACTACTTCATACATTCTCCTGACCATGCACAAGTACCCTGAACACATGACCATCTAAATTTACAGGACATTACTGTACTGCTACTGAATTAAAGACTAAATATAATGGAAAGCTACAGATGACCATCTGAGGCACAGAGCAAGGAACAAATAATATGGTAGTATACCACAGGAGGTGAAAGTACTCGAAGGAGAGATGGAGTAAAAAGAGAAAATAAGGGAAGGCAAGTCGGTCAGAAAAACTCTGAAGCAGAAAAACCCAAATGATACGCTTTGTTGCTGGGTCAGAATAGCAATAGACTGAATAATATACTACATACATTTCAACTCCAAGACCAAGATGGTTTACAAACACTCACACATGTACACACATAAACACCATACACATAGCCCATCTGTTAAATGAAAGATCACTCAAGGTGCATTCTCCCCCTATAGCACAAAACCTTTGTGCATTTATAAGCACTTTTAGCCCTGAATGTGTATACATACACATTGTATTCAATTTTAAACTTCCAAAACTAACAATGCAATGATTTTTTCATTATGATTTACTTGAACTGTATACAAATTTTCAACTGTAATATTATAACTTACATGATTTTCACCTTTTATGAATTTTTTTAAATGTTTTTATTTATTTTAGAGAAAGAGGAAGGGAGAGGGAGCAAGAGAGAGAAACATCCATGAGAGAGAATTATCGATTGGCTGCCTCCTGCACACCTCTCATGGAGGACTGAGCTCGAAACCCAGGCATGTCCCCTGACTGAGAATCGAACAGACACCTCTTGGTGCATGGTATGATGCTCAACCAGCTAAGCCACACTGGCCCAGCAGGGTGACTATAAATTATTTCAATTGCATATTTGAATATTCCCAAATTAGCAAAAGTAGAACTAGCCTCCATTGCAATTATCTGGAATTGATTCCATCACTTTTCACCTAAAAATTTTGTGGGAAATTCTTTTTCACTAAAGTTTAACTGAAACAATTACATGTTACATTCTCATAGCATTTAACTTTAAAACACTTCTGTAAATGTCATCAAAATGGTAGGTGACATTGCTGATTTGAGAGGGAAAAAAGGACAGAATCTGGTAGGGGAAAGCAGAATACATGAGGTTCTGTGCATGTATGTTCATGTATATACACAATCGCACACCCACCTACATTCATGTGCCAATCTGTAAATAGAAGTCTAGTAAATCAAGCAGTACACTTAATAATTACTGCGTTATCTACACAATTGATTTAATGAAATATTGCTATATACTACCAAAAAGTTCACAAAATCAGGCACTTTTAAGCTTTACTTACCTGTTTGACGTATTCGATTAGATTTGGGATGCAGTTAATTTCAAATCTAAGGTTTTTCAGAGGTTCAAGCCATTTGCCGAGTTCTTAAAAGCAAAAAGAGTAATTTAAAATATGTTTTAAAATAAGAGCCTTTATAAAAGAAAAAATAAAGGTACTCGTTTCCAAAGAAAAACATTAACAGATCCATACTGATCTCAATAATCTAAATTTCACACAGGAATGAACTCATGTCTAATCCCTTAAACAAACTTTAAAATGAAATATAAATGCCTTAATATACTGGTTTAGAAGAAAGAAGTGACCACTCTTAGTATATGATTTCTGAAAATCTAAATGTTTTAATTCTTAAATAAGACAATCTAAATTGTTTTTGCAAAATTAAAAAATTTTTAATAAAACTGACTGCTTATAAACTAATAAAACAGAGTTTATTCACCTAATGCTGTCACTGCCTCCCACACTCTAAAAAGAGCATGCAAAAAAATGTATTCATTTCTAACAGATCAAACCCACTGGGGAGGCATTTACTGACTACCTTTTCCCTTAACATGAATTTTAAATTTTGTCACTTTCCTAATTTGACCTTATAATATTAAAAAGACACTATCACCCCAAAATAATAACAGCAAACTTTGTTTATAAAACAAACATGAATAAAATACACCATTTACAACTGAACTCAAAACTCTCCTAGAAGCTATAGCCAACACCTATACTTAATCACCAAATTATGTTTTTTAAAAAGCATTCTAATACAAAAAGTAATATATCAGTTTCAAACACTTTATAGGAATGACTAAAGGAAACTAAAAATTGTCATGTCTGCCTTGGTTCTATACTCCCCTATGAGGATTACGACTGTGTACATGAGTATTTTTCTTACTCACTTGAAAATCAACTCTTTCATATACACAGACTATATTGCTCGAATGAAAAACATAAGGAATAATAATAAAACAAATACAAGTGGGCCCACTGCCCAGATTAAGTAGTAAAGCATTAATACCTTTGCAGATACTGTGCCCTCCTTTTATAAAGGCACACTTCAGGGGAAAAAATCTATTTCCAGTTTGGAAGTTGAGTTTACTACCCAAGATTTACTGGTAGTATCACATAAAACTGATGGCTAAAAAGAAAAAAAGGCTCTGGCTAAGTAGCTCAGTTGGTTAGAGCGTTGTACCAATACACTAAGGTTGTGGGTTCTATCCCCAGTCAGGACACATTCAAGACTCAACCAACAAATGCATAAATAAGTGGAACAACAAAAATTGATCTTCCCTCTCTCTCCCTCCCTCTCTCTTTAAAACAAATAAATAAGAAGTTTAAAAAAGAAAAGAAAAAAAGTTACATGCTATTCACAATATTTACTCAGTGTTATCAAATTTTCTACTTGGTAAGGTCAGCAAGCCAGGAACCAAAATAAAATACTAAAACACTGTAATTAGATACCTTAAACATTAAGACTGCCCACATAAGCCTTGCCATAAACTTCATTCAACATGTTTATATATATTACAACATAATGTCCATATTCATTATTCATTATACTTTTGAGGACTGCACTTGTTAATTAACCACAAGTGGTTAAGTTGTACTTACAACAGTGTTAAACCTAGAAATATATACATGGGAAAAACATACATAGGCAAACTATACCCAAAACTGAACTTCTGAGTTTGTCTTTAAATTACTTTTTCCATTTTGATTAGGAACTTCAACCAACCACTAACTTCCATGACTTTCCAGGAAAAGGTACTTTCAGCAATTTCCTAAAAATCTTTTTAATGCCATATGAAATACCTTCATAAAAGGTACTTTCAGGGAGTTTAAAAACAGAGTATTACTAGGAATATTATCAAAATATAATAAAGTATTAATTAGAGATATTCGAAGACTTTTTCCTTCACACATTAAATGCTTAAAATAACTCAAGTACCATACCTTGCAATTTAGCATTATTTTCATCTGCTTTACAAAGCTTCAAGAGAGATACTGCATGATGTTCTAGCATTTGGACATCGCTGGAAGACTGAACCACCACCAAAATAAGTATGCATGCATAATTATAAGCTACTGACTTCTTAGACTTGGAATCACTGAAACAAAATAAGATTTTAAAGTTTTTGGTACAAAAACAATTTTTCCGGAATTATTTTAAACATTTTTTTCTACTTGGTTTTAAAGAGACCAAAGAATTTTACAATGAAACCTGAGTCATTCCCTGAAGAAATGAGATTTTAAATTTCACTTCCAATTCACCTAAAAACAATCCTTAAAAGTATATAAACAAAGCACATATATCACAATGGAAAGTGAAATTCTATTAAAAAATAAGATCAGAAAAACAATGAAATATTAACAAATATATTTCATTAGCAATGGATGATTAGAGAGTAACACTTCACTGGTCTCCTTTAAAATGTTTAAACAGGAACAAGTATGCTGAATCAATCTACTGCCATCACCATTCTTCTTGACATAGAAACCACTGCTGTCTGCCCTTCCCTAAAAGACCCGTAACTCAGGGAGTCACACTGAGACCCAGCTGTGAGTTACCTGGATGCCACTGTGTGACACGAGCCAGGAAGAGCATGTTTCTCTGCTCATATGCTAAAACCTTCTGCCCTACTGGACAGGACTTGAAAACGATTATCATTCAATCCCCTCCACCCAAAGCACTTCTGAAACCAGAGCACCATGAATAGCTTAGAGGTCAGAAGATAGCAAGATAGTCCTCTTAAGGTATATATATATTCCTGTGCCTTAGGATTCCCCTCCACACACATTAGCAGGGGCACTACAGTTGCAATCTTTGTCAACACCACAGGAAAACAGAAAGAAGGTGCTAAAAGATCCACTTCATTGTTTCACAGCCATTTTTTTCTATTTTTAAATTACTGTCATTCTAATCCTGAAATTATTAGGTTATGTGTTACACAAAACAATATAGTTTTTACTTTCCAAGCAACACCTTCTAAACAACTAGTCCATTAATGATGTAATTTTCCAATATAATAGAAAATTTAATGAATAAATAGGAAATTACCCTAAGGCTTCTTTGGAATAGTATTCCATTAAAGTAATAAGACTTTGGAGATTTTTCTCAAGACTGAAAACATGGCCAACAGCTGATCTTCCCACAGGATTAAAAGTAATCAAATAAAGATTGTGAAGGGTTCCCAAGAGATCTGAATGGTCAGTTTCTTCACTGGTTGTGCAACGCTGAAAATGGTTGAACAGTTCTGTAATACACTGCAATGTCTGTGTTGAGTCCTGTAGCCACAAGGCAAATGCATCATCAATAACACCATCAGACTGGAGACCGTCCTCTTCATCTTGATCGTAAAGGTGACATAAAGACCGGATCAGCAAATTTGTTGCTTCATATTCTGACATAAAAAAAAGAAGACCCTTCTGTGACTGTGCAAGAAACTTTAAGACATCTTTTGTGGCTTGCAGCACACCAGGATGGGCACTTGTTACTGGAATTGACAGGAGCAAGGTAACCAACTCCAAGAAATGGTGACTGTGAAGATACCTGTAGAAAAATTAATTGATAGATGTTAAGTCAGTGTAAAACATTCTTCACTTACTGAATAATCATTAGACAGGAGAGGTAAAAATTTTAATGGCCATAATCCTTATCCTCAGCAATATACTGCTTTACTAAAAACATAAGGTGAGTTACAAACTTTCCCTCCACTGGGCCAAACAAACGTGAAAGTTCTGTGAGGCTTTTTCCTTGCTAGCATTCAACAGATGTTGAATAAACAACTGTTGACAAGTTTTCTCTTCTCAGGATCAACCCTGACTGTAAATTCTGGGCCTTTTTTCCAGGCTATTTATCAAATGTTTCTTTTTCACCACAGTCCTAATTTATCCATGGCATATCTGAATTAGTGTATCTAGGAAAAACATAGGACATGTACCATAAAAAAATATATAGTATATTCGGATTTACTATAGGTAAAATAGTACCTCTAGAGAAAAATATTTCAAATTATCCATTTTTCATATTTGACTAGTTAATACTACTATACATAGCACTCTTTATTAAATCCAAGAACCATTTGTAGCATACATGGTTGTTGTACAAAAAGTCTGAATTTACTCAGCACCCCAAAATAGACACAACTGCTACTGATAGAGTATTTTCATTGTCCTAATACTCTATACTCCACCTATTCATGCCTTCCTCCTCTACAATCCCTAGAAATCACTGTTCTTTTTTACTGTCCCCACAGTTTTGCCTCTTTTAGAATGTCATATATAATTAGAATCACACAGTATAAAACTGCCTCTTCAATCATGTTACTGCTTACATTCAGGCTTCTATTTCATGATAATAAACACCCTTACTAACATTACCATAAAGGCAAACAAGACTCTCAAAAAGACAAAACCCCATAATTACTATGCTCTAAGAACATCATTACCTTATTCAGAAAACAGTTAACATGACAGGCCTTAGACTGCTTATTGCTTGCAAGGTTGGCCCTTGGCTAGCACCTGGGAACTTGGATTTTGGGAGAGCTCCCATCGCCCAGCTGATAAGAATACTCACTGTGCCTAAACTGTTTATGCAAACAATATGTAATTTACGCTGAACATAAGCTTTCCTTCTGGGAGTCTGAAATTCTGGTACATGCTACGTACTAGGAAGCTATTTCCCAATAATAAGCTTGGATGCTGAGACTCTAACGAGATTTCTCAGTAGGCAACATTTCACACATGTTGTCACAATTTGTTTCTGGAGAATTAACTGGGTCCTGTTTGGTTCCACTGGGAGAGGACTCTAGAAGCTTATGACTGGTTCCCCAGGCTTCTCCCTATGTACTTTCTTCTTTTGATGATTGTGCTTTGTGTCCTTTTGCTTTAATAAATCATAGTTGTGAGTACAACACTGAGTCCTGTGAGTCCTAGCAAATCTTGAGGGTGACCTTGGAGACCACAACATAGGACATTAGAGTACTGCCATCATTTCAAACTAATACTTCCAAAATGCAATTATTTCTCCTTTCAAAATTCTTTCTCTCTTATTTACCAGTTTTTGTCAATAAAACCAACAAAGTTCCAATAGTTACCATAGCTAAAAACATCTTTAGCTCTTCCTCACTGTCTCTTACCTACTTGGTCCAGTTGCCAATTCCCAATAACTGCTCTTTTATAAACTCTATCGACAGTAGCACAATATGTCTTTCCATTCCTTGTAAGTGCCACTATTTAGGCCAAGTACTTAACACAACACCAAGTACCTAGAATCTTCAGACTGGTTTATCCAATAACTCCAATTTCTTTTCCACTGCAATACATCTCACAACATATAACCTAAAAACACAACTTTGATCATATCAGATGAGGTATTTCAAGATCTTTCCACATTCTAAAAACAAAATCTAAATTCCTTAACACAGCATTCCAGACCCTTTACTTCCTAAAGCCTGATACTCAAACATACCTCCTCGAGCTATGGCGGAAAAAGCAATATTTAATAAGTCATTAATTACAAGTTTCCCGACTGTTTGAAAATATTACCTCTTTCCTACACTCACTACCCTCAGCCATCCTCAGTGCATGACTTTACCTCCTACTTTACTAAAAATGATCAGTGAGAAGTGCCTTGGCTCCTTTACTGTCTCCATACTACAAATGTATCTATATTTGTATACTTATAAGATTTCTTTTTTCTTGTTCAAAGCTAAACCCCTACACTTGTACTCTTGACCTCTTCTCCTACCAGATACTTGCTCCAGCAATTACCATCTCTTATTCCTACAAGAACTCAAACTAAGGCAAGATCTGTTTCAGTTCAAAACAGGACTGGACAGGCATAGACTCTAAGAGTGAACAAATACCCTATTTCCTATTATTGCACTATGCTCCAAATCAAGGCAAATTTAATCACAGAGAAATCACGGCTATAAGAAGTAAAATAATAAAAATACCATTTTTCTATTAGTTATGAAATTATTTACAGGCAAAATGTCCCCCCAAAAAGATTAGAAAATTTTTAAAATCTGCTGTGGGTAATGATCCTAATAATGGCAAAAATGTATCAACAGATAAACAGAAAGTTAGATGGCAGAAACAAATGCTAATTAAAACTTAAAGATATGTTTAACTAAGACCATAAAATTAAGTTAGTAAAATATAAATTTAACCTACAGTATATTAGAGGAATAAAGGTAAAAAGAGGTTCATACAGAAAAGCTCTCCTTCCTAATGCCATCCATCCTATTATACCACCTTCCTAGAACTCAGCAGTTTCTCATTTATTCTTGCTCACAGACATGCTTATATAAGCATTGTTATTACTGTATTTCTAACTTAAGTTGCTACTACTACTTTAAGAGATAATAAAATACAGCTCACCCACTGTAACATACTTCCCAGTCTCACAGCTATCTATTTTGAAATATCACATATCCTTACACAGATATGCATTATCTAATGACATTTTAAAAAAAATCAACCACATAAAACTGCCTCCAATGATTTGTGAAATAATTTCCCAAACCAGAAGTCTTACCTAAAAAGAACAGGATATGGATCATCCCTCTCTGGAGGTCCAGTAATACGTGCCATCGTTGGAAAAGACTTAACAGGAGGTTGGATCATTGTATGAGGTGCGGTTTCCATTAAATGGAAAACTTCTTCCAGGAGGTTAATAAGCTTTTCTATTTCCCCTTCACTTATATTTGAGGATTCTAAAAGATCCATATCCATCGAAGCCTCTACCTCATTTTCATATTCTGGGTTTGCTCTTTCAAGTCCAGTATCTGTGTCATGATCAGGTTCACCATGGTTAGGAACAGATGAAGTCTTCTCTGCTAAATGGTCTCCAAGTCTTTTAATCTCTGACAGGATTTCATAGAAATGGCACTTCTGAAGGATAGCTGAACCAGCAGTGACAACCCTCACAGTCTGATCTAAAAGTATGAGCTCCAGAAGTTTTTGATAGCCACTTTTTTCACTCTGCCTACCTCTTAAAAAAGCTTCCATTCCTTCTGTCATACTAATGACACTGTCCAAAGCTTTAAAAGCGTTTAACTTAAGAGAAGATGAGACATGATCAGCAAACAGGAGCTCAAATAATCCATTGATCACTCCTGCTTGTAGCAGACCCATGACACCCTGAGATCCACATTCTGCTAGTGAAGACACTAATTTGGTCCCAGCTTTGAGCTGTCGGACATTTAAGGCAATGGGTTGGCGAAGGGCTACTTGTAAATTTAAAGCTTGCATGGTCCAGTCTACCAACTGGCCAAAGGAGTCCTGTTTTGTGTTTGTCAATTGCAAATAACTTAATCCTTTTATTATTAAACTTGGAATTTCTTCTAAAGCTGTTACCCATTTTGCGCCTCTGTCTTCCCTATATAAATCTAACAGTTCAGTTAACTTCAGTGAGGCTTCGATTGCCCCTGAATTTTCTTTATCTGGACCTTGATCCTTCATTCTACTGACTTCAATTTCAAAAGTAGTCTTATACGGGCAGCTGAAGTATAAAAGTGGCACAAGCTCCCTATCATATGGATCATATGTCATAGGAGGAACAGAAGCTAAGTCTTCAGCAGTGTATTCAACATCAAAGTTTGGATACTTAAATGTTTCACGTTCCAAGTCAGCAATTCCATCTTCATCGCTGGAAATTTGTTCATAACCATCATCCCCTGAAAATTAGTTTGGATAGTATTTAAATATTACATCATCATTGTTTAATGCCAAAAGTCTAATTAACCAAGTTTATTTAATAGTATGAAAAAAATAAGAATGATTTAAACAAAATAAACTTCTGCCTCAATATCTTAACAATTACATTTATAATTTCTAGTACTTATGAAGAAACGTCATAAGCAAAGTCTTCTATTATATTTGTTCAGCTTTACAACTAAATACGCTATAGATATGTTTTCCTCACAAAAATGAAACCAGAAATTAACTAGCTTATTCTCTCACCTTCTCTACTAAAATGCCCTCTGATTAAGAAAACACCCTGCCTAAAATCTAACTACTATTTTCCAGTCAAATACAATAAATCTAAAAAGGATTATTTGATGATCTGGGAATGGGGAAAGCTAAAAATGTATCACTTGCCCTGGCCAGTGTGGTTCAGTTGGTCGGGCATCATCCCACGCACCAGGGAGTTGTGGGCTCGATTCCGGGTCAAAGGCACACGCCTGGGTTTTGGACTCGATCCCCAGTAGGGGGTGTGAAGGAGGGACCCAATCAATGATTCTCTCTCATCAATGTTTCTACCTCTCTCTCCTTCTCCCTCCCTCTTTCTCTAAAAAACAATAAACAATTCTTTGGGGGGAAAAAAGGCCCTCTTGGAAAAAAATTTTACTCAACCTATTTATATTTTGTAAAAGGGCCTCTGTGATGCTGAAATAAGCCTCACTATTTTAGAAAAAAACAAGGCAGACCATCTGTCATTTTGAATAAATGCTTTAACATTATATGCCATCTTCTGGACAAACTAAGAGTTCAACAGCTGGAGTATCTCTCACATTTTGCTTCAAAAAAAGGCAAAACCCAAATAAAGTAGTCTTAACATCATGCTCTCAATATCTCTGTCCTGAGATTCTTTTCCCCCAGAATTCCTAACACTAATGCAGCTCTGAAAAGCTGGGCGGCAGGCCTCTTTAGGGCGTCCACCCAGCTCACACCACCACACCTTCCTTTGAGACAGGTGGCAGATCCTGGTCACTGTACTGGCTGCATGACCCTGCTGCCCTGACCAAAGCCCACGGTATCAAAGGGCAACTCAGAGCTACCAAGGCACACAGAATCTTTCTCCCAGGACACTGGACATGACAGACACAGCCAGTGAGCTGGCTGATTGGAAAGAGGAGGCTGAAGCCGTGGGGTGAATGGAGGAACAGGTTAGCTGACTGAAAACAAACAGCAATGTAAAGCGGAGATGGGGACCCCCCAGCCCAGCCCGGGCTTTCTCGAACACCTGCCATCCCCGCCCAGCCTGGCCTCGGCTCACCTTCACCATCCTCGTCGCCCTCGTCCTCGTCGGGGAGGCTGTCCACCGTGTGCCGGTCGTCCTCGTCGTCCTCCTCGCCCTCGCCCTCGCCCTCCTCCTCCTCCTCCTCCTCCTCGCCCTCCTCCTCCTCCTCCTCGTCCCCCTCTTCCGGCTGCTCCTCCTCGCCCTCATCGGAGTATGGGCCGTCTTGGGGAACAGAGCTCCGATCCGGGGAGATGGGCTCAAAGTAGTCCTCCCTGTGCGCGGCGTCATCCTCCTTGTCGCCCGACACTGAAACATTGAGTAAGGTGCAGGTCGCTTTTTACACTTATTTTTCAACTACAGCTGACACACACTATGACCTTAGTTCGGGTGCACAGCAGTGATCAGACGTCTGCACACTTCACAAAGTGGCCACCCTGCTGAGTCTGCGCCCAACACCAGCTGTCCCGAGACCACTTGCTACGTTCCCAACGCTGTGCTTCACAGCCCCACGGCCGCATTTGTAACGGGCAACCTGGACGTTTAATCCCTTCTACCTTTTTCACCCCCTCAACCCTTCCCATCGGCCACCATCAGGGTGTTCTCTGTATAAGTTTATTTGTTTTTAGATTCCACATATAAGTGAAACCATATGGTTATTTGTTTTTCTCTCTCCAACTTATGCTGCTCAGCACAATACCCTCTAATTCCATCCATGTTGTTGAAAGCAGTTAAGATTTCATTCCTTTTCATGGCTGAGTAATGTTCCCGTGTATGCAAGCACCACCTCTTCTTTACCCATTTCTCTTCAATGATCGCTTCCATATGTTGGCTACTGTAAATAATGTTGTAATAAACATGGGCGTACATATATCTTTTCCAATTAGGGTGTTGGATTTTTTCAGATAAATACCCAGAAGTGGAATTGTGAAGTCATATAATAGTTCTATTTTTAATTTTTTGAGGAACCGCCATGCTGTTTTGCATAGTGGCTGCACTAACTTACATTCCCATCGCCTGTGAATGAGGGTGCCCTTTTCTCTACACATCCTCACCAACACTTGTTGCTTGTTGATTTACTAATGACAGCCGCTCTGACAGATATGAGGTGATAGCTCATTGTGGTTTTAATTTGCATTCCCCTGGTGATTAGTGATGTTGAGCATCTTTTCATATGTCTATTGGACATGTGTATGTCCTTTTGGAAAAAGGTCTATTCAGGTCCTCAAGGCACAGATTATTTTAATAATTTAAATAACAAGAGGCAGCAGGAATGGATACTGCTATTACTTAATGATATTTTGGATGACTTAGCTTATAAATACTTTTTTTAAAAAGCTTGTTTTTAAAAAATATTAAGAGTATACACTGCACAACTTTATATAGTCTAAATTAATCAAGTATACTATTTTATGTTCTAGACTCAGCAGATTAATCATCATCCCATGCACTAAGAGTTTATTGGTTCAATTCCCTGTCAGGGCACATGCCCTGGTTGCAGGCTTAATCCTTAGTAGGGGGCGTGCAGGAGGCAGCCTGTCGATGTTTCTCTCATCATCGATGTTTTTCTCTCTCTCTCTCCCTCTCCCTTCCTCTCTAAATATCAATAAGAACATTTTAAAAAATAATAATAGTGATAATACCATAAACTAGTCCTTTTCTTATCTATTAAATATACAGATTTTTATCTCTCACAATACACAGTGCTTATTTTTACTGATACTCTCCTGTACATAACACTACAGCACATTAACACTTTTCAAAGCAATGTTGTTACACCTTCAAATGAATTCACTGATTTTTTTATAAAATAAGTTCATGCCCTAGCTGGCTTGGCTCAGTGGTCAGAGCATCAGCCTTCAGACTGAAGGGTATTGGGTTCGATTTCAGCCAAGGGCACATACCTTGGTCACAGGCTCAATCCCCAGTCTGGTCAGGGCGCATGCAGGAGGCAACCAATCGGTGTGTCTCTCTCTCAGTCATGTCTCTGTCTCTGTCTCTGTCTCTCTCTCCCTTCCACTCTCTCTGAAAGCAATGGAAAAAATATCCTCTGGTGAGGATTTAAAAATAAATAAAAAAATTTTAAAAATAAGTTCATATGCCAACAGAAAAATAGAAGGAATTCCTGCACAGAGAGAAAGGGGGGAAAAGCATTCATTAAGATTCTATTACTAGCATCTAATTTTTTTCCTTTAATCAAAAAACACTATTAACATTAATCAAGAGTGTTAAAACAAACAAACAACTAGCACTGATTTTATTTGTACCTGGCAAAGGCATAGGATCATCTTCATCATCATCAGGTGGAGGGGGTCCTGGCGGAGTTCTTGGTCCCCTTGGCTGTGGTCTTGGAGGGCTTCCATTAAATTGATCTTCTTTCTCCCCATCAGCTAGAGTTTTATTAGAGACAGAAAAAGAACTTCTGAGTTATTGCAGTACAGAGAAAGGAGCGCATGGCAAAAATACCTCATGATTTGAGGTTTTCCTCTTAAGGGTTTATGGATCAACTTTCCTGTCCTGATGTCTAAGAGAAATTTTGCTAATTTCTATTAATGAAAGAATTTCTGACTTCCCACATACCAAAATGTAATGTATATACTTCTTGGGTATTATCCCAGAGAAATAAACTTATTTTCCTGCTGGTATGAATGCTCATACCAGCTTTATGTACAATCATCAAAAACTGAAAACTACCTAAATATCCTTCAATGACTGAATGGTCAACTAGACTATATTACACTCATACAACGTAATACTACTCAGCAATAAAAACGAATGAACTACTGACACACGCAACAAAGTAGATGAACCTTGAATTATGCTGAATGAAAAAAAGCCAATCTCAAAAAGATACCTGCTGCATGAATCCATTTATGTAACATTCATGAAATAATTTAATTATAAAGAACAGATTAGTAGTTGCCAAAGGTTAAGGATAGGTGAAATGGGTATGGCTATAAAGGGGTAATGCCAGGGAATCTTGTGATGGTATAATCAAGTTTCTTTTTTTTTAAATATATATATATATATATATATATATTTTTTTTTTTTTAAATATGTCTTTATTGATTTCAGAGAGAGGAAGGGAGAGCGGGAGTGTGAGAGAGAAACATCAATGATGAGAGTCATTGACTGGCTGCCTCCTGCACGCCCCCCCACTGGGGACTGAACCTGCAACTTGGGCCTGTGTCCTCACAGGAACTGAACCTCGATCTCCTGGATCATAGGTCGATGCTCAACTGCTGAGCCACACCAGCCAAGCTTTTATCACGTTTCTTGATTGTAGTGGTGACTATGAAAGGCTAGACATGACATAAACTGCAGAGCTACACGCACACACACACACACACGTGCATGTATAACTGATGGAATTTGAACAAGCCCTAGAGATTGTACCAATGCCAATTTTCCTGTTTTGATATTGTACTATCCTTTAACTTTTTAGAGATAATTTTGATAGTAAACCATGAATAACCACTGGATTACTTTATCATTTATATATTTAAATTATAAAAAACCTCAGGTCAATTTAAAAAGCATTCTAGGAAAGTAGAGGAAGAAAGTAAAATGTAACCATTCCAACATAAAAAGAAACTCTTACAGGAAAGAAAAGGAAACTGACAAATACCTTGTGAAGTCTTAAGCAAGGTTCAAAAGGTAGAAGAGCTCTTTGAATTACCTTTCCCTGCTACAATGGACATAAATGTCGCTGACAAAAGCAAATTTAAAGTTCTCACCATGTTTTGGATTCTTTTTCAAACTTGGCTGTGGTTGAGGAGGTGGAGGTGGTGGAGGTGGAGGTGGAGGAGAGTCTCTGTCATGACTTATCACTCTATCCACTGATCCGTATATTGCCAGTGTCAGACAATTATACCAGCCTCTTAGCACCAAACCATCAGTATTCACCTGATTTGTTAGGGGAAAATATCTTTCAAATTAATGTTTTAATATGCTAGAAGTAAACTGCTACCAAATTACTTTGTGGCTCAACTAAAGTCTTTAAAAGTATGCTGAAAATGCCAAGGTCAATACTGGTGAAAATTCACCAAAAGGCACAGCTTTTATATGGCTCTCGAGAGCTACCTCCCTTAACCGTTTCAAGACTGTCCCCATTCCTACACTTTATGTCAACCTTATTCGAAAGCATAACAGATTCCCAATCAAGGGAATAAAAATGAGAATGAAATTAAGCGGGAGTTAATGCCAATTAACGAATTAAACCCGAACTGTTACAGGGGTCATGGAGGTGCACAAAAGTACAAACTGTGCCCAGTCTCAACATTATTTATAAAGTCCATAAAATTGTATATCATTCTTTTAACATGCCCAACTCAAACATGCAGGTAACTTTTATGTACCCATGTTGTACTTAAAAAGCATTAAATGAACTGTTTTTGCAAAACCTCCTCCTAAAACGATCAAAGACTTTATCAATGCCATTAACCTTCAATACTTTCTTATAAATTTTTTTCCAGAATTTATCTCCATTAATTCCTCTATTTTCACAATAACTGTAGAGGTAGTCAAAGCAAGTATTACCAACAAGTAAGAAAATCAGAGTGTCAGTAGAAGAACCTGGAATAGCCCCTGACTTCTGAGTTCTCTTTACACTCTACCATGTTAGGTAAAGATGAAGTAATAAGTGGTAATGGAACCCCTTCTAGAGGCACAATAAGGAACAAATTATTATTCTCCTGGCTAACTCTAGCAACCTCTAGTAAAGGGAAACTGGGGACAAGAAGAAAGGCTTGAAGGCTATCCCTAGGTATTGACAGACTCTAAATAGAAATCCAATTAGAAGGTAAAGAAATAAGAAAATTTTTAGTCTAAACAGAGTGCAGAGGATTAAATACCCATACCCACCAAAAACAAACAGCATGCTGAGTAGTCCCAAACTAGATCACAATTATTTTTGGATTTAAGATCTTCCATGATTGGGATCTAGATGCTTCTAGAATGGCATTTGGTATAACAAGAAAAAAAGGCATACTTTTGATATGAAAGGGAGAAATACGGAATATGTAATTTTTAAGGAAACTTTAACTAAGGCAAAATAGTGTTTAATAATTTACCTGCCTATCATCTTCTGAAGGTGCGACCTAAACATAAGGGAAAGTACAGATGCTGACCTCTTCCTGACTCAAGTCAGAAAGAGCTTAACATTGAGAATGACATTATAATGTCTTTGCTCCATTTTAAAATAGCTTCTGGAAACAAGAGGAATCAGACAAGTAATGATGATATTGTGTAGAACTGGAAATAAATAAGCTGGCATTCTGCATCACTGGTTTATTTGGATCAAAAACTCTGAATGGAGGTGAAAACAAACAGTAGTAACAAGTTGAAAACTGACTTTCACAATTACCTTTGAGTTGGGTCTAAAGATGATGGACGTATTCTCATCATATTCCAGGCTGCCAAAAGAGTAGGAATAAATATACACACTCAAACACTGAACATCACAGTTCATGAAGAAGTCTCTCTAGTTTCATATATTTTAATAAAATCATGATAAATTTTCATTTTGATTTAATAAACTGCAATGTTTGGGTTTTACTACTCCTCCCAAAATGTTATTTTTTTTAAAAGTATAAAACAAACCCCTAGAGATTCTGATATAATTGTTTTGAGGTGAATGTAGGTATCAGTATATTTTAAAATGCCCTAGTAATTCTAATGTACAGCCAAAATAGAGAACCAGACCATTATAGTCTTCAAAAACTGTACTATGCTGGGATCAAAATTAAAGAAGAACACCTACTTTAATCAAGTAGGTATTGATATAAGAAAAATATTCTAGCCAGGCCAGGCGTGGCTCAGCGGTTGAGCATTGACCTAGGATCCAGGAGATGGAGGTTCGATTCCTGGTCACGGCACATGCCCAGGTTGCCGGCTCGATCCCCAGATGGGGGCGTGCCAGAGGCAGCCAATCAGTGATAACTCTCTCATCACTGATATTTCTCTCTCTCTCCCTTCCTCTCTATGAAATCAGTAAAGATATATTAAAAAGAAAAAGAAAAATATTCTATGATATTAAAAATTAGCTGCTTCAGATTATCTACCTTCCCATCACTTAAAAGGTTAAATTATCAATCTAATTTAATAATAAATGAGTAAAGAATCAACGAAAGAATAAGTCTAAAAAAACTGTTAATTCCTGATTCACACAGAAATTTTTCCATTTTTAATTTGCCTTTTAAATTTTTTATTTTATAAATGAATTCTAAGAAAATCCATTTAATAGTCAACTATTTTGCAGACGTCAAAACAACTAGTTTTAATAATACCTAGCACGTGTTAAATAATCCAAAAAGAAGTTATCTATTAACAATATTCTCATTTTACAAAATATGGCTATGCAATTTTAAATATGCAGTAGTATGATATAAAAAACAGACAAAACATTATCCCTCAATGTACTTATATAGTTATTTTTATAAGAATCAAAAAGCAATCTTTTCCAAATTAGGTTATTATCAAATCAGGACATGTATAAGAAATGAATACACTATAAAAAGCAAGCAAAAGATGGCTAATGTTTCACACAGTTAAAATTTTATTTTGTAAATAAACTCAACATCTTCTTAGGAACACGTCATTTCTTTAATATTGCCAACTGATGAAATTAAACCCTGAGTTCCTGGGTCTACCACCAAATATATCCTTTCGTCTATCTAAAGAATGAAAAGGTTTGCTTACTAATTCATGAGTTTCTAGTGAAATTACCGAGTAGGTACATACCTTCCCAATCTATCGAAGACCGGGGCACTTGGTTTGCTTACATTGTTAAAAAATAAGTCTAACTGAAATGTGTGTGGAGATGTCTCCCTGTGGGGGAAAAAAAAAGTTGAAGCGTCAGCCTTTGCAATAAATAGTTCCTAAATTACAACAAGAAGCAAAGTAAATACAAATTAAAATCAATTCTAGAATTAAAATATAATATTCCTAAGATTTAAATAACAAAAATATACAGTTAATTGTAATATTTTCTGTAATTTTATTCACATCTAATTCTCAAGCAGCCAACTATCCACTTTGAGTATTATTTTTAAAAGTTTAATC
Source organism: Miniopterus natalensis (assembly GCF_054644295.1). Taxonomy (NCBI): domain Eukaryota; kingdom Metazoa; phylum Chordata; class Mammalia; order Chiroptera; family Miniopteridae; genus Miniopterus; species Miniopterus natalensis. The sequence goes on from NC_142096.1 coordinate 3,807,395, forward strand.
ACCAAGTATCACCCCAATAAATTCAATAAAAATTTTAAAAATAAATTACAAAAAAAGTTATGTTTCTAGGAAAACCTTTAGTCAAAAATACTTTCAAAAGGAAAGTTGACTTACCCATATGCTCTATTGTCAGGGAGGTTGCTATGGGCTCTTACTCCTGGGGGTATGACTCGGACTTCATTGATATAAACCACACATGGAAAACGAACCACATCTATATGAGAACTTTGCTTTAAAAGGGGAAGAGTGGGGGAAGGACATACTGTAAGTAAAATACTTTGTCTATTCAAAATTTACTCATCTTTAAAAAAAAATTTACTCATCTTCAATTTGTTTCATTCAGAATGCCACAAATAATCTTAAACTCTGTATCATTAAAACAGTGCAGTGCTATTACATTACTTACAATACTACAAAAATCATTCCTTTTTAAAATAGCTCGTGATTAAATGTACCTAGTTAAATCTTTCCATCTGTATAATAACATTTTCTACAGCGTATTTTTCTCCCTGATTTTTTTAGGCCAATACAGACCTACAATCTCTTATTGGAAACCTCTAGAGCCAGGTACCTTTTAGAATCCTGACTTTTTACATCTTTAGAAAAATAATATGATACAAATACTGTTTATTATTTAACACCCCCAACAGCTTCTGGGACAGCACCTTGTAATCAAAATATTAATATTTCTGCAGTCACATATATAAACATTCACACTAAATAAAGATTCTAACTAATATCATGTCAGGTCAGATCAGACTGCATGCTCAAATGAATTCAGGGCAGATTTTTCTGCCATTTTAGAATTTCTGAATCACAGATAAGGGATTGTGGATCTGTATTTAAATTAGCTTAATTTATTAAACTTAACATACCAACTAATATCAAGGGAAACCATTTGGGTACAGAATAGTTGAGATAAACCCTCTCTGAAATTTAAAAAAGAAAAAAATACACAAATTAAGTTTATCATAATAAAAGAAATAGCATAAATTTAGTGTATACTTATTTCTTTCTAGCATTTGACATAGGATCAAACAAATGAAGCTCTTGTGATCAATAATTTTAAAAGCAAGCTTTCACATTGTTTTTGGACTATTTTACATCAACCTTTCCTAGCAGTTCAGTCAGTCATCATTACCTAGTGGTCAAACTTCATAAAGAGAAGAATGGTTCACATTATTTGCATCTAGAAAGACCGAGTCTTCAGTCTCTCTTGAAGCTGCAAAGAATATAATGCATATCAACAGACCAAATGACTGTTCAAGTTTGTCTTTCCTAATATGTGACAGAGGACAACTTCCCAATTTTGCAATCTGAACTCAGATTACAACGAAATATATAGGGCATAGAAATCTTAATATAATGTTTACTATTGAAATGCTTTAACTCTCAAAGATATAAATGCAACAGGATGAATGCAAAGTGATTGCTGTCTTACAACACCCATTCCTGAAGAGAAATCTGAACTGGGCATAAGTGAACTAAAGACTGGATTTCCCATACTCCTGGGAAGCCAGTGTGAACATATGATTACTAAATTCTGGTAAATGGGATGTAATGAAAATAATGTAGGTAACTCTGGGTCACGACATTAATGGGAAGGTTCAGACTTCAGAAACTCGTTCCACCTCTTCTTCCAATATCCTGTTGTCTTTCTAGAACATAGAAGTTACTGTAAGCTACTGTGAACAAGGCAGGCAATACCCTAAAGATGGCAGGGGAACAGTACAGAAGAACCTAGAGCTGTCATATTACCCCTAGAATACTTACAACTACATTACTGAGAGAAAATCCTATCATCCAATCCACTGTTATTTTGACTTTTGTGACAGCAACTCAACTTGTATCCTAATTATTACAAATATACTGTAGGTATTCAACAAATACTACAATGGGTTTATATAAAATAAGCATTTTGCCTCAAACTTCGGTGCTATGTTTCCTTCCTGTAAGAAACTCTTATACTTAAAAAGTCTCCTACAGTCATGTGTTACTTAATGGTGGCACACATTCTGAGAAATGTGTTATTAGGTGACTTCGTCACTACACAAACACTTAGGGGCCATGATGGAAAAAAACAAGAGATTAAATGAAGCACAACAGAAACTGATGCAACCAAGAGGCGAATATCTGTGAAGCTGCTGCTGGCCTTAGAGCACACTGTTTTTCAGCAAAGATTTTATAAGTAGAAAGAATACGCTCTAAAATAACAAAAAGTATAGTCCAATAAATACATAAAGCAGTAACACAGTCACTTATTATCAAGTATTATGTACCATACCTAATTGTAAGTGTTATCTTTTTATATGACTGGCAGTGCAAGTTTGTTTACATCAGTATCACCATCAACACGTGAGCAATGTGTTGTACTATGACACTACAACAGCTACGACACTAGGTGACAGTAATTTTTCAGCTCCATTATAATCTTATAATCTCATATATCCAGTCCGTCATGGATCAGAATGTTGTTATGCAACATATGACTGTACACAGAAGCTCCTTTACTGACACGGTTATAAACTCTCATTAATGTTTTACAAAGGACTCTTAGAGCAAAAGTTTATCAATTCTCTCCTCCTCCAACCTGCCTGTCACTAATTAATGAACAGTATTAGCAGTAGTTAGGGTACAGTCACTATGGACCTACAAAAATGAACTTAAGCTTTTTAAAAACAGCCTTTCAAAATCTATTTTGTTTATAAATAGAATATTTTCTGTATTAGGTGCTACCACTTTCATTCAATAATTATTTCTAAACATTTATTAAATGTCTATTATGTTCCAAGTTATACTAGGCCCTATGGATACAAAGAAAAGGCAACCTCTGCCATTAAGGAACAATCTATTGGGGTAGACAAATTATTATGATACAAACTCACACAGGAAATTATGAAAATTCAGAGGGGTACTTACCTAACTCAGATTTGGGGGAGGGAGAAGGAGGGAAGTTTTCCCAAAAGAAGTAGAACCTTAGCTAATTAATTCTTCAAGGAAAACAGTGGAAGAGAAGATCTTCCCAGGCAAAGGAAGAAGTATGCATAAAAGGAAAGCACACAAGAATGTGGAAGGGTCAAGTAATTGCAAGCGTAATTCACCATGGCAACAGGGCAAAATAGGGGAGGAAAGTAGGGCAGAGTAGCTAAGTACAAGCAATAGAATTACAAGAAATAAGATTTTCATCTGCAGCCAAAAGTCAACTCCAAATCTATTATCTCCATCTAGGACCTCTCTCCTGAGCCCTAGACCCCTATATCCAATTGCATACTGGACATCTCCATTTGAATGTCCCTCTGGCACCACAAACTCAGCAAGTCCAAAAACTCCTGTTTCATTGATAGCACCACCATCCACACAATGGCCAAGACAGAAACTATTATCATTTCTCGCTTCTACCTCACCCTTTTCCACCTAAATCATTCATCCATCCAAACATCAAGTCCCATTCATTAAACCTCTAAATAGTTTCCAAATCTATGTGATTCCCTCCATTCCTGCTGCCACTCCTCTAGTTCTAGACACTTTGCACTCCAGTCTGAAAAACAGCAATAGGGTACCAAAGTTTTGTGCTTCTTTCTTGCCCTCCTCCAACCCATTCTCCTATTGCAATGTGATCTTTCTACAATATGAATGTATTACTTCCCAGTTCCTTACTATCCCTAGGCGAAATTACTTGGTCTTAAAAACAAGTCTGGGCTCTTCTCGTCACTCCAAACATATAGCCCAACTTACCATGCTCTTTCTCGTTTTTTTTTTTAATATATCTTTATTGATTTCAGAGAGAGGAGAAGGAAGAGGAAGAGAGAGATAGAAACATCAATAATGAGTCACTGATCAGCTGCCTCCTGCAGGCCCTCTTCTGGGAATCGAACCCAGAACCCAGGCATGTGCCCTGACCAGGAATCGAACAGTGATCTCCTGGATCATAGGTTGATGCTCAACCACTGACGAGAAGAGCCCAGACTTGTTTTTAAGACCAAGTAATTTGGCCTAGGGATAGTAAGGAACTGGCCACCTGGGCACTCTTTCTCATCTTTATCATGCTACTGTCTCTGCTTAGAATCCTCCCACACTCTGTCACAATGCCTTTCAGATGTCAACTTTCTCTTGAAAGATGAGCCAGAGCAAGTCCAGATAGGTGCCTCCCCTTATATATCCAAAATCTCCTATTGAACTAAATTGTAGTCGCCACTTTTCTCTTCCCCATTAGAGTGTTGTTTCAAAAAGACAAGAATTGAGTCTGAGTTTACTCTTATATTCATAGTACTTAGCGTATTCATTTAATAAAAGGACTTTTACTAGTTGCTTAATAAAAGTTTATTGCCCGGCCAGGCGTGGCACAGCGGTTGAGCGTCAACCTGGGATCCAGGCGATCGGGGTTCCATTCCTGGTCAGGGCACATGCCCGGTTTGCGGGCTCAATCAATGACTCTCTCATCATTGATGTTTCTCTCTCTCTCTCTCCCTCTCCTCTCCTCTCTCTGAAATCAATAAAGATATATTTTAATAAATAAATAAACGCATAAATAAATAAATAAAAATAAAAGTTTATTAAATTGTATTTGCAGAGTTTACAATATTACAATGAAGTAGGAGCTTAAAATATCTGGAGTACAGGTTGAATATGGGAAATCACAGAAGGATTATAACTAGGGAGCTAACAGAAATGTGAAGATTGGACTGGTCGGATTCCAGGACTCTGAGCCATACCTATCCATTTGAAGGAATCTTTGTGTGTTTAAAGGTCACATCTCCCCTTTTTCTTTTTTACCCTTTCCTAAGGGTAAACTAAGGCTATCTCATCTTTTCCTAACATTTCCATTATCACTTCTGTTCAGATGAGTTACAAATTGGTTTCTTAAAGGAACTCTGAAATGAAGTAGGACTTCCTAGCATCAATCTCTCTCATAAGAATGAATTTTAACCCAGCAATTCCACTCTGAAAATAAATAACTGAAGATGTAAAAAATAACTTAGCATCAGGAATATTACATCACTGTAAAAAGTCAGAAGCCTAACTGTACGAGAATTTAATAAATAAGTAGCATTACCACTTAAAGAAATAAGAGGCAGCCAATAAAAATGATATTGCATAGACTAGGGAAGGAAGCAGGATGGCTTGGGGATAGAGATGAGAGAAAGACTTACTTTTTATTGTATACCCTTTTGTACTTTTTGAATTTGTACCTCATACATGTATTACCTAGTCAAAAAAAAGAAATAATATTTAAAAATGAAGCTTGCTTTTAAAATGTTATATAGGTGTACTTCTTGACTTATAAAGATATACTACGCACCGTTAGGTAAGAAAAGGTATCACAGAACAATATTAACGTATCAGTACATTAAAGTGGATGATGAGTGTATGCATTTAAGCATATGCAGGCTGGGGCAAAAGTAGATTTAGTTCATATGGAAAATAATACAATAATTAATAAATAATACAAAAAATAAACTGTTCCACATACTCACAACTGTAAACCTACTTTTGCCCTACCTTGTATATATTTACTAGAGGATTTGGAAAAAAACATTTTAAATTAATAATAGCTGGGACTAACAAAAGTGGAACTGTGAAAGCCTCTGCTTTTATATAGTTTCTAGTTTTTTTATAATGAAAGTAAAAGTACTAAAATACGTTATTTTTTTATTTTTAAAAGTGGCATACAGCCCAGCAGGTGTGGCTCAGTGGTTGAGCATCCATCCATGAATCTCGAGGTCACAGTTCAATTCCAGTCAGGGCACATGCCCAGGTTCCCCAGTAGGGGGCTTCCAGGAGGGCAGCCGATCAATGACTCTCTCATCATTGATGTTTCTCTCTCCCTTCCTCTCTCTGAAATCAATAAAAACATTTTTTTTTAAAAAGTGGCATACAAACACAATTCGCAACTCACTCAGCACCCTCAAACCCCTGTAAGTACTCCTCTTGTGAAACTGGAATAAATGTCAGTCTTCCCTACCAGACTACAAATTCCTTTTTTTTTAAATATATTGTTATTGATTTCAGAGAGAGGAAGGGAAAGGAAGAGAGATAGAAATATCAATGATGAGAGTGAGTCATGGATAGGCTGCCTCCTGCATGCCCCCCCTGCTGGGGATGGAGCCCGAAACCACGGCATGTGCCCTGATAGGAATCGAACAGAAATCTCCTGGATCACAGGTCAAGGCTCAACCACTGGGCCACGCCAGCCAGGCTGTGGAACATATCTTGTTGCACCAGAGACCAAGTTCACGTGCCAACTGCCTTGATGAACTCTTCCCAATGCTCTCAAATGAAGAGTAATCTCTCCCTCCTCTAAAATCACTTAGCGTTTATTTGAACCACCAAAGAGAGCTAAATAAATGTTGACTGAGGTCCTAATATGTCAGCAAGTGATGGGCATTTTGGAAATAAAGGTGATAAACCCCGAGGAATTCCCACTCTGTCTCTTCATGCACTCATCACATTCTAACTTGAATCATAATGTTGTGGACCTAATCTCCAATAGTTACTTATAAACTCCTTGAGAACAAAGATCTCAATATTCCATATCCCCCCACAAACCCCTACTTCTTCAAGAATCAGATCAAATGAGATCTCTTCTACGTCTTTCCCAAACATTGCCAGAAGAAGGTATTTACTACCGCACTACCAGTCCTATCCTCTCACGGTTGTCAATGTTTGTCTAAAAATGAAGAAATACTAGACCCTTAAATATATAAGTGAATGAACGCCAATTTTCCTAAACTAAAATACCACTAAACTAACTCACCATATGCTTCTTTCTTTCATTTTTAACTTTTCTCTATCTCTGGACACATAATAGGTTTGTTCTGGTCCAAATCTACTGCCTCCATTCTGAGTTTTCTAAAGCCTCGTTGTAATTAGTCAGAAAAGTATGATCACTGAACAAACAGAGCTAAGTGACCCACATGAAATGAGAGACCACAAACGAATTCACTGTTAGCAAAATATGCTAGAGTTTCCAAAGTTTCTATTTTTACAGACCTATAAACCATGTGTTAGAATAATTAAAACAACAACGTTGTCGACTTTTCATTTTGTCAAGTAAAGCATTAAAACTAAAATATAACCACTACCCACTATCAATCACTATTTCCAAAGACAGAACAGTCCTCTAAAATGATTACGTTTACACTGAAAGAAAATGGGAGTTCTGAGGTTTTTTAAATTTCTCTATGGACTGGGTTAATGTTCATCCTTGACCAGCTTTTGAGAACCTTTATAACCTGTCTGGCTATACTCGATTTACATGTGGCAGGGCCAGCCGGACGATCACGGGGGCTCCGTTTATTTCGAAAAGATTACTCCGCAATTCCCCACCCTCGCCCCTCAAAACCACTGTGCTACAGTTTGACTACGAGCCTCCCAATATTCCCCTCCTCGCACGTATCCTCCACGCAAAGGTCTTTCCGAGCAAATAGTTCATGTCCTAATGTGTGAGATCTTCCCCAAAGAAAAGCACTCAAGTTTCAGGACAGGCTGGGGAACGCCACAAACTGGGGAACACCGAGCGAGGGGCACACCCGGGCAACCTGGCTCCCGTTAGAAAAGGGACCTAGGAGAAGGGGCTTAGGAATCACGACGCCAACGTGACCCGCTCGGTCCCCTGAGCTCCTGTCAAACGCCAGCTGCCCGAGACCCCTCCCCAACACCTGAAGCAAACCTGAGAAGCAAGACATTCTCGAGGCCCAAAGCTGACGGGGGGGAGAGGGGGGACAGAACAGCCCACTCAACCAAAGACGCGGGAGCCTGGGACAACGCAGGGAACGGCCCGGCCCACGGCTGCCCTCCCTCGACGCGGCCCCCACACCCCGCTGGGGGAGGGGGTGTGGACGTGAGGAACTGCAGCAGCCACCGCCGGGGGGAAAGTCGAGGCACGCCTAAGGATTTTTTTTTTTTTTGCAAGGGTCCTAAAGTCGAGAAGCAAAGTCGGAATCAAGAAGCGAAGCCTTACCTCTGCGCTGGGGTGTTTAAAAGTATCTAAAAATAGCAGTTCCATCGCCGAGTCCACCGCCATGTTTGCAGCGGGAGACGGGCGGACCACTTCCGGGGCAGCCCTATAACCTCAGCGACAGAGGCTCAGGAGAGGGAGAGACGGCGGCACTTCCGGTGACGCAGCGCTTGCGCCGCAAGCCTTGGCCAATCCTGAAGCGTGGTGCTGCCGGAAGTTTCCGGCCCCGCCTTCTCCAGCGCGGCGGCGGCCAGAGAAAGGCTGGCAGAGAAGGGGCGGGTTCTACGGTGGCTCTAGTGGTCCAAACCCTGTCGTTGTACTGCGTTACCAAGCCACGGGGGCCTTAGCGCGGAGGGGCCTTGGGGGATGCTTCCAACTCGGGATACCCAGTGGAATCCCCGGCGAGCAGTCCTTCCAGGGCTGGCAGGAGAACGCTGCAGTGAGCTAAGAGAAACGTCTCAAAACGAAGAGATTTTGTTTTCTCGCCTGCAAAATGTGATTCAGCCATTCCCAGCTAGATAGGGCTCCGTTACTACAGAGGCACTTCACACCGTGGTGACCTTCGTTACGTGGTTTGCTCTGCTTTGCCTGTGACCCCTCAATTTGGCTTTTTAAAGTTGACTTTTAGAGAGAGAGGAAGGGGGAGAGAGAAACGTCAATGAGAGAGAAACACCGACGGGCTGCCTCGTGCACGCCCCCTACCGGGGGTCAGGCCACAGCCAGGCGTGGGCCCTGCGGGGAGTCAAACCAGCAGCCTCCGAGTGCGTCGGCGACACTCAACCAGCTGAGCCACACAGGCCAGGCGCAAGCTGGCGTTTAAAAACCTGCGTGTCTCCAGCCGGGTGGCTCAGTTGGTTAGAGAGTCACCCGGACCCCAAAAGGTGGCGGGTTCTACTCCCCGCAGCCCTATAACCTCCGCGACAACGGCTCAGGAGAGGGAGACGGGGCACTTCCGGTGACGCAGAGCTTGCGTCAGGGCACGTACATAGGTTGCACGGACCTAGGTCAGTTACAGTATCATCCAGAAGAATAAAATAGCTAAGGGATAACTTTAACCAAGGAAGTGAAAGGCTTGTACGCTGAAAACTACAAAATATTGCTGGGGGGGGAATTAAAGACTTAAATGAAAGGCCTTCCATGTGTGTGGATTGGAGACTTAATGTTAAGATGACAGTATTACCCAAAGTGATGTACAGAATCAGTGCAATCTATATCAAAATTCTAACAGCCTCTTTTTTTTTTTTCCAGAAATGGAAGATCTGATTCTCAAAATCATATGGAAATCAAGTGGCCCCAAATAGCCAATCAATCTTGAAAAAGAACAAATTTGGAGGCTACACACTCCTGATTTCAAAACTTAATACAAAATTACAGTAATCAAAACTGTGGTAGTGGCATAAGAATAAACATATAGACCCAATGGAATATAATTAAGAGTCCAGAAATAAACCTTTACATACATTATGAATTGATTTTCAACAAGGGTGCCAAAGCCATTCAATGGGGAAAGAATAATTTCTTCAATAAATGGTGCTGGGATAACAGGATATCTACATACAAAAGAATGAAGTTGGACCCTTACCGCATACCATATGCAAAAATGAATTCAAATGGATCAAGGACCTAAATACAAAAGTGAAAACCATGAAACTCTTAGAAGAAGACATATGGGTAAATTATTACCTGAAATTTAGCAATTAGATATGACACAAAAAGAGAGCAACTAAAGAAAGAATAAATTGGATTTTCACAGAATTAAAGATGTTTGTGCATCAAATGACACTAAAGAGAGTGAAAAGAAAATCGGTAGGATAGGAGAAAATATTTGCAAATTATGAATTTGATAAATGTCTATTTAAAGGAAATTGAACAATGGATGGGGAGGAAAGCCGAGTAAGTTACTCTACTGGACTCATGTGGCCACCAGGGGGAGTCTAAACTGTTCAAACCATTTTATCAGTAGAACCTCTGCAGTTTTGTTCTTTAGGTACTATCTTTACCACTGACTTGCTCCAACCCAAACATGTATCTCATACAGGGTAACGTGTTACATAAGGCAGCCCAATCCTGTTTTCCTCATATAAGGACTTGGAGCCTGTTCTGTTTCTCTGCTGCTCTACCAAAGTGGCTAAGGGTCCAGTATGACAAAGTGAGTTTTCTAAGCAAAAATAAGGTCCTGAGGATCTAAATTCTAACCACTGCTTGTGTACAGACATGCTCCAGTAGATGGAGTAGCAAAGAACTAGCGTGAGCTCAGCTTTTCACACGTGTGCTTCTTTTACACTTCAAATAGACCATTCTCAGAAGTGGCCGGAAAAAATAATTTTGGGGCCCTGGGTAATGAAAAGATAACAGTGCTTCAGCGCTACCCAAAGCAACACTAAACTATAAAGTGACAAATCCAACATATTCTGAGCTCTATCCACCACTTCACAGATGAGAAATCAAGGCGATAATCTCATGCACAAAAGTTCCAGCCAATATTGCAGTAACTTTGTCACTGATAGGCAGCAGGACCTTTTCCAGCATGTACAAGTAGAGACACAGGGGAGATAGGTCATTTTATAACAAGTGTCTACCCAACCTTATGGAAAAGTGCTCTAGTTCATATCTCTGTTGATGAATCTAATAAAAGGAATATGCTCAAATTTATCAAAAAACTACTAGAAAATAAAATGTGGGGTTTTTTAAAATCATTATGCTTTTGTGGAATAGACTGGCATATGAGACATGCAAGTTTGGTAGTAACCTAATTGCACATACCCAGACATCTATTTTCGAAAACCAGTGAAAGGAGTTTCATTGCAGATGCCTGAATAATTTTGTTATTATGTAATGCCCAGGTTAATTTCAGAAATCACTTAAAGCAGGCTGGCGATTAGTAAAGTAAGCAAAAAAAGATCAAAATGTAGAAAAGTCACGTCCAGATATGTTTTTTAACGCTCAGATCAGAAGCTTCAACTCTTACCCTTTCCTCTCTCCAAGCTGCCAAACTGGCTTTTCTGGAAGCAAGCCTTGCTCTGGGTGAGTGGCAGTTGGTGATATTTCTGATTGGGTAAATCTCCTTTGAATTTTTGGTTTCTTGCTCTTTTCCCTAACTCTTTACTAGCCCAACACTGTGGAAATGTAGAATTGAATGTACTTCACACTAAGGGGCTGTGCCACTGTGTCTGATGCTGCTGAGCTGTTGAGCAAGATGAGAAGGAAAAGTGATGATGACCTTAACAAAGGTAGTTCCAAGGAGTGAGGAGTTGAAAACCCACTGGAAACCTGGTTTTGATAATAAGGAAAACTTTTGTGAAAACAGTTTATCCAGAAGAGAGGCATATACAGATAGGTTGGAAAAAGTCCACCCAGGGCACTAAAGAGAAATCCTGAATAAAAGAGATTCCCAACCTGGCTGAATGTCAGAATCACCGAGGAACTTAAAAACAAAAACAAAAAACAACAACAAAGAGAGTTTCCCAGTCTCCTTCTACATCTACTGAATTAGTAGTCCCTTACCCAAGGGGGATACCTCCCAAGACCCCTGGTGGATGTCTGAAGCCACAGATAGTACCAACCCCTATACATATTGATTTTTTTCTATACATATGTACCTATGATAAAGTTTAATTTATAAATTAGGCATAGTAAGAGCTTAACAACAATAACAATATAATGAATTATGATAATATACTATAATAAAAGTTATGTGAATATGGTCTCTCTCTCTCAAAATACCTTATTGCACTGTACTTACCCTTCTTATGAAGATGTGAGGTGATACAATGCCGACGTGATGAGATAAATAACGTAGCATTAAGCTACTATTGACCATTGGACAGTGTATCAGAAGGAGGATTACCTGCTTCAGGTGATCCTGGGTCATCGAGCCATAACATGTTGACAATTGGCTGTCAGGATCAGATGATGTTGATGATTGAGGATCCTCAATAGTTGGCTTTTTTTTTGCCAAAAGCTTTTGGGAAAACATTATAATTGGAAGTTGCTGTTTCTTTTTAACTCATCAAGGTGTTGCTGCACAGATGGTAATTCTTTGGTGATCATCTGGGTGACTTTAATGCTGCATCCCATCAAGGAATATATCCCATAATTTTTGTAAAATCAGGGTTGCTTGAACACTGGCACAATGGATCTGATAGCCCAAAGGGCTGCTAAGTGACTAAGGGGCGGGGATACCTTGGACAAAGGAATGATTCACGTCCCAGGTGGGATGGAGTGGGAGGGCAAGAGATGTCATCATGCTACTCAGAACTGCACACAATTTAAAACTTATGAAGTGTTATTTCTGGAATTTCCCATTTAATATTTTCGTACCACGGATGACCATAGGTAACTGAAACCACAGAAAGTGAAACTGTGGATAAAGGGGACAACTGTGTATATATACACACACACATAATTTTCATTAGTTTTGAATTTAATTTTTACTAATGAATCTATATTTTTTAAGGACTCCAATAATTCTGATTTAGCTGATTAGAGTAGAAGCTGACTTGGACAGGAACATTCCCACCAAAACAGAATCAATACCTTTCTCCTAGCTTAAAAAAAAAAAAAGGGTTAATAGGTAGAACATTCAAATTTTAAATTCACTTCCCTAAGTTGTTTCTTCATAGAAAAAAATGAGAGCGTGCTACCACTTATCTTTTGATGAACTTTAATGGAACACAAAATGAATATGTACTGAAAAACTCAGAAATAGGTACCATACTCAGTCTGCTCTTTTTCATGGGTGTCTGCTCATGGCTGAGATTTGACACAGCATACACCGAATTAAAAGGGTTTTTTTGCCACTGAAATTGTTTTGGGGTTCTTTTAGTGATTTCAACAGTGTTACGCAAGATGCATATAACTTTTAGGTACTCTGCCATCAGAACAAGTTTGAGAATACTTGAAATGAGCTCTGAAACCTTCGTGCTCTCACTTTCTCTGCTCTCCCATCTCCTCCTCCCTCTCTCCCCCTCTTAATCTCTCTCTCTCCACCTCCCTCTCCCATTTTTCCTCCCCACCCCCACCACCTCTCTCTATCCCTGCTCAGGTAAGCAATATCCTCGAGGGAGACCTAATAGCTAAATCTCTGTACCCCTTGAGTTCAACTAGCTGGAAGAAAATCCCAAAATAGGAGTAATTTGATCTGTCTGGAAGAAGTAGGAAAAACAATATTTACAATAGGATCTTCCCTCAAAGAGGCCTTATGATACCATCTCACGTGTGTAATCACCTTACAGTTCACCATGCATCTTTATGTCTATTACTTTATTTGATCTGTATATGAATCTTGGGAGAAACTATGCTCTTATCAACTTGCCACCATTAAAAAACAGTAACAAAAACACACAGATGAGTAAATGGAGGCTTGGAAGGGTTAAGATAATTCCCAGGGTCCTTCTAAGAGACATGTTCACAATAACAGAGTAAAAAAAAAAAAAGAAAGAAACTCAGCAATAAAAAGGAACAAACTATTGATATATGCAACAATTTCGATGACTCTCCAGGGAATTAGGCTGAGGGGGTGGGGGGGGGAAGCCAACCCCAAAAGGTTAAATGCTCTATGATTCCATTTATATGAAATTTTTGAAATGATGCAATTTTAGAAACACACTAGTGATTGCTAGGGGTTAGGTATGGTGGAAGGAGGTGGGGCAGGAAGGAGGTGGGTGTGGTTATAATAAAGCAACACAAAAAATCTTTGTGCTAATGGAACTGCTCAGTATCTACACTGCCATGGTGGATGCGTCCTTAATGAGCAATGAAAATGTATAGCTCTAAATACACACACACAACTGAGTACAAGCAGAACTGAAAAATTCTGAATAATGGATGACATCAATGTCAACATCCTGGTTGTGCTACAGTTTTGCACAATAATACCATTGGCAGAAACTGAGTAAAGGGTACATTTTCTCTGCTTCATGCCTTACAACTGCATATGAATCTGTAATTACCTCAATAAAAATTTCAATTTGAAAAAAAATGAATGAGTCAGAGTATGTCTCTAGCTACTGGTTCTTGCCTGTGCAAGAACTCTTTTCCTTCCCCACGTGTAATGGAAAGAGCTATGTCCTTGTTCTTGGAATTGCCAATTTGACTCAATGCCCTTTGAGTGAGTTAGAGATGGGGGCATATACAAATCTGACTCTGGAAGGTATTATTAAATCAGACCAAAAAATAGGTTCTCCAGAGTAATTAAACTTCCAGAGTATCATAATTGGGAGCCAGAACACCCTAAACTTTAGATGGAGCATCACAACATTTTTATTTTTCTGAGCCAGCTATTCCAACACGTGTACCCTGAGTTTTCCCTTAGTTTTCCGGCTCAGCTTTTGATGGGGACAGTGTTCAAGGTTGAGAAAGAAGGGAACAGGAACAGAGCCCTAGATCTATGGGGCAGGGCAGTTAGGGTTGCTTGTGGGAATAGCAAATTTCTCTAAGTCATTATCTGTGTGAAAGAACCAGAGCTAAGCGCCCGGATGCTCAGCCATCCCAAGCCTCAGTCTCGATTCCCCCTTTTCCTTCTGTCTGCCTCCTGCCACTTGACTTTAACTGCCTCTCTCTCTGCTCTCCCTACCCCACCTTCTTTTCAGTCTCTCTCGTGATTTTTAATTTTCCTCTTTTTGCTACCTTGTTCTACTATGACCACATTTTCATTAACACAGAATTTTAAAGTCTCTACGAAAAAATAGCTTCTGGCCAGTGTGGCTTAGCCGCTGAACATCAACCTATGAACCAGGAGGTCACGGTTCGATTTCGGGTCAGGGCACATGTCCCAGTGTGGGCTTGAGCCCCAGTAGGGGGTGTGCAGGAGGCAGCTGATCAGTGACTCTCTCATCATTAATGTTTCTGTCTTTCTCTCCCTCTCCCTTCCTTTCTCTGAAATCAATAAAAAAAAAAAATTTTTAAATATATAAAATATACGGTGAAACCTCCTGTCTTAAAAAAAAACAGCAAGGCAGTCACTAAGGCCTAAAACGGTTGTTGCTGCAAGGTCACAGGACTGCAACTCTAGTCCAGAACAGCCTCCATTACGAAACAGCTTCCTAAGAAAACCTGAATTACAGTCTGGGCTCCACCACTAACTTGCCACTTTGACCTCAAGCAGCTTGTTCCCTCACCTACGAAACAAAAGGAAAGGACTCAAAAATTTCCCTCTCGAAAGTCACTTTCAGTTTTGCCTGAGTCTGGAGAAACAAGTCTTTCTGGCCAGGAGTGGTGAGATGCTGGAGGAAGACCGGCCCATCTCGATGGGCAATGAGAAGTTAGGCCACTTTGTTGGGTGCCTTTCCTGGAGGCTGGGTATTCTGGTGGGCAGGGAAGTTACCAGCAAGCCATGTGCCATCATCCCAGGGCCGCTGTGCGGGCCAGCCCTGTAATCACACTCGCTCCTTAGCAGCAAGCAAGAGCTCGGGGGCTGGACCACAGAGAGGGCAGTCAGTCAGGGGGAAGGGAGATCTGACGAGCGCAGAGTGACTGTCAGCCTGGGAAGGGACGCGATTCTTTCATGCGCCCTGGCAAAGGTGTGCGTGGGTGACTCACAGCGGCAGGGAGAAGGCTCTCATCAGGCACCGAGTGAAGAGCAGAAAATGTACGGAGCGGAAAACAATGAAGAGAAGTTGCTCTTCCCGAGGCCCATTCCCACAGCAAGAAGAATACCCTGCCCCTGCCCTGCCCAACAGGCTAGGGTCAAAGCAGAGGAGGGGCTTGTCTGTGGGGAGGAACACACGACTTTTATTGGGCTCTTAGTACAGGCCAGGCACTTTCATGGGTGTTGTCTCATTTAATCTCCACAGCAACGCTACCAAATATTAATCTCCATTTAATACCCAAGGAAATGGAGGCTCAGGGAGGTTAAGTCACAAACTAGCATGTGGGGCAAAGCCAGCATTAAAGCTGGGCTCGTCTGAGTCCTAAACCCGAGCTTTGTATGTTCTTTTATTTTTTCTTTTAAATATGTTTTTATTGACTTTAGAGAGAGGAAGGGAGAGGGAGAGAGAGAGAAACATCAATGACCAGAGAGTCATGGATCTGCTGCCTTCTCCAAGCCCCCTACTGGGAATCCAGCCGGAAACCTGGACGTGTGCCCTGACTGGGAATTGAACTGTGACCTTCTGGTTCATAGACTGACACTCAACCACTGAGCCACACTGGCTGGGGTGTAGGTTCTTTTTAGCAGCTCCTGAGCCATCACTTACTATGAAATCTCTAGTCTCACGTTGCCCCAGGACCCATACACTAGTGATAGCTCTGAGAATGCTGTATTATCTGGCAGTGGGCAGGAAGCTGTGGCCCTGATTTTGAGTCCGAAAATTCTGAATTTGATTCTGGCTCTGCTAAGTTTATGCCTCTGGGCAAGATGCAAAACCTTAAACCTCAATATTAACTTTTATTTATTTATTTATTTATTTATTTAATTTTATTTCAGAGAGAGGAAGGGAGAGGGAGAGGGAGAGAGAGAGAAACATCAATGATGAGAGTCATTGATCGGCTGCCTCCTGCACACCCCCCACTGGGGATGGAGCCCAAAACCTGGGCATGTGCCCTGACGGGGAATCAAACTGTGACCTCCAGGTTCCTGGGTCAACGCACAACCACTGAGCCACGCTGGCCAGGTTCAATATTAATTTCTTTAAAGTGGGAATGATAACACTCACAAGTCCCAGAGTTGATGTGAGAATTATATGTAAATATAAATCAGAAGCTCAGTGCTCAGCACATGAGTGCTAAATAAATAATAGCCCTTAAATGATGTTCGTGTGAGCCCAAGGTAGCGCTCTATCTTGGCTGCACACTGGAATCACCTGAGGAGGTGTAACTACATTGAGGCCTGTGCTGGCTCCAGCCCTAGAGGCTCTGCTTTAATGGGTCTGTGGTGCAGCCTGGGATGGAATTTTTGCAAACGCTCCAGGTGATTCTAATGTGGTTCTCGGGATTTGGGCACATGCTTCAGCATCACCTGGGGGTCCCACCCCCACATTCTACATCTGAAACCTGAAATCTTTCAGAGCCTCCAAGCTTTCCAAGTTCCTTAATGAAAATAACATTTTTGTTAAATACCTATTACTTACTGGACATTATGCTAACTGCCCTAATGGTAGTATATCTCATTTAAGCCTCACAACAACCCTATGATTATTTTTCATTTTACAGATGAGTAATGTGAGGCTTAGAGAGGGTGACTCATTCCAGATCCCACAGTTCTTATGCAGACAGAACCAGTTTGGGCTCCCAAGTGTACCTTTTTTTTTTTTAAGTATATTTATTGATTTCAGAAAGAGGAAGGGAGAGGGAGAGAGAGAGTCAGAAACGTCAATGATGAGAGGGTCATCATTGATCAGCTGCCTCCTGCACACCCTCGATGGGGGTTGAGCCTGCAACCCGGGCATGTGCCCTGACCCAAGTGTACCTTTTAATCAAGGCTCTAGAAGGCCTCTTTCCCTTCTAAAGCAACTCTTCCCTGATTGGTTTGTCCTCAAGCAAATAAGGACTCCAAATCCATGCAGTGTGGTCCAAAAGGCACTCTCCTGACAGCTCAGAATAGAGCCACTGGGGTTGGTCAGTGAGGAAGTTGATGGGGATGTGTGTAGCTTCGACTAAATGGAGAAAGCCTCAGTCTTTTGGTTAAAATAGGATTCCAGGAACTCTCTTATAAGGATTGGCTCAGATGGCAGAAATGCAGCGCAGGCAGGCAGTTCAGTGCAGAGGCCCATAGTTCAGTGCAGGCTTCTCCCTAAAGTGTAGTTTGTAAGAGAGGCCCCTGGGTAAAAATGGCTGCTAGGTTCTGGTGTTTTTTTGCTTTTAATTTGAGCCCAGGTAGCCACTGGGAGCCTTTTTTAGTAGATATCTTCTTTCTCAGGGTCCACACTACAAACAGTCCAATAGAAATGCTTCAACTCAACACTGGGTACTATGACATATACTAGAGCATAGTTGACTTATTTGCTGCCGTATCCAGTGCCTGGCACAATACCTGGCAAAAAGTAAGTGCTTGAAAAATATTTATTGAATGAAGGAAAGGAGGGAGGAATGAAGCTGGGCAGGTAGGTGTGAGTAGGTTTCTGGCTTTAGAGCTGTGTGAAAGTAGGGCAGGGTATTTGTGTGAATGAAGCGTGATGATCACCGTAGGCTTAAAAGCAGTATTTCCAGAGTGGAAAGAGCTGCTTGTGGCAGCCAAAGATGAAACTGTTTTCTTTCTGTTTTGTTCTAATTGGAGCAACCTCTCTTGTAGTTTTTTTTTACTAAACTAAGGTGATAGGAAAAGGCGTAGGGGAGAAAGGTTGAATCAGCATTTTGTCTGAAAGTTTTTTAGTTAGCAAAACACCATCAATTAACAACAATATTTAACAACAGGTAAAAGTGGAACAGCCCTGGCCGGGTAGCTCAGTTGGTTAGAGCGTCATCACCATATGCCAAGGTTTCAGGTTCGATCCCAGGTCAGGGCACATACCAGAAGCAACCAATCAATGCATAAATAAGTGGAACAACAAATCAATGTTTCTCTCTCTCTAAGTTAAAAAAATTTTTTAATGGAACAAAGAGTAGGTAGTACCCCTTGACTGCCCACATCAGGACTGCTTCCTTTCCTGTGTCTCCCAGGCAGGCAGGACTTTCTGGCTGCTCGAACCTGGTGCTTTTTCTTTTCCAGGCCTCTGGCTCAGCCACCAATAATCTTTCTTCCAACTGCCAAAGCCTTAAACTTCTGTCAAAGATGTCAATGAATTAATTACTGGCTCAACAAGTATTGTGTTCACAGAGTACCTACAGTGTGTAAGGCTGAAGGGAGCTCATAGTCTAATTATTATTATTATTTTTTTAATATATATTTATTGATTTCAGAGAGAGGAAAGGAGAGGGAGAGAGAGAGATAGAAACATCAATGATGAGAGAGTCATTGATCGGCTGCAGCCTGCAACCCGGGCATGTGCCCTGACCGGGAATCGAACCCTGATCACCTGGATCCTAGGTCGATGCTCAACCGCTGAGCCACGCCCGGCCGGGCTCATAGTCTAATTCTTATAGGAGGAGAAATACATATGAAGACATAATTTTAATGCTATATGATAGGTTCTTATGTTATAAACAGCTTTATTGACATTTAATTCACACACCATAAAGTTCATCCTTTTACAGCGTCCAGTTCAGTGGTTTTTTGTATATCAGAGTTGTAAAACCAACATCACTATCTAAATTTAAAACATTTCATTACCCCCGAAAGAAACTTTCATGTCCATTAGCAGAAATTCCCCATTCCCCTTTCCCTGCCAGGTCCTAAAAACCACTCATCTACTTTCTGTCTCTATGGATTTGTCTATTCTAGACACTTCATGTAAATAAAATCATACAATATGTGGTCTTTTGAGACTGGCTTCTTTTATTTAGCATAATGTTTTCAAGTTTTACCCAGGTTGTCGCTTCTATCAGTACTTCATTCCTTTATAGAGCTGGAAAACATTACGTCGTATGAATATAACCATTTCTTAGTTAGATTCATGGGCCATTTTAAGTTAGTTTTAGAAGTGGTCCAACTTAATTATTTTCCACATGTCTATCCATTGTCCCAGCACCATTTTTGAAAAGACTACTCTTTCCCTATTGAATGGTCTTAACACCCTCGTAAAAGGCAAACCGACCATGAATTTAAGGGTTTCTTTTTTGACTCTCAGTTCTATTCTGTTGATCTATACGTCTACCCATATACAGTGCCACACTGTCTTGATTACTATAGATTTATAGTAAGTTTTGAAATCAGGAAGTGAGACCACTCAAATTTTTTTCTTCTTTTTCAAGATTGTTTTAACTATTCTGATGCTTTGACCTTTCATATGAATTGGAGGATCAGACTATCAGTTTCTGCAAAAAAAGACCACTTGGATTTTTTTTTTTTTTCAAATGAATATCTTTGTTAAAAATTTTCTTTTTACTTTGATAAAAAAGAAGGCCAATTTACATTTTGACCTTATTGGTGGTAAAGTTATTTCAATTATTCATGTTTTCTCAATGATTGTTTATTGAGCATAATGTTAGATAATGTTTTGCTCAATATTTGAGGCATTAGAAAGCATTAGTTTTCTATTGCTGCATAACAAACATGATCACAAACAGAGGCTTCGAACATCACCCATGTACCAGCTCACAGTTTTACAGATTCGAAGTCCGGCTAGGCATAGCCAGGTTTCTGCCCAAGGTGTCATGAAGCTGAAATCCCGGCATTGGCCAAACTGAGTTCCTGTCTGGAGGCTCTGGGAAGGCCACTGGGATTTTGACAGGGATTGAATCCATAGATCAACTTGAGGAGTATTGCCATCTTAACAATATTAAGTCTTCTGATGCATGAACATGGAGTATCTTTCCATTTATATAGGTCTTCTTTAATTTCTTTCAACAATGTTTTGTCATTTTCAGTGTACCAATTTTGCACTTCTTTTGTTAAATTAATTTCTAATTATTTTATTCTTTGTGATTTTAAACAGTTTTTACTTTCAATTTTGGATTGTTCATTGCTTGTCTATAGACATACAATAGATTTTTGTCTGTTAATCTTGTATTCCGCAACCTTGTTGAACTTTTTTAGTTCTATTTTTTTTAGTGGATTTCTTAGTATTTTCTATATATAATATCATGTCATCTATGAATAGTTTTATTTCTCCCTTTCCCAGCTAGATGCCTTTTATTTTCTTACCTTATTGGGCTAGAACTTCTAGTATAGTGTTGAAAATAAATGCCAAGAGCAGACATCCCTGTCTTGTTCCTAATCTTGGGAGAAAGCATCCAGTCTTTCACCATTAAGTATGAGGGTAGCTGTGGGTTTTTCAAAGATACTCTTGACCAAGTTGAGAAAGTTCCCCTCTATTCCTAGTTTGTTGAGTGTTCTTCTCATAAAAGGGTGTTAGACTCTGTTAAATGCTTTCTCCATAGTAACAGATGCTCATATAGTTCTTGTCATTTGTTCTGTTACTATGGTGCATTACAACGGTTTATGTATGTTGGGCCAACCTTGCATTCCTGGGACAAATCCCGCTCGATCACAGAGTATAATCTATTTAAATATGTTGCTGTATCCAGTTTGCTTTATTTTCTGTATTTGAAAAAGATATTGGTCTGTAGTTTTCTCTCCTTGTGATGGTTTTGTCTGGTTTGGGTATCAAGGTAATACTGGCCTTATAGGATGAATTGGGAAAGCGTTCCTTCCTCTTTTTTGAAAGTGTTTGTGAAGGATGATTAGTGTCAATTCCCCTTTAAAGGTTTGGCAGAATCACCAGGGTACCCATCTGGGCTTATGGATTCTTTGAATACTATATGGTAGGAAGTATGGACAGTGTGGGAGGCTAGAGGAACAAGTGGCCAGCTCTGCTTAGAAGAGCAAGGAAGCTGGATGAAGAAAAAAAGAGTTTCATTTATATGGCTGATATATAAGGGACATGAAAAATGAGAGAAAAAAAGGGTGGGGGCCCTGGAAAGACAGGCTGGAGATAGATGAGGCAAGATGCTGAATACCTGATCCAGATGCTCATCAAACATAATCTGCTCCCCTCCTATGTGGTTATTGCTGCCATTGTTTTGAGTGCAGGGGAGGTAGGGAGGTTAGTTGAGGGCATTATACCAAATAAGTAAAAAGCCACCCACCAAACCATGGGAGGAACTTGCTGGCCGACTGTCAGTCAGTAGAGATAACACTGCAGGGTGAAACAGGTAGTTGAAGTCTGAGTGTCTAATGAGGAAGATGGAATGGGGTTAGCCATACTGGCAACTCTGGGGCTCAGGAAAGCATCCCGTGCAGACCATGTGCTGCGGCAAGCTCCTTATGCTTGCTCTGGGCTGGGGCCATGTCCTTAAGGTGTCCACACCACACCAGTCAGGCAAGTTCTTTGAGCTTTGCCTCTTCAAGCTCCTTAACAGCAGATATCATGTCCAGAGATTTACAAAAATCAAAAGAATGCATCCCTTAAACTTTCTTTGGAGAGTTTTTATTTTATTTTTAATTTTTTAAAATGTATTGACTTGAGAGAGAGAGAGAAGTGAGAGAGAGGAGGAGGAGAGAGGGATTTTTATTTCTCCATTTATTTATTTCAGAGAGAGGCAGAGGGACAGGAACATCAATGATAAGAGTCATTGATCGGCTGCCTCCTGCATGCCCCCACTGGGGATCAAGGCCCAAACCTGGCCATGTGTTCTGACCAGGAATCAAACCACGATCTCCTGGATTGTAGGTTGATGCTCAACCGCTGAGCCATGTGGGCAGAGCTGTTCCAGTTATTTATGCATTCATTGGTTGACTCTTGTATGTGCTCTGCCTGAGTGGGCATCGAACCCACAATCTTGGAGAATCGGGGAGACACTCCAACCAACTGAACTATCCAGCCAGGGCTGGTTTTATTTCTTAAATGGCTCATCCAAATCCACATTCCCACCTCCTGCTCTCCCACTAAAACTCTTCTAAATCCTCAATGTGTCAGGCAGTAGCTCCAGAATTAGATTCCAGAATAGAAAGGTGTGTCCCCATCAGAAAGGAACACCCAAGTCCTCTTTCCATCCCCTAAGTTTCAATGAAGATCTCTGAATCAAGATGTCTGTTCCCTCCCAAAAGCTTAAGAAAGGTAATTGTAGCCAAAATTAGCTATACAGACACCTCTAAGTCCCATCTAGAAAGCCTACTATATTCTCAGAGGGAGCATACTATCTGGGTAGTCATGGACACAACAGGGAAAGAGCACTGGGTTGGGAGCCAGGAGACCTGAGCTCTAAGTACAGTCCTGCTGCTAATTAGCTGTGTCACCTTAGTTGGGCAAATAGGTCACTTTTGCCGATCTGACCAAAAAATAGGTATAATTTTGATTCACTCACACCGGATGGCTATTGTAGTGTTGGCTGTTGTCATTTTTTTTATTTGAAAGTATAAGGTAAAAGAGGTCAGTGTCCTTGACTAAATAGGCAGGTATTGCATGTTTTAAAAATTCTTGTGGCACACTGGTTAAAATCACTGCTCTTGAGTAGTAACTTTCCTGGTTCTCAGGTTTTTGTGTGTGTGGGTGGGGGTGAGGGGGTTTAAGGAAAACACTTCTTTACACATATCCTCTCCCCTGAAAGTGTACATCATCACCATCTCCATTTTTACAGGTGAGAAACTGAGTCCTTGTGAGGCCAGAAAACACACCCAAGGCCACAAGGTAGTAAATGGCAGGGCTGATTAATAAACCCATACTTTGTCCACACAGACTGTCTATAATAATTGCTATGATAAAAGTTCAGACCAGTAATTTGTTTATATGTGTAATGCACAGAGTAATCAACAGAAAACTATAATGTATTTAGTTATCTTGACGATCACCTCTCCCCACCTCTTCACTTCAAAGAGGTTGGACTTGTCCAGGGACTATAAAATGTGATTTCTCTTACAACTGCATCTAATATAAGTAACTAAGAAATATCAATGGCTTGGCAGCCTCACATCACAGGCTTTTACTTTGATTTGATTTAAAAAAACACACACATATAGCCCAGCTGGAGTGGCTCGGTGGTTGAGCATTGACCTATGATCCAGGAGATCCAGGTTCGATTCCCCGTCAGGGCACATGCCCAGGTTTCGGGCTTGATCCGGGGGGGGGGGGGGGGGGCAGGAGGCAGCCCATCAATGACTCTCATCATTGATGTTTCTCTCTCTCCCTCTCCCTGCCTCTCTCTGAAATCAATAAAAACACATGTATATATAAAAAACCCCACACATATAATTTACATGCCATAATGCCCAGCCTTTTAAAGTATACAATTCAGTGGTTTTTAGTATTTTACGTCTGTGCAACCATCACCACTGTCTAATTAGAGAACATTTTCATACTTTGATTCACTTTGGAAGCGTGTTTTCTTACAAGAGAACGTGCAATTGAGAGCTCCAAGAAAGACCCAGAGGTCTCAATCAGCTGGAGCCGGCAAGTGCAGTGCTGCTACTGTCCTCATAAAGAGGGAGCTGCACTGCAGATAGTGAGGATGTAACACGGCAGGCCGTGGCCGGAGGGCTACCGCTTGGTTAGGGTGCCATCCCAATACGCCAAGGTTGCTGGTTCGAACCCTGGTCAGGGGCACATACAAGAGTCAACCAATGAGTATATATTATACACATATATACATATATCTATATGGCCAGTGAGTATATATTATATATATATACACACACACACTTTATCAGAACCATTTGGAAGTGTTATAGACATGATTCCCCTTATTCCTAAATACTGGGTACTTCCTAAAACGAAGGACAGTGTCCTGCCAAACCACAATATTACAAAAATCAGGCAATTAACACTGATACCATACTGTTATTTAATCTACAGACCTTATTAAATTTTTCTTCTATTGTCCCAACAATGTCCTGTAAAGCAAGAAAAAAAATAGAGTGTTTCTGGTCCAGGATCCACGTTTAGATGTGACGTCTCATAAATTCCTTTAGTCTGGAATCGTTAGTTCTCCTGTGTTTCTCGCGCATGACCTTCACAGTTTTAAGAAAACAGGCCCGTTACTTTTCAGCCCTCTCTCAATTTGGGTCTCTGTTACTTAAACAACAAAAACAAAACCCTCACATTTGTTCTGGAAGTTTTAGGGGGGCTTCCAGCGAAGGCCTAGGCAGAGCGCGCCTCTTCCCAAGGCTCCCCCCGCCCCGGCCGGGCGTTGCGGTTGCTGCGTTAGAATTCTCTGCGGGTGGGACGGGAACAGGACCCGCGGGCAACAGGACCCGAGCGTCCAGAACAGACGCGCCGGCAACCACAGGGCTCCCCTGGGCGTCCCTGCATCTCACAAGGGTCGGATTTCTCCAAAAGCAGGTTCGTCTGAGAAGTCGCACCTACTCCTCTCTAAGCACCCGAGGCTCCAGTCACCGGCGGACTCCCACTTTCCGAAGCTCCCCTTCGCGGGGGTGAGCTAGGCCCTAACCCAGATGAGCTGCAGAACAGGGACGCGAGTGGCTCCCCGAATTAAGTCGACAAGGATCCGCGGCGCCCTGGCCGGGAGCCGGTGAGTCAGAGCGTCGTCCCAGCCGGCCCAGGGCTGGCGCTCGCCTCTGGCCAGGGCGCACGGGGGCCGGCGGGCCAAGGCGCGAGCCAGCGGAGCCACAAGCCCTGCCCCCCCCTTCAAGAAATAAAAAATAAAATACATCTGTGTATCCGTGGACCGCCTCGCCTAGGTCGGGCTCCCTTCCAGGCCCTGGGAATACCTTCGAGGGCAGAGAAAAACAAAACTGAGCCCGCGCGCCGGCGACCCAGGTGGGCACATTAGAATTTAAATGAGAGGAATCAGAGCCCAGGGGTCGACTTCCTCACACAGGAAGAAGGCAAAGCTCTGCGCGGACGGGAGCCCCGAGGCTCGGTTCTGACTCGGGGGGCGCTGCGGGACCCGCCCGGCGCGGGCTCGCTTCCCGGGCGCTTTCCACTCGGTCCATCCCGCCGCCAAAGGCCCGGGGGCGGGGGCGCGGGCGCCGCAGGGCTCCCCGGCTCTCCCACCGCCTCTCGGCCGCGTCGGTCCGCCGTGCGCTCGGCGCTGCACCTCCGCGCGGCCCGCACGCGCCCGGGTGCGCCAGCCCCGCCCCGCCCCCGGCCCCGCGCCCCCGCCAGGCCGCCCCGCCCCGGGAGGGCCGGGCACCTGGGCACCGCGCGCCGAGAGCGCCCCGCGGGGCGCGGCCCGGGGGAACCGGCTCCTCCGGCGGCCTCGCCCGCTGCAATGCAACCTGGGTGGTTTCTCCAGGTCCCTCCCCGCCCGGTCCTCGCCCAGTCCCTGCCCCCGCGGCGCCTGCGGCCCCGGAGGGTGGCTCCGAGCTTGGGGACTGGGCGGGGCGGCGGCTGGGGGACCCTTTCCGACGCCGCGTCCCGCGGCCCGGGGCCGCCTCCCGCACCGCAGAGCCCGGCCTCCGCCCGCACTCGGGGGACCCGAGCCGCTACCTGCGCGGCGGGAGGGGGCGGCGTCGCCCGCACCCCAGTAGCCGGGAGACGCGGCGGCTGCGCCAGGCTCCGACCCCCGCCCGCGCTCTCCCCGCAGCCCGACCCCCGCACCCCACCCGGCCGCGCGTGCTCCCCGTCGGGAAAGCGCGATCGCCCGCTTCCCCTGACACGCGTCCTGCAAGGTTCTCGGTTCTACACCCGGAGCGGGTCACGGCAGCGACCCGACTATGTCGTGGACAGAAAGGGATGGACCCCTGGAGTCGAAATAGTACATTCAGACGGGATTGTGTCCCCGAGAATAGATCAGCTCGAAATGGAAAACTCGAGGGAACGTCACCTCGAGCGCTTTTCTCTCTAGAACCCAGCGGGTCCCACCACGTCGCCGTCGGGCGGTGGCGGGCGCCCAGCCTCCGGGCCCGACCGCGCCGAGCTAGAGGGAACCGCTTGGGAACTCGGCCAAACCGGCCCGAGGACAGAGGCGCAGGTGGGGCAGGGGCGCGGGGCCAGAGCCGGGGGCTGCGGGGAGGCCTGGCTCCCGCCCGAGGCACGGTCCTCGGGGCAGCTGCGTCTGGTTTGGGACTCAGGGCACAGTAAGGAGCTGCGCCCCTGCCCTGGAGGAGGTCTCGGTCTCCAGGCAGCCAGGACCGAACTAGACGTGGCAATCACAGGAGGAAAGGCTGTGGGGTCCACTGCGCCTGATCCCCCCCCGGGGACCCCCCTGCTGCCTAGCGCGCCGCGGCTGCCTCTCTGGGCGTCGTTTCGCGGCTGGTCATCCAGCCCCCGGGCGCAGGGCTTTCACCCCAGAAGGTGGGGCGGCACCTTGGGGTCTGGAGGCGCTTGCGCCCGGGCGCCAGCTGGAGGCGGGCGGGACGCGGGTCCCGCTGTTTGCACTTGAAGGTGTGCTGGGCTTGGGAGCGGCTTTTCCGGCACCTGGCGACGGCCCCGCCACCTCCCGGCTGCCGTTGGCCGTCCCTCCCTCCCTCCCTCCCTCCGCGATTCGCCCTCTCGAGGCGCCGCGCCCTGGGCAGCCACGCACCCCGCGGCTTCACCTCCGGCCCGCGGTCGCCTCCCCGCGCCGCCGACCCTGAGAACCTCCGGCTCCGCTCCCCGCAGACCGCCTTTCTCCAAGACCCCAGGCCCCTCGGTGGCCTGCAAAGGCGTGACCTCCCCGAGGCCCGCACCCTTCACCCTTCACCCCTCGCCCTTTCCCCTTCTGGCGTCAGCTCCCCTCCGGGTGGCCACCGCCTCTTCCCGCCCTGCGCGCCTCCCCCCGCCTTCCGCGGCCGCCCCTCTCCATTCATCCAGCCATTGTCTCCCGCTTCCCCCAGGCGGCCTCCTCCCCCACCGCTGCCACGTCTCGGTTTGAAGGAGCCAATAGGCCGGCGCCGCCAGGTGTCTCTTACCTGCACCACGTGGGGGAGGGGGAAGGGGCGGGCAGGTAGAGCCACATCCCAAAACAGCGAAGCTTTCAGCCATTGCGCGCGCCTCCCGGAGGTGCAGCCCGCGCCCGGCTCTCGGCACCGACGCCCGGGCCCCTGGTACGAGAAGGGCCGGTCCGCGGCGCCCTCCGTCCACGCCTTCCCGCCGGGGAGTGGGGTCCGGCCAGGTGTGGCCGGTGGCTGGCGACCGCCCTCTGCGCCCGCGGCGAGGAGGAGGGGCGGGTGGGCGCACTTTCCTTTTCTCGGGCGGGAGGGCTGCGCCCGTCCCCGCGGCCCCGCTTCCACCCGCCGCCGGCCCTCGCCCCTCGCCCTCCCCGCCGCTCGTCATGACGGCGTCTCCGGATTACCTGGTGGTGCTTTTTGGAATCACTGCGGGGGCCACGGGGGCCAAGCTGGGCTCCGACGAGAAGGAGCTGATCCTGCTGCTGTGGAAAGTCGTGGATCTGGCCAACAAGAAGGTATTTCTCCGCGTTTCTGCCCCGGTGGAGGGGGGGGGGGGCGAGAAGTTGGTGGTAGGAGTTGCGGTGCGTGCAGAGGGGGGTCCAGGTCGGTAAACAAGCGCCCCGGTGTGTTCACCTGCGAGGCGGGACCTGGGGCCTAGAGCGCGCAGTCCGACCGGGCTCCGCGGCCGCCGGCCTGGCGGCCTCTCGGCCCCCCCGAAACCTGGCTGCGCCGGGAAGGCCCCCTGGGGCCCCCGAGCGCGCTTCCGACCCGACCCCGGTGGGGGTGCGGGTGGGGGTGGGGTGGGGAGCGGGGCCGCGCCGACCTCCCCGCGCCCGGAGTCGCCGGCAGCCCCGCGGGAGGCGCGGGCGGCCCCTGGACGGCAGCGAGGGCGGCGGAGGGGCCCGCGGGGGGGACGCGGGGACGCGGGGACGCGGGGACACGGGGACGGACTCCTGCCTCTCCCGCGGAGGTGGGGCAGCTGCACGAGGTCCTCGTGAGACCCGACCAGTTGGAGCTGACGGAGGACTGCAAGGAGGAGACGAAGATCGACGCCGAAAGCCTGTCGTCGGCGCCGCAGCTGGACCAAGCGCTCCGACAGGTGACAGCCCCGGGCCGCGCGCCCTCCCGCCGCAGCCCCGCCAGGCCCCGCGCGTTCCCGGGTGGGGGACGGGGCCGGCCGCCCGCGTGGGTGGGGATCCCGCCCGGAGGCCGCTTCGGGCCTGGCTGGCGGGGGTCGCCGCTGCCCCCCGTCTCGCAGACCCCAGGCCTTGGGCCCAGACTCGCCCGCTTTCGAGCTGCCTCCTGAGCGGTTCCCTGGGCCGGAGGCGCCCCCTCTCCAGGCCCAGCCCTGACGCCCGGCCCCCCGCAGGGGCTGGGTCGCGGCTCAGCCCGGGGTGGAGGCGCCGGGGTGTGGACCCGGGGCGCTGGGCCTCAGGGCTCTGGAACCCCCAAAAGGAGAGGCTCGGTCCCGGTTCCACGATTCCTTTAGTGGCCCCGGGAGGCTTTGCAGGCCCGGACACGCAGGGCTGCCCGTCGGTCCCCGGGAAAGTGCAGGAATCTCCAGGTTGGAACTGAGGCGACCTAACCACCCGCTGCTGCGGGGCCCTGACCTGGGGGGGGGGGAGCGGGGCCGAAACACCTGCGCCCAGGTGCGTGTGGGATGCTCCGACGGCCCCGCCTAGCACACGAGTTGCCAATTACAGGGGAAAGCAAGGCGTCCTGTTGAGGCGTTTGAGGAGACGCGTTTCCAGACTTCCAGAGGTCCGTAGACCCATCACCCACATTGCCCAACGGGCAGCTTTCCTAAGCCTGGAACATCCAACCGTAAAAAAAAGTGACACCGGGGAATGATGTAATCTGAAGGCAATCTGCTGACGAAACGAGATCTCTGATTTAAAAGTCTTGGATTTTTCGCAGAAATAGAAGGGGGTAGGGAGCGCATTGACCGAATTCTCCCTTTAGTAGCTGCGGGTGGACTGGAAAACCTTCCTGTCTAAAGGAAGCACGTGCTTTATGGGAGCCTGGTCTTTCCAGCGTTGCCCCCAGCGCCCCCGTGGCCCTTTTCACAGCAGGTAGCTCGGTTTTCTCCGCTGATCACCGAGCGGGGGCCACTTTGCAGGGTTTGGAAATGCATCCATTGCATCCTGTGTCTTGTTCTTTTCAGTTCAACCAGTCAGTGAGCAATGAACTAAATATTGGGGTAGGAACCTCTTTCTGCCTCTGTACTGATGGGCAGCTTCATGTCAGGCAAATCCTGCACCCCGAGGCTTCCAAGAAGGTAAGAGCGCTGGCTGGTTTACCCAGTTTTCTCTATTTTAGATAGATGCATGTGGGGAGCTGTGGCTTCATGGGTGCAGAATTTCAGTTTGGGAAGGTGACAGAGGGATGGTGGTGATGGTTGTGCAACAGAGTGAATGTACTTAATGCCACTGAACCATACACTTAAATTGTTAAAGTGTTGGCCCTGGTCGGTAGCCCAGTTGAGAGCATGGTCCAGATAAGCCGGGGGTGCACGAGTTGGATCCCCATTCAAGGCATATACAAGAGTCAATGAAGGAATGCATGGATGGGCGGACAGCAAATAGATGTTTCTCTCTCTCCCTTTCCCTTCCTCCCTCTCTCTCAAATCAATTTTAAAAATTAC
The DNA here is from genome assembly GCF_054644295.1 of Miniopterus natalensis. Lineage (NCBI taxonomy): Eukaryota > Metazoa > Chordata > Mammalia > Chiroptera > Miniopteridae > Miniopterus > Miniopterus natalensis. The sequence goes on from NC_142096.1 coordinate 3,837,299, forward strand.
ATGTAACTTGTTAAAATGTTAAATATTGTATTACGTATATTTTACCACAATACAAACTTCATGACACTTGCATAGAGATGTCTGAGATTGCAGTAATTTTAGAGATAACCCTTAGGTGACTTAATAAACGTTTTGTTTAAGTTTTTGAAATGCGTGACATTCTCCCTTTTCCAAAGCACATTAGCTGAATTTTTAACACTTAAGGTAAACTAGTCATAGGAGAGAACTGTACTTTATAATACACTGTAATAGTCCCATCCATACAGAACATGCTTTATCATCCTGGAAAGGAAGGGGGAAAGAAAAAAAGTTCAATTAAAACTTTTTAATTGTATCTTTTCTAATAATTTCATTTAAAAGCTTGTGCTTCGAGAGTAAGACTTTACCATGTAACTAGTCAAATGTGGATTATGGTATACTGTGCTTTGTCTGACTTAAAGGAAATGCTCGAAACTGATTGAATCCTGTGTCAAAACAGTAGGGCCAGCCCCATCTTTTACCTTTGCTTGTCTTTCTGATAATGGGAGAGAGCTTGGAGAGAGGGAAACCAGGGTCTTACCAAGGGGCCTCTCTCCAGGGTAGAAGCGGGGGCTGTGGGGCAGGAGGCCCCGGCAGCAGGCCCACTGTGGCCAATCCTGGCTCATGCAGTTCACCTGAGCCACTTAAGTAGCTTGAGCTGTAACTGGAAAGGATGGAAGTAAAACATCTTTAGGGAAACGGTATGAGGCAGTTCTTGTGATGAAAGGCTCAGACTGACCGTTGATGCCCTAAGTGAGCCCTCAGTGCAGACCTTTTTACTAAGCTAGGGAAAGGGAAGAAATAAATATATAATGATAATTTTTAAAGTTTGAAGGAGAAACTCCGGTTCCTGTATCTTGAGGATTGAGAAAATCACCCCCTGTAGAGCAACCTTAGTAATTATTTGATTAAGAGGGGGGAGTATTTTTTGTTGTTGTTAATTAAATGCTAGATCAAATGCTCTACCCTTGATCCAGAGATAGACATATATGAGGACCCCTCCCCAAACTTATATGAGGGGGATAGAACTCAGCCTTTTCCCTGCTGGGCTGAGGAAGAACAGCTGGTTTTGTTGTTTTAGACGGCTGCTTTGGATATGGGAAAACCTCCAGAGAAAATCACACATTTTCCTGAGTCACTTTGAGTAGGATTTGGATAAAGAAAACAAACTATTTAGTATCATAAAACAAGAAACTAAAACAGTTTAGTATCATGATGAAAGTTACTCTAGTCATTAAGGAAAAATAGAGAAAATGGTAAAACATTAAAGTAAATAATTCTGCCACTCAGAATATCTTGAAGTATTTTTTTCTAATATGAACATATTTGGGTGTATTCTTTGAGATTGTTGTAGAAAAGCTTCATTTTTACAAGGACCGTTCACACGACACAAACCTTTTAGCCTGCTCTATACTTTAACATCGAAATCTTCTGTAAGCACCAAATAAAATACTCAGTGTTTTAAATGGATGCAACTATTTAAAGCAATATTTTATTGCTGAATATGCAAGTTATTGTTATTATAAATAGCTTTTAAATGAGCATTTTTGTAAGAAATTGTGAGGATTCATGATTCTTTTGGTAACTATTTTGAAAACTGATCATGATACAGTGATAACCTATTTCAAATAGAGCATGAGCAGGTTACATCTAACAGAATCCAATAGCGGAAATTTAGAGAGACATTATTGCATAAATGTTATGGGTCACAAACATTTAAAAGTCTTTATTCCCTTGACTTTCTAATGTACAAATGAGTAGAAATTCCCAATAAGTAAACACAATGAAAGGTTTTGAAATTTTAAGAAAAATCTAAATTCAGTTTTAAAAAATCTTCAAAAGTTATTCAATGAAGTTTCCCCCCTCCCAGGGGGTGGGGGCAGAAACAATAGTGTAATGTTTGCCCCAACAGTTGCTTTGTTTAATAACCATAAGGGTGGTGCTAGTAGCTAAGAACAGCTACTTTGCCTTTGAGATTTATGAGGTCTTTTTCTTTTTTTTAAGTCTAATTTGACTTCTCGGGTATAGCCAGAAAAATGGTCAGGAAAACTAATGTGGGACTGTAACTTGGCACAAAAATAATCCTTTTCAGGTAATCAGGAATTCACTATCTTAATCTGATTTTAGTACAGAAAATATGCATTATTAGAACCCAGTATTTAAAACTACTATGTTTTATAACTGAATCCTATGTTTAAGCATACATTGTGAATGCATGCGTTTGTATGAGAGCTGAGAGCTGATTCGTTACCTGAAAATACAGCTGATGTAAAATGATTACAGCTAGAAAAAGAATATAGTCTTATCAAACACAGCATATAAAACAAAACAGCCCACATGTATTATAGCTTCAGAAGTGTTTTGAATGGATGCATAGTGGAACGCAAGCTTTACAGCCCCATCGCCTTAAACTAAGACGAATTTCTTCCCATGAGACTTGTATATTGGTTGTAATACTAGAATAAAATAAAAGCACCCTAACATTTGATTTAAAAAAGAATTTTTTTTTTAATTGTGGTAAAATATGTTTACATTCAATCCTGAGATTCATAGCAGTTAGGGCGCCGGTGACCGAATTCACCTGGTTAACGATGTATGCCTTGCCCTCCTCAGAATGTATTGCTGCCTGAATGCTTCTATTCCTTTTTTGATCTTCGAAAAGAATTCAAGAAGTGTTGCCCTGGCTCACCTGATATTGATAAACTGGATGTTGCTGCAATGACAGAGTGTATCCTTTAAGTGATGACCCAAAAAGCATTTGAGAAGATAGCTGCAGGGGGGAAAATGGCAGTTCAAGAGATAGTCAAACATTTGTAGCTCTGTCAGTGTGTGGATGGAAATGGCCTGCCCAAAACTTGTCTGTGTGCTGTGAAGAATAGTACAATTATAGGCACACTTTAAAGTAGTTACAGTTTGCGGAATTTTAATAGTGACTTCGGTGAATTTTTGTGAGTTGAACACCTCTAAAGTAGAATTCAATTTCATATTATGGGAGTGGTTTGGGCCTTTTTCGTTGTTGATAAGTTGAAAAATGTGAAGACTAATTTCTTTGATGCCACTTCCAAGGCCACTTGTTCTTGATTATCTTGGTTTTAGGGCTTATTTTGGCTTTGTTTGAATGGATAATAATTTTTTTAAGTAGTGAATATATTTCTCTTTACAAACAGCTGTTAATCGGTAAAGCTGGGATTGTCAAATACATATAAAATCGTGGTGATTATATTAAGCCATCTTTTGAGAGAAAGGGAGGTTGGTTTTTTACCCTCAGATTTTTTATTACCAAGATAGTACATTGAATGCATTCTGTATTTAAAAGTAAGTCTAATACACACAAATCTTGTAATCATGAATGACTCATCTTTAATCCAGTAAGCCTGAAAGTGCTAATTAATAAGCAGTCCTGTGCTAACATATTGAGTGCAATACTGAGTAATAGAAGGCTTAGGTGACACACCCAAAGCCACTATGAGAATTGTCATGAAGTTGGATTCGTGTTGCTTTCAGGAACTTGAGGGTTATAGATGTTTCTTCTTAAATATGCTCATTCCTTTTCTGGAGCCAAAGCCCGGTTTTTTATTTATTCCAGAATTTCTTTTCTTGATTGAAAAAGGTTTGCAAATTTTTTCTAACCACTTGTAAGTGGGTCACACCCATTTTATATGCCTTCTTACTGGAAGCAAGTGAGCTGCAGTTTTGGTTTAGCTGCTGGTTAGTAGCTGAGTTTTGGTTAGCTGGTTTAGCTCCCAGTAGTGCTGGGGGAAGCGTGGAGTAAGCACATTGCGAGGGAATTTTTACAAGAATTTCATTAGAAAGCTGGGACAGCAGAAAAATCCTTACTTTTTGTTTTGTTTTGAATGCTGGATTAGTTAGCTCAGGCTGCCATAACAAATACCATAGACTGGGTGACTTAAAGAACAAATTTGTTTTCTCACAATGCTGGCGCCTGGGAAGTCTAAGATCAGGATGCCAGCAGGGCCAGTTTCTGGTGGAGGCTCTTCCTACCTCCTCACTGTGTTTCTCAAGGGTGTGGGGAGAAGTGGGGGAATGTTCCTTTTCCTCTGTAAGGCCACAGGTCTCACAAATTAAGGCCCCTTCCTTATGACCTTAACTGCCTCCTGAATACTCTGTCTCCAGGTAGTCACATCGGGGGTTAGAGCTTCAGCATGAATTTTGGGGCAGAACACTGGTACAAAATAGAAAACTAAAAATTCTAGAAAATAAATCAATAGATGGTGGAGGGAAAGTTTAATAAATTATCTTCATTTAGAAAAAGACAATTTGAGTAGGAAAGGCGGTTAAGAATTGTTTATCCCTGACTATTCCGTTCCCTCTTTTAGCAAAGAAATGCTTTCCCTGGTGATAGTAGGTCAGATACTAGTAAAAATTTCCATAGCTACAAACAAAATATTTTTATATTTAGATATTTTGGTTTTCTCAATGTGTTGACAGTGCAGGGAAAACTTGTTAAAGGTTCTTCCATTTTTTCTTCTTCTTGGTTTCCTAAGAGTTTCAGATATGTAAGGTTTGGGGCTGTTATTAAACATTTTCAATACGGTAAACTGGGCTTTTTACTTGCTCTGTGCTGTGTTATCTACACACCTCGGTGTACGTTACTTTTTAAAATAAAAAACTGCATTATCTGGCCTTTAGGTGAGTGGGTAGGATGCGATGCTGTTTTCTGGTCATTCCTTTTCATCCTAATTCTATAACTATTTGTTGGCGGTTCTTTTTCAAATGCCACGCAGATGAAAATCAAATATAACAGATGGTTCCATTTCAGGCACATTGCACCTGAAGTTTTTGGAAGGATCTCATATCCACTAAGTAATGTCTTCATTGTAAAACTAGAGCATTTTATATTTCTTTAAAAAGAGACTAATTAAAGCCTAGTTTCTTTTGGCTTACATTGGGAGAGTCTTAGGTTTATAGTTTTACTACCAGTTAAGAAGTGGATTTTAAATCTTAAATGTTTTTATTAACGTTTATTTGTATGGTCCTCCCCCCTCCCCCCCCCCTTTAGCAGGTAAGAGATTTTATTAAGCTTTCCTAGCGGTGGCTTTTGTTTTACTTTGCTACTGTGATCTATTGTTTTATGGCTCCTAGTCAGAGGAATCATTATTTCCCTGAGCGGGCCACCGAACCAATTCCTGAGGTCGAGGGCAGTTATACCAGATTTGAATATCAACTTGCCCTTATCTACGCAAAGGGTTTCCACAGTGTCTGAGCTCAAGAGTGTCCTATGCTTCCAGACCACTAAACATTTTCCTTTGTAATATGGAATCAGCACTAAATCTGGAAACATAAAGATGGTCATTACACATCCTTGGTGGTTTTGCCAAGTAGATGGAGAGTCACTTGGGCCTGAAGGGATTACCTGTTCTACCAGGTAAACCAGCAGGAGAGGGCGGCTCTTGCCAACCCCTGGAAAGGGACAGGTAAGAGAATATGCAACTTTGCTTCCCTGGGAAAGTCACTTGCCTTCTCTATGCCTCAATTTTATCTCAGGTATTCCCAAATGAAAGCTTTGTAAACTTTCAGGTGCTATGTAAACAAAAAAGTATGACCACTTTGATAAAAGGGGTTTGAGGAATTTCTTGAATGCAGCTCTGCTTATTTTAGCTCTCACTTTGCTCTTTTGTCACTGCGTTGGTTCTAAAACCACTTCTGGCGTCGGTGTCGGGCCTCTCCGAGTTATGCCAATGGCAGTGTTGTTACCTGCCTTTTGAACTAAGCAGTCCCAGCTGGAGAGAAGACTCATTTCGTAGGTGAACTGTGGGTGGCATTTGGTAAGCTTTTTACTTAATCAAGTGAGGCGGTGAAGGTGTGGTGATAGGGATCGGGGGCCCCTGTGATTTGTTGTTCTTTGGGGGAAGAGATGATCTTAGATCCCTTGTGGAAATTAATACTAATGTCTCCTGGTGAAAGGACATTTTGATTGTGGGACTATTTATATAAATGAGTTACCCAGTTTTAAAAAGTGTAACCCTATTGTATCCCCTCATGTGGGATGGAATTAGTTTCTCCTGGTTTCTTGACCTATTTTTTGCTAGCTTTGTTATTATTTGTGAAATGATTTATTCTTATTAATCAAGACCTCTCCTGTTTTGTTTACTCCACTTTGCCAAGCCTGCATTAAGGACTTATTTTTAATAAAGGATGGCCTTGTACGGAGAGCAGGTGAGAGACGAGAACTGTCCATTGAGTGCTTACTGTATATCCCATCAATAGCTTCACAGCAGCCCAGTGGAGGTGGTATCGCCCCTTTTTATAGCTGGGGAAACCGAAGCTCAGAGGTTTTTTCTTGTGTTAGTTAGGAGCACTGGCATTTGATCCTGAGTCTGATATAAAAGTCCTACTCATTAATTAGAGAGCAATATTCCAAAATGTGTCAAGATCATTTGAGGGTGGGGTTGGCATTTTAAATAGATTATCTCCCTTATAAATTTATGTCCCGAGTTCCTGAGCACATACTGACTACACTATTCAGGAAAGGGAAGCTGATTTTGTAAAATTTCTAACCAGTTGTAGGGTATTGCATCTGTATGGATTGTTTGACATTATTAGCAAATATCATTTTACTAGCTCAGTTTTCCATTATCAGGGTAAAAAAAAAAATCACTCAGCCACTCTTGCCTGCCTATCCAAGGATTAGTAGAGGTGCGTATGTGTTTACGTTTCATCACTTAATGGGGGTAAAGGATATATGTGTGTGCGCGCGTGCTACTAACTCCGTGACATTGCCTGTTTTTTTTTTTTTTTCACATATTAAAGTGTCATATATAGCAGAGTGCTTAAGAACATGAGCTCCAGAGTCAGATTTTTTGTGGGTGAATTTACTGCACCTCTATACCTCAGTTTCCCCATCTTAAAATGGGCATGACTATTTTAAGGAGTAATGAGACAGCGTCTGCAGCCACATAGCCAATGCCTGGCCTGCTGCACACTCTCCAAGGTTGGCTCTGATCCTTTGAACCTCACCAGGTTGTTGGGCATCTCGGAAGAAAAACAGCTGCCAAGGACTTGGAAAACGACTTCCTTATTGATTTCAGACCATATTTAAACGACTTGACACTTAAAGCTTTTTTAACTCTGTGTGAGACCAGATACAGACCTTTTACAGTAAACTTCAAGGTTAGTTTCACTTCTCCATTTGTGAACTATTGTCTGTTGTGGGAGTGGTTCATTCTGCTCCTCTGTGCCTGTCGGCTCTGATTAATCTCACAAAGCTTCATCGCCCTGCTTAAGTGGAAGGAAGTACCTTTCAGGGTATGAAAGGGTGTTGTTTTTTAAAAAAATATATCTTTAGTGATTTCAGAGAGAGAGGGAGAGACAGAAGCCTCAGTGATGGGAGTCATTGATCGGCCGCCTCTTGCACGCCCCCTGCTGGGGATCGAGCCCACATCCCGGGCCTGTGCCCTGACCGGGAATCGAACCTCCATCTCCTGGGTCCCAGGTCAATGCTCCATGGCTGAGCCACGCCCGGCTGGGCTGAAAGGGGTTTTTAATACTATCCAGTGCACAGTTAACCTGGGTGAGTAGTTGACCCTGTTAGCTAGAGGGGGGAAGAAATTATCTTTGGCATCACATGGACATGATGTGAGTCAAATCGGCAAATACTAAGTTAAGGGACTAGAAATACTGTATATTCTTGGCCAACACTCAGAGATATGTTGATTTTGTATGGCTTGTTTTAATTATAATTTACTTTTAAAATATGAGTTGGGAATTCCAGGATCATTTTTTTTGTGTCAGAAGGCTTTAGAAGAATTGTTTTACTATCATGGAATCCCCCTTCCCTAACTTACCCCATATAAGTGGCTTTTTCTAAAGTAAGATTTTCATCTCTTTTGTTGCATTAGCTCCCACTTCCATTAGATTTCTCCTGGGGTATAACTGACTTGTCAGTTTTGTTAGACATTCGTGCAATGCTTCATTACAGTCGTACCTCCTGAAGAAATATTTGTTAGGGTAGATATCATTGTTTTCCTCTTGGAAAGGGTAAGCTTCTGAGGAGTAGAGTTAAAACTATGGTTTTAGGTTATTTTCCCAGCATTCATTATGGGTATAAAGACATTTTTCGTGCCTTGGCCCCTAGTTATGTTCTTTTCCATAGGCATTCTTGACTGGCTTCTTTCAAAGCTCATTTTAAAATATAGCAGATCATTTGTAGAACCCATTTTTTAATTTTCAGCTCGTGTAAGGGTGATTTGTCACTTGCTTCCCTCCTTTACATAATTGTAGGAGTTTCAGTTCTTAACTGGAGCACCACTTCAACTTTTCTCTTGGCATATTGTTTGCTCTTCCTTTTTCATTACCTTAGGTATTTTATTGTAACATGCCTGGTGGTTTAGGCAGTTGTGTTATACTACAAATAAAAGACTAAACAGAATAGAAGGGGAAGAGACAAACTTGTCTTTTGAGGGGTCCCGGCAGGGGAAAATGGCTTCGAATTGAAATTTTGAATTGGGGTGCAATTGTAACTTAGGATATTTAAATTATGCAGTTTAATCTTAATTGTTGCACAGTGTATTTATTATTTTATATGTGTGATTCTCTTCGATATTAACTAAAAACTTGGTTTAAAAAATGTTTTTAGAAGTAAAAATTAGGTCTTCTGAAAACAAATGTGTCCATTTTCAGTTAGTTGGGAAAGGTGACATTTTTGGAGCAGATAAGCTAATGAATTTTGATGAACTTTGCAAAATTTCTCTCTACTTTCAGCTAGTAAAAGTGTGGGTTCAATCCTGAAATCCGTTTCACTGAAGGTGGCACTAGAGAAAACACCCTTCTTGCTCAAATATACAGTCTCTGGACTCCTAAACTGAGTGTAAATGTAGCACGTCGCCCACTTTTGGCCTGAGATGTTAGGTTTGTTCCCACTGGCAGGCGCTCCCCTCCGCATCCCTGGTGGCGTTTCCCATCCGTAAAGCTGGCTGAGCCTGTTGGAGCTGTTGCGGCCGCCCCGGGCGGGATGAGTAAGGTGCGTGACGAGCCATAAATCAGGAGGCGCAGGCCATCCCGCCTCCCCTCAAGATCAGGCGTGCAGCAGCCATTCAATATATAATTATAAATTGATAGGGGAAGGAATTGGTACCAAAACTTCTTCCTCACTCCATTTGTTCTTGTTAAATTCTGGTAAGGGTGACGAATGGAACAAGCCCTCCAAAGAGGGGTGTGTGTGTGTGTGTGTGTGTGTGTAAGGGGTAGTTTGGGTATGGGGGGGGTTCAGTGACTTTTCAACATTGTTAGGAGCTTAGAACTGCTGATCCTTTGGGTGTGACGACTTGAAGAGAAACATGTTGGGGCGTGTTATGTGAAACCACGTTAGCCAAATGTCTAGAACATGTTCTTTTTTCCCAATTACATCTTACATTCAATATTATTTTGTATTAGTTTCAGCTCTAAAGCATAGTGGTTAGAACATCATGTCTTTTACAGTGTTTGCCCCGATGATTCAAATGTCCACCCGGCCCCAAGCATAGTTATTACATCATTGACTCTATTCCCGATGCTGTAATTTACATCTCTGTAGAACATATTCTTAATTAAAAAGTAGAATTCAGTAAAATAATTCTCTGGCTATGAATCTCTGTCTACACAGATAGGATACTTTAGGTTTTTACTTTTGCTGTCTCTTACTTGGCTCTTACATACACCATTTAGAAAGCTTCTCACAAAGCATTGCTCCAAACAAACAAGGCAGAGCTTGGTGCAGGGAATTCAGTGCACATGGTCAGATCTGAGCTGTATTGTAATCCCAGCTCCATCACTTACCAGCTGGGAGACTGGGCAAGTTACTGCAGTTCTCTAAGTTCTAGTTTCTTTACCTGTTTGGTTTTCCTATTGGCAGGGCTATTGTGAAAATAGGAGGAAATAGTTGTTGTTTGGCCAGTTTTCTTTATTTTTTAATTTTTTAAAATTTTATTTTTTATTTATTTATTTTGTTTAAAATATTACAGATGTCTCTTTTTCTCCCCAATGACCCATTCCACCCCGTCCCACCCACCCCTCTTGGCCAGTTTTCTTTAAAAATCTCTGTCCAACGATGGTCTCGTACCTGTAAGAGCTTTTTCTGACAGTTCAATAGTTGGTTAAGGGGTGGAGTTGGAGCTGTTGGGAACTGGTAGCTTTTACCAGTGGTCCTCAGCCTTTGCCCACCAGAGGACATTAGGCAATGTCTAGAAACAGTTTTAATTGTAATTGGGGTAGGGAGGAGCCAGCATGCTACAAAAAAAAATCCTGTAGTGCACCAGAAAGCCCTTCCCAACAAAGAATTACACGCCCTACATGCCCAAGTGCCCAGGCTGGGAAACTGGCTTATACAGTAGGATTGGTTTCCATTCCTTGGATACATTTCCCTCTACTCGTTCCATTTTGTTCCTGGCAAAGCTGGAAATGTTACTGTACTAGAACTGCAGGGTTCCAGATGGTTATTCAGCAGTGACAAAGTTTATATGAAAAACTATGGCTGGTCACAGCAAATCTTTCTTAGTTCTGTAAGGGCCCTTAGAGTAACCCCTCGGCCCTCTGTTCCTCCACTGAAAATTTAGGGCAGTTGTCTCCCCAAAGTATCATCCTTTGATTATGGTTTTCTATCCTGCCATCATTCTTTGAAAGTGGCACTGAATTAATAAATACTTCTATCCACAGCCTTTCCGCAGGTGACCATATTAATGACCCCAGTAGGTGGTCATTGCTCTGCTGCTCAGAAACCTCCTGGGGTTGGATTTTTTCTGATCCTTCAGTGAGCAGCGCATTTGTTTCATCGCTAGGTGATGTAAAGGGTGTGTGTGCATGTGTGTGTGCGTGTGTGTGGCAGAAATTACCTACCATGTTAGCCTGATGGTTATCTTATGAGCATACAAATAGGCATCTGGTGAATTTAGATTTTTTTAGTCATAAAGGTGACCCTCAACGTGTGATTATATAATGGGTTATGAAAGTTGGTCACCTGAGGGTTCTAGGAAGAAGGGGAAAGGACATCACTTGTTAAATGCCTCTTTTGTGCCCTGGACTTGCTTTATCTCATTTAATCTTTACCAAAAAAAGCCCAGGGAACCAAAGATGATTCCAGTTTAGACTTTACAGGTAAACTGAAATTCAGTGGGGTCACGTAGTTTGCCGTCTGCATTTGTACCTGTGGTATATTTAGCTGCAGAGACCTGCAGCTGGGGAGGGACCACAGAAGAAGGGATTTGCCTGGCCTGGTTGGAATTATGATAGCTCTATTCTCAAGTTTTTGAGGAATCATCGTATAGTTTGACATAGTGGCTGCACCAGTTTACATTCCCACCAACAGTGTAGTAGGAGGGCTCCCTTTTCTCCACACCCTTTCCAACACTAATTTGCTGTCTTTTTGATATAGCCATTCTAATAGATGTGAGGTGATCATTATGGTTTTAATTCCCATTTTCCCAGTAACTAGTGATGTTGAACATTTTTTCATATGCCTGTTGATCACTGTTTTCATTTTAAACTTGAGAAGAAATAGAGACCCATTGAATCATATGTTGTTTTTTTGTTTTGTTTTAAAGAAATTTATGTTTTGAGGGCAAGAGGAGGCAAGCAATATAAAAAGAAAAAGCTTATCTGCCTTTAATTGGCTTTTCTTTCTCTTGTCAAATGGGGGTGGGATTTTATTTGTACAAGTTCTAAGGGTCCCAAGCAACTCATAAATCCTTAAACGGGGAAGCTGTGGGCAGAAGTTCCTTAAGCAATCTATTGGGAGAAATCTCAGGGTGAGAGTAATTGCTCAGTGTCGCCTACTCCCTTCTGCTCCCTGTGTACTACAAAGTAGGCATTGCCTGCAATAGTGAGCCCAGCAGTAGTGGGGGAAAAACTCTAGAAGCCCACTCTGTGTGCTTGGCATTGGTCCAGGTCCATTATGTGGCCACAGCCTTGATTTTCTAAAAAAACCCAAGGAACTCCTTTTCCATGAGCTCTCTCAGGAAAAGGAGTTCACCTCACATCACCTCACATCTGTTAGAATGGCTATATCAAAAAGACAAAAGATTACTCCTTTGTTGAGTAATCTTTATCCTCAGCAAATCTGTGAGGTGTGAACATCATGATTTTCATGACGTGTCCCATTTGTGACCGCATTTTGGTGAGGTCTTGGCTGGAGGCCTGGCAGGATTGCTAGGCTGGCTGGATCGCTGGGCCAGTCAGTTTTGTTATATGTATTCTACTACATTATAAAATTAATACGAAGGGTAGCTATAGCATTGAAACTTTAAAAAACTTAAAACTTCAATGACTGTTAACTTTCTAAGGTAGCTATCTTAACAAAGATACGTTTTTATTTTAGAGAGATTGCAAATTCATAAGACTTGATGGAACTCTCTTTTGGGTTTCACCCTCAAAGCCAGTTTGAGCCATGCATTTCTTTAAAGCTTCCTGGTTTACCCAAACAGCCTACTCTCTTGATCAAGAGCTGTGTTGGCCAGTGTTGGCTCTGAGTGCTTGAATTCTTTCTTAGCAAATTGACTCTCAAGGACAAACATTTGCTGCCATCCAAGATGGCCATACCATGGGCCTCTTACAATCCTCTAGAAGGGAAGTTCTGAGTAGAAGTAGCATCACAAAAACAGCGTCATCAGTAATTTGAGGTGTTTTTTTCCAATATTAGGCTTAGAAAAGTCATTTAGTGCCTTATGGTCTTAACCAATGCAATTGTACCTTTAAGTAGACATAGGCATTGTCTTGTGTGGGCTGTAACAATACATAGGATGAAGAATTCTATTAACTTTGTTGAATACTTCATGGTTTGAAACTAAACAAAAGTCTCAGTATTTGTGCGTTTGTTTGCTACTGCTCAACAAACAAATTTTATTGCTGGCAAGTACCTCAGGACATGGTTGATTTGGCCATTTTACCTAAGAGAGCATTGGAGACTTCAGGATGTGTGAGAATCCAGACTGAGGACCTGGCCATTCTGAGGTTTCAAAAAATTGTCAATCTGGATACGTTTCACTTCACTTCTTAGCTCTGTGTGAGCTCAATTTGACGTTAGAAGCGACCTCATTCTACCTCCCCAAAATGTTTCCTTGACTTTATCTCCCAGGTTTAAACTTTGAGAAGAATAGTTCTGTCTCCCGGTATGGAGCCTCTCAAGTTGAGGATATGGGGAATATAATTTTAGCAATGGTTTCAGAGCCTTATAGTAAGTATCGCTGTTGAACACTGCAGGCCTAGAATTTGCCCCCCCCTTCCCTCGCCTGTACATTTGAATTTCCTTCCACAACTGTGTCTCTAATAGTAAAATGATGACTTGTGTGTGTTCTCATTTTTAGATCACAGGTTTTCAGATCCAGAGAGAGTAAATTACAAATTTGAAAGTGGCACTTGGTAAGTACTTGGGTACTATTGCACTTGAGCCTTTTGATATGTCTTCTTAATTCTGTGGTATTTAACTCCCTTTATAGTCTGGCTATCCCTTCTTCAAAATTAGGTCATTTATAAAAGAAGGTCTATCTTAAAAGTGAGTTTGCATGTCGGGATTAGCATTTAATGACACATTTGCATCCTTAGTCACCATGACCTTAGGTTCATCATGTTTATGTCTCTGGTTCTCATTCTAGCCTCTTTGAACTATCTACCCTCTCACTGGGAAACTTCCAAAGGGAAAAACCATAGGTTTTAAAAGAGTTCACAAGGTCTTTACTGAGATAATTTAAAGTCTGTTCTATGAGCTTCTACTTTAAAGCAAAGGAAATAACCGGGCGGGAGCGTGAAATGGTGGTATCTCTGTTTGTGATCACAGGGAGACCTATTTTAAATTTGTAAATCACTGCAGTAAATTGCAGGAGATTGCCTGGTGCCTGACGTGCACAGAGACTTCTGACATCTTTGCCCACAGACAGACTTTGAGGCCTATTTAGTTGTGGAGAAAGTGAGTCATTAGGAAAATGTCTTAGGAGTACTGAAAATATGAATGTGGGAGGAATAGAACATCAGGTGTCAAAGTAGATCACAGGTGACTTGCCAGTGACTCATCAAGGCGTGTGGGCACTCCCAGGCATTTCCACAAGCACTCTTTAGGATGGCTCCCGTTTGATAGGGCAGATACTGTAATGGCAGACTTGTGCCCGTGCACGCACATTCCTCATGTGGATAAGCTGCCAGCTTTAGGCAGATCTTTTTTCTTTTTAAAAACAATATGTTTTTATTGATTTCAGAGAGAGGAAGGGGCAGAGAGAGAGAGAAACCTCAATGAGAGTCATGACCAGCTGCCTCCCGCACGCCCCCTGCTGGGTGGGATGAGCCCTTGCGGGTGATGTGCCCCGACCGGGAATCGAACCCTGACCTCCCGCATCCCAGGTCCCCGCTCAGCCCCTGAGCCACGCCGGCGGGGCTCCACGCAGATCTTAAATTTTGCTGTCAGACGGGGTTGAAACCCCACTGGCGTACTGGCCGGTTCTGAGAATGAGCTTAACAAACCCTGCGCCCGGGCTCCGGAGCCGAGGCGCCGCCAGGCTGTCTGTCGGGGGAGCTCTGCTCGCGGCGAATGCGCCCTGGGTCCCCGTGGGTTTCCCGCCCGGGTGGGCCCGCTTTCCACAGCGAGCCCCCGAGGGTGACGCTGAGTCGTGCCCAGGCAACGTCGGCGGGGGCGCAGGGCGTCGGGCAAGAGCTGAAAGCGGGCCCCGCTCCCCGCGCGCAGAGAGGCGGGTGGACCCCGGGGCGCGCAGAGGGGGGCGGACCGAGCTCAGGGCGCGCAGAGAGGCGAGCGGACGGCGGGGCGCGCAGAGAGGCGGGCGGGGCGTGCAGAGAGGCGGCCCCGCGCCCCGCCCGCCCGCGTCTGGCAGCCCCGCCCCCGCCCCCCCCCCCCCCCCCCCCGCACCCGCCCCGCGTCACGCAGCCCCGCGCTCGCTCCCCGCAGCAGCAAGATGGAGCTGGTGGACGACAGCACGGTGGTGCGGGCGCGCGGCCTGCCCTGGCAGTCCTCGGACCAGGACGTCGCCAGGTTCTTCAAAGGGCTCAACATCGCCAAGTGCGTTCCCTCTCGGCTCCCTTTCACCTAACAGCCCCCGGGGGGGGGGTCCTGGGCTCCCTGCCCCCCGCCCCCCGCCCCCCCCCCTCCTGACCGACGCGTTTCCCCCTCGCTCTCCGTTACCAAGGGGCGGCGCGGCCCTTTGCCTGAACGCCCAGGGCCGGAGGAACGGCGAGGCGCTGGTCAGGTTCGTGAGCGAGGAGCACAGGGACCTGGCGCTGCAGAGGCACAAGCACCACATGGGCACGCGCTACATCGAGGTGCGTCCCGCGCCCGGACCGGGGCCCGCGGGGGCGCGGCGGCGGGGTGCTCACGGCCCTTTCTTTCCCCAGGTTTACAGAGCCACCGGGGAGGACTTTCTTAAAATCGCTGGTGGTGAGTGCCTTTTACGAAACGTGGCTGTGGCGGGGACTTACAAGCTTTACGTATAGACCAAGGTTAGAAGAAGCAGGGACCTGAGTGGCTTTATATTTTTCTAGTTCCCAGGGAAACATAGGAATCAATTTTTTAATCTTATTTTGGTAGGAGGAAGAAGCTGTCCAGTAGTGTCAGTAAGTGCCTCACCCTGGCCCTACGGCTGTGAGTGGAAGCCTTTAGTGAAACTGCCGCTAAACGTGGCCTGACACTATTGGAGGTGAAAGGGGCGTAGCTCTTGGAAGAAACGGAGCAGTCTGAGAACTGCTTGTGAACAGCCAAGTGGAATACCTGCAGTTGTTCAGTATCTGCTTCTAGTTTTTCTCGAAATGTCCTTAATTCATCAGTGGCCAGTGAACATGGTAGCTTTCCGGCATCTGGTATTTTGGGGGAATGTAGTGTTTGGAGTAGTATGGCCAGGAAGAAGCGGGAACAGATAAAGTCTTTACCTAATTCTGGAGTGATTTATAACTTTCAAACCTAAAATAACTGATGCATAAAAAAATGTTAACTATGATTTGTCCAACGGATTTTTTTCTATATGTGCAACTACTCCGTAAGTTTCTGTGGCTCTGTTCAGGTTGCTTTATAACCCCCTCACTCCTTTGAGTATAGTGAATATCTTCCTGTGTTACTCAGTTCTCTTAAATGTTAGTTGCTATTCAGTATTTTACGTACCATGAATTTTTATGAAGCATCCCTGTTGCGCATTTACACTCACTTATGTTGCAGTGAGTATTTTTGCACCTCTGTATGTGCCACTCATTAGGATCATGTCTAAAAGTGGGATACTGGAATCAAAGATTGTGGGTGACCCTTTTAAGTGGCTTTTGACCCCTTTTGCCAAAATATACTAGGGTGACTTTCACTTGCAGACAGAGAACATTTGTTATATAGCCCTGGTAAAAATCTTTGCAATTGTAGAACTTGTAGTAACAGCATCCTGTTTACACAGTTTGCTGTTATAATTCTGTTCTAGCACTTGTTTCCTGAGATAAACCCAGGCTTCCAAATTCAGAGTTTCAAGTTTAATAGTGTTTAATACTGTTTGGTATTGGTTAGGGATAAAGTATATTTTGGATTGCTATGATTCTGAGGTTCCATGGTCGATAACATTGTAAGATGCAGGTGGCAAAGTTAATTAATGTTCAAGTTAATGCCTGGGATCTCATGGTGTGTAGGCAATAGGGTTAAGGGAAAGTGTTACTAGAGTATGAGCTTGAGTGATGTGCATTTGGGTATTTGCTACGTGGCCTTACTGCAGAATGCTTTGTGTCAGGCGGAATGTTGACAAATGTTGAAACTAACTGCCAAGTATATTCATTACAATATTCTCTCCACTTGAGTGTGTTTTAATCTTTTGTAATAAGAAGTAATCAGAAAAATAACAACAGAAATCACCAAAGTACTTTATACATAATAACTTGTTCTTTTAATTTATGAGAGAGGTAATTTTACCCTCACTTTATAGAGGAGGAAAGGAAGTCACAGAGGCTAAGCTTTACTAAAGTCATAGCCTAGTAAAAGGGTAAAGCCAAGATTGGACCCAGGCACTCTAGCTGCAGGACCTGTGCCCTTAACCACCGTGATCAGTAATTGCCTCTCCACGAGAAGAATATGGTGGTTGGTCCATAATTTAATTGTCTGGCTGTCCTCCTAATTGAGGCGTGCTTATGACAATGGTTAGGGGGAAAGTTTTAAGTCTCTGGGAAGAGAGTTCTTTTTTCCTGGGTGGCTGTTATCAATTCACTTGGGAGTGTGGGTCTTAATTATGGATTCAAGACATGGCCAGGGGTTTTACTGTTTTAAATTTGGTAAAGTAGGTGTCTTAATCATTTCTCCCCATGCTTCCTAACATTTGTGTTTCCCAGGTACATCCAATGAGGTAGCCCAGTTTCTCTCCAAGGAAAATCAAGTCATTGTCCGCATGCGGGGGCTCCCATTCACGGCCACAGCCGATGAAGTGGTGGCCTTCTTTGGGCAGCACTGCCCCATCACGGGGGGCAAGGAGGGCATCCTCTTTGTCACCTACCCAGACGGTAGGCCCACGGGGGATGCTTTCGTGCTCTTTGCCTGTGAGGAGTATGCACAGAACGCACTGAGGAAGCATAAGGACTTGCTGGGTAAAAGATACATTGAGCTCTTCAGGAGCACAGCGGCTGAAGTTCAGCAGGTTGGTTTTTAATAGCATGTTGGTGGTTTTGCACTGTTTCTATTTATTCCTGAAACTAACCCTGCATTACTCATTGTTAAAATCTTACCCCATAACCAAATGATAGCCGCTATTGGCTTACGTACACACAGAAAAAATACCACGTGTTTTTATATAACTGGAGTACTGGTATAGAATTACTCTTTTGTATTCTGTTTCAAAACTATGTATCTTGAAAGTTTACTCTTGTCCAAAAGAAATTTATATTTAAGTTAATATGTCTCATGGAGGTTCATATAATTTATTTAGAAATTCTGTTGTGCATTTCGATTGGCTTTTTTCCCTACCATTAGGAATTTCTAGATAAACGTGCTTATAAAACTCAGTTTCTGATTGATTTCTTTACAACTGAATATAGGACATGAGCTTTTAAGGTTTGTATTTCTAATGTCTTGCCAAGTTTAATTCCCAATAAGCTTGATCAATTCCACACTGTTGGTAGCAGTGTAAAGTGTTCTTTTGTCCTGTTACGTTCAGAATTCAGAGTTGTTTTTGAGGCACAAATGGGATAATCAATTCCTGAAAACATTGTAAGAATCTACGCATGAAACCATGTGTGGAGTCTCAAGACTTTTGACTTCTCTTCCTGACTTACCAGCTGAACACTTCTCTTCGGGGGTTAGGGTTCCCTTGGAGGCATCCTGTAGACAGCTTCATAAGGCTCTTTCAGCTTATTCTCCTTGGGCCCTGCAGTAGAACATAGTCGTTTTAATGATTCCTTTGGGCTTTTTTGCGAGCAGTTAGAGCACTGATTCTGCTATTATTTCTGTGAGTTCATAAAATGATTCTGTGTAGCTTCTGCAAAGCCCATCGTATATTGTGACTTAAAATAATTAAATAAGTCTGTACCTTGTTGAAAATGAATATCAAATTCTGAATCTCTAAAATATGCTGACCATGCTTGGGGCTTCAAACATTACGTACATCCTTCCCAAACTAGAGAGAGAAAATGAGATGTTTTTATTAGATTTAAAATATATATATGTGTCTATTGATTTCAGAGAGAGGAAGGGAGAGGGAGAGAGACAAACATCAGTGATGAGAGTCATTGATCGGCTGCCTCTTGCACGCCCCCTGCTGGGGATCAAGGAGCCTGCAACTCAGGCGTGTGCACAGACTGGGAGTCGAACCTCGATCTCCTGGGTCCTAGGTCGATGCTCAACCGCTGAGCCACGCCAGCTGGGCTAATGAGATTTTTAATTTGAAGACCGATTTCATGGAAACCATAGACTGGAATTGACTACCCCAGGGCCTTGGCTACTTTATATTGATTGTTTTAGGTGTAGAGTGTGCTGCCTCTATGTGACCCTAGCATAAGGTGGTTTTGAGTGTGGGTGACCTTCCTCTCCAGCCCCCTATTCCTAATGATTTATTTAATAAGATTGGAAGTAGTCACAGACTCTGCACTGTCTTCGTTACTAATGATATTTCATTCAGTAACTATTTGCGCGCCTCCAGTTTGGCAGGTTCTGTAGGTGCTAGACCATTTCCCGCCCCAGGTTGGTCGGCAGCCACTTTCCTTTTCCTTTTTTTGCATTGTGTGCCCACCACAGAAGTCAAATCTTCCGTCTCCAAGTATTTCACTCCCTGCTTATGTGAAATGCCTGTTCGTGTTCTTTCTCTGCTTTTCCCTCCTACTGGATTATTTATTATTTTCTTATTAAGTTATGGAGTTCTTAATATTTTGAATATGAATTATCTGTAGTTTGTATTTTTTACTCTGCGGTGTCTTTTGATGAACGGGAGTGCTTTGTTATAGTATATATTCCCTTATGGGAATCTTGAACACAATTTTTAAAACTCTTGAACATGATTTTTTTTATCTCAAAGGCATAAAGATGTACTTGTATGTTGTCTTCTAAAAGCTTTCTAGTTTTGCCTTTCACATTTAAGTGTTTATCCTACCTGGAATTGATTTTTGATGAGGGGAATCTAATTTCATCTTTTTTCCACATGGATACCCAATTAGCCCAGCACCATAGTTCATCCTTCCATCTGATCTGCAAAGTGCACCCTGTCAAAAATCAAGACTCCATGCTGTGTCTCTTTCTGGGTTCTCCAGTATGTCCTGTTGGTTTAATAGAAACTCTGTGCTAAATCCATGCCCTCTTAATACTAATGCTTTATAAATGAAATCTGATACTTCATAGGGTAGATCCCACTCCTTACCCGAACCAAATCCCATCATCTTTAGTAGTAGCTTGGCTGTCAAACCACAGTAATTGTCTATTTGTGTTCTTTCCCTAGTGTTTGCTGCTTCTGGACTGTTTGTATAATTTTTAAAAGTCTTGCTGTCTTGTGATAAAATTTCTTTGGTTATATTTTGTATTTGTTCTTTGGAATTTTTTTTTTTTTTTTTGTCACCTCTTGCTCAGATAGCAACTGGACAGGGTGTGAGGAAATTAGGGCAGATTTCCAGGAGTTCCTCAATTCTGTATTTTCAGTTTATAGGATGATAAAGTTTGCAATGGTGAATTGTTCAGAAAACCCAGGGATGCCACACGCGGTGTTTGCACGAGGACCTTCTCATATTAGCAACCAGTAGGCATATTCTAAACTAAGACAAAAATAGGCAAGAACTTTGAGTTTTGCCTGGGAACAATTTTTTCTCTCCAAAATGTACCTGGCCTCGTTCATTCTCAAGATAGTTTAATTTCACATATTTAATAGTCAAGATCCTCTGTCTTGCCTGTGTCTAAAGTTCACGTGGAAACTAAGTGGTTATTTTTATGGAGACTAAATTATTTTTTTCCGTTGTATATTACCATTCTATCTTTTGGCTTTATATATTACTTGCTTTATAAATGTGGCATCATATTTTCATATAATCCAGAGTCACCATTTTACCTGTGGTTCCATTACTCTGGGTTATTTTCTTTATACTTCTTAGGTTTGGAGGTAGAATGTGAAGCAATACTAAGTGGACTATTGTACTTAGTAAAATGAAATCTAATAGATTGCTACAATAGTCCACAATTAGTAATTCCAGATATTTATGAAAGTGGCAGACTTTAAGGATATTTGTCCCAAGGCAGATAGTGATGTAATGGTCGAATAGACAAGTCCTTAAACTAAGTGCTTTTGTGCTGGGTGTGGTATATGCCTTGGCACGCATTTGGCAAACGTGGCTGTCATGCTTGCCCAGATGAAAAGCATGAATCCCTTCCTCCGTGAGTGCTGCTCAAACTTTAATGTGCTATGAATCACCTGGGGACCTTGTTAAAATGCAGATTTATATTGACTGGATCTGGGGTAGAGCTGAGATGATACATTTCTAACAGGCTCCCCAGGGATTCCCAGGCTGGTCTGCAGACAGCGTTGGCTTAGCAAGACTCTAAATCACTTCTGTTTTGCTTTGAGTACAGGTGCTGAATCGATTCTCCTCGGCTCCTCCTCTCATTCCACTTCCAACCCCCCCCATTATTCCAGTACTACCTCAGCAGTTTGTGCCCCCTACAAATGTTAGAGACTGTATACGCCTTCGAGGTCTTCCCTATGCGGCCACAATTGAGGACATCCTGGACTTTCTAGGGGAGTTTTCCACAGATATCCGAACTCACGGGGTTCACATGGTATTGAATCACCAGGTAAGAGTCGCTTACTTGGAAACTGAGTTGCTTATTTTTATCATCAAAGAGTGCCTTCCAATAAAAGAATACAAGTGCAGTTTTATAGCAAGTCTTGAAGGAAAGATGTAACTGTAAATGCTAGAGGTCTTTAAGCTGAACTCCAGGAAGAACGCGGCCATGGGTATGATCGTCGAAATTTGGGTCTGATTCTGTCGTCACATCCATCCATCAAATTCTCAAAGGCATCACATAGGACAGTGTCCATCTAAGACAACATTTTACTGTTGCAGCTACTGAGCTCTGCAGTCACGGACAGTACGTAAATCCATGAGCTTGTCTGTGTTCAAGAGTATTTTTTATCCATAGACTGTTTAGAAACGGCTTATTTTATATATGTGTGTGTTTTAGATACCAAATTACATTCAGTAAAGTGCAAACTCAGTAAGGATTAGTGTCTGCATTCACCACTTAGAGTGTGGTCATAACAGGCACTCAAATGTATTAATGAATGAATTGTTTAGTAGAAACCTCTATCAAAATCTAACCAAATTCTTTGGTATACAGGCATATATTCTAAGGATATTAAAAGTTGTTCCTGGCTTAGTGTCCCTTGATTTTTGGTTTAAAGAAAACTGATCACTTTTTTGCTGGACAGTATGCCAGTATTTTCTGCCGTCACAAGCAGGACAATTCTCAAAACCTATAAACCCTGTAGTCCTAATTAAAATTTTGGCACTCTTTATTAAAAGCAGGGTTGTATTAATTTTTGAAAATGAGGTGTTTCTGATGAATGATGATTGAGTGTAGGTTTGTATGGGAAATACCAATGTTTTTCTAAATGGCTAGTATTCCACTTTCTCTCTTCACATGGGGATTTGGTCACATTCACAACCATAATCCCGTCTCACTGGAAAGTGCATGGCACTGGGTACAGGCAGTCACCATTTCTAATGACCCAGGGGCTATCATTGCTCTTTCACTAATAACCATAGACAGATTCACCTACCACTGACCCACAGGGCCTCTTGTGATTGCACTTGGGAGAAATGCTTCTTAGATTATGGACAGGCTCTTAGCTGTCTCGAAGGTGTTAGGTTTCCATCTTGGACTGGGTTTCCCTGGTGTCCCTAATTTCCCTGGTATGGTAACTCGTATGGTAACTTGCATGGTAATAATTTGCACTGCATAGTCCCTCAGAGGCTTTTAAGGAAATCCATTCATAAGGAAGAAATCTTATAAGCTGATTGTATCTTTCTCTCCCCCATAAAATGTCCATGCTAAATAAAAGTGAAGCATTGCAGTTCTGTGGAACAAATCTGTCAGCTTGGCTTTAAATAGGAGATTTTTAGCAAGCTATTAGTCATAGAGAAAATTACTATCCACACCTGCCTGGCCAAGATGGAAGATGGAAGCACATGGGCAGAGGTGAGAGAAGGGCTCCCATGCAAGGCTGATGATAGAGCTGTAACCAGCCTTCGCTGTGCTTTGCAACTGCCAATTTCCTGTCTCCCTCCCCTTTCCCCAAGGCACGTCCCAACCTGGGCTGCTGGGGGAAAGGAAAGGGATGTTGCAGGTCAGTGACGGCCAGAACTTAGAGCCGAAAGAACGCTAGCTGATTCAGTTTCTCGTAGGAGCACACACAAAGCTCTAACACTGGTTCTGTCACCAGCTTTTCTCAACCAAATGTTAGAATTGGGTTTTTTAGAGTGCAAAGCCCAATACACAATCCTATACTTTGAAACCACAGTCACAAGGAGACCTTTCCAAGACCTTGTAAATCTGATAGGAATAGAAACCAAAAAGGATCACTTTCAGCTATGACCTCTCAAAACTGTGTCTTCTACGTTTTGTGGGCCATTCTGGTAATTAGGTGAAATAATGCAAGTCAGATTTCCATAAACCACACTGTCACCCAGATTTTGTGGCTAAAATGTCTGTAACTATGGGTGATTGTCGCTTTGCATGTTTTGAAAGCAACCATTTCCTTGTTGAAGGAGACAGTCTCCTTTTGTTTCTATTCTTCCCCCACGCGCTCAGGGCCGCCCATCAGGAGATGCCTTTATCCAGATGAAGTCTGCGGACAGAGCATTTATGGCTGCACAGAAGTGTCATAAAAAAACCATGAAGGACAGATATGTTGAAGTCTTTCAGTGTTCAGCTGAGGAGATGAACTTTGTGTTAATGGGGGGCACTTTAAATCGAAATGGCTTATCCCCACCGCCATGTAAGTTACCATGTAAGTTTTTCTTGGGTCTTGGCGCTGTTCTACGCTATATGCTGGTAGGTGCTTGAGCTGCTTTCTGTGTCCTTGGTTCTTTCTGAGGCAGGCAAGGTGGTTCCACAAGGCTTTCCCATCTGAAATCGGTAGTATCTGGTAATCATGTAAGATCTTGGTTGTGGACACCCATAATTAGAGATGCTACAGACACCTCCTTTCAGATTATACTCTTGCTTTTCCAGTGATAAGCCCTTGATTTCTGAAGCTTAGTGTGCTCAAGATAAGCACTGACTCTGGGAGGCAACCTGGCTATGTAGATATTTTAATACGCATTTAAAGTAAAATAAGAATGACTGGATCTTTTTTTGATGCCCATTTTGTATTTTTAAGTTATTGAGCATTAAGTATTTTTTGGATAGGATAACCTGGGGAGCATTTCTCTTGCTCTCCAGGATATCTGGAATGAGCAAGTTAGTAAAAAACATAAATGCGTAAATAAATTAGCCAAAGTTTCCATTGGGTCGCAGGATCAGTGCTTAATTTCAGGCCATGCTCTTGCTCATTGGCACCTGGGTGCAAGCCATCTGGAATCCTGTTTGAGAGGAATAAGCCCTTTAGTCTGAAGACCAAGCTCTGGCTAGTGACTGATGTTAAAACCTGAACCTTTTGGCACAGTTTTCACTTTTGAATAAGACGTACCTTGTTAGGAGGCATGTTGGGTATGTCTAAAAGCATGTAGCACTTGGAATACAGTCCAAAGATAACAGACCAACTGGATTATGTGCTTGATTCCAATAAAATGGGGAGTGTTAGGACATTACTTTCTAATTGAGAGGAATCTATACCAATAAACCTATTTGGATAAGTATTATTCATGGACTGTTCAGTGGGGGCTTACTCCTTTTTTCCCTTGGAATTCTACTCGCTAATACTCCATTTAACTGCTGCTTGCTGTTGGTGACTATCTAAGAGTTGACCACTAATGAGCATCATGTTTTGAAAATTTATTACTGGGTTTACTTAGTTATCTTAAAGTAATCTTAGTCATGTATTCTGTCCACAAGCCGCTGGTAATGTCAGTAACATCTACAATTTCTCTTCGTGATAATCTATCAAGCATTGTGAGATAAGGGAATTTCTCCTTCACGTGTAACCCAAATTCTGCTCGATACCATTTTATTTATCTCCTCCTGGTGCAAAACTGGTCATTACACTTTCTTCATAAGATTTTCATTTCTTCCCCTTTCTCCCTCACAAGCACTAAAGTAATAAAAGTGTTAAATGCATTTTTCACATAAAATGTATTTCCATATCTTCGCTATTAATACTTTCCAAAAATTTTAGCTAAAAAGAAAGAAAATTTGGCTACTGGCCATTTTAGTGGAAGAGTTTACTTATTTTTTAGTTTAAATCAGAATTCTATTTATGCATGCTAATTATGCCTGTTCTCCTGGACTGCTTTTTGCCTCCCAGCTCACTTTTGGTGATTGCCTATTTATACAACAGCCAAAAAATACTTACAGAAATCGCACTGTTTTTTTATATAATCTCAAGGACTAATACAGTTTAAAATGGTGACTAATTATGACTCACTGAGGAGTTTCTTACTGAATTTCAGAAAGAGGTGCTGCTAAAATCTCATTGTTTTAAAGTTGTAAACATTTATTTATTGGAATTTAACTTTTCAAAAAGTTGAGCATTTTAAAGTCACCTCCATTTTTGAGCCTGTGA
The DNA here is from genome assembly GCF_054644295.1 of Miniopterus natalensis. Taxonomy (NCBI): domain Eukaryota; kingdom Metazoa; phylum Chordata; class Mammalia; order Chiroptera; family Miniopteridae; genus Miniopterus; species Miniopterus natalensis. The sequence goes on from NC_142096.1 coordinate 3,862,450, forward strand.
ATACGTACGTCTTACTCTCTTTTAGGAATATGAGAGCAGCTGTGCTTTCATTTGAGGAATACCCAGATCTGTTTAGTTATTAAAAATTACCACTTTTCTTTGTTTTGAGGCAGAAGAGACTTATACCTACTATATATGTCTGTCTCAGTATGAGATGCTGTCGTTTCAAGAACTGATTGATAGTTTTGAAAGCAGGGTATGTGCATAGACTTTGTAATTTTCTGTATGACTACAGTGCCTCAGTTTGTCCTGATTGCCTTTTGTGTGGACTCTTTAAGGCCAGGAATCATAATTTAAAAATCCATCTACATGTTAGGTATGAACATGTAGCTCAATTTTTGGTGAGTATGAATGAGGTACCCAAAAGGTGATGAGGCCGACATGTGTCCCCGTATTCAGCGGACTGCCCTCCTCCTCTCCATTCACTTGTAGAAACTCAGAAGACTTGCAGGAGACAGTAGAGAGTTTCATGTGAAAAAGCTATCCCTTGGGCCTCTGCTATTTTCAAACAGAAGAGGTGGTTCTGGGTGTGAATGTTAAAGTTAGGACCCCTAAACTCAGACAACCTCTCAGTTACCTCTTTTGTTGGGTACAGATGGCCTGGATAGTGTGTTCATCCCACTCAAGTGCATTGGGTAACCAGGAGACAAAGGAATTCCATTCTTTCTATTATCTATATAATCTGAGTTCATAGTTTAGCTGCTGACTCTCAGGGTGACTTGCGCTTCTATTTTTCAGGGCTAATTCCCAGGTTGGATTTAAAAAAAATTTTTTTTAACAGTTTTGAAGGTGTAGACTAGCTTCAAAGGTGGAAGTAATGCAGAGTTACTCTACTTTTATATCAGTTCACTCTGAAACCATCTGTGCTCTGGCATAATACATGGTGCTGGTGAAGAGCTTCCTCAACCATTTTATTTCAGGTTGTACTGTAAGGTAGATAAGATGGAATAGCAGTGTAGTTCTCAAAAAAACAAAAAATCCAGCTTTTAGTTTGAAGTTATACTAAACGTCAGCCCTATGTGTCTTCCCTCAAAGTGTTTGTTTGTGGTAACTGGCACTCAAGAGTGGAAAAAAAATAGCGCATGTCAAGAAATAGTTGAGATTTTGATGGTATTGGTTTTTCCAACTTTCAGACCGAGAACAGTTCTTGAGGTTGATGGAGTGAGTGTGAGAACTGAGATTACTTCTAGGTTTTGTCTATATAATCAAAAAGAAGTTGCTTGGCGTAGTATGAAGAATTGCTTTCTTACTTGAAAACGTGTATATGCAATAGTAACCTTATGCCTTTAGTGCTAGCACGTATGCGTCAACTGTTTCAAAGGTCTCAAAGTGTCTCTCTCTGCTTATTTAGGCCTGTCTCCTCCTTCCTACACATTTCCAGCTCCTGCAGCGGTGATTCCTACTGAAGCTGCCATTTATCAGCCCTCTCTGCTTTTGAACCCCCGGGCTCTGCAGCCCTCCACAGCCTACTACCCGGCAGGCACGCAGCTCTTCATGAACTACACCGCATACTACCCCAGGTAAGGCCCCGGTGCAAGTGGAAATGAGGCACGGAAACAAAAGGCGCCTTTGATAGCCAGTGCCCGAGCCCACAGAGGAACACTGTCTGCCGCATCGAAGGTTAGCATGGTGGGCAGTAGCTTCTGGTCATCTCTAAGAACGAAGGTTGTTTCAAGACAAACTGAAATAGATTTATTTTTTAACCATGTATTAACAACATCTTTTAGGCTATTTTTGTATACAACTTTACTTTTTCCCCTTCTCCTTTCTTAGGGCCATAAGTGAGGGGGGCACTGTGATCGTTGCAGTAGGGTGGAAGTATCTTGTGAATGAATTTAAAAACAGGAAAATCCTTAATGACGACAATTATAGTTTTACATAGCATTATTAATTCATGTTACCCCACAATAAATAAGAAGTTACTTTAAGTTGTACACAGCTTGTGTTCTTTCTCCCCTAAATCTTTACTAACATTCCAAAATGAGACCTATTTAGAACTTTCTTAGAATCAACTTTTTTTACTGGTTTCTAGGGAAAAAAATGTTTTAAGTTATAGTTGACATACAATATTATATTGGTTTCTTATGTATAACAGTGATTAGACATTTATAAAACTTACAAAGTGATCACCCTGATATGTCTAGTATCCACTTGACACCGTGCATAATTATTACAGTGTTACTGACTGTATTATAACTGCCCATATGTACTTCTTAATTCCTTCACATTTTTCACCCACCTCTTCAACCCCCCTCCCATCTGGTAACCATCAATTTGTTCTCTATCTATGAGTTTGTTTCTGATCACTTATTTTGTTTTTTAGATTCCACATATAAATGAAATCATACCATATTTGTCTTTGTCTAACTTATTCCGCTTAGCATAGTACCCTGTAGGGCCATCCATGCTATTGCAGATGGTAAGATATTTCTTTTTTAATGGTCAAGTATTATTCCATTGTATATATGTATCACATCTTCTTTATCCATTCATCTAGTGATGGACCCTTAGGTTGCTTCCATATTTTGGTTATTATAAATAATGCTGCAGTAAACATAGGGGTGCATTTTGGGTTTCTTTGGCTAAATGACCAGAAGTGGAATTGCTGGGGCATATGGTAGCTCTATTTTTAACATTTTGAAGGACCTCCATACTGTTTTCCACAGTGGTACCACCAACTTGCAATCCCACCAACAATTCACGAGGGTTCCTTTTTCTCCACATCCTCACTGGCACATGTGGTTTGTTGATTTATTGATAATGACCATCCTGACAGGTGTGAGGAGATAATCCAATTGTTTCAATTTGCATTTCCCTGGTGATTAGTGATGGTGAGCATCTTTTCAGATCTTTGTTGGCCATTTGTATGTTCTCTTTGGAGAAATGTTTGTTCAAGTTGTCTGTCCATTTTGTAATCGGATTGTTTGGGTTTTTTGGTGTTGGGTTATATGAGTTCTTTATAAATTTTGGGTATTAACACTTTATGGAATGTATCACTGGCAAATATCTTCCTCCATCCGCTTACACTCAGCCTGTGTGTGTCTTTTGATCTGGTTCGGGTCATTAGGAGGCAGCGTATGTGCAGCTCTTGCTTTCGTATCCATTCAGCCACTCTGTGTCTTTTGATTAGAGCATTTAATTCATTTACAATTAAAGTAATTATTGATAGGTGTATAATTATTGCCATTTTATTCCTTTCTGATTGTTTTTGTAGTTTTATTTTGTTCCTTAAACTGTTGCTTTCTTATTTTTGTTGAGTTTATTAGGGTGGCATTGATTAATAAAATTTATAGGTTTTAAGTGTACAGTTCTGTAACACATCATCTGTACATTGCATTGTGTGTTCATCACCCCAGTCAAATCTCTTTCCAGGACCATTTATCTCCCCCTTTACTCTCTTCTACCTCCCCTAGCCCCCTTTCCCTCTGGTCATCACCATACTGTTGTGTGTTTCTATGAATTTGTTTTTCTTTTTTCAAATTTTTTAATCCCTTTACCTTTTCCCCCAACTGCTTTTATGATGTGCTTGCCTTTGTCAGTGAGAATTTTTGTCTTTCCTGTATTTTCTTATTTGTATTTTTTTACCTTAGAAGTCCCTTTAACATTTTTTGTCTTATTGGTTTACTGGTGATGAACTCCTTAGCTTTTTCTTGTCTGGGGAACTCTTTATCTCCTTTGATTTTAAATGATAGCCTTGCTGGGTAGAGTAATCTTGGTTGTAGATACTTGCTTGTCATCACTTAGGAACCAGGAGGTCACAGTTCAGTTCCTGGTCAGGGCACAGGCCTGGGTTGCAGGCTTGATCCCCTGTTGGGAGTGTGCAGGAGGCAGTGCATGATGTCTCTCTCTCCTCTGTGTTTCTGTCTCTCTCCCTCTCCCTTCCTCTCTCTCAGAATCAATAAAAACATATTTAAAAAAGAAGAAGGTGGTCTAGTTTTTTTTATTATTTTTGCATGGATCTTGTCTTCATGTTTAACTTGAGAAACTTATTAGCCATTCAGTTATTTTCTTTGGAGAAATGCTTATTCAAATCCTTTGCACATTTTTTAATTGGCTTATTTTTCTTACTGTTTTTCAGTTGTAAAACCTCTTTATATATTCTAGATAACAGACCTTATAAGATATGATTTGCAAATATTTTCTCCCAGTCTCTGGGTTCTCTTTCATTTTCTTGATAGTGTGCTTTAAACCACAAATGTTTTAAATTTTGATGAAGTCCAATTTATTTTTCTTCTTTTCTCATGTATACTTTTGTCACATGTCACTCAAGGTCATGAAGATTTCCTATGACATATTATAAAAATATTGCAGTTTTAGCTCATATTTCGGTATATTACCAAATTAGAATTAATTTTTTTTATGTAGGATAAGATAAGGTAGAGGTCAAAATTCATCATTTTGCATGTGGATATTCCCTTGTTTCAGCACCATTTATTGAAAACTGTTTTTTTCTTCATCGAATTATCTTAGAACCCTGGTAAAAACTTAATGGACCATAAATGTAAAGGTTTATTTCTGGCCTCTCAGTTCTGTTCCATTGATCATTGCCTGCCATCAAGGGAGTACCACACCATCTTGATTACTGTCGTTTTGTATTAAGATTTGAATTTCAGAAATGCTGTTTTCCTACTTTATCTTTTTCAAGATAGTTTGGCTTTTCTGGGTCCTTGGCATTTCCTTGTGTGTTTTAGACTCAGTTTTATCAATTCTGCAGAAAGCCAGTTGGAATTTTGATAGCTATTTCATCGAATCTGTACAATTTAGAGAGTTTATGAACATGGGCTGCCTTTCCATTTATTTAGATGATCTTTTATTTTTTTCATAATGTTTTGTGGTTTTCAGTGTATAAGAGTTGCTAGATTTTTTTCCTAAGTAGTCTCTTTGATGCTATTGTGAATGGAATTGCTTTATTAATTTCCTTTTCGGATAGTTCACAGTAGTGTATAGAAATGCAGTTGATTTATTTTGTGTATCGGTCTTGTATCTTGTAACCTTGCTGAACTGGTTTATTAGTTACAGTAGTTTTTCAGCAAATTCTATTTTATTTTCTACATATTTAAGTTTACCTTGTCTCTGTCCTATCACTTTCATTCTATAGATTACTTCATTTTTGCTGATTGTTATTTCAATAATGTAAAAGATCTTGGAATGTAGGTTGATAGAAAATTCTTATTCGCATGCCTTGTTAGTTATACAGATTGTTTCCTTTTCCTTGAGGTGCCTTTGTATACAGCAGGTAGCCCTAGTACAAGAAATATGGATGTGAATCCAGGTTGTGTTACGTTTGGGCTTCATCGGAATATGTGTACCTTATACATGGTGAACATAATTTTGAAACCTTGAATTTCCAGGTGGATAACTTTTATCTTTTTACTTTATCTTAGTTGTCGTTTGAAGTTACTAGATGCCTCCACTTAATTTATAGGTGGTCTTTAGCCAAAGGAATGGAATATACCAGGACAGGGCCTTGGAAGTAAGTTGTATATTATGGAAATGAACTGACTTCCATATCCAGTTCGGAAAATCTGAGTAACTAGTAATAAAATTACGTGGTCTTTAAATATTCGAGTTAGTGTTTATCAGACATTTGACATGAGCAGGTAATGGTCTTTGGATGAATGGTGGTTTTATGGGGGAAAGCATTGAACTAGAAGTTGAGAGGTCTAGGTGGTTCTCTTGGTTTGGTGAAGCACTGTTTGTGTGACCTTGGGAAACTATTTAACTCTTGGTCTCCCGTTCCTATCTCTGTAAAAATGAGGAAATGTGGCTGTCCTACTCAGGCCTAAACAGCATCCCTCCTTCCCTCTCTGATCTCATAGTTGCACATGGATTGACTTTTAACAGGCTTTCCTCAGAGGGAGTTGTAAAAATCTCCCAAGTGACCCTAACGGGCAAACAAGTTGAGGATCACTGCTTTAGAAACTGAAAAGGTTAAGGGCAGCTTGATGTCAAATAATATTTTCAGGCTCCCATATTTTTAAAACGATGAAACAGAATGATGGTTATGGAAATAGTGAAAGTGAAATAACACATGATTGCATGTATGGCTTATGGAGTAACTTGGCATGTTTAGTCATTGAACCCGAAGAACAGGGCTGTCAAGCAGGTGACTTGTTCAGGGCTGGCTGCTGTGCCATAAAAACATGGAGTCTGGAGCTAGGTGCATGTCTGGCATCATTCCTATTAGCCCATTAGTTAGGATTGTGTAGGATAGATCAGCTCAAAGGCTTTTAGTGCCTCTCATTTTGTGTTTACTTGTCTTTGAAATGGGATAGTCACTTACTTAGAAAGATTTATAAGGGTTAATAATCTAAAACTGTGGGTCTTTATTGCTCTTTAAGCTAATAACTTGTTTAAAAATTTTCCCTATATTTTCAGTTATGGGTTTCTGGCCACTAATTGTGGTGGAAAACAGATTGGGTGGGGAACAGGGTGAAACTAATTCTATAATACGGTGATTACTTGAGTTGCCGTATGAAGAATAATTAGGTGTTCACTTGGTATGTGTTCCTTGGGGGGTGATTGCTATAGATCCACCAAGAGGGACGCATACATCAGTTTTCCCCTTGTGTTAATGGTGATTGGTTTTAATTTGTTGTGAATTTCTTCCAATTTACCCAGCACCTCCTCTCTCTTTTTAGTCAAGTTGGAAGGAATAACTCATAGGTGCCATAGTAATTTGCTATGTATTGTGCTCTGCTTGCTGTGCTGTACCTTTGCTTGTGTGTGTGGGTAGAACAGTCTGCTCCTTGGAAAAACCACTTCAAATGGCTTTGGTCTCTGTGGCTGTGGTTCTTGTTAGTCTTTTGTATTCATGCCATTTCCTGCCTTAGTATTCCTGATTACCAGCCAGTTAATCATCAATGAGCCGGGCTTTGGAAGTGGGGCTTTGTGGTTGAGTGACCTTAAAGGCTTAATTCTCTCCTTCCTGTTCCTTTAAGAATCTCAGAGAGAACTGGATCTTTGGGGAAGCCCTGCGTTTAACTCTGCATTAATCCTTCTACCTTTCAACTTTTGGCTTTTCTGGAAATGTGGGACAGAACAGCTATGGTGTTCTTACCTGGCTTGGGAGAGAGAACTCTGAGAAGTCTAAGATCACCTTGTGAGAGTCTGTTTCCTTAAGTAACTAATGTTTGTAGAGTAAATATTCGACATTGTCTGTTCCTATTGGTTCACTGTACTTTCTCTTCCTTTAGCCCCCCAGGTTCGCCCAATAATCTTGGCTACTTCCCTTCAGCTGCTAATCTTAGCAGTGTCCCACCTCAGCCTGGCACGGTGGTCAGAATGCAGGGCCTGGCCTACAATACTGGAGTTAAGGAAATTCTTAACTTCTTCCAAGGTTACCAGGTCAGTAGCTTGAAGAAGAAAAATATTCAGTGCCCTTAATACTTGAGTTGATTTGCCTAAAGAATGCAGCCAGGAAAGAAACCGATTCTCTGAAACTCGCGTGTGTACAAGTGCTACCAGATGGCTTATAGAGGCAAAATGAGCCAGGGTCCGCCTGGAGGACTAGTGTGAGTGCCAACGTCAGACTCATCCCTTTGACAAGATTAGGGCGTTTCCTTGCTATTTTTACTATTTCAACTTAATCTGTTGGTGCCCTTTCGGAAAAGCTCTTTAGGACCTAGAGCAGTGTGGGTCTTTCAATCTAGAGTAGGATTCGCTAAGGATTTTTTATCAAAGTCAAGCTCCTTTTTTAAAAAAAATCCTCACCCAAGGATATATTTGTTTGTTTGTTTGTTTTTATTGAGAGAGAGAGGTGAGGAAAATGTGGATCTGTTGCCTCCTACCCGAGATTGAACCTGCAGCCTTTTGGTGTACGGGATGACGCTCTAACTAAGCCACCCCGCTGGGGCCAAAGTCAAATTCTTGACTAACAGAAAAATACTTAAACATGGTGTTGAAGTTGAATATTTAAAAAGTTGTCAGAGGTCTCTCTGCCTATCCTGGATAAAACAAAGGAGACCCCATGAGTTTTTAGATGGTAACTCCTTAAAATGAGCTGTGGGATGCCCAGTGAGCCTTTTATGTAATGATCTGCAGGTTGATTCTTGTGAAACTGGTATTACTCTTGTCAGTTTCTCTACCACTGCCTGTATCCATCAGTTGTTTTCTGACTTAAGCTGAAAAAATGGGATTTTTCTTTAACAATGAGCAAAATCTCCTCATTGCCATCTCATCTGAGCAGACACCTTTCCGTAAATCACATTATACCTAGAACCTGGATTCTTCTTTCTTGCTATATCTAAAAGTCATTATCATACAGCCTTTTAATTGCACTAATAGCAAAAATTGTCTTTCTTCTTGGAGCTGAACTTTGCTTGAGTCTTTAGAGTTGAGAAGCATAATTATCAAATCCTAAAATAGCCCTTGGTCGTTTACGGTACAGCATTTTAAGGCTTGTGCCTGCAGAGGCTGTTTTGCTGTTAGCATGGGTTTATAAGCTTGGTGTCCATGAATCATGGAGAATTGTGGAGCTCAACTAAAATTATCTCACTGGAGATGCCCCAGATCTACCACGTTACCATAATGATCCTAAAGGTTTTGAACATACAAAGGCTATTTTCTGACATGAGGAAAATCTGTGTCTGATTGAAAAACTAAATGAAGGTGGACATTCCTCCCAGAAGTATGATTTTTTTTTTCAGAGAGCAGTAGATACTTGGCTTCTTTCCTAAACAATTAAGCTGCCTGGCAGAAGAAGCCCTTGCAGAGGTTTTTTTTTAAAGTTACTTTTCAGATTTCGTATCTCATTCATTAGATTATGAAAGGAATAGAGAGTTTTATCAAAGGCTTTTAAAAAGGTTGCTTAATCTTGAGGAGCAAACATTTGAGTTTTGTATTTTCCCCTATTTTTCAATTCTACAAAGTACAAGCAAATTTTTAGGTTCTAGTGGTGAGCTGAATTAATTTCTTTTTTATTTTCATGAATCAACTTTTACATTCACACTGAACGGAATTGCCAGTTGTGCACATAAGTTGGTTATGAGATTAAGCAAAATTGCTGCTATTACTAAGAGTGCCATGGCTGGCGTTTGTTGGTATTTATTTTACCACAAATTAGTAATAACAATTATTTCTAGATTTGTGGCTAAAATATTGGCATGCTCCTAAATTGTGATAAAATAACTTCAGTCTGCAGCAGTTTATCTTCCAGTAGCTTCTAAGGAGCCATCAGTGTTGGGGTAGAGTTATCTGATATCAAAAGCCGAAAGGTTGTCCAAAATGATTTCATCTCAAGGCATTTGACCTTCATTTCTGAAGTGCCTGGAATTTATGAATTGTCCCAATGAATTAGGATTATATAGGAACCTCAAATTTTCAGTTCAGTATATAAAATTATTCCAGTGTCATCTTCAGTAATTTGAGCTTTAAGATAGTTACAATGCATGCATTCAAAATCTTTTGTATAAGTATATAATTTACTTATATTAAGCAAGTCCTTGGTGATAATTGGTTGAGGGGATGAAATCTCTCAGTAGTTTGATTCTGTCTTTAAAAAATACATCTTGGTATAATGTATATGTCATTCTCTATACTTCTGTTCTCTTTAAGTACAGCTTTTGGAGGTATGTTTCCCCTACTCTCAGCACAATTCCTTCTATAAAACTATTCCAACGTAAGTTTTCCATACTTCATTAAGGGTGAGGGTCGGGGTGCAAAAGCTGCAAAGGGCAGGGTTTCCACAAAGGGAAGAATTCTGGTGGCCTAAGCAAGATCACTAACTACCATGAGAACATTTGATGCTGAGAGTGCCATTCTGGTAATGAAAATAAACCTGTGTCTATATTTTAGTTGATGGGTCTATCATTCTGAAATGGACTCTCAAGAATCCTTAAGGAATTCCCTTCACGTCTTTCATTTGCTCTTTTCATCCCTTTACTGTCAAAGATTTTGCATTTTCAGTAAGTGCTAGTTTTTGTTTCTCCTTCAAGTACTGACACATCATTATCTCTTTGGGCCTTTCACTGCTCAGAGTTTTACCTGCTCTCCTACTGAGATTAGATCAGTGTTACAGGTACATCAAATACGATTTAAAGTTGACAGTTGTTAGCCCATATTGGGCTTATTTTACTATACCTTGCAAATAGTTGGTGCTTAAATATTTGATATCTAGTCATACCTGTGGTATCATGGAAACTGTACTCTTAGCAGGATCTGAAGTGTTTGGTGCTGTTTACTGTGGTATGGTGCTGTGTGTGTGTGTGTTTAACTTGACTTCCATATGTTCAATCTAACTTTCCTCCTAGAAGGGATTTTTAAGGTATTTAGACATGTTAAGTAACAAATGAAGACTTGGGATTAACAGTTAATGTGTGTGACTTGTACCAGTGTTAACCTGTTTTCTGTCGTCTAAATGTCCTATAATTCTGTTGGTAGATCTGCTCAGTTGAAGCACTAACCATCCGTAGTGACGGTTTGTCCATCCTTTGACCCTGTTTGTTTTAACTTGCATTGTAGTATGCAACCGAGGATGGACTTGTACACACAAATGACCAGGCCAGGACTCTACCCAAAGAATGGGTTTGTATTTAAGGGTCCCAGCAGTTAGAGCATCCTCAGAAAAGAAGGTAAGGCTCTGTGATACAAAAGGTAAATTATAAAGGGCCAAATAGAGGTCAGGAATCTGCAAGTGTTCTTTTAGGAATCAGGTGAGAGGCCTCCTCTTTTCTTTAGTGCGACGTAGGTGTCAGAAATCCTGGAAGGGATGGAGACTGCAGTTAAGGTTGTCATCTAAGTAGGTAGATCTAAGCAACACTTATGGGTAACAGTATGTGATTTGGCATAAGGGGAAACTTTCTAATTTGGAAATTCACTTGCTATAGCTCATATGGACTATAGGTTAGGAATGCTTTTTTTTTTTTTTAATTGAAGTAAAAATCACATAACAAAATTAATCATTTTAAAGTATCCAATTTGGTGGTGTTTAGTTTGTTCACGATTGTACAGCAGTCATCTCTGTCTAGTTCCGATACATTTTTAGCTCCCTGTTTTCCCTCCTCGTAAACCCTGACAGCTAATCTGCTTCCTATCTCTATGGATTTGCCTGTTCTGGATATTTCATATAAATGGAATTATATAGTGTGTGACTTTAAATATACATAAGGTAAAATTTACCATTTTAAGCATTTTAAGTGTACAGTTCAGTGGCATTAAGTACATTTCACATGTCGTATAACCATCACTACTATCTAGCTGCAGAACTCTTTCATATTCTCAAACTCTGTTTACATTAAACAGTAAATCCCCACTTCCCTCTTCCCCCAGCTCCTGGCAGCTGCCATTCTTCTTTTTGTTCTTACGAATTTGACTATTCCAGTAACCTCATACGTGGAACAACACACTACGTGTCCTTCCATGACTAGCTCTTCGCTTAGTGTAATGTTTTTGAGGTTCACCAGAGTATGAACTTGACCTGTTCCAAAATGACTGCAAGGTTTGTGTGTCATATCTTTTTCTTCTTCTAAAACTTTGTCAGGGAAGGAACCCCGATAAAGCTTTTTTGAAGGTAGCTAGTTGTCTGTTTTTCTCTGCTAGCCTGTAGCCTTTCCTTAAAGGGCAGTGCGCCCTGGGTGAGGCTCCTGGGGTGGAGATTAGGGACACCTTCTTTCTCTCTCATCGCTGGGTTTGCTGGAATGGGCTCGCTGACACGTTGTTCTCGAATTCTGCCAACGTTTTCATGGCTGAGGACTCTGTGGGCTTCAACCGTATGGATTCTATGTTGAAGTCGGGGTTGCCAGGACAGTGTTGCCCTTGAGAAATTACAACTGAGGTCTTACCTTCTCACTCGGAAGCTGTGGAAACTCCAGGTCTGGGTTGGAAGTGATGATCCTCTGCCACTTTCAGTGAGGTTTCAGAGAGCATCGTGCCCAGATCCTGAGCGGTGGGAATGGGGTGTTTCCTAGTGTAGTGCACAGTGGCAAGAACACACTATCCTAGCCTGTCGATACTGCTTGGGTTCATACTTTGTCTCTCCATATGTTCTTTACTCACAGCCCTTAACGCTGTCTGTGAATTCGGTAAGCATACTAGCTGTCCAAAAATGAGTAGATTGAATAAGAAGTGATTATAAGTGGAACCTTTTGACGCTACGTTAGAAATGTCCTAAATTCTAAAGGTTGCCTCTAAATCTATCTTAGGCTTATATATTTGGGGTCATGGTAGAATAACAAATCAGGTGCTTTGCTAAAATCCAGATACCTGAGTTTTCTTTTTCTAATAACCCATCAGATTCATCTGCCTTTATATTGAGAATTGTAAAACATCACACAGGATACTGTGTGAAATACTTGGCATAGGTTATCTCAACAACCCTGGGAGGTAAGAATCATGAAAGTATTATGGGCTCACTATAAAGAATTGGGAACGTATAGACAGGTTCAAAGGAAACGCTAATAATCCCACCATCCAGAAATAACCACAATATTTTCTTTCAGCTTTTTTTTTTTGGATGCCCTCATGCAATTTTAGACCTTGTTTCTTTCCCCTTAACTTTATACTGTGATTATATATTTACATATTTTTCTCATTCACCTAAATATCAAACTTAACATCACAACTCATATTTTACACCAACAGAGTGGCTTTCACTCTTATACCTACAACCCCATCTGAGTCTCAACGTAGCCCTGTGAGGCATCAGGGCAGGTCCCCATGGTTCCACCTGACAGACGGGCAAGTTAAACCCAGGGTGGCCAGACACCTGTCAGAGCCATACGTTTGCCCAAGCTGACCAAGGGAGCCAGAACTCCTGGCTTCAGGCCTGGGGCTCTTTTCCACTGGCCACATAAGAGCACTGTAGAGTTAAGTGACTGTCGTAGGCTGAATGGTGGCCTCAGATATGTCCATATCCCAGTCCTTTGGAACCTGTGACTATTTACTGCCTTATATGACAAATGATATAATATAAGCATTTTGAGAAGAGTAGCTTATCCTATATTATCTGGGTGGGCCCTAAACGGAGTTATAAGGGGCAGAGGGAGATCAGACAGACACACACAGGAGAGGAGGAGGCAGTGTGACCATGGAGGCGGAGTCCGGAGCCCAGGAACGCCTGCAGCCACCAGAAGCTGAAAGAGGCAACGACTAGGTTGTTACCTAGAGCCTCTGGAGGGTGTGCGGCCTGGCTGACATCTTCATTCCTGACTTCTGGCCTCCAGAATTGTGACAGGATAAATATCTGTTGTTTTAAGCCACCAGATTTGTGTTAATTGGTTAACAGCAGCCTCAGGAAACTAGTATAGTGCTCTAAAAATGGATTGAAAGAATGACACAGGATCAGATAAAGGTAGCTTTTCACTTTGTTCTCCCTCTAGTTGCTTTGTCCCCTTAACCCAGCCAATATCTGTTGAGTACTCCAGGAACTACTGTGGGTGGTATGCCTCCCCTTTCTCATGAAATACCCCCAAGGGCATCTCTCAAGCCATTGACAGACCCTAGCGCCCTCCAGGGAAGGAGGTTTGATAGCTAGCTAGACAACTTCAGGTGGCCACAGTGTTTGGTGTTTCACTACCGTCAACACACACACACACACACACACACAGGTGACGTTTCACTGCTTAGTAAAATAGGCATAAATTTGCTTCTACATGTCTTTTTTTGTGTGTGTGGAAATTGGGTAGATTGATGAGTGTAAACCAGTTTTAGAAACTGCAAGTTTTTATTATTATTATTATTTTAAAATATATCTTTATTGATTTCAGAGAGAGGAAAGGAGAGGGAGAGAGAACAATGATGAGAGAGTCATTGATCGGCTGCCTCCTGCACGCCCCCTACTGGGGATCGAGCCTGAAACCCAGGATGTGCCCTGACCGGGAATCGAACCCTGATCTCCTGGTTCATGGGTCGATGCTCAACCCCTGAGCCACACCAGCTAGGTGAAACTGCAGTTCTTTATAAAAATAAGTAGCTATTTTGTTGCTTGTAGTTAACAATAATCATAGGGGCAATGTTTTTGACTATTACCTGCATTCCAAACATTATTCAGATTTCACCAGTTTTTCCACTAGTGTTGTTTTTCTACTTCAGGATTCAGTCTGGGATCCCACTTTGCATTTAGTTGACCTGTCTCCTTAGTGTCCCCTGCTTTATGTTAGCTTCTCATTTCTCCTTGTTTTTCCTGACCTTGACAATTTTGAGGTATAGTGCTTTTAGGTGTTTTGTGAGCTGCCCTTTACTTTGAACTTATTTGATGTTTTTCTTGTGGTTGGACTGGGGTAAGTCCATTTAGGATGCCATAACAAAATTCCGTGGCCTGGGTGGCTTATAAAAACAAACAGTTATGGAGGTGGTTTTGATAGTTTCCTTTGCCTCTTGGGAAAACTGTTGTCTACATTGGGTATTTTTGGAGACTCTTGCAATGTGTTTAGAAGTTTTATACCAAACCTGCCCCCCCTTCCCCCCCACTCGATGGAACTTCTACTGGAGAGTATTTTTCATACTTGGCCTCTTAAGTTTACAGTTTGTATTACTTTGTAGATTGAAAATGATCTGTCTTATGTGAAATAATTATGGCTGCTAAGGATTGGAGATTTTCGAGACTATAATAGTTCCTTTTATTTGTGTTTTTTTTCCAGTGTTTGAAAGATGTATGGTGATCCTGAAACCATCAGACACCAAGTCATCTTCTAGCAACTTCAGGGGAAGTTTGTCTACACTCAGGCTGCAGTATTTTCAGCAAACGTGATTGGGCAGGGGGTCTGAGCCCTCTCTTTTGGTGGAGTGGAAAATTTGAGCCAGCGAAGCCAAATCCTATAGCAAGAAGCATGTCTGGCTCCTTGCTGATTGCATTTAAAATGTGAATTGGAAATTGGATGTCTCCATTACTTCCAGCCAATGTGGCATCATGGGTTTTTCTTAAGTTTTATGTCTTGGAGAAAAAAGTACTCCGCTTATGTCTACTATCTCCACCAAGAACTCTGTTCTGGAAACTTCATTTTTGTGTGTTCCCGCTCCTCTCTCTCCACCTCCCTACTTTCTACACAATCATACCCTCTTACTAAGTAATTCAAGAGTAAGGTCTTGGAATACTTAAATCACAGACTTTAGAAATAAAATTAATATTTTTCTCAGTTTCTTGGCCATCATGATGTCTTATAGTTAAAAACCAATGAGAACAATTTTTTTAAAAAAATATGTCTTTATTGATTTTAGAGAGGAAGGGAGAGGGGGAGAGAGAGAGAGAAACATCAGTGATGAGAGTGTCATTGATTGGCTGCTTCCTGCACACCCCCAACTGAGGATCAAGCCCAAAACCTGGGCATGTGCCCTGACCTGGAATTAAACCACCATCTCCCGGATCATAAGTCAACGCTCAACTGCTGAGCCACGCCAGCCAGGCCCAATGAAAACAATTTTTAAAACACTTTGGGATAAATTAGAAATAGCACACCCACCACAAAAGATACATAGTTTAAAAGTTGGATCTTTTTTCTCAGCAGGTACCAGTTGTAAATAAGAATGAACTCTAGGGGCCAAAATGCGAAACCAAAAATGAAGCAACTGCATGTAGTTTGTAATTTCTAGTTTGATCTGTAACTGAATATTGTGGCTTCATATGTATTATTTTATATTGTACTTTTCCCATTGTTGATGGTTTGGACTTTAATAAGAGAAATTCCATAGTTTTAAACCTGACAAAAAGAATATTTGGACAGTGTATTCTAGACAGCAATGTACTAACTGAAGTGAATGCTTGTATATATTAAGATAGCCTTAAACCTTCTCTAATGCCTTAACTATCAAATAATTAAAACTTTTTAAAGCTAGGATTAGAGTCAGCATGCTAGACTGGGAGGTGAACACTGACCCCATTGGAGCAGGTACTGATGCTATCAGTGTTTAGGACTGTGTTTAGCTGTGTTTATGCTAGCTACAGAAGTGCAATATTAGACACTAGCTAGCTAGTATTGCTGCCTCATTAACTCCAAAGAAGAAAACGGAATTTGATTAACTCAGTGCACGTTTCTTTAAGTTACTCATATTGTCCTTTGCTTGAATGCAGTGCCATGCAGATTTTCGTGGCTGCTAATTTTTATTTACTTTGCATTACTTTGACTAACACTTGGAGAGCCAAACATCCCCTCTTCGGCTGACCAGGAATAAGGAATAGCCCTTTAACTGCAGTAGGAAAAAAAATTAAAAAAACAAAACAATTTTGTGTGAAAATCGGTGATAACTGGCACTTAAGATCAGAAAAAAGTTCTTTATACTTGATGCCTTAAGATGCTGTCTGCCCAAAGCTCTGAAAGACTTTGATAGGCAGTAATATTTACAATACTACTGAGTTTTTGTAGAATATTTACATTTGATAATAAAACCCACCTGTTTAATCTCAATGTTTCCATTCTTTTTTATTAGAAGAGCTACAATGGTGGAAGGGCATGGGCAAGCCATCTTTTCCTGAGGTGGTAAGATTGTTCCCTAGGTTTACACTAAGTATTTGTAAAAGCTATCAATGATAAATGCACTCCAGATACAGCACAAACATCCTTTGAGGGTTAATTATTGAAACTCTGTGACATTTTTAACTTATGGCAGTCAGAGATACTAATATTTGGTCCTTGCATTTACTGGACCTCTATTTGCTTGACAACTTGAAAACCTATTTAAGGCACATAAAATTAATAAGATATAGAACTTTAGTGTTTCTGAATTCCACATACTTTTTTTTTTTCCCCCAATCACTGTCCGTGCTGATGCCGAGTTCTCCAATATTGTGTAGTCCAAATTCTATTTTTTAGACCATGGTAAGTCTTGATTGACTGCTCCCATATTATATATATATATACTATATATATATGATATATAGTATCACTTATTTGACATATAATCTTGTTAAAGAGCTCAAGTGTATCAATTCTGAATTTCTATTCTAACCACAGGCAGGAGGTATGTTCACTCCATTTGCCCTCATTAAGCATTCACTGAATAGAGTTTAGTTCACCTGGGAAAGTTTTTCAGTCCCAGCCTTAGCCAACGTCATTTACGAAAAGGGAACAGTTGCTTTCAGGTTTGTAGTCAGCGTTGGGTCTCTGCCACCACCTGCAGGAGGTGTCCGGCTCTAGGCAGGCTGAGCTGACCCAGGCTCCTTTTTCTTTGATGTCTCTGGCAGGCACCTGATGTTGCCCAGGCTCCTCCCTGCCCTCCCCAGAAACAGTTGCCTGAGTTAAACTGGTTTTCCTGCTCCGCTCCCTGAAATAGAACCTCAGTCGCTGCTCTTCTCATGGCAGAAAAGAAAAGTAGGAAGATGTGGAGTAAGGGTGGTGGGGAAGGAAGAGGAGTAAAGATGGGAATGTATAAAAGGAAGGCTCAAGGTCCAGCTCTTAGGTTTATAGTTAATTACACAGTTTCTCCCTGCTTTCATCAGCTCTTTGGGGGAAATTTTTAAATACTACAAAAGTAGAGAAACTAATGAACATCATGTATTTTTCACCCAACTTCAGAATTACGAGCTGCAGGCCAATCTTTACACAGTTGTACTATTTTTTTTTTATTTATTCATTTTTTATTTTTAGTTTTTAAATATGTCTTTATTGATTTCAGAGAGGAAGGGAGAGGGAGAGAAACATGAATGATGAGAGTCACCGATCTCCTGCGCGCCCCGACTGGGGGTCGCCCCGGGCCTGTGCCCCGACCGGGAATCGAACCCGATCGCCTGGGTCCTAGGTCGACGCTCCACCGCTGAGCCACGCCCGGCCGGGCAGCATTATTGTTTTAAAAATAATGCCATGAAATGGGCATTTCCTTGGTTAAACCCTAGGCTCCGAGCCCGCGGGGCTGCAGCCAGAGTCCCCGCGGCCCCGCCCCGCCGGCCGCAGGCTCGCACCTGCCCGGACGCGTCTCCCCTCCGCGAAAGGGGCGGGCCCGGGCCTCGCCCGGAAGGCGGGCCTGACGGGGCTCTTAGCGCCGAGGCCAAGCACAGAAGTCACGGCGAGCACGCTCCGCGCCCGCCGCGTTCAACGCCCGCCGTGGGCACACCTCCAGCCTCGGCCCCAACCCCCCGGCGGGGGCGCGGCCCGGGCTCCTCGCCGCGCAGGCGCAGGCGCCGCGTAGGCGCACCAGCCTAACGCGTCCGCCGCTCTTCGCGCCCGGCGCTCTGGTACCCGGGCGCCAGGGGGGAAGCGATTGGAGGAGACACCGGAGGGGGCGGGCCCGGAAGTGGGGGCGCGGCGGCGTGGAGCGGGCCTCGGGCGGCGGAGGGGCTCGGCGACGGGCGGAGGCCGGGAGAGGCCCAGCCGCGCGGGAGCCGCAGCGGGGGGCGCCCCGGGCCTCCGCGGGAACCATGGCGGAGGACGAAGGTGACGGCCCGGGGGCCCAGGCTCCATCCGTCTCGCCAGGTCGCGGGGAAGAGGGGCAGGGGCGCGAGGGGTGCGGAGGCCTGCGCTGCGGGCGGCGCGCGGGGCGGCGGCGGGAGGCTTGTGTGTGGAGAAGTTTGACGGGGAGCGGAGGGAACGGCCCGAAGCGGGACGCGAAGGTGGCCCTTAAAGCTGGAGACGGAGGCGGTGCAGCCAGAGCCGTGGGGGGCGTGCGCGGGAGGCCGGGCCGTGAGCGGGGGACGCGGGCCCGCGGGCCGAGTTGGCGCTGCGCGGTGTAGGTCGGGCACCGGGCGCCTTTCGCAGGCGGCGCTTCTCGAGCCGGAGGCGCTGTGCCGAGGGCGGCGGGTACGGACCCAGTGCCCGGGGCCGGGCACGGACGGGGCCGGGGACGGACGGGGCCGCGGGGTTGGGGGGCCCGCAGCGCTGCGGCGGCGGGAGCGTCCCGTGGCCCCGCAGGGTTGGCGCCACAGCATTTCGCCCTAGAAAACGGGCCGTGATGGGCGTGAGAGACGGGGGAGGATCTCCGCTAGCCATGGCTGTTGTAGGAGACATTCAGGGCCCAGTAACTTCGCGACGCCGAACTAGTTTCAGGAACAGGCATGTAGGATGGTGTCGCCTGGCTGAGCCGTCTTCGTTTTTGGTGGAAAACGTGACTTTTTTACCCTATCGACTGGAGTCTTTATGACGATGATGATGGCGATGGAGGTTTCAACCCTGGTGAACCGAGCATGCAAGGAGGAAGTTTCCAGAGTTCAGCGGAAAGCTAGTTTTTTTAGACAATTCATTATAAGAAGTGTCCGCTGTCCTGGGACTCGCCGTGCGGTCCCTGCGCTCCCACGGGCTTCGTATTTGCCCCCCTGAAGCTTCAGTTTTCAAAGTGTTAACGCTGATCTAAATTCAAGACGCTGTACCTAAAAGCAGCTTCAAAAACAGAGCTGTCCGCGGTCGGAAAGGAAGAATCTGATTTCATTTGTTGCCTTGGTTTTCTCTTCGGTTGCAGTAGACTTAGAACATTTCTTGCTATTTTTTCCCCCTTTCCTGACTCATCGCAGATCTCTGGGGGGTAGGTTGATAAGCCAGCTTGTAAGTTTCCTTGAGCACTTGGGTGCTTAAGTTAGAGCAGTGGTTTTCACCCTGAAGCAAGCGGTACCTGACTCAGTCAGGGGCAGTGACCTCCCTGAGATTGTCAAGTAAAAAAAACGACAACAGCCAGCGCAAGGAGGGCTGTCCGGTGTGAGTGAATCATAAAATCACCTATTTTTTTGTCAAATCGGCAAAAAATATATTTTTTGGTGTGCTGCAGAATTTTAGTAATTAGTTTATGTGTGCCCCGAGATGAGAAAGGTCAAAAAGAGTTGAGTTAAAGCATAAAAAAGTAGTACTGGGTACTCAGAATCTGTGATATATTAAGGAGATGATAAGGAGCCAATTAAAAAGACCGTACATTTTGTGAAATTTACTTATGTGATAGAAAGTGAAAAATGATTTTTGTTTATAGAATTACAGCAATTAAGTATCTTATATGAAACATAATGAATTGCAGTTTATTTAAAATAGTTTCATTCAACACATTTTAAAGTTCCATAAATATTTGGACCCCTAGTGTGGTAGGTGCTGGGATATAGTGGTCAACAGTGAGTAATTACATTTCATTTATTATAGTAACGCTAGCAGTGGTACTTATAGCAAGCATGTCTGTGCGCCACGCATTCTGAGTGTTTTACATTTATTTAGTACTCAGTACTTTTTTTTTTCCCCCAAAACACACATTATCTTACATGCAGTGTATTAAAGTTAGACTCATTTTACTTGGATCCACATGTTCTCCGTGTCTTTTCTTTGCTTATTCACACTCACTCAGGTCTTTTTCATTGTCCGACTTTTTCTCTATATAAATACTATTTAGGATTCTCATCTTCCAGAAAATGTCTTCCTTGATGTTAGGGTCAGGGTGTTTATGCTTCCTGAACAAATGTCAGAGCAAAGGAAGAATTGACAACCTCGAGTAGAGCAGTATTAACACTTCCTTGGAAATTGCTGTGTATATTCTGGATGGACGTTTGCTGGCTTCTTTGCAAGCCCCTCCTATCCCGTGACCAGAAATAGGTTATTTTTGTGGCTGTGTTATCATTTTCACTTAGTTTGATATTTTTCTTTGCAGTGCTAAATATGGAAACAGTGAAAGGAAACTTGAATTCTATCCTAGAGCTTTGCTATCAGAATTAATAATCTGGTTTGTCCACTGCGTTGGCCTTTGTTACTTATCTAGAGATTCTTGGCGTTGTTTATCAATTAAGTTAGGAAATCAATATAAAGAAAACAGGGCGAGCACAGCAGGCTGTGGCTCAGCAGTTGAGCATGGACCTAGGATCTAGGATATAGAGGTTCAATTCTGGGTCAGGGCACTTGCCCAGGTTGCAGGCTCGATCCCCAGTCGGAGGTGTGCAGGAGGCAGCCAGTCAATGACAACTGTCTCATCATTGATGTTTCTGTCTCTCTCCCCCTTTTTCTTTCTGAAATCAATAAAGATATATATATTTTTTTAAAAAAGGTGAAATTTGTATCTGGTCAGATTTGTTACTTGGTGGTAGTCAAAAACTTAGTTTTAGGGACAAGGTTGAAGACATTGGGTAAAATAAATACTGTATTTCTCAGGTTGTACTTTTTGCTCCCTCAATTGAATGCCACTGAAATTGTCATGTCCTAAAATCAGTGCATGCATTTAATATGGTAATGTTTTTTTCCCCTTGAAAAACTTATTAAGTAATATCTTTAAATGTATTGCATTTTAGAATTAAGAAAATAAAGTATTATAGATCCTTTATAGTGTATTTATTTGTATGGTCTTTATCATTACTAATAAATTCTTGAAAGATGACTGTTAAGATTTGTATGCTTCATAAATTTTTTTGGAAACTGCAAGATTTTTGTACAAATTGTACTTTTATAAATAAAACTCCATTTTTGTGCACAGAGAATACTTTATTAAAGTCCCTGTAAAGTGATTTATTTTACAAAGAATTTTTTTTAAAAAGGAATATAATAGCTTTTTGTAAAGAACTCTCTTTTATGTGAACACCCCCTTTCCAATTTATCTTTATCTTAAATGTGTGCTTTTAGACACTGTCTAATAAAAACACCTACCTAACCCTTGGTCACATACATTTGTTAACTACCTCAATATATTTGTTAACTTGATTTCTGAAATTATCCAATTAAAAATTTTTTTTAATCCAATACTATTAATGTGTTTAACATGCATGTGTAACTACTAAGTAAACTTCTTGTGTTTTTTTTTCTTGTATGCTTTTAAAATAAAATTTAAAATAATAACTTGCATCTGAAGACTTTATTTGGCTTTACATAAATCTTTATTCTTGTTGGCCACTTCTTTTGCTTTAACCCGTAGAAGGGGAAAATTAAAGGGCATCATGAAGAAAGAATATAATATTTATTTGTTGACCCAGATTTATATGCACAAAAAACTCAAAATTCACAGTATGGCTTTTCTAATAATGTCATTTTCTAATGTAGTCAATGGCTTCACGACTTAATGTGACGATACGTTAATGATAGTATAGAAATGGTTAAAAATTAGGCTAGTCAAACTGAATCCACAAAATATACAGGGGGGTTTTCTCACTGTGCCAGTGTTTAAAGATATTTTAGCAAACATGAATTTAACACTATTTTAAAGTACATTTATTTTATTCATTTTCTACAGTAAAAGTAGAGAACAATCCATCTAATCAGCAACAGTAGCTGATTCATTTCTCCTTTTTTGACTCTTCTCTTTAGGTGTCACTAAAAAAAGAAAAAGCACCTCTGCTCTATAAGGAGGAGATGAATTCTTACACCACCTGATAAACTTGACACACTAACTACACAAGGGCAAAGCTTACCCCTTAAGATGGTTCTAAGGAGGAAAAGTAATTACATTGAATATAGTAAATTCCTGTTTAATTTGGAATTTAGTTTACTGGTTTGAAGGAATTTTCTGTATTCTTTTTTTTTTTATTGGATATATAAAGGGTAGGTAATATTGGGAAATTTTCTGAGATTTCCCAAATATAGGGATATTTATAAGTTCAGCCTATTTTCTGATACGTAAATCTATAATACTGTTGAATGATAATGATACCACAGAAATGTGAAATTCTGCAGAACTTTCAGGATTATTTAAAAAATGAAGTATAACCTTGGCCGAGTGGCTCAATTGATGAAAAATAAGTAAAAAATGAAGTATAGTTTTATGATCAATGTATTTTAGAGTCATTGATCAGCTGCCTCCTGCACGCCCCCTATTGGGGCTCCCTGACCAGGAATTACACCGTGACCTCCAGGTTCATGGGTGGATGCTCAATGGCTGAGCTACACCAGCCAGGCTATGTTATCTTACTGTTTGTAGTAAGGACAGTTTTGTGGCGAGTGCTAAGATAATTATGAAAAAAGTAATCCTTGGTACTAACAGGTCTATGTGACTTTTACCTTAATATGATAAAAGTTAATTGGAATACAGACAGAATAATTTGATACACGTTGCAATAACTTTTCAAATATTTTAAGGACCAGCTACAGAACTGCGCCAAAGAAAAAAGCCAAAGTCTTCAGAAAATAAAGAATCTGCCAAAGAAGGGAAAATCGAAGACACTCCAGTTCCTGAAAGAGCTCCAAAACGTAAGTTAGATAGGTTTGGAGTTTTTGTGCCACTGCAAAAATACAGTTATACTAGGTAGTATATTTTACATTAATATTTTAAATGTAGAAACATATTTTGTGACTAAGATGTGTTGATACCAGTCAGCATTCATTAGGTTTTACTATAGAACAACCTCTAAAGCTCACTCATTTACAACACACATTTATTTCTGATCAATACTACATGCTACGGCTGCAGGTTGGCTGACGTGGCTTTACGTTTCATGAAGGAACAGCTCCTACATGGGATGTGTGTTTCTTGTGGCTAGGGAAGAGAGCAGGAGAGCAGGCAGAGTCGTGTAGTGCCTCTTAAAGTTTCTGCTGAGTTGGCACACCGGCACTTGTCTTCATGTCCCATTGGCCCAAGGCAGTCGTATGATGAGTCCAGGAAATGGAATGAAGCATAGCTGCCTGCAGGGAAGCATCTCAGATCACCTGGCAGAGGGCAGGATGAGTGATCTTTTTACAGGAGAAGGCAGAATGATTTGGAATATCAGTCTACCGTATTCCGTCTTACTGATCATAAGTATTTTCTTGTTCAGACAAAATATATTTGCCACCTACCCCAAGAAAGCCACTCAGTCTTTTCCAGTCACAGCTTCAGTCTTGAAGCCTGAGGTCGTCTTATTTATCTACCTCAGGATCTGCTGTGACACATTCTCATCCAAAGACCCATAAACTAAAAAGACAGGTCATCTCCTTTGTGTCAGGGTCCCCAAGACCCACCCCCATGTTCTGAGGTTAGCTGGAAGGACTCACAGGGGTCAGAATAGACATCGATAGCTATGATTTATTACAGTAAACAATAGAAAACAAAATCGGCAAAGAGAAAAGGCTTATGGGCTGAAGTCTGCAAGGAACTAAGCTCAAGCTTCCAAGATTCTTCTCCATATTTCACTCAGATTTCTCTGGTTTTTACCCAATGCCCCCTTTCTGTTCCAGGATCCCATCCAGGATACATTGCATTTAGTTGTCATGTCTCCTGAGACTCCTCTTGGCTGTGACAGCTTCTCAGGCTCCCCTTGTTTTTGAGGACGTTGACAGCTTTGAGGAGTACTGGCCCAGGTGTATTGTAGGGTGCTCCTCTGTTGGAATTTATTTGCTATTTTCTCAGGATGAGACTGGGGCAATGGGTTTTGGGGAGGAAGACCACAGAGTTAGAAGGCCATTTTCATCTCGTCATATCAAGGGTACATACTAACTTTTGATTACTTTTTCTTAATAGAAGTTCATAAATACAAATATCATCTACATCTGATTACCTTTAATATGCTTTTTCAGATGTATTATTTCAGCGCTTTGCAAAGATTTTCATTGGCTGTCTTGCAGCGGTCACTAGTGGTATGATGTATGCTCTCTATTTGTCAGCATTCCATGAACGGAAATTCTGGTTTTCCAACAGGCAGGTAAGAAGAGAGTTGAGCATATGAGAGTTGTTTTAAAATTTAAGATTAAGTAATATGCTTTTCCAGGGAGCCAAAGTAGTGTGATAAGTATGACAAGTGTTTTCTTATTTACAGCCATTAAATACAAAATGGTGTTGTAAAAGCTGTTTTTAGAACACTCATAGTATCAACCTTGAAAATTGTAATGTGATGTATTTTAAGGCCATAGAATAACTATGAGGATGCTTTCCTTCGTGCAGTTAGTTTGCCAGGTACTTATGGTGACAGTGAAATGGAAAGGAGTTTAGTCAGTATTTTAGTTTTCAGAAACAATCTCTAAATTTCAGCATCAAAATATATTTTTAGATTACACCATTAAAATGTTTTTTGGGGGGGAAATGATTAGCAAGCATAACAGTATTTACTAAGATGTTGCCCCATATTAGTATGTTTCATGTTTGGTTTTAAATCATGTATATTTCCACAGACTCTATAGTCACTGTGATTCATAATTCACTTGGCCTTTCATAAGTTTGATTTCAACTTACCTTCATAATCAGATATATCTGTAGTATGTGTTGACAAAGTTCATGGCGTTACCACCTGACTCTAAAGGGTTTTGCTTTTTTGTTTTAGCCCAAACTGTTTTGTTATTTTTTAAAGATTTTTAATTGATTTTCAGAGAGAGGAAAGGAGAGGGAGAGAGAGAGAGAAACATCTACATGAGAGGGAAACATTGATCAGCTGCCTCCTGCGCGCCCCCTAACAGGGATCTAGCCCACAACCTGGGCATGTGCCCTGACCCGGAATCAAACTGGCAGCCTTCTCAGTGCAGGGGGTGATGCCCAACCAACTGAGCCTCACAGGCCAGAGTTGTTCTTATTTTTGAGCAAGTAGCCAAGCTAACTAAATGTTTTTAAGCTATTGATTTACCTAGTATCACCAAAACATTTAACTGAAAAATTACCTATATTGGTTTGACAAAAGCTATTACTATAGCATATACTATTGCCTTAAAAGTGTTTTACAGATTAATGATCAGTAGTTCTCAGTACTGGATGTACAATACAGTCATCTGGGAGCTTTCAAAAAAATTAATCCCGTCACAGATTTGTAGATGGAGGTATTGTCTGAGATCAGTATTGAACAAAGTATTTCCAAGGGATTCCTTGTGTAGGCCGCATTGAGAACAACCAGAGGTGTGAAAATACAGAGGGAGACCCAACTCACTCCTGAGTTAGCCCACCTCTACTCGGACACGTAGTTTTCGATTCTTTCACCCCCTCATTGGAGCCCTGGCCTCTCTCTTTTTTTCTTGCTTTATTTTCCAAGCCCTCTCTTTCTCCTGCTCCCCCAAAACCAAAAGTCAATAAAAACATGTGTAAAAAAAAAGGTTTACTTCTATTTCTGGAAGGTTATTTGAAAAGCACTGATTAAGTATCTGCTTCTCTTGAAAAGTACTAATTAATGGCTTGCTGTTCTGGATACATAGGGAAGTGGCATAACAATGGAAAATACTACTTTCTTCTTAAACTTATCTTTTATTATGGACTTCTAACACCCTATCCATTATTTTTTGTTATTTCCTTTATTAGTCTTGCTGTCCTTAGGGCATTTCTTTGGGTTTTAAGTCTAGATTTTTCTTATATATAATATAAATAACTTAATGAGTTACAATCCATTTTAAACCTTAGATGTTTTATTTAAATGATTGCCAGATTATTAAAAAGTTTAACCTTATTACTATGGCCATTGGTAAATAAAAGGAAAATTCAAACATCTTTGAATAAAAGGATAAATAAAAAGCATTAGTTTAGAAGATGAGAGAAGGTAGAGATAGTTGAAATTTAGGACACCTGTATTTAAATAATTGTTATATTTTCTTTTAGGAGCTTGAACGGGAAATCACATTCCAGGGTGACAGTGCTATTTATTACTCTTATTATAAAGATATGGTAAAAGCACCTTCTTTTGAAAGAGGTATGATAACTACATTTGTATTTTTAATAATAATATTTTTCTAAAAACATCGTTGCCAAGCCAGAGTGGCTTAGTTGGTTGAGCCCCGTCTTGTGCACCGAAGGGTTGCCCGTTCCATTCCCTGTCAGGGCACATACCTGGGTTTCGGGTTTGATCCCCAGTCAGGGAGCGTGTGGAAGGCAACCGCTTGGTGGTCTCTCTCACATCGGTGTCTCTCTCCCTCTCCCCCTTCCTCTCTCTAAGCATGTCCTCGAGTGAGAATTTAAATAAATAATAAATAAAATAAAATAAAACAAAACATTGCTCTTCTATGTGGGAGCCTCTGAATGTGGAGATTTGTCTTAGGATATAGGTATTGCTCTTTCTTGTACTTAATAAAATAATTGAAAAAATGAGGTACAGAGTATTATTTTGAGATTTTTCTTGACAATAATTTAAAATATTTAATGACTTCTGAATGCCATGTTTAGTTATTGTAAAAGCAGAATAAATAACATAGAGAAAAATTTTCTTGTCTTTAGGTGTTTACGAACTGACACATAATAACAAAACTGTATCTCTGAAGACTATAAATGCAGTGCAACAAATGTCTCTATATCCAGAACTTATAGCCAGTGTTTTATATCAAGCAACTGGTAGCAGTGTATGTATTTTTCTTTTTATTACAATATTTATTATCTCATGTACTTATGAATCCTTAAAATTACTTGATGTAATTCTATTATCTCTTCTATTTTTTTCATCTAGGAGATTATTGAGCCAGTATATTTCTATATTGGTATTGTTTTTGGATTGCAAGGAATATATGTTACTGCTTTATTTGTTACAAGTTGGCTTATGAGTGGAACCTGGCTAGCAGGAATGCTTACTGTTGCATGGTTCGTTATTAACAGGTAAGAAAGATGTTTTAATTTTTACAGCTTTTTGTGTCTGGGGTAGTCCTAAAAATGCTCTCCCCTGACCCCCATATTCTATATGGTACTGTTGACCTTAAGGTAGGAAGATTACCCAGTGGGCCTGATCAAATGGTATGAGCCCCTAAAAGTAGAGAGCTTTTTCCGACTGGTGCAGAAGGGAAAGCCACCAGAGATAGTTTAAAGCATGAGAAGGATTTGCTGTTCTCTTGCTGGGTTGAAGTGAGGAGGAAATGATTTCTCCCAATAACAGTTGAGCTCATAAGGAGACTACAAATACAGATGAGAACTGCAGCCCTAGCTGGTGCTTTGATTTTAGCTTAGGGAGCCTCTGAGCAGAGAACTCAGACAAACTGCTGGATTTGTGACCTAGTAAATATGTGCTAGGTTTTTTGTGTGTGTGTTTTTTTAAGATTTTGATTTTTAGAGATAAAGGAAGGGAGAGGGAGAGAGAGAAACATTGATGTGAGAGTAGAACATCCATTGACTGCCTCCTGCATGCCCCCTACTGGGGATCAAGCCTCACAACCCAGGCACATGTTCTGACTGGGAATTGAACAAGCAGCCTTTTGGTGCACAAGATGACGCTCATCTGACCCACACCGGCCAGAGCAGCATAATTATTTTAAGATTCATGTATCTTGGGTGCATTAATAGTTCATTCCTTTTTATTGCTAAGGAGTATCCTATTGCAGTGATTTTCAGCTGGTGTGCTGCGAGAATTTTTAAAACATATGATACCTGACTGCTTAGTCAGGGGCACTGTGACCTCTTTTTCCTTAGATTGACAAATGAAAGAGTGACAACAGCCAACCACAATAGCCGTCCAGTTGGAATGAATCAAAATTACACCTATTTTTTGTCAGATTGGCAAAAATAATATATTTTTTGGTGTGCTGCAGAATTTTAGTAATTAGCTTATGTACCATAAGATGAAGAAAGTTGAACATGGTGTCCTATTGTATGGCTGTACCAAATTTGATTGAACTAAGTTACATGTGAGCATATCCATCTTAGTTACTTATGAGAGTTATGCAGCAATTTACATAAAGTTTTTAAAGCAGTAGCGCCTTTTTTGTGTGTGTGGAAAATAACCATCAAGAGTACAAAATCCAAAGTTAATGATTGTTGGAAAGGTAGTTTCATGTGGTGTGTGGATATGCAGAGGAGAAAACAGGCTCTCAATGAAAACTAGAAAAGATTGAAAAGATTATTAAACTAGATACCAGAAGATATGCATTGTAAGTCTGCTTGTGCCATGTGCTAGCCTCATGACTGGATTAAGTCCCTTTACCTCTCTGTACTTCATATTCCTTAGGTAAGGGGTAAGAGCTTTGGGTCTGCCAGGCCTGCTAGTTATGAATAGTGTACAGTGTGCTCTGGAGAAGGCTAGCCCTGGTGCTAAGGGGGGGGGCTGAAACCCAGGGTACTCTGCAGCGCTCTGTGTGCTGCAGGGGGAGGCTGTATCTGTCAGAGCAGGGGTGGCTTTTTCAGACTCGCAGAGGCCCACCTATTCATCAAGCAGCGCACAGCAGCACCAAGTCTTCCTGGGGCTTTAGGTGAGACTGGATTAGTCTGCTACAAGGTGCTTCACAGGCAGTGGTTGGCTCTGCCTATGCCTACGTCACAGGATTGTTACATTGAAAAGTATAGTGTCACACAAATACAGTGTCTTGCTATTTTGCTCTTTATCTGTGGTTTATTTTAGGGTAGATACAACAAGAATTGAGTACTCTATTCCTTTAAGAGAAAACTGGGCACTACCATATTTTGCATGCCAAGTTGCTGCACTTACTGGCTATTTAAAAAGCAACTTAAATACTTATGGAGAGGTAAGACACAATTTTTTTTTTCCAGTCACAAATTGTGATTTATTTTCGTTAATTATACGAATAATTTTGGGGGGCTAAAATACAAATTTATTTCTCACAATTCTGACGTATTACAAATCTGGTCCATAATTTTAAAGCTAATACTGAGTTAAATTCAATGAAGCCTGTTACTTACATAATAAAGGACATAGGTAGTCTTGTTGTAAATAACACTGTTATTCTGCATTCTGATTGACAATAAGTTATTCTTAGGAAAATAGAGATGTTGTATTGTTTTAGTGCAGCTACTTGACAAATACATGAATAATATCTTATTTTGAAAGTTAATATCTCTCATTGTTCTTTTACCATTTATCTCACTTCTGGAACACTCATGACCTTTAGTCATCACGAGTTAAAGAAATATTAATGAAATATAAAGAGTGACTTCAGATAACAGCAATCTTAACTTTTATGATAGCACTGCACATTTTTCTGTTTACCTTTGTGTTTTCTGTGACTGAGGTGTAGGTAGGTGAGTGAGTTTCATGAGACTGTCCCAGATAGTTTAGATTTTTTGTTTTTTTGTTGTTGCCATAAACCCTTTTGGCAGTCAGGTGAAGCTTACAGACTCTTTCCCAGAATAAGGACTTTAAATACACAAACTGAAATGTTGTAATCTTTTGACAGTCTGCCTGTCTTGGGTTAAGAATTCCTACCTAGGAAGAGATCATAGGGACCAAGGAAAGGCTTCCATTGAACCTGACTGGCTAGGAAATAAGATGCACTCATGGTTCCTTTTTGAAATCTCAGAAAAACGTAGTACTGTGTTCTCTCCTACTCTCGGTGATGACCGATGTTCTGAGCATAGGAAACCTTTAGTTTCATTTTTTATAACTATAGCATTTCCCTGGTTATGTAAAATAACACTAACACATTTCAGATTTGTGAGTTTCCTTTTGTTGTGTTTGTAGAAATAGCTTTCTGAGCAAGAGTATTTCCTTCAGTAGGCACGGAATCTGCCAGCCAGTGCTCACCCGTCGGATTGTGCAGCCTTCTGTGGAAGAGCAGGTCTTCAGTTTTTGAATAAAAGTTTATTATAGCAACATGAGCTGCCGAAGCTTCTTTTTTATATACCAGTATTTTGAAATAAAACAAAACTTTCGTTGCCTGAAACAGGTTTAATTATCTTTTGAACAAAATCATTTATTTTAAAAGAAGGAGTTTTGGAAAAGGTAGTGGAATGTATAGTTATTTTCCTCCTTCCATACCATATTTGATATTTTGCTATCTTTTTTCATTGCTGTGTTATGTATTTATTCTTTATAATATTTTTTCTTCTAACCTAATTGTTTTTTTTAAATTTATTGATTTTAGAGAGAGAGGAAGGGGAACAGGTGGTGGGGGTAAACATCAATTTGTTCCACTTATTTATGCATTCATTGGTTGATTCTTGTATGTGCCCTGACTGGAAATCGAACCTGCAACCTTGGCATTTCTGGATGACGCTCCAACCAACTGAGCTACACTGGCCAGGGCAGTTACATGAATTTTTATCATGTGTATATTTGAGTAACCATCATCATAATCAAAATACAGAACTGTTTCATCACTACAAAGAAACCCCCTGTGTCCTCAGTAGTCACATATTTCCCTCGGTCCTAACCTCTGGCAACGACTGACCTGATCTCTGTCACTATAATTTTGTCATTTAGGAGGTTATATAAATGGAATTATATAGTATGGTATCCTTCAAGATTGGCTTTTTCTCCTCAACCTATTACCCTTACTATCCATCCAAGATGTTGCATGTTTCAGTAGCTTGCTCCTTTTCATTGCTGAGTAGTATTCCAGCAACATGTATCATATATTTCGCACTCTTGAGGCTAGATCTCATGGTCTCAGTTGCATCAGGATATCCATGCTCAGATTGTTTGATCCAGAGACGTCTGGTTGATTACTGAAACCCATTTAATGTGTCACTTAAGTTATATATGAAAAGGTTCCTAATAAAGGCATAGTTGAAAGGGGAGTGAGCAACGTAAGGGGCAGTAGATAGGAGTGCACAGAATTTTGAAAATGTTCAGAAAAAGGAACAACTTAGCCAATTGTCCAGATTGTGATTGCTCTGTATTTGTCTTATTTCCACTGCGTGTTCTTACGTAGCTTGAGAATAAGCCCTTGTAATCAGCAAGGCCTTCGCTACAGTGCAGCTCTTCTCCAATGTCTCCAAAGTATTCTCCAAATGGCCAGCAGGTGGGCTGGGGCTGGATTGGAGCCTTTACTGGTTTCTGTAACTGGATTCTCTGGGGATGATGGTCAGGCCTGGTTTTACAGCTCTTGTTCCACATTAAAAAGTTTCTAGAGCACTCTCTTCCGTAGCTGCTGTGGCAGGACACACAGAGCCTGTGTGTTCTCAGTGCTGAGTCCTGGGCCCTGCAGCTGGTGTTCTTTGACCAACTGGTGGAAAGTTTTCATCTCTTACATTTTGTCCTTGGACTTCAACTTAATCAAGATGCTGGAAAATTCTTGTATCTGCTGATGGCCCGAGGTATTTCTGGCTGCGGAATTTACCATTGAGTATAGTCAGCTGAGTCCGAATGATTTCATTTTAGAGAACACGATGCTTATCTTAGGTTTCTTGACCTAACCTCCTTCACTGCTCTTATGGGAGTGCAGTCATTTGACACCATTGCTGATGGAAGAATTGGGAATAAAAAAGTAGATCCTTGGAAGTAGAGACTGCTGTTAGAAATACGCTAAGGGACAGTCACTTTCTCACAGACTTGGTTTCTCACTAAGAGATCATTTGGCAGATGACATTTGGAAGGATGGATTGACTAGCCAGGCATATTTCAGGCGAGGGCAGTGAAATCCTTGTGTTTAGTTCTACAGCAAAGGAAAACAGCTAATAGTTGTATAGGGTTGACAGTATATGTGTTGGGGAATGGTCAGGCTATACTTCTGCTGAGAAGAAATTCAAAAAGCAGTGGACTTTTCCCATGAGCTGTGCAATAGGTCAAGTGAGACATACACATACTAATTAAATGGACACTCTTAGGAAAATATGAAGTACCATGGGAGGCAAAATATTTTCTAGAGTGAGAAGAGTTACTGTCACATAACAAAAGCCCACCAGAGCCATGTCTAGTAAAGGCCACAGTTTTCTTATATTTTTTACTTTACCTCTTTGGGGATGAAAGAAAATTGTACTGGATTTTTATTTTTTCCATTGTCTTCCTGAAATTCTCAATGTGATGAACTTTGAAGTATGTCCTTGATTTCTCCCTAGAGTGCTTTAAGATCTTACTGTTCATGTAAGGATTTACTAATAATTATGTTATTTAAAAACAAAGTTTCAAGAATGAGCTTAAAGTTGAACCAGTAACAGAGCTTCCACTTGGAGGTAACAGCCTCGTAGATTTTTTACAGTTATAATGCTACTGATACTTAGTTTCTTTTGTTTTCCCTAGAGGTTTTGCTACTTATTGATGAGCGCTTCAACTTACATGTTCATGATGATGTGGGAGTACAGCCACTACCTCTTGTTTCTTCAAGCAATATCTCTGTTCTTGCTAGATAGCTTTTCACTGGAGCAAAGTGACAAGGTATCACTGCATTTTGAAATTGTGATTCTAAATCTAGAGAATAAATGTTTTCATAGTGTTGTCTCTTAAAACCATTTAGCTATTAAGCATTATTTAAAAAATTTTTTTAAAAATATATTTTATTGATTTCAGAGAGAGGAAGGGAGAGGGAGAGAGAGACAGAAACGTAATGATGAGTGAGAGTCATTCATTGGCTGGCTCCTGCATGCCCCCTGCTGGGGTCGAGCCCAAAACCCCAGCATGTGCCCCAACGGGAATCGGCCATGACTTCCTGGATATAGGTCAATGCTCAATCACTGAGCCACGCTGGCCGGGCTTAAAACAAAACTAGTGAAAATATGTACAATAAAGTTCATTTTATTTGTACTCACTTTATTTTTGTCCCAACAGGTTCATGAAGTTTATAAAATCTACATGTTTTCTCTCTCTCTGGGATATTTCCTGCAGTTTGAGAATTCAGCTTTATTGGTATCTCCTTTATTAAGTTTAGTAGCAGCCTTAATGCTTGTTAAGTGCCTTCAGGTAATTAGAACTGCCTTTTTATCATTCTTACAGTGATTTTTAAATTGTTAATTTTTTATATCTCACTTCTTTGTTCATTTGCTTCCCCCTCCCCCCCACAGCTAAATGTGAAGAAAGGAACTTTTGTAGCTAAAATAATGAAAGTTATTAATTTTTATTTGGTGTGTACCCTGATGGTGACATTGAATATTATAATGAAGGTAAGTAGCTATCTGAGATTCATGCAGCAGAACAAATTAAGTAATGAAATGAGGTGGACTGAACTTTAATAAGATGTGATAAGATAGCAAGATAGTAGCAAAGCTGTGAGTTGAGTAATGATGGTTCCGAGCATATTAAGTGAGAAAATAGGACCATGATTCTTTTCTAGATATACTTTAAAAGTACATCTACTTTATTTTCCATTTAATTTAAAGTGTCATTATTATGCAGTTAACATTAAGTAATGCCTGGAATAAACTGAGACGAGTGAGATGTTTGAAGAGTGGGTGAGCTGCCCAGGTCGGGTGGGGTGAGGTTAAACCACCCGTATAGTTCTGTGCCCGAGTAGAAGGTAATGTGACGGGCTGATGCTGACGGGTCTCCTTGCCCCACAGTCACTCCATGTGTTACTTCATTCGTGTTCTTGTTGTGCAGCTTGGCTGTGTGTAGTAGTGGACACTAGCCTGTTACTGTAAGTATAGCTTGTCGTTCTTGGTTGTAACTAGTGTTTTCCCCTCCAGACGTTTGTCCCACACAAAGAAAATGGGCACATGCTGAAATTCCTTGAAGTGAAATTTGGACTAAACATGACTAAGTAAGTTTTAGATCATTTAAGTTTATCTAACTCTGTACCACTTAGAAGATAAAGAACAAAAACGACCAAGGAGGAAGTGTACACCTAATTAAACACCACTTAGAAAGAAACACTTGGGGATACTGTATCTAGAAGACATTGTTTTCTTCCATTAAAAAAAATTTCTCACTTAGGTCCTTTTGAAATTAGATATTCTTAAACCTCAGTAGCACCAAAGGGTTTTGAGGGTTACTTTCTCCCATGATCAGGAGCAGTGACACCATCTAAGGTCAGAATAAACAAAAGATTTAAAATGAGTAAAGAACCACGGTACTTTTAACCATATTATGTCGGCAAAATGCTTACATAATAAGGCTCTGGTACAAAAGGGGTTAGGCAGCAGGTACTTCCTTCATCGTGAAGACTCATCCTGGGCTATAGTTGTGGATTGGAGGAGAAGCGGACTTTTTACAGGACCTCCGCGCTGCCTGCTGCTCTGAGAAGACAGCTAGGAAGCCGACCTTTTCAAAATTCAAGACTAGTTTTTGCCTTTTTTGTTTGCTTAAATGCATTTTTAAAACCTAAAATGAAATATATGATTTTTATGTACTGACAGTCTATTTGCATAACAGGAAATATATTTTTACCTGCGCATTTCCCTAGTTCATATAATATACCTTACAACCTTATTATCATTTGCTGTGATTACATGGGATCTTAGACACTGTGCATGTAATTTCATGTTGTGATATATCACAGTTAACAAAGTGTTTGACATGGTTTAAACACTGGAGAAATCTTCTGACGTGTATTTAAGATCAAATGATCCTTCAGAAGGCCACGTGCTCTATAAGCATAGGGGCCATGTCTTCCAGGGGTATATGTTGGCCTGACACATAGCACGCAGTTAGTAAACATTGGTTGTAGACCTTCATAATTTTCTGCCCTTTTCACTGACTTTCCCTTTAACTTTGGAAGACTGTAGACTGAGCCTAGGATGAAGGGCTGCTTTTGTTTTTGTTTCGTAGTTGATGTTACGTAGTGCACCTTTATTCAGCTCATCAGGTTCTAGATTTATTTCACAAGGTAATGTACTGTGTGTTTTAAGAATAAGACATGGTCCCTGTCCTTAGTATTGCCATCTCATTAGCTCGTTTTTGTACAAGTAATGACATGGATGTTATAAACAGTAACTGCCTTATGCTCAGGCGTGCCAGCTGGATATTAGGATTTGGAGTGCACCAGAATTTCAGGAAACATTTCTGTTGAGACACACTTGCAGGAACCACTAAGGAAATGTTAATAGATATTTGTTGGATGTTCAGGATACTAGGCCAGGTACTCTGGGGGTTACAAAAATGGCTACAACCTAACATATGGCTGATTGCATTAAGGACTATGACTGAGGGATGAGTGAAGTGCTGTGGGAATACTGAGAAGGAAATATTGAGAAGGAAAGTTAACATAGTGGATAGTGCAGGTGTAGAGGTTGGACAGCTAAATTTTTTATTGCCTTCCAGATTAAAATAGAAAGTGAAACTCCCTTAAAACTATTGGGCTCTAGAGATGGTAGCATTACAGAAAGCAGCAGTTTTACATTTATTAGAGCAGTTTGTTGAGAGCTTACAAAATGCTGTTATCTTCATTTGTAAAGCATAGGATCTGGCTGTTATAAGTGAATGGATTTAAGAAATGTGTTTTGTTTTATCTAAGTTTCTATTGAGATTTAAAAAAAACTATACTTTTATGGTCAGTAGTTTAAAACACCTGTTATTTTAATATGCTTTTGTCTTCTATAGGAATTTTACGATGAATTGGCTCCTCTGTCAAGAATCCCTACAGGCACCATCTCAAGAATTTTTTTTGCGATTGACCCAGTCTTCTTTATTACCTTTCTATATTTTAGTGTTAACTATTTGTTTTCTTTCTATGATGCAAGTTATTTTTAGGAGAATTAAGTAAGTGCTTATGAGAATTAATCACATTACTAATATACTATGGGAATACAGTATGTAAAATGCTTACTTTGAATATTCTTCCAATATTTGTGTATTTGTTTTAGAGCTGCTAATTTCATTCTCTCACCATCAGTGTGCAAAAGATAATTATCAGTTAACCAGATTAAATTTAAATTTAAGTTTAAATATTTAAACATGTAATATCCAGATTTAGTGTAGGAATAATATTTAAATCAGTTAAACTTTCACAAACTTGCTAATTTACTCAGATTTTTATTTACCATGAGAATAATTTTTTCTGTTTAACCTCAGTGAAGCTAGTAGTATAAGTGACTTTAAATTATAAAGTTTGACTATTTAAAAATGTTTATCATGTTTGAAAGGAGGTTGTTGTAGTATCATGATTTTGAGAACCTAGTTGTTTAAATTACAATTTAACTATATTGATTTAGCAATCACAATTGAGTGATAATTGATCATGGAAAGGATCCTAAAACATTTTTTAAATTATATTTCTGAACTTTCATTTTTACTCTTCACTGAGTCAGTTATATTCAGATTTTAAAAGCCATTTTCAAAGTCTTGGAGATAGAAAAGTTAGTATTTGACTAGCAGAATATACTTTCAAATTCTCAGAACTACCTATGTTTCTTTTTATGAGGAAACTTAAGATCTTTGATTTTTCAAATATTTGTATTAGTAAACCACACATTTCCTTTCTGTAGTGGTGAGTCCCTGAAAGAAACTGTTACTCTTGAAGATGGACGAATTGGAGAAAGGCCGGAAATAACTTACCACGTGATTCACACTATTTTACTGGGTTCTCTTGCAATGATTATAGAAGGGTAAGTGTACTTTATTTGACCTATTTTTAAAAAAAATATTTTTATTGATTTTTTTAGAGAGGTAGAGGAAGAGAGAGAAGAAACATCAGTCAATGTTAGAGCGAGACATCCATCGGCTGCCTTCTGCACGCCCCCTACTGGGGATGGAGCTGGAAACCCGGGCATGTGCCCTGACTGAGAATCCAGCCCTGACCTCCTGGTTCCTGGCCAACGCTCAACCACTGAGCCACGTACGGGCTGGACCCGCATGTCTTCTTGATTATTTAAGAAATGAAAACTTATCTGCTGCTGAAAGTTGGCAGCTGAGTTTTTCCACCCTTCCTTAACATTGTCCTACTCTCATGGGTAGTAGGAAGGAGCTCAGACAAGAGAAGTCAGGCACTGACGGTCATAGGGTAGCTCGTACGGTCATAGGGTAGCTCGTACGTGACTCCGTTTGTCGTTTCCAGCTTGAAATACCTCTGGACTCCTTATATGTGCATGTTAGCCGCATTCGGTGTGTGTTCTCCTGAACTCTGGACGACACTTTTCAAGTGGCTTCGATTACGAACTGTACACCCAGTACTGTTGGTGAGTCAAGGTTAAGTACTTGTTTCTCTTCTAGTTATGCAAATGGAAACCACGTTGAATAGCACTAAGTAGTGTAAGTCACATTGTAACCCACAGGTAGAAAAAGAGATCCCGTGGAAAACATTTTTAAATAATTTCTGATTATAAAAGAACTGCACTTTACTGCGGCATAAAAGGTAAAGACAGTGAATTAATACTGTGAGAGGCTATGAAGAATTAATTTTTATGTCTCTCTTGGTTTGATTTAGAACTCTGGTATGTTTTCTGTGCGAGTGGAACATTTGCACTGTGCTTGTTGGGTGCAGTGTGCTTGGAATACAAAGATAGATAAAGCACAATTAATTTCCTCATGTAGCTAGCAGTCTCCTGGTCATAAAAACATAATAAAAAGTGTTGACAGTGCTGTCGGAACACAGAGAAGGGATCCTTGATTCAGTTCTTAGGACTTTCCATTGTGACATTTGAAAGATGGGTCAGTTGTTAGTCAAATGAAAGGGAAAGAAAGGGTTGAAGGAATAAACACAGGTAGCGGAGAATGAGGTAACCCAAGGGCGTAAAAGCAGGCGAAGAGAAAGCACGGCGCATTCGGTTTTGTTGGCACATAAATTGTGAGGTAGGGTTGGTCAGGAAATGACCCTGGAGAAGTTGAGGATAAGGTTGGGGAGGCGTTAAGTGTCACACTGGTGCTCAGTCTTATCCTGTAGGCGTAGGAGGGCGTCGAGATGCTCAGGCAGGGGTGAGAGAGTCAGACCTGCAGTTTCTCTCGGTCACCCTTACAGTTCTGTGAATGGTAGACTTCAGGGTGACAGACTGGAGCCAAGAAGGGTGCTGTCACTCAGGCGCAGGTGATGGTGGATGAAAGTCACAAAAGCTTTAATTCATTGAGTGCTTACTCTGTGTCAGGTACTTTTCAAAGCATTTCACATGCTGTTCAACCCTTTCAAACACCCTACTGGCCCAGTTTTATCTTCAGTATTTTATAGACAAAGAAACCAAAGCTTAAACTCCTTAAATAATTTCCCTGAGATCACAAAGCTTGTAAGTCTGGAAATCATGATTCATGCCCAGGTTTTTATGACTGCAAAGCCCGAAACTGATACTGTGCTGTAGTGGAGTGAAAAAAATAGAGGATTAATAAGACTTGGTGCTTGATTAAGTGTGGGAGGGGAAGCGGAGGGAGGGATCATAATGTTTCCTGTGTTTCTGGCTTACGTGACTGTGGGTCATGGCGTCACCAGTGGACATGGGACAGTAAGGAGAAAGGTTTTGAAGGAAGATGATGAATCTGTTATATTCGTTGTGCTGTATTTTGCCAGTCTTTTTCCTGCGGAGTTTATATATTCTTATTTTAGCACACAAGTATATTGATATATATTAGCTATTTTTGTGTGTTATTTCAGTCTTTTTGTTGTTAGTGTTTTAGGTAGCAGTTAATAAACTTTGTGTTCTCTTCATAACTTAAGTTCCTATCAAAATTGTCAAATATTGATTTGTTATTTGAAAGACTGCGTGTTACCATTTTTTATGTTCTGCCTTAAATTTATATAGTAAATATATATGTTTCACTTTACCCCCAGTTTAATATGTCTTAAACTTACCATTAGTCTTCTACCATCTCACTTCATGAACTAGGTTTCGTGCCGACTTAAGTATGTCTGCTTGAAATTTGTATGACTGTGTTGATAGGCGCTTGGTCATAGGATCGGTGTCTAGTACTTTAAAGCACATGCTGAACTGTGTTTATTCATGACCCTTTTGCTTTCCTACTTTAGGCTCTTATTCTGAGCATGGCTGTGCCAACTATAATCGGTGTCAGCTTATGGAAAGAGGTAAGAAAATCAGATTTTTGAATTAAAATGTACTTTATTTATAACGTAGATATATATGCGTGGGATACTTATATTGAAATGCTGTTCTAACAAAGTAAAATTTGGTATTCTTAGTAATGCTTCCTTTTTTTATCATTAGGAACATGATAGTAAAGCTAAAACATTTTTAGAATGCCATCTGGTGCAATTTTCTGTTGTTTGATACTGTCATTAATTCAATTTATAATTGGCAAAGGAAATTGCTGAATAAACCACTTGTAATATTAAAAAGTATTTTTGCAACTCCAAAATATAAATATCTATGAACTAATATAAGTTCTTTGGCTTGTAATATGTCATGAAACTAATTACCAATAAACGTGAATTATTTCACCCAAAATTAATTAATTAAATTATTTATTATATGTGTGCCCAAAAAATACAACTGATGATTGTTTGGTAATTATAAAATTATTTATTGAGATAGGCAGTAAATTAACCATAAAATAGTTGCTCTGGGTTGAGAAGACTGAGTAGATCACTGAAAGAAAGTAGAGAGGGCAATGGTGTGTTTTCAGTAAGAACAGTGTTGTAAAATTGTTTGTAAAAAAGTCTCTTAGTCTTTTCAAAGACTCTGGAACAGTTTTAAACTTTCTAGATACTTATACTTTGGATGGGTTTTGTTTTTGCATTTTAGTTTTTTCCAAGATTAATGACAGAATTAACTGAACTGCAAGAATTCTATGACCCAGATACAGTGGAACTTATGACCTGGATAAAGTAAGACCTGCCCTGCCCTGCCCGATACTGTTGTGGACCTGTTAGTTAATCACTGCATGCTATCTAACGGATTCATGGGAAATAGTAAATTAATGTTTTTTCAAAAAAATTTATATGTCTTCAGCACTCAGAATCATTCCTGGTAGACAGTAGGTGCTAAGTTCTTTTTTTAATGAATCCATAAATAAAATGAAGTGAAAGCTGACATTGAAACTCAAGTATATAATACATTGTAAGTTGCCTGGTATTTCAGAGTTGATATAAATGAGTGATCTAAGTAGTCTATTTACCTTTCCAGTGTCTAAATTTCTGTGGTTCTTTGCAGAAGGCAAGCTCCAGTTGCAGCTGTGTTTGCAGGGAGTCCGCAGTTAATGGGTGCAATTAAATTATGCACTGGATGGATGGTGACAAGCTTGCCTCTTTACGATGATGACCTTCTCAAGAGAAATGAAAATGTAAGGCACTTTAG
This sequence comes from Miniopterus natalensis, assembly GCF_054644295.1. NCBI lineage: Eukaryota > Metazoa > Chordata > Mammalia > Chiroptera > Miniopteridae > Miniopterus > Miniopterus natalensis. Next base: position 3,902,890 of record NC_142096.1, read on the forward strand.
ATTCTACATTTGGATCTTTTCTAACATCACTCTTTATTTTAGTCTAGTTTTGATGCTTATGTTCCTGATTAGCTGGGAAAATCCAAACAATTTTAAAAGGATTGGTTAGCTTCAGTTTTTAAAAAGTTGCATAATACACTTAACCAAGAAGAGAGCCAAAAAAATAAAAATATTAAAGGTTTTATGAATAGTATAGGTATGTTTGTTAGAGAAACATTTAATTTTCCAAGAAGTTTCAAGGGAACTGATGTATAATATTTTGCAAAGAGAAACATAATTTTGAAAATATCATTGTTCTCAAACAAATTAATGTCAATTAATGTCTTGATATACTTTGTATTTCCAAGCTAAAAGTATAGTACACTATGATTTATTTTTCAGTATGGGCTATTATACTTAGTATAACATTAGAATGGTATCTAGTTACTTCATGTTCTGAGACTATATTATTTTGAATGCTTGGATTTAAATGATAACTTTGTATCTGGAGTCAATGACTAACTAACCCTGAAATCCAAATATTCTGGTTTTTGATTTGAGATAACTTTATATAATTGGATTTTTTAAAGTGTACTCTAAGCTAAGGAGGAAATATAGCAGCATAGAAGTTAGACTATCATATGAGGTTAGACTCTAAGAATACAGACTCTAGAATTAGGGTATCTGAAGAATGCATCTCTAGAATATCTCTAGAATTAGAGTATCTGAATGCATCTCTAGGGTATCTCTAGAATTAGAGTATCTGGACTGCCACATACTGGCGTTGTTACCTGGAGCAAGTTTTTTTCTTTAGGGTGGGGGGGTTTCCACAATGCCTTTTTTCCCTTAATTGAGGCATAATTGGCATATGGCATTATGTTAGTTTCAGGTGTATAACATAATGATTTGATATTTGTATATATTGCAAAATGATCACTACAATAAGTCTAGTTAACACCTGTCACCATACAGAACTACAAATTTTTTTTTATTGTGATGAGCATTTATAAGATCTACTCTCTTAACAGCTTTCAAATATGTAAAACAGTGTTATTAACTGTAGTCACCATTCTGTACGTTATATCCTCATGCCTTATTTATTTTATAACTGGAATTTTACCTTTATTTTTTAAATATATCTTGATTGATTTCAGAGAGAGGAAAGGAGAGAGAGAGAGAGAGAGAAACATCAATGATGAGAGTCATTGATCGAGTCCACAAGCTGGGCATGTGCCCTGACCGGGAATCGAACCCCGATTACCTGGATCCCAGGTCAATGCTCAACTGCTGAGCCACGCTCGGCCGGGCTGGAATTTTACCTTTAGACTTCCTTCACCCAGTTGCCCACCAGCCGCCCTCTGTTCTCTATGTTTGTGTGTGCTGCTGTTTGTTTGATTCCACATGTAAGTGAAATCATATGGCATACGTCTTTCCCTGTCTGACTTATTTCACAGAGCATAATGCCTCAAGGTCCATCCATGTTGTTGTAAATGGCAAGGTTTCTTTTTTTTTTTGTGGCTGAATAACACTCCATTGTATGTATGTACCACCTCTTCTTTACCTGTTTATCTTTTGATTGACATTTAGGTTGTTTCCATGTCTTGGATATTGTAAATAACGTTGTAGTGAACATGGGGTCCATGTGTCTTTTTTAATTAGTGTTTTCATTTTCTTCAGATAAATACTCAGAAGTGCAGTTGCTAGATCATATGGTAGTTCTATTTTTAATTTTTTTAAGGAATCTTTATGCTGTTTTCCATAGTGGCTGTGCCAATTTATAATCCCAACAACAGTGCATGAGGGTCCCTGTTTCTGTACACCTTCACCAACACATTATTTCTTCCGTTTTTGATGATAGCCATTCTGACAGGTGTGGGTGGTTTTGAGATGTGTTTCCCTGATGATTAGTGATGTTGGACATCTTTTCATGTCTCTGTTGGCATCTGTATGTCTTTGGAAAAGTATCTATTCAGATCCCCTGCCTATTTTTTAGTCAATTTGTTTTTCGTTGATGTTGAGTTGTATGAGTTCTTTATATATTTTGAATATTAACCCCTTATCTGTTGTATGATTTGCAAATATCTTCTGTCATTCAGTAGTGTCCTTTTGTTTTGTTGATGGTTTTCTTTACTCTGCAGAAGCTTTTTAGTTTGATGCAATCCCATTCGTTTATTTTTGCTTTCGTTTCCCTTGCCTTCAGAGTCAGATCCAAAAAAAACATTGCCAAGAATGAAGTCAAGGAGCTTAGTGAATATCTTTATTTTCCACAAATAGTACGCAGTACTAAGAACATAGTAGAGAAAAGAGCATACTAGGTGCTTAATGTATAGTTTTGCTTAACAAAAGTTTAAATGTCTTTTAAAATAACTTTTAATTATATTCTTTCAGATCTATCAAATCTATTCAAAGCGATCTGCTGAGGATATTTATAAAATACTGACATCATATAAAGCTAACTACCTAATTGTTGAGGATGCTATCTGCAATGAAGTGGGAACCATGAGAGGCTGTAGGGTTAAAGATTTGTTAGACATTGCAAATGGCCATGTAAGTAACCATTTGGAAAATGAAATCTTTTTTGAGAAAAACGACTTTGTTTAAACTTATAATCTTCAAACCCTACTTTTGGAACTTAACAAGTTATATAACAATGGGCAGAACTTACTAAAAGCAGTTTGAATTATTTTGTCATTATAAAAATATTGAATATTAAAAAGTTGTATATTCTGGGGAAAATTTTTTTTACCTCTGTGGATTTCTTATGTATTGCCTATACTGATGATGTTCAACATGTATAAGCAAAAGATGGCCAGGGGTGTAAAGTACAGCATAGGGAATATAGCCAGAAATATTGCGATAACTATGTACAGTGCCAGGTAGGTACTGGTGGAAATATCAGGGGGAGCACTTTGTAAAGTATATGATTGTCTAACCACTATGCTGTACACCTGAAACCAATACATAAGAATACTAAAAAAATGAGATTTAAAAAATAAAAAGATCGCCCGGCCAGGCATGGCTCAGCGGTTGAGCATCGACCTGGGATCCAGGAGATCGGGGTTTGATTCCCAGTCAGGGCACATGCCTGGGTTGCAGGCTAGGCAGCCAATCAGTGACTCTCTCATCATTGATGTTTCTCTCTCTCTCTCCCCCTCCTTTCCTCTCTCTGAAATCAATAACGATATGTTTAAAAAAATAAATAAAATAGGTAAATTTGATTTAAGTGATGATTTTATTTTAACTCATAATAATCTATATGAACAACTGTAAACCTACTTTTGCCCCACCCTGTATATTTATTTCTCAGCCATGATTAAGTTCTTCAGAGGAATGATCATAGAATATGGAGACATTCTAAGTTTTAGTATTAAATCTTCTAAAAATTGGAAACACTTTATACTGGTTTCTCACTCTCAATGGGAAGCTCAAAAGTTTAGTGTACATGGTGCCTCTCTTACGAGGAGACTTCTCTTAGCTAAACAACGTGTGATGTTTGCTGAACAATGTGAGATAGTCTTTGTTTAGCATAATATGTTTCCACATAAATGTAGTCATTTGTACATTGATTTTATTTCTCCTATAAGCTTAATAAGCCTTTTAATAACTATGTTTCATGTCTCTTGATAGGTGGTTTGTGAAGAGGGTGACAAGTTAACCTACTCAAAATATGGGCGATTTTGTCACGAGGTCAAAATTAACTATTCTCCGTATGTGAATTATTTCACTAGAGTATATTGGAACAGATCCTACTTTGTATATAAAATCAATACTGTGATATCCTTTCAGTCTTGAAAATAGCAGAGCCTTCATTTCAAAGACTTAAAGCATCGGAAGTAAATTGTTGATTTTCTTCTACCAATGAGGCGTCGTTTTGGAAATCAGAGCACGGACATTTGACGTGTTGCTGCTGCTTCCCCACCCGCCAGCATTAACTGGACCAGAATTCTGTGGGGTGGAGACAATGAAACATTACTGGCCTTGGTAAATGTTAGATCTCACCACTCTGCAATGCTCCGGCCAGGTCTTCTTACTGTTATAAGGCGTCTAAAATGTCACTCTCTAAACTATTATAAAAATTTCCTCATAAATCTTCACTTTATCATAATATGGATTTTGAATTTGAGTATGTTCAAGGTCTGCATATATTTCTCAAACATAACATTTAATATATACTTAATATATAATTATAGAACAGAAGAACTGTTCTTACCCTCAAGGCAGTTTCTAAAGGTGTTTTACGGTTTATAACAGAATTGAAATATTAGAGTGAAAAGCTAATTGAAATGGTAGCTGAAAATATGTGGCATTTAAATTAAAATGGAAATGATATAAAGGAAAGTGATTTTTAAGGATATATATAAAGCTATATCCAGATTTTCCAGGATACTGTTCTCACCATCTGCTGCTTATATAAGAGAGCACTTTCTTAGTAATATACACAGTGTATGGCGTTGCATTTTATTATTTTATGACTTAAAATTAGGTGGTTAGCTGTTGTCACTTATGCTCATAAATTTGATATGAATTTAATCTTGATAAAACAGTAACTCTTGTTACCTATATATTTTTTAAAACAGGCATTTATAAGAATGTTGTTCAGGTTTTTAAAAAATATGGATATGGGGTATATAATCTATTTACATGTTTTCTAAAAAACTAGTAAAAAATCTTTATCAGAATAGAAATATGTGCACTAAAATGAGCACCAATTTCTGGAGATATGTGCAGATGCTGTTACACTTACCTCTGCATACAGATATATTTATTATAAAACAAAAGTGCTATTATTTATGAAACTGTGATGCAGTCTTCAACATTAAGAACAGCCCTGGCTGGTGTGGCTCAGTGGTTAGAGTGTCAGCCTGAGGACTGAAGGGTCCCGGGTTTGATTCCAGCCAAGGGCATGTACCTCGGTCCCAGGCTCCATCCCCGGCCCTGGTCAGGGTGCGTGTGGGAGGCAGCCAGTTGACGTGTCTCTCACATCCATGTTTCTCTCTCTCCCCCCTTCCCTCTCCCTCTTCCACTCTCTCCAAAAAGCAATGGAAAAACATATCCTCAGGTGAGGATTAAAAAATAAAGAACAAAATGACAATTACAAAATTTACAGCAGTTTCACAGTCTAAATATCCGTTCCTTTACATTAAATATTTTCATATTTTTAATCATTTATTTAAAAAATCTAAAATGATTTATTTGGCTAAGATGGCATGTATGTTTAGTTTTATCTTATGTATCTGCTTAGTGAACAGGTTTTTAAAGTGCTGTAAAAATTGCATTTTGATTATGTTAGAAGGGAGCATCTTTCCACTATATTTTTGTAATATATGTTAAAAGTACAAAAGCACATTCATTCTTAGACTAGCTCTAGGATGCTTTGCTGTTTTGGAGCTTAAGAATTGTTTGATGGCTGTGTCATGTATCTGGTGCATTAGTTTTATTGGTTCTCATTTCATGCTTTTATGTAATTTTTAACAATTATATTAAGATCGCTGTAGGCAAGGTATTTCAGGTTTTATGTACATCTTAGTAGTGAATCACTAATATTTAGCTTCAAGCCTTATGAAAATATTACTCTAGTTAATCTAAGTACATAGAGCATATAAAACATCGTGATTTAAAAGTCAGCTTGCATATTTAGAAAGGGAAATAGAACAGCCTATTTTCTATGTAGCATGAAATATTTAATTGAATTTTTATTGATTTACATTATGATCAACTAAGCTGAATTAGTTTGTTGTGTGTTTTTTGTTTTTGTTTTTGACATGGTAAATTGCTTTTGCATCAGTCAACTTATTTCTTAAATAAAATAGATCTGGAGAAACTTTTAATTGAATTTTCTAAATAATGAATTTTTCATTCAGCATCAGCTGTAAAGGAAAATGTGAGCTTTAATATAGAATAAATAATACTGGATATGAGAGATAAGCTCATTTGTTTCTATTTTAACTGTAATTAAAACAGTAGTACTGGAAAACTTTGAGGAGCATTGAATTAATTTTCTTATCTGTAGAGTAACAGATGATTAAGAATTCTGCAAGTTAACTGTTTGGGTAACTTACAGTTGTTAGGTTGGACGATAAAGATCTGTGTAAGGAGCAAAGTTTGTGGTTTTTGTGTGGAAAGAATTTCTTCAAGAAATACAAAACATACTTTGCCCTTATCATAAAACCATTTTGAAATAAGTGCCTTAACTTTATTTCAAAGTTTACTTTTTATTTTCCAAAAAATATTATCCATTTCTTTCTTTTCCGTAAGAAAAATTTGGTAACTTTTTCCTCATTGTTAAGCACAACCTCACTATTCTATTTTCAGTAATAAATAAGCAAATCTTTGTTAAGGGCAGAGATGGGATTTCTAGCTTGCTAAATTAATTTAGGTCCCAAATGCCAAACAATCTAACAAATAAAACTTACTTGATAAGCTATGTGATATTGACTCTCTGCTGTTTTATATTTTTCCTACCTTTTGCATCTGTATCTTGGTGCATTTTGTGAGACTGGTAGGTTTTACAACCTAGGGAGAATGCATTGTACTTCAGAAACGTTTTATTACTTGTGTATGTAGACAGCATGTTTTCTCAGGATAGTGACCCAAATGGCCAGTGGCCTCTGTGTTGTGGCACGCTTCCACCCAGTCCAGACTCTCAAGGAAAAGCAGAATGGAGGTCAAAGTGTGTTGTAAGTTAGGGCTCAAAATATCCTCTAAAAAAATTATGAATTTCTTGCAGGGCACAGTGAATAGCTAACGGTTTGTTTTTGAAAAATTGTTCTTTGGCCCTTTCTATTTCGATCCATTAAAACATTTTGATGCCTTTTGTGGGTAAAACTAGTGCCTCTTTATGAAATTGGTGGGGTTTCTAAAAATTGTATGTCAGTTGATTTTTTGTTTTGGTAAGTTTAATTTATATGCATGAATATTTAAAGGGACATATATTATGAATTCTGTATATTTAAACCTGTAAAGCAAATAACTACTTCCTGATTTACATTTCAGTATATTCTCTATTTGTCCAGTTTTTTAAATAAATGGTTTTTGCTATTTGCCAATAATTTTAGATTCCAGTATGTGTTAAAATTACAGCTCTGAAAAAGTTACAAGTTAAACTCAATTTCCTATTGAAACAATAGAGCTCATTATTAAGTTTTTGAATGTAGAGTTAACAGTTTAAATAAAATTAGATGTGCAAATTGCAAAGGAATATATTTGCAGTGTTTTGTCCATTAAGGTTTCTGAACAAACTTGTTTTTCATAATAAAAAAGAACATTTTAGAACAAGATTTGCTGGAATTAGCATAAAGACGTCTTTGAATCATTTCTGTTTATAAGTTTCTTAGAATTCACTCATTTAAGGTGTCCAGTTCAACAGTTTTTAGTATATTCAAAGTCGTGCAGTTATCACTGCGATCAATTTTAGAACATGTTTATCACCCTAAGCAGCAGCTACATGCCTTCTGGCCTCCTCGCTCAGCTACTCCATACCTGAGCAGCTTGTATTTTAATCTCGGCATGTATAATCCTACGTGCAGTTCTATGAGAGAGACACTGAACATTGACTGTTGTATTTAGTGGAATAATATCAGAAACATGCATTCCAGACTTATAGTTTGAAATACTTCCTAAATAATCCTTTCATATTTTATGTTAATAGCTTTGTACAGCTGTTTAACAAAGATGAATACGACTAATTTTATGTATGTTGATTTCTGAATTATACCTGTGACAATGACTAGATTAAATGTGTTCCTCTTGTAACTAAGGTTATGTCTTTGCAAAAGAATAAAAGTTGATTTCAGTAAATATAAATCTTTTGAAGGAGTTGGGGTACCTAGTTTACTTCACGTTTATACTGTCTGCCTATTATCAAGAATGAAATCATTTCATGCTTAAACTCCTTGTGTTTCCATAATAAAATTCTTCAAAACTTTTTAGTTATTTTTATATAAACCTTTTTTGTTACATCTTCATTACATCTTTATTGAGATATGACTTGCATATCATACAATTCACTCGTTGAAGGTGTCCAGTTCAGCAGCTCTTAGTGTATTCAAAGTCGCGCGGTTACCACTGCGACCCGTTTCAGAGCGTGTTCCTCGCCCGCGGCGGCGGCCACGCCCTCCCCGGCGGCGCGCGGACCGCTTCGCCTCCAGCTGCGGGCTCTGGAGGGCGCCGGGCTGCTGGCGCGCGAGTCCGAGATGACCTCGGTGGGGGGGACCTCGGACACTGAAAGCACCTGCGACAAACTGCCTGGTCCACAATGTTTTATTTAGTAAAGTTTTACTTTTCAAGATGCACAGCTGGCGGGACCCGTTGTCCACGCACCTTCAGCAACCGGGGCGTCCCCGCCTCGGGCGTTTCCGGTGCTTTGACACTAGTTTCAGGTCCTGACCGAGGCGCGGCCCGAGCCCGAGCCGGGCGCTTCCTTACCGAGCGGTCAGACAAGTCTAGCTCTGGAGTCCGCCCGGGACCGGCCTCCGGACCCCTTCTTGGCTTTGCCCCAGGATTGCCCACTGGGCCTTGGTCTTTCTCGAAAGGCCGACTGAGCAGCATCTTTCTCGCAGCCCTTGGGCAGCTTAGCGAAGCACGAGGAGCAGCTGCTGCCACTGCAGCCTCGGTCGCAGGCCTCGGCTCGCGTCGGGACCGTCCTGTGCGGAGTTTCACGAAGACGCTGGGGCTCCCGGCAGCCCGGGGCTGGTTTCTTCCACCAGCGAGAAGCTCGGGGAGAAACGCGAAAGCCCGCAGGGACCCAGCCTGCCCGGTCGTCTCCCATGGCAACGGAGGGGCGTGGCCTGCGGACGGGTCCCGCCTCCTTCCACCTCGAGCCACGATTGGCTGGGGGCGCGGCGGCGCAGGGAGGCGGGTCCCAGGGCTGCGACGCCGCCGGGGCCGCCGCCATCTTAGATTGTGTGGGTTTCCGGGAGGTTTCGGGCGCAGCCTCGTCGGCGGCGGCTCCGCGGGTCACAGTCCGGGGCCCGCGTCCGAGTGTCAGGTTGGAGCCGGGAAGCGTCCCCGGGGGCGGCGGCGGCGGCGGCGGCGGGGGCAGGATGAGCGCCGAGGCGGCGGACCGGGAGGCGGCCACCTCCAGCCGGCCCTGCACCCCGCCGCAGACCTGCTGGTTCGAGTTCTTGCTGGAGGAGTCGCTGCTGGAGAAGCATCTGCGCAAGCCCTGCCCCGGTGAGCGCGGCGCCCGCGGCCCGCGGCGAGCGGGCCCGGCCCCCGGCGCCGCCCCCGGGCTGCCGGGGCCCCGCGCGCGCGAAGCCGCGGCCCCGAGCCGAGCGCAGGCCGCGCCCCTCACTGAGCGTTGGCGTCCCGGGCCCGGCACCCCCGTGCGGGCCGAAGGACAGCGCGAGATAGGCCTTCACCCCCACGTTTCTGTCCTCTCCCGTGTGGGGTCGGGCGGCTGGAGCTCGCCTCGCCCGGGCAAGCCCGGCTGTGGTCGTTCGGGGGCGAATCCCGACGCCGGGGACTTAGGTTCTCGTCGACCTGCTCTGCCCCCCGACGGGGGGCGGTTCCTGAGTCTTAACTGTACGTTTATTACGCGTTACAACAAGAACACCTTTGGAGACGGGAAATGCGGCACCACGGCGAGGTGGTTGCTGTAGGATGACGATCGTGGTTAGTTAGCGTCGCATTAATGCGAGCGGTACGGAAGGAAGATTTCCTGGCGTTTCTGGGAAGACACTGGCCTGAAAGGCTAAGTTCCTTGCGTAGGATTTTGCTGGTCAAGGTCGAGGCCAGGTGCGGCTTGTCGGGCCTGATAGCCGGGCCTCAGCTGATGGAGACGCCTGTGCTTTACCTGGGTGGCTTCACCACCTGGATTCTGTCCTTTTAAATCTCTGCCTTCCACAAACCTCTGTTAGGCGCTTGGTGGGTGCCAGGCACTGTGCTTAATGCTTCACATGTTATTTAATTCAGACTTCCTAACAGCCTTTTGAGGCAGGTGGTGTTACCTCTCTGTGCAGGTGTAAGAGAGGCAAGTTGATGCAAGCCACGCCGCATCAATTTAAAACAATTTTATTATTTTAAAATTAAGTTTTAAAGCAATAATTCTCATCGTTTCATCGCTTTCCTCTAATGGACATTGGCTGTTTGCTGGAGTAGAAATCCGTGGCCGTCGTGTTCTTACCTCTCGAGTGCTTTCGCCTGCTGGTGAATACGCTTTACGCCTCCCCTTTCCCCCAGGTTCAATTCCCATAAATCATACTCCGTAGTCATTATAACCACACAGTTGTTTGGGTTCCTTTTGTTGCCATAAACAAATACAGTGAATAAGTCCTTTTGCATCTTCATAATTGTAACTTAAATTTAAGAGCCTGTTTTCTTTTAAATCCTAGATCCTGCCCCAGTTCAACTTATAGTTCAGTTTTTGGAACAGGCTTCCAAACCTTCCGTTAATGAACAAAACCAAGTTCAGCCTCCACCTGATAACAAGAGGAATCGTATTTTAAAACTACTTGCTCTTAAAGTTGCCGCACATTTGAAGTGGGACTTGGACATATTAGAGAAAAGGTATACAGGATTTAAATGACACTTGGGGCTTTGGTGGCTCTGAGGCTGGGGAGATTCCAGCCAGGCTGAGCACGTCCGATCTGATTGTCCTCCCAGCCTTTGACCCTCACCCGAAGGCCCTCAATGAAGTGGTGGAATTTAAAAACTAAAAAAAATAAGTAAAAAGGAAGAAATTCATTTTGAAGTACCGTTTAGATATCTTGGCCGGTGTGGCTCAGTGGCTTGGGCCATCAGCCAGGTTGTGGGTTTGATTTTTGGTCAGGGCATGTACCTAGGTTGAGGGTTCGATCCCCCATCCTGCAGGGCCAGTGCTCCAACCACTGAGCCACATCGGCCAGGTCTAGTACAAACGTTTTTAAGGCATGTTACATATTGCCAGATTGCATTCCAAGAGAGTTTTATGTATGAGTTTATAACTCTCAGTAGTATTTAAACACTTTTTTCATCACCCATTCTCCAGCATTAAACATTAAAATTAAAAGAAAATTCTATTCTTTAATCTGAAACCTATCTATTAATAGACTCAAGAAGTATAGCAACAGGTAGCAATGTGTACAAAACATATGATGTTTATGGTGCAGTTGGAAAACTGAACATTGGGTTTTTGATGATAAGCAATTGAAAAATTTTTAGAAGTGAAATTAATACTGTGAATATGTTGAGTTAATTTTTGGGAGCAATATTCTGAAATACTTGGGGAAGAAATAGTTTAACATTGGAAATTTGCTTTACAATAGTATGGGAAGGAGGGAATAGGGTAAGGGTAGAGATGAAACAAGATTGGTCATCAGTTGTAATTGTTGAAGCTGGATAATGGGCACATGGGGATTCATTATATTATTCTGTCTACTTTTGTATGTTTACATTATTTTCATAAAAAAAATTTCGAGTCTTAAAACTTGATATTTTCATATAAGTTGAGACAAATCAATAAAATGGCCCTGTAGATTTAGTCCTTTAACAGTGTAATATTTTCAGTGAAGATATTAAATTGTGTATTTTGTGCTTCTTATGCAGCAAACATGCAAACATGTACTTTCTGCTTCTCCCTTTTAAGTTTGTCTGTTCCAGTGTTGAACATGCTACTGAATGAACTGCTGTGCGTCAGTCAAGTTCCTCCTGGGACAAAGCATGTAGACATGGATCTGGCCTCTTTACCTCCGACCACTGCCATGGCTATCCTTCTCTATAATAGATGGTAAGTGAAAAAAAATTTTTTTTGAGAGTACACTTATTAAAGCTGGGGACAGTGAAACAAGAAAGGGCTTAGGATAGAAGAAGCAACAGGAGAGCCTATGCAGGGTTGCTTTGTTTCTCTAAAAAAGTTATAGGAAAGAAACGTGCCTAGGTGGGGCTGCTTTGGCTCACTGAGATGTCAGAGAAAAGGGGGCCTTGGAGACAGGATCAGGGGGTAAGCCTGGCTGAGCTGGTGCTGCCTATTGCTCTCTGGTTGCAAGTCTCGTGGGGACCCTTAAACTTAAACTTCAGGAGATGCATACCTGTAGAGGGGAAGAAAAGGGGAAAGGAAAGGTGCAGGTGTGCTCCCTGGACAGAGCACAATGGTAGATTTTTTTACAAACCTAAAATGTGTTGGGCAGCCTCCATTTAATTGCACTCTGGCTTTTCAGGGCTGTGCTTAAGGGTTCCTTATACTCCAGAGCTCTCTCAGATGATCTTGGGAAATGTGAGTCTAATGGGAAAAACTTGTGACTGCATAGATGGAAAGCATTCTGATGAAAATAAAATTATGGATGATTTGAAAGTTTTTATTATATGTTAATTCAAACTCCAGGTAACTTATAATGTGAATCTTCTAAGGAATACTTGAAAAAATAATTGAAGTGACCTTTATAATGTATTAAATTTTCTTCTTCTTGTGTTTTCTTCAGGGCAATTAGGACAATTGTTCAAAGTAGTTTTCCTGTCAAACAGGCAAAACCTGGACCTCCTCAGTTAAGTGTGTAAGTTGACAGATAATGACCCTTACCTGGCACTTTTTTCATATGACCCTTACTTGAAACTTTTTTCATCAGGTTTTTTAAGAATTTTGCAAATTTTTAATAACCTTGGGTACATAGGAGTAGAGCAAAAATTGGAGGGCAGAAGGCCTTCCTCAGAAGCTGGGTTTGGAGGAGTTAGAGGCTGAGACAATCAGGGTGTTCTGGATATTTAGAGTAGAGACCTCTAAAAAAGAAGGGGAGTGCTTGTGAATTGTGCCATTCATCTTAATTATTAACTGACCTTCAAAGTACTAAGATTTTTTTTCATTTAATTAAATTTACTTGAGGATATATTCTGTATGGAGAAAATTATTTTAATATATGTAAATATTATTTTAGACTACAAAATTTATTACAAAAGTTTGATCGTATCTGGAGTTTTAAACCTAATTCTTAAATTCCAGGTAGCAGCTTATTAATATTTGGAGCTAGAGAGCATAGTTTCTAACTTGAAATAATTAAGCTTTTGCTGCCAGTAAGTTTTTTGTTGTTGTTTTTTTAAAATATATCTTTATTGATTTCAGAAAGGAAAGGAGAGAGAGAGAAATATCAATGATGAGAGTCATTCATTGTCTGCCTCCTGCATGCCCCCTACTGGGGATTGAGCCTGCAACCTGGGCATGTGCCCTAATGGAAATGAACCTTGATCTCCTGGATCATAGGTTGATGCTCAACTGCTGAGCCATGCTGGCCCGGCAGTAAGTTTTATTCCTAAATTGAGGGGTTTTGTTGTTGTTTTGTATAATGCAAAGTAAATGAGAGAATAATGGTAAATGAATATAATTTTGAGTTTTTGTTTTTTTAAGCATAAAAATAGCATTAAAAACATTTTTATTTAAATATAACCTTGTTTTCAAGGATGATGCTCTTCAGTGTTGAATTTTCTGTCCTTTGAGTAACATTTGATACTCTGCAATCTTTTCTCTTAGTATGAGTCAGATGCAGCAGGAGAAAGAGCTAACAGAAAATATTTTGAAAGTGGTGAGTATCTGCATCAGTTATACTTTAACATTTCTGAGGCACACACTGAGCCGGCTTAGATACTTCTCCTAACTAGGTATATGAGAGTTGGCCTGGTCTGGAAACAGTGACATCGGTTTTCACTGTTAGAGTGTAGCTTGCTAATATTCTAACTTGTACAGATTTTCAGTGTTAACGATACAGTGCTTTACTACCAATTCTGTTGAATATTTTATGATACTTTAGCAGCTATGAGACATCACTCTTGCAAGTGATACCTTTGCATTCTTTTATATTTCCCAAAAACTTTACAATAAACATTACTGAGATATTTTAAAATTACTTTTGTAGTCAGAAAAGTACAAGTTATTTTTTAAATTGATTTAGTAATGTAAAAGTAGAAACGTGGGAGTTGCCATAATTTTCAAATGATCTCTGTAATTCTGTATTTAACACCTACAATGTGCCAGAGATCCCATGTGATGTGCAGGGGCTGGGAGAAGAGAGGGAAGAAACAATCTGCATCTAGTGCCCATTAAAATGGCTGGTACATTGAAGCATAACAAACATTTCTTGAATAAATCAGTGGAACAGTAAATCTTGAAAATATTTTCTTTATTAACTTTTCTATAGAGAAAAGATAGTTTTTTAATTTGTATTTTTTAATTTCACAGGAACTTACTGTATTTTTTAATTTAAAATAACTAGTTCAACAAATTTAATTGCACTCCTGTGTTAAAAATATTTTTTTAATAGCTTAGTACAGTAAGCTACAGAGTATTCTGTAAATATATTTTGGTTAATGTAGTCCATTGCTGCCATTTTTGTATTTTAATAATTTGTTTATTGAATTTTTATAGCTAAAAGAACAAGCTTCTGATTCTATTTTGGTACTAGAGGCAGCCCTTAAATTGAACAAGGATCTTTATGTCCACACAATGAGGACACTAGATTTATTGGCCATGGAGCCAGGCATGGTAAATGGAGAAACTGAGAGTTCTACTGCTGGATTGAAAATCAAAACTGAGGAGATGCAGTGCCAGGTATTCATTTCCATATTTAATCAATGCATAGCAAATTTTTGGAAATCTTATCCTGGTATTTTTAATTAGAATTTATTTCTCCTTTTGTCTCTTTTTCTTTCAGTCCTCACCCAAGGACATTTTTTTCAGTGCTTTTCTGAGAGTGTGGCAGGAAGAGAGAGAGAGAGAGAGAGAGAGAGAGAGAGAGAGATACATACATTGACATGAGAGAGACACATTGATTGGTTGCCTCCTGCATGGATTGAGCCTGCAACCAAGGTACATGCCCTTGGCTGTAATTGAACCCGGGATCCTTCAGTCAGGGGGCCAGTGCTCTAACCCCTGAGCCAGATTGGCCAGGACTTTTTTTTGTTTGTTTCTTTTTAAAGATTTTTTTTTTTTAATTGATACTGAAACACTGGGGATCGAGCCTGCAACCTGAGCATGTGCCCTGGCTGGGAATCGAACCTCGATCTCCTGGATCTTAGGTGGGTGCTCCACTGCTGCGCCAAGCTGGCTGGGCCCCCCTCTTCTGTTTTAGAAGAACTCTTTACCATCTGAGACTTGGCAGGAGGCAGAGCTTGCTTCCTGTAATAGAGCTGAAAACTTGAGAAATACTAGCTTTCTCTAGCCTTATCCTGCTTGAGGGCAAGAATGTCACGTAGGTGTGACAGACATATATTTAGTTTAGACTGCATCAGGAGCTCCTAAGTCAGTGAAGTGGGGATGATAGAGAATTGTTGTGATGGTGAGCAGCAGCAACAGTGACAGGAAAATCTAGTTTCCAGGGGCCGTAGTAGTAAGGGTGTATGTAGCTGCTGCTTTCCGTGTCCAGTGATGGTGGCTAAGGGTGCTAGGAGCTGTGGAGTCTAGTGTTGAGACGCTGCTGTAGCCGTGTCTCATTAGACCAGTTGTGTCTCTTGTCCTGACTGCTTGCCTCCCTTGCCCCCTTTTGATTTTCAGCCTGATTCTTTGACCTTACCAATAACTCTGTAGGCCACCTGAAATCTTATCAGTAAATCTATTTTCTGCTTCATCCGATTTGGTTTCTGTTGCTTGTGACTAAGATCATTGATTGTTTCACTTCTCATTGAAATATGTTTTATTCTTATACATATTACCTATGTTTTGCTGAGATGAAAGATAATTTTGGGTTTTGTCAACTTTTATGTACATGAAAAATTACTAACGAGATTGACGTTCATTACCACTTTAGGTGTGTTATGATTTGGGTGCAGCATACTTCCAGCAAGGCTCTACCAATTCAGCTGTCTATGAAAATGCCAGAGAAAAATTTTTTAGAACCAAAGAACTAATTGCAGAGGTAAATACGGTCATAACAGGCACATAATATTCAATCCTTTACAACATCTGTATATTTTTCACTTTAATTTTTTTGGTAAACGGTGTTTATTGTAGTAACTGCAAAGTTCAAAAAAGTACTGAAAACAGTTGTTAAAAATCTATACTACCACTACCTGGAAATAACCCCATATTTCCTTCTGGTTTTTATTCTTTCTGTATATGTTTTTATACAGTTAAGCTCATTCTGTATATCCTCCCTTAAATTTTTGAATAGACATTTAAAATGTATTCTATTGTGTGATTTGCTTCATTTCCTGCATGTTAGGGCAATTGGGTTGCTTACTGGTTTTATTTATTATAAAACTTCAGTTCTATATCTGCAAGCATAAATTTTTTTTCGATTTTAGATACTTTCAAGTTAAATTATTGCATGTAGAATTGCCATTTCCATTGGTTATTAATCCCCCCCCCACCCGAGGACATGCTTAAAGAGGAAGAGGAAGAGGGAGGGGGTGGGACAGAGGGAAACAGACAAACATTGATCTGTTGCCTTTCGTATATGCCTTGACTGGGAATCGAACCAACCTTTCAGTGCACAGGATGACGCTCAACCAGCTGAGCCTCTCTGGTCGGGCTATTAATTTTTTGAAGGCTGTAAACCAAATTGCTCTGCCAGGTACCTTTCTTTGAGGGTACTCTAATCAGCAGTGAGTTGTGTTTGTTTGTTTTTTAATTGCTAATTTGTATCTTTAAAAATTTTGCATTTTCATAATTCTTAATAAGGATAAACTTTTTTCAAGTGTTTATCATTTCCATTTTTCTCTTTATGCTTCAGACAACTGAAGTTTAAAGTGTATAAGTAGGTTTTTGTATGCCTGGTGCCTAGAAAAAGTCCCACTTCAGTCTCCTTACCTTACCAGAAAAAACAAATTTAAATTCACTAGAGATTTACTTTAATTCTAATCTGGACCCATTGGGAATCCCCATTTTATTTTGCCTGAGTAACTCATCAAATTTCTACTTTTATGGCATTCAAGTAGAGTGATTTAAAACTCTAATTTTTAAAGTGTGTGTCTTTAATTTTTCTGTTTTGGTAGAAGCATTCCTTATTCTCTCCAGTTGATTGAAGATTGAGCTTTCTTGCCCCCCCTCCCCCCCATAAATTTCTCCCAAGTATTATGTATTTTTAAATATTTTAAACTTGTTTTTAACAATGTTCACTCTGTTAAGTTAAATTCTTAATTGTCATACCTACTTAGAATGATGATAATGTCTACTTTTTGTATGTTAGCCTGAAAACTGAACCAGGAGTCAGTTTTCTGTACCCCAACTTTTTTTTTCAATGTTTCAGTCTTTTTTTCTAAATTTAAAATATTAAAAATGGCCCTTTCCTCCCCACTGACCCCTTCCACCCCCCCCCCAACATTTTTGTGAAGGGCTAGATAATAGGTAGTTTAGCTTTGTGGCCCTTACACAGTTTTTGTTGCATATTCTCAGTTGTTGTTTTCCCTTTGAGACCCTGAGAATCATTCTTAGCTCAAGGGTTGTACAAAAACAGGCCGCAGGCTAGATTGGGCCCATGAGCATTAATAGTTTGCTGACCCCTAAACCTTTAACCTTTATATTATTTTTTGTTTCCTCCAGCTCTGAATTTTTTTCAGCACTGTCTTGTACTGTTGAGATGCACTAAGGGGGTGTTTAGAGTACTGCTTCTGTTACATGGATGGATAATGATTATACCTCTTACTTTACAGATAGGTTCATTATCTCTCCATTGTACCATAGATGAGAAGCGGTTGGCTGGCTATTGTCAAGCATGTGATGTTCTCGTACCTTCTTCTGATATTACATCTCAACAGTTAACTCCATATAGTCAAGTCCATATTTGTTTGAGATCTGGCAATTATCAGGTAAGACTTATGGTGGGGTTGCAGTAGTGTAGTTGAAAAGTTTTGGAAGCCAGACAGAACTGAATTTGAATACGGGCACTGTCATTTACCAGTTGTTTGATTTGTGGCGAGTCAAACTGTGAGATATTGGCCCATAAAATAGTGGTAATAATTACCCATTTCATAATCATCTTGTGAGAATTAAGTGAGAGAAGTTACAGCTTATAAACTGTAAGGCAAAGCACTATATAGATGTTGACTCTTTAGTATTGATATTATCCTTTCTTGAAGGTGTACAGTTTGCCAATTTTAAGTAAATTCTGTAAGAAACTTTATAAGCGGAACTTTTAACTTTTAAAATTACAGGTAGAGAATTTTTAGTTTTATTCAACCTAAAGTTGTTTTTTTAATTTTTCAATTACAGTTGACATTGAATATTCATTTCAGCTGTACAGCACAGTGATTATACATTCGTATAAGTTACAAAGTGATTCCCCCAATAAATCTTGCACCACCTGACACCATGTGTAGTTATCACAATGTTATTGAGTGTATTTCGTAAGCTGTACGTTACATCCCCATAACTATTTTGTAACTGTCAGTTTGTACTTAATCCCTTCGTCTTGTCACCTGGTCCCCAGCCCCCTCCCACCTGGCAGCCATTAGTTTGTTTTGTCTGTGAGTTTTCTCTCTCTTGCTTGTTTGTTCGTTGTTTTAGATTCCACATATAGGTGAAATCATACGGTATTTGTCTTTCTCCGTCTGACTTATTTTCACTTAGCAAATGCCCTCTATATGGAGACTAAAGTTTTGTGTCTGATTTCAAAGTATAACCTTGTAGCCCAGTCTTATTATAGCCACTGCAAATATTAGGACTGAAGAAGAAAGTGAGCAGAGCAGCTTGGGTAGGTTTGGATGGTGTGTTACAGAGCCCACTTGGCCAACAAGCCTGGTCATTATTTTAATTTCACTCATGAAAAGAGCTTAGTCTGTTGAGATTTTCATTGCCCCCTGTGGGTAATATCTTTAGTGTTGTAATGAAAATCACTGGGAATTAGAATTTGTACTTTTAAAATTTCTATTGGAAAGCCTTCATTCTAGAATGTGAACAGTGCCTTCATGTTGTTTAGTTCAGAACAGGAGTCGTGCAATGAAGGAGTCATGCAGTGAAATAGCTGTGGCATACCTTTCGTGTTGTGTCTTCACTTAGCCCGACTTTTTAGTTCATGCTTCCCTACTACAGTTAACTTCCCATGGAGACTAGAACGGAGGGGCTAGTACTTTCTTCTCTCCCTCTGGCTCTTTCTAAAAAAGTTCTGCTTTTCCCTAGGGAAGAAAAGGAAACTTACTTGAGAATGGGTTACAGATCCAGATGCATTTATTAGACTGGAGGTCTTTCCATTGCATATCCCCAGTAAGGCTTATGGAGGGTGGGGATCAATTACTGTTAAGATAGAGAATCTGTAAGAAGCTCCCTAAAGTAGGACCTGTGCAAATAACACCTCACAAATATTACTCATAGGTAGGCACGTGTTACTGTGAATATAACAGAGTGCCAAAATGTGTAAATCAAAAAGCGGCGTAATTGGGAAGCTAGGCAGGAAAACTCTGAACTTGATCACTTTAGCTGTGTATGCAGGAGTATCTTAGAAAAACCCTGCTTAGCCCTTTACTGTGTGAGTAGGGTTCTCTGTATGAACCCCTAGCGTTTGCTTTGTGTGAATCAAGCAGTTGTTGAACAGCTGTGACAAATGTGTCTTCTCCCATTTGGCAAAGGCTGTTTCACCCTGTGTGACCCTCCCTTGCTCACATTTGACTATGGAGGTGGAACAGCGAGCGGTTGCCCTATATATAGTTTTGAAACCACTTGTGTCAGTGCTTTTGTGGTAACAGTTGATCAGCTTTAACTGTTTCTAAAATTTTCCCCATTTCCCCACACTGTCGCCCCTTCTTTCTCTCCTCTTCCATTGCTTGATAAAAAGCTGAGAAAGTCAAATTGTTGTAATATTTTTAAAAGTTTGTTGTTGCCCGTCTGGAGTGGCTCAATCGTTGAGCATCGACCTATGATCCAGGAGATTGAAGTTCAGTTCCCGGTCAGGGCACATGTCCAGGTTGTGGGCTCCACCCCCAGTGGGGGGCATGCAGGAGGCAGCTGATCGGTGATGACTCATCATTGATGTTTCTATCTCCCTCCTTCTCTGAAATCAGTAAAGACATATTTTTTAAAAAAGTTTGTTGTATGAATTTGTGTTTAAAGTGAATGAGAAGAAATTTTTAAAACTTTTAATAATGCAGCTGCACTGCCTCTTACTAATGGATTCTTCTCTCACCTCCCATTTTTGGTCCATGATCTTTAATTTTAAAAATGTCAGGTAGGGAGCATCTGAGATCTTGCTCCCAGCATGTGTTGTCAGTTGGCTCAATAACTCTTATACAAATTCTCATTCATAAATAAATAAATAATACTATTTTTGTGATTTTTCTTCAATGTGTATTTTTATTATAGAAAGACTTAAAAATTTATTTTTAAATTTAATTTTTCGGGTGTGGGGGTGAAGACTTTTAAAGTAAAGAGACTTTGCCCTGATTTTTGAAATGGATACAATTTTTTATATGGATGCAATTTTATGTCTGTGTTCTAGGAGGTAATAAAGATTTTCATTGAGGATAACTTAACCTTCAATTTACCCGTCCAGTTCCGACAGTCAGTACTAAGAGAACTCTTTCAGAAAGCTCAACAAGGGTAAGTCAATCAGAGAATTACTTTTTGATTTTTGAATAAGAGAACAAGTGTGCATTTCAGGTTTTATCCAAAATACACCTCCAAATTACCTGTACGCCTGTGACAGTATGTTCAGTCTTGTTAGTATATGGAAATTAACATAGAGGGGCCACTTCAATGTTCTATTAAAAAGCGTTTGGGAGAAAAATCATACATAGCAGAATTTGATTCTGTAACCTGATCTGGAATGAAATTGTCCCTTGATCAATTCAAAACCTTTCTGTTCTGCTTTCGCCCCACTGACTTGGTTATTTACTATTGTGCCTGAGTATCCTAAAATCAACCTCTCCAGAATAAATGGCTCATTCTTGTGAATTTAGTTTTGTAATATATACCTTTTTTTATTTAAAAGATATTAGTGGATCTACTTTTGTATTCTACAGAAATGAAGCTCTAGATGAAATCTGTTTTAAAGTCTGTGCCTGTAACACAGTCCGTGATATATTGGAAGGTAGAACAATTAGTGTTCAATTTAACCAGCTATTTCTTAGACCTAATAAAGAGAAAATAGACTTTCTTCTTGAGGTAAGACATCATTTCCCCTTTGACTTATAATTTTGCTTTAAGTTACCAGTGACCTCTTAGTTGCCAAATCCAGTGCCCTCTTCTCTGCCTTCATCTGACCTGCCTCTGGCTGATGATTGCTATTACTGACAGGAGACACTCTTAGCGTGTCTCTTTCCTAGTCCTCCTGCGTTATTGGATTTCCTCCTTCATTGACTTGTTTCACTCTCCTTTTAGTGTTTTTGTTTTACGAAAGTTTTGTCCTTGGCGCCCTCATCTTCTCGGGTCCTTTTTATTCTCATCCAAAGTGTCAGTCACCTTTTCTGTCACCTGCTTACTGAAGACCCTCAGATCACACCTTGAGCCTCTCATGTCAGTTCTAGAGTCTGTGTTTCTACTGGATCTTTCACCTTCTTTCTTTAATAGCTTTAATGTAATGGGCACTGAGAGAAGTACATAAAGCATAATTCGTAACACTTAGTTCCAAAGTGCAGCGTTGCCAACTCTAAAAGTCCTTATGCTCTTTTCCAAATCCTGTCTGCCGCCCTTTGAGGAAACCCCTGTCCTGCCTTTAATGATAATAATTTCTTTGTTTTTCTTTACAGTTGTATCACCTTTGTATGCACCCTTAAAGAATATGCTTTAATTTTCCTGTTTTGAACTTTATATAAATGAAATCATACTAGATGTATTCATTTTCTTTTACTAAACGTATTTGAGACCTTTTTTCAAGTTGTTTAATGCAGATACAGGATTTTTTTCACAGTGTTGTAAGGTGTTTTTTTTAAAAGGTGGAATTAGTTTTAATCCTATATCTTATCTATCCAAATTCTATCATTTCAACATAAAATTAGTATAAAAAGTTGAAAGATTTCACAATTTTTTTCATACTAAGTTTTCAAAGTCTGTGTGTTTTCCTTTAGAGCAGATCTCAGTCTGGACTGGTATACCAGTATGCATTGGTATAGAGGTAGAGTTGAACCTTGTATAATGATCTTGTTTCTAACTACTTTGCGAAACTCTTAAAAATTCTGTTAACAGTGTTCATATTTCAAAACAATCAATAGCTGTGTGACTACTGTATTGGACAGTGCAGGTCGATAGTGGGCAGATAGCAGGTGTGTTAATAGTGAAAGGTGTTCCACTGCTGCAAGGTGTTTTAACATCATATGATAGCTTATCCATTCTTATGATGATAGATGTTTGTGTTTATAGTATTTTGCTATTGTGCTGCTTGGAACATCCTTACATATATATCCTGGTGCATACATGTACTGTTTGTCTATACACTTAGAGGAAGTGTGTCTGAAATATTACTTGCATGAGAATTCTTGTTGGTCAGCATCTTTACCAGTACTTGGTATTTTCAGATTTGCCTGTCAGATCGTTGTATAATGGTACCTCTTTGAGTTTGACTTCTCTTTTAACTTTCTTTTTATTGTTTTAAAAGCTCTTAAATTTAATATAAAGTTTTATAAAGGATTCATGATTTCTGTATCTTATTTAAGAAAGCTTTTGCTATGCTGCGGTCATGAGGATTGTCTTAGTTTCTTTCCTAAAAGCTTTATAGCTTAGCTTCCTTTCTCATTTGGGTCTTTAATCCACCAACAATTGATTTTTTGTGTGTCATCTGAAGTAGGGGGTCTGGTGCCATTTTTTTTTTTTTTACCCTCATATGACTGTTTGTTCCCATACCATACTGAATGGTCCATCTTTTTTCTACCAATCCCCAGTGCTACCTTTATAGAATGCCAAGTGTGTATGGCCTATTTCTGGGCTCTGTTCTTTACCACTTCTCTATTTGTCTACCCGTCAGTATTCCTGTGTCCTTGTTTTTCAGAGTTGTATTGGTTTGCTTGTCCTTTGCGTTTTGTTGTAAACAATAGATTCAGATTGTCAGGCTCCACAAATAAGCCTGATGGATTTTTGTTTGGAGTTACATTACATTGAAAAAACAATTTAGAAGAATTAATATCTTTACAATATTGAGTATTCTAATCCATGAACTGGTGCAGCCCTTGATTTATAGAGGCTTTTTTTTAAATGTCCTTCAGAGCTTTGTAATTTTTCTATAGAAGTCTTTTTTGTTTTTTCAAATGTACACTTAAAAATAGTTTATGCATTGGTATAGAGGTAGAGTTGAACTTTGTATAATGATCTTGTTTCTAACTGCTTTGCGAAACTCTTAAAAATTCTGTTAACAGTGTTCACCTGTAAAAATGCATTTTGGGTTTTTCCTTTTCTGATCTTTTATTTCAGTTTCTTTTTAATTGTTCATACTGTGCTGACTGTGACCTCTAGTACAGTGTTCAGTATAAGGGGCTCTGGTGCACTTCCTGGTCTCAGTCTCAGTTCAGAGGAAAGCTTGTACTGTTTCACCACTTAGAATGATGTTTATTGTGTTTTTCTTGTAGCTGTTCCTTATCTGATTAAGGATAGATGAAAACTTCCTTATTCACTGAGGGCTCTCTTTTTTTTTTTTAAAGTGCCCATACTCAAATAAAAATACTCAAATTTCTAGGTATGTTCAAGATCAATAACTTTAGAAAAACCTTCAGATTCTTTGAAAGGAAACATGGCTTCTTTTCTAAAGTAAGTACCTTTCTTTTTTTCTTTTCCTTAACTTTGAACTTAGTCCTGTGAGGAAAGTACCTTTTATTACTTTTTGTGTTTGAACTGCATGTCTTATAAACAGCCAGTAACTGATATTTGAGAACCAGTTATGGTTGAGATTAGTGCAGCCTCACAAAACTTATGATTGTACCAGTTACTCTTATATTGTCATTGATATCACAATTTTAAATAAGGAACCAAAGTGAAATGGTGATTTATTAAATGGTTTGTTAATAAAAATTGGTTAATACTGTTTTCCCCAAACTAAATTACATATTTTTTGTTTTACAATATTTCTTACTGATCTAGGAATGTATGTCTGGGGTTGGAAGATCTGCAGTATGTTTTCATGATTTCTTCACATGAGCTTTTCATTACGTTGTTGAAAGATGAAGAACGAAAGCTACTTGTTGATCAGATGAGGAAGAGATCCCCTGGAGTGAATCTGTGCATTAAACCTGTGACTTCCTTTTATGACATCCCAGGTCAGCTCTCCAGTCTGCTAGCTGATGTTGACACATTTTGTCCCGCTATTATATTTGCCCCTCAGTATATTTGATGATGCCCTATTAATTGTTTTAATTTACACTTATGTTGGTAATTAATAGAAATCTACCTATTTTCCATAATTATATTTCTATCTAGGCAGTTAAGTGCTGGGACTTGCTAAATCTATGGTTAATGGGGAATTAGGCCCAGATACATGAAAGATTTTTGCTAGGGAAATAGACCAAGGTAACTCTGATGCTAATATGACCTTGGGAAGTAACAAAAGAGGTGGGAGGGGACTGGTTGAATGTGCTAAGACCATAAGAAAGTACAGGCTTTCATGCATTTCAGCCAGTATTGCTGTGATGTTGACTAAACATTTAGAAACATTTAGCTTTGGCAATACTACTGCCATTTTTGCCTTATTTATTTGATTTTCTTCCATTTTTGCCCTTATTTCATAAATATAAGTAGAAAATGTAGTGTTGTTAATTAATAAAAAACAAGTTTCCATACTTAATGTAGGTGAGACAGAGAATTCAGTTGGTTAAAGAAAAAGGCAACATTTTAGCTGCTTGGAAGTTCACTGGATTTAAACTGGGTGACTGTTCAGTTCAATTGGGGGCTATCTGAAAGCTGAGTTGTAATTAGGGGTTTTAATGATCATTTCATGCTCCTTTGGAAAGACAATACCTCTTCCTCTCCCTTCAAAAAACATACATTTTAAGTATTTATTATTCAAAATTAACATTTTATTTATACAAGCTTCTGTTAACACTTTATGTTCACAAAGTAGGAGGTTGCCTGTATAAGTTCATTTTTTCCATATGTACCACATAGTTCTTTTCAGGAACCAGTTACTGATTTTCACCTTGTTTATAGTTCCATCATCTTTCTCTGTTAAATGCAAACATAATGTAAATCATGTTAGGTTTTCTCTGAGGTTAAAGTTAGTATGTAAATTACATTTTGTTGATGAGTCAGTTCTCAAGATGAGAGCTGTTTTTAACATAGATGTAATACTAAGAATTAAAAACCCATAGATTTAATACAGACATACACAACTTCTCTCAATAAGTTATCATTCATACTTATAGGATTATGTCTACCCGTGAATTAAATCATTATTAAAATAGGAATCTCTTTCTTTCTTAGCCTCAGCAAGTGTCAACATTGGCCAATTGGAGCATCAGCTGATATTGTCAGTGGATCCCTGGAGAATTCGACAAATTTTAATTGAATTACATGGTATGACGTCAGAGCGCCAATTCTGGACGGTGTCAAATAAGGTAAGAAACCCTCTGTCAAGAACAGATAATAAAATCACCCTTGTTTTCTAATGTAATTTAATAGAAGAGTTGTAGCCTGACCTTTTTGAGAATAAGGACACCTTTTGTCAACAATTTAGGACCTTCACACGACAATAATTGTACTTTGAACATTAATTGACAAGAGAAATAAAAAATGTCAAAAAAGATACTGTTAAATCAGTAACCTCTTACCAGTAAGTTTATATTCCACTTACTGTTATAGCATCTACATACACTTCAGTATATCTGTAAATATATGTATAAGGTATATTATTTATGTAGTTTATAGCTAATACTTGCTATGTGCTTAAGAGAGTATTTTTGTTTGTGCTTAATAGAATATTTTTGTTTGTTAATACCTTCTTGAGGCCTAAAACTTATAGCTTGGAACCAATTCGTTACAACTTCTTTATAGACATTTTTGGCTCTAGATACTCATTAAAACACTCAGCCAAGCACAGTGAGCCCCTTGCAGTGCTCGACCCCAGAATTCCCCTGGCTTGCCTACAGAGATGCTGACAAGGAAGTAGCCTTTGATGATGCAGCAGAAGAAAGTGGGATCAACAAAAAGTACAAATACAGGAAAAGAATATGCCTTTTCTTTATGATTTGGTGATGACCCATGCTCTGGAGTGGCCCAGCCTAACTGCACCATGGCTTCCAGATATAACCAGACCAGAAGGGAAAGATTTCAGCTTTCATTGACTTGTCCTAGGGACACACATGTCAGATAAATAGCACCATCTGTTATAACCAATGTGCAGCTCTCTAATGCTGACGCTCAGTTTGATGTTTCATGTTACGGCAGTGAGAAAGGAGGATTTGGAAGTTTTGGTTCTGTTAGTAGAAAAGTTGATATAGAAATCAAGATCAGCAACGAAAGAAAAGTGAACAGGTCACATTATATGCCAGAGAACCCTTGCATGTGATGTTCTTGTTTTTGACTATACAAAATGTCCTTCTAAACGGGAGCCTCTAAAGAGTGTGGCACAGACATGTGTCTTCGTGGACATCAAAAGGAATGCTATGGGCTTGCTTGGAGCCCAAATCTCAGTGGGCACTTACTTAGTGCTTCAAATGACCACACCATCTGCCTGTGGGACATCAGTGCTTTTCCAAAGTATGGAAAAGTTGTGGATGTGATGACCATCTTTATAAGACATACAGCAGTAGGAGGAGATGCTTCCTGGCATCTGTTTCATGAGTCTCTGTTTGGGTCATTTGCTGATAATCAAATTACTTGACATCTGTGTGCCTCAGTTTTCTCATCTGTAGAAGGGAGATAACTACCTACATTATGGCATTGTTGCGAGGACTACATAAGTTAATACAGATACTTTTGTTCTTTTTTTTTTTATTTCCTTCAGAATGTTCCAGTCAGTTTAATTGTTTATTACTGACTCATTATAGTGAATATGTTCATTTTGGTTAGTGTTTTATTATGGCTATTATTTTTCATTTTAAAAGATGACCTTTGATTTTTAAAATTTGATTGAAGATTTTCATCTAGATTTGGCTTTCTGTGTATATTTATATATTTTTATATATTTTTATTTCTTCCAGTGGGAAGTACCTTCTGTCTATAGTGGTGTTATCCTGGGAATTAAAGACAATTTAACAAGGGATTTGGTATACATTCTCATGGCCAAAGGTTTACACTGCAGTACTGTTATGGTGAGTAAAGGTGTACATTAACTACTGGTTAAGAATATGGTTTAGCATGAAAGCCAGAATCAGAATCTGTTTTTCCCCCCTGATCTTAAAATAATAGTCATAGGCCTAAAAGGATATTTGAAAAAGTGTTTTGGTTCTTTTTTCTTTGCCCTCATAACTACCAAAGTGGTTTGGTCGTATGAATACTGCTCTTCCTTTTTACATATCTAGAGAACATGAAAAGTTATTATTTGTAACCTTTAGGATTCATTTAGTAAAGATTGTGTTCCAAGCTATAAAAATAAAACAAAATCCCTTAAAATTACTTTTGTAGCTTATTTTACATAAGGAGTTTGCAGTCCATTTGGAAAGTTGAGACATAAGTGAGATGTTAAATGATATAAGATAGTATAATTTTAAAAGTAATAATACGGTAAGTTCTATAGGAGGTTTGAAGATAGCATTTGGAAGGCAGAAATCCTGTGCTTAACCTGAGGCTTGGCTTAGCTAGATGAAGAGGTGGATGGGATGCCATGAGGAAAAGCTCACATTTAAGAAATAAGACAGTGTGTGTGTAGACTGGAAGCAGTATGCAAATACTCATTTGTTCTCTGAGGGTGGGGCAGATGACGAGGCTGGATGGAGGTAAGACCCAGCCTGTAAAGACCCCTGAGGTGGTTGGTTTTTCTAGCTAGAAGTCTAAGATGTGGACACCGTAGTTTTAAGGGAAACAGTTCCCAGCTTTTCAACTTCTCTTTGTACTCTTTCCTAAAACTGATCTGGCTGAAAATACTTCCAGTTCACACGTCATGTTGTTTTTTCATTATCATTCCATTCCCTTTTCACAATTGTCCTTTTCCAGCTTACTTTAAAAAAAGATGGTGGAGGTTAGGGGTGGGAGGGTGGGGTGAGAAGGCATACTCTAGCTTTATAGTAAGTTTTGAAACCAGGGTAGGTCCTCTGGTTTTGTTGTACAGAAAGACCTCAATGTGTCAGTAGGTTCTCAGAAACTGATTTTAAGTGAAATGACCTATAACAAAACCAGTTTTACCGTAGGCTAAGTGATATAAACAAGAGTTAAGTTCCTACATCATATTTCTGCTCACAAAAAATCACCAAATTTCTAAATAGAGACCCAAAACTCTTTTAATATTAAACACTGAAATAAATGTGAACTATATATACATTTAATTAAGATCAATAAAAATAAGTAAGAATTATTTTCAAACCTGCTTATTCCAGTTCAGCTTGACAGCTCAGGGCATAAGGCTGGAACCAAATCTGGACAGGATGCCCTTTCTTCACAGGATGTACTGACACCCACCTACCTACACACTCAGACTGGGACAGTTTAGACCTGCCAGTGAACCTAACATTTACATCTTTGGAATATGGGAGGAAACCAAGTACTGGAGAAAGCCCACACAGACACGAAGGGGAGCATGCAAACTCCACACAAGGTGGCCCTGGCCAGGAATCAATTTTTTTTCTTACCAACATTATAACAAAAAGAAAAAAGACTTTAGTTGAGGACCTGCTATATTTGAAAATCATTTTGGCTATTCTAGGTCCTTTGCTTTTTCATGTAAGTTTTAGAATTATCTTTTCAATGTCTATTAAAAAAAAAGCCTACTGCAATTTTCATTCAGAGTGCAATGACTCTATAAGTCAATTTGGGAACAATTGATACCTTAACAATATTGAGTCTTTTAATCCATGAACATAGTATATCTCTTTTTTTTTTTACTCACGTATTTATCTCATCAGTGTTAATCATTTAAATTAATCTTTCTCTTTGCTCTGTACTCATAAAGTTACATATTTTTGGTTCAAGAGGAAAGGTGATTCAGGCTATTCTGTTATTTCTTTTTATAGGACTTTTCCCATGCTAAGCAGTTATTTGCTGCTTGTTTGGAGTTGGTAACAGAGTTCTCACCAAAACTTCGTCAGGTCATGCTGAATGAGATGCTGCTTTTGGATATTTATACCCATGAGGCTGGAACAGGGCAGTCAGGAGAGAGACCTCCTTCTGATCTTATTAGTCGGGTGCGGGGATATCTGGAAATGAGGCTGCCCGGTAAGACTGTTTCCCAAAGCTACACTTCAGAAACTCATTACTCAAGTAATTATGGGGAAAGTCTAGAACGTTTATTTGACTTTTTGCTATCTCTGAAAAAATTATTTCTCTCCGAAAATAGTTTAGATGTGTGGACTTCACTTGAGAACATTGGGGAAAATGTAGTAGGAAACTAGTCATTTCCTGAGATTGCTATAACAGAGTACCACAAACTAGATGATTGAAAGCTACAGGAATTTATTCTTAGTTTGGAGACTAGGTGTCTGAAATCAAGGTGTCTGCCTACAGGGCCATGCTTCTTCTGGAGGTTCTAGAGAAGAATCCTTCCTTATCTCTTAGCTTGTAGCTGTATCACTCCAGTCTTTGCCTCTTTTTTTACTTCCCTCCGTTTTCCCTCCTCCTTTACCGGGCGTTCTCATGTGCCCATGTGCGCCTGTGCCCCCTCTCTTCTTATAAGGGACCAGTCATTGGCTTTAGGGATTGCCCTAACTCAGTATGACCTCATCTTGGCTAAATACTTCTATTTCTATGTCAGGTCACATCCTGAGGTTTCAGATGGACATGAGCTTGAAGGGACACTACAGCACCTGGGTTGCAATTTGAAGGTGCTCTGTTAAAGTGATCAGTGTCCTTAAAGGTGCATCCCGCGGGTTATTTCCCCATCACCACCATAGGAAGCCCTCAGAGTGACCACAGTGAGTCAGGGGCTCGCTGTGGTTGCTTTAGGAGCAGCCCTGGTTTGTTTAGTTCTAAATGTAGATATACCACAAAAAGGAGCTTATCATACCAATGTTAACCTATGTTGTATATAGATCTTGCTTAGTTAAAGCAGTTTCTTAATTTTACGTGTTTTAGTACTAGAGTCTTTAGAGCAGTTAAATCATCATGTGCACATTTAATGTTGCAAACAGTAAAATTAAGTGTAAAGGAAGGTGCTAATTATGTGCACAAACAGAAAGGACCCTGCTGGCCTCAGGGTCTTTTGAATGAATTTAATTGTTACTACATTCTGATTTCTACAGAAATTACAACTTTCTAGCACCCTAGATAGGATACCTTTGAGCTTTAATGTACCAGTGCCCTTCAGTGTCACAAAAATGAATCTAGTTGCTGGCACCAACTGCTGGCTGACATATGCTTCTCTGTGTGTGAGGGTTTTTTTAAAGTAGAAGGTTGATTTTTCTGCATGATTTCTCTAAAAGTAAAAGCAAAAAGATTGAAAAACCCTCACATTTATTGAGGGCGAAATATACGTTAGGTAGTGTTCTAAGAGCTTTCAGTGCATAACTAACTCTTAGTCCTCATGGCAGCACTGTGAAGTCGCTACTTAATCATCCCCACTTTGTAGGTCAGGAAGCGGAGGTGTGGAAAGGATATGGAGTTGAGCCCGAGTCCTGCAGCAGGAGACAGGCTGCGACTGACTCCATCAGTCCAACTTACGCCTGTGCTCTTACTCTTTGAAATGGCTGGAAGTGCCTTTAAATAATGATAGTTTATTTGGCACTTAATTGTACCTTAAGGCACGTAAGTAGTTTGGAGTTCGTATCACTTTTTCCACTTTCTGCTTTTTGTCTCAGAGTCATCACTCTGCACATAATTTGTGTAAGTTCCTAGCCACCTGTTTAGCTATGTGCCCATAGCTTGTGCTATAAACAGTTTAAAACGAGGAGGAAAGGATGTACTGTATTGTTAGGAGGAAAAAGAAAACAATTTTTCCCCCACAGGCACAGTTCCTTGTCTTTGATTTTGTCTTTGAGCCTCAATTGCAGACTGAGTCACCTGATTTATAGACTCCTGGCTCTGATGCTTGATGCTCTTGCAGCTCTGCTCCAGTACCCCTGGGAGTGGTGCAGTTGGTAGGGTGGTCTTTCCATGGGTTAGAATTGGGTGTAAAATGGTATCTTTTGCCACCTTTCCCTCCTTCCATTTTTTTGCACTTTTTTGTTTGAAGATTTATCTTTTCCTGCCGTGTTTTACTTTGATTCTGCTTTTGCAGGAGTAGGTTTAGCCAACAACCTTGCCCATCTCCTCTTGGGCTCCTCCTTCACAGCTCCCTCAGAGGAGCTGTCCTTCCTCTTGGGCATCTTGGCAATGGGGCTATCATGTGCCAGGTGCCTACTGGCCACAGCACTTACTGAGCACCTTTGCAAAGTTGGGGCTGCCTGGCCACTCCTGCTTCTCCAGAACTCCTCATCCCTCCCTTTTTAAGGAAAACTGTTCTCTGGTGATATTGGGCCAATTTTGAATGAGTTAGATGCATGCCCTCTGTGGAACATGGACAGAGAAGTTTTCTTTTACATGGGTTGACCTGGCTTTTCTATCAGGAAAGAAGTGATCTTAATTGACAGCAGATCCAACTTTTCAGTTATAATAGAAGTAAGAGCTACAGATTAATTATTCTAGTATCTCTTTTGGGAGAGATCCTCCAGCTTATAATACCTTTGTATTAAATGGTAGCTTTCTGTTGAAACGTGTGTCCTTGTTATGTTCCTTGGGCTTCAACAAAATTGAATGTCAGGCTTACTCTAGCTCCCTGTTACAGCATATGGCTATACTTTTTTTTCTTTTAATCTTTATTGATTTCAGAGAGAAGAAGGGAGAGGGGGAGAGAGATAGAAACATCAATGATGAGACAGTCATTGATCGGCTGCCTCCTGCACTCCCCCGACTGGGGATCGAGCCTGCAGCTGGGGATGTGCCCTGACCAGGAATCGAACTGCGATCTCCTGGAACCTAGGTCGATGCTCAGCCTCTGAGCCACACCCGGCTGGGCTGACTCTGTACTTTTCGATAATGAATAATTGTATTGCAGGTGCTTAAAGGGAAGTTTAATCTCCAGATTACTGCCTCTTAGGTTGTATCGGGACCCCACTCTTGGTTCTGATTCATCTTTAAGGCCACTACCATGTTCCTGATGGGGAGTGCCTGCTAAATAAATGAAATACTGGAGCCAGTTGCTGTGTAGCCTTCCTTGGGCAAACTGTGCAGCACTCAGTGACATGCATGCACTTGGGACATTAATTTCACTTCTGTCTTCATTCCTTTTTTTAGAAGATAATGCAGATAATGTATTTTTTTTTTTTTTTTTTTTTGCTGCGTTCCCGTGCTTCCTTCTGTTGTCTCAGATCCTTTTTGGGAGTAAGATGAGACATAAACAAATTAAATAGCCACAGACACAATCTTTTTAGAAAGACTGAAAAATACGATTACATAAGTTTAATAGCTCTTTCCATTTAAAGTCTTAACATTGTTTTTTAGCATTCATCGGGGTGTCTTTTTTCTGCAGCACATTGAAACCTGATTATTACATACTTTGAGCTATAAAAATTTACAGCATATTTAATATTAAGGTATATTTAATAATTTTTAAAGGAAATGTTCAAAAAAATTATCTCTGCTACAGTAATTTTTGAAAGAGTGAATGACTTGTCTCAGGAATATTTATTTTAATCAGAAAAAAATATTAAAAATGATACATTAACTCAGATTTGTTACAGTTTCAGTTTCATTACGTGGTTTAACTAGTTCCATTCTCTAAAAGTTTGTGCCCTACCGTTTTGTACTTGTTTCATTTGTGTATTTATTCTCTGTTGCTCATTTGAAATGTAAATTCCCACAGTTAGTGTGTTGGGCAGCTGAGGTGTCCTTAAGTGCATACTTTTTTTGATTAATAGTGGGGACCATGGCAGTCTGTTGTTGAGAAATCTTAAGCTTTCTAGAGAAAAGTATAAAATGTTAGTATTTTTCTGTTTTTCATCGGTAACTTGTTTTTAATATGTTTAACTGAAATCTGAGCGAATGTTGCTTTGGTCTCATTTTCATGTTATGGTGGTAATTCCAGCTGTTTTCTTTGCATTTTAGACATTCCTCTTCGTCAGGTTATTGCTGAGGAGTGTGTGGCTTTTATGTTAAACTGGAAGGAAAATGAATACCTTACACTTCAGGTTCCTGCCTTTCTGCTTCAGAATAATCCATACGTGAAGGTAAGTCATGCTTCATCTAAGCAGAGTCATTAGGATGGAATGACTTGTACCTGTGTGTTTAGATCTTGCTGGTTTATAGTTAAAAGTATCGTTTTTGATAATTCAGGCACTTGAGTTTGCCTTCTCTAGTATTTTCTTCTAATTCCGTGTAGTTCAGTGAGAATGCAAGCCAAAATTATGTAGTTAACAGATAAAATTTTGGTATAATCCCTGACTAATGAGAGGTGAGTCGGCTTTTATTGCTTTGAATGATAAAGTCAAACTGTAGTTTTAAGCTCTGGAATGCACAGGTATGCGTGGGTATAAACTAGTGGAGCCGTAAGGGGTGAGCTTCCACCCATTTTTCATTTGAGCACCTTACCCTTTCTGTTTTTTTAAATCCTTACCTGAGTATATGTTTTTATTGATTTTAGAGAGAGAAAGGGAATGGAGGGGGGGGGGAGAGAAACTTTGATGTGAGAGGAACAATGTTTAGTTGCTTCCTGTGCACTCCCCGACAGGATCAAACCTGCAGCCTAGGTGTGCCCTACCCAGGAATGGAACCTGCAGCCTTTGGGTGCGCGGGATAACACCCAGCTGAGCCCCAGCCAGGGTGGGCCTTACCTTCCTTTAGAGTCTGTTTACTTCTCTAGGTTTGATGTGCCTGGTGGTCATTCGCGTACATGTTTGTTGTCAGTGGTCAGACCCACGTGAGAGAGTTCACGCAGTTGACAACAAGTTGGTTGTTCTTTTTTCCTAATTTAATCTCTATTGTATTTTATTTTTACTTTTTCCATTTGTACGCTCCATGCCGTCTTCCACATCCCCCCCAGTATTCTCCTTTCCTAATTCTGTCCCCTGTGCAACTGAAAAGGCTTCCTTCCGGGCGAGGAAACATCAGAAGTAGGGGTCTCGGTGCTTCCCCAGGACTCTCTCCCTCGTGCTCGCCCTGCATAGGCAGCGGGCTTCTCCCGTCCTGATCTTGGAGTTAACAACCCTTAGCGATGTAGCGCTCCCTGGGGTTCCTGCCTCTGTGTTGTCTGTTACCTGTTGTCCTTACTCGTGACCCTCACTTCCCTCATCTCCGAGACAGAGTCTCTTACTGGGTGGGTGTCTGGGGACTCATTCAAGACTGTTCCACTTTTTAAATTTTGTCTTTGGTTGTTTCTTCTTATTTCATGTCCTTTAAAAAACCGACCTCATTTCATTTCAACCCTTTGAACATTTATGGATTTCTTACGTTTTTCCTCCTTTTTGTCCTCTTTACAGTTGTTCATGCTGAAATCATCCTCTTTGGAATTTTAGATATTGGATTATATCTATTTTTCTAGTGAACTTTCTGAGATATTAGTTCCTAATATCCAGGGTTATTCCCAACTTTCTCTTCTTAGTCTTTAGTAAACTCTCAGATGAGAGAGCCATTTTGTTCCAAGAGCATCATCTCCGGTTAGAATTGTGGCCTGTTGCTCAGTGCGAAGGCAGTCCATGTAGTGTTTCTCTCCGCGCCTCTCTCTGGTGCACTCTGGAGCCGTGTGCCAGGAGCGACGGGCGTGTGCTTGGGGCCTGCAGTGTGCAAGGGCACAGGCTGTTGTGTTGTAGGTTGCCTAACCCTGGGTAGGTTATCTCACTGCTTCCTGGAGTCCCCCCTGATCTGGCCCACGGTTAACATCGTGGTGTATACATTCCTGTACACACTTTTTAAGAAAAGCAGGATCATACCATGTATATCTGGTAACTTATTTTCCCACTTAATCACATTCCTCTTTGTGTCGTCTCACTTTGTTCTCATTACACTTGTTTAGAAACAGTTAGGTTTATGATGTGGTAAAATCAGAGGATTCTCTTCCCTGAGCAGACTCAGATCTGTCAGTAGACTGAGCTCTAAATTTCTCAGTTGTTGGATAGAAGGCACAGCATAAAATAACTGTGCTGGGTGTACTTGAGCACTTACCCAGTTTTCTTTAAGTGTGCCTTAATAATAGACCTACCATGCATGATGTTACAGATGATCTCCTGTGTACTTTCTGTTTGTTTTTCATGTTACAGCTTGGACAGCTTTTAGCGGCTACAGTCAAAGAACTCCCGGGCCCTAAAGAAAGTAGACGGACTGCCAAAGACCTTTGGGAAGTCGTCGTTCAGATCTGTAGTGTGTCCAGTCAACACAAACGAGGAAATGATGGCAGAGTCAGTTTAATAAAGCAGAGGGAATCTACACTAGGTATAATGTATCGGTATGTTTCGATCAGTTTATTTTTTGAGTTATTATTTATGCTATTTTGAGTTATTTATTATTTATGTTATTTCAAGAACATCTGCCATTATCCTTATATGTCATAAAGATGGACAATGTAAGAATTCTCTGGCGCTGATAATCTGAGGGACTTGGTTGACATGACCGTCTTTGGAAATAACTTGTTTATTTCAAGAGACTGTCAATCATTTAATATAATCAGTGAAGTCTTAACAGTTGGATAGTACTAAAGATATTTTATTACATTAGTATGGCAGTAGAATATTATACTTTTTTATACATGCAGAACTGGAGAGTTTGGAATAAATATTCATTTATAATTTACTTGAGTTTATTTTTAATTTCTGATATTCAATGTATATACAAAAATTTTTTGGTTTTATTTTTTTGTAGGAGTGAACTGCTTTCTTTTATCAGAAAATTACGGGTATGTTTTCTTAAAAGTTAATCTAATTACTATTACTGATTTTTTTTTAGACTAAAAATAATGAGTGCTTAAATGATTTAGGTGGTCTATTAATGTGCTTCAGTGTTGAGGACGGGATAGTCTGAATGGAAAAGTTCATTTTACATTTACCTAACTGTGTTCTAGTGACTACAAACAGGTATTTTTTAAATTGTAAAGAAGTCTTCATATTAGGGCTAGATGTGTGAAGCCTGGCTTTAATTTTTGTTTGATAGGATTAATGGCATGCTTATTTACTGGACACAACCTAGATTCCATCCTTAATTATTTTAAGGAATAAAAGTTCATTTGTTTAAGGTAGCTGAAAGTATTAGTGGCATGATAGCTATTTCCTTGGTTTCAGAAGTCATGTGAGGATTTGAGCATTATAAACCAGACACCTAAATATGGTTAATTTTTATGTAAATTGTGTGTGCCGTGATTTCTTTCATGACATTAAAGCTAAAGTTGATCTTTAGTGTGTTTTAAACTAAAGTAGATGGTAAATTCCAAAGAGTAAAAATCTTTTGGAAGAAAATACTTGGTACCCTTGAGGTTAATGTGAGAAATATTAAAATATATATAATATTTAAGGATTTTGTGTTTTCTTTCTCATAGGAACCATTGGTTTTGACTATTATTTTATCACTCTTTGTGAAACTTCACAATGTTCGGGTCAGTATTTAATAATTTCATCTAAAAAAAAATATTTGAAATAGATTTTCTTTTAAATCATGCTTTTTCTTTTTTTTTACACAGGAAGACATTGTGAATGATATTACAGCTGAACACATTTCTATTTGGCCATCCTCCATCCCCAAGTAAGAAGGATTATAGTTTACAACTTATTAAATCATTTATATATTTAGAGCCATCCTGACTGGTATAGATAACTCTGAGTAATTTGATTAAAGGGTACAGCATTAGGATTCTATAGCCAACTTTGTGTTTCTCTATAACAGGAATTGTCTTTCTAAAAATGATGGGTCAGGCATAACTGAGGTACTCCAGCCCTAGGTAGCCCAGAAGATCTCTGAGTCATACTGATACTTGTCAGTGGGCAGAATTATTAGAAAATCAAGGCTTAAAAGAATGACTTTCTGTCAGATTTCCAGCATCTTATCTCTTACAAGTATCTATTTGAAAAAAAATCTTTAAGTAATTCTTTGTACGTCTCATCTAGCACTGTGATTATCAGAGGCTTCAACCCCTTTTAGTTGCCCTGCAAAGCTCTTTAATTACTTGCAGAAATCTTCCCCCGTACTGTCTTCCGCCGAGAATCACAGGGAGATAATGGGCTGTTTTGGGGGAGAAAAGTATTGTTTTTCTGGAAGAGGAACCATTTACATCTTTCTCTTCCCCCACACAGTGGCTTCTCTTCAGGAGAGCCCGTGTTTGCCTCCTTACACAGCTCCTTTCCTTCTCTCCTTCCCTCCAGTCCTCTTACTTGTGCCTGAAGGGTAGGTCCTAGGCCTTATTTCATTGCTCTTAGTGGCATCTGTGAAGAAGAGATTTCAGTAGGTAGGGAAGCAGCCAGTAGGGTGAGGAATTTGCTTCCATTTCAGTCTGAGGTTGGAAGCAGTATTATATCTCATATGGAGATGGGAGGGTCAGAAATGGGTTAGTGTGCCCTCCCTCCACTTACTGAGGCTTGTTTCCCAAGGAGCACCATGCTTTCTGAAGTAGATGTGCACACTCCACAGCTTTCCTCACCGCACATTTTTATATATCATCAGTTTATTAGATAGCAACTCAAGAAGCAAGTAGAGATCGTTTTGCCTTTTTAATTGATGGCTGTCACACCTCTTTGGTGTTACTTCGGCCTAATTTTAGAGTGTAAACTAATGATTGATTTTCAGTGTGTGTTTATTATAAATGAACAAAAAGAATGGTTTACCATAGAGGCTCTGAGCCAGACTCTTAGGACTGGAGTCCTAGCCACTCCACTTACCTGGTATATGACCTTGGGTAAGTGCTTCTAGTGTCAGTTTCCGCATCTATAAATGTGTATGTGAATAGTACCTCCCTCAGAATTGTGAGGATTAATTTGTTACTGGTAAATAGTGCCTAAAAAGTGGAGCTAGGTATTTATACTACTTCTTTTAAATGCTTTATATTGTAAAATATTTAAAGGTACTTTTTTAGAGTGGTCTAGTCAACCTTTTTTGGCATTTTGGAGAAAAGGAAACAAAAATCAGATTGTTTTCAACTGCTTATAGAAAGTTAGCCTGCCCAGCAGTAAAGCATTGACCTAGGATCCAGGAGATCCTGGTTTGATTCTCGGTCCGGGCACATGCCCAGGTTTCGGGCTCAATCCCCAGCAGGGGGCATGTAGGAGGCAGCTGATCAATGACTCTCATCATTGATGTTTCTATCCCTCCCTCTCCCTTCCTCTCAAATCAGTAATGACATATTTTATTATTTTTTTAAAGTTA
Organism: Miniopterus natalensis; assembly: GCF_054644295.1. Taxonomy (NCBI): domain Eukaryota; kingdom Metazoa; phylum Chordata; class Mammalia; order Chiroptera; family Miniopteridae; genus Miniopterus; species Miniopterus natalensis. The sequence continues at coordinate 3,941,072 of NC_142096.1, forward strand.
GCTTGTCACACTTTCTCAGACTTAGATGTTTTGATAGTTTTTATATGTTTACTCCTAGTAATATTTAGCATATTTATGGTCACCTAAATTTTGGCTAAGTCTTTTTGTTTTTAATAATGTGAGTATGGGATTTGAAGTTTCTTAAAATGGAGCTTAATGTTCATTGTCTTTCCTTTAGCCTCCAGTCAGTGGACTTTGAAGCGGTGTCAATCACAGTGAAAGAGCTAGTTCGCTATGCCCGCAGTATAAACCCCAACAACCACTCCTGGTTAATTATTCAGGCAGACATTTATTTTGGTAAGTGAGATGTATGGTTGCTTTGTGTTTCGTTTTTGTAGTACTTTTAGAAGTGAAAATAAATATGTTTTATTACAATACTTTATTAAACTTGTCTTGTTTTTGACAGGTATCTCTTCTTCCTAGATAAAGTTAAGAGAGTAAAACTATAATTGTCATATGTATAGTCTCTGGGTTGCAGGCTTGATCCCCAGCCAATCAGTGATTCTCTCATCATTGATGTTTCTCTCTCCTTCTCCCTTCCCTTCTCTGAAGTCAATAAAAACATATTTAAAAAAATAAAGTAGTTTAAAAAAATAAAGGCAATTTTTTTCAGTATTGTCCTGGATAAGTGTTATCTCTAGATCTATGGTTTGAATCCGCTTTTGTCAACTCATGAAGTGATACCTGACTCTTCTGAAAGAGGCCCTGCTTTTCAGCCCACGAGTCTATCAGTAGGTAATTCTTATCTCTGTTTTCTCCTCCAGCAACAAATCAGTATTCGGCAGCTCTCCATTATTACCTCCAGGCTGGAGCCGTGTGTTCTGATTTCTTTAATAAGGCCGTACCCCCTGATGTTTATACGGACCAGGTAAATTGTTTGCATTGACTTTTTCCTTCTTGTTTGCCTTGAAGTGTTCTTTTTGTGCCCCTTTTGGGTGAGTTTTCATTTCCGAGATTGTGGTGATAACTCCCAAATTGATTGCTTTCGATCAGATTGCTCTCATATTTCCAGGGCCCATAGTCCATTGATGCTTTGATTTCCCCAAAAACCTGAAACTCAACCTGTCCAAAAATGATTTCAGCCTTTTACTTTACCGGGGTCTCCTCCTAGTGACTCACCCATCCAAAAAACCCACCAAAATTCACACTTTTGTTTAATTGAGTGAACTAAGTCCAAAACCTGATTATCATGTTTTTTGTTTTTTTGTTTTGTTAATCCTCACCTGAGGGTATTTTCTCCATTGACTTTTAGAGAGAGTGGGAGGGTGGGGTGAAGAGGAGGAGGGAGGGAGAGAAGTGGGGAGAGAAGAGAAGAGAAACATCAATTTGAGAGAGACACATGGATTAGTTGCCTCCCGCTCGCACCCTGACTGGGCCCGGGGATCAAACCTGCAACCCAGGTATGTGTCCTTGACAGGAAATGGAACCCGCAACCCTTCAGTGCACAGGCCGATGCTCTGAGCACTCAGCACACTGGCCAGGGCTCATGGCCTTTCTTTTTCCCCCCCCTATTGTTTAAATGACTTTATTTCTTTCAAATCAAAGTAAAAAAGCAGGATAACAAGTTGATATTTTTGGCTGCTGGGCAACAATGTTTGGCACTTCTCAAAAAAACCACAAATTACCAATAAGTATATGAAAACTTCATTAGAAATAACAAATGCAAATCGGAACAATGAGATACTATTTTTCTATTAAAGTGGCAAAATATTTTTTTTGAGAGAGAAACGTGGATTTGTTGTTCCACATACTGGTGCATTCATTGGCTGATTTTTGTATGTGCCCACTGGAGGCTGAACCCGCATCCTTCAAGTTCTTTTCTTAACTGACCCTCCCACAAACGTCCAGTCAGTCTTCAAGGCATATTGATTCTATCTGCTAAATCTTGAATTTTGTTGATTTTCTGTTGATATGCATTGCTCTTTTCTCTGGTTTAGTCCACTAGTATCATAATATAATGATGCTTATACTTCTCAATACTTACAATATATGGCTTTTAAAATAAGATTTAAAAATTTTTTAGTAACTATTTTTTAAATTAATAAATTCTATTTTTTAGAGCTGTTTCAGGTTCACAGCAAAATTGAGCAAAAATGAAGAGTTCTCATATATCTGCTTTGTATCAGCTATTGTATATCTTAGTAGATGTTCCACCTGCACTTTAAAAAGCAAATGTGTGTTCTGCTGTGGTTGGGAGGAATTTTGTAAAACTGTACAGCCCCCCACTCATGTACAGCTTCCTCTGCTATTGACATCCCACATCAGAACGGGTACATTTGTTACAATTGATGTTAGTTTCTTTAAATAATCCAAATTGTTCTTATAGGTAATAAAAAGAATGATAAAGTGCTGTTCTTTGCTGAATTGCCACACACAGGTTAGTTTATAATATTTTGATGTTGGTTTATTTTCCTGTATATTAGAGTTTATAGTAAAAATGAAACACTGGGAAATAGCTTTTATTTTCCTTATAATTGCTTGAGTTTATGGTATTTAAGAATTTGGCTAATTTTTTATGTTTATAAAAGTAAAATACTTTATAGAATTATAATTAAAGTGGAAGTATGAATTAGAAAACATTGGTCTTTAAACCTAAATGGAAAAGAAGCATTCTCAAGTATGTTTTCTTACATGTAAGAGTCAATATGTACATTAGTTATTAGGGAAATAAGATCAGCACCACAGTGAGGTCCCACTTTGTACTCACCGATATGGCTGTAACTTTCAAAGACAGACAGAAACAATTGTTGGTAAAGATGTGGAGAAATTATGATGCTGAAAGAATATAAAATGGGGCAACCTTTTGGGAAAAGTTTGGTATTTCCTCAAAAAGTTAAAGATAGAATTACCATATTACCCAGCAGTCCCATTCCTATGTATATAACCAAGAAAATAGCAAATGTTTGTCCAGAAGAATTGTAGATGCCTGTTCACGGCAGCATTATGCACAAATAGCCAGAAACTGGAAACAACCCGGTGCTTATCAGCTGATGAAGGGATAAACAAAATTTGATGTATCTGTACAGTAGACGACTATTCAGCCATGAAAAGGAATGAGTACTGATACATGCTTAAAACAGGGATGAATCTTACAAGTATTATGTTGAGTGAGAGCCAGCTGTAAAGTGCTCGTGTGATTCCATGAATTTGAAATGTCCGGCACAGGCAGATCTGTAGTCAGAATGGCGAGTCGTGCTTGCCGGAGACTGCGGGGGAGGAGTGGGAGGAGAGGAGAGATGTCAGTGGGTGCGGAGTTTTTGCAGGGGTAGGCGATGGGAAGGGAAGATTTTGGAATTAGTTGTGATGGTTGCACAACTTTGTGAATATACTTAAAACCACTGATCTGTGCCCTCTCAAAGGGCGAATTTTATGGTATGTTTTTAGTAATTAAAAATAACTTTAAAAGAAATAAGCATTATGACCTTCACACCTGATTGACATGGGTCTGCTTTCTTTGTTAAGCAGACTGGCAGCCTAAATTTTGTCAAAATGAGCTGCTGTATTTGCAGGCTGTGAAAGGGTTGAGCATGCTCTGTGTGTCCTTGAGTGCCATGACACTTGCCATGACACTTGGGTTCAGCAGTTTTCCATTCCCTTCATTTTCTGAACTGGCTTTTTGCCACCTCATTCAAATAAACGAAACTTTAAAAACTTTAGATTACTAATGAGGAAAATATTGGGCAGACAGTCATTTGTGTAAAGGTGTTTGCAATAAAAATCTGATGGGATCTATCAAGACGAGCTGATATGCTCAGGGTGATCTGTAAGGCCTCTTAAGTGATATTTTCTTGATATAAGAATTATTAAAAGTTTCTCCTCCACAACCAGCAGAGTCATTGTTCACACTAGGTGCATGAAACTATTTTCAAATCCTTGTTTGTTCACGTAGGTGGCAATTTTATGTCAGTTCCTCAGAGAAATTGACTACAAAACGGCGTTTAAATCACTGCAGGAACAAAACAGGTACGAAGGATTTTTAAAATAAAATAAAATAGCGATTTTTCTGCATAAGAAAGAACTAACTGAATTCTGTTTTTCAGTCATGATGCCATGGACTCCTACTATGACTACATATGGGATGTTACCATTTTGGAATACTTGACTTGTATCCTTTCATCTAATACACATGTGATAGAACAGTTCATTTCTGTAAATTAAAGAAGTATTTAATATTGTGTTTTCTAAACCAAACCCAGAGAACAGTTGAGATTCTATTATGACATTTAATAGTATTAAATTTATTCTTCTTCTTAACTGATTCATTTAGATCTGCATCATAAAAGAGGAGAAACAGATAAAAGGCAAATTGCGGTAAGTTATTTTGTGTCTTGCTACAGTAATATGCTTAATTCCCTTAACATTCAAACCATTAAGAATTGTACCTATTTACTTCTGAAATTTGGTATTAGTGTTTAATTTTTATAAAGTCCTTCTGGAAAAAAATTTTTTAAAAATATTTTATTGGTTTCAGAGAGAGAAACATCAATAATGAGTCATTGATCAGTTGCCTCCCACATGCTCCCCAATGGGGATCAAGCCCGCAGCCTGGGCCTGGGCCCTGACCGGGAATCGAACCGCGACCTCCCAGCTCGGGTCGATGCTCAGCAGCTGAGCCACGCCGGCCGGGCTGGAAATTCTTTCTTCCTTCTCTGACATCACTTTTATTCTTTTTCCAGTTGTCTTGTCTTTGCTGGTATCTTCCTCTGTCTCCCCCTTACACCTGGTTATTTCCCAGTTGCCCTACAGGCAGTCTCAGCCGTCACGGTTTTGCCCCCTTACCCACAAAGCATGTGTCCTTTCTCTTAAATAATTGGCTCCTCTTCCCACTTGTTTCGTACGTCACACTTTGATAGCCAGTCTTCAGGATACTTTGCTTGAAGTAACTAGTTATACCCCACTACCAGGTTCTCCCACGGGTTCCTTCATATTGAACGACGCCATCCAGTTCTTCCTACTCCCTAACCTAACTGAAGATCACTTCTGAATAGTCTTTTCTCCCTTCAAGCTACCTGTCAGAATAGTCTTTGTTATTTAAAGAAGTTATAACTTTTTTAAAATCTAAAGGTAATTCCAAGGTCCTAAAAAATGGTGTCACAAAACAATCCATGGGTTTTTAGTAGGCTGAGTATTTCTAATCATGGAAAAAATGAGTCACTGTATGATACAGCGCCAGGCATCGAGCTATTTTTGCACATTAAAAAGTAAGTCCTGAAACATGAATTTTGATTTTTTTTTCAAACTATCTTATAGAAGGCTTAATTTAACTGTAAAAATGTCATTGTCAAATTACATGTAAGTTACTGGTATTTTAGTCAAATAAACTTAATGTTACTGAAGATTAATTCCGTAAACTGTGGTTCAGCAATTAATCTTTTCTTTAAGAGTGGCTGCAGTCAGTCTTTGTGTTCACTTCTTCCGTCTCTTAGCATGTAAATAGTTTTATATAGCAAGGCTGTATTTTTTACCAGACCTCTAGTAACATCACTTTTCTGTTTTGGAAGATCAAAGCCATCGGCCAGACAGAATTGAACGCGAGCAACCCAGAAGAAGTGTTACAGCTGGCAGCGCAGAGAAGGAAGAAAAAGTTTCTACAAGCAATGGCGAAACTTTACTTCTAAGCAGTTAAATTTTTTTAACTTTTATTTTTTAAACAATAGGCAAAATATAAACAGTATTAAAAGATGAAGTTTATATATAATACATATGTACACATTTAGTGGTGTTTTCTTTTCAGACAAAATACTGAAACAGTTTAAAAACAAAAACTATACAGAAGAGTTCATGCCATAATAGCTTAAATTTATAATTTCTTCGAAGACAAGATTCACACATCTAGTAACAGAATAAACTAACAATGTAGTATAATTTGTTTTCTGAGGCAAAAGTTTCATTGAAAACCATTTTGTAGAATTAGTCTATATATACCAAGTTCTTGTGAAGTTTACCTTGTTTTTGTTTTTTAAATAAATAGATTGCTGGGAGCTAGTATACATTTAATACTTTTTTGCCCTAATAGAAGTCTAGGTCAGGTGCTAAGCTTCCACTTGACACTGTCCTTAACTCATGTAGGAATTTAAAAAGGACCTTGACAGTTTTCTAACATAAATAAAGCCTTAGTCACACTAATTAAAAAGAAAAGTCCTTAGGGATACCTTAGAGTAATAAAGTGACTTTCTCATATAAATAGTTTTAAAGGGTACTTAAGTTTTTTCAAATATAAAGCAACCTGTATGGCAAAGCCCCAAGTAGGAGCCACAGCTTTATGTTGTTTAGAATTTTCTTTGGTATTCTCACTGTTTAGAGCACAGTTTTAAACACCATCTTTTTCTAAGCCTTACTGGTTAAAAGTGTTATGTATGGAAACGCAAACTAGTTAAAAATTTTAAAGTTCACCATTTGTAAATATTCAAGTTTTATAACAGCTTGCTACAGCAGCTGTAGATAAATTAGTCACCTTATTACAAAATGAAACCTTTGTAAACAAGTTTAAATTTCATTTTCAAGAACCAAATTGCACTAAGCAATAGTATATGAATTTTTAGAATCTAAGAACTAGATTCCAAGGACTGTATCCCTTACTGTACCCTTTAAGGTAGCACTTATCTAGTCTTGAGACTAATGATAAAATTTCATCAAGATCAACATGGTAACACTGGGTCCAAACATGGATAAATCGTGGCTGCCTTCTATCCAGTCACCTGGGGAATGAATTCATCCTTGTAAACAAGTCCGGCTGTTTCTTCAAACAGCTGACATAGGAATGAAATAAATTTCTTAGTGCCAATTTTAAGTGTTTTTTTAAAATCAAAGAATGGCATTGAAACTTCTGAATTGGCTAGGACAGTCATAGCAATTATTTTCCTGTAAAACTTTAGTAGTTCATTTCAATGAAATTCTACCCAAAACTCAGCACTTGTCTGCTTAGTTAACGTCTTTAGTGTTTTCCTGGTGGTTTTTCAGTGCTCTTTGGTGGTGTCATGATGCCTCCGTTGCACACTGGTGACAGCTGTCCCCCCTTCCTGAAGGCGTTTACGTAATTGACTTCATCCTACACGTGAAGAAATCATGCAGAGATTAACAGCTAAGAGTTAACGCGTTGACAGTAAATAAACCAGACTTTTGGATACTAACTTGAGGCTACTTAGGCCTAGTATAATGGTTGTCACATTCTAGAGGTATTTTTTAAAACTCAACCTAGACTATTGGCATTAACCTTAAAAAACTTCACAAATCTTGCTTTGACTTCAGAGTTACTAACTTTTCTACATTCTGAAATCATTATGCCCATTAGAACTTTCTATCCCCTTACTCTGTAGCATCCTACTATCCATTTCAGTGACTTACTAGTAGACCCAAAAACTCCACAAGGAACATACCAACATAGTCAGGTAATTTGTATGTGTCTGGATATTGTGTCTGTCTTCCATAGGAATCTTCTTAAACATCTTCAGCTTCACTGGACTAGAACTTTTTACTACACTGACAAAAGGCACCATCCAATCTACACATTCAGAAATGCTGTCCCATTCCAAACCTAGGCAGAGAAAAGTTAGCAACATGTAAAGGTTACATCAGAAAATACCTAACATATGCCTGATGAATTTGTTCCTTCCAAATTTAAGAATAGCTATTTTAAAACTCATTTTAAAAAGAACCAAAAAACAAGTTTTAGCAAGTCAAAACAGATTATGACTCGCAAACTATATAATGTGACTGAGGGGGAAAAAAGACTTAGAGCTTCTTAACCAGTACCTTCTACAAGTGAAATTAAAGTTGTCAAACCCAAAGAACTCTTAAAGCAGAACTATAATCATGTTGATTAACTTCAAATGGATTTAATTCCATTTGACCTTATTTTTTGTTGATGGATACACATTGCAGATTAGAGAACTAGCAGAAAGGAAGGTAAGGTAATCACTACACTGCTAAATGTTTTCCATAAAAATTCTAAATTCCTGTTTAGCAGCATGCTCAAGTTCATAAATTAATAGTCTTTTTAAAAGTTGTGAACAGATCAGAAGGTAAAATAGTGCCTTACCTGAGGCTTTCTTAACAACTTCAACAGAGGTAAAATGGCACAAGGCAGCGGCCGCCAGGACTCTGTACTGGAACTCTAACGAGTCAGTGGCTAGAATACACAGATCTAAGAGCTTGACAAGCAAAATGACAAGTATTTAGGAGAAGGAAAGGTACTACATGTCGCTAGTAAATACCAGTCTGCTAACGTTCTGGAGTGTTTGTGATATGGACCACATGCCAAGAACTGCTCAAACTAGAGGGTTCCAAAGGTAGATAAGCCACCGCCCTGATGGAAGTGGAGCCTTGGGACTGTAGGTCAGAAGGTGAACAAACAGGACTGTTGCAGTGTGACGGGTATGAGTCGGAAGGACACCTCAACCGGAGTGGGGAAGAGGGAGGACTTCCAAGGTAGCCGGGAAGGTTGGGAGGTAGTGTTTAGGTGTAGAAAACAGCGTTTGCAAAGATAAAGTAGTACTTTCCCTTGGAACTCAACATTTTTTACGATAGTGGTCTGAATTAAGTAAGGAGTAACTTTATTCCTTTTTTAAGAAAAGGGGTGGGGGTAGCTGCAGAGGCATAACCCAGATTAGATGATAAAGGGTCTTTAAGAGGCCAGAACTTTCAGAGTTCTGATCACTGAAACTACTAGAAGATTTTAAATCGAGGAAGTTACATTTAAGCCCGGCCGGGCGTGGCTCAGTGATTGAGCGTCGACCTAGGATCCAGGCAATTGGGGTTCGATTCCCGGTCAGGGCACATGCCCGGTTTGCGGGCTTGATCAATGACTCTCATCATTGACGTTTTTCTCTCTCTCTCTCTCCCTCTCCTTTACTCTCTGAAATCAATAAAGCTATATTAAAGAAAAAAAAATTTAAGAACCATCTGTTAGACTGTGGTGAAGCAGATACACAAGAAAACATGTTTCTAAATAGTGAGATTCTTTAAGGGGCAGTATAATCCAATCAATAAAAGATGTAAGGGCTACATTTCAGAGGCCTGAGGTGACACCGGTCCAGGGGAATAAAATTTAGATTATGCTTGCTCCACTGACCCAGCAGGTAGAAAAAATGAGAAAAACTGGAAGTTAATTATATGCCTCTACAAATGGTTTCTATATTGTTTATCAGCTTACCAAAACTCTGCCCTCTATCAAAAGGGCGTATATGCCGCTTACGATAACCTGGGATGCTGGGAATTCTGTCAAAATATTAAGCCTTTATTTAAAAGTTTTACAAAACGAACCAATTCCAATATATTTACTGGTTATCCAGTTTTAGTGTTCACAGTGCATTTGCTAGATTTTCATATCCTACATAGAATAAGAATGTAGATCTTTCTTCACGTATATAGGCAGAGCAGCCTTAAGATACTATGAGAAGCAGACAGGAAAGAACTATACCCACTTTTACTTTCTTAGACCATCTCTTATATGCTGGCCTAGGAACCTTTAGTTTGAACTTAAATTTTTTAAAAATATAAATAACTAAGGTGATTTTCATTCTAAAATGTAAAATAGGTACCCGGTGTATTCAAATATAAGAGTAAGATAATCATATAGAATAATTTCATACCATTATAAAGCCTGGAGAGAACTGGCTTAAAAATCTTTCCCCATTTTATATCAAAAAGAAGTATTTATTTTAAGGCCCTGGTTTTTAAAGAGTGGCTCGGTTGGTGTGTCGTCCCAATGTTCCAGGGTTGTGGGTTCGATCCTGGTTGGGGCATGTGCAGGAGGCAACCAGGGAAAGCATGGATGGGTGGAACAACATATCAATGTTTCTCTCAAATCAATCAATTTAAAAAAGCCAATACTAAACAGAACCTGTAGTTAATAATGATGCCAATACCTGAGCTATCTGGATGAACTTTTCCTGAGAATACTGAGGTAGAAGAACTTTAGGAGCATCTTTAAGAGCATCAACTTGGAGGAAGAGATTTAGCCAGGAGATGATTGTTACAGGACAAAGTTCCCATTTTAAAGCCTGTTAAATGAAATTAAGATGCCTCTTAATACATGTAGGTACACAGACACCACACTATATAGCTACTTTCTTAACTAGTCATTTAAGAAACTTTCTGCTTTTAGTCTTGTTTCTTCCTAGGAGTTTTTTTATTCTGACCCCTTTTCTTTTTATTCAATATATTTATAGGTACCTCACAATCTAAAGTTGCTTGTTTTTTACGCTATTATTGACATAGATCCCTTATTCTCTAGTTGTCTTTATTTACAAAGTTCATTCAGCCTGTTACTCATTACTACTTTTTTTGTTTCCTGCAGCCCATGGTCTTCCAAATCTGTTCTCTTCATTAAAACTACTCTTTTAATTGTATTCAGTGACTCCACAACTAATTCCATTCAGATCGTATAAGAACTGATCCTAGACTTTTTCTTTATTTCTGTAATCTCCAATGACATCTTTCCCTCCATGAAGCCCTGGGACTTTACCATTTATAAGAAGTCCAAAATAATTAGTAGAGAACAGAGGGTCTTAACGCCCGTAGAACTGCCCAGAGAATGCCATCTCCTTGGACACCCTCCTGTACTACAGGGCTGAACCTGGATAATTTTATTAGAATAATATCAACATGCCAACAAGATACCATTCTAACAGAGCTATCTGCATGTTTACAGTTTGTAAATATAACTCTATACATTTATAATGTATATTATAATGTAGTTTATAGATAATTTATAAATGAAAGTCATATTGATTGGGTTTTCTTGTATGTTCTATTAATAAACCATGAAGTCCAAATTTAATAACATACTTTCTAGTAGCTTACATTCACTCTTTAATCTCTCATTGAAGGCCTGATTAAAGACTTTTATGTCTCTCCTCCACTTTTCTATTAATAGCCCTTTCTCTGCATACAGAAAAAAGCCAGTGAAATCATTCTCATTCTCTGTCTGCTGGAAGATAGGGAAAATGACTAAGATCTGAGAATCATTGGAATTCATTTATATGTACATTATATGCTAACTACTACCTACCTATATGTTTTGAAAGTGTTGTCCTTAACCACTTTTAAATTAAAGTAGTATATTCGCAATATAGAAACTTGAAAGATACAAATAAGAGTTTATAGGTTAAGTAAATTCCTCTTCTATCCATAACACTGTCAACATTTTGCATTAGTCTCTTAGAACAATCCTAATACTAAAAACCTCAGTTTTGATTTCTTACATTGTAGTCTTTGAGATTCAGTAATAATTACTGCTATTAAATTGCAACTAGAATAGTAAAGATACAATTATTATTTATTACCTTTAATATGATGAGTTCCATCTTTAAGATGTCCTCTTCACTGCAAGCACCATCCGTGACATAGGCAAACTCTTGGATCTTAGGAGCGTAGATTTCCTTTAAAATGGATATTTAAATCAGTATTATACACAATTGAGACTGAGATGAACAAAAGAATTATATACAAACCACCTACAGACTTCATTTTTAAGGACAGCTTCACAAAGTGAAATCTTAGTAAAATAATTCTACAATAGCCAAAGCAAACTTACATTTAAAGGTATTTTTCATATCTCGGTCTAAATTGGCCTATTATATTGACTGAGACTTACTTCCATAGAATTGATCTTGAGTTGTAGCTATAATCAACATCAGTATTTTAACCAGTCATTTCAGTTAAAAGCCAGTCTTGTTTTAAGATTGCCTAACATGTTGGTCAGAACAAAACAAAACACTCAACCAGTAAGTTCTAGAAACTGAAAAATTTTCCTTTATGTTAATACAAAAGTACAGTTTATCACAAAATACTTCTGTGCAGTTTGGCTGATGATGGGTCTGCTTTAACAGTCCCAAGAAGAACTAGGGTGATCAAAGGAGCAGAAGAGATGCCTGCCACAGATGAGAACAGGCTAAGGACCAAGATTTTGGTCAAGAGAGAGCGAGAGCATGGTTTTAGGTAAGAATAGACTGCATACAAACTTATTCACCAAATTTGGCAGAATTTGGGGATCTTAAAGCTCAAAAGGTAAATTTGGAAGAAAAATAATATATTTAAGGAAGTCAATGCATGATTCAGTCCTCCTACCCTCCACATGCAGGCTTTAGAAATTTCAGAGGAAGGTACTAATGATATTCATAATGCATTAAGTATATTGAGATTGTGTGAAGGAAAATCTCAAGAAGGAAAGGAGTTGCCTTCTATCCTGGCACAACTGTCAGATACAAAAATACTAGGCTGGCCCAGCCAGTGTTGCTCAGTGGTTGAGCGCTGACCCATGAACCAAGAGGTCACAGGTTCATTTCTCTGTCAGGGCACACGCCCATGTTGCTGCTTGATTCCCCAGCAGGGGGAAGGCGGAGGCAGCGGATCAATGTTTCTATCCCTTTCCCTTCTTCTCTAAAAGAAATATTTTTTAAATGGTATTAGGCTGGATATAGATCATTATTCTAACTCAAAAAAGCATTTATTTCATTTGATTGGTTAATCAGTTTTCAAGGACCATTCTATTGACTCCAAGCACCATAATTATGTATACAGGGACAGCATCAGTATATTCTGTTGGACAGAATGAGCCATGGAACATTTGACCTAGATACTAATTCCAGAATTTAAACCAGAGACTTATAATACAGGCTTAGATTCTAAAAGGGAACTATAATATTTATTCTTGTATCCAAATCATAATGTTCAGAAAGTGTAATGGAAAAAACCACTCATCTTTCCTAAGGAGTTAGTATCAAAATAGTAGAATTTCTGGAATTAATGTGTTGATTTTAAAAACTGGGTGGGTAAATATGTCTCTGGATAAACTTTGAGCACTTACCTCAAGTTTGGAAGCAATGAAGAGTGAGGTAATTCCAATGAGTTGAAGCATATTTTTATTTATATCCTTTTGTGTCAACATAAATCTATCAAAAAAGTCTTGCGCAAGGTAAAATGTTTCCCTGTGGAGTGTGTATACTTCACATACCTAGACAAGAACCCCAAGATTTAAATATTCCATGAATTTCTCCAAATTAAACCTTAGCATAGTAGACTTTACAATACTTTTATAAACCCAACTTTGCTTTTTAGGATACCAAAGTTAAGACTGGGGGAAAACATAATAGGATGCACTAACAGGATAAGCTAGTAGGATGAATCTAATACTTCCTCACTCTTATTTTACAGTTTTTTTCACATGGACTTAATGTTTTGCATATATAATCATATATTTAAGGGAAAATAGGAATAAATTTGACAGCCACTAGATAAAAATTAACATAAATAGGAAAATAAAGTAAAATAAACATAATTGTGCTTAAATTGCTTCCATGATCACTGGACACTTAGAAAAAATCAAAACCCCACTACCTTCTTATAACCACATGATTGAAATACCATCTTCCTTTCTAGTCAGAATAAGGAATTAAGATGACCTGACTCAAAAGAACACTTTATAGTCTCGAAGACTTTTCTGAATAGCTCCTGGCAGATCTACTCTCCTGTGTGTTACTCCACCAAAAAGGCTCTATAGTTTCTCTCTCTTAGAATCTACCATTTCTGTCTACCTTAGAGACAGGGAAACTACAGAACAAAAATCAGTTTGTCTTTCTGCAATGTAAGTAATCACTTCCTCAATAACAGGGAACGGGCTTAAGCAAGAAAGTCTGGAACACATCTGTAGGGACTTCAGGATCACTCCTTCAGACTAATGGTACAGCGTGTTTCTGAAAGGAACAGAGGTATGTAATAAAGGGAAGCTACATGGAGCCTAGAGGGCCAGGGCCTCTGGATATTCAAAGCCCCCTTATTATTTAGGACATAGAAATCAGGATTACAAACAATAATTTGGTTTTGGTGATACAGAAAAGGACTTTTGAAGGAAATGAAGCCTAGTCCTGGTTCTTTCACTTTGCACATAATTCAAAACCTTGTCAACTATATATTCTACTCATTTTGAGTAGTCGCAGCACTAGAACCATGTCTGGTACACAGCAATACCCCAGCACCAAGAATTCTGAATTGGGGTTGGGATGTGTGAGATGTAGTGTCTGTGTCCTCATGGTTTTTCTCTTATAGACGGTCATTTTCCATTTTGGTACCATCAACTACAGTAAGTAAACCCCCCCTCCGAAAAGATGGCTGCTGACAATGGATGATATATACCATGAGGGCACATGAAAAGCACATTTATGTCTAAGCATCTTCCACCACACAGAGACGGGAAATCTGCATTGTTGGGACATACCTCTAAAAGCCAGTCTAGAAGTATCGAACGCATCTGTGGTTCCAAGTCAGAATGCAAAACTTCAAAATGTTTGTCATGAACATATCGGGACTCTTTCTTTAACATGTTTAGCCAAACATCGTTTGAACATCCCCAGCTATGGAAAGAGGGTAACAAGAAATAATTTTGTGGTCTACGTAATGTACAAGCTCTCTGTTTTACATAGGAAAAAACTCAACTTTAAGACACTGAAATCCAACTTTCAATCAGAACTTGGGAGAAGCTCTTAAAGTAAGTTAGGACAAAACTACTACCTTAACTTCTAGAGACTGCTTCTTTAGCATGAAAAAACAAAAGCCTGAAATTATACAGTAAAAACTTGGATTATGATAATCTCATTTGAAAGATTTCAAGTGCTTTTTGTCCCCATTTATTTATAATGTATAAGATTCCTGTTTAAGATAACCATGTTTTCTCAAGAGCAACACTAAAGTAAATAAAGCACATGATCCCAGTAGAGATAAGTCTCAATCACCTCCAAATAGGTTACCAATAGTAGAGTCACCTACAGTGGAGATAACGTCGGACAGAGTAGGGGGGAAGAGGAGGATTGGTAAGTTTAAATGTCTGAGTCCATTAATTTGCTTATTAAAGCCAAATATAAGTTACTACACTAGATGTTTTGTATAAGCTTTACTTCCTAGTCCTATTCATTAACTAGAAAAAAGTATAGACCTTACTAAGCTTGGAAAGAAGTAAATGGGATGGGTATGCCAAATGATAATGCTGTACCTGTTAAAATGCTTCCATCTTAACCATTTAGATAACTTATTTAAATGCCATTGAAAAGGTGATTCAGTTCTTCTGATAAGGCTACAGTGCTCAGCAAGCAAATGAAAATAACTTCATAGAATCAATGTTTTAAAGTCCCCTATCATTTGCAAATAACACTAGTCAGATTATATATGCTTAAATATCAGTAAAAAAAAAAAAAGCATTTTTACAAGTTTATCTTATAATGAAGGCAAAAAATAAAGTAGTGCCATCTATGAAATCAGTACAATTTCGATCTGATATTAAGTTACTGAAATTTTTCTTACCTTAAATCAGGCAGAGGTGAAGGATTAATAAAAAGGTTTTTAAATCTGTAATTTGTAAATCTGGAGAAGTCGCTTGTTCCTATCTCTTTGTGGGGTGTTTCAATGATGATGCAAGGGCTGATCCCCCCAGATAATACAGGTGGCCAGCAATTCTGTCATTTAAGAGAAAATAAAAATATCTATTCGTGCAACAGGAGACCAGCTTTTATCTGGGAATCTTTCATAAATGGAAGCTAATATTTCTAAACAGTCTATAGTTTTCCCCAAACACCATCATTAGCTAACATGCTGACAATGTAGTTTAACAAGGGGGCATTTGTATTTGTATTTTATAAAGTCATATAGCTCATATCAATCTTCATAAAGAGTAACTGGTAGGATGTTTTAGACAAAATGCAATTGTGGAAAGTAGGTATTGGGGGCAGGGAGGAATAACAATGCATCTGTAGTCGATACCAGTAACTTTCAGAATTAGAAAACTGAAGCTCCCCTCCCTGTTTATCAGTCGTGGAAAGGGCACCTTGTTTTATAAAAAGCCTCCCCCTCCCCCAGTTAATCCCGCCCTGATAAAAACGGAAGCAAGTGGAATCAGTTACTTAAACACTAAAGGACACGTCTCCCCAGTCAATGCTGGCTTCAAAGGGAGCCACGGTGTCTAGAGGGTGTTCTTCACAGCACAGGAGGAACTAGGTGGCCACGGGCTGGGTGCCGTCCCCGCGACCTCCCACCCGTTTATGCCCCGGAGCGGCCGGGACCCCGCACCGCAGTGGGGAACAAAGAGCCCGCCCGGCCACCGGGCGCGCAGAGGGAACCAGCCGCCTCGGGAAACGTGCCCCGCAGCCCTCCCGGCGCAGCACCCACGAGCCGCCCTCAGGAGGGGCGCCTCGCTGCTGGCCCCTGGCGGCGGCTCGGGGGGTGTCAGGACCTCCCGCAAGGCGCGCCCCCGCCTCCCGCGCGGCGCCGCATTACCCGGATCTCGTACTGCTGCTTCCTCGTGGCCGCCTCCTTCCTTCTCTTGACGTCCTGACCGACAGAAGGGGCCACGGTTACACCCAGCCCCCGGGAGCGGCGCCCCCTGCCCTGCCCCCGCGCCCCCGCTCACCGGGGCGGTCCTCCTCCTCTTGGCCAGGGCCGCCGGCGCGTCCCGCGGGGCGTCGGCCGCGCCGGGCCGGGGCTGCTGCTTCGCTCGCAAACGGCTGCTGCGGCGGGTGTGGGGGAGAACGTTTGGTTAGAAAGGCTGCGCCCGGGCAGCAGCGGCCCCGGGGCACCTCGAGGGGAGTGTTACCTGCGTCGGGACATCCTCGGGCGCGGAGGCGTCTGCAGGGGAGAGACAGCGGGTCAGGCACCGCGCGCGGCTGCTCGGGGCCCCGGGCGCTGCCCCGAGCCGCCCGCGCCCCGAGTTCCCGCGCGGAGTCGACGCCGGCACCGCCCGCGCTTCCTCAACTTGGTACAGCCGGGGCGCGTCTCCAGAAGCTCACAAAGCGCACCCTGGCACCCCGAAAGCGCAAGAGGCTCCCCAATCGGGCCCCGTCTGCACCCTGCACCCCTCCCCTGCTCCGCGAGCCGGGCTCCGACGGCCCCTCACTGCCGCCGCCCGGGCGCGCCGCGGGGAGAGGGGCTGCGGGCGAGGCGGCGGCGGAGCCGGTTCCGCGCCAATTTGGAGGCGGCGGGAAGCCGAGGCCTGTCACGCCCGCCAGCCGCGCTCCCCCAGCGCCGCCGGGCCTGCTCCTCGCCGCGGCACCGGGACCGGCCCCCGGCGGGGCGGCAGCGGGAGGAAGGGGGTTCAGTTCCAGGCGGGGAAACCGCTGCCGCGGAGCTTTCCCCCGCGAAGAGGCCCCGGACACCCGGCCTCCCCGGGGACAGCGCCCGCCCGCGGGAGGCACGGAGAGGCCCGCGGGAGGGGGGTTCCCCGGGCTGGCACCTGGGGCAGCCCTCGCCCCGGGGCGCCCCGACCCCGCCTCAGGTCCTGACAGGAACGGAGCGCGGGGACCCATCGCCGCCGCCGCCCGCCTCGCAGCCCTCCCGCTCCCCCTCCCTCGGGCTCCCGCCCGCGGCGCAGCGCGGCCCGGCCCGGGGGCGCTTCCTTCCCCCCGCATCCCGCCCGCATCCCGCTCCTCAGGGCGCGCACACGCGCTTCCTCACCGCCGGACCCGCCACCGCTCGGCTCAGCTGGCGCCGGCGCCAACCCCATATATAGGCCGGGCGGGCCCGCCCGCGCGCATGCGCCGCGGCTGACACCTCCGCCCGCGCCCCGCCTCCCGCCCCGCGCGCCCGCGCCGCTCCCCGCAGGCCCGCGCGCTCGCCTCGCCGCGCCCGCCACCCCGGCGGGCGCGGGACGTCTCCGGGCCTGGGGCTGCGGCACCTGCGCGGCCTTCACCTGCCCGGGGGCCGCCGGCGGGAGCGAGGGTCAGAGGCTCCTCCTCCGCGAGCCCGCGCCCCGCCGCTCGGCTTCCGCGCCGCCCTCCGGTGGGCGCCGGCTCCCTCTCGCCCTCCGTCCGGGCGCGGCGGGCGTCAGGCTCGGGGCGACGTGGACCGAGTGGCAGCGGCTCCGGCGGGCCCAGGGCGGCGGGGCGGAGGCCGTCCCGCCGAGGCCGGAGGAGCCCGGGTCGTCCCCGCGCGGGGAGCGGGCGGCCCGCCCCTGCGGGAGGAGCGCGGCGCGGGCCCGCCAGCCGGCCAATGGGAGGCGAGGACGGCGGCGCAACGTGGAGCGGCTGCGGAATGTAAACACAGCCGGCGCGGCCCGCCGCGTGCGTCCGGGTCCCCGCGCCGCGCGCCCCGCCGGGAGCCCGCCAGCGGCCGCCGATGCCACCCGGGACGCCGCGCCCGGGGATGCCCGCCTCGCTCGCCCTCTGCTCCAGCCGGCGGACCGAGGTACGGACCAGCCCTGTTCCCCCCGCTGCCCGCTCAGCCGACCGGCTGCCCCCCGCCGTGGGTCTCTGCACCCGCCGCCGGCGCCTGCTCGGCCGCTTCCCACGCTGTCGTCCCCGCGCAGGAAGCGTTCGCGCCCGCCCGCCCTCTCCTTCCAGCCTGCAGTCCCCGGGCCCCCAGGGTCAGACGCCCTCCCGAGCGGGGCCGCGGTGGCATTGTCCTACCCCACGAGCGCCGTGCCCCTCCCGGGCCGGACGGGGCGGGCGGGGAGAGCCGGCCCACCACGTGCAGGCCCCGGGCCCGCCCGCCGCGCCCGCCCCGCCCCGTCCCGCCAGCGCGCCCTGCGGAGCCCGCGCGAGCCGCCAGCGCGGGAGGCAGCGGCCCGCCTCTGAGCCCTAATGGGAGGAGGCGGGTTCGGCGCATTTCCTTCTCTTTGCCCCCAAATCTAAACTTCGGGTCCCCTCGGGGCCTCTGTTACCGCCCCCGCCCCAGCGCGCCCCTAGACGGGACGTCTCCAAGGAGGTCGTGCGGAGGATAGTTCGAGAGCAGGTTCTGCGGCGGCGTGGGTGGGGCAGGGGCTGCCCACGGGAACAAAGCCCCCTGGGGTGCAGAGCTGAGCGAGGGCCCCGAGAGCCCCGGCAGCTGCGGCCGGGCGCGGGCCCGCGGGGTCGTCTCCGCCCTGGCGGCGAGTGAGCGCGGGAGACGCCGGGGAGGCCGCCGCGGGGCCGGGGCCGGGGCCGGGGCCGGGCCCAGGCGGAGCCCTTCCCGAGATGCACCAGGAGGCGGCGGCCGGACCCACCCGGGTCCCCTCCCCGCTCCTTTTGTGCCGCGGGGTCCGTGCGGGCCTCCGAGCCTACAAGCAATGGGTGCCCTTGGGCTTTCGGGCCAGCAGAGCCCTTTCCCCTTCCCCACTTTTACGTTCGTGCCTTGCTAGAGCGTCGTGACGCCTGAAAGGGATTGTATTTGCCCCAAATGTACGCATGAGGAAATAGGAAGAGTCTTGCCCAAGGTGACAGAATCAAGAGGGACCCAGAAACTTCGTACCATTTGCCACGCCTGCGGTGGCGCTCTCGTTAGGGGAGGAGCTGCCTCCCTCTTCCAGTCACCTCAGTACGCTGTTGGGGGTGAGGCCTAGAGATCTAACAGCCTGATGTAAGCAAAGGGGGTCTTCACCCGAGCCTGAGCAGAACTGGTGACCGGAATGAGTGAGCTGGATCATCAGAATATGCCTGACCACCACGGATGTCACTGACATTTGTAGGATCAACCTTGGAGTCCTGTGTGCTCAGCACTGGGCCAACTGGGCAATTACTTGAAAACGGGACGCGGAGTAGAAGTGTACTTTGGCCAGTGCCCTTGACTGTGAGGTGGAGAGGATGCAACTATAGTAAAGGAGAAATTAGAAGCACCCCAACAGGCTGCCTTCCGCCCTAGTACACGTACCTGGTCCGTGGTCAAGGGAGACTAAACAGAGCGTGGGCTTCACCTGTCACTGCACTTACAGCCCTGCCCTGCTGCAGGTGACCGGATTTCTCCAAGCTTGGGTTTCCTCTGGAAAAGTTGAAACAATACACTCATTTCAAGGGTTCTTTTAAAGTTTACACTTGATCGTGTATATAGATCGTGTATATAGAGACACTCTTGTGCAAGATGCTCGGTGCTACCTCTTGGCGCTCTTGTCCTGCCTGTTCCTAATTTACACCCATAGAAATGAAGTAGTAATTTGAAGGGTCCTGAGTAGAACAGAAAGCTGAGCTATAAAACTGCTGTTTCTCAGAATTTTATTCATGTAGTGATCCTTTGGGGTATCTATTTTAGGCATCATCTTTCAATGTTATCTTTGTTTCATATTTTTATATGTTCATTTTTAGCTCCTTTTCCCACTCATCCCAGTTTTAAAAATTCACTTTGAAATTCCTGTATACTTGTAATAATTTTAGAAATTTTGGGATTTTTCTAAACTATATTTTCCCCCACTGCACATGCAAAGTCAAAACACCATGGTGAATAAACTATTGGCCTTTACAGTGCTTTCATTTTCAGAATAAAAGGGGGGAAAACTCCAGATCATTCTTAGGGGCACCACTTTTTTAAAAATTAGGACCAAGCCACTTATTTCTTGCTTCTGTGCATTTTTTACCTCCTTGATGAAGCCTTCCCAGACCCCTTCCTCTGCACTTATGCTCACCTCACAGGACAAGAATTACCCATTAAAATGTCTTTTATTTCTAAGTAGGCCTTGAATCTCATTGTGTTCATCTTTTTGTAGCCAGGACCCAGCAGCTCAGAGGTACACGTAGTAGGACGTGAATTGAATGATGCATTGTCTATCCCACTATGAAACTTCATTCTCTCTGGTTAGAAGGATGAATGGTAGAATTGTTTCCAATTAATATCAGGTTTTTTTTAATTAATAAACTATTTTTTAGAAAAGTTTTAGATTTACAGAAAAATTGAGCATGTAGAACAGAGCTTCCATATACTCCTCCACCCACCCTGCCACTTCCATTTCCCCGGTTGTTGACATCTTACATTGATGTGCTACATTACCATGTGAGCCAATGTCGATGCGTCATTAAACAAAGTCCATACTTTATTCAGATTTCCTTAGTTTTACCCTGTGTCTTTTTTAAAAATACATGTTTTTATTGGTTTCAGGGAGAGGAAAGGAGAGGAGAAACATCAGTCTTGAGAGTCATTGATTGGCTGCCTCCTGCATGCCCCCTACTGGGGATCCACCGGGCAACCTGGGCATGTTACCTGACTGGGAATGGAACCGTGACCACAGGTCAACCACTGACCCATTCTGGCCAGGCTACCCTCATGTCTTTTTACTGCTACACGATCCAGACATCACCCTTAGAAGTTATGTTTCCTTCAGGTTCCTCTTGGCTGTGGCAGTTCTCAGACTTCCCTGGTTGCTTATGTCCCTGACAGTTTTGAGGAGTGCTGGTCAAGTATGTTGTAGGATGCCGTTCTACTGGAATGTGTCTAATGTTTTTCTCATGGTTGTACTGTGAGGCTGTGGGTTTGGAGGAAGACGATTGCAGAGGTAAAGTGCCATTTTCATCACTTCATA
Source organism: Miniopterus natalensis (assembly GCF_054644295.1). NCBI lineage: Eukaryota > Metazoa > Chordata > Mammalia > Chiroptera > Miniopteridae > Miniopterus > Miniopterus natalensis. Next base: position 3,962,313 of record NC_142096.1, read on the forward strand.
TCAAGGTTACATACTGTCAACATGGTTTATGGCTGTTGATGTTGACCTTGAGCACCTGGTGGTGTTTGCCAGGTTTCCGTTGGAAAAGTTGTTCCCTCCTCTTTCCATACTGTGCTCTCTGGAAAGAAGTCACTGTGCAGCCCACACCCCAGGAGGGGGGGTTATGCTTCTCCTCCAGGGTGAAATAGCTACATGATTTATTTGGAATTCTGCACGGGAGATTTTTATCCAGCCTAGCCGAAATATATCATAGAAGAAATTCTTCCCTTTTTTTTTTTTTTTTAAATATATCTTTATTGATTTCAGAGAGAGGAAGGGAGAGAGAGTTGAAACATCAATGATGAGAGAGTCGTCGTTGATCGGCTGCCTCCTCCTACTGGGGATCAAGCCTGAAACCCGGGCATGTGCCCTGACGGGGAATCAAACCCTGATATCCTGGATCCTAGGTCGATGCTCAGCTGCTGAGCCACGCCAGGCCAGGCCCAATTTTAATACTGGATTGATCACCCATTAGATTATTCCTTTTATTGCCTCATCAGAAACATTTTCTGGTAAACTGGCTTTTTTTGGTAATGGTGAGTGGTGGTACACTGACTAGTATAATTTGGAGCCACCACCTTGATTTAAGCTAGGGCACTGATGATTTTAACCACCATTGTATCTGCCTTATCACAGCCACATTAGCACAGTGAGAAAAACAAATGTCTAAATTTTATTGTGAGAATAGTTTTGACCTTGTGGTCCCCCTGAAAGAGTCTTTGGGACCCCCAGAGGTCCACACTTTGAGAACTGCAGATCTGGTTTCCAAACTGGAGTATAAGTCCTCACCCGAGGATATATATTCCATTGATTTTTAGAGAGAGTGGAAGGGAGGGGGAGAGACAGAGAGAAACATCAAAGTGAGACACCCATTGATTGGTTGCCCCTCCCACACTACCTGAGCAGTGATTGAACCCGCACCTCCGGTCTGGTCCGTGGGCCAATGCTCTAACCACTGAGCCAAACTGGCCAGGGCCTTTCTTTTTTCTGAGCTCCATAATTACAGTTAGCACTTCCTGAGTAAGATGATGTGCTAAGCTCTACTTTAAGCTTTTCTGCTGTATGAACTCCTATAACCCTCCACCAACACTGTGAAACAATTGCTATTACTGTCATCCCCACTTTACAGATGAGGAAGCTGAGGCACAAATATAAATTGCCCAAGACCCATAGTGGACTCTGGCTCCGGCACCCCCGTGCTGTGCTGCCTCCCTTTACCATATTATTTCCAGGTGAATCCCCTTTTCCCTCTGCCTTAGTTCAGGACTCCAATCTTTCTTCAGTTACTGCAGGAATCTCCTGACTGGTTTTCCTGACACGTGTTGCCAAAGCTCTAGAATTTTTAAAGCACAGAGCTGCCAAGGGCCACTGCCCTGCTGTGGATCACCTTGGGTTAAAGGCCAAACCCCCTAACACACAAAGCCTCTTGCACCCAGGAAGACCAACCGCATGCAGTTTCCCGCACACCCGCCCTTCTCGCTTGAACCTTTGCACCTGCACCTCTCATTCACCCCCCAGCTAACTCCCATATATCCATTAACACTCAGATAAACACCACCTCCCCTAGAAGGCTGTCCTGCCTGCCCTGCCCTGCGATAGGGCTCCTTTATATCCTTCCTCCTCCTCTGCTCCCCTCCGTCCACCATTCGGGCCTCTACCACTGCCCTTTCCAGGCTTCAGGGAGCTTCGGGGAGGGGGGGTCTCATTTATCACTGGGACCCTGATGCCTGGCTGGGGCCTGGCTGACCACAGTCTCCTTTGTGGGTTGAACGGAGGTTTTGCACAGGTGTGTTCATTGGGGGAACACTTCCTTGAAAGAGCTTTGCAGCTGGCACCTTGGAGGGCTCAGCAGGGTTGCAGCTGAGCGCTTCCCTCTAGAGTGAGAGCAGTTCCTGGCCTCTGGGACTCTAGTGCCTGGCTCTGCCAGAGCAGCTCTTGGCCACCATCACAAGAGGTGGGGGCTTCGGAAGGCAGGCATCTTAGGGTGTGAGAGCTAGAGCACACCCCAGACACGGTCGGTCCAGCTCCCCCAGGGTTCGTGATACTGCGCGGTGTGGAGGAAGAACAGACAAACGGCAGTTCTGGAAATCCCTAAGCTCTGGGTAGAGGGTGAACCAGGCAGGAGGGTACGTGGCAGATCAGCCCGCTCTGGGCCAGGCACTGTGCTTATTAACTGGGGGATAACTATCATTGGGCACTATGGAAAAGATAAAATACAGTAGCCCCGCTGCCATGGCTCAGTGGTTGAGCATCGACCCATGAACCAGGCAGACATGGTTCGATTCCCAGTCAGGGCACATGCCCCGGTTGCAGGCTCGATTCCCCAGTAGGGGGCGTGCAGGAGGCAGCCGATCAATGCCTCTCATTATTGGTTTCTCTCTCTCTCCCTTCCTTTCTCTGAAATCAATAAAAACATTTTTTTAAAAAGATAAAATCAGGTAATATGATGGAGGGGGCTACTTTAGCTGTAGTGGGTAGGGAGGGGCCTGGGAAGGACTCGGGAGGTGACATTTTTGCACCTAGTAATGTAGCACACATCAGAGCACAGTAGTGAAGCAAACAAAAATTCCTGCCCCCTCAGAGCTTAATTCTAGTGGGAGGAGCATGGAAAACAAATACACGTATGTCAGATAGTAATAAGAAGAAAGAGGAAAAATAAAAGCAGCCTGGGGATGGGATGGGAAGCTCTGTATGAGGTAGGTGTTCAGGGAGGACCTCTCTGGTGTGACTTCTGAGCAGATAACTGTGCAGTGGGAGAAAGAGCCATGCAGGTAAAGAGGAACGTTCCAGGCAAGGGAACAGTGAGTCCAGAGCACTTGGCATATTTAATGATCCACAAAGAGGTCAGGATGGCTGGGAGGTAGGGAACGGGAGAGAGTGGGAGAGGCAGTGGGAGGAAGCGTTTTAGGCGATCGTGTGGGCTGTGGGGAGAGCAGTTAGGAGAGCAGCCGATCCAGCCGGAAGGTGGTGCTAGCCAGGAACAGGATGGGAGTGAGGGCTGATGAGGAGTGGCCGCATTCCGGATGTGTGTTGAGGGGAGAGCCGAAAGCATGTGCTGATGGATTAGGTGTGTGAGACAGAGACAACCCAAAGGTGAGCAACTAGATGAACGGTGGTCACTTACTGGGATAGGGAAGATGAATGGAGGAGTGGCTTTTAGACAGGTCAAATGTTAGAATTTCCCCCCTACATTTTACTATGAAAACTTAAAATGTTTAGTGAAATAGACAGGACTTATAATGAACATGCATATAGCCACCACCTAAATTCCAGCGACATTTTGTTCTGATTATTTTATCACAGATCTTTCCATAAACCCACCCCTCTTCCACCCATCATTCCATCTTATTTTTTGATGCATTTCCAAAAACATTGAAATATTAGTACACTTCCCCCTAAATACTTTAGCATGCATAGCCTTAAGAGACTTCAATATTTACTTTCAATGAAAAATGCATCTTAAATATACATTATTAATGGTTATACTGTGTGACACAAACTCCTGTCAAATTGTAGAGCATTACTGTCACTCCCAGAAAGTTCTCTTTCCCTAGTAACCCCCACCTCCACCTTCCTGGAGGCAGCCACTGTGTTGATTTTTTCCGCCCACTATAGATTGGTTTCACTAGTTCTATACTAGAGAATAGATAAAATAGATAGGTGATAGATCCTGTACATACATATGGGTATATGGAATTGTACATTCATATATATACACACACATACACAGGCTCTTATGTCTGGCTTCTTTCACTTAATGCAATGGTTTTGACTTTCATCCATGCTGTTGCATGTAGCAGTATTTTGTTCTTTTTTATTTCTGAGTATTCCATTGTATGGATATGACATGGTTTGTTATTTTTTTGTTTTTAACTTTGATGAATAAAGGTGCTGTGAATATTTTTGTATGTCCACAAAAAAGTCTTTTTGTGGACAAAACATATTTCTTTTGGGTATATGCCTAAGAGTGGAATTGCTGGACCATAGAGTATGTACAGGATCACCAACAAAAGAATAGGTAGATACATTGTGGCATAGTCATGCTGCAGAATACTGTGCCATAGGTGAAATGAGGTGGAGCCGTGTATGTCAGCATGGATAAATTTCAAAGACAATATTTAGAGGAGGAGAAACAAATTTTATACCAAACCATTCAGTATGATACCATTTATATAAAGTTTGAAAGCATGTGAAGCAAATATTACATAGTTATGGATATTATGTAGTCACAGCATGAAAGCATGCTTTGCAAATAATCGTCTTAGGGTGGGGGCGGGGGAGATGGATGGGATTTGAGGGATTCATAACAGGCTTCAACTATATCAGTAAAGTTGTATTTCCTTAAAAGCATCTGAAACAAATATGGTAAAATGTTAAGAATCTATAAAGTTGGTTGATGGATACATGCTCATTATATTAATCTCTGAAGTTTTTGGTTCTCTGATTGCAAACTTGTCTAAGGAGCTTCTAATGTATTTCACTTATTCACTTTGCCCCTGCCCCCCACTTTTGTAGGTAATTGAGACTGGGCTGAAACCTCACTTCTGAGTCTCCCTCTCTTGACTACCACAGTTCAGAAACTCTACTTAGACACCCCAGGGAGGAGGTTCAGGCAGATAGCACCTCTGACCTGCTCCCGGTTATTACAGCTCAGCCTTCCTTCCCCACCTATTCCCTAAACTTAGGTCTGTGATCTAGGCCAAGTTCTTCCTTCAGGATAGGTTTTGGTGGTTCTTTGAATGTTTGGTAAAATTCACCTGTGAAGTTGTCCGGCCCAGGACTTTTATTTATTGGTAGTTTTTTGATAACTGCTTCAATTTCACTAGTTGTAATCCATCTATTCAGAATCTCTGATTCTTTCTGATTCAGTTTTGGAAGATTCTAGGAATTTATCCGTTTCTTCCAGATTGTCCAATTTGTTTGCATATAGTTATTCATTATATTTTCTTAGAATCCTTTGTATTTCTTTGGTGTCAGTTGTTACTTCTCCTCTCTCATTTCTGATTTTACTTATTTGGGTCCTCTCTTTTTTTCTTGATGAGTCTAGTTAAAGGTTTGTCAATCTTGTTTATATTTTCAAAGAGCCAGCTCTTGATTTTATAGATCTTTTGTATTGTTTTTTTAGACTCTCTTTTGTTTATTTCTGCTCTGATCTTTATTATTTCTGTTCTTCTACTCACTTTGGGCTTTGTTTATTGTTCTTTTTCCAGTTCCCTTAAGTGTAATGTCAGATTGTTTGAGTTTTCTCTCGTTTCCTGAGGAAGGCTTGTAATGCTATGAATTTCCCTCTTAGGACTGTTTTCACTGTATCCCATACATTTGGGGTTATTGTGTTCTCATTTACACTTGTTTCAAAGTAATTTTTTAAAAAATTGATCTTAGAGAGAGGAAGGGAGAGAGAGAGAGAGACATCAGTGTGAGAGAAAACAATGATTGGTTGCTTCCCACATGCACCCTGACTGGGAATTGACCCCACGACCTGGGTATGTGCCCTGACTGGGAACCGAACCTGCCACCTTTTGGTCTATGGGACAATGCCCCAACCAAGTGAGCAACACCAGCCAGGGCTCAAGGTAACTTTTGATTTCTTCCTTGATGTCATTGTTGGCCTATCATTGTCTAGTAATATGTTATTTAGCCTTTATGACTTAGTGTGTTTTTTCAGTTTCCTTGTGGTTGATTTATAATTTCATACCATTATGGTCACTGAAGATGCTTGATATGGATTTCAGTCTTCTTAAATCCATGGTCTATCCTATAAAACGTTCCATGTGCACTTGAAAAGAATGTATATTCTGCTGCTCTGGGGTGAAATACTCTGAAGATATCAATAAAATCCATCTGATCTAGTGTGTCATCTAACGCCACTGTTTCCTTGTTTTTCTGTCTGGAAGATCTATCCATTGATGTCAATAAGGTGTTAAAATCCCCTCCTATGACTGTATTACTGTCAGTCTCTCCCTTCATGTCCATAAAGATTTGCTTTACGTATTTAGGTGCTCCTGTGTTGGGTGTATAAATTTTTACCAGAGCTATATCCTCTTGTTGGATTGCTCCTTTTATCATTATGCTGTGTCCTTCTTTGTCTCGTACTATAGCCTTTGTTTTAAAGTCTATTTTGTCAGATATAAGGATTGTTACCCCAGCTTTTTAAAAATTTCCATTTGTATGAAATATCCTTTTCCATCCCTTTACTTTTAGTTTGTGTGTATCTTTTGTTCTGAGGTGGGTCTCTTGTAGACAGCATATATATGAGTCTTGCTTTCTTATCCATTCAGCTATCCTGTCTTTTGGTTGGAGCATTTAAGCCACTTACATTAAAAGTAATTATTGGCAGGTACGTATTTATTCTTTTACCTCTGTTCCTTCTCCTCTTCCCCTCCCTGCCCTTTCTTTTTCTGAAAACAGGCCCTTTAACATTTCTTGTAATATTGGTTTGGTGGTAACAAACTCCTTTAGCTTTTTCCTGTCTGAGAAGCTCTTTAGTTCAATTTGAAATGATAGCCTTGCTGGGTAATCTTGGTTGTAGGTCCTTGCTTTTCATCACTTTGAATATTTTATGCCCATCCCTTCTAGCCTGAAATCTTTCTGTTGAGAAATCTGCTGACAGTCTTATGGGAGCTCCCTTGTAGGTAACTAACTGCTTTTCTCTTACTGCTTTTAAGATTTTCTTTATCTTTAACCTTTGTCATTTTAATTATGATGTGTCTTGGTGTGGGCCTCTTTGGGTCCATCTTGCTTGGGACTGTCTGCACTTACTGGACTTGTGTGTTTTTTCCTTTACCAGGTTAGGGAATTTTTCAGTTATTATTTGTTCACATAGGTTCTCAACCCCTTGCTCTCTCTCTTCTCCTTCTGCTACCAGTATGATGCAGATGTTGTTACATCTCATGTTGTCCCAAAGTTCCCTTAAACTATCCTCATTTTAATTCTTTTTTCTTTTGGCTGCTCTGATTGGGTGTGGGTTTTTTTCTACCTTGTCTTCCAAATTGTTGATTGATCCTTTGCTTCATCCATCTTACTTTTTATCCCTTCCAGTGTATTCTTGATGTCAGATACGGTATTGTTCATTTCTGACTGGTTCTTTTCATGGTTTCTATGTTCTTTTTCATGCTGTAGTAGTTCTATGTTTCTTGAGCATCCCTATAACCATTACTTTGAACTCTTGTATCTGATAAGTTGCTTGCCTCCATTTCATTTAGCCCTTTTTCTGGAGATTCCTCCTGGTCTTTAATTTGGGGCCTGTTTCTTTGTCTCCCCATTTTGGCTGTCTCTTTGTATTTGTTTCTATGTATCAGAACTGCCACCTCACTCCCAGTCTTCGTGGGGAGGCCTTAGTAGTAGGTGTCCTATGGGACCCAGTAATGCAATCGCCTTGGTCTCCTGAGCTGGATGCTCTAGGAATGTCTCTTGTGTGAGTTATGTGGGCCCTCCTGTTGTCATTGGGTCTTGATCGCTGTTGGCTATTCGTGGGTGGGACTGACCCTCAGGCTGGCTGACTGAGGTTCAACCCTGACCAGGGTGTGCAAGTTACTGTACAAGTGCTGTCAATTATAATTTGCTTTGATTATACATCGGATTTTCTGAAAACACCATCCCAGGTTTCTGCTGGCAATTTCTCTGGGCTTCTGAGTTAATCAGAATCTTAATACACAAAATAAATACTCAGTCTGGTACCAATTCAGATGAGAAATGAGTCTGATTAATTTGTCAGCATCCTCTACCTTGTACAGGGGCAATCTGCTTTAGCTGTCTAGAGAGGAACCAGCCATGCAGATACCAACTCAACTTTTATGACCTTATTTTCATCTTTGGGGTGACCCCTCCTCACCTCTATCCCATATAGTGTTGTCATCTCAACTGAGAGTCTGAGATAAAAATCTCTCCTGAAATAGGTTATAGTTCTAGAATGCTGATCTTCTCCAAGGATTAACACAAGACTTATTCTTTGAGCTTCCTATTCAAGCATTCTGAATGTTTACTGGCCTATTTAAACTAGAGTTGCACACAGGGGGCATTAATGGACATGGTGTTTGTCCATACTGCCCTAAAATGTTTTTAAAGAGGTGTCTGCATTTATGTGGGGAAACAGCCATTGAGAATTAACTAAGCTAGCTTAGAAAAGTCTAAGAACCAATGCATTAAATTATATATATAAAATACAAATATTTTAACACAGACTCACTGCAGGGAAAAAGTACTGGCTAAGTGCTTAAAGTGTATATTAAACACATCTTTTGGGTAGTAAAACTAAACAGCAAACATTTTAAGATACACCTAGTTTTAAGACTAATGACCATAAAGAAAAAATAAGAGAATCTGACAAATGTGAAGTTAAAGGACATTTTATTTACTGACAGATTAATAACCATAACTCCAGGTGGTGCAAAATGCACCACTGAAGCCGATTACAAAGAACTGGTGTTAATACACAATTTTTAAGCAATGCTACACTTATTTTTGGCAAAGTGCTGTATTGTTTAGTCTGTGTATAAAACTGACCAGCTATGAACTAATCAGTATAAAAAATTTCTATAAAAACAGAAAAAATTTAGACAGTGGCTCAAGAAAACAAGCTGCCATTTATGCATAGATTGATGTACAGTATATAACCTAACCAAATGTCCCTTTTTTAGTTTTCAAGTTGTTGAAAAAATTTTGTGTCCAGAAACACATCAAGAAGGCACATAGTACAACCTACAATACTCTTCAGTCTCTATAAATGACGCCCTGCCCTTGTAAAGCAAATGTATTCACAATTTTACTTGAGAGAAAAAAACAACAAAGCCCCTTTTTTTCTTTAAATAACACACAGAAGTATTAAAGTTCCACGCTTCTGGAGGAAAATACAACCAAAAAGCAAGCAAAACCACTCAAACACACCAAGCCTGGAAACATACACATCTAACCTCCCCAAGTACTGGTTTTCAGAAGTCCATCTAGAAAACGAATACTAAAACTTAAGGCAAATACAGAGCAAAACTGGGCATTTAACAATTATACAATTTTTAAAAAGTGTTTTAAGGAAAATTCTCAATGATATACAAAACATTATCCACTTAAGCTGCCTTCCTTTGAATAGTAACTTCTCCCATATAAAAGATACTATTGCAAATAGAAAAATATATCCTATCCATATGCTGTCCAGGACCACCTCCTCCACTCCAAACCACTGTAATTGGTGTCAATTTCAAGTGAACTGGTACATGGCAAGGCTGACACCAAACATTGTGTTGGTTTTCTAAATAAAGCATTTTAAATAAAATTTTAAGCATTAAAGTAAGTAGACAAGGATGCCATTTATAATGCATCAACATGGCTGATGGCAGTGAAACATCCATGATAGTAGCCCCACTTTTAAAAGAATTTAATCTATGTATGGGCCTTATAAAATAAGATAATTTTAAGGTAACATTACAAACATATGCTAGTATCTCCAGTACAAGGAGCAGTCTCTAAACTGATGCTAAAAACAAAAATTAATACTTGAAACTCTTAAACTTTCTCCATTAATCTATTTAAGTTTAAATATATATCTTCTAGTTGGAGTCCTTCATTTTTTTCCCCAACTCAAAGAAAGTGAGGATAAGAAAGACAGATACTCTTCTTTGCTCTTTTCTCTTTAAAAAAGGCAATATATTTCCTTGAGGAGGAAGAGAAATAGCAAAGACAGATTCAACGAAGAATTAAGGACTACCAACCAGTGCTACACAGATCTAAGAAGTAAAAACAACAGGCAATGCTGAATGGCCCTCTCAAGTTTTAAGTAAACTGCCTTCTCACTAGAATCAAAGTACTGACACAACAGAGAAGGTATGTGAAAAGGAGCTATTTGCATGGAAACTGGAAAAGTGAACAGAAAATTAATGTAAAGGAAGCTCCCTGGAATAGGAAGTAAAAAATCCAAACACTCTGCACCTTCTGTAAAAATTCCCCCCTCAGCCACCTATTTAAATGCATTGCTACAGAAGATAAATAATGGATGGTGAATCTTCAACTTACATTGCAGTACATAATTCAATTAGTTGAGGAGGAAGTAATAAACATAGGATATACATTATAAAATGTTTTAACAACAGAAACAAAAACTCTGAGAAACGTGATGCGTTATAAAAACTAAGAAACTCATTCATAAGCACTGCTTGTGGGTACCACATATTCCAGACTTTTTCCAAGTAACATTCTGTATTATCAGTTTAGAAACAGAGCACTAAATTGAAAGGTGTCTTATTTCTCACTGCATTAATTTTTAAGAAATATGAACTTAAGCATACTGTAAACCACTAATATTTACAACAGCAAAAATAATAATTTATAATAAATTGTATTTTGGCCGTGTTTCAAAGAATACTTAACTTGTTAACATCTTACTCGTCTTGTGTCTTGCACATAGTAGATGCCTAACAAACATCTAATGACTGAGAACCTCAACTGAATTATGCAACTACTTTCTTCAGTTCTTATATGTGCCACTTTTAGACAGAAACCACAATATGATATCACAGATGGTGTGATAGCCTTTACCCTGAAAAAACATCCCAAAGACTGAAATCATTTGTCTTCCAGGAACAAAGCATAAAAAACTAGGCCCCGATCAAGAAAACAAAAAGGCAGTAACTGATAGAGATGTGTTTAAGGTATCAGGAAATCTGAAAAAGAAACAGTAAAAAAGGACCACTGCAGGTTTACATAGAAATTTGTTTATGCTGCCAAACAAATTCTCATGCTGAACTTCTACAGCTCGTGAGGTACTGACAGTTTGCATGTAATATGTGAAAAGAGACGCCCATGTATTCAGAGGCTACATCAAGAAAACATTTAGCTGGTCTATCTTCAAGTTACCAGTATATGGCCCTATAACAGGCATGATGTAACAACATACACACCCTCATGAAAACTCGACCTTATCTCCCAACTCAGGTAAACACAATAGTAACAAAATAACTTCTAGCTCAGTTTGAGGAAACTTGACAGACTTGGCCCCTAATTAGAAAACAAATAAATAAAGGGGTAGATGAAATGGAAAGGGAATGAGGAGAGAAGGGGATATAGACTCTTGTTCTAGAGACATTCCTGGCACTTCATCAACACCAGGGGAAGAACCACCGAACGCCACCACCTAACTACACTATTGACCGATTCAGACTCCAGACATCCCAGTCTAGTCAGGAAAGAGCAAAGCTCTCCAATGGAAAAAAGTCTCCCATGGTTCCCCGCATTGAGCACTATAGGGTTACTAAGAAATAGAATAATACTTCACATAACTATATGCTGCCTTTTCCCTTGAAATATTGTAGAGATGTGTACTTATTTAATTAGGTTTGCAGAAGAGACAGGAAAATATGCTCTGTCAGCAGAATGTGCTTTGGATTGTAAATGTACTTAATTTCAGAAGAAATCGGTGAGAGTGTGGATGGCTCAGCAAAACCCATACAACTGCTGAAAACTAAAGTGACTGGCTAGAGGTAAGAAACATATCTCCATGTCAAGTTAACTGGCTTCCCTGGGCATCGAACCCTGCACTCTAGCCTCGTTAGCACCAACACTCTGAAGAACAGCTGTGGCAGAAAAACTGCCACAGGCCCCACCCCCATCACCAGATTTGATAGAGAGGCCCTTGGAATTTCCCACCAGGTACGGTTCTGCACAGCCCCACTTCAAATCAGGATACAGTCCTCACAACAGCGGTGAGGGAGGTAACTATTACTGCTCCCCTGTTGGTGGAGGAAACAGGCCATAGTGGTTCAAGATTCTGCCTGAAGCCAGACTTAAAAACTGAAAACTCAAGGAAGCTGACCTGTCACCCTTCGTATAGACGCCATGAAAAGACACCCCCAGGAATTCCTTCACCCCTGCTTGCCGCTGGGCAGGACAGGTTCCCTGGCAAAGGATTTATTGCTGTATCGGAAATACAGAGCCTATCACTTTCCCTTGGGAAGATATACATATGAAGTCATTCAAGTGCCTGGACAAGTACTTCTGAATTTACAGCTGAAGTGAGGTGGTGAGTGGGCAGAGCTGGCAGGAAAGAATCCAAACAGTGGAAAATGGGTTAGTTATGGACATACATTTTTCTAAATGCAATTTCACAGGTCTAATTTAATCCCTCTGCACGTGAGACAAGTGCTTTCATCCCACGATACCAGTAATGTCTGTACCATGTCACACAGTCCTATCAGATTACTGATGCACTGCTCACTAACACTTAATGTACCTGAATTCCAAAATGAACTGCATGACTAATCTGGAAAAAAAACCCATACACACAGAAATATATCAAGTTTTCTTTCAAAAGAAAATTCAACCATAATTCCATTATAACCATGGCAACTATAACCTGTTAATGCTCATGTTAGTGTATAAAAATGTATTCATTATATACAGAAGAGATTATCAAGTACTGGTCAATAAAGTGTATGGCTGACCCTGAGAATAAATTTTTGCTTACTCAAAAGACTGATTAAGTAATACAAAATAAGATGAAACTGAAAGATGCCTACTCTCAGACTTGAGAAGAAATCTCTTTAAAATGCTAACTCATGTACACTTTAATAGATTTAAAGACATCTGCAAACACCAAACACTGTAATTGTATTGATATGTTTCCAAAAATATTCTGAAAAAATTTACAAAAAAGTAAATGTTAAGAGCAAGGCATTATGTGATACACAGCATGTGAATCTGGTTTTCAAGATAGTGTCTAAACACACTGATAAAACTACTATGTGATTGGTCATCAAGTGGCTGTAAAGAGACTTCACATCCAAGCACAGACATCCACATATACATGTACAAACCAAGGGAAACCAACCAACCAAACTTGAAATTCTTAGTAATTGTACTGACGTGGGCAGGGCTGATGGACAGCCCAACCATTGTGCTTGACTTGCCGAGAGTGGCAATCCCTGGTAAGATTTTGGCGACGAAGGCTATTTCTGTTCAGAGACTGTCTTTCACTGTGTTCTTTTATCCACTGGGAAGGGCGAAAGCTCTTGGGTTGCTCCAGAAAAGCTGTATGAGCAGCAACAGCTGCAACATAGCAGTGAATGTGTGGCGCCACTTCACCCTGAGCTTCCTCTCTGAAACAGAAAAGACGGGGGTGTGTTATGTAACAGAGTGGGCTATTCATACAATTGAAAAGTTACTTAGAAACTCAAGTTGCCACACTAATTTATGGATGAATGAGAGCTTAGTGTCTTATGGCTGACAGACAAGTTTATATTTTGTGACCATTGTGACTGATACTGGTAGAAAGAAGCAGCCAATTTTAATAGAATTATGCCATGTAAGTGATACAGGTGGTTAATTAAGTAGACCTTTTTTTTTAAATAAAGATGCTTTACACTTTGAGTAAATTTTAGTTACAAAGCAAACACATTTACAAAGTTCTTCTGGGAGAGAAACTAACATTTACTGAATATCTGCATTTGCCAACTATTTTGCAGATATTATTAATTTTAATTCTTGCCATGATCTTAAGAGAACAATATTTTAATTTCCAAGTTTTACTGAACAGAAATCCAAGGCTCAGAGATGTGTTAAGGTCATGATTATTAACTGACTCAACCAGGATTTTAACACAAATCTTACTCCAAAGGACTATGGTTATGACGCAGGGTGAACACTGATGCATGTGGCAAAGCACATTCACAGACACTTTCTACTTTCTGCCTGTAAGTAAAATGTTCTAGGAAACAAGGTTTACATCTGTATTTAATAGAAATACGCATAAGGAAAATCTCATTTAACACCTTTCTAGTAAGAAGCTACCTGCTTATTTATATCACAACAGGGCACATTTCAGAATGGTATTTGCATAACAATGTTATAAAGACCCTTGGCTACAAACCACATGGTTATTATGTTTTCTATATTGAAAGCTAATGAAATAGGATAACTATAAACTATATTATTAAACTATATTAACACATAACATTAAGAGTTTTAAGATTTTTAAGGGTTATTTTACACAGGAAGGGCAGTTACACTGTGTAATCACTAGAGGAAAACACTATTCTTTTTTAATATATTGTTCTTTTTAAAAAATAGTAGAATTGAAGCAGGTCCCATTACGAACTAATGAGGAGAAGTTAAAATAAAGACTGGTTTTTAAAAGGAGGCACCCTGAGTCCTCAACCTCCCTGCTCAGACTGATAACACATATCACACAGTCTCAAAGCGAATATACTTACTTTGTGCCAGTGAGTCTTATAAGCAGCTTTTCCTGGCCCTACAAATGTTAAATGGTGAACTATTAAATCACTAGTAAGATTAAAAATGCTATTTAATTTTACTGTTAGGACGCAGTCAACTTTAACTGGTTTACTATGGGTCATTAAAGGCACATATACTACTTAATTCAAGATTACAGTATTTATAAAGGTTAAAACACAAAACACACACTTCTGAAACTCATCTGTAATTATAAAGCACCTTACTTCTATGTGCTTTGTGGTAATATCTCCAAGGACAGATAAGATGGAGATGATCTAACTTTTGAAAGACATGATTTATTTCCTTCTCAGAAAATACAGATAATTACTACATAGCCATTCTCCTAATTTTGGTAACACCTAATTTCTATCTTGATTTAGTGGGCCTTACTTATAAGCATTTCAAATCTAAAACTAAGGATATTAAAAAAGATTTTAGTTATTATAATTTACAGTACTTTCTTATGCCCAAAAAGAATTCACATAAAGATAAATGTGTTGTTTTGAACTGTTATATATGGAAAAGTACGTATTTAACTTTCCTATGTCTTATCAAAACATAACAAGAGACAAAAATAAGATATAAGAAATGACATTCTCACTGCATCAAAACTATAAACACATAACCACAGATGCAGTGCAAGGTCCTAGTCTGGATGCTGTTTTGTACACGGTAGAAGAGATATTCAGGGCCCCAGTGAGGAAATCTGAGCATGGTTTGTGTAGCAGATGAAGTGAAATTTTACTTTAAAAAAAGGTGGGGATCACTGCCTAAAGAGGCAGATTATAAAACAGCATATGGAGCTTGATCCCATTTAGGTTAAAAATGGTTTGTGTGCACAGGAACATACAGGAAAAACAATGTGGGAGGATATGCCCTAGGATCTCAACAGTATTCATCTCTGGGAAGTAAGAATGTCATTTTAAATTTTTGTGTACTTGCATTTTCTAATTTTGTGTGATGCATATTCACTACTTCTGTAATAATGTTATTTGCAAAGCTGCTGAATATACATACATACACACATAACACACACACACACACATACAGACACACATCCTTTAAATACTGAAAAGTATATGTACAAATGCCAGTAAGTTTAAAGTGACTATTAATCATGCTAAATTCTCGAATGGAATTCCTTCATAGGTGAGATCAGAATCAGGAAGAATTTTTAAGAACTGAAGAAATTAATTTGAATCAAGTATAAAGCAATTAAATCAGTACCACCTCCAAAAAATTATATTGTAAATTTTTGTTGGAATGCCTGAAACACTGACCTCTTGATAAATTTAGAGTGCTGAATAAAGTGCCAGCTAAAGTAACATTTCCCATCAAACATCTTACCTAGAAGAAAGCCTGGGTAACTATATAAGCAAATTGTTTTTCAGTTTGGTACAAGCATGTGTTTATCTTCATTCAAGATAATCTACAATATTGAGACTTGAGAGTACAGTAAAGCTAACAAATTAACAAGCTGCCTCAGCTTTGTTTATATTTGGCAAACAGGAAATAGGAGATATATACAATGGTCTAGTTTGCAGAGTCAGAGGCTGGACAATCCAAAAAGAGTCCCTTTGGATGACAGCACTAACTACAGGAATATTCTGAACTGCTCCAAAGAATCAAACTCACCCTACCCTTGACAGTATTAGGGAATTAAGACATACTATTCTTGTCAAATTTGATATCCTCAGATAATCCAGTCTGTACAGTGCCAGAGTTATATTCTAAGATAACTTAGCACAAAGGCCAGTCTTTTCTTTCCATTCATTAGCTGAGTGCTATAAATGGATGGCTCTCCATTATATAACGAGCATGCTACAATTTGTTTCTTTTCCCACAGTATCTTATATTTGAATGTCATTTGTTTCCTACAAAATCATCCTATTCCCTTAAGTGTTCACCACTGAAAATTACTCAGCACGTCAACTACCTGCTTTCTGCAAAACAATAACAGATGCGTGTGTATATATACATGTATACATGTAGAGAATAAATGCAATGAATGTTAACAAGTGCTTTGAAGACAAAAACAGCTCAAGAGGATAGAGAACTTTCCTAAAATCTAGACTGAACAAGTTTTTTATACCATCAACTGCTTTGTGCACTATGCACGTACTTTCATAAATCTCTAACAAAATTACTCTCGCATCTTCTAGAAACTTAGCTTTGAATTGTAGTAAAAATAAATAAAATGCATACTGAACAGAATGCCTGTGGAGAGAGGCAAATATGACGTACCTGGGACCACCTGGGTTATGAAATTCGTCAGCCCCACAGCTGGTCTCGTTGAGACCAGGGCAGGTGTTATGCACGGCGTAGACAGACATGCTGGGATGCTCGATCAGAAGGTTTTCCATAGGACTGGTTTCCACCTTGATAGTGGTTAATCCTCCTGCAGTGAAACACGGTGGAGGGGTGATAAACCAGCTCTCTTCCATCGGACAGGATTCAAACTGGAGGAAGCAGGAATCACTTGTATCAGCCAAGCACTCAAGAGATGCAGGTAAACAGGAGAAGACGGAAGGGTGTTCGGCATGTGACTCTTCACTGATGTCTTCTTCCTCATCTTCAGCTGCTGACAAACCAGTGCAAGTGTCTAGATCGGGGTCCATGGGTATTGGAAGTCCCACAGGAGGATGTGTCACAGTGACATCACATCAGAGCACAGAAAAGGAAGAGAGAAGCTGCTATTAGCTGATGCTCACATTCCTTCACTTTATTTTTTATTTTATAGAGAGGAAGGGGAAAGAGAGAAATGTCGATTTGTGGTTCCACTTATTTATGCATCATTGGCTGATTCTTGCATGTGCCCTGAAGCAGGGCTCGAACCCACAATCTTGGCATATTGGGACGACACTCTAACCAATTGAGCTACCCAGCCAGGGCACATTCCTTTCTTTAGGTCCAAAACAAAATCATTTATATTCACTCAATGAGTATAAAATAAATTCTGAGCAGTGTGTGTGTATGTGGTGTATCACTGTAGGGAAGGATTGTGTTGGCTTTGCGGGAAGGCTTTCAGACTGTTTCTGCTTGTCTAGTCTGAGGGCTTTCTAAAAGTGCCCCTGATGTGATCCGGGTGTAAGAGTTGCAAAACGGAAGTCTGGACAGGATGTTTCTGCAATTTTTTAATACAAATTTTTATTTACTTTTAAGTCTTAAAAAACCTTCAAAGTTATTGATTTGCTTATGCAAAAACTGAGATGCAAGTGTTTCTACTTTTGCTGCAATGATTAACAGCAGAGGACACCTTACCTATGAAGTCAACCAGAATCCATTCATCATCTTCTTTCTCACTGAATTCTGGTGCTTGGTTGGAAGAAGCATTGCCCTCACCCACAAACATTTTATTCAGTCTCTGGAACATTGTTAAGGCAAGATTGAGACTTTGGCTGGAGTCTTTATAGCTGAGATTTCAAAGCCCTGTCTTCAGTCGGCCTGATGGCGCTGACAGAAGATTAAAGTGCACGAGGTGCTTATTCAACTTGGGCGAGAAGAAGAGTCATTATCCCTAAAACAAAACAGAAAAGAGGTTGTTTCAGTCAGCAAGTCTTTACACAATGTGTGCATGTGACTTTGGAAGTGCACACGGCCCTGGCCGGGTGGCTCCATTGGTGGGAGCACTGTCCCATGCACCAAAGGGTTACAGGTTCAGTTCCTGGTCAGGGCACATACCCAGGTTGTGGGTTCGATCCCCAGTCAGGGAGGGTACGGGAGGCAACTGGTCAATGTCTCTCTCAAAATCAATTAAAAAAACCAACATATCCCTGGGTGAGGATTAAAAAAATAAAAGCACACACGCACAGCCTTAGGAGAAAGCACACGCCTCAGCCTTCAGCTACAGCCGTTCCTTTCCTGCAGAAGCTAAACATAAGAACTGCAACATCTGTTATTTACAAAACATAAATGAATATCAAACACAACCTGTAAATATCTTAAAATGTGAAATAAAAAGGAAGGAGCTGGCATAGGTACAGAGAACAGACTAAAGGTTGCTAGAGGGGAAGGAGGGTTGGAGGACTGGGTGAAAAAGTTGAAGGGATTTAGAAGTACAACTTGGTAGTTACAAAATAGTCATGGGGATGTGAAGTACAGCATAGGGAATATAGTCAGTAATAGTAATAACTATGTATGTGTCAGGTGGGTACTTGAAATATCTGGGGGAACACTTTGTAAAGTACATGACTGTCTAACCAGTATGCTGTACACCTGAAACTAATCAACTGAAAAATAAAATTGAGGCTGGTTGGCGTGGCTCAGCGGTTGAGCATCGGCCTATGATCCAGGAGATTGGGGTTTGATTCCTGGTCAGGGCACAGGCCCCGGTTGTGGGCTCGATCCCCAGCAGGGGGCATGCAGGAGGCAGCCAATCAGTGACTGCCATCATTGATGTTTCTATCTCTCCCTCTCTCCCTTCCTCTCTGAAAACCAATAAAGATATATATATTTTTAAAAAAGAATAATAAAATTGAATGTGGATTCAGTGATTGTAGAATTTACTTTCACAGCTCAATTTAGGCTGTGGCTCTGGGCTGGAAAGTTTCAATGTTGCCTCTCACTCCAGACCCATCCTGACACAGAAGAGCCCTTTATCACACATCAGAACCACCTGCATCTCTGACTAGAGTGACTACTTCTTGAGGGCAGGGATGGTGCCACTCATTGTAGCTGCCTCAGCACTTAGTGCAGCATCAAATCCAAAACAGACATCAGCTGTTTAGCATATGAATTAGGAACAATTTCTTTTGTAATTCATTCTAGAATTCATCTTTTTAAAAAGATAAAGCATTATGAATTAAAACATTGTGGAGAATTGCAAAAAAGGGGGGGTCTTTTTCACATCTTTGCTTTTACAATAAGGGATAAGTTGGAATTTATCTCAAATTTATAAAATTAGTTAATTTCAAACTGCAGTACTGCTTTTCTGTAAGTAGAGGAACAAAAACTAGATATTAACAATCTTGCAATATGTTAGCCAATTGCCCAGAAGCTGCCAAATGAACCCAGCAATAGTGCCCAGTGACCACCCTATGCATGCGTCCCCCCCCCCCCAATCTTTCCCTGGCTCATTTTTTCTTGTGCTCTGTACTTCTTGTATGTGACCATAAGATACTTAATTTAAAACCTGCAAGTACAGCATACTTTGACCTTCAAAACAATTCCTACAGCTGGCATGGAAAAATTTACACTGCAGAAAACTAAGGTGGAAACAGCCGTTCCCTGTGCAGTGGCAAGTAGCAGCTGGTGTGCCTGGGCCAGTGCTGCTCTGCTGAGTTAGGACGTTCGTTTCAGCTGGCAGCAGCTCCACCTCAGGGAGTTCTGTGGAGTTCTAAATGCGGACCTCCAGCCTTGTCTAATCTTACTCCAGAGTTCCAGATTTATTTCTTCATGCCTCCCTGATTACCTGAAGGGCATATCAAACCTAACATACCCAAGAGAACTTTCCATTTTTTCCCCACAAACATGCACTGTCCTTCATCCCATTCTCAGTACAGAAAGCAGCAGCATCCAGCAGTTTATTCAGGCACAAGACCTAGCAGTTACCCTTGCTTCTTTTAAGCCCAGCCATCCTCCTCCCTGCTCCCCACCCCACCCCTCCCCAACTAGCAGCAAGTCCTCTTGACTTGAGCTGCGTGGGTGGCTCAGTCGCCCACTTCCCTCCACCACTCCCATCCCAGTTGAAGCCAACCTTCCTGGTGTCTCCAGACTCTGCCAATCACACCTCCTAGATGGTCTCCCTGATCCTACTCCCCCTGTAAAATAAGGTAATGCAGGCAACCTACTTGGCAAGGTATTTGGCACAAAGTTCTTGGTCAATGACTACTTTTCTACAAATAGTGAGCACTATTACGCATCAGGGGTAGTGGTAAATGCAGGGGAGACAGCAGTAAATAAAGCCCTCTGGTGGTGAGTTTAACAGCTGGCGTGATATATGCCAGGGAAGACGTCAGGGAAAGGGCTCCTTCAATCAATGACTTTAATCGTGAGTGGTTGAGAAGAATAAGCATTGGGGGGGCGGGGGGGAAGAGAAGGAACCTGGAAACCTGCCACTGAGTAAGAAAGGCACCTTTGGTGCAGCTCAAGGGTCAGATGGACAGTGGTGAGAGACAGCAGGCTGGGGTAGGCGAGTCCGAAGTTAAAGGGAGGAAAACGTTGAGAATGGCCCGGGCTCACAGCCTGGCTACTGGGATGGTGTGACCATTTAATGGAGCAGGACTACTGCAGAAGGTGCAGGCTGGGCACTCTGGACAGCCTGAATTTGGGAAATCTGCAAGCCATGCACCTGGAGATGAGTAGTAGGCAGCTGAACATAGGACTTTGGAGTTCAAGAGCATGGCCTCCTCTGAGGGCACAGACTTAGAGCTGCCAACAGAGTGGGTGACAGAAACTGTAAGAGCAGATGAGACCATCCCAAATGATGAGGGGCCGCACTAAATGACTTTTTCTCACCAGTATGAGCCTTCAATCTGTAACTTCAGACTTTTGACATTTCACTTTTTTATTTTTTCTAACCCTCACCCGAGGATACATTTTTCACTGATTTGAGAGAGGAACACTGATTGGTTGCTTCACACACAGGCCCGGACCCGGGTTCTACCCACTGACCCTCACTGGCCAGGGCTGACATTTCCCTTTCAAAGCAATCATCTTCAGCTGTGAATGTAGTTCGAATCTGTCTCTGACGAGATTCCTGGTTCAATTTTTTACGTCCAAATTGGACTGTTAGTTGTTTAGCCTGCCAATGACGACACTGTAGTGCTATGAATGTGTCTTCAAATCAATGATATTTGAATACTTTTGGGGTCACAATCCATCACCCTCAGCCATTAAATATTAAAAGCAGGTAAACAGGAAGTGTCACTTGCATAACAGTGTTCCTGAAACCCTTCTGGAAGGCAACATGGCCAAACCACGGGAACTGGAGCTCTAACATGAGAATTCAAATTCAGCTTTATGTTCCATGTACAAAAAGTTAGAAGACAAGTGGACTATGTAGTTTGTTTCATCTATTGTGGTGTGATACATAACCCAAAAGATGAACTATTACAAGGTTTGATGTAAATAAAGCTTTTGAATGTATAAACTGGAAGGGGGAAAAGTTTTCAAAATCTTTTCCCCATTTCTCTTCAATTATGCAGGCAGATACTGGCGACAAGTATATTTCTGTCTGCTGAACCAGTTGAGACTAAGCCCAGTTCCCCAGAGCACTGGGATGGATGCAGGCCCTGCACCAGACAGGAAGCTGGAGGTGCAGGGGTGGTGGGGGGAGGGGGAAGGACACACCCACAGGGGAACCCTTGCTCATCCTGAATGAACACCTTGTCCCCCAACTGTGATGCCATGTGGGACCCAGGGCAGATATGTGGCAGCTGAGCAGGCTCACCCCAGTGGAGAAAAGAAACAAAATATCTGTTTGGGCCCCAGCATTTCAAGAAGGCAGCTTTGTCCCTGTAACCCTGGCTCAAAATACCTCCCTTTAAAAAAATGTCCTTTTCATTATAAAATGAATGAAATCACATTATAGAAAGTTTAGAAAATAGTGATTATTCCATGTCTTGCTGCAATCACTATTAGTACTGTACATTTTTCTCTAGCTTTTTCTTCACGTTTCTTTTTATCATTAGTTGTAGACAAGTGAACGCACAATTTTGTATCCTGCTTTGTTACTTAACATTTCATCATCAGTGTGTTGCATATTATTACCTGAGTAGAAATGCTCTGTGAGCAGAGAGAGGTGGCTGAGTTGATACTTACGGGGAAGAGCATTACAGTTTGAGAACTCAGAAAAGGAGGTGCTAGTCTGGAAGAGCTTGTTAGCAACAACCTAGAGGCAGTGTGGAGTCAGCCTGCTGTGTTTGATATCTTGGCTCTGCTACTTGCATCTTGTGTGAACTTAGGA
Source organism: Miniopterus natalensis (assembly GCF_054644295.1). NCBI lineage: Eukaryota > Metazoa > Chordata > Mammalia > Chiroptera > Miniopteridae > Miniopterus > Miniopterus natalensis. The sequence goes on from NC_142096.1 coordinate 3,984,472, forward strand.
TATTTAGTAACTTCTTTGTGCCTCAGTTTTCTCACCCCTAAAATGGGGATTAATGAGGATTAAGTGTGTATTACTTAAAAGAGCACCTGGCACATAGCAGGTACCCCATAAATATTAAGTTCATTCCAAGCTAGCTGTTGACTGTGAGCAAGTAATTTAGCATCTTTGGATCTGAGTGTCTTTATATTATATAAACATTATGTTTATATAATAATTAGAGCTATAATTTACTGAATGCTTATTGTATGTGACAGGGACCTGAGGCTCAGAAATTAAGTAACTTGCTCAAAAGTGACAGAGTGGCTGAGGGGTGGAGCCTAAGTCTGTCTGGTTCCCAGTACAATGCTTTTCACTGCACATGATCTCTCAGGCTCCTTCCAGCGTCAACTCTGGCTCTATGAACTTCAGAGAACAGCACTTTTCAGTTGGTTTTGGCTGCCAGTAGGCGGCTCCAAAAACATTAAAAAATAAAAATCCTACAACTTTGATGATCTAACTTCTCTATGTACAGATGTGGCTTCTTGACAGTTTCTAAATACCAGGTGGCTAAACTAACACATCTCCATTGAAAATGGGCCTCAAAATTACCTTTCTCTTTATCTCCTGCCCTCCTCTCTAGTTTAGAAAAAGAAACATGCTGACTTAAGTAATCTAAAACCCATTTTAAACCTCAGGAAAGTCAAGCAAGAACGCTGTCGCTGCTTGTTCCCCTCTGACCCTTACTCAACTAGCTGCAAGTGGGCTATTCTCCCAGGGACGCACCAGTGTGGCCCCAAGGCGGAGTAACTGTGGACAAAGACAGTCATAGGGGGTAATTCACGGCCTGTTAACCTTGAGTTTTGAAACCAGGGCCATTCCCAAGAGAAATATGAGGGAGCACTCACAGAAAAAAAACAAAAGCAGAATGAAAAAACAAGAGACCTTGGTCACAGAAATTAGTAAGACCCTGGCTCCAGGCAGGGGCCTTTGAAAATGATGCTGTCAGCTCGGAATGACCCCCCCACAGGCCACCACCCCTCCTTTTCCCAAAACTACTCTGTAGTCAGAAAAGGCTTCCTTTTAGCAACATGCACCCAAGTCCTTGGAAGTTACAGATAGAAAGGGGCTCCTCCTTAATCTGCTTTAAACTGCAATTAACATAGAAGATAATGAGCAGACATAATTGGGAAACACAATAAAAACGAGGAACCCCTCCCCCCCTTGAAGTTCATCTCCGCCTTTGAAAGAGAAAACACCGTGTCCTTTTAACTGGCTGTGCGGCCTCGTGTGAGTTACCCAATCTCTCTGGGCCTCGGGTTTCCCGACCCTACCAGGGAGGCAGAGCCCTGGGCGTGCTGAACCGCACACCGTCGGCCCCGCACCCGCGGGGATTAAAGTGATGAGGGTTTTGATTACGACGGGCAAGCGGAGGGCGCTCTGCACAGGTGCAACCCGCAGGGTCGGGGACGCGCCACGGATAGGCGGGCACTTGGGACACTTCGGCGACGGTCGCCGGTTCCAGGAGCCGCACGGCCCACGGTGCTGCGGAGAGCGACCCAGGGCCAGCGGTGCGGGCGGAGGGGGCGCGGGCGCGGCCTGGGAGGGGCCCGCCCAGGGCGGCGGCCGCGAGCCCCCCGCGGGCGGTCCCGGCCCAACGGCCGAGCCGGAGGAGGGTGGAGGCCGGAGGGGGGGGGGGAGGAGGTCCCGCGGCGGCCAGGAAAACAGGGCGCCCGGGGGAGGAGGCAGAAACCAAACACCCAACCGCCACCCAGCGCCCGGGCTCGGCCGGCCCAGGTCGGCGAGGCCGCCTCCGCCCGCACCGGGTCGCGGGGCCAGGAGGGAGCGGGCGGCCCGGGGGGTGTCGGGGGCGAGCGCCGGAGGCCGGAGTCGGGGAGCGCGCGGGTCGGGGCCGCGCCACCCGGGCGGCCGGACGAGCGGCCGCGGCCCCAGCCCCACCCGCACTTACGTGGGCCCGACCTGCGGCGCGGGCGGCGGCGGGGCAGCGGCGCGCGGGGCCCGGCGGGGCTGCTGAGGTAGCTGCGACTCGGTGGGGCCGGCGGGCGGGCGGGGCCGGGCGGCCTCCTGCTGCTGCGCCGCTGGCCGCCGCCGGCCGTCTCGCTCCTTTTGTTGTTGTGCGGCGCTGGGAACAGCTGATCGGCGGCTCCGCCCGCCGCCGGCCCCGCCCCCCGCCGCCGGGCGCCGCTCCTCCAATCGGCGGCGCGCGGGCCCCGGGGCCGCCCTGCGAGAGGTTGTCACTAACGCACGTGACCTGGCGCGGAGCCGGGCGACACTCTCGAGTTAGAAACAAGCCCGGGCAACAAAAGCCCGGCGCCGGGAGGCGGCTGGAGGGGCGAGCGGAAGAGGGGGCGCGGCGGGGGCGGGGGCGGGGGCGGGGGCGGGGGGGCAGGCGCCGCGCGACTCGGGGCGCGGGGGCGGGCTGGCGGTACGGAGACGGGGCCCGCAGGAGCGTGGGGGCGAGGCGACCCCAGCCGCTCCCTGGGCCAAGGGCTGTGGCACGAAGGGATTCGAAACGTTCATTTTTGCTCTGAGAGGGAAATGAAGGGCGTCGAGAGCGGTGGCGCCGGGAGGCCCCAAAGGCCCGTTCAGGCCAGTGCGGGGCAACCGCAGGCGCGGCCCCGTGGGCAGGCCCGCTTCTCGGCCCCTCGGGAGGAAAGTCGGGGCTCCGGGTATAGACGGCGCGGGCCACCCACCCTGCTTTTGACGGCGGGCGCCAGGCCCCAGCCCGCTGAGGTCGCCGAGACCAGGCGCTGAGGGGCCTGGCGCCCAGGCCCCGGATTCGGCCTCGGGGAGGGCGAGGCAGCAGCGGCCCGACCAGGCCGCCGCCGGGAACCCGGGAGACCCGGCGGACGAGTTGGGAGGCCGGCGCCTTCCCCGGGGAGGGTCTGACCGCTGTCCCGCTGTCCCGCTGTCGCAGCGGCAGCCTGGGCGCTCACCCCCGGCCGCGGCCCGCGCAGGCCGGAGCCCGCCCGAGCGTCCCTGCGGCTGGGATCCTGCTGGGGCTGCGGCGCGGACCCCGACCCGCGGGCGTAGCCTCGGTTCCAGCGGCCCGGAGACTCTCCTCCTCGCGCTCGCAAGACTCGCGTGGCCAGTCCACGCCCGGCAGCAGTGCAGGGGGTCACCCGACGCCCAGAGATAAGAGCCGGACCACGGCGGTCACCTGAGTTCTTCCCGGAGGCCAGCCGAGCGCGTGCCTTCGCGCCTGCAGCCCTGGCGTCGCCCGGTTCTTCGGAATCCATGCCGAGACCATCTTGCCGGTGTAGAGCCCAGGCCTGCTGCTAACGATAAGGGTCTCACTTTTAAAAGGCGAATCTAGACTGGCTCTCCAGCGTGGTAAGCTTTGTCAGCATTCAGGCGAGACGGGAAGCACGCAGGCCCGCGTCGCGGCCGAGACGACAGCCTGAGGCAGGCGTGCTTTCCCAGAGGCGGCGCAGGAATATCGCCTCGCGAGGTTCCGGCTGTTTTCCCTCCCCTTGGACCTGCGCCGGCCCTGTGGCGGGTTTGCCCAGCGGACTGCGGCAGGGAAAGCGTGGGACTTGCGGGGCCAGGAACTCAGGAAGCCCAGCCACTGCAGCGCTGCGGGAAAAGCAAGGGGCCGCCATGCTGTGAGGAAGCCCAGCCACTGCGGCGCTGCGGGAAAAGCAAGAGGCCGCCAGGAACTCAGGAAGCCCAGCCACGGCGGCGCTGCGGGAAAAGCAAGGGGCCGCCATGCTGTGAGGAAGCCCAGCCACGGCGGCGCTGCGGGAAAAGCAAGGGGCCGCCATGCTGTGAGGAAGCCCAGCCACTGCGGCGCTGCGGGAAAAGCAAGGGGCCGCCATGCTGTGAGGAAGCCCAGCCACTGCGGCGCTGCGGGAAAAGCAAGGGGCCGCCATGCTGTGAGGAAGCCCAGCCACTGCGGCGCTGCGGGAAAAGCAAGGGGCCGCCATGCTGTGAGGAAGCCCAGCCACGGCGGCGCTGCGGGAAAAGCAAGGGGCCGCCATGCTGTGAGGAAGCCCAGCCACTGCAGCGCTGTAGGAAAAGCAAGGGGCCGCCATGCTGTGAGGAAGCCCAAGCTCTGCGGAAAGGCCAGGGGAAGGCGCGCCTATGCCCGGCCAGCCCCCTAAATTTTTAGCCCACCCCAGCCGAGGCTCCAGGCCTGTGAGGGGAAAAGCCCACCAGCAGGTGCCCAGCCTGGCGTGGAAAAGAGGTAAGGCATCCTCATTGAGGCCTGCCGCCGTGGCAGGAGTGTCAGCAGATAAATGATTATTGCTGCGAGGCATTAAATGTGGGGGTGCTTTTAAAAGTAGCAACAGGTAACCAAAACACAGGGCTAAGACAGAAAGGCTCATAGCGCCAAGTGGGATTTTGGGGGATAAAAACATTTTTTATCTTATCTTAGGTGTCATTTGCTTTCTGTTGACTCTCTTGCTGATTTATAATTTTCCCACCTGGTGCTTGTTTAGCCCAGCGGTGTATGAAGATAGTGGTGGGAGTGTGTGGGGGAGAAGTCTGCCCCTGTGAGGGATGAGTATTTTATCACTGATGATTTTTTGGAACTGTTTGAGCATGAAAATAATAAAAAACTGACTTTTAGTCCATTTTAAAGTTCTCTGTAGACACAGAAATTCACTGCTTGCTGCCAATACCTGGTTGACACACACATATGCAGCGAGACTCATGAGCGATGCCATCTCCACAGCAGAGAGCTGTCTGAACACAACCCAACTGTCAAATCACACAGCTGCAAACCAGCCTCTCATCTGTTGGTTGACAAAGACCCAGCCAGGTTCCCTGCCCGGGCAGACCCAGTGAATCCAACCACCCTTTAATTCGAAGGCTAATTCTCGGTGGGTTGCTATAGTACCCACTTCCAGGCCGACCCCCTGCAGTGGGGGTGACCCTTCTCCCATCTGTCAGTCCTCTTGTCTATTTTCCATGGAGCTCAATACACTCCCTTATCTAACCCAACAAAAGGGATTCAACCTCAAGTTTTTTGTTCTGAAGAACCACAGGAGACTACCACATTTACGCCAATGTCCAGAAACAATACAGGCAGTGCCCCTGCCTCCTGCTAATAAAGACCGGCTGTGGCCATTGCCCTGCCAGTGGCAAGAAGGCGGCTAAAGAATGTTGTTTCCTACCAAACTGCAGATGGGGTCCCCATTGGGTGGCTGCTCAGGACAACTTTGGGACAACAAGTCAGTCTGTATTGAGAAGAACCCACAAGTGAAGTCTGCCCAGGTTATTTTGAATCTGTCCATCAATAAATGTGGTCTTCTGAGCTTCTACCATCTATCTAGCATGATGTCAAGAGTCTGGAAAAGATAGAATAGTTTTTTATTAAAAATGCATTTTAGAACAATCACTTGGAATTCCAGTGAAACTTATTGTCCTAAGGAAGGGAAGAGAGGGCCTATCTTTGTCCCCAGAAAGCCTGGAGTGGAAGGAAGCAAGAGGATTGGCGACCTCCACTTTCTGAAATAAAACAGGAATCTAACTGGGCTGCCAGTTACCATCTCTGGAAGAAGTTCGAAATAATACCAGGGCCATAAGTATAATTGCTTTCGAAGATCCTGGAACCTTTGTAGGCCAGCATATTAGTTTTTTTAGCCCTATGTCCACATGGTGACTAGAAATAAAATCCTGAAAGTGAAAAGGGTCTATGTGCTGGCTGGGGCACAAGAAAGGAGAAGGGACCACCTCATGCTGCAGCCAGTGTGTGGGAACAGGGGCCCTCAAGAGCTGTGGTAGCAGATGCTCGCTTATGAGTGACCCACGAGTTCTTCAGACCTACAGTACTTTCTCCAGTTTCTGTAAAGTCCTGACTGTAAAGGCTGTTTAGTTTCCACATGAATGCGCAAGATGTAGCCAATTATTTAAAATTATGTTAAAACCTATCCTTACAGTAGAGAGGAGAGCAAGTCCCCCCTAAGTGGATGTGGCCCAGATACCTGACGACGTAAGATGTGCCTCCATAAGCAGGCCCAGCCCCAGGGAGCCATGAAGCATGAAGGGACCCGCTGTGTGGGGCGGGCCACCTGGTTCTAGGGCAGTTGCAGCATTATCTCAAGTGTGTGAGCAAAGGTCTTTTTCTTTTTTTTAAATATATCTTTATTGATTTTAGAGGGAGGAAGGGAGAGAGACAGAGAAACATCAATGATGAGAGTCATTGGGGATCGAGCCCACAACCTGGGCATGTGCCCTGACTGGGAATCAAACTGCAATCTCCTGGATCCTAGGTCTATGCTCAACCACTGAGCCACTCCCGGCTGGGCTGAGCAAAGGTCTTTAATAGCTCCTGCTGCCAGAGCTACCTCTTCACTACACAGCCACTTCTGGTTCACTGCTCAGCAGTCTCCAGGTGCCGGAAGCAGCCCCAGCTGGGGTCTGTGCCCCTGAATTGCTCTGTTATGGGGACAGCTTGAGCAGAACGTGTTTTTCTGCCATTCTCAAAAGGATGTCACTGACAGTGTGTGGTTGCTACTTACACGAGCTACACAGTACTGAAATAGTCCTCTCGTTTAATGAAAGCTTGTTTATTGGGTTATTCTTTTCTCTGGAATTAACCACCTTAAATGTCCATTACATTTTGCAGGATTAATTTGTGTTCTTAAATGTCCAGGTTTTTTCATGGCTTTGGCAGAGCCAGACCGAAGCATGTTGATGATCTGAAGTAGGAGGGCTTTGGTTTCTATTCTTTCAGGGCCTTTTCTCCTGCTCTACACTCCTTTTTGGTAGTAGTTAGTCATTTCTTTACCTTTGTAGATCAGACGGAGGGAGGATTTGCATCATAGCCCCATAGAGGCTGAACATCATCCCCTCATTCATTTGGGCCTACTGTGTTCACAGCATCCATCCATCCATTCATTCAGTAATTATTTAGTGAGCACCTACTCTAATCCAGGCACTGGAGATACAGCAGGGAGCAAAACAAAGTCTCAGCCCTCAGGAAGCTACTATCTAGTGGAGGAGATATAAGCAAATAAATATATGATGCAAGAAGTGCTGTGAAGAAAAACAAAGCTGGGTAATGGGTCAGAGAAGGCTGGTGGGGAGGAAGGATGGTCAGGAGGACTTCTCTGAGGAGGTGGCCCTTGGGCAAGAATGGAAGGGCATGAGGGAAGAGGCAGCCCAGGCAGCCAGAGAGCCAGTGCAAAAGCCAGAGGCAGAAGAGTCCTTGTGCTCAAGGATTAGCACTGTGCTCGTGCTAAACAGTGTTGCCGAGTGATTGCTGTGATTTGGTATCTGTTGGTTACCTGAGCAGACCCATGGGTCTACAGGCTGAAGAAGACTGGCCACAGAACTTTGAAGTCCTTTGCATTCTTTTGGGTTTTGAAACATTTCCAGAAAGGCATATAGGTCCCTGAGAAGTAACTTTTCATGTTTATCGTTATATCATGGAACTAAATTTTGGAGCCCTGAGAATAGGTATCATGACTGATGAACAAAAACACCCCCAGGTAATCAATTGTGTTGCATGATGGGAAGGCAAAACCACTCTGGAGTATATGCTGCCTGGTCAGGAAGAAACAGGACATTACAGAGTTCCTGCTCTGTAACAGAGGCAGTCATTTATCTCCTGAGTGCCTCAGTTTCCTTGACTGTAAAAGTGGGAGACTAATACCAAGTCAGACGATACAAGCAGAAGAGTGCCTGGGACATGTAGATGTTCAATAAATGCCTGTTCTTACCAGCACATAGAACTTTTTTTAAGGATTTTATTTCTAATCACCTTGTGGACATAGGATATTTTTCAAGGAAAAACAACACACTAAAGCTTAAAAGCTTTAATAACTTATGAGAACTTGAACCCCCCCAAAACACAAGATTAAGATATCCCATCTTTAATAAGTCTATAAGCAAGACCCACAGAGGTAGTCTAGACCCATGTTTAAATTTGTCCTTAGCTCATTTACATTTTTTGTTATTCTTGTTAATCCTCAGTCGAGGATATTTCTTCCATTGCCTTTTCAGAGAGAGAGGGAGGAAAGAAGGGGGGCAGAGAGAGAGAGAGAAACATCAATGTGAGAGAGAGACATCAACTGGTTGCCTGCCCAAGTACATGCCCTTGACCGGGAATCAAACCCAAGACCCTTTGGTGTGACGGCCTTCCCTCTAGCCACTGAACCACACTGGCCAGGGCTCATTTGCATTTTGTATTATCTAAATGTTTAAAGCCAGAGTTTGGAAAATGAGCCCTTCCCTAGCACACACTGATACACCTGAGTTATTTTACCTGCTCAAACACAAGTGCAGTTGAAACTAATCAATCCTGAAAAGCAGACTCCTGGAAGCTGTATCGTTCACACTTGAGAACAGCATTCAAAGTGAGAAGGAGCTGAACCTAATGGTTAAGAGTACTAGTTCTGGAATCAGAACTATCTTCAAATACAGTCACATTCTGAGGTTCTAGGGATTAGGGCTTCAATATATGAATTTGGGGGGGACACAATTCAGCCCAAAACACTAAGCAATTCTTTGTTAGGAGTTTTGCTGTGAAGGCAAGCAAAGGATTGGGATGGAACTCTAGGTGAATGGGGGAGACAGGGAGGTTTTGTCTTGATTTTGAATATTTACTGGGCAAGAAATTTCAGCTGCTGATATTACTGGTGAGAATGGCAGGGTAGAGAAGCTAGAACTGTGGCTGCAGGAAGAGAGGGGTCATCACAGTAGCAAAGTCCTCAAATACATAGGAGAGGATGACATCAAGAGGTGTTAAGTGACTTACAGGGGTCACTGACTTGTGAGTGGTGGGGCTTGCCCTTGATCCCCAAAATTCTCACTGTGAGACTCTGTCCCGCCAACTACATTTCAGTACCCATCCTTGGGAGCAGTAATAACCGTAACAATTCCCCAGGGAAGAAGCAGAGGGAACCCGTTCACATAGGGGGTTATAGCTGCCCTCCTGCCTGCCACCACCGCACTCGGGGTTCGGGAGGGAGGTCTGGGTCCTTGGAAGGGGACAAGAGAGAAATAGATGAGGCTCTATGTGACTGACTGATGAACAAAAACACCCCCAGGAAGTCCAGCTCCAGAAGTGGTTAATATTTTGACTCTGTAACCCAGCCTTGGCCTATTTATCTGAACTGTGCTTGGCTCTAGGTCACCGCCAGTTTTCAGGCTTTCCCATGTGGGTTGCTACCCTTTTTCACCAGCCCCAAGGACCACGTGTCTTCATGGCTTCATGATTTGGCTTCTACAAACTCTCTTATCATAGCACTTGCGTGTCAGAGCCCAGATGTTAAACAAACCAATCAATAAATAAACCTTGGCTTCACATTTTGTACAGACGAATTTAACGGACGTGCACACAATCCCTTAGCTGCTGCACGGCCTGAGTCATGGGGTCTCTGCCTGAAACCCTCCCCCCTTTTTCTCCTTCCTTTTTGTGTTGGTGGCAGCTTTATTGAGATATAATTCACATGTCACACAATCCACCCATTTAAAGCGGACAGTTCACTGGTTTTCAGTGTATTTGTAGAGTTGTGAACACTTCCTCAACACTGTGCTTTTCACCCGAGTAGACAGGTCCGCCTCCCGGTGTCAGTCAGGGCAACTTCCAGACCTGAGAAGGCTGTCTGAAGGCTCATGCAGACCTGACCGTGAGTTCCCCGGTGCCAGTGAGCGGCTGATGAGCTGACAAGTTCACTGGTGAAGCCTCTCTGTGCTTGTTATGGAGTAAATAAACACAGAATTGAGAGAGCAGCTTTTACTACAGCGAGGGATGGACACTCTGCTTGGTGCTCAGACAGTGGCGTCTCAGTATCTTTAACCCGAGTGGCAGGACACCAGAGCCCTTCCATTTGCTGTTTCATGTCTTCTTACCAACGCTTCCCCTAAATGCTCCACTTCCTTATCCTCTGAAGGGTTTGTTTTGAAACCACGCATGTCCTTCCTCTCATGGAAGCCACCTGTAGCAGCAACCACTGGGGCTGCTACAAACATTTGTTTTTGATAACTGTATTTTGAAAGTCTGTGGTTTCAATTTCTATTTTTGTGCCTTACTGCCGTAACTTTTTAATCTCTTTATACCTTTTACGGGTAGTTTTGCTTTTCCCAGGCGTTTTACTCTCTGCCGAATGCTTCAGCTATTTAACTGTAACAAGACTATTGCAAGATTCCTTTATTATTATTACCCCCAGAAAATGTCTTATGAAAGATGTCAAGATCCTAAGAGGCCAACACGTGGACATTTTTAGTCTTGTGTTGATTATATACAATCATCCCCAAACGCTAGAAACTATGCCAAGAGAATATCTTTTCTGAAATGTTGACCTACAATATAGAGGAGCACAATAAAATAAAGCACTCAGTCCCAATTAGAAAATTTCCTCTCTGTATTAGTCAGGGTTCTCCATCCACACATGAAATTAATCATCACACTGTCTTAGGTTTTATTTTGTCTCTGAACTCCAGGAGTCACCTCATACAGAATTTCTCCACCCTTGGCACCAGCCAACTTTTCATTTATTCAACTTTATTATCCTTACTATATGTTATAAACTGGACCTTTTCTCCTAAAAATTATGTTGAAATCCTAATCCCCAATGTGATGGTATTTGAAGGTGGGGCCTTTGGGGGTGATTAGGTTATGATGATGGAGCCCTCATGAGTGGGATCGTTGTCCTTATAATAAAAGAGACCCCAGAGACCTCCCTTGCCCTCTTCTGCCATCTGAGGACACAGTGAGAAGGTGGCCATCTATGAACCTGGACCAGACACCAAACCTGCCAGTGCCTTGATCTTAGACGTACCAGCCTCCAGAACTATGAGAAATAAGTTCCAGTTTAAAAGCCATGCAGTCTATGGTATTTTGTTATAGCACCCTGAACAGATCTTCACTGTCCTGTGATTAATGCATCCAGGTTGTCCTCCTAGTGTCTCCAGGTTAGAACCTGTGGGTTGTTTCATTTGCATATAGATCAGTTTCCATAACATTATCGATTGGCTGTTTACAGAAGACTTGCTACCAGGATAAAAGTTGCTCTGTGTTACAGTAGAGCTATCTGAAGAGAACATAAAAGTGACTGGGGCATACCATGAGAGAAACCACCTATAAGATTCAAATGACAACATAAAGCATATCAAGGAGCCTAGGTTGTTTTTGGTTTAGGCCTTATGGGATGGAGAAAACAGAAATGTCAATAGAGCTCATTAAGCGTGCTCTTGCCAGCTGCTGAAAAATGGAAGTTGGCGACTCTTAGAATGCACCCTTTTCACTCAGGAGCTTAATCTCCCTCAGCTCTAACAGGCCCATTCTGATAACCTATGGCTTGTACACAGAAAACAACAGAGAAGAGAGGCATAGAATCAGAGAAAGGGTGAGAGTTATGTTCTACAAAGAATCATTTTTTATTGACTTGTTTCACCCTCAAAATTATTTTTGCCCTAAAACATGGGGAAAACCCATAAATAATAGCAAATAATGAGGAGACAGTTTTAGAAGTTATGTTGCATTTCTTAGCTTCTTTCCCTATCACAGAATTTCTTAGGTATGTGTTTTGAAAGTGGAAATGAACATGTACTTTTAAGTTATGGGACCTAATGGATTTAATGGAATGAGCACTTGAGCCCTGGCTATTAATGGTCTCGACGCAGCCATTTATTTGCCTTAGTTTCTTCATATACAAATTGAAATATACCATCGACTAATACATGGGTAATTAAGACCTGAAATATCCACATAATAGAATATTATTCAGCCATAAAAAGGAATGAAGTACTGACACATGCTACAACATGGATAAACCATAAAAACATTGTGCTAAGTGAAAGAAGCCCGACACAAAAGATCATGCATTATATTATTTCATTTATGTGAAATGTACAGATTAGCTAAATCTACAAGGACAAAGTAAATTACTATATTAGCTAATGGGTGTGGATGGGGTTTCTTTATGGGGTGAAGAACATGTTCTAAAATTATGGTGTGATTACATTCACAGCCTATGAATATACTAAAAATCACTGACTTGTACACTTTAAATGATAAGTTGTATGGTGAGTGAACTATATCTCAATAAAGCTGTTTTTAAAAAAATTAAAAATAAACTAACATCTTCCCAGCTCAGATATGTTGGGACTTTCAAATAAGAGAAGTATTTCAAACCATACAGTGATGATTAGTTTTAGATTTCATTACTTCCTTACATTGGAAGCTGATACACTAAGAGTTCTTCAGTGGTAACTGGCATTTGTATAGACCAGAGAAGCAAAGCTGCTTACAGCTGTAGGCAAGAAGGTCAGATAAGAGGGAGCGTTTAAAAGTTCATGAGAATGACGAGGGGAGGGAAAATAGCTGGACTGTCATCAGCTCCTTGAGGTCAGGGATTGTTTCTGTCTTGCTCTCTTTTGTAACTCCAGTGCTTAGTACGACATCTGCCTCAGTATGTGTGAATAAATAATGAATGGATAAGTGGTGAAACTAATGAACTGAGGGTCAACCAATGAAAATGGTGAGACACCTTCTCCCAGCCAATAAGCCATTTTACCAGCCAGCAGAGTCAGGTATTGCTTGGATGCTGACAGTGGCTGGGGGATTTGGGTGTTATACTTATTTATTCCACTATTGAGGGGGTACTAATTCTTTTTTAAGTGTTGCAGATTCCAATGTTTCTTATTTCTCCTTAAAAGTGCAAAGAGGAAAAGGTTTCCTCTACATTGACTTTTCCAGTGTCATGGCGAAGATTTGTTTCATTTTCTGTAAATTGTGATAAGCTGAGGAGAGGGTTGGTCTCGTAAGGTCTGGTCTGCTCATGCCGGGAGCACGGAGGGCCCGTGGGACAAACTGGGAGGTCAGCTTCGCTGCAAGACAAAGGCAAAGCATTCACGAGGCGGTTTGAAATTAGGGCGACAATTTTGTGTCGCCCTGGCATTGTAAGTTACTGTGATGGGGAAAGGCGTCACCAGCCTCAGGAAGAAGCAACTACTCTCTATTTTTCTTTCTTTTCTTTTTATTACTTTTTAAAATCTTTAATGTTTTTATTGATTTCAGAGAGAGGGATAGAAACATCGATTGAGAGAGTAACATCATTGATTGGCTGCCTCCTGCACGCTCCCTACTGGGGATCGAGCCCGGGTATATGCCCTGACCTGGAATCGATCCTGTGACCTTTTGGTTTCTGGGTGGACGTTCAACCACTGAACCACGCCGGCCGGGCTGCTCTATTTTTCCATTTGGAAAAAGGCCTGGGAAAGGACTTGTGAATTTGACCCAAGTTGACATCATGGCAAACCAGGGCCACTGCAGCTGGAATGAAAGGGGAGAGTCATCCAAGGAGAAGACTCTTTACTTTCTACTCTGGGTTCCTGAGACTCCCCTCTCTTTCACTAAACTTAAAAAAAAAATCAACAAAAAAAATCCTTGCCATCCACAGAGCTCTAATTAGAACCCCTCTGAAGGACACATGAGTAACAGCCATGAATATGTAGCCGATGGATTTTAGGATCTGGACTGCTCAGAGCAAGAGCTACTTGTTCATTCAAGGCCTGGATATTTCCATTAGAAAAATAAATCTGGCTTAAAAGAGATTTCCTCGTGACAGGGGAAAACACGATTAGTTAAGAAAAGATCTAGAACACACAGTGTCATTTAACCGGCTGCCAAAGCCGTCTCTCGGTGGATGAGCTCCAGATTTTTCTGCTTGTGCTCAGACAGTAAGTCCTTCCCATCCCGGAGCCTTGGCAGCAGTGAGAGCAGAAGCCTCATCCAGGAAGGGACTTTGCCTCACCTTTCATTTCCCTTCCTCTACCTCTAGTCACTTTCTTGGACAACATGTCTTGGAGCTAAACAGCACACACTCTACACTTCAAAAGCCTCAATAAAATAATTACTTGCCTAAGGGAACGGTATGTACCTCATAAAGTAGATCAGCCTTCCATCCCCTCCTCCACTTATTTCTTCCAAAGCAGACGTCTGAAAAGCCAGGAGGTCAACAAAGGAGCAAATAAACAAACCACCCGTAAAACCAGCCCAAGTAACAAAAGATACCCCCCAGTCTCTAGCCCCTTGTATTTGTAGAAACACCTTAAAATATATTTGGCTACGACTTTTGATTATTCTGCCTTTGATGTTATTTATTTTAGATGATAAATCTGAAGACCAGGGGCCCATATTTATTCCGGGGACAGTTTGAATGATGTTACAGTGTAGGCTTTGGAGTTAGGCAGAGCTAGGCTGGGATGTGGCTCCATATTTACCAGCCATGTAAGTTGGTGAACTGGGCAAGTAAGTGACTTAATCTTTCTAATATTCACTCTGTAAAATGGGGAAAAGAATACTTGCCTCAGAATTGCTATAGGATCTAATGACACTGTGCATATAAATTTTAAAAATCTGGACAAATCCCACTGTATCTACACCCCCCTCTCCAGATAACCAGTTCTATTGGTTTCTTATCCCTCCAGTTTCCTTAAGCAAATATAAACAAATTAAAAATATATATGCATTATACATACATGTGTAAATATGTTCTTTTGCCTCCTTGTTTACGTAAACGGAGCATACAACTGCTCTATACCTTGTGTGTTTCACTTCATCTACCTTGGAAATCGTTCCATATCAGTACGAGGAGAGCTCCCTCATTCTTTTATTTTTAAAAACAGCAGAACAAGATTCCATTGTGTGGCTGTAGCCGTTTCTTTAACCACCCCTGATTATGAGACACTTGGATTATTTCCAGGTTTTTTCCATAACAAACAAAGCTGCAGCAAATATCCTTGTATATGGTGTCCTTGTGCGCGTGTGTGAGTACATCGAAAGGGTTTATGCTTTGGTAATACTTTTTTAAACTTTATTGAGATTTAATTTACTGCATTTGTAGTTTTGATAGTTGTTGTGGGTTTTTTTTGCCAAATTGCCCTCTAATGGGGTTGCGCCATTTTGCATGTGTGAGGATGTACACTGAACTCCTAGAAGTGGGTGTTTCCAAAAGGTAGGAGTGGAGAACCCAGACAGGATTTAGACTTTATTGCTTTAAAAATTACTATATGTTAACAAAATTTTTTTTTAAATTTTTTTTTTATGTATTGATTTGAGAGAGAGAGTGGGAGAAACATCAATCTGGTGTTCCACTTATTGATGCAGTCATTGGTTGATCTTTGTATGTGCCCTGACCGGGGATCGACCCGGTAACCTTGGCATATCAGGATGACGCTCTAACGACTGAGCTACCCAGCCAGGGCATGCTAACAAAATTTTTATATGTGGATATATTCTTACAGTAAAATATTTCAAGCAGTGGAAGGGTATGGTAAGAATGTAAAGATCTCCTTGATCACCATGACATAAGCATTCGTCAGGCTCTCTCACCTTTCTCTGATCCTTCACCATCTTCTCTGGCATCTCTTGCCTTGAAAAACAGGTCTAATAATGGGCAGTATTTATTTACTTTTTATTTTATTTATTAAAAAACTACCTTAAAGAAAAGAATTTTTAAAATCCTCACCCAAGGATATGTTTTAATTGATTTTTAGAGAGAGAGGAGAGGAGAGGGAGAGAAACATCGATTGGTTGTCTCCCACATGCGCCCGACCGGGGATCAAACCCACCACCTCAGTATGTGCCATGACCTGGAACTGAAACCGCAACCTTTTTGTGTTTGGGAAGACGGGCCAACCCCCTGAGCTGCCCAGCCAGGGCGGACAGCATTTACTGGATGCTGATGATAGACAAAGACGACAAAATCCCAAACCACCAGGAGCTTCAGGTCTTAGGGACGTGGCAGGTTGTTTAAAGAAGCAGCTGCAGCAGTTTCTCCCATCTCTCTAAGTGTATTAGTCCGCTTGGGCAGCCATCACAAAATACCACAGACTGAGTGGCATAAACAACAGGAATCTTTTTCTCACGATTCTGGAGGCTGTGAAGTCCAAGAGCAAAGTGTTGGAAAGACTGGTGTCTTCTCAGGCCCTTGCCCTCTCCTCAGCTTGCAGACAGGGCTTTCATGGTCACATGGTGCACTTGTCCCTGCGCGTCTGAATCCTAACCCCACCTCCTCTTATAAAGACACCACCATACTGGGCGGTGCTCCCCTTGGTGGGAATGACAACAAAGTCCTATTGTAAAGGAGCGTAGTGACTGTTGTGAGCTGAGTTGGGCTCCACCCTCCTGATTCAGTGCTGAAGTCCTAACCCCTAGCACCTCAGAAGGCAACTCTACGTGGAGACTGGGTCTTTGGAGAGGCAGTTTCGTTAAATGAAGTCGTTAGAGTGGGTCCTAACCTAACAAGATTTGGGTCTTCATAAGAAGAGATTAGGACACTGAGGGACACAGAGGTAAGATAAAGTGAAGACACAGGGGGGAGAAGGTGATGTGGGGGCTCAGAATGAGTCACCCCAAGAGGCGTGGATTGTTTTGAGTTTAAAGTCACTTTAGAAAATCCAGTGGGAAAAAGGTAACTTTAGCAGCCGGCTCAGGGGAAACTTCTGCCCTCCCTTAAATGCCTAGAACTTGAATTAGGGGCCTTGTCCATAATAAGAGATGTTCAGAAATAACCTTTTTGACCTGTCTATAGGGCAGAGCAAACTATTAATTATGAACCTGTGCTCTCCTTGCAGTACCTTCTGAAGCCCATGGTACATGACCTCAGCTCCTAGCTCAGAATGTTTCTATACCCATGTCCCCTTCCTGCCTCCCAACCTCTCATGCGTGGGGGGGTCTTTGACTCTCTCATGTATGCAGGGTTTCCATACATATGTACGTAATTTAACTTGGTTATTTTCTCTTACTCATCTGTTTCATGTCTATCTGATGATCAGGCCAGCAGGAAAAAAACTTGAGGGTAGAGGAAAGTTTCCCCCTCCCCCACAGTGGCCATTAACAAGCCAAGAGAGAGGCTTTGGGAGAAACCAACCCTGCCAGCAACCTGACCTTGGATTTTAGCCTTCAGAATTTTGAGAAAATAAATGTCTGTTGTCTAAGCCACCAGCTTGTGGTTCTTTGTCACGGCAGCCCTAGCAAACTAATGTTGTAGGTGGTAGGAACCACACTGGGCGTTAGACCCATGGCGTCAGACTGGACCTGCGTTCAGCACCCTCGGTACTTGAGTTCTGGCTAAGAAAGAATTCAGAGCCAAGACTCCAGCTATAAGAGAACATTTATTTATAAAATCACAGAGATGTAGGAAGTAAGTCATGGAAGAAATGGGTGTAGGAAACAAGCTATAGAGGTAAAGGAAGGGCCCTTGGAGCTTGGGAGTGAGGAAGATAATGGTATCGAACCTGGGGGTAGCGGGGGGAGAAAGGGAAAGGCGTGGGCGTGATCCCTGGGCCCTCTGTCCTAAGGGTTTTAAGAGTGGAGATTTTAGAGGCGGTCCCAGGGGAAGATCTCAATAGAATATTCAGTAGTTTTCCAGGTGTGTCCTTTCAGGGTCTAAGTCTCCACTGATTGATTGGTCAGCACCAGGGCAGGGGGTCATTATCCAATGCAGCTGGTCCTGAGGTCAGCTGTAGCTGGTTTTGTTGCTTTTCTGGGCCTGGAACTGAAACACATCTGAGGCCCAAATGTTATTTCTAGGGAGGAAAGGTTGGGGGGTTCCAAACCACATGACCAGAGAAACGCCAGGGGAGGAAAGGCCACCCTGAGGGCAAGGTCCCAGCTCACAACTGTCCTTTGCTAGGCACTAGAGCTTTCTGTCCTGGTGACCTTCTGTACCTGGCCCACCATCCTTGCTCTCTCATGTCTGTCTAACTGCCTACCACACTAATCCAAAGGATTGTGCCATTTGCTTTACAATAAGTCAAGAACTTATTTCAGAAAAGAACTGTTTGAAAACATGAATCAGAGACCAGCTAGCATGGCTCAGCAGTTGCATATCGACTTATGATCCAGGAAATCGGGGTTTGATTCCTGGTCAAGGCACATGCCCAGGTTGTGGGCTGGATCCCCAGGAGGGGTCATGCAGGAGGCAGCTGATCAATGACTGTCTTTCATTATTGACATATGTATCTTTCTCCCTCTCCCTTCCTCTCTGTGAAATAAAGACATATATATTTTTTAAGTTATTAAAACAAACAAAAGCATGAATCAGAAAGGGCCCATCTTAGGGCCCCGTTTAGAGTTCACCCTCTGTTTTGAGGAGAGTGCTGGGGGAGGTAGGCTGCAAGGGGGGCTTCGGGGGCGAGATCCCCAGGGTAAACGGGCGCAGAGCCAACATCGGGAGAAACGATTCCACCTTTATTTCATACAGTGCTGGTTCTAGACTATAGCAAGCAGTGCGCTAAGTCACATGTGCAGTTGCACCATGGCTAGAATAGCCACTCTCGTCTCATACCAGAAATTTTCCGTCTACAGGTGCAAGGCCACTGCAGTCCGTGTTGGGGGAATTCCCCGACAGGACACATCTGTGTACCAAGACTCCCGGGGGGGGGGGGTCTTTGTCCCCTCCAGGTACAGGCTCACTCTCTCCGGCTCCATCAAGGGAAACGGAGGGGCCTTGTTGCCCAGGACAAATTGGATAGGCCCCAGAGCCTTCCGCAGCTCCTGGGCAAGGGGGCTAGCCACAAAGCTCGCCCTCTGCTCTAAACAGGTTGGGGTTTGGGCTACCCCTGTCCTGGGTGGCCCGTCCAGGTCCCTAGTCAGCCCTCTGTCGGGAAAGTGTCTGGACCTGGCCGGCCTGCTGGCCTGCGACGGCCTCGGCTGCAGGCAGGGCTGCGGGAGCGGCAGCCGCTGCTTCTGCACCAAGGGGCGGCGGGCCTCTGCCCCTTTCCACAGTGGGGACAAACGCCAGCGGGAGCCTTGCGGGACCCAGGCCGTTGCCACAGTCCCCAGCCGAAGCTGCATCATCCACACGCGCTGCCAGCAGCCAGGGCAGTGCAGGGGCCACTCCCCTAAGGCCCGGGCTTGGGCGCTGCCTGCTTGGTGGCCACAAAGGCCCGCTCAGTTTCGGGGTCCAGCCGCGGGTTAACCGGCGCGGGGGCTTTGTCCCGCGAGCCGCCAGAGCCCTAACAGCCCCGGAGTCGTTTGCCACTGTCTCACCGTCTCGCGACCGGGAAACGCCTGGGGTTTATCAGTAATGGCATCGGGCGTCACTTCCGTCCCACGCGACCGACAACACCCAGGAGCCTGACAGGTAACCGGGCCCTTGCGCTCTGTCCCCGCTGACCGCCCGCCCCCGCCGCCGGGCGCCGCGCCCCGAGCCTGGGAGAGCGTGGGGCTGGTGAGATGCCCTCGGGTAGCGGGACGCCAGCCTCGGGGACCTCCTGGGGCCGGGGCGACACGGCAGGGCCGCGGGTCCTCGCCACCCGCACCCCGAGGCAGGGCCGCGTGTCCTCGCCACCCGCACCCCGAGGCAGGGCCGCGTGTCCTCGGCCGCCTGCACCCCGAGGCAGGGCCGCGTGTCCTCGCCACCCGCACCCCGAGGCAGGGCCGCGTGTCCTCCCCCGGGGGCCTTCTCAGTAGGAGCCGAGGGGATGTCACCTCCTCCTGCAGACTGCGCCGAGCGTCGGCGGAGGGAGGCGGCAAGGGGCGCTTCGGGGGCGAGATCCGCGGCGTGCGGGCGCGGAGCCCACGCCGGGAGCACCGATGCGCCTTCGCCGCGCAGCGTCGGCTCGCGGGGCACAGCGGGCAGCGCTGGAGCGTCGCTGCGCTGGGCTGAGCCGTCCACGGCCGCGCTCACCAGGGTCGCCGTCGTGCGCGTGCGGGATGGTCGGCCCGTGGCCCGACGCCCAGACCTAAAGCCGGTGCCCCGCACCCTGGCGGAGAGGAACGCGGCGGATGTGGCGGGAGGGAGGGGCCCCTGGGCTCTCAGAGGCACCCAGGCAGGTCCCGGCCTGCGGCCCGTCCCCCCTGCCAGGGTGTCAGTGGGCTCTTGAGAGAGAATTCAAGAGAGGCTTTGATACAATGTAAAAGAGGAAACCATCTTTCCTTCTGCTAACAGATGTGATGACATCCTGAGGCTATTCCTAAAGGAGCCATGAATACATATATTTTTTGACCCAGAATTGTTTCAGCAACTTTAACAGGAGACATTTTGCTGGGTTTTTAAAAGTTTGCAGATTTCCTCAGCCATTCTTGTTATAACACGTAGAGTAGCTGACTCTCACTGGGTTGTTTTATTAAAGGAGTCACAGGGCTACCTATTATTAGTGTGTATTATTTTTCTCAATGCTTCAGACACTTTGGCATTTATTTTACTGCTGCCATAGAAACCCAGCTCTGTAATAAGCAGCTCTTTTAATTCCGACAATTAGGCTTATATAAAAGAATATTTTAACGCAGTGAAGTATTTGGAGAGCCCAGCCAGAGGACTGGCCTAAGGAGAGGCTTGTTCTACAAACGGTTACAAAATTAGCTCATCTTTGTTACAGTTGCCTTCTTCGACAACTGCCAAGTGTCCGTTAGTCAGGCCCTCCTAACGATCTGTGGTTTTCCATAAAGACTGGAGGTTTGCTTGTTTCTTAGAAACTGCAATTCCACACCCCCCCAAGCCCCCACCCCATCTCCTCACACCCCGGCTGCTCTCCTGGCTAGAGGGAGATGCCACTTCTCCTTTTTGCTGTAAATCAGAAAAAGTCTATGTTTCCCTTTTAAGTTTCACAGACAACAATAAAGGCTCTTTCTAAAAAAATCAGTCAATAGGCCCCAGCCAGGTAGTTCAGTTGGTTAGAGTGTCATCCTGATAGGCTTAGGTTGTGGGTTAGATCCCAGGTCAGGGCACATACAAGAATCAACCAATGAATGCACAAGTAACTGGAACAACAAATCCATCTCTTTCTCTCCCTCGCGCCCTCCCTGCTTTTCTCTCTAATTTTTAAAAAATTTAAAAATCAATTAATAGAAAAAAACCTATGTCTTTCTTCTACATTTAAAAGCCATAAATCTTGTCTTTCTTATGTTCATTGCCTATGAAAATATTTTGGAGAAATATTTTCTAATCTCAGTGATAGGTGACCCATGCACATAGCACAGAAATCAAGGGGCAAATAGTGAAATATTAGTCCCCCTTCTATGCGTGTCCCTGGGTGGCAACCACTGTGAACAGTGTCCTTTGTAGCCTTCCAAAGCGATTCCCCGGGCTGGAATGCGGTGTGCGCATCACGCGGGGTCTGGCAGCCCCGAGGGGCGGACCGGAGTCCCTGCTCTCAGGAGCCACGCTAGTAGAAGGGACAGCCGCCTGTGGAGGTGACCCCTGTCCAGAGCACAGCACCGTGACGAGTCAGGGGGAGGGGAGGTGGAGGCACACGGGAGGGGGTCTGGTTTTGCTCGGGAGGGTCGCAGAGGGTTCATGGGCCGGGTGCTTGAGCAGCGTCTTGGAGTAAGCTAGCCCCTGCCCTCCCGGCCCACGAGGAGGGCAAGCACATGTCAGGGGAAGGGGACAGCAAGTGCCAAGTCCCCTGCCGGAGAAAACGGCCGGTGCCCTACGGAACTGAAAGTGGTTTGTTATCTGGCTGGAGAGCCGAGGGGGTGTGTGTGTGTGTGTGTGTGTGTGTGTGTGTGTGTGACAAGATTGGTGGCTCTCAAACTTTTTTTTTTTAACCACAACCCAGAGTTAAGAAACACATCTTACATCACCACACAGTGTATGCAAAACAGAAACAAAATTTCATGAAACAATACCCTTATTAAATGTACTCTGGCTTTTTCCTACTGAATTCTATTTTTGTTCTTGTTAACCCTCACCCAAGGATATTTTTTCCATTGATTTTCAGAGAGAGTGGAAGGGCAGAAAGGGGGGGGAGGGAGGGAGAGGGGTGAGAGAGACACATCGATGGGTTGCCTCCTGCACACACCCCAACAGAGGCCAGGGATCGAGCCTGAAACCCTCTGATGTGGAGGCCAACGTTCTAACAGCAACACCAACCAGGGCTGAATTCTGTTTTTTAAAAGGCCGGTCATGACTCACTACCTTGATTTCACAAACCACTAATAGGCACTATTTGCAAGTTGGGAAATAATGCACGATACACTAAAGACTGATCATCTATGAACTGGCCGGCCTTTCCCTGATTAACATGAAGGTGACCACTTTTTCGATTGGAATAGATTGACAAGTGAAGCTGATCTGGATATTTATTCAGCACCTACAACAGCTTAGAGGTTGAGCTCCACGCTAGAGGCAAAACAAAACATGGTCTCTACCTTCATAGAACCAAAAATTGGTCTCACAGATGAATTATTCGATGCAATAATTAAAAATGCATGTTTTAATATAAAAATAAATTATACCTACTGTAAAAAAACTCAAACTAAGAGTATAGCTAACTAATCCCCTCTTCTTATAAGCACACACACAAAAAAAATCTCCTTACCTTTTTGTGCATAAAGTTTCTATATTTATTTCACTAGGCTGGAAGGACTGAATTTCAAGTTGGTTGAGTCTCTGACCCCTGGGGAAGTGTTTTTAAGGGGAGTGCAACTCAGTTTCCCAGAGTCCGATCACCCCTACTGTAATGGTTACTGCGATCGTTAATTTTATGTATCAATGTGATTGGGGTAAGGGATGCCCAGATGCCTGGTTTAAAAGAACACATTGTTTCTGGGTGTGCCTCTGAGGGTGTCTTGGGAAGAGATCAGCAGTGGCATTAGTAGACGCGTAAAGAAGATGCCTCATCTATGTGGTGGGCATCATTTAATCAGTTGAGAGCCTGGCTGGAATAAAAGAGGCGGAGGAAGAGTGAATTTGCTGTCTCAACTTTAAACATGTCTTTATTGACTTCGGGGGAGGGGGGGTGGAGATAGAAACATCAATGATGAGAGAAAATCACCGACCAGCTGCCCCCTGCACACCCCGACTGGGGATCGAGCCCGCAACCCAGGCAGGTGCCCTGGCTGGGAATGGAACAGTGACCTCCTGGTTCGTGGGTTGACACTGAACGGCTGAGCCACGCTGGCTGGACTCTCCCGCCACACTTAGCATAGAGCGCAAATAGCTTCACTGCACGTTCTCTGGAGAAACAGGGCATTTTATAGCCGCTGCGTTTATCCGGGTTACACACATGCAGGCGATCAAGTTAACTTACCCTTATTTAGTTGGAAAGAAATTTGGAGACAACAAAAAAGGGATTTAGTGACTCCCACGTTGCTAAACTATGTTCAGGCAAATGTGTCTGACATTACTTAGGAGGGGTTTTGTATTTCCAGTATATTGGCTCCTGATCTATTTATAAAGCGTTTCTGAGCTCGTTCTGCATTCTTCTGAAACTTCCTGATAAAAATATCTTCTGCTCTCAGTCTAGAGCTTTTTTTCTCTGACAGGGATGTATGTTATTTCTTCCCCCTTTACTTCTATCCAGGCCAAGGCAGTTTACAACATTATTTGTTGAGCACGTGCAGAAAACACCTCAAGAGTAAAAACTCAGCCTCGCCTATCTTTTCCCCCTTTCTACTCTTACATTTGGGAGCGTCTCTTTACAAAAATCAACTCCTGCCCCGCTGGCGTGGCTCGGCGGCTGAGCACTGACCTGGGAACTAGGAGGTCAGAGTTCGGTTCCCCTGCAGGGCACATGCCCGGGTTTCGGGCTCCATGCCCAGCAGGGGGCGTGCAGGAGGCAGCTCACCAATGACTCTCTCATCATTGATGTTTCTCTCTCTCTCCCCCCTCCCTTCCTCTCTCTGAAATCAATAAAAACACATTTAAAAATAATAATAATAATAAAATTAAAATAAAATAAATAAAAAAGCTCCCCTGACAAGTGTGTGATGCACAGCAATGCTCTTTACCTCCTAGCTCCTGACCTACCGGCCACTCCTCCCACACTTTCAGATCCCTGGGCCCCCTTGAACTTCCCTGTGGCCTCTGCCTCGTCAGCTTTAAACTCTGCTGTGCCTCCAATTTTGTGCTGTCTGGGAAAACTCAAACCCAGGGAGAGGCCCTCTTTCTGTGCTTTCTCCAAATCTGACTCGAGTAGCTGAGCCGTGCTGAGAAAGTCACACTCCAGGGCCAAGCGGTGCAAGAGAAACTCAAGATGGGCAACCTTCAGCAAGTCCTCAGCAGGCTCGGCAATCCACCTGGGCGCCTCCGCTCACTTTTCCACGTGATTATTTCAAATCTTTTCACTCTTTAAACCTCCTTCCTCCCCTCTCGCTCCCCTGCAACATCCAGCTGGGGGCCCTCACCTTCCACCTCACAGAGAACCGAATCCCCTCAGCTTCCCGGCATCCTCACCTCTCCTCTTCCCCTTCCTTTAGGGGTGAGTCCCAAGTCCCCCACACCTTCGCCAACACTTAGTATTGTCTGTTCTTTAAATTATAGCCATTGTGTTCGTTTGCTGGGGCAGCCATGACAGAATGACACAGGCCGGGCGGCTTAAACAACGGAAATTCATTCTCTCCCAGTTCTAGAGGCTGGAAGTCCGAGACGGAGATGCCAGCAGGGCTGGTTTGTGATCAGGTCTCTTCCTGGCTTGCAGACAGCACCTTCTTGCCGTGTCCTCACATGGCCTTTTCTCTGTGCGTGGAAGTAGAGAGCGATCTCTGGCATCTCTTCCTTTTCTTATAAGAACATTAGTATTATTGGATTAGAGCCCACCCCTGTTACTTTATCTAACTTTGATCACCCCCTTAAAGGCCCTATCTCCAAATACAGTCACACTAGGGGTTAGGGGTTCAACATATGAATTTGGGGAGGTGGGTACATAAGTCAGGGCCTAACAGCCATCCTAGTAGGTGTGAGATGGTATCTCACTGTGGTTTTCTCTAGCCGTTTTTGCTCTCTCCTTGGATGGTTCAGCTTCCTCTGCCTCGCCATTAAATATTGGAGGTGTCAACACCAGGCCAGAAGCCCTCTTCTTTTCTCATCTCCCTCTTTCTAGGCCATGGTTTCTTCCCTACAGTATTAGTTGCATGCCCGTGACTCCCAATTCTTTAAAAATATTTTTATTGACTTTTAAAGAGAGAAGAAGGGAGAGGGAGAGAGAGAAACATCGATGAGAGAGTAACATCATCGATCGGTTGCCTCCTGCATGCCCCTCACTGAGGATCGAGCCCTCAACCCTGGGCATGTGCCCTGACTGGGAATCGAACTGGCGACCTCTCAGTACACTGGACGACACTCAACAACTGAGCCACACCGGCGAGGGCTGTGACTCCCAATTTTAAAATACAGAACTCTTTTCTGAATTCCAGACTCTCATATCCAACTCTGTTCAATACTTGGGTACCTTATGTATTTATCTATGTTTAAATAAACTCTTCTATAGTGCTTACTGTGTGCCAGGCACTGTTTTAAAATCTTTACAATCAGCTCATTTGCTCCTCAAGAAAGGTAATATTATTCTTAGTTACAGATGAGGAGTCCGAGGCTAAAAGATTTATGTTAACTTGCGTGTGCTCCCCAGCTGGTAAGGAGCCGAGCCTGGGTTCACACTCAGGTAGATGGCCCCATAGTTTATGCTCTTAAGCACTTTGCTATGCTGCTTCTCAAATAGACCCTTAAACTCAGTTTGTACAGGGCCTGTTGTCTCATTTTCATCCCTGAATTTGTTTACTAGGGCTGGTGTAACAAAGTGCTACAAACTGGGTGGCTTAGACAACAGAAATGTATTGTCTCAGTTTTGTTTAGAAGAACAAAATCAAGGCGTGGGCAGTGTTGGTTCCTTCTTGGGGTGATGAGGAACTATCTGTTCCATGCCTCTCTTAGCTTCTGGTAGCCTCAGGCTTTGCTTGACTTGTACATTGTGTTCTCTCCGCGTCTTTACATGGTCCTCCCTCTCCTCTTGCCTCTGGGGCTAGACTTCCCCCTTTTCAAAGGGTATCAGTCATTTTGGATTAGGGCTCCCCCTAATGACCTCATTTTAACTTGGTTACCTCTGTAAAGACTCTATTTCCAAATACAGTCACATTTGGAGGTAGTGGGGGTTAGGACTTTAACATATGTTTTTCTAGGGGACACAATGTACCCCATAACAATCCCAAACCTGGCCTACCATGTTTTCCTAGCTCAGTGAATACCTTAATCATTTGTTCAAGCCAGAAACCTAGGAGCCATCCTGACACTTCACCCCCATGTTCAATGCCAAATCCCATTGTGGCTCCTAAATCACTCCTAATGTCTTTACTGCTCTCCAGCTCCATTGTGACCATCAGAGGGTAACTCCCATTTAAACCATTTATTTTCAGATTTAAATAGGAAAACAATTTTTCTATTTATGTCGTGGGATACACTATTTACACACATATATTTATAGATGTAGAAATGTCCTGAACTCCATGCTTGTGCACACAGACACTATGTTAGTCAACACACACCTCATACATGCTCACACATATAGAAGTCAATGTCATTCACTTAAATGGTTGCCTTTGATTTGGAAACCCCTGTCTTGATTTTAGTAGCACAAAAGATGCTCAGCCATCTGCTGGTAATTTGTAGCTGAAACCACCCTTTTGTGTAGACAAGTTGGCTGTCCCATGGTGTTGATGAAACCAGATATAGTTGGACTTAGATCATCGGTCATCTTGCTTTGGGAACTGCCGGGTCAGTGGGTCATGGGAGAGAGAGGGTGGATGGTGCAGCAGAGATCCTCAAAGCAGCAACAGAAAACGGTGTAGGGACGGGGTCTTCGTAGAAGGCTGAGGAATCTCACTATAACCTCACCTGCCCCAGGCCAGCCTGGGCAGAAAGTGGACCAGTGAAGGAAGGCTGGGCGGCCTGGGTCCGAAGTTGAGCTTCTGCTCTTTATAAAGGAGAAAGAGCCAAGTGGAGATGTAATTTCAGCAGAGATCGAAAAAGAGGGCAGAGAAAGGAGTGTTTCGAGAAGAAGGGCAATTGGCCACTTTATTTCCTATTAAACACAGAGGAACAATTGTGAAGGTCAACCTCCACTTATATATATGTAAAAGCTTATTAAACAGGTAATAATTATTTATTAACATTTATTTTAAAAGTTAGACATTTTAAAGTCGTTTTCTTCTTCTTAACAAAACACAGAATGCCCCCCCCCCTCCAAAAATGCTGCACTGAATTAATATGCTTGTAAATTCCCAGCACACGGACCTACAGGCCCTGTGTTGCTTTCCTGAACAAGTGAACGGAATTGTCCTTTAAAAAATACAGTTGGTAAGTCGAAAACAATGAAAACAAAAATATATCCAATGGGGGGGGAGAGATCCTAAAGACTGAACTTTATCTTCTACCTAATAACTTCCCTGCCAGTTCGTTGGGGTGGGCATTACCACCTGGTGCTGCAGTCATTCTGAACAGCACAAGCAGTCATCAGGATTCAGAACATTAACTGTCTTTACGAAGACAGTTGCAGAGTGTTTGTCATTTGTTTGCTTTTATAGCTGGAGATCTAGATTACAGTTTTCAAGGGCTCTAATGCAAAATGAGGGTCTCAAATGAAAATTAACTCCAAGATCCTTTCTTATCCTAAAATTAAGACTATTGCTCATAAAAATTATTGCTATTGTTTTATAGCAATATTTTCTGGTCCTCCCTGCCCCAAATTTATTTCATTTTTCTTTAAAGACAAAAAAAGGAGTGTGTTCCTGAGGGGATTTGTGGTTGTTCACTCAGACAGAGCCAGTCATCAGCATAAAGTTAAACTGGACTATGTGGCAGAGAGCTAACTGGCAATTATTTGGCTTTTACTCCCAAACTTGAAATTGAAATGAGAAATAGTTCCTTTTGGAATCTTTTTAGCCCTGGCCAGTTTCGCTCAATGATTAGAGAGCAGTGGCCCTCGGACTGAAGGGTCCCGGGTTCAATTCCAGCCAAGGGCACGTACCTCAGTAGCAGGCTCGATCCCTGGCCCCGGGGCACGTGTGGGAGGCAGCCAGTCAATGTGTCTCTCCCACATCCATGTTTCTCTCTCGCTCCCCTCCACTCTCTCTGAAAAGGAATAGAAAAAATATCCTCGAGCGAGGAGTTAATAAGTAAATAAATAAAAATACTTTTTAACAGGTAATGAAAACAACATAACTCCACTGAAGGCCGCTGGCATACTTTTATCATAAAGTCAGACAACGAGATCACTACTTGTAGATTTTGCCAGAGTTTGACCACTCTTAACCTCACTCAACTTTTACCACTTCTCACATGTCCCCTTCTCAACCTACAACTCCCAAATTCCATTCTTCTTCAGAGAGTTTCTACCCACCCTTCTATTTGCAAAGGAATGGAGGAATGGTGTTTGGCAGTGTTATAGAAATTCTGGATAGGTCTCCAGTGAGTCTTGAGACTCTGAATATACACACTGAAGACACGTGAGAAATCTTAGTTCCTTCAAGTAGCTGATTATGCAAAAAGAAGTTTCAGACTTTAGTCTGAAGTAGCAGAGCCTAGTTTCCTGTTTAGCATTCAGCTCATTTAACACGTATTTGAACATTGTGTCCACATGTTCATGGAACTTACATCCTAATTGGGAGAGACATTAAGTTGGTAGAAACATAAGTTGATATGTCAGATGATGATACACACTACAAAGAAAAATAAGGCAGCATAAGAGAAGTGTTATGGGTTAAACTGTGTCCCTCAAAAGATGTTGGAAGTCTCAGTACCTGTGACTGTCACCTTATTTGAGAAAATAGGATCTTTGAAGATGACCAAGTCAAGATGAGGTCATTAGGGTGGGTCCTAATCCAATATGACTGGTGTCTTTATGAAAAGGAAAAAAAAGATGAAATTTGGACAGAGAGACAGACACACACACACGGGGACAAGGCCATAGGAAAATAAAGGCAGAGGTCTGGGTGATGCTTCTACAAGCCAAGGAACACCAAAGATGACCAGGAAACTAACCAGAAGCTGGTGAGAGGCGTGGAACAGACTCTCCCTCACAGCCTTGAGAACAAGCCAACTCTGCCAGCACCTTGACCTCAGACTTCTAGCCTCTAGAACTGTGAGACAATACATTTCTGTTGTGTAAGCCACCCAGAAGTCTTTCATCCATTTTGAGTTTATTCTTGTATATGGTATTAAAAAGTGATCCAGTTTCTTTCTTTCTCTCTCTTTTTTGTTTTGCACGTCTCTCTAGTTTCCCAACACCATTTATTGGAGATTGTCTTTATCCCATAGTAAATTCTTGCCTCTCCTGTCATAGATTGATTGGCCATGTAGACGTGGGTTCTCTATTCTGTTCCATTATCTATGTGTCTGTTGTTGTGCCACTACTATGCCTTTTTGATTACTGTGGCCTTGTAGTCTAGTTTGATATCAGGTAGCGTGATACCTCCAGCTCTGTTCTTCTTTTTCAAGATTGCTGTGGCTATTTGAGGTCTTTTGTGGTTCCATATAAATTTTAGGATTATTTGTTCTAGTTCTGTGAAAATACCATTGGTATTTTGATAGGGATTGCATTGAATCTGGAGATTGCTTTGGGTAGTATGGACATTTTAATAATGTTAATTCTTCCTATCCATGAGCACGGTATATCTTTCCATTTACTTGTATATTCTTCAGTTTCTTTCTCTCTCTTTCTTTTTAATCCTCACCTGAGGATATGTTTATTGATTTTCGAGGGTGAGGAAGAGAGAGAGAGAGAGAGAGAGACATAGATATGTGAGAGACACACTGATCGGTTGCCTCTCATACACACCCTGACCAAGGATTGAACTTGATCTGCACCCTAGGTATGTACCCTGACTGGGAATTGAACCTGCAACCTTTTGGTGTAAGGGACAATACTCCAACCAACTGAGCCACCCAGCCAGGGCCAGTTTCTTTCCTCAATGTCTTACAGTTTTCTGAGTATAGGTCTTTTACCTCCTTCAGTGAATTCTTAATGCCCAGAGATGAGGAGAGAAGATGGTTATTGGACCCAGGAGACAGTGAGAGACAGAGAGGTAGAGAGTCAAACAGAGTCATGTCGAGGTGCACACGTGATTGTGTGCAAGTCTATGGAACACTTAGTAGTGACATCCCAGAATGGTTCATGGTCTGTTTTTAGTAGGTGGGTGGGAACCTATAAAGAAAAAAAACACACTAAAGAAATGATAGCTTCAGCCTTGAAAAATTGGCAATATAAGACCACAGTGGAAGCCAAAGAGATACAGATAAAACTGAAATTGCACTAACGTAGAGACCGCTTTGCCTCTTCTTGTTTCTCATAGAATTGTACGGTCAGCACCCTCTTAACCAATGAAGCCCTGCCGCTTCATAGCTGTTTGACCCTGGCCAAGTTCATTACGGTTTCCAGTGCCTAGTCCATACAAGCACACAGGCAGCACTCAATGCTCCAAAAAATCAACAGATAGCTTTTCGGTCTAAAAATGTCTAATAGTGTGTATTTTTTAAAAATTAGTAGCCCTGGCCAGTGTGGCTCAGTTGGCTGGAGCGTCAGCCACATCAGAAGGTTGTAGGTTCAATTCCCGGTCAGGGCATATACCCAGGTTGCGGGTTTGATCCCCAGTAGGGGTGCGTGCAGGAGGCGCAACCGATCGACATTTCTCTCTCGCATCAATGTTTCTCTCCCTCTCTTTCTAAAATCTCCAAAAAAAAAGTTAAAAAAACAGTAATTGAGGATAAGTACACTTGAAAAGCATGATGCATTCAAGGTCCTCTTACTCATAATTGACAACAAGTTCTCTAAAATCAGGTAACTCTAAGGCCTGACTACGAGAAGAGTGGTGGAAGCCTCTTACAAGGGCAACTACTCCTTTCAAGCTTAAGTTTCTTCCCATTCTGCTGGGCCTGGTTTGCTCTTCCAATCAGGAAGATTGAAAATCTACGTCGAGTCTTGCTGCCAATTAGGAGGTTCCCCTTCTGGGCTCCTGCAACCTTGTGAGCTCCTGCCTCTCCACGCAGAGAAAGGCTCTCCTTCCTCAGACACAGCTCCAAACCTGCCACACCAGCCTCACTTGTTCCCCTGGCAGGGCACATCTGCGCAGCGCTTACCCTACACAACCAGGTGTCCTGTTTGTGGTGCCAAAAAACATAACTTTCAGAACAATACACCGAACACTTTCCAACATGGGGCACTCGGCCAGGCACTGAAAAGAGGAGTCATGCACAGTCTACCTTTGGAGTCTGGAAAGAGGGCCATGCAAACAGATTATCACAGTAAGACCTAGCAAAGGGATCAAAGAGAAACACACAAATTGCTCTAAGATCACAAGTGAAGGAGCTATTCATTCCTCTTGGGTGGGGCAGTGGTCAAGGAAAATTCAGAAGGGAGGAGGCATCTGAATTGGGGTTCACAGAGCTAAAAAGTAATGAAGTGGGAAAAGGGCATTAGGACTTTTGTTGACGGGGACAAGCTCAGGAGTCTCTCCCCATCCCCCCCGATCCTAGGAAAGCCTTGGGTCGAAGCTTCACCATTGGGTCCGTCCCACCATTTTGACTGGAGTTGTCTTTTTATGTCCCTTTTTGCTTTTGAAGTCACCCAGACAAGCTCGGCAGTGGGGTTTGTGTAAACAGTGTAATCAACAGTGTTCACTTGCCAGGACTGGCCCCCTGCATAGCTCTCCTGGGAGTCTGTGGAGGCAGTAGGTGGCCGGGCAAAGGCCAGGGATTTGGGAGTGCGTCCAAATGGTTTCCTTGAAGATACAGCACACAGGACATTCCAGGACGTGAGAGCAGCTTAATCCTACAGTATTTTGTTTGCCTGGTGAAAATACCCTTAGTGACAAACATGTTTAATTTGTTGTAGGTGTGACTTTGGATTATGCAATAGAATTGTGACTCAGAATGTAATTTTTGAAAGACCTCGACTGCTCATTTCCCTGGAAGGATCAGTTAGCTTTGCCCAGAAAAGCTGTTCCAAGACCACAGAGTACATTCCTAACTCAAGTGAACCTTTTCCCTCATTGGCATGTGCTACTGGCTGCCAAGAGCAGAAGGGAGCATGTGTATAGCATAGCTCCACGCAAGCCACCGTAACTCTCAGAAAAACAACTCAGTGTGTGTCCTGTTGGCAGGAAATCAGAGAGGGAGGACTGTCAATACTCAGGCTTCAGACTTGGGGGGGGGGTGGAGGGTGGCGAGGTGATGACTTTTATTTCTTCCCCTCTGGCAGGGACTGTGCCCTTGCTGTGACATTCTGGAATGACAGTGTCCTCCGAAGCTGTTTATGGCGTTTGAGGACTAGAAGCTTCACTGAGCACTGTTCTGCACACTACCAACAACAACAAACCTGCTGACTATTTTTACTGATTAGTTCCAAACTAGCTTCTCTAGGCCACAGACTCCTAAACCAGGTTCTCCTCTGATGACCCCTATGTTGAAATCAAAGGTAGTGGCGAGTTATGCAGCACCAGCCCTCAGAAACTGCCTGAGGGCCCTCATTGCAACAATCTGATAACCACAGAAAGCACTGAGGAGCTACCTGCCTGCCCTTGTTTGTGATCTACCAGTGCCTGGAACACCCCTTCTAAGCTCCCAGGGACTGGGGAATGGAAAACCCTGGCCCACGTCAGTACCCAGGAAGAAGTCAACAGAGAGAGCGTGAGGCAAACCCAGGAACACTTTGTAAACATGAAAAGAACATTCCTACAAAGTAGGCAGGCACATTAAGACATGTCAGGTCAAAGAATAAAGACCAAGGGCAGCCAAAGGAAGTCGAGGGATGTGTAAGCCTGTATTTAAGGATGCTGCCAAAGGGGGATTACATGTCAATCCTCGGGAAAGTATCATACACCAAAATATCCTCATTCCACCATAAAGGCTTCATATTCCTAGCATCTGGTTTTTGTTTTTTTTAAAAATATGTTTTTATTTATTTCAGAGAGAAGAAGGGAGATGGAGAGAGAGAGACAGAAACATCAATGAAGAGAGAGTCATTGATCAGCTGCCTCCTGCATGCCCCCTACTGAGGATCGAGCCCAAAACCTGGGCATGTGCCCTGAGTGGGAATCGAACCGTGACCTCCTGGTTCATAGGGCGATGCTCAACCACTGAGCCACGCCGGCTGGGCCATCTGGTTCTTGTTTTTTGTCAGTGATTTCCCAAAATGCATCCTCCTTATTTTTGATAATAATAGGACCCCTGATCTAAGTGGGCACATGGCTGCCTGGAATAAAGACTATTTCCCAACTTCCCTTATAGAAGAGTAAGTTTTTACCAATGGGATATGAGCCAACGCATTATATATAAATTCTGGATTATACCCTTAAAGCAGCAGGCTCTTAAGCCAAGGAAGCTGTGGATAGAATTAAGGGGGTGTGCCCTAGCCAGCTTGGGTCAGTGGTTAGAGCATTGGCCTACAGACTGAAGGGTCCCAGGTTCAATTCTGGCTAACTGCTAACTAAAATTCAGCATTCACTTCAACTATGAATATAGTCAACAAAGCATAAAGTATTAGCAGTAACTGTGATCTCGTCACTAAATGAAATCACAGGCATTTTCATATCACCTAATAGTTTTACAGGTATCTAATATATTGTTTATGGCCATCATCACTATGAAATATGAAGTTAGACTTACTGCTAGATCTTATTATTTAATGTATTGCTATATGCCATGGCTCAAAAATGGTTAAGGACTCCTTCCTGTCTTAAAGAGAAGGGCATCTTGCCCCTTACCCTTTTTTCACTCTTGCTGCTGCCTGACATATGGAACTAGTAGTAGGTCATCTTGAACAGGCAGGTGAGGAAGAGGCAGTGATGACTCCAAAGTGTTTCCCCTGGCTGTGAGAAGGGGGACTCTGCCCAGATAAATAAAGATATTAAGAAGAAGAGTTTTAGTTTGATTTGGTTTCTAGACATGTGGACTTTGAAGTAATGGCAAGATGTCCAGATGGAAAAGTCCAGCTGGGCAGGAGATCAGAATTGGAGATGAAGATGAGTGATTTTTTTTTTAAAAGGAACAGGTTTAAACGGGTATGAAAACACTAGTGTGTGTCTGCCAGAGCTAAAGAACAGAAGCCCAGAGGGAAAAGAGAACACCGTGCAGGAAGGATTGAGGGCCTGCAGAGGCTGGAGAGAGGCAGTCTCAGGGAGCAAAACCAAAGCAGGATGAATTGGCTGGAGTTCTCAGGCCCAGACAACAGAGTACTCTCCTTTGGGTTTCAGGAGAAACATTAAGCTGGAGTCACAACTGCAAATGGCCAGAGTTGAGGCTGAAAGGTAAATCGAGGTCATATCATGGAGGGGCTTCATCCATTGCACAGTAAAGATCATCAAACAGGGAAAGGTCATGATCAGATGTACATTTTAGAAAGAACCAGTCTGGCTGCAGCATGAACAGTTTAGGCAAATCTGGAGGCAAGAGGTGTCAATGGGATCCAGGAGGCGGTAAGGCAGCTGTTGGCCAGCACTGGGTCAGGTCCAGCAACGAGACCCAACTCTAATATTTGAGGGGCCTGAGGATAAGAGTACCAAAGGAGGCTCACATGCTGTGTAAATAAGTATTTAAGGTATGCCCTAGCCTGTAGCTCAGTGGTTAGAGCATGGGCCTGCAGACTGAAGGCTCTGGGTTGGATTCTGCCCAAGGTCCCCTTAAGTGTGGGAGGCAACCACATGCGCCTCATCGATGTTTCTCTCTCTCTCTCTCCCCCTTCCACTCTCTCTGAAAAGCAATGGGAAAGATACCTCGCGTGGGTATTAAAAAATAAATAAATAAAATTAAATAAATAAAAATAAAAGTTATAAATAAAGCTATTAAACTGTAAAAATATCCTCTCTTCGCCCATCTGAATAAAGTATAAATACCTGAAAGGGAGGAGGGAGGGTGGCGGGACCGGCTGCATTTACGCGGAGCTCTCCCGCAACCGAACATGCAGAGACCCACAGCGACCCCTGGCGGTTCCCCGAGCCACGTCCCAGGGCCGCCTTCCCGCCGCGGAGAAGCGCGCAGGGGGCCCGGCGGGGGAGTGGGCGTGGCCTAGCCTGGCCAGGGGCGTGGCCCGGCCTGGCGGCGGGCGGACGGCGCGGGGTCGAAGGTCACGCGACGTCGCTGTCATGGCGGCCTGCACGCTGGGCTCCGCCTGGGGCCCGCTGCGGCTCGGCGCCCCGGGCCTGTGGGCGCGCGCGCGGCGGCCTCCGGGGCCCGCGGGTTCCGGGCGGAGCGTGGCCGCAGCCAGCGGCCCGGGCGCCTCGGGCACTGACCGCTACTGTCTGGAGCTGCTGCGGTGAGCGCGCCCCGGCGGAAGGTCGGGGGGCGGCCGAGGGGCGCGGGGGGCGGCGAGCGGACGCGCTCCTGGCCTGTGGCCTGTGGCCCCGGCCTGTGTCCCGGGGGCTCCGCGGGAGGGCGCGTGGGGTGAGGCAGCGGGGCTTTTCCACGGGTCGCGAAACTAGAAAGTATTGTGCTAAGTGAAATAAGCCAGTCAGAGAAAGAGAAATACCCCGTGATCTCACTTATATGTGGAATATAATAAAATAAACTGATAAACAAAATGGATCCAGAGACATTGAAGCATGGAACAGACTGGGGGATCTCAGAGGGAAGGTGGGGAGGCAGAGATTAATCAAAGAACTTGTATGTTTGTAAGCATAACCCATGGACACAGACATTGCTATGGGGAAAGCCTAGGGGTGGGATGGATGAGGGGATAAAAAGGGGACATCTGTAATGTTTTCAACAATAAAGAAACTTAAATAATTAATTTTTTTAAAAGTAACTCTTTTTTTTGCCTATTTGTTATAGGAAACGAGATTATGAAGGCTATTTATGCTCCCTGCTGCTTCCTACAGAATCCAGAAGCTCTGCTTTTGCACTGAGAGCGTTCAATGTGGAACTGGCTCAGGCTGGTATTAAAATTCCTTAAAAATTATTTGCAGAAACAGTGATATACTGTGTTTAATGCTGAACAATAAAGAAATACAATTGTAATTTACATGTCAGATGTGTTTAGGGACTCTGTTGGTGATTTTTTTTTTCTATTCAAGCTTAATTCAATTTCAAAAATAAAACTAGCTAATGAACTTACTGTTTCTGGAAATACCATTTGGAATTTTTTTCTTTTTCTAAGGATATTATAAAACTATGCAGTTAACATCACACATTTGTCTGTTAATTGGATAGGTTAATCTGAGTATTACTGTTAAACTTCTCCAACATTTGCATATAGCAGTTTTTAAAAAATAATTTTTAATTTTTTAAATTATAGTTGGCATACAATATTATATTAATTTCAGGTGTACAACATAGTGATGAGACATTTATATAACTTACAAAATGATCACCTCGATAAATCTAGTACCCATCTGACACCATACAGAGTTACTGCAATATTATTGACTGTATTCCCTAAGCAGTGGGAGGAGTTGACCCTCAGGCTGACTGGTTGTGAAGACAGATCTTGACTCCTGGGGAGGAACTGTTGTGCAGGGGCTGACCCTAAGGAGTACAGTTTGCTTTAGCAGGGCTCTGGTGCCTGCCAAGTCTGCTCTTTGAATGTGTCATTTGTGGAGGTTGTTGGGTGGTGCTCTGATGTGGCCTAAAGTTGGCCACTGCAATGTGCTCATTCTGGGGCCTCTTGGGAGGTTCAGGCTAAGGTCAGCCACTGCCTGTGCCCTGGCTGGGGCCGCTTGTGATCTGCAGATAGTTGCCACTTGTGTTGGGCATTGAGGTGCCTGGGGGAGGCTAAGCTGCAAACTGAGGCCGGCTGCCACTATTGCTGGGCTAGGGGCTGCTCAACAAGAGGTATGGGGTGTGCTGAGGCCAGATGCTGCTTGTTTGGGGTTTGTGAACCCTTGAGAGATTTTAAGACGGTCTGCAGCACAAGCCAAAACGGCCATTTGAATGGAAAAGCCACTGGAAGCTGCCTGAGTGGGCTGAAAAGTTCGCCAGGTCTCAGGGAATCACCAGGACAGGGCAAATAGTGTTAGATTGATGGAGACTCAGATATTGTGCCTGCAGTCGTTGGGCTCAGCAAAGAAACAATCACTTCTGCCAGCACTTCAGTGTGGGAGAAAGCTGCCCTTCTAGCCCTCATCCTAAAGCCAGACAGTTCAGTTCCTTCCCATATGCCCCTGGTGCTTTTCCAACTTTGTCCCAGAGCTGGAGCTCAGCGATAGTATGTGGGTTAAAAGGAGTGCTTAGAACTCCAGCCACCCTTCATCTCACTCAGCTACAATCCCTGCTGGGTTTTACAGCCAGAAGTTATGGGGACTTTTCCAGTATTGTCAAATCACCCAATAATGTCCTTTATGGCATTTTTCAGTAGTCAAGACATGGAAACAATCTAAGTATCCATTGGTGGAAAAATGGATAAAGAAAAAAAATTCTATGTGATACACATGCACACACACACACATACACATACTCTGGAATATTATTCAGCCATAAAAAAAGGAAATCCTGCCATTTACAACAACATGGATCACCCTTGAGGGCATTATGCTAAGTCAAATAAGTTAGAGAAAGTCAAATACTGTACGATCTCACTTATATATGGAACCTAAGACAAAACAGAACAAAGCCTCCAAACTCATAGATACAGAGACCAGGTTGGTGGTTCTAAGCGGCCGGGATGGGACATGGGTGAAATGTGCTCAAATGGTACAAACTTTGTTATGAATGAATAAGTCCTGGGGATGTACAGCATGGTGACTATAGTTAGTAATACTGTACTGTATACTTGAAAGTTATTAAGAGAGTAGATCTTAAAAGTTCTCATCACAAGAAAAGAAAGTTTGTAACTATATGTGATATGGATGTTAACTACACTTATTGTGGTGATTATTTCACAATATATACATATATCAAATCATGAATACCTGAAGCTAAGGTACTGTTAAATATTCACCCCCTAGATTTAGCATGCATTGGTGCTTCTGCCTGAAGCTGACAAGGCGATTCTTAATTAGTAGTGAGTGAAGGAGACTGTCTAATAATCTTTTTAAATACTTAGTGAATGAATGAGTTTATTTAAAATGGACATACAGTACTACTTACTTTTTGTGGTGTACAGTTCTATAGGTTTTGAAAAATGCATAGAGTCATGTACTCACCACCATAGTCATGAGACAGAACAATTCCAGCAACCAAAAAATTCTCATGTGCCCCTTTGTAGTCAGCCTCACCCCTCACCCATACTTTTTTGCATATCCTTCCGATTCCAGGTTATTTTTATGTACATCTCATTTTTAAGTACACTTTGCCATCTGTAAACATTTCAGTATGTATTTCTAAAAGATAACTCACTTAAAATAACCATAAAGCCATTATCATACCTTAAAAATTTAGTAGTAATTTCTTAATGTCATTATACATCCGGTGTTCGGATTTTCCAGTTGTCCCTTTTCAAATCAGGATTAAAATAAGGTTCACATGTAAAGACTGGTTGATCGGCACTTAAATTACTTTAAACCAAACATTCCCATCCTTCTTGTCTTTTCTTAATTTGTTTTCTAGAGTCTCTCCTATATTCGAAAATATTTTTGAATAAGCA
The DNA here is from genome assembly GCF_054644295.1 of Miniopterus natalensis. NCBI lineage: Eukaryota > Metazoa > Chordata > Mammalia > Chiroptera > Miniopteridae > Miniopterus > Miniopterus natalensis. Next base: position 4,022,653 of record NC_142096.1, read on the forward strand.
CCAAGTAATTTGCAGCTTTGACTTAGGAAACTCATAATGACAACAGTTTAACTTCAACGAAAAATTTAAACAAATGTTTAGAATTAAACTTAGTTTTTGGCTGAATTATGTGATTATGCAGTCACAAATAATTGATTTTTGAGACTGTAAACAGTGTGTTTATTAAAGCTTTTAAATCCTATTTGTAGATTAAGGATTCAGTTTCTGAGAAAACAATTGGACTCATGCGAATGCAGTTTTGGAAAAAGACCGTAGATGACATATACAGTGACAATCCACCACATCAGCCTGTGGCCATCGAACTATGGAAGGTAAAAAAAATGGCTACTTTAATTTGTAAGAATTTTATTTGAGCACACTTTTTGATGCATACAATTTGGATAATATTCTTGGGCTCATGTAATGTTCAGATATATGTTCGTTTGGACCAAGGAATTTAAAGTCATCCACTAATAATTGGCACAGATCTTCAATGTATTTATTAAAGGAAAGAGGAGGGACCTACACTCTTTTTATTATAAATTATTTCCCACATGATTGGTTGCAGAATTTAAAGCAGCAGGTAATTTTCCTGTTCTACCTGTGACAGGAGATGCGCACTCAGTATTGTCCAAACACAAATCTAAAACCGCCTTTCTAGTTTCATAGACTTGCCTATTCGTTGGTGAATTTTAGGCATTAGAGAATAGAAACCTACGAGCAAGAGTATTATTTGTACAGCTACATGTATGTAGTAGTTAGTTTTACATTAAAGCAGCTACATGGAACCCTCATTCATAAACAGCTATGCACAGTTTAGAAATATGCTGAATATGCTGCTAAGTTATGAACAGAGGAAGGGAATTAGTTGCCTTTTGTCACTGATCTGTGTCCCCGCCGTAATATGATGAGCTCCAAAAGACAGTTTCTGTAACAGAAGCCACTCAGACCTGACAGTGGTACACCTCTTCTCAGGGCTGTGCACCAGCAGAGGCAGACCCCGTTTCTGGCCCCAGATTGACTTCACAGAGCCCCAGTAAGGATGGAAAGCCAGGCCCCTCCACCGGGGACTGAGAAGAAAAAGTGGATGGGAAGCTGTGAGTATTAGATTAGTTATTTACCTCTGTTCATCCCACTTCAATAACTTCAACCTAGGTGACTCAGTTTAGAGAAAAATCTCTCTAAAACCCAGAAACTCTCTCTGTTTATTATCTTACACACCAGCCTGACTGCAGTAGAGGTTTATGCTAAGACTTGCACTGGAAGTTCTGGCCTTTGTCAGGAAATAGCATCAAGATCCAAGAGTCTTTTAACACAAATTCATCTTGCTTTGGACTTTCTTAAAAAAAAACAGAAGAAATATTTGAGTTACAGAATGTTTATATGTGTGCCAGTTTGTTCAATTTTATAATAGCTGCTTAAATTCTGATGATTAGTGTTGGCCAGCTTTTTGACATGACCGGTGCTGAAGGTTAATACGAATATTTGAAAGAAGCAGGTAGAGTTCAGAGTATTTGCCTTTGTTGTATGTTTTTTACCCCTCCTCATTCTCAGGTGCATGTGCTTATTTTACCACTGCCCAGTAAAACTTTCCATGGGTTCTGTGAAGAGTGTCAGGTTCTTTAGAAGATCAGTAGGGAAACAGTGACTGTGGTGTCCAGAGAGCATGTTCCTGCTGCATTCTTTCATGGGTGCTTTAGTGTACAAAATAGTGGAGTATCTATAATTCCTCAGACATTTCATATAGGTTTCCCCATTTCTCTGTTTATTAATTTTACAGTTTAAATTTATGTTTCTAGCCAAGATTTTTATTTTTTGATTTCTGTTTTCAGAGTTTTAATGCATTTATTCAGCTGGTTTTCAGCTTCTTACAAATCCTCATTTTTTACCTTGATCTCTGATTTCCGTCAGAATGAGACAACTGTATTTTGTGGTCCTGGAATTGCAGCCGTTACAACTTCATCCTTGAGTTAATAGAAGCATGACTTCTCCATGGTTAAATGTTTGTTGAGTACTTATAAAAGTATTCAACAAGCATAAGCTCCAGGAACGGTGTTTAATGATATGGTTACAAAGACTAAACGTACCTTGCCCCACTCAGACATGTACAAAGTAAGACAAGAGCAGGACTCTGTAAGGACTGAGGAATCCCCGGCTGCTTCCTGGGGCTGGGGAGAGGCTTGTAGGGAGTTCTGCTGTGTAACAGGAGTGGTGCTGAGGGAACTTGGGAGCCAACTTTGTGTAGCCCTTTTACCTTCCTTGAGGTTTCTGCCAGGCAGGGTGGGCTCTGGTCTCCACCCTGTCACCCCTCCTCACATAAATGTGTGCTGATGAGCATGCTAGCTGGCCTTTACATTTATCGTCAATGGCATCTTAGAGTTTTAGTTGAAGTAGAGGATATTCCTAAGACTTTATGTTTTACTACTATTACTATTGTGAAAATACATCATACTTAGTGTTGATCTGGCAAGAAAACAATGTTTTTAAAACTTATAAAACTTTCAGAAAGATTTCAAAATTAAAAACAGTATAATAAAAACACCTCTAGGGTGGGGGTGGGGAGAGATTAACCAAAGAATTTCTATGCATATATGCATAACTCATGGACACAGACAAGAGTGTGGTGAAGGCCTGGGGGCCGCCAGAGGGGTGGAGGGGATCAATGGGGGGGAAAAGGGAGACATTATACTTTCAACAATAAAGATAAATTTAAAAAAACAAAACACCTCTATACCCTTTACCCAGACTAACCTATTGTTAACATATTATTCCATTTGTTAATCATTTGTACTGCTTACTCCTGTGGGTGCCTAGGCTTGTTCTCTCTCTTTCTCTCTCTCTCTCTCTCTCTCTGTATTTTCATACTCTTAATTTTTTTCTGAATCATTTTTGAGTGTAAGTTATATACATCATAGCCCTTTATCCCTAAATCCTGTAGTGAGTATTTCCTAAGAATAGGGACATTCTGTTATATAACCAGAACAGTTATTGACTTTAGCAAATTTAACTTTGATATAACACTTTTTATCTAATTTTCTATTTATATTCCAGTTTTGTCAGTTGACCCAGTAATGTCCACTGTAGTGTTTTTTACCCCCTCCAGTATAGGATCCAGTCGAGGGCCAGGTAGTATTTGTCATATCTCCTAGCCTACTTTAATCTGTAGCATTTCCATGGCCTTTCTTTGTCTTCTGTGGCATTGACACTTCTGAGGAGTATAGCCCTTCCAGTTTTGGGGTTTTTTTAATAGAACATTTCTTATTTTGGGTTCATCTGATGTTTTCTCATGATCACTTCAGGTTGTGCATTCCTGGCCATAATACTGCATAGACAGTGTCTTCTTAGGTACCATCCTGGAGGCACGTTCTGTGCATCTGCTCTCCGTTGGCATTGTTAACTTTCACCGTCCAGTTAGTGTGCTGCCTGGTTTTCCCACTGTATAATCATAACTCCCCTGGCAACTGTAAGACAGTGCAAATACCCTACTCCTCATTAATGTCCCCTGAAACTTAGCATTCACTAATGGTTCTTGTCTGATTCTGTGTTTACTGTTACGATTGCAAAATGCTCACTTTCCAGTTCTGATACTCTCCACATTTACCACTTGGCAGCAGACACGACCTCCCACTCTCCTAGATTTATTTATTTGTCCATTAATTATTGTTATGCACTCATGAATTCCTATTTTTCCCCAGTAGTGTATAGTTGATTACTATACTTAATTATTTTGGTGTTCATATAGTCCAAGATTTGGACAATGGGAGCCCTTTCAAACTGACTCCTGTGTCCTTATGACATGTCTCCCATAATTTTTTGAGTGCTTTTTATTTTCTGGCACAATAAAATATTATAGGGCCATATTAAATCTCCCTTGCTCCAACTCTAGAGATCACTCATTTCTCTAGAGCCCTGTTTCTTTGGGAGAAATGCTTTTAGACACTAAGATCTGGACACCAGGTGTGCTCTTTCCTACTAGAGTGTCTTTACTTGCTAAAATAATACTGTGCCTTGCAGATTATTTTCTTTGGAGTTTTAGTTACTCTTTTCTTTTTGGATAGTGATTATTTTCATTAATTAGAATCTTTATCCTATGGAAAGAAGTTTGTGTGTAATTAAGCATAGAAGTCAGGGTGCATCATATAACAGAAGCTTGGTATTTCATTCTTGTTTTGAATGTCGAGTCATTAAATTACTAATAATATAAGAAAAAAGACAGAGTAGTGGAAAAATGTGAGATATACTATCTTTACTTGGAAATGTTTTCTAGGTACATTTCCTTTTCCCTGGTGTTTCTTTAACAGCTGTCCATCTGGTGATGAGTTATTACAAACGTTTCCTTACCTAGTTTATATTTGGTTTGTTTATTTTTATTTAGGTCTGCAGAAGTAATTTTTTGTACTTTATAAAAATGTATAATACTCTTGCTTTTTTTTAGGCTGTCAAAAGACATCATCTGACTAAAAGGTGGCTTATGAAAATCATTGATGAAAGAGTAAGTTGAAATTGCTCAAGTCTTAAGTTTTCCTTCGTTGTTAATCTTTAAACTAATTTTTCATCAAATTGAGTTGTCGTACACATACCTTTATGTACACCCAGTACTTGGGTCTCTGTCCAGATAGTAGTGAGAATGAGGAAAGCCTGGTGGTTCTAGTGAGTGGAATCCTGTACTGAGTTCTTAGAACTGAGTTCTGTTCCAGTTCTAGCCAAGCATGCAGGCTGCTCAGTGACCGGGGCTAACCCGTGTCATCTTCCTGACATTGCTGGCTCAGTGTCCTCCTTGGCCGGATATTTATAATGCACTATTGTCATGAAAATGTAAGTTTACTTAACTCTATGTGGATAAAATCTATTAATAACCATAAGCTGTAGTAATAATAATATAAGCAAAATGAGACTATGGCTTCAATCTTAAGAAAAATTGCTTAGTTAACATATAAAGTTATTTAGCACTAAGAAAATCTATTTTTGAGATGTCTCCTGGTTTTATGACGTAAAGAAAATTGGAGAACTTCAGACAGATAACTTTTCTGTTTAATGGAAAATAACACTTGGCATTTGTAGGGAGGGCTATTTAAAAGTAAAGGACTGGGATCAATCTCCCCTCATTGATCTATAGATTCAATGCAATGCCTATAAAAATTCCAACTGCCTTTTTTTCAGAAATTGACAAGCTGCTCCTAAAATTCTAATGGAAATGCAAGGGACCCAGAATCACCAAAACAATCTTAGAACAAAGTTGGAGGGCTCATATTTCTTGAGCCCTCATAAAACTTAACTACAAAGTTACAGGAATCAAACTGTGTGGTATTGACATAGCATAAACATATAGATCAATAGAACAGAATTGAGAGTCCAACAATAAACCCATATATTTATAGTCAATTGATTTTTGACAAGGGTGTGAAGATAATTCAATGGGGAAAGAATAGCCCTTTCAATAAATGTTGCTGGGACAACTGGTTAGCCACATGCAAAAGAATGAATTTGGACTCCTACCTCATACCATATACAAAAACTTACTCAAAATGGATCAAAAACCTAAACGTAAGACTTAAAATTGTAAAACACTTAGGAGAATGCATAGGCATGAATTTTTGTGACTTTAGGATGAGCAATGATTTCTCAGATATGATGACAAAAGCACAAATAATAAGAAAGTATATAATTGGACTTCATCAAAATTTAAAAATTTAAGAAAGTTAAAAGACAACCCATAGAATGGGAAAAAGTATTTGCCAGTTATATATTTGATAAGGGACTAGTATCTAGAATATGTAAAGAACTCTAAAGAATTCTATCTCCACCATTTATTAGCTGTGTGACCTTAGGAATATTACTTAATGTGTCTATGACTCAGTTTTTTCATCTGCAAAATTTTAATCTTACTGTGTACTAAACAGTATATACTTAATATTTTTATTCAGTTCTTTTGGGCAAAAAATTGTGTCTTTTCTTTATAAATTTTTATAATTCAGCCAACTTTATTTACCTTTTGTTTGACTATAGGAAAAAAATTTGGATGACAAAGCGTATCGTAATATCCAGGAACTGGAAAATTATGCCGAAAACACACAGAGTTCTCTTCTTTATTTAACACTAGAAATATTGGGTAAGGTTTTTTTTTTCCCCCCTATTTCATACTTCTCTATTTTTGATAAAACACCTTTTAAAAATTTTTTATTTTTATTTTTTTGAGCAAGAAGGGAAATATATGTCTTCTTTGGAGTGTGGACTAATTACAATACTTAGGCTCTAATATAAGTACTTTAGCTGCTTCATGGGAATGTTTTAGTTAATAATCTGGTAATTGCTGGTGATTTTATTTTTTAAGCGTCTCCTACAAATTGGAAGGCTTGTAGCTTTACTCTTCCTTCCCTGTCAGTAGTACTTCCCACGTTAAAAAAATAGAAGAAATAAATCTGCATTTCTAAGTTTTTATGAAAATTTAAAAAAACCACAAAAAACACAAAGAACTAGTTTAGATAGTACTTTTCCTCCTCCCACTTTATTCTGAGTTGGGGAAGTCTTACTGCACTGAGGGAATTACTCCGGAAGAGGACAGTACTGTCCGCCTGAAGGAGGTAATATGTCTTTATGTCGCCCTGAAAGAGTAACACATCCCTATTGAATTTCCCAGGCCTGTTCTACCTGCTCATTCAGTGACATGTTTTCAACCCAGTGAAGGAGGGGAGCAAAGAGCAGAGTGTTTGCTAAGCATATACTTAAAATGAGGTTGGATGGAAATTGTACTGAGGAGGAGAAATGAAAGGCTTGTAATGTTTTTTCAGGATAGCTGGTTAAAATTCCAAATGTGTTCTTAGTGTGCTCTAGTCTGAGGGAAACACTTTTATTTGAAAGTTGAAATTCGGAAACCTGCTAGTGGTCAGCTTGTTTTGTGCTCAGTTTTACTCATAGATCCTGTTTTGGAGATATGAATGCATTAGGGTAAACAATGCATTAGGGTAGTTTTACATGTTTAGGTGATTTCTCTTTGCTACTTCTATTGACTTATGCATTTATAGAGAAAAGAGCAGCCCTACTGTTTAATATCTAAAACCATAGGTATAAAGGATCTTCATGCAGATCATGCTGCAAGTCACATTGGAAAGGCACAAGGCATCGTCACTTGCTTGAGAGCAACGCCATATCATGGTAGCAGAAGGAGGGTGTTCCTCCCCCTGGATATTTGTATGCTGGTAAGGCCGTTGTTTATATGCTTTGTTAATTGACCTCAGGAATATGGGAAGGATGTTATCTCTTGGTTCTCTGCTTAGTCTATTCAAGTAACTGCTTTGAAATGAATGCATATTTCTTTTTGGCTCCATGGTTATCAAGTGAGAATTTTCACCAGTCAGGCATTTTAGGTCTCTGGTGGAGCTATGACTAAAGAAGTCTGGAGCATCTCATGTGGTGTAGCTTCAGGTTGACACCGTACTCCCTTCCAAGCAGTTACATAATTATTCCTAATGTTCAGCTTAGCCTGCTCTTTTTTATTTTATTTTTTTATTGATTTGGGAGAGAGAGAGACAGAGAGACAGAGAGAGAAAGGAAGGAAGGGAAAGGGAAAGGGAAAGGGAAAGGGAAGGAAAAATGATTATTTGTTCCGCTTATTTATACACTTGGTTGATTCTTATACATGCCCTCACTAGGGGTCAAACCCGCAACCGTATCAGGACGGGGCTCCAACCAACTGAGCTACTCGGCCAGGACCAGCCTGTTTGTTATTTTAAAGGAGAAAGTAATCCTTAAGAAAAGAATATTGTTTATGAGAACTTTTATTTTCTGTATGAGATTCGTTGTTGTCTGTACTTTTAAACTTCTTATATGTTTGTTTTCTTGCTCGTGTATTTTTGTCCTACCTGCAATTGTTGTTAATAATTGTCTTGTTGCATGTTCTTCAGAGAGAGAGAGAGAATGTATGTGTGTCTTTATATACACATAGACACAAAGACACATATATGTACACATTTTAAAAAACAAATAAGCATTATATTGTGCACACTGTTCTCTCACCTGTTTTCTTGAGCTAAGTTAGTTTTAAATATGCTTTTTGATTGCTAATATAATGTGTTTTTCAACACAGCATGGTGTTTCACAAGAGGATTTTCTTCGGAGGAACCAAGATAAAAATGTAAGAGATGTGATATATGACATTGCCAGCCAGGCACACTTGCACCTAAAGCATGTAAGTAGCTTTTCCCCCCAAAAATCATTTAGGAAACTATCATTTCTAGGTGTGGCTATTCCTCGAGCATGGTTATATTCTTCCCTACCTGGCTTCTCTCTGATCATCCACTCTCCATTTCTCTGTCTCAGGAGCAGTGTGTCTTTCTGCTTTGCAAGGCCGATGCCTCTCCTGCCTTCCTAGGACCTTGCATCCTCAGCAGTCCCAGCTGGGGTTTTCAGTTGGCTTCTCTGATAACTTGTCTCTTATCTTCTGCTTTGTTCCTGCTGCTTTGCTTTATTTTCTTATTTTTCCCTCACAGTTAACCTTTTCTGAATAAGTGGTCTGCATTCATTGTTTCCTCAAGGCCCTCACCACCCTGACACTGGTCATCATGCTGTAATCTGGCCTCCATCCTGCCTACTCTAATAGTAATCACTAGTAAATTATCTCCTTTTGCCACATATAAAGAGTGTCTGATTTAAAGAGAGTAGATGTTTGTGTATGTACACACACACACACACACACACACACAGAGTGTCTGATTTAGAGAGGGTAGATGTTTGTGTATGTATAAACACACACACACTCAGAGGTAGAACCAACTAGACTTGATAACTGATTGGATTGTGGCAGGATCAGGAAGAAGAGAAGTTGAAGGCTGTACAGAGTTCAAGTAGAGATGGTGATGGTGCCACTCAGAGACTATAATTAAAAGCAGTGGTACAGAAGGAGCTGATCTGTAGGCTTGAGACTAGCGGCTGGACGTCATTGAATATAAGGGGATTAGAAGACGTAGGGAGATGGGCTATTGAAGAGTGCAGAATTGTGACTTTGAAAGATCAGAACTGGAGAGAGATTTGGGAGTCATCCACATGGAAGGCTATGGTTCAAGCTGTAGGTTTGGATGGTGTTGTCCAAGGAGAATGTCCATTTGGATAAGGACCTAGGGTGGAACCTTGAGGCCCACCTCCATTCCTCAGATAGAAGGAGAAAGGGCCGTTTATTAGGAAGATGACGAAGGAAAGTGATGACAGAAGTAGGAAAACAGAGTCAGTGTTAGAAACCTGGAGGGGAGCAAATTCCAAGTAGGGGCAGAAGTGAAACTGGGCATGCTGCAGGGAGATGAAGAGAAAGGGGAGGGTGAGTAACTTGTGAATGAGTTTGAAGAGAGCAATTTTAGGAGACTGGTAGAGCGGAGGGTAGGGGGTTAAGAGGTGAGTCAGGAAGTGGAGGCGGGATCTGACAATAGAAATGAAGATTGGAAACAGAAGTGGGTTTGGTGAGTTCAGGATGATGGGCATCGGCCTGAGTACATCAGGGCTTCACAGTCCAGAGCAGTAGGGAGGTGAATTAGGTGAGGTCAGTTGAGATGTGGAGGCCTCTGAATTCCAAGATGAATAGTTGAGACTTGATCCATTGGGAACATAAGTTAAAGAAAGCAAAAATAAAACAATGACTTAACAATTTGGCTGGCTGTGTGGAATGAATTAAAGGCTGAAAGATCAGCTTGGAGGGTCTTATATTCATCTGAACAGGAGATGATGACCATCTAGGCTGGGAGGTGCTGGGACTTGTTAACTCAAGTGTTCCTCCATTTACCCTAACCATGGGACTAGAGGGTCAAAGTTACACGATGTTATAAGGCAGCCGGAAAATGCCAAAGCCAATTTGTGAGAAAGAATAGAAATCTTAATATAGTACTTTTTCCTGGGTCCTTTAGGCTTAAGAAATTAACCATAATCTGCAGGAGATGAGAGCTATTTTTTTTTTGCGTTTGAGAGAGGCCCTACGTTTGTTGTTGCTTTGTGTTCACTTTCTGAGGGAGTGTTTATTTCCAGAAATATTTATATTTCAAGCTCATTTCCCTTTGTCTTCCTTTTTAGGCTCGGTCCTTCCGCAAAAGTGTTCCCGTGAAAGCGTTTCCTGCTTTTCTTCAGACGGTAAGTAGATTAACAGAGAGGCCGTTTAATTGATGAAGCAGATGTGTAAGTCTCTATTGTGTGAGGCTCCCAATGCGGTTCTTTAGTTTGGAGGCGTTATGTTTGTTTCTCCCGCGCGCAGTGTGTTTTGTTGGTTGCATTCCGCTTTTGGTGGTAGCCATACCTGTTTTCCAGAGGCAGGTGAGTGCAGTTGGCAGTAGCACTGACTGCATCGTTTTGAATCGGCTTTGCCGGTTACCAGCTGTGGGAGTTTGAGGTCCTTAATCGCCATGGTTCTCAGTATATTCAGAGGTAGAATGGGAATCATGTGAGGCACTATCTTGTAGGGTTTTCAGGCTGCTTACAGCTATAAGAGTGTTACTTATTCTCATAACATTTTCACACAGGTTGTGCTGAAGAACTCTGGGGTTCTGTGCACATGGACTGAGAGCCATGTCTTTAAAATTGTGCAGTGCAAAACTAAGTGGCTTCTCTACTTAATAAGAAAGTTACTGAAATAAAATAATTTATAAATTAGTAAAAGTAAGTGAGAACTATAAAATAAAGAACACGGCCATTGTCAGTGTTTTCTAACCTTGCTCCCCCATCGCAGTGAAAGCTTTGTCAAGTTTCGTGTGATGGGGAACCATGGGTTACATTTGTAGGGACCTGTGAGTGTTCTCCTTGAGTGCAAATCATTTTCTAGCAGAGCATGGAGACCCATTAAACTTTTTGACGATATAATTTTGAAACAAACAGCTTGAGCTCCTCCTTGTGACACAGTGCATTTTGTGGTGGTGGTCATTCCCCTTGACTGAAGCACCCCTTTTGTATTCTACAGTCTAGTAATGAAACCTGGCAAGCAATAATTTCTCTGATCTTTTACATTTTGACCAGAACGGTATAAATTATGATCAGAATTTACTTGATATTTCTAGTACTAACTCTATGATCCTGTTTTACTGGCCTAATAGAAACTTCTTAGAAGATGTCTTTATTTTCTCTCTCCCTTTTAAAATTCTCATTTAAATTCTTAATATGTAGAAGGCCATCTCAGGGAAACTAAAATAGCCTTGATACTTGTAATTTCTCTTTAGTTTCTGTTGAGGACTTAATTGTTCTGTGATCCAGTGCCCATTTTTCCATTTTCCAGGTTGCTCTGGAGGACTATCTAAAGAAAATTCAGCGAGTGAATTTCGATGTATTCCACCCATCTTTACAGCAGAAGAATACATTACTTCCATTATCTTTGTACATTCAGTCATGGAGAAGAAGATATTAAAAATAACTTCATGGCACTGATATTATTTTACTTTTATTACTTTTACAAAGTGTACTAGTTAGGGTCCCTGTTGACAAACAGCAGATACTGTTTACTTAAGGAAAAAATGAACTTGTTGGATGGGTGTGAGTAGCTTACAGAATTGATGAGAAATTACTGTAGGGCTAGGGTGCCAAAACACTGCTGAGATTCTGCCACAGGCACTGTCATTGTCACCACCAGCCCAGACAGTGTCTGCTCTACCATCCCTGTGAAGTCATAGCCTGGGGAGGGAGCATAGCCGTGGTGCTTAGGCTGCAAGCCATGCTTCACCGCCAGAGGGCAGAGAAGAAAGGTCTCCTCCCTTCCTCACCCTTGGAGAAGGGGGCAGGACTCAAGTAGTACTGGCTTTGCAGTTGGAGAGAGCCAGAGCTCAGGGTCCAGTACAGCTGTGAAATGAGTTTATTTAGGGGTTCCAAAGAGTGAAGTTAATACTTGAGGGGTGTCAGTCACTGTGTTGATGGTTTTTTTGGTGTTTTTTAAAAATATTTTTTAATTGATTTCAGAGAGAGAGAAACATGAAAGATGATAGAGTCATTGATCGGCTGCTTCCTGCACACCCCCTGCTGGGGATTGAGCCCACAACCCAGGCATGTGCCCTGACCAGGAATCAACCAAGATCTCCTGGATTCTAGGTTGATTCTCAACTGCTGAGCCATGCTGGCTGGGCTGTTGAGGGTATTTTATTCCTAACATTTCACCTTTACAACCCTGTGAAAATTTATCCGTGATGATAAAAAATAACTTCTTTAAGGTAAGACAGTTGGCTCTCAAGAGCCAGACCCCTAATTTGACTTTAGGTCTGGCTGATTTGAAAGCTTTTACTTTTTTGCTAACCCCACTGCTTCACTCTGTCATTCCACATTATCGTGATCATGAACTAAGTTGTATTCACAAAATGTATTAATGTAAACTATATGAACAGAATTATATTGAACATTCATTAAGGGATACTGCATTTTTTAAAACTTGTACACTAGTTGATCTTCCCTCTGATAAACTCTGGGCTATATACTTTCATCAATGTTCTCATTTGATCTTTAAAACTATATTAAAATATAAAGTGCGCACTAATTGCAAAAACAAAATTGTTTGCATTGCTGGTGATGGCAGATCTGGACTCTGAATGATCCTCTGACTCCCAAGACCAGGATTATGCCAGTTTCCTTTTCCTGTCTTTTCAGTGATCTGTCTCCTGCCCACTCACACCTCTGCTGTACTGTTCCACTCTCCCATCTTGCAAGCCACACAACCCCATTTTCCCTGTATGTCTCTGGCGTCCCGAGCCCAGGGGAGTGCCTGCGAACACATGAGTGTGGAGTAGACCCTTTAGAGGGTGCCTTTGTTGAAGCCACCCACTGAGTTCTAAACCTTAGTTACTATTTCCATTGGTTTCTTTATATCTTCTATTTCTGTGGTGCTAAGACTTTCTAATTCTTTGCTGAGAGTTTCATGTTTTTCATGTTTCCCACATATTTGTGATTGCTTGTTGAAACATCTTTAAGATGGTTTCTTTAGGATCTTTGACTGTTCTAACATTTCAGTCATGTTAGTGTTGGTGTTGATGATCTTTTCTCTTTCAAGTTGAGATTTTCCTGATTCTTGGTGTGATGAGTGGTTTTTAGTTGGAACTGGGACATTTTGGATATTATGGTATGAGGCTCCGGATCTCACTTAAACCTTCTGCTCTAACTGACTCTTCTGATAGCAGTCTGGCAAGGGAAGGGAGGAGTGCTGCAGGGGGGGTGGACGTCCAGTTGGCCTCTGTTGACTGGAGAGGGAAGAGGCTCCTAGTTACTTCTGGACAGGGGTGGAAATTCTGATCCCACTGGGCATCCACTAACACCCCCAGTTGGGAAGGGCAGGAATGCTTTGTGACTGTTGCCCATGTGGCCTCCACTGACTCCGCAGGGAGGGGGCCTTACTGCCTCCGGGTAGTGGGCGAAAGTTCAGACTCCCGTGTGCTCTCCGCCAACACCAAGGGAGCGGGAGCCTTGTTACTGACAGGTTCAGATGACAGTCCAGCTCTATGGCCTTCTCTGATGCCACCTCAGTGTGTGTGTGTGTGCGCACGCGGTGTGGGCTGCAGTTGGGCCCTTTGATACAGCCCAGTGAGACAGGAAGTCCAGGCTCCCACTTCTCTTTTGCTGGCTGGGTGGGAGTAGGACTTTTTCCTGTGGTTTCCAGCTGAAGTAAGTGGTTACTGTGTAAAAGTTTTCAGTCATGTTAGGCTGCTCCTTTGGATAGAGAGGATAGGCTTTTGTTAGGAATTTTTCCCTCTGCTTCTCTTGGCATTTCCAGGTTGTCGGCTTCTTCAGTTCCAAGTCTGGGATAGATGAGACTCAAAGAAAACCCAGGGACTCATCGACAGGTTGTGCCTTGGATCCCAAAGTCCCTAGCTTGTCTGCCTTCTCATGTCTTATGTGTATTGTCCAGAGTTTTTAGTTGCACTTAGTGGGAGCTTAGTAGAAGAGCACATCTTGTTGGCTTCGTGCTTTTGGAATTGCAGAGATCTGTTCACCACCGGTATGCCAAGTCACCCCTAGAACAGTGTCTGGCACATGGTAGGCACTGAGGAATATTCGGTGACCAACTGAATCCTCACTTACCAATGATAAAATTTAGGAAGTTAAGTAATTTCTCCCCGAGTCACACAGCTAGTAACGGGAAGAACTGGGACTTGAACTGGGATCTGATTCCCAAGCTTGAGCTCTCGGAAGCATCACTGGAGCACAGGTGAAATTCAAGGCTGCTTTTGTTTTCTTAGAGCAAAGGAGAGAGGAAGCCCTCACTTGAGACATTGACAAAGTGACAACATGACACTTAACTGGATTAACAATGACCTTGCATTCTGCAATGTTGTCATCTCTCTTTCCTTCCATTTACTGCAAAACCTCCTGCCTGGTGTCCTAATTACTCCTTGATTCCTGTGCAAATGGGACTCGACTCTAGCTTCTGTTCTACAGCAATCTTTTTCAGCCCCGAAGACCAAATGCAGCAGCATCTTTACAGTTCTCATCCTTCTAAAGTTTTCGGCATAGCTTCCCAATGTTGCTCACCGCTTCCTAAACTCCTCCCAGCTCTTGACCTTCATGATCCCCCAGTTTCTGGGTTTGCCCTTCATCCCACGATGGCTTTCTGTTTCCTCCTCCTATTCGTGTCCTCTGAATGACACAATTCCTCAAGATTCTTCTTTTCTCTCTGTTGTCCACAGTCTCGTTCTTGCCTAAGCTCACAGCTCAACAAGGCTGGTAAATGCATCCATCCATCCATCCATCCATTCATTTATTCTTTCACTCACTGTTCATTTGTTGAGTACCTGCTGTGTAACGGGCCCTGTTCTATAGCAAGGAGCAAGGTAAACAGGTGGCTCTTCTCATGGAGCTTATATTCTGGTGGAAGGGACAGAACAAACCAACAAGCAACAAATCAGTTCATTATGGAGCCACAGAGCATCTCAACAAGATCAATCAAACTTACAAACTTTCATGTGCGTAATCTCAAGTACCTATTAGATTCTAAAATCTAATCCCCCTGCAGGCCCAGAAGCCCTGGAGACAGCCCTTGGTGGTGTGTGAGTCTGCAAGGCCGGCTGACTGGTGGGGGCTGTGCTGGTTAAGTCTGCCTTCAACTGCCACACGATACTAATGCTACCACCTTATATTTATTTGTATGATGGTTTACTTTAAAAATACACTTTCGGCCCTTCCTGGTTTAGCTCAGTGGTTAGAGAGTCGGCCTGAGGACTGAAGGGTCCCGAGTTCGATTCCAGCCAAGGGCACGTAGCTCGGTTGCAGGCTTGATCCCTCGCCCCGGTGGGGGGGTGTGTGGGAGGCAACCAGTCGATGTCTCTCTCTCACATGGATGTTTCTCTCTCTCTGTCCCTTCCCCTCTCTCTGAAAAGCAATGGAAAAAATATCCTCAGATGAAGATTAGTAAATAATAGAAATAAAAACGCACTTTCGCATAGTTGGACATCTTCTAAGAACTTTATTTACAAATACCCCAAAGCAGTTTAATATGTTCTTGATGTTACACAATAACTTTGAAACCTGTCCAGCCACATACCAGCTGCAGCGTGGGGCAAGTTACTTTACTTCTATCCCTTCGTTAGCCTTGTCTCCATGGGCTCCTTGAGTCATGAGCCACCTACCACAGTGGGGACTCAACCAGGGCCAGCACCTTGAGGGACCTCTTTCGTAAGGGAAGGGCCTCTGGATCCAGGCAGCTTGGATCTACGTGCTGGCTCTGGTGCTTTCTAGTGTTTGACCCTTAGCAAGTTATTTAACCTCTCTGTGCCTCAATTTTTCACCCATCAAATGGGCTGCTCCCTAAAATTGTCATGAAGATAAAGCAAGTTAATACCTGTAAAGCGCTTGGAAGAGCACCTGGCATTTAATAAATGCTACATGTGGAAAAAAAAATGCTACATGTGTTTGCTGTTGTAATCTATTTATATACATACTCTGTCACTTCCAGAGAAAATTTTTAAAATTCTCCATTATATAAAGTTAGCAAAAAATAAAAGAAAGGGAAAGGAAAGAAAAAAATGAATACATTCCAGCTGATTCGTCTCCACATTGTCAAGGCTGCGTGCAAGTAAATGAAGACAGCCAACCGGGCGAGCCAGACTCCAAAGGCTGAATCCCGGGGCAGTCCCTACTCTTCTTGGCTCCTAATCGGTTCCTGCCTTCCCTCACTCTGTGTAAGGATTAAAGAAGGAATCACAAAACATCCCTGGGATGAGGATTTCCCTAAGAATTAGGTTTAAAAAAAGAGTTCCCCTTCAGGATGCAGTCTGCATACAAAATAGAACTATAGCAAATAGAAGGACAAGGCAAGTGATTAAACATGAAAGCAAGTTTTGCTCCACAGAAGCTGTGATGGAGCTGTGGTGGGTATTTCCCTCTTACAGAAAAGGAAGGAATTATTGGTAGTGAGAAGGAAATGATGTGATTTGCTGAAATGTTTGGGCCAGAGGACTACTCCATGTACTGTCAGGTGTAAAGTTGCCTCTGACTTCCTGAGTATATTATGCCTTTGAATTTCTATAGGTTTTTGTTTCACTTGCTATGTTTTTTTTGGTATATGTTAATCTAACTGATCCTGTAAGAACTAACTAGTTTTTAATTGGATACCTTTAAAAGTTATATTAATTCTGCCTGGCCGGCATGGCTTAGTGGTTGAGCACCCACCTAGGATCCAGGAGATTGCAGTTTGATTCCCGGTCAGGGCACATGCCCGGGTTGCGGGCTCGATCCCCAGGCTGTGGCATGCAGGAGGCAGCCCATCAATGATGACTCTCTCATCGATGTTTCTATCTCTCCCTCTCCCTTCCTCTCTCTGAAATCAATAAAGGTATTTTTTTTAAATAAGTTATATTAATTCAGAGGTTGTTGGGGAAGATGCAGCTTTCAGTATAATTTATGCCCCAAAACTTTTGCATTGAAAGATTCTGACTAAAAATACCTATTATATTCATGACGAATACATTGTTTTCTATTTCTGTAGGCATTTCCTGTTTAACTTTCACAAACTCTGTGATGTAGGCGTGACTATTGTTTTCTTGATTCTCCTACTGGATAAGCCAAAGCTCAGCAAAATCAAGTTCTTTTTCTACTTCCCCTCCACCCCACCCCGTCCCCTTGTCCCAAGGTCACTATAAAAAAGCAGGAACAGAATCAATGTTGGCTGCCTTCCAGATTAATGCTCCATACCTTAGGTGAAGTCCGTATCTCAGCACTTTTGACTTACCTACTCATTTGAGCAATCTAATTCTGAGTCAGGTAAATATGCTTGAACCAAATTAAAATTCAGTGTTTAATATGCTTATTTTCAGAATGATTTTTATTGACAGGAATTGCTTTCCTGTTTTTCATGCTGTGCATTGTGTTCTTAGCAGGGCAGAGATGTCTGTTTGAACACCCCTATCTGGTGACTTAGTCCATTTTCTTTGCATCTAATGATAACATCTGGCAGCACCCAAAGGTCCAATCCCGAGTGATTCACATGACGCACAATGTAGCCCTTGTCTGGTTTTCTCTTAACTGGGACTGTCTTGTGGGATTGGGGTTAAGGAATTTCCACAAACCTAATAGTAGAATTTTAGATGTGGGAGGAACTTAATAGGTCATTATTTTTAATATGTTTTTATTGATATCAGGAAGAGGAAAGGCGAGGGGGAGAGAAAGAGAAACATCAATGATAAGTGAGTCATTGATCGGCTGCCTCCTGCACACCCCCTACTGGGGATCGAGCTCAAAACCCGGGCATGTGCTCTGACTGGGAATCGAACATCGATCGTGCTGGGCTTAATAGGTCATTTAGTTGCATTTCCTACCTAATGCAATAATTTCTTCCATAGCATACCTGAGTGTGACTGTCACCTCTTGTTTTCCAATACTACCAGGGACAGGGTCCTCACTGGACAGGGCAGTTTGTTCCACTGAATTGCTGGAAAGTTCTTCCTCACGTTCCCATGATGAAGAGATTTTTATCTCTCACCCGTCGGTTCTGTTTGGTATCAGATGACATTATGCTAATGTCCTGCAATTCCAATTGATCATGACATTCAAATTCTTCTTTCACACAATGAAAATGTAAATAGTTCTCATACTGCCTCCTAAGAAGATGACGTTTTTATGGGTAAACATTTATTGTTCCTTCTCTTTTTGTGGTTTATGTAACTGAGATTCTGCCAGAGGCAGACGTCGAACTCAAAATGGCTTAAGTATAGAAAAAAAATAGTATCAACTTAAGTTAACTGAAAAGCCCAGAGGAAGAGGTGGCTTCTGGCCCAGTCAATGCCATCAGGGCCTGGTCTCACTTGCCATCTGTGTCCTTCAGGGTCCCATCAGGAAGGGAGAAGCCACATTATCGTTAAACATTCCACCAAAGTTTAACCTAAAGAATTATTAACTAATGGGATTGGAATTAAAAGGGCTTGGCTAGCAAGAAGTGAAAAGAGTTCTAAAGAATGCAGGAACAGCAGATATAAGGAGCCAGGCAGCCCGCCTTGCATGGCTCAGTAGTTGAGCATCAACCTAGGATCCAGGAGATCGCAGTTTGGTTCCGGGTCAGGGCACATGCCCGGGTTGCGGGCTCGATCCCCAGTAGGGGGCGTGCAGGAGGCAACCGATCGATGACTCTCATAATTGATGTTTCTATCTTCCTCTCCCTCCCTCTGAAATCAATAAAGACATATTTTTAAAAATTTTTTTAAATAAAAAATAAAGAGCCAAGCATTCCCATACCCCCACCCCGAGCTGAGATGCGGACCTGTTGGAGAGGGCATAGCTGGGGCTTACTGATTGACAAACCAGTCACTGTCACAGCATTGCAGTGAAATTTGCTGAAGACCTGCCCCCTGGAACGTGTTGGGAATCTATCCTCTAGGACGCTGGGGAAAGCTGTGTATGAGGACGCTTACCTGAGGGAGGTGCCAGGATGAGCTGCTGGCTGCTAGGTGCTGCTGGCACTGAAGGAGCCAGACACTGGAAGAGTGGCGGGCATTCCCATTGAACAGGCTAGAACCAGGGAGTGAGACCCTTTTCTTGGGCCACGTGTCTCCAGTGCTCTCTACTGACAAAGTATAACATCATGGCGTCTAATAAAGAAAAAAGTACTTAAGGGCCTACTGCATTTTTACAGAGTAGACAATAGAGGGCAATCAATTGAAAGTTTTGAGCTGAGAGGCAATCAATTGAAAATGGACACAAACCTTTACATTCCCTTCCCCGCTTTAGGCTCCATGCACCTTCCTTATGGTGGGAAGGTGGCTGTCAGCAGTCCCAGGCTTTTATCCCTTCCTTTTGGTGACTTCACTGGGAAGAGAGTACTTCTCTCCCTTAATATTGTACCAGATTAAGTTTAACTGACTCTAGTTTGTCCAGCTTGTTCCGCATGTTTATTTCTGGACTAATCACAGTATCCAGGTGGCTCTGTTGCTCTGATCAACTAGCCCTGAGTTATCCTACCCCTGGAGGTAGGGGCGAGTCAACTACATGCCTCCCTGTCAAACGTGCCCAAGGTCACACAGGTCAAGCAAGTGCCAGAGAGAGGTGAGCTCCATGCTCATGATACAATCCAGTACTGAGAACTCAGAGTATGCAGAGGCCTGGGGTCTTCCAGGAGTCAGGGGTTTTAGCTGAAAGGGGACCTGGCCCTGAGTGGGTCTGCCTAGGGCCAGCTGGTAGTGTGTGGGTTCTCGACTTCATGCAGGAAAAATTTCACAGCACGAGGCCAGGTGAATTTTAGAGGATGTTTATTAAAGCTGGAGACGTGAAACAAGAAAGGCCTGGGGAAATGAGCCTGGGATGGGCTGCTCTGGCTCACAAAGAAGTCAGAGAAAAGGGGGCCTTGGGGACAAGCTCAGGCGGTTTGCCTGGGACTAACTGCCGCTGCCTGTTGCTGCCCTGGTTGTAAGCGTCGTGGAGTCCCTCAGAGTTTAGGAGGTGCATGCCTGGGGGCGCGGGAAGAAAGGTAGGGAAGGCTTAGGCACGCTCCTGGGAGGGAGAGTGCATGCTGGACCTTCGTTTTGAGGAGTTTTAAAGGCTGGGTGTTTAGGGGAGGTCTTAGGGCTGGATCAATAGAATATCATCAACTTTAAGCTGGTGCCAAAATGAGGCTTATCCTCTTAACTTCATCTGTCTTTGGGTGTGGTTGGCAAATGGCACTAGTTGGATTTCTGCTGTTTCCCTGAGTAGGGTGATTTAAGCCATTTACCCTCTGGTTGGGGAGAAGTGCAAACCACTTACTCTTAAGTGTCCCTGGTTTAGGGAAAGTAGGATTTACCAGGTGGCTGCAAACTGCCTGGCATCTAGATTTCCTGGATGGCGGCAAACTGCTGTTTAACTGTCTCAGTTTCCCTATTCCACTGGCCCTGGCTTACTAGCCTGTCTCATAGCCAGGACCCAGAAAGGTCCTTCTTGAGCCCTGAGGCTTCCCCACACTTGCTGATCTTTCCCTGCCCGCTTACCTGAACTGACCGGCAGTGAAGTCTTGGCATGGAGAGGACGTGTGCTGTGTGAGGCAGGAGCAGAGATCAGGTAAAACAAGCGAACCTGTATCTCTAGCCTGGGAAGGGAGAAGCCAGGTGGTATTGGCTTGAAAGAGGGAAGAGCCCTCAGCAGCCTGAGGCCAGAAGAAGAAAGGGGAATCAGAGACCTACCTCAGCCAGAGGCCCGGCCCCTGGGGCTTAAGCACTGAATACCTGTGCTCCCCAGACAGGCAGGGGCTGGTGCCATGGAGCTTACCAGTAGCTGACCTCCTTGCCTGTCCCCTGTATGCTGGCAGCCATGCTTGCTGAAAGGAAGTGGCATTTCTGGGACCACAAATGTCGGTGTGCTTTACTGGAACTTTTAAATAAATCTAGTCCCAAGTGATTCATTGTTCTACCCCATTGGTCGTTGGCAGATCTCTCACACACATGCAAAGCTGAGCTATTTCAGCGCCTGTACTTATGAGTCATTTGCTGACTTTATATTCTCTACCACTATTCTACAAGTGCCTTCTTTCACGCAGTGTACACAGGTGATAGTTATGTTTTTACCTACTTTTTTTTCTTCCTGTGAGATCAAACAAAAAAGGCATACATGGTTTTCTTTAATATCGTGGAGATTTATAAAACTTAACTTTGACACTAGTGCTTCAACTTACACCTGAAATTACAAATAAGCTAATACAAATGTTCTTCTGAGATTTGCAATAAGTAAAAGTGTGTAACAAGAAAGGCTTGCATGCCCTTAGCTGGTTTGGCTCAGTGGTTAGAGTGTTGGCCTGTGGACTGAAGGGTCCCGGGTTTGACTCCAGCCAAGGGCACATACGTTGGTTGCAGGCTCGATCAATCGATGTGTTTCATATTGATGTTTCTCTCTCTGTCTTTCTCCCACTCTCTCTGAAAAGCAATGGAAAAATATCCTCAGGTGGGGATTAAAAAAAAGAGATAGCCTTGCATTTGAGGGGCTTATCAAATTGTGTGCCCATTTTGCCAAATTGCCAAGTCTTCAGCTTGTTTGTTTTTTATGTCTGATAGATCTACTTCATCCATCCTTGCTACTGAAGTCTAAAAAATTCGTCTTGAACACCTACCTCAGTTTTTCTCAATGCCAAGAGGGATGAAGGAGAAAAGAAAAATATATATATGAAAGAAAAGATGAATTGGTATGACTGAGACGACCAATTTTCATTCACTACACTGTTTCTGGAAGGTCTCCCTTGGCTACTTTTAAATGTTATGTCACTTTTCTTGGAGGCTTCTCTAGTGGTTTAGATATGGTGAGAGAATTATAAGACGAAGGGAAGGGAGAGCCTGGCTCCCCTGATTGAAAATGTTTGTCCATTTCCCCCTTTTATGTTCGCTTGCAACCCTTTCCAGTTGACTTAGCCACACTGTTTGGAGCTGTGTTGCATGTGTTCAGAGGGGAACACACTTCCCCATTCTTATGACCACATCAGGAAGTTAGAAGCATAACTTTGACTCAACAAGAGTTTCTCTATCCACATGCTTTCCATACAGGAGTTGTTAGGCTTCAGTTGAGGGTCTTGACACTGTGCCAAGGTTTCTTCTCAGTGGCACCCAACCTGATTGTTCAGCAGATAGTTTTGAGATGAGAGCTTGGACCTCAGAGAGCTGATCCATTTATCCAGGCAGATGCCCTAAAATGACCGACATCTACAAGTTAACACATAAGGAACGGCACTCCTCAACAGCTGCTGTGTTCTCAGTTTTTAAAAGCTTTCCTGGATGCTGCAGTTGGTAATTTTGCTCTTCAGCCATGACAACAAAGGCCTGGATCATGCTTTTTTTTATGGGGACTTTGCTCAATACATTTTGGGCTGAGTTTCAGCTTATTTTGAAATAAAAATAAATGTATTTTAGAGAAACAAAAGTGACTCAAGGTGGCTGGATCCGAGTGTTAGTATTATGAATTAGGAGTCTCTGTTGAAATCAACAGAAAACCCAGCTTACACTGACTTAAGCAATAAAGGGAGTTCATCATTTCACCTAAAAAGACCAGAGATGGTTCAGGCTATAGATAAGGCTGGATGATGTCAAGGTCTCGTTTCTCTTCCTCTCTCTGTTCTGGATTCCACTATGTAAGCTGCATCTGAGGGCAGACTTCCTTCATGGTCCTGACATGGCTGCCAGCAGTCCCGGGGTTCTATGATTCCAATATTTCACAACTGAAAAGTGAAACTAACATAAGGCCATGGTAGACTTTGTCAGTTTTCACCAGTACATCATTTTCTCCTTTCCAGATGCACAAAAGACTACGCAAGACTACGCTTCCTAGCTTGCCTGCTGCTGACCAGTGGGCTGTGGGCAAAAATGACTGTCTCTCTGCTGGACTGAGGCACTGAAAAGTCCTGTGCAGACGGGACAGGGGACAGGAGGAGTGTTTTGTAGGTTGACCCTACAATATTTTGGAGGCAAAGGGGTTGAATGAGGAGATGGGACAGAGGATGAGATGGTGACAACTCATCAGGTTTGTGGATGGCAGTGCCATCTCACTGGGATGGGCATGAATCAAAAGTTAACCACACTCTTGTCTTTTCCAGAACCAGCATCCCTGATAAACTTACCCATTAGAATCAAGGACAGTAACAAGATCTTTGCCTTTCAGACTTTTCAAATTCAGTTAATTTAAACTGAAATTGTACTAACATTTGCAAGTTCCTCTATTTTTTAGGCACTGTGCCAGAGACTTGCACATGTTTTCTCATTTCCTTCCCTCAGCCATCCAGGAGGTATTTCCTATGTTATCTTCATTTTACAGAGGAGATGTGAGGTCCAGAGAGAGATCTTATTTCTTGATTTGAACACCGCACCCGGGGAGCTCCGAGTCCCTTGTTTCGCTGTTTCTTTCAGCGATGTCAGTGCTGTGCAACAGAACTTCCTGCCGTGATGGAAGGGTTTTATATCTGCACTGTCCACTAATCACGTGGCTATTAAGTACTTGAAATGTGGTCAGTGTGACTGAGGATCTGAGTTTTTAATTTAAAAAACTACAGTGGCTATTGTATTTGCAGCACGGCTCTACATCAGTGGTCCCCAAATAGGCGTCCAGACAGCCCAGTGGCGGCGGCTCTGATTTAAGTGCAGTCGAACCAAGGTAAGAGATCCCTGAAAGAGATGGATGGGGAAGATGAGTTTACCCAAATCTAATTTCCACCTACACACTTCGTTTGGAGTATGACGTCCTCCCACCCCCAGTTCCCCGTCTTGTCTCTCCACGCACCCACCAGCGCACCCAGCAAACCGCTGCTGTTGTGCAAACGCACAAGGGCTGGGTTCACCTTACGCGTCACCCTCGCAGTTCCCAGGCTCGCGCGGCAGCGGCTCCGGTTTTGCGTCGTCAGAAGTTTTGGCAGGACCGGGGATGCAAGGCAGGGAAGAAAGCCATGCACTTCACAACAGGAAAACACGAGAAGGCGCGGCGGGCTGTGCACCGCACCTGGGTAGCGATTCTCTCGGTTTCAACCCTAGAGTTCTAGGGGAAGTTTGGGGGAAGACGCGGGGACCGCCCCGCTCAGTGGGGAGCAGCACGCCGGTGTCCACGCAGCCGCGCTGGGGCACCGGGATCCAAAGCCTTTCCTTCCGGCTGCAGAGCCCCCGAGTTCCTGGGGGGGCCCGCTCGGTGGCGGGGAGAGGCGGCCCGGGCGGCCCCCCGGGGACGCGACCCGCCGAGCGGAGGGGCCCGCGCGGGGCGGGCCAGGCGGGGCGCCGCACGTGCAGCCAACCGCCCCGCAGCGCGGCCCGCACCGGGCGGGGGAGCCAATCCCAGGCCAGGCGGCGGGGGCGTGGCCTCCGAGCTGGCCCCGCCCCCTCGAGCGCGCGGCGCCGCGCAGAGCCCCGCGGGCGGGGCGGGGGAGCCGGCAGGAAAGGGCGGGGAGCGCGCGGGGGGGGCTCGCGCCCGCGCGCGCGCGCCCGGCGTGTGGAGGTGGCGCGCCCGTGCGCGCGCAGCGGGGAGGCCAGCGGGCGGCCGCGCGGGGTTCGCGCCGAGGGCGGGGGAGTCACCTGAGAGCGGCTACGCCCGTCGCCCGCCCGTCGCCCGCCCTTCGCGTCCGGATCGCGCCGGCTGCGCGGGCCGCCGGCCGCACACGCCCTGGAGGCCGGGCCGGGGAGCGGCAGAGTCCGCGCCCGGCGCTCGGGACGAGGAGGAGTCGGACCTCGGCTGCCGCCGCCGCCCGCGCCCGGCCGGGTAGGTGAAGCCCGGGGGGTCGGCCGCCGGCGCCTGGCGGGCCGGGGGAGGAGAAGCGAAACTTTCCGGCGCCTCGCCCCGGGCCCCGGGCCGCCCGCCGCGCGGGGAGCTGTCGTCGTCGCGGGCGGCGGCGGCCGACGCCATGTTGGGGTCTGTGAGAAACGGGGCGCTCCCGGGCCGCTCGCGGCCGCTCCCCTCGCCCGGGGCCGCCCCGCGGCGCCCACGCCGGTCGCGCAGCCCGCGGGACGCCGCCGCCCGGCTCGGGAGCTGCCCCGCGGAGGGTCCGCGGCCGGGCTGTGGGTCCGCGGGGCGGGCGGGCGGGCGCGCTCGGGGTGCCCCGAGGTCGGGCCAGAAGTTGTGGGGCTTGAGGACGAGGGTCCCCGGCGTGGCCAGGGCGTCCCGGGGCCCCCACATCTTTCTGTCCGAAAGTTTGCAGAGTCTGGGCATCGGGGCCGTGACAACTTGAACAGCGCATTTTAAGTGACTTGGGGCGAAAAATGGCCCCGCGGGGTGAGCGCTGGTAGAAGCGAAGGCGCTTTCCCGGCACTTACGTGGACTCTCCGAGTCCCGTGGTCTTGGCCGAGTTTATCGCCCCTGAAAACCTGCGGGGGCCGCCCGCCCGCGCCCGCGCCGCCCGAAGCCCTGTCCCCGGGCACCTGACAGCGGCGCGGCGAGGGCGCCGGGACGGGCGGCGCCGGGCTGCAGGTGACAGCGCGTCCCTAGCCCGTGGGCGCCCGCCGTGCGTGGGCTGGTGCCTGCCGCCCGCGGAGCCTGGGCCCGGGGCTGCCGAGGCTCGTCGGGGAAGGGCACAGGCGCGTGTGGGTCCCCGGGCAGGGGCGACGCTGGCCTGGCCGGGGGTTTCCTCTCTGGGTCCGCACAGGTGCCCGCCCTGTCTGAGCGTTCACCTTTCCCCGCCCCCGGTAGCTTAGGGGGGCCCCGGGTTGATTCAGTATCAACGAAGGCTTCTATTTTTAATCCCTTCGGGTCCTGACAGCGCTGGAGGTGAAAGGGATTAGGTTACTTATTTGGAAAGCACGTATAATCGCCTCCAAAAAGAAAACTGGTGTCCTGACCGAGGCATCAAGAGAGTCAGCTTGAATTACCCTAGTAGATGAATATAAAGCGCTGTTTCTAAATAAAAGCATCTTGGCTTTAGAATTCTGTTAAATTAACTGACAGGACAAGTAACCCCATACAGGATAAACCTTAAAACGTGTCTTAAAGAAACTCTCTTCTTACTCTGTAGGTAAAACTAGAGCTTATGCTCAGATTTGATGGCTAATTTCCTTATTTCTTAAAAAGAATTCCTTTTTGTTTTGCTTCACTGTTAAGTAAATGCCATTGTACATACTTGTTTTTCTGGATGAAGAATTATCTAGCAATGAGGTGACTTCACTAACTTTACAAATCTAGCAGCCAAACTGGTATTGCACTCAGGTCTTGGGGCCCTGAAACGCCTCGTATTCTCTGTAGAATGCGAAACTCATTCCTGCGGGGCAGTCTCTGTCCACCCTGTTTCCTGGGTCTCGCTGCTCTTCATGAGTCTAATTTAGTTTCTCAGTGTAAATACTTGTTTTCTAGAGAGCCAATTTACCGAAAAATTTCCTCTTAAAAATGTTCACTTGGCACCTGTATGTTTTTTGAAGCCTTTTCTGCCCACTTCTCGTTTACCCCAACCCCTTTCTCTCCCCAACAGTAATTCACTTATCCCAGGGCATCCCAGTGGGTACTGCATTGCCCTGTCATGGCATCGCGTTGCCCACCTGCTTCTCTCCAACCCCAGTGTGCAGAGAACATAGCAGATGCTCAGGAAAGATTTGGGTGGATGAGTACACGTATGTTCCTTGTAAATATAGTTCATGAGTTTCTTATTAAAGTTCACTTGCCATGGGCATAGTAGTTAAACATTCTCTAATTCCTTTTTTTTTTGAGAATTTACCTTGGTAACTCAAATTTTGGCCTAGGGATACAGGACTTGAATGTTTATGAAATTTCCAAGTAGATGATGGACTGAAATGTAATAAGCAAAGAAGCCGTGGGTCAACAAAAGCATAATAATCAGAATTTTAAAGTACAGTTGAATTTATTTGCACTGGATGGAAATAGAGTTAATGCCTAAACATTTTGAGTTGTGTTTATACATTTAAGCTCTTTGACAGAGCAGATCTCATTTTTCGACCAGTTATTGTTTTGTCAGAGTTGTCTGAGGATCTTGCCTTGGTTAATGAAAAGCATATAAAAATTGCTTTTCTGTTGATAAATTTATCTTTGACAACCAGCTTTTACACCAGCTGTGTGCTTAATAGCAGTGTGCATGTGGGCTTAACTGAATAAAACGTGCTTCAGTGCTTCAGAGATACGTTTTCGGAGCGCTGTTTTGTAAGTTGCCAGACCCCTGTAGGTGAAGGTATTCTGTAATTCTGTAATGAAATTACTGTAGAATTCGAGGTTAATTCTGTGCCCCACCCATGGTGACTTTCTCTTCTGTGAATCCATAAGCCACAAACTGGTGGCCTCAAGCTGGTGGGTCCTGGGAATGAACAAGTCCCTTCCCTTATCTAAGCTTTACTGCACACATTTGTGAAATGGACACAAATATTTGCCTCACAGTGTTGTGAGGATTTACTAAGATGTTTGTGGAAGTGCCTGGTGTATGATATTCAGTAAGTTATATTAACAGATTAACAGAGTGACAGTGAATTATTTAGAAGCATAGAATTTGAAAATTTTGAAAGGGAGGTAACCTTCAGAGATGCTTGGTTCAGTTCTCCAGCTTGGCTGCACATTAGAATTCCCTGAGTAGCTTCTTAACAATACTGATGCCTGAACTCCACCCCAGAGCAAATAAATCAGCATTCCTGGGTTTGGGTAATAGGTAGTTTTACCCTTTTTTTTCCCCCACCCATGATTTTAATGTGCAGTTGGGGTTGAGGACCATTGATTTAATTCAGTCTCATCTCCTTATTCTCTTCATTTTGTGGTAGAATGAAGTGCAGAGAGAGGTTACGTGCCAGCCAAATGCCTGTCGTTCAGGCTAGAAAAGATGTATTTGTAGTGGAGGGAAGTGCGGTGCACACGTGCTAAAGCAACAGTGACAGTCACGTCAGGCCTCCACTCTGCACTGTCCTGTGGGATGACCCTGTCATTTAGCCTTGTCTCACTCAGAACTACCTCTCGTCCTCAGCTCTGTGGCTCGAGGGTGATTCAGGGCGGTTTCGGTGTATTTCTGTTTTCCATCACACTGGATGAACAAGCTTTTTGTCTTCATCGTCACCTCCGTCCCTCCCAGGTTGTCCGTTTCCTTCCTTCTTTGGGATCCTGAACTCTGGTTTTCGTTCTGTGAACTCACTCGCACTGTGCAGCCCTCCTCTCCTTGACCTTTGCTGTTTATAGCCAGTCAATTCTCAACTCATAAGTGTCACCATTTACTTTGTCCCTGCCTAGCACCCCTGAAAAAGGTCACAGCTGCGGTGACGGTTCGGGACTTGTTTTTCTAGCTACCTGTGTGTTGGTTGCTTTCTACACCTTTTTCATCCCAAAGTTGACTCATGCTCTCTGTTGCTTTTGCACCGTAATTCAGGTTGCTGACTCCAGTCTTCCAGCTCTTGACTCTTAGTAGATGACCTTACTTGCTTCTGAAATGATTAAGATTTTATGATGTGAGTTTTCTCTTTTTTGCATCAACTTTTTCTTTTTTTCCTATCCATTTTTATAAGTGGATCTAACCTTAAGTCTTTATACTTATTTCTTTTAAGCATTAAATAGTTGGGGAAAAATAGGAATAATTTTTGACATTTTTATTCATGTTTTTATTAATTGTGCCTGTAACTTTGTATTTGCTTATTACACTTATATTTTTCTATGCATTCTTCTTTGCATTTTGTGACGTAATTTAAAAGCTTTTTTCTTTGTTTATGAGAGAATATGTGTTCATTATAAAATAATTAGGTAGTATCAAAATATTTCACCCTAGTACATAGAAATAACCAGTACTAAATTTTTGGTGTGTATCTTTCTAGAGTTAAAAAAAAAAAAAAAAGCTTTCTATTATATGTGCTGTTTAAAAACCTTTATTTAATATATTTCCTTATTTAACATTTTTTCACATTAAATATTAACCTGTGTTCTCTCAAAAGCTGTCTAAAAACCCATTCTATGAATATGACATGATTTACTTAACCTGTCTTCTGTTGTTGAATGGTTAGGTTGTTTCTGGCTTTTTAGCATTATAGACAAAGCTACAGTGAACTTTTTATGTGAACAACTTTGTACAGTGGTTTAATTATTTTTTGCATGTATTCTTGGAAATAGAATTGTTGTGTGAACTTTGCAGAGTGCTTATATTACCAAAAATGGTATTTAGAAAAGTTGTTCCAGCGTATACTCTTAAGACTGAGTGCCCCCTTTCCCCACATTTTAGGTGAATAATACATCATTTTAATTTTTATTTCTTTGATTAGCATGGGGAGCCAGCATTGTCCTACTTTACTAGTCATTTTCACTTGTTCTTTTGAAATTGCCATTTGTATCTTACCCATTTGGGGGGGGGGGGATATTTTCCTTTTTTCTTATTGATTTATAGGAACCCTTTATGTATTTAAAGTGTTGACCTTCTGTCATATGTTGCAAATGTTTTTCTTTAATGCTTCTTCCCTCTCAGTGTTGAAGTTTTAAAGTTTTATGTGGTAAACTGTTTTCTGTTACGATATGTTGCGTTTTTGTGTTATATCACCCATTCCTCTCTGGCTAGAAATTTAGGTTCTGGTTTTCACTCTTAGAGTCAGTGCCCCCCACCCCCACCCCACCCCCGGTTTATTAGGACAAATCTCTGTGGTTAAAAATTGAAAGGTCAAAGTGCTTTCTGAAATATTTTATCATGTATTACCATTACTTTTAGATTTTCCCAGGTGTTTCACCGCTTATTGTGACCTTTTGGCACAATAAGGTTGTTTAGGCTCTGAGACGTGTGAAGCATGTGGAAGCATGAGAATGTACTGTGTGCGCTGCTCTGCTGTCCCCCCTTCTCTCCTACTTTCTAAACTAGGTGCTCCCCAAGTTGGCTCTCTTCTCTCTTCCCTAGCGTCAACCAGCTGCGTGGATGACACTGAATCTCTTTCTGTCCTGGAGCTCCCTGCTCATCCTGTGTCACAGATGTTTGTCTTGTGGATACCCTAAAGGTACATCAAGATAAATATGTCTCAAACTGATTTCTTCTCCCTCCTAAAACAAAACTAGCTTCTGTCCAGTGGCTTATGCTTCAACCTTTGAAGGCATTTTACACTCACTTGTCAGCCACATATTCGGTTGGTTCCTAAATCCTAAATGCTGTACCTCAGTAATCTCTTACTCTTACTTATGCCGTCCCCTTTTATTTCTGCTGTCAGTTAGTGTGGCTCAGGCTTGCATTACCTTCCACTTAGAGACTGCTGTAATACCGTTTTTTTTTTCTTCTGTTTTGCTGCTTCCATAGTCTGTGCAGTCCCGTGTACTGATTAATATTTTCCCATTTAAAAACCTTTGTGTTTCTGTTGTCTGTATAATAAAGTCTAAACTCCTCAGCCTGGTGCTTGCTTTCCTTTGCAGTTTGGCTTTTCCCCATCTTACCATATTTCTATTCTACCGCTATACTTTCTCCTGGCCCTGCCTCCTCCAGCCTGGGCTCAACTATTTCCTCTCTGGGAATGTATTTATATGTGATCATCCCCTACCAGCTACTTTTGCTTTAAGGCCCAGCTTGAGTTCCTAGTCACTTAGGAGGTCTTCCTAGATTCTCCCCCTGATCAAAATAACCTCCCAACTAAACCTTTTGGCCCTAGGCTTCATCGCTTTTTATTTCTTTAAATTTAAAAAAAGTTAAGTTTTTGGTTTGTTTCTCCTCTCTTTCAGACTTTGAGGTCATGCATTTGAGTTAATTACATTCCTCCATCCACAGCACACTACAGGGATGCCCCACCAGAACCCCTTTCTCGTTTCATTTTTTTCCTTCCTTGTCAATCAGTTACTTCCAGATCCTTTCCTACAGAAACACACGCTAATGTATAAATAGGTGAATTGTGTATACCTGTGTATATAAACTTGGGAATATGGCTGTCTTTCTCCTTCGCAAAAATTAAGTTTTGAATGCTTCTGTCTTTTAATACTACTTTGTTGAGAGTAAGTGGCTAGTAAATGTGTTCTACTTGAAAGTCATTGAACATTATTACTGTTTTTACTAACTTCCGTATTGCTGAGACTGAAAACCTGGGGATTTAATTTCAGCTTTATTCTATATTTAGTCAGGGCAATTCTGAATTTAACCTAGTCTTCTGTTGTAAACCTCAGACTCCCATCAACTTTCCCTTTACTTTTGCAATAATTTTTCAGCTGGGTTCTGCTTTCAGACTCTCCCTTTCATTAGAAAAATCCAGATCAAATCAGGCCACTCCTTCCAAAAGCTTCAGGAAGAACTCTCAGGAACAAGCCAGATCTCTTGTCTTATTTTTTTCTTTCAGGTTTTTCTACTAAATAATTTCCTCCAGCCTCTAATGCAGCTGTACATGTGACTTTTTTTTTTTTTTAATAGCACATTTTTACCTGCAGAGCTTTGTGCCTTTACTTGCATTTTTTTGCCTTTTAAAGTCCCAGTTATTGTTCACAAGCTTTTTCAAGTGTTCAGATGCTATGTTCTCCAAGCCATGCCTTGACTCTTTCCTTTTTAGCTTGCTTACCACTTTGTTAATGCTTTTATTGTCATATTTACCTCGTTGTGCTTTGTATTAAAACCTTGTGGTATATGTCTTAATTCCCAGGGCCTGGTTCATTCTCTTTTCTTTCTAACACAAAGCATAAAGCCTTAAAAATGTAGTGAGCAGATTGTGTAACTGCCTTGAGAAAATACTAAAGAAAGTTTGTTAGGGATTTGATGGGATAACTGGTTCCACAGTAGTATTTTAGTTGAGCTTTGCCAGCTTTATTTTTCAAATATTATACAGTGGTTTCTAACAGCTGTCACCACTGACAGCTGCCCCTATACAATTCTTTTTGAAATGATGCATTTTTTTATCTGAATTTTGTTGATGAAAATATGCGCACATTTTTTATTTGCCGGCTAAACAGCTGTGCTTTTTGGCAAGCGAAAAACTCATTTTTATATATTACCAAGAGATTGAGATTTTCTTAAAAGCAAGATCTGTTGTGCTCAATACTTAGAATTCATAATTAGATACTATAGTTAAATGGGCCAGAACCTTGCTTGTAAATTTAAAATCTCTGGGTCTGGTGAAGCAATTGAAGTTTGGGGTGTGGTTCCTGTTTCCTGTGAAAATTAGTATAGATCTCAAAAATAAAGTATATGTTTTTTGTGAAACTCCAGTTGGAGAAGTTGCGGCTGTATACAGCTCAGTGCACCTTGCTGGCGTGTACATGCAGATATTTTTGTAGGTGCTGTTGGGAATACAAAGTTGTTGGAAATAATCTTGTTTTCAGGAAACTTCAGATCTGTTGGGAATAAGCAGGTACACGTGTCTTTGTAAAACGTAATAGAATGTAAATGCCATAAAGTGGTGCGGATAAAATGGTTTGAGGGTTTAAAGACGAAACTATCTGGCCGTAAGGCTACTGAACTGCCTGCATGTTGAAGGACAGGTAAGATTTCAGAATAGCAGAAGAGGGGGGACATACTCACCCAGAGGTAGGGGAGGAGGAAGGCTAGAGCATATTCTGGGGAATCACTAGTAGTCTGGTCTGACTGTAACAAAGAACATAGAGAAAGAGGTAAAACTGGAACGAGAGACCGGGGCAGGCTGGGGCTTGGCTGTGAAGGGCGTTGAATGCCAGGTTAAGGATTTTGGATTTGGTTGGATTAGCCAGGGAACCTTTGGATTTTGAAGAGAGAGTTACCTGGTCATAGTTGTAGTTGAAGAATATTTATTTTGCCTCGTGTGGTATGATTTCAATGCTAAGACTAGAGAGAGGACTTGTTAAAACTTGAGGGCCATATTCTTAACCTCTCTTCTACCTTTCTAAAGATAGACCATTTGTAACTCCCAGTGGGCTGTTCTGGTTTTCCAAATTAATTTTCTAAAATCCTCAGCTGTGATTTCTTGTTCTTATACCATAGTGAGTTTCTCTATCAAGTCTAACCTGTTTGAAACTGCCTGTACTGACACCCTAAATTAATCAGTTTTACTTCTCACTTCTTTTAGTATTTGAAGAATTATTTTGGGCATATTTTATACTTATTACCATATGCTTTTAAATTTTTTCTCTTATTTATCAGTGGCTCTCCCCATATACATAATAAAGTCCACATGAGTGAAGTATTCCTAGAATATTTATTTCTGAAGGTAGCAAAATATAATGGAAAGAACATGCATTCTTACAAAAACTAGCTGTGAAACCATGGGAAAATAGCTTACTTTTTCCTTTTATGGCTAAGACTGTAGAACAACGCATTTGAGTCTACTTTTCAGTAATAGGCATATTTGATGCCTAGGAGAGATTTAAAAATTACTGTCGCTTCTCACTAAATGTGATTCAAAGTTTTGATGTTTCAGTTCTCCTCAGTCCACCTTTACATGAGTTTAAAATTAAAATGTAAAAGCTTGGGGGTTTCCCCTCTAAGAAATGAACCTGTTTCCTTTATCACTGTTAATTTATACAATATATATTATGTAGTTGGTTTGCCACAGTGGCAGAAATCCTAGTGGAAAGAGCAGGAAAAATCTTTGTCTTGTTGATGGAATAAGTAAAATTTGCTAACATTCTAAATTTAATTTGCTAAACTTTCAAGTATTTTTTCTGTATCAGCATAATATTTTATTGAAAGTCTTACCTAGAATTTCTCAATTATTATCGTACTTACTGAACTATAGAATTTTAAAGATTAAGAACTGTCTTGTTCTTTGCATATGGTAGGCACTCGGAATAATTGTTCATTTTGACTTAGCTGCATTGGGAGGGCATGTAGTTTGCTCTAATGCTTACTCCTGTGCTCAGGGAGGGTGTACCTCTTGGATAGTTTTTGTTGTTACCTCTTCTTTCCCTACTTTCCTGTGTGTTTCTCCCTTTACTTTTACATTTTCTGTAAAGTCTCAGTTTAGCAGGAACACAGATTTTAAAATCCTGATTCTTATTAAGACAGTCAAAAGTTTGATTAAAAATTAATTTGTAGGCAAGTAAGGCTTGCTGCTGTTGCTGCACTGCAGCCAAAGCCGCTGCCTCCTTCCTATCCCCGCCCCCTTCCTTCATCTGTCATTTGTGTGAAACCTTTACTCAGTGCCTGAGCTAAGATTAGAATCCAGGTCTTTTGGTTCATAGATCGTTGGTTTTTTCGTTATAATACACAGTTGAATACTGAAGCTCACTGATATCAGATGTCATGGGTACATGTAAGAAAATAAGTAGATGATTTTTTAGTTTTAACTCACCTTCAGGGATGAGATAAGTAAGTAGTGCAGTATTGATTTTCAGTAAGAAGAACTGGGCCATAGTATTTTGTGACAGTTGGGCTCTCTTCTCAGTTGTAAATAGTATTCTTTTTCTTTTTCAAAAGAGTTTTTAGCTCTTCTAGTATTACATTTTTATCAAGTGGTAGACACTCCACTGAAGAATACACTACTTTAGAAACAAGATGTTACCAAAAGACTAGGGTGGAAGTTGGACAATTCAAATGCAATTCTTGTCTACATTTGTAAAGGAGATAGCTTGAAACTTTAATTTTTTAAAATTGGTATATAAAGCTGGCTTTATGAAAGTTAAGAGATTTGGGGGGTTGACATGCTTTTGCTATGGTTCTTATGTTTTTAACTACGAATAAAGACTTTTGCTGGAAAAGAAGAGAAAGGAAGTTAATTGGAAAACTTGGAATTTATAGTTCTCTGAAGTGGCTAGATGTGAGGACCCCCGCCCCAAAATGTCCAGTTTTCTTATTGATAGTAGTAGTGAATTAAAAAACATAACGTAGAAACGAGATTAGATTCAAAATAGCAACAAAAACCATAAAATACCCAGGAACCTACTTAAGAAATGTAACAGTCTTGTGAGAAGAAACCTACAAAAACTACTGGGCAACAAAAAAGAAATTTTTACCTAATTGAGAGTAAAATAAAACTGCCTCGTGTGAAACACCTTAAACAAAATTATAGATTAATATATGAGGAAAAGCCAAGAAATAAATGGCTTAATAGCCTTTATGTGTAAAATGATCATACAGATTAATAACCCCTAGTGGTTGTCAGCATATTAGAAAGTGGTAGCTATGAAATAAAACACTCAGATAAGTTAAAAGTACTGTTTTTTCCTGTCTTAGGACCATAATATTCATTCCTTTGCATGGCTGGCTCCTATCCTGTAAGGCCCAGTGTATAGAGCCACCTCATGAGGCCTTTTTCAACTGCAGCCGGTGCTTGAATAATCTTTCATGATAAGGTTGATGAGATGCCATAGGAACTAAACTTGTTGATATCAGTTAGGCTATGGTAAAATTGGTTAGATACGTGTCGTTTTGCTTACAGTCACAGAACCTAATGGCATTAGGTGAGGACTTAACTGTACTCAATACAGTTATTCCCTATGTCTTGGCACCCTGGTGATTTCCTCCTTTGCATTTAACCTTTCAGAATTACGTATTTGATTACTTTCTTTACTGTCTTTCTCCTTTACTGGACTCTGAGCTCTCAGGGGAAAAAGAATAGTATTTGGCATCTGGAAAGTGTTCAATAAATAATTGTTGAATGAATAGACAGAATGAATAAAAGAGAAGTGAGTGACATGAATAAAATGAGATACCATTTTTGAAATCCTGATTGCTGAAATTTTTGAAGAAATACTCTCAAAAACAATCCCATATACCATTGCAACCAAAAAAATAAGATACCTGGGAATAAACTTAAACAAGGAGGTAAAAGACCTGTACTTGGAAAACTATAGGACACTGAAAAAGGAAATAGAGGAAGACACAAAAAAGTGGAAGCATATACTGTGTTCATGGATTGGAAGAATTAACATCATTAAAATGCCCATTCTACCCAGAGCAATCAGCACAATCCCTATTAAAATACCAATGGCTTATTTCACAGATCTACGTCAAACATCCCCCAAATTTATGTAGAACCATAAAAGACCCTGAGTAGACACAGCAATCTTGAGAAAGAAGAACAAAGTTGGAGAGATCACAAAACTGGATATCAAACTATACTACAAAGCCATTGTAATCAAAACAGCCTGGTACTGACATGAGAACAGGCATATAGACCTAAAGAACAGAGCAGAAACCCCAAAAATTGACCCATGCCAATCATTATGGCCAGTATTTGGCAAAGGTGGTAAGAGCATGAAATAGAGTAAAGACAGTCTCTTCGATAAATGGTGCTGGGAAAATTGGACAGGTACATGCAAAAAAAATGAACCTAGATCACCAACTTACACCATACACAAGAATAAAAAAATGGATAAAAGACTTAAATGTAAGTTGCAAAACCATAAAAATCCTAGAAGAAAACATAGGCAGTAAAATCTCAGACATCTCATGTAGCAGTATCTTCATCATTACATGGCCTATGGCAAGGGAAACGAAGGAAAAAATTTATGAATGGGACTATACCAAACTAAAAAGGTTCTGCACAGCAGAGGACCTTGCCTCGGGTCGTGGAGTAGTAAACCAGCTGAAAGTGGTCGGATGTCCTTTTGATAACCTTCACCGATTCAGCCCCTCCCTGCCTCGCTGTCCTCCTCACCCCCACTGTGCAGCCTTGCTTGCAGTAGGAGGTGTATTTATTTACTTATTACTTTCTTATCCTCACCCTAGGATATGCTTTTATTTCTTTTTAGAGAGGAAGAGAGAGGGAGGGAGACCAACATCGATGTGAGAGAGAAACATGGGTTGGTTGCCTCTCATATGTGCCCCGACCCAGGATCAAACCTGCAACCTGGACATGTGCCCTGACTGGGAAGCGAACCTGTACCCTTCAGTGCACAGGACAACGCTCCAACCGAGTCACACCACCTAGGGCTCCTTTTCTTTTTTTAAAATTGATTTTAGAGAGCAGAAGAGAGGGAAAGAAACATTAATTTGTTGTTCCACTAATTCATATATTTATATGTTCCCTGCCTGGGGATCAAACCCACAACCTGGGCATATGGGAGGACATTAACCAACTGAGCTCCCTGGTCAGGGCAAGGTGTATTTATGTGGGTCACTATCAAACTTTGAAAGCTATTTGTTCCAGCCAAATACCAGTTAATAGTGCCTCAGACTTCTCTTACGTTGCATCATTCTTAAATGGGGGAAAGATTTATGAACAGAGATTTAGGTTTAATATATTGCAAAATTTGAACCATGAGACATCAGGAGAGTGGCTAAATAAATCACGATGTCCTATTCTTTCAGGTTATTTGTCCAAGATAGTATCCTCTTATCTTTTTTCAGTATAATTAGGGTTTGCAGTGAAGGTCCAGAGGTTAGCAGTAGCTTCCTTAGTTCTTTGTAGAGTCAGTGGAGCCTTAAGGAATAATTAGTGTACCATAATATGCTGGTAACAGCACAGAGGAGTCAGATTCAAGCCCCAGTTCTATGACAGCCTTGGGCAGGGTACTTACTCCTTTGTCTCTGTTTGCTCATCTATAAAATGGAGCTAATAGAGCATAATTATAGTAAGGTTACCCTGAGTAGAAAATACGATAATGAATGCAAAGTACTCAACTGCTTGCTTGGCTCCCAGTAAGTAAATTCAAGGCTGTTTTGTCTTTTATTTACATTGTTGATTCTCTCTGTATCTTAGTTCTTCCTCCAGCTCACATTTCAGTTAATGTCAGATACGTCTTCAGGAGATAACAAAAACTTCTAGTTCAAGAGTTTGAGACAGTTAAGTGAGAAAACAGTAATTGTGCAAAGTACTGCACACATTCGTGGTGGTATTAATTCCAGTAGTGGCGATAATAGGAAACCTGTTTGCATTGCACATGATCTGATTAATAACTGTGTCCAAATGAGATTCAGCAGTTGATTGTGATGGGAATAAATGGATACTTTCAGTTCTCCAAAAGTGCCAACCAACCTCTTTTCTGCCTTTGGACCTTTGCAGTTATTCCTTTTACCTGGAATGTTCTCCCTGTCCCCACCCCACATGCCTACATACCTAGTTTTTCCTTATCAGCTAAAATAATGCCACTTTAGAAAGGCCTTCCCTGACCATCCGGTCTAAGTAGCTTCTAGTTGATTGTTTAAAAATCACTTTTAAAAATCACATTAATTTCTACGTGCATCTTGATTTTGTTTTCTGTTTTCCCCCTCTCCAACTAGGATGTAAGCCTTGAGGAGCAGGGACCTTGCCTGTGTCGTTTATTATTATTTTTTCTGAATGTTTGAATATAATGTAAAGTATGAAAACTTATCCATAATTGTACTTCCCAGAGATAAATAACTATTGTTGATATTCTGTTATATGGTTTTCTAATTTTATTTTGTCTATACGTGATTACATATTTACAGATGTCTGTGATTATGCATTTGTACTACATTGAGTCTAAAGATGAACATTGTTTTACTATATTTTATGCCTGAAATTGGGATGTCATATAACCCAGGGCATGCCATCATTGAATTGGCAGGATCTTTCTTTCTCGGTGGCACATAAAATGAGGGTGTGTCTTAAAAATCTATAGCATCTTTCCCGGCCGGGCGTGGCTCAGCGGTTGAGCGTCGACCTAGGATCCAGGCGATCAGGGTTCGATTCCCGGTCAGGGCACATGCCCGGGTTGTGGGCTGCAGCCGATCAATGACTCTCTCATCATTGATGTTTCTATCTCTCTCTCTCCCTCTCCCTTCCTCTCTCTGAAATTAATAAAGATATATTAAAAAAAAAATATATATATATATATATATATATATATATATAGCATCTTAGATTTGGTATATATTTGAAACAAAAATAAGATTATGGTGTTCAGTTCTTTCCCCACCTAAATACCTTAAGCATTTCCCCATATCACTATATTTAGATCCCATTCTTAACCCTAGCATGTTAACTAAGGGTGTATCATAAATTGTTCACCAGTTCCTCTTGGACATTAGGAGCTTTTCCAATTTCTTTGTTGTTGTTAAAATAGTACTGTGTTGAATATCTTTGTCTATATATCTTTATGCACTTTAGTGAAATTTCTTGTGATTAAATTTCTAGGTCAGTGGGTACACATACATGTTTTCTAGTGTACGAGGGTGCATTTTGCTTTTTGGGTAAAAGTAATGATTCATTAGACTAAATTTAGGTTATATAATTTTTTTTTTTTTTTAATATATCTTTATTGATTTCAGAGAGAGGGAAGGAGAGAGAGAGGTAGAAACATCAATGATGAGAGAGTCGTTGATCGGCTGCCTCCTGCATGCCCCTGACTGGAGATCGAGCCCGCAACCCAGGCATGTACCCTGACCAGGAATTGAACCCCAATCGCCCGGATCCTAGGTCGACACTCAACTGCTGAGCCACGCCCAGCAGGCTAGGTTATATAATTTTTTAACTTGCATGAATTTATAACGTCTATGTGCTAATTTCTTTTTCTTTCTTTTTTTTTAAGGCTGTTAGCAAAAGATGGTGGATCGCTTGGCAAACAGTGAAGCAAACACTAGACGTATAAATATAGTAGAAAACTGTTTTGGAGCAGCTGGTCAGCCCTTAACTATACCCGGGCGGGTTCTCATTGGAGAAGGAGTATTGACTAAGTTGTGCAGAAAAAAGCCCAAAGCGAGGCAGTTTTTCCTGTTTAATGATATTCTTGTGTATGGCAATATTGTCATCCAGAAGAAAAAATATAACAAACAACATATTATTCCCCTGGAAAATGTCACCATTGATTCCATCAAAGATGAGGGAGACTTGAGGAATGGATGGCTTATCAAGACACCAACTAAATCATTTGCAGTTTATGCTGCCACTGCCACTGAGAAATCAGAATGGATGAATCACATAAATAAATGTGTTACTGATTTACTCTCCAAAAGTGGGAAGACACCCAGTAATGAACATGCTGCTGTCTGGGTTCCTGACTCTGAGGCTACTGTATGTATGCGTTGTCAGAAAGCAAAATTCACACCAGTTAATCGTCGTCACCATTGCCGTAAATGTGGTTTTGTTGTCTGTGGGCCCTGCTCTGAAAAGAGATTTCTTCTTCCCAGCCAGTCCTCTAAGCCTGTGCGGATTTGTGACTTCTGCTATGACCTGCTTTCTACTGGGGACATGGCCACATGCCAGCCTACTAGATCGGACTCGTACAGTCAGTCATTGAAGTCTCCTTTAAATGATGTATCTGATGATGATGACGATGATGATAGCAGTGACTAAGGACATATTTTGAAGTATTTAATTGGGTGTGACTATCTGAGAAGTCAGCTTTGGGGAGAATGTAAAATTCTGGGCTCTCTCTCAATTTTGCTCTAGCCATGAATTTGCCTGAGAAACTTCTAACCTATGTGCCTCAATATATCCTATAGAAAATAGGTCCTGTTGTCAACCCCACCACCGCCATCCCAAGTACCCACTCTCCTGTAGAGATAGCCTGTTGCACACATAGGAGATAAAGTTTTGGTTTCTTATTGTTTAATTTTAGCTTGTTTTCTTGGAAGGTTGGGAAAAGTGTTTCTTTAACAGATCATATACTGCATTGTTGTGTATTATATGTTCTGTTATATAGAAAAACTTAAGCAAAGAATGATGGGAAAAGGAGTATAACGTGGTTAGTTAATAATATAAGCTCTTTTTTCTAACCATTCTATCTAATGGTTAAGACACCAGTAACAAAAATACATGATTTGGAAATACTTTGGCTTTTTCATATACCAAGTGGTGCCTTATCATAATAGCACTGTTACATGAAATAAGCCCCTGCCCCTCTCACTTTTTAGTTTGTTTTAAAAATACACTGGTGCTCTTTGAGGTGATAAAATGCATGTTTATGAATGGGTATAATTAGAAAATACTTGTCATCTGACAGCCACAAATAACTAAATTTAGAGGTTCTTCATTCTCTATGATTATATTTTTATGTTTTATAGGTACCAAATTATAATTGTCAAATATAAATTTTAAATTAATAGGAAGTCATTCTTAGGAATTTGGTTTGAAATTTATCCAATATAGAATTGTCATATTGTATTAGGTTCTATTTTTAGTAAGACATTTGTAGGTATAAATTCATTTGATTTAACATTATTTCTAGAATGAAAAATCTTATAAATCCTTGTCATAGATTAAAATCTTGTGATAGAGCACAGATCTACTTAGGCTAAGATTTGGAAGAAATAATATGTAAGAATGGTCAAGACAGACCAGTTAGGTTTGACTAGACTTCTGTGGAAGTATTGTCTATTTCAGTGTGAAACTATCTTGAATTTACAAATATAGTGTTATATTTTATAAAGTTTTGTAAAGTCCCAAACAATATTTCTATTTTTGTAAAACAATTGTATGTTTAATCTGTTTCTGAAATCATTTTGCAATGTATGGAACTAGACAGCAGCTGATCTTTCTAAATTGTGAACTCGACCGGGTCAGCCGAGATTGCTTTTGAGTGGGGTCATTTCTCACTCTGCTTCGAGGCAGCCATTAGGTTGAGAGTATATTTGTCATATAAAACTTGATGCATTTTGCACTACTCTCTCCATTTGTATGCTGCAATTAACTACTCTTTCAAATATGAAAAATCAGCCTAAAGATTGTTTTAAACCCTAAATTTTTAAACCTTTCAATCTGAATATATTGCATATGTTGAGAGGTTTGGTTCAGTAACTTGTGTTGGAGGAGTCTTTGGCTTGGTTAAGGCGCTAACTTTACTGTTAATTGTGAAAGCCTCTGAGATATGTAGACCTCCCTGTAGGAAATGTGAAAGAAAGGCACAATAAGTTTGTTTTAGTATCAGATGGACTTTTGTTTCCAAGCAGTATATCGTATAATCAGCATATCTGAAAAGGACTATGAAACCTGAGAAGTACTAATGGAGACTTACTGTACATAGGAGCTGAGCAGCCAGGAACCAAGGGGGAATGTTCTGCGGTAGTTTGCATTTTCATTCTCTTGACTTTTTGTACAATAAAAAATCCTTTACAACTTAACCTTCTGTTCTGTGCATGTTGTGACTTGGAAGACTTTTCCCCTCTTACTAAGGTGAGGGAAATGC
Organism: Miniopterus natalensis; assembly: GCF_054644295.1. Classification (NCBI taxonomy): domain Eukaryota; kingdom Metazoa; phylum Chordata; class Mammalia; order Chiroptera; family Miniopteridae; genus Miniopterus; species Miniopterus natalensis. The sequence continues at coordinate 4,064,386 of NC_142096.1, forward strand.
GCATTTTTTTGCCTCACTTAACAGCTGTGAGGCCTTCGTGTGCCAGGCATTGTTCTAGGGCCTCCAGTAGAGCAGAGAACAAAAATTCCCTCCTTTGCCTGGAGTTTACATGCAAATAGAACTCATGTGTTTTCTCCCAGGTTTTTCCCCCTGTAGTTTTTAAAGCTTTTGTAAATCTTAGTTGTATATAAACCTGAAATGATTTTGATGCCACTTTTTCATGCCGTTTCTCCTGAATGAAATTTACTTGGACTGTACTGGACCCCCAGTGCTTTATCCAAATTGGTAACCAATGGTGTAAAGGAAGCAAGATTCTGCCAGTGCCATGGAAAAGTGTTAAGTTGAGGACATCTTGAGTACAGGAATTTATGCATAAAATGGCCATAGTTAATTAATATAAAGGTAACTTTATGTTACCTTTATCATCTTTATGCTGAAATTCTAGAAATAGGTAGTATTAAGTTGTATACCTTATGATTCTTGAAGGGTTGTCACACTTGAGTTGCAGTCCCCTCTCTTAGGGTAATTTTCTCCTCAACTACCAGACAGGGGACCTGGCCCTGAGCGGGCCTGCCTAGGCTGCCTCGGGCCGGCTGGTAGTGTGTGGGTTCTTGACTTCTTGCAGGAGAGATTTCACAGCAGGAGCCCAGGTGACTATGAGGACATGTTTATTAAAGCTGGGGACAGTGAACCAAGGAAGGGCTTAGCAGAGAAGCAGCAGGAGAGCCTGGGCTGGGCTGCTTGGGCTCACTGGGAAGTCAGAGAAAAGGAGGCCTTGGAGACAGGCTCAGGGGGTTAGCCTGGGATGACTTGCCACTGCCCATTGCTCCCCTGGTTGCAAGTCTCCTGGGTTCCCTTAGAGTTTAGGAGATGTGTGCCTCTGGGGGAAGGAGAGGGAGAAGGGAATGGCATGGGCATGCTCCCTGGAAAGAGAGCATGCTTCTGAGACCTTTGTGTTGAGGGTTTTAACTCTGCACCCATAGAAATTCCTTCCTTCTGTTCCCCTTTCTCAAAAGTACCCCTTCATCTTCTGCCTGACTCAGTGCTTCCTGAATTGGTTTGGACCTCAAATGCTTGTTGAGCATTTTAGCCTTTCGTTTTTAGGTGGGTCCATCGGCCGAAATCCAGCAGTCTTTACTTCTGTCACCTTCCAAGACAGGGCAGCCTCACAGACCTATTTCACCTGGGGATTCTGGGAGTGTTAGCATAGGCACTAGGTAGGTAGTAACAAGTGAGAAGGGAGAAAACTGGCAGAGCCTGATTAAGTTAGGAAACTACATTTCGCAGACTCCAGGGAATAGCCAGAATCACTCTGCCTTATGGATTAACGTCCGAGTGGGCAGGAAAGACCAGCTTTGCAATCTCCCCAGAGAACAGCCGGCCAGTTCCCCCGGCTTAATGTTGGGGGGGGAGGGAGAAACGGTTAAGGGGGAAGTCCTTTTCCTGAGTGCATGCCCAAAAGTAAGAATGGAGACCTTAAAGGGGAGGAGGGCCCCGCTGGTGTTGCTCAGTGGTTGTGCGTTGACCCATGAACCAGGAGATCACAGTTTGATTCCCAGTCAGGGCACATGCCCCAGTTTCAGGCTCGATCCCCGAGGCAGCCAATCGATGATTCTCATCATTGATGTTTCTATCTCTCCCTCTCCTTCTCTCTGAAATCAATAAAAACATATTTAAAAAAGTAAAGGGGAGGAAACAAAGAGAAGAGACAAACCCAGGAAAATCTGGGGGGAAAAATCAGAATAAAGCTGCCTGCCCAGGAAAAGCCAGGAAAGAGACTGGATACTTTGAAAGAGAGCCTGCTCTCTCCCAAGCCCAAGGAAATACAGAAATATAGGGAAGCTTAACAGGGGCCCCAGTCTCTTTTTGGCAGCTGTGTGGGCCTGAGCTCAGCTGGGAGCAGAGGCTGAGCAGGACTCCTGGAGCCTCGGCTGGGTAATGGCACGGCAGCTCCGGGCCCTGGCCTTCCTTCTGGGCTTGGTGGGGATGAGTGCAGGCCCGGGGCCCCGGGAGCCGGACTTCCCCAGCAACACAGAGCTGAACCACCTGGTCGTGGGTGAGGCATCGGGCGTGGTGTACCTGGGGGCAGACGGGCAAGGTCAACCAGCTTCTGCTGCCGGGGCCACTGGGGAAGTGCTGCGTGGAGTGCGGCAGCCTTTTCAAGGGCACCGAGTGATGCGAATATAAAATACCCTCCAGAGTCCAAGGTCTACCTGAAAGAGGCTGTTGATTCTCTACAGGCACCATGCCTGAGACGTGACCAGCTGCCGCTTGCAGCCCAGCAAAATTCCTGTTTGGCGTTGAGAGAAGAGTGATGCGAGTTTGGGGTGGTGGCTGTGGCTGCAGGCTCCTGCACAAACGCCAAGCACCAGGTTCTGTCTGATGTTTGACCTCTGCTAGGCTCCTCTCCCCACTGTTGGAAACCATGCTCTCACCCCCAAATCCAGCCCGCCCCACCCGAGCCCTCTGCCCAGGTATCATCCTGGGCGGGTGGAGGTGAGAAGTGAGGGTGGGGTTGGGGGGACTCAGGTCCGCTCCAGTGTGTCCTCAGCAAGAATTCCTGGTTGTTCATTGACTCAACCCCTTGTTAAGCTCCTTTAACCAGCCTCTGGACTTCGTTCTGCGTCTGCTCTCTGGGCCTCGTTAAGGTTCTGCCCAGGGTGTCAGGAATGCTGATCCTTCCTCAGCGTGGCCCCTGCGTTTCCCTCGGGGAGGGACAAGGCCCTCTTCAGCCTCCAATCCCTGTAGCTGCCCCTTTGGAATTACAGTCCCTGGTTCCTGTCCCTCAGTCTATCTAGTTTTGGGCTGGTTTCCCTTGGAGTCCTGGCAGGCTGCTTCTCGCGAAATTGTTGCCTTAAAGATCCACAACCTAGATTTGCAACCCTGTTTAAGGGCCTGCTCTTCAAAATAGAGATGTGCTGTCTAGTCCTCGGAAGTTGATATGGAAATTAGGTTAGAAACATGCCGTTAAAAGCAAGTGGGAAACCCCGAGCCTGAGAGTACCACGTCCCACCCTCGGGCCCTCTCGGTGGTAGGCTGCCCCCCTTCCTGGGGGTGCTGGGGGGGTGCTGCCTGCCCCCCCAACCTCCCGGCTGGCTTCCTCGCCTCAGGAGGCAGCTGCAGGAAAGAACCGGAGTCTCCCCAAATTTGACAGGCTCAGCAGGAAATTGGCTAAAGTCCACTGAAAAATGTGAGCTGGCTAGATCCTGGCTCTCACTGTTGACCTGTCTCAAGGTGGACCGCTCTGTGCGGGCCATATAGTGCTCTGGGCTCACGGCTCCCGACTCATCTCACTGCTGAGCGCCTTACCCAGCCCTTCAGTTTTGCCTTTTAGAGACTGTTCGTTGACAACGCCTTCTTCCTGGCCACCTGCTCCTTGCAGAGCCCCCTCTGCCTTCTCACTTGTGCTAAGGACCACACTGCCTGGAGCCCTTGTGAGTGGAGGCTGTTTGTTCTCACACCCCCAAGTTACCTGACCTGGACCCAGAGTTGACATTCTTGTAGCTGCTGCTGCTGCTTTTTTAAAAAATAAATGTTTTTATTGATTTCAGAGAGAGGAAGGGAGAGGGAGAGAGAGACAGAAACATCAATGATGAGAGAGTCACCGATCAGCTGCCTCCTGCACACCCCTGCTGGGGATCCAGCCGGCAACCCAGGCTGGTGCCCTGACAGCAAATTGAACCCGTGACCTCCTGGATCCTAGGTTGACACTCAACCACAGAGCCACACCAGCCAGGCTCTTAGAGCTTCTTCTTGCTGTTTCTAGACAGTAGGTGTCCACCCTCTGAGCTCTGTGCCGTCCTCCTACACCATCTGCAATGTCTAGATTAGTTCCTCTGCTGACAGAGAACCTAAAATAGCAATTTCACACAAGATTTTAGTTAAGTTAAAGATGTCTCAGAATTAGACAGTCAAAAGCAAGTAAGTTGCTTTCACCAAGTCCTCAGGGACCTGGGCCGCTTCCCGCTCACTGCTCGGCCATTCTCAGGATGGGACCCTCCTGGTGATCCAAGATGCAGCTCAAGCTTCAGTCGTCACGTGGCCTTGCAGGTCGCTGAGCTGTGAGAACAGCAGGGAGGAGTAGCTTACCTTGTCTCACAGTTTGAACTGAGAGGCCAACAATCTTGGGGTTTAATTACCAGGTGCTTCTCATAAATGGTGGAAGGCACAGCAAAGAAAAAGAGAGGCCCTTTTCCTGTCCTTACAATTCGGTTTGGACCCCCTAACCTTTCCCCCACCCAGGTCTCAGTTGTATTTCAGCTCCAAGCCCAGAAAAGCAGCAAAACCAGACAAGCGACCCAAAGGACCAGCTGCATCGGATAATGACCTCCTGCCCTGGTGCTGACCAATCGATCAGTGGAGACCACAACCCTGAAAGGACACACCTGGAAAGCTGCTGAATATTATAAAGAGATCTTTCCCTGGGACCTCCCCTAAGATCTCCACCCTTAAAACCCTTAAGCTGAGGACCCAGCGCTCCCAGGTGAGTTCCAGTTTGGGTTCCCACTACGCAGGATTTTGCTTGGGGCTTTGTTTTAGGCACAGCCCAAAGCAGAGAATCCCTGCCTCGCTGGCAGGCTTAGAGGTCAAGCGGACCCCAGGTGAACTCCTAGCTCTTGAGGTTTGTGACTTTGGGCAAGCAGTCTACCCTCCGTAAGCTAGTCCTTCACCTTTGCAAAGGAAGCACAGTACCCGCCTCTCAGGGCTGTGACCAGAATCAGGTAAGAAAAGGTGTGTTTTCGTACTTTGCACAGTGAAGGCCTTCAGACCTGGCCTGGGCGGTTACAGGCACCACCGGGAGATTCTATGCTGCTCAAGCTCTCACAACCTTGGGGGGCTGTAAAATGCAGATTCTGACCCTGCAGGCCTGGGGTGCGAGCTGTGAGCCTTCCAGCAGGCTCCCCGCTGGTGCCCGCTGCCCTGCCTGGACCACACCGGAGCAGCAGGCTGTAGGCACCCCCTCTGCCCTGCTCCATGGCACAGGCTCCTCACTGTTGCCCTGCTCTCCTAGCTGGTCTGGCCGCCGTCCCCAACTCCCTGCACGCTGCTCGTGGTCGCCGGAGGGATCTTCTGAAGTGGGGGACGATTGCTGGTGAACAGCCTAGAGCCACAGCAGGAGCCGCTGCTTTTGCTGGGAGAGGGCGGGAGGGCGGCGCTGTCCAGGAGTGGATGTGGATGGCCTTTTATCTAGCAAAATACTCGGAGGAGGCTTGGCTTGTGGGACGTGAGCTACCCAGGGCTGTGGGTTTTTTTATTTTTTAAATCCTCGCCCAAGGTTGTTTTTTATAGTTGTTTTGTTTTTTGTTAATTTTCACCCGAGGATATTTTTTCCGTTGATTTTTAGAAGGGGTGCAGGGGAGGGGGAGAGAGAGAAAAACCGATGTGAGAGAGACATTGACTGGTTGCCTCCCGCATATGCCCTAACTGGGCCAAGGATAGAACCTGTAACCCAGGAATGTGCCCTTGCCCTTTGGGGCATGGGCTGAGGAGGATATGTTTTTATTGGCTTTAGAGAGAGGGAGGGAGAGGGGAGAGAGGAAAACATTGATCAGTTGCCTCCTGTACACACCCCCAACCAGGAATTGAACCTGCAACCTGGGTATGTGCCCTGACCAGGGATCGAACCCACGACCTCTTGGTGTGCAGGATGATGCTCCAACCAACCGAGCCACCCTGGCCAGGGCTAGGGTCGGGCTTCATTTTAAAGGGACCTCAAGTGGTGTGAGGCCTAGCAAGAAAGATGGCTGTTTCAGACCTGACCTCCCGCTGCGTGGGGGCCGGGTCTGTTAGGCCCCCTGCTGGGCTCAGTCTCTGCTGGGAAAGGGCTTCGCAGGCGCCGGGAAGCCGGGCGATGCGCAGGGAGTGAGAGGCAGCTGCTCTGGGGCCGAGGCCAGGTGAAAGGCCCTCGGCCCGCTCTCTGCCGCCCTGCTCAGCTCCTGGGGGGCGGGGGGGAAGGGGTGTTCAGCTCCTTGGCCTTGTGGAAATGATGGTCGCACCCATGTTCAGACAGATTAAGCCCCACTTTAAAGAGCTCGAAGCCATCTCTGTAATGTGCCTGGAGATATTCTGGAGAAATGAGGAAAGTGGGCAGCTGGTTGCTGAGGAATAGGGTTGATGTCCTGGCTGAGTGGCCCCGGGCATTGCCAGGATCTGGATCCTGGACGGCCTTCCTGGGTGGGAGGGCTTCCCACCGCTTTCTGGTAGCCGTGGCTCCGGCCAGCAAGGAGCTCTGCGCTGGTTTCCCATAGTTCTAATGTCCAGAAATATAAAACTGAGATTCAATGAATTGTGCAAGGCTGAACGAAGAGGGGTGCGCTTGGAGAGTCTGGGACTGTAGCTGGAGATTCCGCCCCCAGAGGGTCCAGGGGTGATTTCTAAGTCAGGTGCTAAGAGTAGACCTGGAGGAGTGTAATTTCCTAGCTGACAAATGAGAAAATGCAGATGGCAAGTCCTGCACATAAACCACATTCAGGAGAACACTGGAGCCCCTGTGAGGCATTTTGCACTTTTTGTCTTTTTGCATAAAAGAGATGATTGGCATGAGCCTCTCTGCTCTGTTAGTGAAACACAGATGTGCACTTGCAGCTGTAGTCACACTTGGCTGGCAGGAGGAAATTGTATATTGTCCATTAATGAGCAACTAATTAAAGAGGAAGCTGACTGTCCACGGGTGGTGGCTGTTTCCACTCTGGCAGCCCAGGGTGATAAGGAAATGTCACAACACGGGGGGGGGACCTGGAGTGGATCTCTAGCAAATTATTTTACACCTACAGCAGCTCTGTGGAATTGCAAAAACCAACCCCATTTTCATAATATTCTTCTTTCATTTATTAGTCTACTTCCAGATAGTAATGGAGACAACTTATAATTAAAAACACATATGTAGCCCAGGTGGCATGGCTCAGTGGTTGAGTGTCAAACCCATGAACCAGGAGGTCACGGTTCAGTTCCCGGTCAGGGCACATGACCGGGTTTTGGGCTCCATCCCCAGTAGGGGGCGTGCAGGAGGCAGCTGATCAATGACTCTCTCTCATCATTGATGTTTATGTCTCTCCCTCTCCCTTCCTCTCTCTGAAATATTAAAAAAAAAACACACACACACACACACACACCCACCCCCACTCCCCCACCCACCCCCAACTACCATTCTGTTACATCTCTCAATTTTATGGGTCATGAATTCAGACAGGGCTTGCCTGGAACAATCCTCCCTCAGTTGGACAGCTGATGGGCTGACCTGGAGGGTCCAAGACGGCCTCGCTGAGTTGGAAGGGCTGGGCTCTAAAGGCACCGTCACCTAGAGTGCCTCCGTGTGGCCTCTTCTGCCTGTGGCTCAAACTCAGATGAGACGGGATTGACTATTTACATGCCCTGGTGGCTCAAAGTACGGTCCATCGACCAGCTGGATAGGCATCACCTGGAAGCTTCTTAGAAATGCATAATCTGGCCAGCAATCCCATTTTTAATAATACTGGCTGTAGGAATATATACACAAAGATATTCCCTAGGCATTGTTTATAACAGAAAAATATGAAACAGAAATTTCCATAAAAATAATAGTTAAATCATGGAACATCTGGCCTGGAAAGATGTCTATGATATACAATTTAGTAAAAAAAAAAAAAAAAAGCAAATGGTAGGATAATGTATGTACCCAGGACTCCACTTTTGTTTTAAAAAAGCAGTAAATATCTCTAACATCCATCCATCCATCCACCCTCCCACCCTTCCATCCAGTCCAGAAGGGTGGGCATCAAATGAACACTGGGATAGTGAAGGGATTTTTGCGGCTTTATATGTTGTATTTCAATACACAGAATGTGACAATATAAAATCATTGATTTTCTTGTTTTTCTGTACATTTAAATAAAAGAAAAACACTGTAAAAATAACACCAGATCACTGTATTCTGGGAGTATTCGTGAACAGTCACGCACAAAGGTCATGAAGATACGGTTTTCCGGTCTCTGAGAGGCTGTCAGCAGACTCACCCTTGCGATTTCCTCCGTCACCTCTGCCCAGCCTGTCGCCTGCCCTCATTTCCCATCTTCGTGGTGGGTGAGGAACGATTTCATTGCTCCTTTCACTTTAGGGCCGTGAAGGGCTGAAGGAGTCGATTTTTGAAGTGAATCGGTTAAAATGTTTCTGTTTCCTTCCAGAAGCTCGAGGTGACAAGTGCTTCTGCGCAAACTTCCTGGGTCGGCCGATTCCAGGCTGGGCCTGTCCTTGAGGCCGGTGGCTCAGACTTGGGAAGGCTTCTGTTTCCAGCCAGGTGAAAACACCGATTCCCCCGCCGCAGGATACAGTTAGCAGCAGGCAGATCTGGATGAGAAACAGAACAGAGGATGTTTTAGAAAAGTGTTCCGGTGCTTCTCCAAGAGCCCAGAGCCCAGGAAGGAAATGAGACGGGGTCCCCAGTACACGCCTGCCCCCTAGGGGCCGGGTTCTCAATTTGTTAGTCTCACCAAACCTGTGGGGCTCAGAATGCTGGGTCTTTTTAGGCCCCCAAGTCCCTGGAGCCAAGTCTGCCCCTTTTTCCTTCACTGCACTAGCTTAGCCCTGCAGGGGCTCCTCCGGGATGCCCTTCCTTCGGGGTCCCCCAGGCCTCAGTGATGGCCGACGCTGGGCTCAGAATGTGAGTTGTGACGACTCAACTGCTGACCAGAATCTGCAGTAAGAATTTTAGGCTATAAAAGGGGAAGCTTAGGCTTTCCTCTCTCCCCTCTGGGAGCCGTTACGTTTCTGGCACATGTATCAACACACAGGCCGCGGTTCCGTTGGGTCACGTTATAATCAGTGCTGAGCAAATGGGGGATGTCCAGTGTCCATTGCACTAGGTTGTGACTTAGCCAAATGTAGCAGCCCTGCCTGTGGACGTCTGTATTTTGATGTTTGGTTTTGATCAGAATCAAAGACACTTAAAAGACCGATAGTTACAGCTCCTTAGGAAACAGTGAATTCTCCTGTCTGGTGACCAGCGCCTTCGGGCCCTGTTGCCACAAACCAGCACAGGGCAGGCAGGCACTTTAAGTGAAATGCACCTGTGCTTCGAAGCTCCCTTTAAATGGACCGTAAGATGAAGCCTGGAGGTACTAAGAGATGTTTAAATCCAGCTAGAAAGCCCAGCCCCCGGGGCTCGGGTTGAGCTTCGACCCATGAACCTGGAGGTCACGGTTCGGTTCCCGGGCAGGGCACAGCCCGGGTTGCGGGCTCCGTCCCCAGGAGGGGCGTGCAGGAGGCGGCCGATCAATGATTCTGTCTCACCATTGATGTTCCTCTCCCTCTCCCTTCCTCTCTCTGAAATCAATTAAAAAAGAAGAAGAAAGCTGAAGGGGAAGCCTATTTGAATCATGGCAGAAAGTTGTCCTTAAGGTGCACTTTTTAATAGACAGAAACCTTAGCAAAGACGTCACACTCACAGCACTTACCACGCCCAGGCACCCGCTGAACGCTCTGCAGAAGTCACTTTAGGGGCCTCCTCCCATGAGCCGCGAGGTAAGCACTGTCATCTCCGCTCCACAGGTCGGGAGAAGAGGCTGGGGGAGATGCGACACGTAGAGCACCATGTCCCCGGTAAGCCGTCCGGCCAGCCTTTCAGCCCAGGCAGCCGGACCCCTAACTCGCCCGCCACGGCGGCCTCCGGGCAGGGCTGCTGCTGGACGGGCAGGGCCAGGGCCGGAGCCGGTGCTGAGCTGCTCGGGCACGGCCCGTCCCGTGCCCCTCAGGTGGGCTGCACGGAGCCTCTGCGCCCGGGGCTCATCACCGGACTCGGGGAGCAAATTAAACACCCGAAGGTCTCCCAGAGAAGCTGGGTGGGAAGGAGCCAGTGGTCTTCAGGCCAGTCAGCCGGGGGGGCCTGTGGCGGCATTTTCCAGGGTGTGCCCCAACCCACGGGGAAAATCCTGTTCAATCCCCACCCTTCAAGAAAAATGTAAAAAGAAAGCCTTATATTGAGAGTGAATCTTTCATAATTTTCCTTACACACCTTCTAGGCATGAGTTTTTAAGAATCTTGACTGTAAGAACCTGTGTTACATACTTGCTGGGGTCCAGCTTCCTGCTTGTATTAGTAAGTGCTGCTCTCTGCGGCGGCCGACGGTGCCACCGGCTCATTTTCTGAAGGCCACACGCTCTGAAGCGCTTCTCCCGCCGGGGAGCCATCCGCTGCCCCCAGATGCGGAGGGTGGTGCTCTCCCCGTGAGGTGACGGGTCACGACGAGACTCGCGTCGGACCTTGGCACTGATACCACGCTGTTTCCAGGGGCTGAGGGAAACGCTCACAATACAATCTCAGCCCAAAGTGAAATAATTATTTTAGAATAATTACATCATGATGAGATTGATGAAAGTTTAATCCTAAAAGGGACGTTAAAAATAACTCGGTATTAAACCTCACATTTTTATATGGTAGCGGGAGCTCTTAGCAAGGTTTTGGTTTTTGTTTTTTAAAGGTGAGGATACTAAAGAGCAATGGGACATGCTCAAGTCATGGAGCTACTGGTGGATCTCAACCCCGGCTTCGCACTGGAATACCTGGAAGAGTTGTTGTTGTTGTTGCTGAGAGTATTACAAATGCCCCCATTTCCCCCGGTGTGCTCCACTCCACCAGGCTCCCACCCCACCCCAGGCCTGCAGGGCGCTGTGGCCTGTCCATGGGCTGTGCACATACGCGTGCAAGTTGATCTCTTCGGTTAATCTCTTCCCACCCACCCCCTCCTCCGCTCTGAGTTCTGTCAGTTTGTTCCCTGTGTCCAAGTCTCTGGACCTATTTTGTTCATCAGTTTAGTCTGTTCATTAGACTCCACATATAAGTGAGGTCATGTGGTATTTGCCTTTCTCTGACTGGCTTATTTCGCTCAGCATAATACTCTCCAGCCCGGCCGGCGTGGCTCAGTGGCGAAGCATGGCCCTAGGATCCAGGCGATCGCGGTTGATTCCCGGTCGGCACAGGCCCGGGTTGCGGGCTCGATCCCCAGTCTGGGGCGTGCAGGAGGCAGCCGATGTATGACTCTCTCATCGTTGATTCTCTCTCTCCCTCTCCCTTCCTCTCTCTGAAATCAATATATATTTTAAAAAAACCGAAACTCTGCAGGTCCCTCCATTTTGTCGCAAAGGGTATGAGATCCTTCTTCACAGCCGCATAGTACTCCACGCTGTAACCGTCCCCCAGCTTTTGAACCCACTCCTCTGCCGCTGGGCCCTGGGGCTGTTCCGGATCTTGGCTCTGTAGCTGCGCGGCTGTGAACACGGGGCGCAGATGCCCACTGGCGTTTCTGGTCTCTCAGGACATACCCCCGGAAGCGGAACTGCTGGGTCAGTGGCAGCTCCTTTTTTAATTTTCTGAGGAAACTTCAGTTTCCCACGGTGGCCGCGCCAGCCTGCACTCCCGCCAGCAGGCACGAGGTGCCCTTTTTCCTGCACCCTCGCCAGCACTCCTTGTTGTTGACTTATTGACGGTGCCATTCTGGCAGGTGTGAGGTGAAGCCTCACTGTGGTTTTAATTTGCATCTCTCTGCCCTGACCGGTTTGGCTCAGTGGTTGGCCCATGGCCCAAAGGGTCCTGGGATCGATTCCCGGTCAAGGGTACCCACCTTGGCTGCAGGCTTGATCCCTGGTGCTGATCAGGGGACGTGTCTCTGCCACATCGATGTTTCTCTCTCTCTACCCCCCTCCACTCTCTCTAAAAAATCAATGGAAAAATATCCTCAGGTGAGGATTGAAAGAAATAAAAATAATTTGCATCTCTCTGATTGGTGACGCTGAGCATTTTTTCATGTCTCTTGGCACCTGTGTGTCCTCTTTGAAGTGTCTGTTCGTGTCTTTAGCTCATTTTTAAACTGGGTTGTCTGTCTTCCTGGTGTTGAGTTGTATAAGCTCTTTACATATTGCGGAAATTAACCCCTTATCAGATGCATCCTTGGCAAATACGTTCTCCCGGACAGCGGGCTCCCTTTTCACTTTGAGGATGGTTTCTTTTGCTGTGCAGAAGCTTTTTATTTTGACGTAGTCCCATTAGCTTATTTTTTTTCTTTGTTTCTCTTGCTTTAGGAGATGTATCGGTGAAAATAGTGCTATGTGAGATGCCTGAGATTTTACTGCCAGTTTTCTTCTAGGATTTTTATGGTTTCATGACTTACATTTAAGTATTTTATTTGAGTTTATTCTAATGTATGGTGTAAGTTGGTAAAAAAGGAAATTGTCTTCACGTTATGAGAACAGGTTTGACCATGCGGCCCCCTGAAAGGCTCCTGGGGACTCTTGAGAGTGGACGACACTCTGAGAACCACCGGTGCTCAAGATACAGGCTTTGGAAAGTGAGTGGAGCTTTGGTAGGATGAGATCCGAGGAAGAGCAGGAACAGCAGGAACAGCAAAGCGAGAAGCTGCCGCGGGGCTCCGGGAGGACACGGGCCCAGCTGAAGGGGGGACGCGGGGCTGACATAGCTGAGAAGGATCTGGAAGGAACGTGCCTTCATGCTGGGCAGCGAGGCTTAAAGCAGGCGGGGGGGGGGGGGGGCGCTTGTTTTGTTTCGTGTTTGAAAGTTGTCGTTTCAACTTACATAAAGATAAGCTGGCCATATTTACACTGACTAGTTATAAAACAAAAACAACAGCACAGCTGCTTTATTATAAGGAGTGTTCAGGGAGTGAAAACTAAGCGTGGCCCGACGCTTTGCTGTAGGAACAGGCCGCTCTCCAGCTTAGGCGGCATCGCCTCCGGGAGGGAGGCGCGCACACGAGCAGGCAGTCGGGCCGAGCGCCATCTAGTCACACTTCCTATTGTATAACTTCATACTTCAGCTTACAAAAGAGATGTCACCATTCATGTCCAGGTCACCATTTTATTTGGGCAAGTGAAACCCAGAAAGTTAAGTAACTTCCCAAGGGATGTGACTTTCAGCTCTGATTTTGCAACACCTCATGTTGCCGCCCATTGCCAAGGCTTCGGGGAGTCTGGAAGTGAACTGACCAACCGCATGTGCAGCGCTCTCTCCCATGCGGTCTGAAAGGGCGCAGAGCGGTGTCCCATACACAAATGCACGTGAGATGTCAACTCTAAAGAGCCTGTATCTTTTGAATTTTTTCTTCCCTTCAAGAACTATTTTTTTTGTAATCCTCAACTGATGATATTTTTTCCCACTGATTTTTTAGAAAGAGTGGAAGGGAGGGAGGGCGGGAAGAGAGAGGAGGGACACAGGGACACATTGAGGGGATCGACCTGCAACCCTGTGGCGAGAGGGCCGGCTCTCTAACCGCTGAGCCACACCGGCCAGGGCTCAAGAATGATTTTAAACAACAGGTAAAGTGATTACTAGGGGTAGTATGTTGGCCGATAATTTTGTTAAAACATAACAACTGAGGAAAATCAGCATTTGGAAGTGACTGCTAAGCTTCATCAGAGTACTTACTGGATACAAAGCCCTTTTTAGTTCTTTTAAATATCAGATCAGTGAACAGAGGAGGAAGGGCAATTAAAAACCACAGTCTGACAACACCCCCTTCCACCCAAGAGGGGCGGCGACACCACAGCAACATGGCTTCTCCCAGCACTTGGACCTGGCGCCTTTAACACCCCCAGTTTGTTACACACGCACGTACACACACATGCGCACACACACACGGTACACTGCTGCTCTCCAATGTAAATAAATAAATTCTCTGTTCAACTGGATGGCTAGGCACTTTTTTGTCGACATTTTAAAAGAAATTATAAAAATTATTTCAAATTAATCCCAATATGAATGTTTTACTATACAATAAAAATGTTACTAAATACAGAATAAAACTGTTTATTCAGTTCTTGGTAGGATAGAGGTCAGAGAGTATAATACAGTTCAAATAAATAAAGTAGCTACTTGAATCGACAAAAAATAAATACCTGCTAAAGGGAGAAAATTACTAATAAACATTGAAAAGAAATGGGCAAAACATCTTGTAAATTTTATAGATTTTGCATTTTAAAATTATAGTTCATCAGAAACTATGCTTTTTGTTTACACTGACACTGAAGTAATTCCATTTTGGCTTAAACTATGGTAATTTATCCCTATGTATATAAACATAATATTCTTTCTATATTTTAGAATAAAAGTTGTACAATATTAAAAAACTTATAAAGTAAATTGCAAACAAAAATGTGAAGTTATATGCACATTTCTGACAATTGTAATAATTTCTGAATTATTACAATTACTATGTTATAAAATGCCAAACAGCCCGGCCAGAGTGGCTCAGCTCGTTGAGTGTTGTCCTTGCACCAAAAGGTTGCGGGTTCGACCCTGGGTTGAGGTGCACATGGAAGGGCCAATCGATGTTTCTCTCCCTCTAAGCATGTCCTCAGGTGAGGATTACATAAATAAATAAACAAGGAGAAGGCCAAACATGGGCAATGTGTCCAAGTTATGGGATAGTTACGGTGAAACAATAAAAGTGTATCTTTAATAATTTAGTAAACTTGTTCACTTGAAGACAAAGCAAACCTCACCGTTCCGACTAATGTGCCAAATTCCACGGGGCTCTGCATGTGTGACTCTTGTTGCTGTGCTGTTTTTTGGAAATAGGTGATATCTACACAAACTGAAGGAGGGAGAAGCTAAAGCCTGGCACACGCCCTGTCATCGCTGTGCACACCGCGCTAGGCCCAGGCGCGGCGCCCACTCACCACAGGCCAGTGCTCCGGGACGGCTTCGGCCGCATCCAAGCTCCGACCCTTCCCCCCAGCAGCTCTGCCTGGGCGAGGCGGTGTCTACACCCCTCGGTGACCTCTCTGTACTGGCCGGTTTTATCCCATTTAAATGCTGTGAAGGAGGAATATTTATGCTAAGTGTACTAGCAGTTGGTAATAAATGGCTATAGATTAGTAAAAAACTCTTTAATTACACTTCCGTTAAATAGGAGAGAGGCTGGCAAAGAAGAATCTAGATAAGTTGTTACCTTACTTACAAAGTGAAATGTCCATATATCAAAAAAGAGTAATTCCAAAATGTTAAATGTTATTTTCTTAAGTCCATTTGGTCTTCGAAAATCTGTGTAGTCATTAAATGAAATTTCTTGTCTTTTCCCAAAGGGCATGGCGCTGCTATGTGCCTTTCCTTAACTATTGTGACGACCAGTGGAGACTGCTCACGGATGTATCTGTCTGACTGAAAGCTCCACGTTCTTTCTTATTTAATCCCCACCTGAGGATACTGTTTTTAAAACTGATTTTTAGGGGGGGAAAGACAAAGAAAGAGAGATCAATGTGAGAGAAACCGATCCGCTGCCTCCTGTACATGCCCCCCGGGGATCGAACCCACAGCCCTGCGGTGCTCGGGACGCTCCCAGCCGGCGGGCGGGCGGCGCTCAGTGTTTCCCGCACACCCAGCGCAGCCGGGGCTCGGCGCCCAGCTCGGCCAGGCCCTCGGCGGTCCTCCAGCTGCACTGGCAGGCGTAGGCCCGTGCTCCTTTCTTCTCCACCAGCTTTGTTTTTAACTTGTGGGACTCGGGCATGTTGTTCCTGTTAGAAAAGCGTGAATGTTTCAGAACAGGGGCTGTGCCAGGGCCGAAGACATGAAGGTCTAGTGGCTTTCTTTTCCCATCTTGACAGCATCTGAACACAACAAACCTCAGTTCCCTTCACACAAGCACCAGGAGATGTGCTCCTGTGTTCTTTCTGGTGGCATCTCCTCGGGAACTAATACTTTTTCATGGCAATGCTCTACGCCCATCTATTAAGGCTGTTTAGAACACAAGGACCTAAAAAGCTGAACTATTGGCCTTATCAGAGATGAGATGAGAATGGGGCGACTCGCTTCCTGGACTGTTGGCTAAGGTCAAGTGAGAGCAGAGTGAAAGGCCTGCGGCTCCCCTCCTGCCTCACGCACTCCCCGGACCACGCCCCAAAAGCCCACTACGGGGACCAGGCACAGACGCTCGGAGGGAACAGGCTTCCGACGGGTTAAGTACAGAAGTGATTCATTACTAGAGAGAAAGTGTGGGTTATTTCTGTGTGTTGAACTGACATTCTTTCATTTTTTAATGGTATGTTATTTACTTATAGTATTAGCAACAAAATAACCGCCTAACCTACACTACATGACAATGTTAAAATAACTAAATCAATTGGCAGGACCATCATGAAAATGATAACTGTCTGATTTGATGCAGTTATGAAAAGACTAGATAAGTTAATTTAACTAATTGAAAGTCAATTATGATTTTCATGATAACCCATGTACTGAATTTATGTAACTATTCTGTGGCAGAAGAAAAATAGAAAAATTCAAAATAAAATGATAAAAAATGCAAATTAAAATGATGAAATACAATATAAATATTAAAAAAGATATAGTCCCATCTTTGCTTTTTGTGTCCCTGCAGTAGAAGGCAGGCTACAAAGTGCCCTCTGGTGGCCGATGGATGCCACACTCAGGACTGTATGGTACAAAATCCAGGCACAATTTTGAAGGTTAGAACCTCACAAAACCTGAGAGATTTTCCAGGTAAACTGTCTGATTCAGGAAACAGACTCTGATCAGCTAAGTGACTTAACTAAGGGGATAGTGAGCCAGGGGAAGAGATGAATCATCCAAATTTTATCAGAAAGAAAAAAAATCCACAAAACTAAATGTGTTTAATAAAAACTAAATAGTTAAATGAAGAAAAATGTTCATTATTCAATCTGCAATATATTTTGACAAATTTAACACCTGATTGACTTCTTTTTTAAAATATGATTTTTAAATTGATTTTAGAGAGAGAGGAAAAGAGAGGGAGGAGGAAGGGAGAGAGAAACATCAATGCGAGAAGAGACACATCAATCGGTTGCCTCTCACATGCAACCTCACCAGGGATTAAGCCTGCAACCTGGGTATGTGCCCTGATCAAGAATGGAACTGGCAGCCTTTCGGTGCACAAGCTGATGCTCCAATCAACTGAGCCACACAGGCCAGGGTGTGGCTGAATCTTTAATTAGAGATTTTAGGAGCAGGAGCCATGAATAGCCGGGGAACTAATTAATACATTTCAAATGCTTTTTAAGAAACACATATCTCAAAAGTTCAGAAAGAAAATTTCATTATTTCCCATAGAGAAAATGATTTAATAGAAAAACAAAGCATTTTGTTCAGCCACCATGGCATGATAATCAAGTACAGTTTATACTTCTTTCAGAAAGTTCTAGAACTTGTCAAAGCTGGAATATTTATTCCCCTCATTTATAAAATAAGGACAATAAAACAGCATGACGTCCTGAGCATAACAGTGTTCAAACAGACACCACTAGAAACAAATGGCTCCCCACGTCCTGCTGCGCATCCAGTGGCATCTGCAAACCTTTTACCTCGCTTCAGTCACCACCTCTTCTGAATTCCCTCAGCAATTCCTCCCTCCCCGCTAAGTGTCGCATCCTCTCCCTGAAGCCTCCGCCTCCGCGCCTTCCCCATGATGCATGAGTGTCTCACCTCTTCCCACCCACAGAGGTGAGCTCCTTTTCCTACCCAAGGCTCCCTTTCCATCAGCGCTCCAGACCCAAGGTCTCCAGGACCTTGTTACTCACATGCCTTTACCTCCCACATCTCCCCCACCCCAGACAAAGGTGGATGGCAGGTGGGGCTGGATCGTGGAGGGTCTCGGGTGCCATACTAAGGAGTTTGGACATGATTCTGTAAACAGAGGGTTTTGGGCTGGGGAATGGCATACTCTTAGTTCTGCTTTACTTCTCAGCCAGGAAAAGGTGGTCTGAAAAAAGAGACTGGGGGCAGAAAAGTCAGCAAGGAGGCTCTATCTATAGTCTTGCCCAGGAGTAACATGTTCTTCCTGGGCTGACAGCAGGCAGATGTTAAAAAGGAGATGGAGGAGAGAAACACTGAAGAGGCAGAGGCCACACAATCTGGCCATGTCCACCAGGAGACATTACAGCAAAATAAGGAATATAAAGTTATACTTGGTAAATTTTTCACAGTGGAATTCTTTGGAAACATACCTGAAAAAGAGATAATCGCATGACTTGTCCCACATGCAGTCATCGTAGCTTACTACCCTGAAATCGCACGCTGTACAGCGCAGATGGTCACACGCTCTGTTCGGAGAGAAAGGACAACACATTAAAGATTATTAAAAATATGGTGATTTATTCATAGGCTATACCACATATTACAAATTACTAAGTAAACAAAAAAAGGAAAGATTAAACTGATTATACATTTTTATACTAAAGGACTAATTATATATTTAAACTTTCAGGTTAAATTTCTACGCATACCCATTTTACTAAGATCTCATACTCTGGACACCTGTGCACACATGTATATTGTACAGATATAAAAGAAACAGAGGATGTGTAGATCTTTTAGTTCAGTGGTTTTCAAACTGTGTCTGAGGGAGGTCTTCACTTCTGTAAGTTGCTAACTTTCCTACTGATGTTTTCAAGGGTGACTTTATATAACTTTCAAGTTTGTTTTTATTTTTTCAATAAGGACATAATCCTTCTGCAATTAAATAATAAAATAAAACCCACCATCAGATATTTGTCACTTATTTCTCTTAAAATTCAAATATGGTAACTTCCAAATTGCAAATTCCTTTTGGCCTAATGGTTCCTTTGAGAATAATGCTGTTTCTAAAATTATGCTTAATCATAACAGTAACTAAACATTCAAAATCTATACAAGTTTCATAAGCAATCCCAAATTTTCTTTTAAACTGTTAGCAACTTATGAAGTTGTATTTGTACATATGGAAATCAGACACAATTATGTTCGTACACATTTGAACTTGGTTTTGAATATACAGTCAGGAAATGCGAAATGATGGTCCCAGTGCTGCTATACTTTGCTATCTGATGCATACGCAGTTTATTACATGACGGCACAGAGTGTTAACTTTAATGCCTTAATACATATGTGCAATTTGGCTGAATTACTGCTGTTGTGGGAACTATAATTTTGAATTTCCTGACATTTTGTATGTGTAAAATCTCAACCATAATGTTACATACAGCTTTTTAATTTAATTTAAAATTTAGTGGTTTATTCAAATCTATTCACACTACCACAGTTTCCTACAAACACTGTCCTTTGAGAAAAATAAAACTAACTTGCAGCTAAGAAATCATTCGGCTGCTACGACTCACTTTGTTAGATCATAATTAGTACCAGTCTATGGAACGACCCAGTCTTGCAAGTAGTTTAAAACATAATTAGAGGAGTAAAATTCCATTTGGCTTGAAAACAATGCTTTCGTTTTATCTATATCTTATTAATGCCACTGCGGTTCCTGCTACTATTCTTTCTCCTTTCCACCCCAAAGGGTAAAAACTCAAATCTTTATGCTCTGCAATCACTGAGTATTAGTCCTAAACCAGAAGTCTACCCAGAATCCAAACAAACAAACCACATGGAAAATAGGCAGCACAGACTCGGTTTCATTTATGCCCTGGGCGTGTAAACCAGCGCTTATATTCAGGGCTGAAAACTGTTTCTCTTCCATAGCTGGGTACAACTAGAGCACACCTAAAATAAAGTAATGATTCCGATGAAAGACAGACTGTCAGGTTTCTTTCTCTAAAATGTGGAGGCAAAGGAATACAAATGTGTCATCAACAGTTTTGTCCCTTTGTTCAACCAACCAATAGAAAGCTTATTATTTTAAAGACGTTTATGGTGGGAATGCCCCAAATACAGCCCCAAATGGTCTTTTGCCCGTGGTTCTTTGTTAAATCCTGTCAGATCTACACAGTGGACTACGGAGTCGTGGTGTTTGGACAGTTGGAAAGGAACAGCAGCTGCAGTAGCAAAACCATCAAAGATTCTCCCCTTACACACATCACATGGCCTTCTACAAACTGGTTTACTAGAAAGCACAGTGGAGCTTTCAGGAATCAAGTCACACGTTCGAGTCCTTGCTTTGTAATACTTCATGTGACCTTGGGCAAGGCATGTTACCTGGGAGCCATTCTTAACAGTGTTCTCTCTTAGCCATTAAATTCACTGAATCTTGCAAACTCTAGATTCTAAGTAGCTTGAATGTGACATCTTTTCCCTACAGTACTGCCACCACTCAGATCACAGCCACCACTATCATCTCTTCCCTGGACGACTGTCACCACTGCCTGCCGACTGGTCTCCCCCGGTCCTCTCCCGTCTTGTCCCTCTACCTCCCAACCCATTTTCTATTCAGCAGCCAAAATAACTCTCTTTAGAAACACAAATATGATAAATATGATTAGGTGACCCCATCTGCTAAAAACCAACCAGCCAGCCAGCCAGCCAGCCAATGGCTTTCACTGCAAATATGCCAAACTTTTCTAAAATCTAGAGGACTATAGGAGCGCGAGCAAACCAGATGTCCCTCAGCTACCTGCCCAGCCCCCCGGAGCCGTTCCTTCCCCCACTCCCCCACTCCCTGCGCCAGCTCTCCCGGCTCCCAGGCATGTAACAGGCCCCTCTCTGGCCCCGGTCCCCTCTGCTCAGCTTCTCACTTCCTATCAGCCTGCCTCAGCGATGCTTGCTCAGGGAAGGATTTTCTACCCTTCCTGTAGCTGGGGGCCAATCATCTATGTTGTAGTCCTCTCTGCTTCCCTTCACAGCACGCGCTATGTGAAAACTAAAGACTTCTTTTTGGGGTTAGTTATTAGAGCCTCTCCTCGAGACCGAAAGCTCAGGGCGCAGCTCCTCGGGCTGTGTGGCCGTCGGGGAAGCCCTCGGAGCTGCACAGCCGCCTGCTCTGCTTCCCACCCACTGGCTCCCGCTGCCCCGAAGGAAACCGGCCAAAGCAGCTCCTCTCCTGGGTCCCGTGGAAACCAGGCTGCGGCCGGAGTGGCCCAGGCACGTCAAGTGGGGCTCAGAAAAAGGCGTCAACACAACGAACGGCATAAGCCCAACGCCACAGCTCTCAACAGCTCTCCCAAGACGAACTAGGATTCCAGTCAAGAGCTCTTGGATTGGCTAATCAAATATGCTTCTCACCATGAAACGATTGATGCCAAGATAACAACTATGTTTTAACAACAGGGTATCAATTTGGAAAACCTATAAGAGAGTCTGTTTTTGACGTCCCACCTCTGTGAAGTAGTCGTTCCGATGCCACATGGAGCAGAGCTTCCCCCCAGGTACACGGGGCTGCAACTAGACATGTTCAACAAACGGGAAAAAAGAAAGTTACCAGAAAGAAATACGAGAAGTTAGTTTCATTCTGTTGACTCTTTAGTCTTATAATCAAACTGTATATTTTCCTGAGCAAGCCAACTACTTTAAAGAGGTATTTACTCTGGGATCACTGCTCTACGGGATATAACTTGTATGTTCAGGAACATGCAGAGTTAAAATGAGTCACAGAAAAATGTGTTTGCCAAATAGTGTAAGGGACAAAGTAAATACTGAAAACTATAACAGAACATTAATTCTGAGAAACTATTCACACTTTTTTTTTTCACATGGCAGAAAATTATTTACAATAGCAATAATCCCCGATTCAAGTTCCTTTACACCACAGGGTCGCAGACAGTAGGAACACTACAGGTATTGCTATTGGTCTTTCTCCCGAAAGCCAACCAGTGCTTTGTTGCTCAATGTCACTGTTGTGCGACTGGTAATAAGATACACGAGACTGTGCTCACAGTGTTTGCTCACCAGTGTGTATAATCTACCAAAGCGATCTCAGCTTACCTTTTACCAAGGCCTTGAATGGACGCTCTGACAGATGTGGTATCTGAAGATTTAGACTTTAATTTCTGTTAAAAAAACAAAACAATAAAAGGCCAAGAGTAACTTAGATAATTGTAACATGAAAACTAATATTCTTTATTTTATAACAAGAATATTTTTTAAATGGCTTAAATAAAAAATAATTGTATCATTTTAAAGTTTCGGAAATAAAAACAATGATCATCAAAACCTTTTCCTTCAAGGCAAAAGGGAAGTAGACCTCCCCGAGGAATCGGCAAATTACTCTGCTAACTTTTCGTCTAGGAAGTTGATATACTGCCATTATTAGCATGCTAAGATTTAGAGTCACTTTATAACTCTTCAGTTAATACTAGAGTTCAGTGATTTAATATGAAGGACCTTCTATTTAAAACCTCATCCTGGAAAAATTCAATTGATGAGGGAAAAAACCTCAGGCTCATTTTTAAAGGCTGTGAATGGTACTCACCTGAACTAAAAATAAACTAACTAAACTCCTGGGTAGCTTCAGGAATATTAATTTTGATCAAATGCAAAGGTATCAACCAATAGGCATTTGAGGAGAATGTAGAACTACCTGGCCGCAGCCACACAGTAGTTCCTATATGGTTACATAGCAGCAGCAGCAGCAGGCATTTATTAAGTGTTAACTGGCACATGGTACCAAACAGCATAAACCAACCTGCATACTCGGACCACCGCCAAGCAGAGGAAGTGAGACGGAGAAAAGGCGATTCAAACTATGCAGAGACATGCCTTCATTTTACCTGGTAGGTGAGGAAACTTAATGGAGGCAAAAATATTTCATTTTACTATTTCTCTTAACTTTTTATTTGATGTTAAACAGAGCTGGAAAAATCCGGGGTGCATGTCTCAAAAATAACATGCATGAGTCTCCTGTTTTCCGGAATGTTTCGTGTACCATCTGGGCTCGGCTGACTTGAGGCTGGCCTGCTGTTGGTTCTGGGCTTTTCTGTGTGGGGCTGAGAGCAGTTCAGAAACACAACAGGATGGGCGCGCCTGGGGGAAGGAGCAGCACTCTCGGAGCACAGTCTGGCCTGGGGGGGGGGCTGGGCCGGCCCCTCAGGCGCTTCTGTCTCCAGCCCGTGTTCCATAGACCTGCGCTCCTTCGGTTTATTTGGGTTGCTTCCTCCCTTGCAGGCTGGAAAGCTGCATATAACTAAAAGGAGGAGCCTATAGAAGTACATAGAAGTTTTTTTCTTCACGATTGTAAGTTGCTTTGATTTAAAATTTGTATGTTTTTCCGTTAATCCGCACCTCCTCGCCCGAGGGTATTTTTTCCATTGGTTTTGAGAGAGTGGGAGGGAGGGAGGGAGAGAAGCACTGATGTGAGACACATTGATTGGCTGCCTCCCACTGGGCCAGGATCGAACCCGCAACCCTTCAGTGCTCGGGCCGGTGCTCTAACCACCGGGCCACACCGGCCAGGGCTCAAATTTGTGAATCTTCAAGCCAGGCCAGAGCAGTATTCCCTTCTGCTTCGGAAATGCCCCAAACTGAAGAAGTGCCTCACATATGGATACACAGCCTGGAGGCGCTTAATAGACAACTGCTCGGGAGATCCT
This sequence comes from Miniopterus natalensis, assembly GCF_054644295.1. Lineage (NCBI taxonomy): Eukaryota > Metazoa > Chordata > Mammalia > Chiroptera > Miniopteridae > Miniopterus > Miniopterus natalensis. Next base: position 4,087,632 of record NC_142096.1, read on the forward strand.
GTCACAAGAACATCATGGCGCTCAACACCCCTGCTGCTGGGCTGACATGTTAATCACCTAGGCCAGCAGCGTATTAACTTACCTTGGGTTAACTGAAAATGTTAAATTTAGAGAACTAAAGATCTGACAATCTACCCTAGTCATTTTACTCTTCGTATGGTTGACAAAAATGGAAGTGGCCCATGTCCATATCCTTACCAGCACCTCTGCCTAGTGATTTTCAGCCCAGTTTTGCTTTAATCTTCCCTACGTTTTAAAAAAACCTCGTTGGTATCATATGTATTTTTTAGATGTTTTTTACTTTGTAGTCCTTGTAACTTAAGACTTTCATTTGGTCCCTTTCTTTAAAATCTAACAAATATATTTTGCAACCACCAAAATGGTAATTCTCATACACGACTGGCAAGAATATAAATGATATAGCAGTTTGGAAACACGTTGGCAGTGAGTAAAAAAACTGAAAACGAGCGCGCCTTATAACCCAGCAGTTCCTCTTCAAGGTCCACACATCCTAGAGAAGCTCCTGTGCACAGTAAAAGGACGCAGGATGGCTGAGGCACTGTTTGCAGGAGCAACAACCAGGCCTAATTTAAACGCCTATCACGGGGATATGGGTAAGCTGGAGGAACTACGTAACAAGCTACCACATGTCAGCAAAAACTTCATGGCTATACACCCATGTGATACAAGGACAAAAGTACGCAGAGAGGATAATGGTTACCTCTGGAGGAAGGCAGTAAGTAGGATCTGGACAGTTCTTAAACTAGTTCTATCATTTTTATTTTTAAAAAAATCAAGAAAAGCAAGTATGGCAAAACATTAACATATGTTCAGGATGAGTAGTATCTTAAGAGCTTTATTTTCAGTCTTTTAGAAAAGTGTTCTTACAGAGTCTACAAATAAATTTTCCAACTTCAGGTAACCAACTTCAACTAGGAGTTGACTTTTGTTCTACCAATTTTTCTAATTTCATATTCTTGCTGAGAAATGAGTATCAAAACACATACTGAGAGTTTCTAATATTTTATCTCTTTTACAACTCTACATGGCGCCAGCTCTTTGGGGCAGGCCCGGGGGGTGGAGTCAGGCCCTGGCAAGGGCTGCCAGAAACCTTGTGGACATACGGACACAGAGTTGGGAACTGAGAATCTTGGCCTAACAGGGAGAAGAGCTGGATGATAGTATTTCTCAGAATGCAAAGAACTATAGATGCTTGTGCACTCTGTAAGTTTTCAGACTATTCTAAACATGTCTTAAATAATGAAAAAAAAAAAAATTACTGCATATTTATAACACTTGACTTACAAAGGATTTTTTATCAAAGTTGGGATCTTCAAATATTTCATTAATAAGACTGTCAAGATCATCTTCTCTTTTAAATCTTTCTGTTGATCTGAAAAACAACAAAACACCTGAAGCTTAAAAGCATATAGTGAGGCAGAACAGGAGAGTCAGCTTACATAAGATTCTGACCTATAATTAGGTCACAGTTTCATGATGCCTCATCTGTGTATGCTTTGCTACAGAAATGAAAAAAAATTGCGATCATTTCATTGAGAACTCATACAAATTTTAAAGGACAGTGTAACATATTTTAATTTTTTTGGTCTTTTGCTACTATAATATTAACTGAAGGTTAATAAACATTTATTGCTTTTCCCCTAACTTTGCTTCTTATAGTCTAGTCATTTTTTAAAAAAATATCTTTATTGATTTCAGAGAGAGGAAGGGAGAGGGAGAAACATCGATGATGAGAGAGTCGTGATTAATCAACTGCCTCTTGCACGCCCCCTGCTGGGGATGGAGCCCGCAACCCAGGCATGTGCCCTGACCAGGAATTGAACCTGGATCGCCTGGATCCAGAATTTTAATGCTTGACCCTTATATACCGGGTAGGGATTGTATTTGGCGTTAGGGTTAGGGCCTCTGCTTCTTTTGCATAATTAACCTTCACGACTACATTGTCAAATGAAAAGTTTTAACACACGAAAACCGTCCTGGTTTGCTGCGGCTTTTATAAACGTGCTATTGAGAAACCTGGCGTAGCAGGGCGAGATGCAGCTCTGGAAGCACTGCGGATGGATTTTAGCAGGACAGTGAGAGGCTACGGGGACAGGCATAAGGGGCCCTGGTCGGGAGAGCACCCCTGGGCGCCCTTTCCACTCTCAGCAGCCTGATGCGGGCCGTCCTACCCCTCTGCGCCTACTTCCAAGACAACCAGGCTCTGGGAGGCTGTCTGATCATCAAATTCCATGCATTCCCCAAAGGCACGGAAAAAAAGAATAAAGGGACTAGCAAGGTAGCGCCATCGCCGTGGGGCAGGGATGCTGGGCGTGCGGGGAGGAGCGCAGAGGACCCCAGCACCGAGGTCACGCACGAATTAGAGTGGCTCCTGCGGCCACAGCTAACGGAAGGGCCGCCAACCGCTCAAAGCAGTCATTTCAGTTGGCTGCACAATTGCTTTTCAGACCACCGACCGGCACGCAAACTAAGTTTTACAACTGGCTTCGGAACGTCAGCATCTTTTCAACGTGCGTCTCTTCCGAGCGTGAGCTTTTGTCAATAAACAAACGTCGTTAGAGGGAAGCCTGGTGGGTTCGGCCACAGCCCGGCTGAGCAGCACCCGCGGGAAATCCGCGCCGCCGCGGGCGGGAGACAGCGCCCCCTGGTGGGCCGCCCCGGAGCCGCGTCCTCCCGCCGGCGCTCCCCGCGGGGCCCACGAGCTACCGCGGCGGGCGCCCGGGGCGGGTCCGGGTGGGACCCGGGGCTGCGCTTCTTGTCGTGGGGGCTGCGGGGGGCGATGAGACGAAGAGGAAGTCCTCCTATTTTATGGTTACACAGAAGGAAACGACGGGAAAGTGCGAACGGTAGTTTTCCGGATCAAAGCCCAAAGACTTAAAAAAAAAATTTCCCCGAATTCTCCGAGCCAAAGAAAAACAAAAATCAGCAAAAGAACGGGATGATTTTCCCCCCACACCTGGTCTGGGGACTTCTGCGCTTGGGGAAGGGGCAGCGAGCAGGGGCTGAGGTCGTCGAGCGGGGCCGCGGCCGCCCCGCCCCCGCCGCCGGGAAGGCCCCGGGGTTCCGCCCGCCGGAGGCCGGGGCGCGCGGGGCGGGGCCCGCTGGCGGGGGCGGGGCGGGGCGGAGTCGGGGCCCGGTCGGAGACGCCCGAGCGCTCGTGGACGCGGCGCTGGGGTGTGCGCGGGCCCAGGGGCGGGAGCTGAGGCCCTCGGGCCGGCAGGGCGGCTCGGGGCCCGGAGCAGGCGCTACCCGCGGAGCCCGCCCGTCCCGCCCGGTAACCTGAGCTTTTCTTTCGCCTCCGCTCGGCTCCGGTCGTTGCTGAGGACGCCGCGGCCGCCCGGGGGCCGCTCCGCCGCGCCCAGGGCCAGGGGGTCTGACCCGCAGAACTTGGACTCCACCTCGTCCAAGAGCTCGTCCAGGTCCTGCGCCATCTTGAAGGGCTGCGTCTCCCCCGCTCTCGGCGCGGCGGCGCCGGGTGGTCTCCAGGGCAACGCGAGACCCCGCCGCGCCGCCTCCACGCATGCGCGCGTCCCGTCCCCCCCCCCCCCCCCCGCGGCCCCTGCGCCGGCGCGGACGCTGACGCTCGCGCGGGGGGAGGCGCTGGCCGCGAGGTCGGGCCGCGCGGGGCTCCGGCGGGCGGGAGGTCGGAGCGCAGCCTCCGGGCGCGACCTCGCTGCGCTGCGCTGCGCTGCGCCCTGGCTCGGGCCGGGCTAGCTGCCGCGTGTCGGGCCCATCGCCCCCTGCTGGGTCCGGTTGTCACTGCGTGCACACGACTGCCCCGCTCCTCCGCCCACTCCGCCGGGGTGGCAGGGGGGTCCCCGTTCCGCTCCATCTGTCCTTAAAGCCCGGGCGCTATCCGCGGAGGTAAAAAAATGGGGAGTTCTCCGATAGGAGAACGGGCGTTGGATGCAAAAATAGCCTGGCTTCCCGTAGTCGGCAGGATTCGAACCTGCGCGGGGAGACCCCAATGGATTTCTAGTCCATCGCCTTAACCACTCGGCCACGACTACCCCTGCTCTTGGCTTCCGCAGTGAGGTCTATATGGAAACTTTGCACAATGTCTGCTGCAGTAACGTAGTTGGATCAAGAGGAAAAACATTGTAAGGGAACGTCTGAGTGTTAGGCGCTAGTGGTTTTAGCTCTTTGGAGAGGGGAGGAGATCCTAGTACTGCTGTGCACCTGCTTGCACAGGGATGGAGCCGTTTCCAGGAGGGAGCCTGGGCCCTGGGCCCTGGACCTGGACCCTGGACCCTGGACCCTGGACCCTGGACCCTGGACCCTGGACCCTGGACCTGGACCCTGGACCCTGGACCCTGCGGGGGCTGACCAGCCTTTGGGCGTCCTGGCGTCGTTCCAGCTCCATGCCCCAGCCTCGCTCCCAGGCTAGCAGCTCCCGTTTCATTCACTAGGCACTGAAATGCTGTCTCCCGCGATCTGAATTCATTACGTCCCGCCGTCCCCTAAAAGCCCTCCTTTGAAAAGAGCAACGGGCGGTGACAATGTCAGGTGTTGTCACTTAATGGTATTCCTGTAACTACTACACACCTGTAACCCGAACTGGGAGCGTTTCTGAAGCGGGGTAGCGAAGGGAGGCGCGCCCTTGGACACTGGAGATCGTTTGATCCAGGTGATTTAGTCGCGTCCTTGATTTGGCTTGTTTTTTTTGTTCAAAATAACTTTCATGTCCCTGAAAAGCAAGCTGCAGTGGTGTGCTGGGGGGAAGGGTACTTGCTCATTCCATTTTTGCCAAATTCGGGTGCCAGTTGTTAAATGCAAACATTATTAAAAATTAAATTACATAAACTTAGAGTAAAATTAACCACGAAAACAAAAATAATGCTCAAAAGTCACCATGGTCTGGTGACTTCCTTACATCTACTGTGACTTTCGCTGTTGGGGTGATTTGCATCTGTGTGTCTGACATGCTATGCAATGGCTTGCTATTGTGACTCTCTTCTTAACTTTCCATTCAGTGATGTACTTGGGGAACTTGAAATCAGCCTTCATGGGTGTATTTTGTAGCATTTACATCTTGCGAATGCTACAAAATATGGCATTTCCCCCCCTAAAAGCTGGTTATGAAACATTTACCAGCTCACCACCAATATTGCCATCAGACGGCCCCAAATGTTCCCAGCAAGGCAAAACTCTGCTCACCCTCAGAGCTGCGCCGGTTATTTTCCCAGCAGCTTTGTTTTAGCCGCTAGAATCCTGGCACATTGTATGATCTCCCACTCAGTTTTTCAAAGGGTTCCCTCCCCCTTTTTTTTCCTCTCAAGTTGCCTTGCAGGGTGATTGCATTTGGAGTTGTCCTCCAGCAGAAAGACAGGAATAAGCCACTTGATATTGAAGTTGCCCTTGCCACGTGGTTCCAGGGGGAGTAATGCATAGTTGCCATTCAGTTTAATAGGCTTAAGTTAATGATTTGACTTTTCTCTAGAAAAGATGCATTCGAGGTGGTAGATGTCAGTATAGGTGACTGTTGAACAACATGGGGGTTAGGGGTGCAGACCTCTATGCGGGGGAAAACCCTCTATATTTTTTAAAATTCTCATCTGAGGATATTTTTTCCATTGCTTTTCAGACGGAGTGGAAGGGAGAGAGAGAGAGAGAAACGTCATCGATGCGAGAGAGGCACATCGATTGGTTTGATGGAATCAAACCCGAGACCCTTCAGTCCGCAGGCCGGTGCTCTAACCACTGAGCCAAACCAGCTAGGGCTCCTCCTTTGTAATTTTTGGTGGCTTCTGGTCAAGATGGCAGAGAAGGTAAATGTGGTACTTGCATCTTCCCAGGACAACATAAAAATTACAGCTGAGCTACAGAACAACCACCACTGAGAACCACCTGAAGTCCAGCTGAACAGAAGTCCTGACCTAAGGATATACGTAGTAAGAAGCCACATTGACACTGGTAGAAAGGCAGAGATGTGGAATGAGCAGGTGCCAACGGCTGCGGAGGTGGCCCCTGAGTGAGCCGTGCCAGCCCAGGGGTCAGTGCCAGGAAGAGCAGCCCCCATAACTTCTGGCGTGAAAGCCAGAGTAGACTGTAGCTGAGCGGACGGCCGCTGGATTCCCAGGTGTTCTTAGAGGGCCTGTGCACAGACTGACTTGCTGACAAACTGGGGCAGCAGCTCAAGGAGCGCGAGGGACAGATGGGGAGGAACTGAGCTGTCTGGCTGCAGGGAGAGGGCTGGGGGCAGCTTTCTCCCAGACAGAAGTGCTGGCAGAAGCCATTGTTCCTTTGCTAAGCCTCCCCCTATAGGCTAACACCGTTTGCCCCACCTTGGCCGGTGTTGCTCGGTGGTTAGAGCGCCGACCCACGAACCAAGGGTTGTGGGTTCGATTTTCAGTCAAGGGCATGTACCTGAGTTACAGGTTTGATCCCCAGCCCTGGTCCGGGCAGGTGCGGAAGGTAATCAACCGATGTGTCTCTCTCACATCGATGTTTCTCTCTCTCTCTCTCTCTCTCTCTCTCCCCCTCCCTTCTACTCTCCCTAAAAATAAATGTGAAAAAATATCCTTGGGTGAGGATTGCCAAAAAAAAATAAAAGGGCAGGCTCAGTGGGCACCAGAGCCTTGCTGAAGTGAGTTCTGCTCCATCGGGTCAGCCCTGTTGGTTTTTCCAAGCAACTGAAGAATGCTCTGAGCTGCCTTCCTGCTAGCACCCCAACGAGTTGGAGGAGGTGACACAGCTGGTTCTATTGTCCCACACAGCTTCAGGCCAACCCCTTCAGTTAGAAGGTGTTTTATAATCCTCCTGGCTCTTCACATAATAAATTGCAAGGCCTCTTTGAATTCCCATGTACTCGGGTTTAATTGTCCCAGCCCTGCTTTTCTCCCCACACATCGCAGACCTTCTAGATAAACACCCACTACTGAGCAGCAACAGCAGAGTGAGGGGAGCCCCCCCCCCAGAACAGCTGCCAGCCTCCCGGCAGCTGATGCTGGGGAAGAAACGGAGTAGCACTGAGGCAGCTCCGGCTCTTTTAAGTGGTCCCAGAGTTAGGCCTCGATGTCATGTAGGTGAATTCAGTCCAGAACACGCAGAATCTTTATTGGAATTTGTACGCTCATCTTTCACAGCTGTGGAGAGTTTAGACTAATCACAACTCTCCCTGGGATACTATCGTCTTCATAATTTGAAAAAGGCTCAGGAGCCTGCAGGCTTGGAACATCTTGAGAAAACCCTGGCCCTGAAATACATCATCACACGTGGGGGACACCACTTGCGGCAGCAGTGCAGAGCTGAAGGATGCTGAAGTCGAGCATTTCTCTGGCGTGATTTCAAGCGGCCTGAGAAATCTGAGAAAGGTTTTTTGTGTGTTTTTTTAAAACTGCAAAACAGATTCTTTCCTCTTCCATCAACCCCATTGCTGTCAATGTGTCCAGTGTTAGGTGCCAGAAATGAGCATAGCCTCTTAATGATAACATGGCCACCAGGGGCTCTCCCAAGAATTTGTGAGGGTGTATTTTGATCCACAGACACGTTCCAAAGGCATGCAACTCCTTAGTCTCTCTATCCTCAGTACATTTCTCTTCGGCAACCCGCATAAAACCTGTCACTTTCTGCCAGAACCTCCTCATGCTTTGGGGCCCCTCGGACAGGATTTTTCATTGACCCCATGTGTCTGTAGGGTAGGGCTAGGTTCAGAGTTGGTGTCTGGGAGGCAGCCTCTGACAGCAGAGGCCTAGTGAGCTACAGCCATTAGTTCAAAAGGCCAGTATTTACAGATGTGCTATCAGAGTATGATACGATTTTGACCCCACCCAAAAGGATATTTTATGACCATCCACCCAGCAACAGCAACTGCTCATGTACGTTGCTCCAGCCAGTCGACTCTCTGAGGAGTTAGTAATCCAGCCTTTGTTTTGAGGCTTTAACATTAAAATGTTCCTTTCAACTCTACAGTTTGTATGATACAGCTCCCTTTTTCCTGCCTTTTGTTTCATATTATTTTTTGTGTTATGATTTTCAACCTTCAGAAAGTTAAACCTGATTCAAGAAGAAAAAAAAAATCAGTTGGGAGATTATGGGGGGTGTGTGTAGGAATTTCTAGGCGTTGTAATGATTGCAAAGCAAGGACCAAATCGCAGAGGCAACTAGAAATGTCCCCCAGCTCTGGGGGCAGGCTATTGCATATCAGTCTTCCATTTCCCCCGATTGGCCATATTGCCTCTTAGGGAGGAATCTAGGTTTTAAGCAGATGAGTTTGCTCTATTTCCTCAGTCACTTTTCCACAAGTCATCCGATCTTCATGGCCTGTAGGTTACTGAAATCTAAAAGCTCTCCACTGCCTGGCCAGTGTGGTTCAGTGGTTAAGCGTTGACCCATGAACCAGGAGGTCAATGGTTTGATTCCTGGTCAGGGTGCATGCCCGGTTGTGGGCTCCATCCCCAGTAGGGGGTGTGTGGGAGGCAGCCGATCGATGATGTTTGTCATGGATGTTTCTATGCCTCTCCCCTTCCTCTCTCCCTAAAAATCAATAAAAACATATTAAAAAAATCCTTAAGTTAATCACATCTTCAAGGGCCCTTTCCCCAAATAATGTAACATTCCAGAGATTTGACATGGATATCCTTTTGGGGGGTCATTATTTAGCTCATTACAAGGGCCCTGACAAACTCCTGGCCCATACTGACCCCTCTTCCTGGGAGATTGCCCCCTTGTCTCTCTTGGTTCTGGCTAAGGATATGTTTGAACATGAACGAGTCTGTCTGGAATCATTCTGACGTCCACTTGACTGTGAGTATATCCATAGCTCACACCATCTTACTGCCTTCTCAAGCCTCCAGTTCCAGCCTCTTGGGTATAAGTGTCAGGCTGGATCAAATCCAAGCTTGCCTTTAAATACTGTTATTTTGCTTGATGGACTCCTTTCCCACATATAAAGCCAAGGTCAGGTCAGTTCTCTTAGGCTAAGCCGTACTGGAATGGTTTCCACCCTCTTGTCAGCCTGGCATTGAGGTCTCAGCATGCCTCATGGCAATGATTGTGCCGGTGGGTGTAGTGTTCTCATGTCTATAATATAATTTATTGGACACTTACCATATTCTGAGCTCTTTATGTAACTGATTTTATTTAATGTCACAACTGAAGAAACGGACAGAGGTAAAGTTACTTGCGTAAGGTCATACAATGTGGGTTTTGAAACTGGGTCTAAGTGCGAGCACGTTCATTTTACTGTGCCATACTACGTTTTACACGTCTGCACTATTTATCTTAAGGTTGTCTTCTCTCCTCTTCACTGAAAAACCAAAAACCAAAAAACTGAGGTGAGGGTAAGAATCTGCTTTAATTTGATTTTCTAATTACTTAGAAGGACGTGGCAGACAAATTTACTCAACCAGACAACTTAATTCTTGTCTGTGGGGGATCTTTCCAGATCAGTGTGCATGAGTTTATACTACTCTTGCCAGTTCGCATTACTCTACAGTCATTGCAATTCCCCACCGTGTGTAGAATCTGTCTGGACTCTCTTAACATTCTCCAGCCATCATCCTGTGTTCACAGAGACGATGAGATGCGAGTGTGAAGGAAAACTCCAGGCTCGTTCAGCCAGGACGAGTGGAAAAGTCCATGTTCCAAGGAAAAAGTCGTGTGATGAATTTACACGCTGGCCTCTCACTGTGACCCAGACCAGTATCCACACTCCTAAGTGCAGTTAGGCTGAAACGCTTGGAACCAACAGATACTGTCACTTGACCTTGCCAGCCCGGGTTTTAGTTCCAGCTCAATTACTGTGTTATGTCTTGGATGAGACATTGATCAGTCTTGTTTTTCTCCTTATTTGTAAACTGTGGTTTGTAAATACTTGTGCTTTCCATATTTTCCATGGAAAGTATGTTCAACAAACTGCAGTAGTATGTTCAATGAAAAGTATATAAAATTGCCACTTGCTGTAGGAAGCTGGGAGGAGTCCGGCTCCAAGTTTTCCAGTTAAAATAGAATGTCTGATATTGTGTATCTGAGACGATCTTGCCTAGCATGTATTTTTAATTTCACCAGAAATAAAATAAAAATCCTCGGTTGATCTGAGCCTTTCAGATTTACACAAACTGCCCATGTAAATAACCAGTTTGTAACTGGTTTTATATCAATATCAATGCTGTTAGCGATTGTCATTCCCAGAAGTATCTTGTGAGTTTGTGCACGTGCGCATGGGTGTGTGTGTGTGTGTGTGCACGCACGTGAGCAGGTACTTTAATTCTTGTTTCAACGCATGGCAGGGGAAAACGAGTTAGCAAAATAATTGAATGCTATTGTTCTAGAATGAATCCAGGCTTAAGAGCGGTGGCTATGGGCACAGGCTGTGGACCCAAACCTCTTGAAGTTAAATATATTTAAATAGAATTTATTTATTTACTGGTTGCGCTATTAAATCTCTCTGTGCCTCTGTTTCCTCATATGTAAAAATAAGGGCTAACGATGGTACCTACATTATTAGGACTATTATGAAGATTACATGGATTAATACATGTGTATCGCTTCAGTAGTATGTGGTGAGCACCTATCAGTGGACCGTTCCGCATACCCTATGTCCTGGCAGTTCCACTTCCAGGTATATACCGAATAGATATGAGCACACGTATTTACCAAAAGACATGGACCGGAATGTTTATGGTGGTAGCATTTGTAATAAACGAGAAGCTACCCAAATGCCCATCAACGGTAGAATGGGTGCAGATCGATTAAGAGCAGCCTCATTTGAAGCGGAGTTGGAGGGCCTGTAGGGGGCGCTCTCACACACCATCGCTCACCACCAACTACCCCAAGCAGGAGGAAGTGTACTTTCCACCCCCAAGGGGAAGATGTCATTCTGCCCCAGCAGGGCAGCGGGGAGGAGGCGGGTCTTTTCCTTGCCTGGCAACCACTTAGCCAATGAAAGACTGTTACAACTCAGCCAATGAAAAGCCACTATGCTTTGACCTCCCAGTTTCCTCCAATGAACTCTTTGATTTCGAGGGGAATCAGCTGGCAGCCGCGTTGCCCCTTGACATCATTGAGTCTGGCCCTGCCAAGGCCTCACCAAAGAGAAGTTGTTCCAGCCCTCACATTCAGGGTGAGTTAATTAAATGTTTGACCAAATAGAGGAGGCTAATTTTTTAAGTTGATAGTTTTGCCTGAGAATGGTGTTATAAATATCCGAATGGCCCTTGGCAGAAAAAAGGTTCCTCACTCCTCTGAACTTGGCCTTTCCTTTATCAAAAGACATTCTCCCTTTCCTTCTCTGGACTTGCAGGTGGTTTGTCATTAGACAGCATAGCCCTAGCTGCAATTCTTTGTTGTTCCAGAATAAACCCATTTTTGCTGGAGAAATAAATATCTGGTTATTTGTTTAAGGTCAACGAGTGGGTAAATTGCAGTATATTTTCATAATGGGATATTACACAGCAATAAAAATGAATGAACTCTGTACATGCAACAACATGGGTGAATCTCACAGACACAATGTAGAGTGAAAGAAGCCAGATACAAAGAGTAAATACTGTATAATTCCATTATCCACAGTTCAAAAACCTGCAAAACCGGAGAATACAATAGTACCTTACTGGCTGAGGGGAATGGCTTGGAAGTAGCAAGTAGCGTAAGTGTGTCTGAGGGGCGGGAGATGGTGTGTTTCTGTGGGTGTACTCAGGTTGTGAAAATTCACCAAGCTGTGTACTTGTGATTTGTGAACTTTTCTTTATGTAAATTATTTTAAAAAGCTTGTTTTAAGTACATGGTGAATGAAAAGTGTCTAATAAAAATTAGACATTATATTATCATTAGCCTGAAAGACCAGATTTTGAATCCTGGCTCTGTGGTCACTGAGACTAAGGAGTCTCTTAAACTCTGCATTTCTAGAATGATAAACAGATAATAATATTTGCATTGAAGAGATGTGAGGTGTTATTAAGAACTGGTGAGATGAGATTTTTTTAATATTCTTTTTTATTTTATTTTATTTATTTATTTATTTATTTATTTATTTATTTATTTATTTATTTATTTATTTTGTTTAAAGTATTACAGATGTCCCTTTTTCTCCCCAATGACCCGTTCCACCCCGTCCCATCCTCCTCCCTAGTCCCTCTCCCCACCATTGTCCGTGTCCTTGGGTTGTGCATATATGCATATAAATTCTTTGGTTACTTTCTCTCCCTCCACCCCCCGCCCTCCTCCATCCCTCTGACATTCGTCAGTCTCATCTATGCTTCCATGTCAGAGATGAGATTTTTAAAAAGGTGTCAGCCTATTTAATATCCAGCAGACAGGTCTGGAGCAGATTTTCATTATAATAGGAAAACTCACTTGAGTGCACCTGTTAGTTGTAAAAATGTAAGGCCAGTAGATACCTCTTACCCTTGAGGTAATATTATTAAGATATTTTGTTTATGATCTGACAATGGTATTCCCCTCACCATAGTTCTTGGTATGTAGAACTGGTCCTGAATAGGCATTGGTAATTTTGCCAAGGGGCCAAGGAGCCTCCTGAGGGGAAAGGATGAAAGTCCTTGGCCCTTCGCTTTTGAGGGTTAATATTATTAGACACTGATGTACTGAGATGCACTAGACTGAAATTTATTGGAAAGAAAGAACACCAAGGGTCCTAGGATGGGATTCCCCATGGTCATGTCTGGTCTGGTGATCCAGGTCAAGGTCTCATGGTGAAGGGTAGTTTCTTCATAGCCGATGGCTGACGCAGGACCTTTCTACACTCAGCTAGCCTGTCCCAGTTTCATGCTTAGGGATGGTGACTGAGCAGATGCATTTGACATGAAAATCTGAGTGGAGGCTCACCTGTGGACCATGAGAAACAAGGCCTTCTCCATGGCCGGAATAAATTAGTCATTGGATTGGGTGAGACCAGTGTTTGGTGTGTCCATAGGTAGCCACCAAAGCAGTGGTGCTGGTCAGCTAATAGAACTTTCTACTTATTTTCATCATCTCACATTTGAAAGTGTGACTGACATTTAGAAATGAGAAAGGACGTAGATGTTGGACCGTATTGGAATGAAAGAGTAGGAAATGCCTCATGGAAGGAATTTCAGACTTCCTGCTGGTGTTCGGGCTTCAAGCAATTCACTAGAAGAGTAAAACAAAGGAAACACTGTTTGTATTCTAAGCTAGTGAAGTATACATCTAGTTAACAGCTCGAATAATAGCGATCTTTTCTTGGGCACTTACTGTGTGCCTGGCATGGAGACTGATCCTTGTTCACCAAAATTTATTCTCCTCTTCTTCCTAGACATGTGATGAGACTAGCTTTCCCAACATCCTTTTAGTTAGCTGTGGCTCTGTGACTAAATTTAGAGCAGAAACATCATGTAGCTCTTCTAGTTTTAGGCCTTAGGACAATAGGAGGTTCTCCTTTAACACTCCCTGCTGCTGGTTGAACCCATAGCAGTTCAGCTTCGGCCAGGTACATGTTAGCAATATCCTAGTCGTGACCCAGCAACATAAAGGAAGGCACCCACAAATGACTGTGGAGTAGGGCTTCCCTGCTACCCTGGATTTCCCCCAGGTAACGTTTATGTGAGGAAAACTAAGCTTCTTTGTTCTTTGACCTTGCATTTCTCAAACTTTAATGGGCACACAAATCACCTGAAGAGCCTGTTAAAATGCAAATCCTGATTGAGTAGGTCTTGAGTGGGTATCTTGAGTGGTGCTTGAGATTCTGCATTTCTAACCAGTTTCTAAGTGATGTTAATGGTGTTGGTCTACACATTCAGTCCCTCCCATCCCCCAGGAATTCAAATTTAATTGGGACAAGGTACTGAAAAAAACAAATAAACTAAAACAAAACCTCCCCAGGTGATTACAATCTAAAGCCTGGGTTGGGACCCATTGGATGGGAGGAACACTTTCTGAGGATGCAGAATTCCAGTTCCTTTCCTGGTGCCCTTCAGAGGAGGAGACAAGTCCTTCCAGCTCTTCTAAACAGTCTTGTCATTCTATCTTCTAACTGACCACTTATGGATAATGTTTCTGGTTGCTTGTCTGCAACTGCTCGGAGTACTTGTCTTCCTAAACTTCACGTCAGCCAGAAACTTCATTGTTGACCTCCTTTTGTTTGACATCTTGCTTTGAATGCTGAGCTTTGAACAAAATAATTCAAGATGGTGATGTAGAGAGAAGCTGATGGTTGGCGCTTCCCAAAATCTGCCTTTAAGGACCACAGCTTGATCATTTAACTTATAAACACTGCAACAGCAGCCTGATTTGAGTTTTCAGCCCTAAGACGGTCAGATGCTCTCCATTTTTGAGGTGGGTGATGTAATAATTAAACTACTATTTTGTGCAGTCAGTTTTACCTGAAGGTTCGAAAGCCTTAAGAACAGTTGGTGGCACCCAGCCTGGCATGGCTCAGCGGTCGAGCATTGACCTAGGATCCAGGTGATCAGGGTTCAGTTCGCGGTCAGGGCACATGCCCGGGTTGCGGGCTGCAGCCGATCAATGACTCTCATCATTGATGTTTCTATCTCTCTCTCTCCCCCTCTCTGAAATCAATAAAGATATATTTAAAAAAAACACCAAAACATCTGGTGGCAATTTGTAGTTAACACAATATTATTTTGCATTTATTAAGTGTTGATAATGTACTAGGTGTTGTAGAGACTACAATCCCCGTTCAGAGGTCAAGGGAGGGGACAAATATGTCCCCAAAAAGAGAAGGTGAGGTTTAAAATAGTTAAGAATTTTTCCTAAAAATCCCTTTTATTTTCGTTGAAACTTTAGGCTTTTGTAGAAACTCATTTTTACAAAACTTCTGCAGTTTACACAATGTTTTTACATAGATCACCTAATTTCATCTTCACCAGCCTTGCTGCATTGCGACTTAGTCAGCAGCAAGCAGCAGAAAACCCTGCTCAAACTGCATTCAACAATGAGGCAAGTTATAATGGTCTTAACTCTAAATCCTGAAGTACAGTGGTCTTATCCAGCAGTTGGTGGGGACTCGGGTAGTTCTCTCTCTCCATCCATCGTCTAGGGCATCAGCTCTAGCCACGGCTACTTTCCCTCGGGGCAGTGAGGATTCTGTCGGTAGCAACTGGCGCCACTCATCTTCTTATTCATGTCTAGCTCAAAAGAAGAACAATTTCTCACCCAACCGTGGAAGAAAAGTCCTTCTCTTCTCCTGATTAGTCATTTTAGGTAATGTGTCCATGTCACAGGGTGGGGTGGGGTGGTGACCTACAGTAACTGACTTGGGTTCTTGAAACAATTACTGGCAAGGAAGGCTGGGAGGACTGTGGCTGGCATAGAGGTAGACCAGTCAAGACCCATGCCTGGAGCTGGGCATGGAGCTGGATCCTCCTGGCCACATGGAGGGGGTGGATGAAAGAACAGTCTGTTCTGTTAGGAAATACAAAGAGGGGAATGGATGCTGGTGGCCCTCAATAGGGCTTACTCCAAGCATTTGGTGCTCATTTACAGAGGAAAAACCAGGGCTTATGGAAATTGAATGACTGCCCAAAAATCTCAGTTAGGTGGGTGGCCAGATGGAGACTTCTAACTGCAAGTCTGCTGTCCACTTTAGCAGAAGAACCAACCCAAGGTAACACTCAAAACAAAGGTTTGTCTGCAGAGCCTCTTCCCCTGTTACTACTCCTCCCTCTTCCACTCTTCCTTATAATTTACAAGAAAAAAAAAAAGCACTCATGGGTGTTGTGTGTCCTCCCAGAGTATCGATAGTGATGCTCTTGACTAGGAATGTCTGAGGTGCTTTTCAGGCCCCATCAGTATCACTCATGGGGAGCCCCACAGACATTTACCAAGCTGGGCCAATTGTGGCTTGATGGGTTCTTGTTATGATCACAGGATGCACTTCAGCAAAATCATCAGGGAACTTTACGGATCAAGTCCTATTACTCATGAGTCCTAGAGGGTACATGGCACACTCAAAGGCCACACAACGAGGTCAAGGGGGAAGCAAGAGAGTGAGGGACAGAGAAAGAGAGAGAGAGAGAGAGGAGACATGGGGCTCTACCTTTGTTAGGATTCAAGGGTGGCATGTATGTCTAGGGTTTTGCAGGTTCACTCTTTATTGGCTAATTTAAAGCATACGAGTGGGAATTAGGGTGTGGAAAGGGAGAAGTGGGGTCACTCAAGAGGTCAGTTATTAGGTTACCCAGAGCTTTCTGAAAGAGGGAACTTCATGGGTGGGTGCAACCTAATTTTTTATCTGATTGTTTTGCTAGGAGCTGTGTTTAGCAATATGTTTATTCAAGGTGGATGCCTCGACTATCAGAAAGCTTAATGTTAGGCGCTTACGCTACAGGCATGAAGATACCAGTCTCTGAATCCTAGAACCTTCGCTCATTATTATTATTATCATTTGGTTTTCATTCTTCAAGGAGGGCTTTAGAACTGTTGCATTTGCTAACTCCAATTTTCATGAATTTTACAAGTATTTCTTCTTTTCCCTCTTGCCCTTAAACCTCTGCTTATCAATGGTTTCAGACTTTTTTGGTAAATACACATTGTAAGATGTATATTTTATATAATGACGCAGTGCACACATGTGCACACACATCCCTGAATTAAAAGTTTCATTGAACAGTATTTATCCTTAGTACAGAATGTAATGCACTCTTCTAGGATAGTCTACTGTAGTCTCTTTTATACCTCATCCTATCTCAATTTACCCTATCCCATCTTATTTTATTTTTAAACATTCTGGAAGAGAACGGACTATATTGATTTCCTGATCCTTCCATGGATCTCAACCCTTAGTAGAGCTTTCAGGGTCAACCTCAACTGACATTTTGGGCCTCAGACTCTGCATCCTCCCAACCTCCCCATCCATACCTGATGCCTGGTAAAATTTCTCAGCCTTACATCTCATCTCCTTGGGATCCTGGCTTCTGCTTTCCCTTGTGACAATTCATCAGTCAGATACCCTGCCGTCTGGCTCCCCAGTGTGCTAACGTCTTTATTCAGCCCAACCCTCTCTGGCTCAAGCTGTTATGAAACCCACCGGTTAGACCTGATTGGGTCCTCGCAGGGTCTTCAGTCACAGTTGGGTCTCTTGTCACTTCTAATACCCATAAGCCATCAATAGAGAAACTATGATTTTCTAGAATAGAGATAAAAGACTAGACTAGGGCATTAAAACGAGAGAGGCATTTCTCCCCTCGGATTTCTGTACAATCTGATGTTTTTGTTCCCTTCCCGCCGCCCCCCTTGCCCTCTCATCCATCTTTCCCTCTCCTCGGGGTGAGGTGCACACGCCTGAGACGCAGCAATGGGTTGTCCTCTTAAATACTAACCCTCATCGCCATGAGCGCTGGACGTGAGCGCTGCCCGACGGCTGTAGCTCTGCCCAGAGTCCCGCAGAGATGCGGGATCGTGCAGGTTCACCACCGGCGCTCGCCCCCAGACGTGCGGCCCGGGCCAGCCGTTCCTAAGCACATCAATCATTCTAGGGGAGGTGAAAGTTCATCTGGCCCAAACGTCTCCTCTGTTTTTGGTTTATCTTAATTAGGTTTTGCTATTTTTTCACCACACCCTCAATCTTCTCTGTCTCCAAAAGAAGCATAACTGCCCCTCCTCGACTTTTATAAACTCTGTTAGAGCCACTTTCTCCAATAACTTGTTCCATATGTTGCGTACGTGAGCTCACCAGGATCCTCGCCGCCCCCACCCCTGCTTTCCCATTTCTGCAGGGCATCCCCCCCCCCCCGGGGTTGAATCATTACAAGGAAAAGGGGAAAACACCCTCCAACCCCACACCAGCGGGGCCTTCACTTTGGCGCGTTCCCCGAGCTCCATCCTTGCAAAGGTTTTGTGGAAGCTTTTCTCACCCAGTGAGAAGCAGCAGGCCTGCCTTCCATGTCCCGCTGCTGTCCCCGAAAGCCCCAGGTGACTTGGGGGGTGCTGCCCTGCCCTGCTCAGGACACTGCCCTTCCTGGGACAAAGGACAGAAAAGGCCGTCTTCCTTAGAGGGGTCCCATAAGAACTCAGCAGAAAGATGGAACCTCTCTGGTTTTCTAGTCAATTCCTTCTGCAAAAATATGCTCAGATTTCAGTTGTTTTTAAAAACAGCTGGTGATTTTAAAAAAATAGATGTTTTTCTTTTCTAAGCAACTCCTCTTATCTCCATTCTTGTTCTTTTCTGACCTGTGGCCAGGTTGGACTGTTCCATGAGAGAGATACTTTGTTGTTTGGTTCTCTGCTCCCAGACTAATGACCCCATTTCTCACTAATAATAATTTTAATTTTCAGGTAGATATAATTTTTTCTTGTGATGAAATCTTTTCTGTTCTGTGCACCAACAGGTTTTATCGCTTTACCTTCTTCCACATGTCTCTGAAACAGGAGAGGGAGCCTTGTTCACTTTGCCCTGGGCCAGGGCTCCACAGGTGCTCGCCTGGCAGGGCTGTGTGAATTCGAGGAAGTAAAAGCCAATCAATTCATTCAATGGAAATGGATTGATTTACGGAGAGAAAGAAAGACCAAATCATGATCAGTTGTTAGATGAGCACAATCCAGAACAAAGACTTTAAAAATAATTCATTAGATTGGATGGGTAGGGAACCAGGGACCATCATTGGTCCCTCTGAGCTCCAGCCTTCTTTTTCAGAGACACATTAGTTTTTGGAGCTCAGAGATGATGCTTAAGTCTTTTCCCACAAAGTCTTAAGTCAGTGCCAAGAGTCTGGGGCACCATAACCAGCTCCACTCTGAGAAGCAAGCAGAGAGGGAGCCAAGGCGAGGAGCCAAGAAACCGAGAACCGTGTGTGATGTGTGAGAGGGCTCCAAGCAGGCTACGGGGAGGCATTGTGGGAGAGTTTCCTGAGCCAGAGTCCAGTGTTGGCCATGGCTTTTTATGTGTGCCTCTGGTGTGGGCATCCTGGGAAGAGTTAAAGGAGTTGCCAAGGAGGAGATTTGATTTCTAGGACTCGGAGGAAGCTGCATGGATCACCTGTCCTTCTTCTAGGGATGTGCTTAGAATTCTGACAGTGGTCTCAGAATCAGATCATCTCTCTCTTGGGTGGATCAAAGTCACCATAACACTCCTTCCTCTCAAATTCTTTTTAAAAATACCTTTTATTTTAAAACAATTACGACATAAGTAAATGCAGGACTCGCATCCTCCCACAACCGCAATCAAAATTACAATGAAACTACAGAACAACCATCATTCAGAACTGCGTGAAATCTAGCGGAACCTTCCAATCCCTGTGGACTTGGAGTTGGGGCTCGTAGTTGGAGGGCAGAGCCAGGGTTCAGACCCTGAAGCTGAGGGGAAAAAAACCAAGGTCTGTCAGGATGAAGGTGGAGGTTGGGAAGGTGTGTGGGGAAGACTAGGAAGTGGGCTAGTTTGGAATTTACCCTTTGGGGCCAACAGGAGGGAAATGCCTAGGTCCAGGTTTAAGGACCCCTGATGTGGCAGACAAACCCACCAGCCCAAACTCTGGCCCTTCTGAGGATTATTTGGTGCCAGAGCTGCTCCAAGGTCCCAGGCAAACCCAGGACTGGAAGTCGTGTCTGTTTTCCTGGGGTCAGTGGTGGGAGGTCAGGGGTGGAGGCAAGATCAGTGAACCCTGCCTCTCCACTTGCTGCCTCCACCTCCACCCTCACTCCCTGGCATTTTAAAAGTTCCAAACAGATTTCTGGGCTCCCATCTTGGGCCAAAAAGTACCTTGGCCATAGCACGTTGAATCTTTGGTTCCCTGTAAAGAACTCAAGAGGTTGGTATAACTAAGAACGCTGTGTCTGCAGTGGTTGCCATCATATGGGAATAGATAGGGTTAAGGTCTCTGGCTGCCAAGGGGCTGCCAAGAAATGAAGATTAGTCTCTCTTGGAACATGAGAGGTGCAAGGAAAAAAGCTACTATTCTAATCTCAAGGGATTGGTACCCCAGGAGAATGGATGTGAGTTAAACATCCTTCCTATCTTTTATTTTTCTTTTATTTTTCTATCTTCTCCCTATATTTGGAAGTGCTTCTCCCTCCTACTGACACTGGTTGTCACCAGTGTGACTCAGGATACTCCGTAAACTTGTGACCAGCTGGCATATGTACCGAAATGATACCCGATTTGAAGGGTATGTGGAAAAACCCCTCAACCCAGCCCGTGATTACTTCTCAGCACCATTTAGAAAGTCACTGCCATTCCTTCCATTCTCAACCTCTTCTTAAAGTGACCAGTAGGGGGCACTGCAGGGTGGGATTCCCCACACGACTCCACCTCCATGCCCACAAAAAGTTATTGGAACATGAAGTATGGAACATAATACACCTATTCCAGGGACAATAGTACACTTTTACCTACAATAATACATGCCGAGAGACTGATTGTCTATCCATTTAAGATCTCAGTTGCCCTTGGGCTATGATTAGCTAAAGAAGGGAGTTTAGGCTTGAAGGTTATGGGATTCGTTCTGACCCAGTATTAGGACCCGAAGCGCGCTGGGCCCTCGGGTTGTGCCTGGGAGAAGAGTTCACACACCACTGTGGGGTCAGGGAGCCTTTGGCTGGGGCACTGAAAGAAGGACCTGGCAGCCTGGGACTGGAGGATGGGAGGGAGCCAGAGACGTGGGAGCTGCGTTTTAAAACCTTAGGAAGCAGCCATCCTCTGTGTCTGACTTTATTGATACTGTAAACTCGGGCAATTGAACCTAAAGCCAGCAGCAAGTTTATCATAAAATCAAAGGAAGGGACACGTAGTTCTTTTTGTCAAGAAAGGGAAATTGAAGTACCCATGGAAAGTAAAGAGAAAACAAATCGTAGGTTTTCAAAGAGTCACAGATACTAAAACTAAAATCCAAGGCAGATTTTGAAATTGAGACTTTTAAAATTTAAAACGAAATTATTTATTTCTCAAGTGGGAATATGTTTAGGTTATTTGAACTAAAGAGGTACAAAGAAGTTGAAGATAGGAAGCCTCCCACTCCTTTCTACCAGACGCCAGTGTCCCTTCCCCATGGATTTCTGGAGATACTTTGGGCATGTGTACGAATTATGTGTCATCCTGCTTCAATATGACTCAAACTGGGGGACAATTCTTTTTCAGTCTTAAAGTGCCTCCCTTTTCTTTTCGCTGCTGTGAAATACTCCATTGTCCACGGACAGCCACCGGGGTTGTTTTCAGCCATTCCCTACTACAGGCGAGGGTTTGTCGGGACACCCTTAGCCAGGAGGCTGAGCTCTGAGGCCTCCAGCAGCCAATTTAGTATCAGGCCGCCTTGAGGGGGCTGCCACGAAGAGGGCGCATTCCCAGGGGACACGAGGACCCCAGAAGATCTTTGCATGTCCACCAACCCACGGCTGTAAAAGTCTATGAATCTAGGACCTCAGCTTTAATCCGAGACCACTGAGAATCTTCTAAAAGTTTCACTTCTGTGGCCTTGTTGTACAGGCCCCAGTGAAATCTGTGACTTTCATCTTACCCCTTTTTCTTCTCTAGGACTCAGTTTATCCTGTAAAATCAGAAAACAGGGCTATACATGTTTTCAAACTTTTTCTTAAGCCACGGTACTTTCATTTTATTTTTTGCTTGATGACTTCCAGGTGCCTAGGGAGCACATTCGCTGAACTAGAGGAAGGGCAAGACCGTGGGTGGAAATTGGCGGGCGCAGTTTTGCGCCTGTCACGGCGAGGCATTGGGGAACATGCTATCTTGCTGGATGGTGGCCGAGGTATGGATCCGGAATCTGGGAAAGGAACCTCCATTAGAGGTAACGATGAGAGACTGCGGTTTGGTACCTGTAGCTGCAGGTGCGGTTGAAAATGCCCAGGTAGAGTATGTGGAAGAATGAGAGGAGCCCAGGACAAAGCTCAGGCCCGTTAGGGTTAAGCAGGGGGGGGCTGGAGAGGAGCCTGCGAGGCACGGAGAGAACCCGGGAGGAGCGTCTTGGGGACATCGGGAGGAAGAGACTTGAAGAAAGGCACACTGGTCAGCAGCGCAAAGGCCACAGAAGAAGCAACTATGCTGAGTCCTGAACTGAGCTCCAGGAGTTGGATTCGGCCTCTAGACAGGCCTAGGAGACTTCATTGATCTTGTGTCATCAAATCTGTGGAGGGCCTTAGAAGCACAGGCTGAAAATGGACCCTTTTCAGGAGACCGTCGCTGCCCGGCCTGCGTGGCTCGGCTGTGGAACACGGCCTACGATCCAGGATACCGCAGGCTGCGTGGCTTAAACGACAGAAACGCGTTTCCTCGCAGGCTTGGAGGCTGGCAAGTTCCAAGGTTCTGGAAGGGGACGGTTCCGGCGTGGACTTCCTTCCTGTCCTGAGGACAGTTGCTTTGGCCTCACACTGTCCTTCTTCCGCCCATGGGTGCAGAGAGGGAGTGGGCTTGCTCTCGGGTGTCTCTTACGGGGACACTAATCCTGTTGGATCAGAGCCCCACCCTTACGACCTCATTTAACCTTAGTTGCTTTCTTCAAATACAGCTACACTAGGGTTAGCACTTCGACATAGGAATTTTAGAGGGGAACAAACGCTCAGTCCACAACACCGGGGAAAGCCAGTTTGTTTTGTTTGCAAATTAGAAACTTTAGCTGATACACATGAGCCAGTCTTATTTTCCCTTTTGAACTCCAAATCGAAAAGGCTTTTTTTTTGTGTGCATTTTGTTCTGTAAGACTGGCTTCATTCAGGTGGCTGAAATAATGAGAGCCTTTGAACGCCAGTTCCTTCTCCTTACTCTTTTCTTGCCTCTCTGTCTTCCCTGCCATTTCGTGAGCAAATTTGCTAGTTAAGCAGGTGATTGGAGACTCTCTGATGTCATCTCCACCCTGATGTCAGGTGCCAACCTCAGTGTTGGCTGGATGGAAAAATGACCAGGTTGGCTCTCACAGTTACGGCTCCATGTTGCAAGGAGTTGGCAGCCCTCTTCCTGCCTTTTTCTTTTTATTGCTTGTTCCACAGTCTGGGTAACACACACAGCTGCCTGGCACTTGTGCTCTTGAGCTGTGGCACTCACCATCAAAGACTCTCACTCTGCCTGCTGCTTCAGACGGAAGGACAAAGACAAATAATATTAAGCTGGTCCTTCCCCCAAGGGTCTCTGAGCTAGAAGTCTGTATGGAGCTTGTCAGAGGGAAATCTGCCTAAAACAGTCCCCGGGACAAGGCTCTTCTCAAACACGCAGTACATAGTGCTGTGTGCTGCCTTTATTTGCAAAGAGTCACCAACCAGAAAGTTGTATATAAATATACAAACTAAAAAACTCTTGTTTCATGCTCATCTCATTTTTTTGTCCTGCTCCAGGATTCCCCTTCACACCTGGAAACTGCTCAGTATGAAGTAAACTATAGCACTTTCCAGAACTGTTTTTGTGGGTTTTAAAATTTTTTATTTTTCAACTGCAGATGTCTGGGAAACAGTAAACTCTTGTTTTGAAGTTTTTAAAAATTGAGCTCTCGATTCCAGGCAAATGAAAATTGTTTCTGTTTGAACTTCTTATTGGTGATAGTTTAACTAGCTGGATTTTGTTTTTTCTGGATTATGGATTTTTTTTTTTTATGGTTTCCCTTTAGGAGTTTAACATTCCCTGGAGCTCACTGGTAGCAGAGGAAAAAAGTAACCAGAGGAATTGAATTTCTTTCATGTCCACTGAAAAAGTAGCCAGTTTCCATTATAGCTAAACCTAGGGCTTTCTACCCAGGAGTGCATGGTGAAGTGTGCGAGTGGGATAGTGAAGGCACCTTTTTATCTCATGGGAAAGAGTTTGAAGCTCCTGTAGATCCTTGAGTGGGGGAGGAAGGTAAAGGGAACTGGAGTAGGGTCGTACTGGCTGGGGACCGCGTGCCTTCTGCACGGTAACCTGTAACCGAGAACAGTTAGCGCAAAGCCTCAGTACCCCTGCCTTGCAAACTCAGCTCGCTCGCAGCTCTCTCCAGCCTAATTCTCCCTGCACTCAGCAGTGAGAACTGGCTTTCCCAGGCCTAGTTGGGGCCCATTCATTTCGTCTTAGAATAATACTGAGGACCCCAGGGGCGCGCCTTTCTAATTGCAAGGCCCCTGCCTCTTATTACCTAACTGCCTATTGTTTGCATCTTACCTTGTAATTTCCTTTCCAGCCTAGCACCCATCCACTCTCCTGATGGCAAAACTCTTGCATTCTGCCAACCTGCTTTCTCTCTTCCGTTCAAGGAATTTGACCTTGCCTATCAAGTCTTTCTAGATGGAATCGATTTGGCTTTAAGGTTCATTCTAACAGGCCTCTTAGTTTTTGTGATTAAAAATGTAGATAAACGGATTATCTTTTATGTTCTTTCATCAGCTGCATTTATATAGACTGATTTGTAAACTTCATGTGCCTGCTTTCAGGTTGCAGACTCAAGGAGGGTTGTGAAGGAGCTGTATTGTTTTGAGACTTACTGTGTCCCCAGGATGTCTGGTTAAATATTTTGCCTTTGATAGTCACTAAATTGTTGCCCAGATGAGTACAGCATACTTCTCACCGGACTTTCCCCTTTAGGTGAACATTTTTACCTCATCTTTAGGCTTGGGTTATTTTTGGTTCCTGGACCGTCTTAACTCTTCTTTGCTTGTCTGCTTAATCCTACAAGAAGGTTGAGAGAAGCCTGCTTGAAATCAGATGAATGTTTCCGCCTTAGGGTGGAACAGGAAAGAATAAGAAAAGTCAAACCTCATATTTCCCTTTCCACACGCACCCCCCTTTGTGACTGCAGCTCTTCTGGAGGGGCTTCTCACTGCCTTGCCCTCTGGAAGCGCCGTGGGAACGTGCAGAGCTCAGTGTGTGCCTTTGATGGGACCCAGCCCAGTACCTGGACAGCTGCCTGGTGGGGCCAGAGAGGAGCCGTTTGCTTGTCTGCTAGCACCTGCCTTGCTGCCATGCTGTATGTGAGAGTCTAGTGAGGACACGCTTCCCTGTGAAAGCCAGTTGCTCCTCGTTGACCTCAGCCCCACATAGTGTTTCTCACTTGACATTAGTGTGACCATCTCCAGTCAACACAAGAACTGGGTTCCTTATGCACACCTGGATTTGTGTTTTTTAAGCACAGTGTAGGAGACTAATTTCTTGATTAGTTTATGCCATTTACTATTTTTTGGTTAAGAAAACATTTAATCCTACATGGCTGAACCATACTACAAATGCCTTATTTACTGATATCTGTGTTTCTGAGATCTTATAACAGCTTCCTGTTTCTCTCTGATGGAAACGAATGGAAAACAGCTCTTTGGATGTTTCTAATGGTCTCTTCTCATTTTTGTCTAATAGACCTGGTTGACAGGATTTCAATAAAAAACCCAAAACAGGACAGCCCAAGGATCAAGTTGTATGTCTTGCATATACCCAGGTCTGTGCCTGAGGTTCTCTGAGGTTAGTGCCCTCAGATGTTGGCGGTTCTACATTGTAAGGTCTTAGGAGGTTCAGGATTGTATTGGTTTCGGCTTATGCAGCCACAAATACCACACATAGATAAACCGTAGTCATAGGTGCCACTAAAGAACGTCTGGAACTCATTAGGAGTTTCCAGAGTTGGGTCAAAATGGCTTGGGGCCAGTTTACAAGAGTCAAAAAATGTTTCTCAAAGTGTGGCCACCTTTTTTTTTTTTTAAAAAAAAAACCAAACACACAAAAAACAAGTAGGAGATATGCATGTTAAAAATGCAGAGTTTCAGATTCCACCCCAGTTAGACTCATCAAATCAGAAAACCGGGGGCCTGGAAATCAGCATTTTGCTGCCTCTGCCCCCAGGACTGGTTCAGAACTTGTAGATTTTCAAGCCTTCCGTATTCACTGAGTCGGGGTTTCCAAGGAGGGGTCCAAGACCGGGACCAATGAATAGTGTAGTTCAGCGGTGTGTGAAAATTAAGCCATCGGGAATGTTCCTGCCAGTCTAAATAGTACCTATTCTTGTAGACATAGCTCACGTTTACCTTTCAGGTGGAGGCCTCCGAGTCCCACCCGGGCCACAGAGTGCCCTCACCATCATTTGTATTCCCAGAGTTTATTTGTACAATATTCGTGGCAATTTATCTTACTCTGCCTTCTGATATACCGTAGCTAAATCCTACAAGTTACTGGACTTCATTTTTTAAACTGCAGTATAACTTACATATAGTAATACATATGCATATATCACTTAAATTTCACATCAGTTAAATCATTTAATTTTCACATGTGTATATGAAACGATGTAATAACCACCTGGATCGTTTCCAACACTCCAGAAAAATTCCCTCGTGCTTGCTGGTAATATCTCTCTAAAGATAGCTACTATTTAGACTTTCATTATGACAGACTCATTTAAGCTGCTTTTAAACTTCATATATGTGGAATCATACAGTATGTAGTATTTTATGTATAGCTTCTTCCACTCAACGTTATATCTGCGATACTCTTCCGTGTTGAGAGTATTTGTAGTTTTTTCTTTTTCATTTGTGTCGTGTCCTATTGTATACAGTACCCTAATTTATAGACTCATTCTAGTGTTGATGAATATTTTGGTTGTTTCCAGTACTGGGCTACTATAATAAAGCTTCTAGCAACATTCTTATATGTCAGTAAATGTTCAAAACCACCCATTTTTGTTGGAGATGTTCTCAGGAGTGGGGCTGCTGGGTCATAAGCGTACATGTGCTTGGCTTTAGTAGATTCTGCTAAGCAAACATTTCCAAGGGGGTTGTACCCACTTCCATTCTCACCAGCTGTGGAGTAGGTTCCAGTCTGTTTAACTTTCATATCTTTTCTCCCTGACCTGAATTTGGAAAGGAAATCATGCAAGCAGGCTCATGTATTTTGTATTAGCCGTAAGGCCTACACAGGTAAGGGTGTGGTAAACTCCAAAGGACTTCATCAGAAGCTCACCGAGAATTAGATTCTCCACACTGCAAAAAGACTACAAGAAATTGCAGGAAAGTCAAGAGGATCCAAATCCCGAGAAAGGGAACATTATGACTCAAACTTTCCATGCGCTGTTTGAAAATCTTGCTCCATTCCTTACCATTTAACATCAGGATATTACTCAAAGGTGAACCAAATGACTGTAGACCACCGAGCCAAAAAGCCTGTTTAAATAATAGAGTCTTGTGCAAACAGTGATCTTTTTATTTGAGAATAATAAAGTGATTTTGTCATCTTAGATGATCTAACAGATTTTTAAAGAAATAACTGTAGCCCTTTGTTCTAAACTCTCCCACAGGTTCAGGGGAGGGCCTGAAAGCAACTTCTAGCTGTTTGTTGACCGTAGATGTGACACTCCCCCTTTCTTGAAAGACAGCAGCAAGATGTGGTTAAAAGCACATGATTTGGGTTTAAATCTCACCTTTGATAGACCCTTGCTATGTGACCCTGATAAGTGTTCATCTCTCTGGGCTTGTTGGCTCACCGTGGTGATGACAGTGCCTACCTATCTGAGAGGTGGGAGGATGACTGTGAAAAACCATATTCAGAGGTGGCCATATGGATGGGATATAAAAAAAGGCAGCCTTTCTTACTTTTGATTTCTTTTAAAATTAATTCCCCCCCAGCTTCGAGATATAATTGACATATAACATTATCATAAGTTTAAGGTGCACAACGTGCTGATTAGAAACACTGACATATTGCAAGTGACTATGAGTAGCATTAGCTAACCACCTGCATCATGTCATGTAATACTATTTCTTTTTTTTTTGTGTATGGCAAGAACATTTAAGATCTACTCTTTTAGCAACTTTCAAGTATATAACACAGTATTATTAACTATAATCACTGTGCTGTACATTAGATACCCAGAACTTATTCATTTTTATAGCTGGAAGTTTGTAATCGTTGGCCAACACCTCCCCCTTCCCCCCACCACCTGTTCTCTCCGAGCCGGGTAACCACCACTCTGGCCCATTTCTATGAGTTCAGCTCTTTCAGGTCTCACACATTAGCGAGCTAACACAGTATTTGTCTTTCTGTGCCTGGCTTATTTCACTTAGCATAATGCCCTCAGGACCCATCCACGTTGCTGCAAATATCAGGATTTCCTTCTTTCCCTTGGCTGTATAGACTGCCACCCATTTCTGTTGGAGATGTGGGGCTGCTGGGCCATACGCATACATGTGCAAATATAACTCACATTCTTTACCCATTCATCCGGTGATGGACTCACTTAGGTTGTTTCCGCACCCTGGCTGTTATGAATGATGCTGTAATGAACTAAGGGATGCAGATAGCTCTTTGAGATCCTGTTTTCATTTCCCAGAAGTGGGATAGTATAGTTCTAGTTTTAAGTTTTTGAAGACCCTCCATACTGTTTTCCACAGTGGCTTCCTTTCGATTTCTTGGTGGCAGTGTGATGTTTGGTATTGGCAGTGGATTTGGAGTCTGATCTAGATGGGAACCTGAACCCAGGTTGGTCATAAACTAGCTGATTGACTTAGACAAATTAGCCTTATTGAGCCTCAGGCTCTTCATTTGTAAATGACAGTGATTGTATTGCCCACCTCATAAGGTTGTAGTAGGATTAACCCATTTAATTATATGTAAAGCAACCTACTTATAGACTGGTGTACAATTAGTAGCTCAATAACTTTGTTTTTTTCCCCCATCCTAAGATTTCTCCCACATGACAATTCTGACTTTTAAGATCTAAACTTCCCAGAATCTTAGCATTATAAAGATCCAAGTTGCCAGGTTTCTAATGATGCAAAAGATTTGCAGTTACTTATTTGAAGCAGGATATGAAAATCTTGAAATTTTGGGATCAGAAACTCTTTTATGACCTAATAAAAAAAAAAATGGTACTATTTACCCAGGTGTTTCAATTTTAGGAATGATCATGCAGTATCTAATGTATAATCACCAGCGTTTCAGTTTTTATTTGTTGTGTAGTCTTAGTTGTACCCTTTCTCCAAAAGAGAATTCAAAAATCTTGCTTGTAAATCTAGCTTCCACGAAGGTCAAAGTGGATATTCCCTGAATTCAAGAGGATAAGCCTGTTCCTGGGTGAAGAGTTTGAGATCAGTGGTTCTCATTAGGTGCGTTTTTGAAATCTGTGGGGGCATCACTGTGAAGCACCACCAGCGTGTAGTGGGCAGAGGGCAAGGATCCAGTATATCATATATCCCTGTAACGCATAGAATTGCCCATTTATAATGACTTTAAAAAGCATATATTTTTTATTGATTTTAGAGAGACGGGTAGAGAGATAGAAACATCGATGATGAGAAAGAAACGTTGATCGGCTGCCTCCTGCACGCCCTCTATTGGGATCGAACGGGCGGCCTCCTGGTGCATGGACGACGCTCCACCACTGAGCCACACGGGCTGGGCTCCTGCGCACCTTTCGAGTGCCTCGATCTTCAAGGTAAGGCCCGTTTTCCTTACTATTGCCGGGAGATGTGACGCTGCTGGAGGTAAGCGTGCGTTGTGGTAAATTCAGTGTGCAGCCGCACCTCCCCCTCTTCATGTCCCCTGCTTCCCATTCAGGGCGGCCTCGATTCTTTTCTCGGATGCACACGTGCAGAGCGAATGCTTTTACTATGTTAGTCTTGCACAAGCACTTACACATTTAAACACAAATAATTTTATTATTAACTACTTTTTTATTGTGATGAAATTGGTATCCATTGTATATACGTCAGGTGTGCAGCATTATAATTTCATATTTGTATACACAACACAGCTCACCATCGTAAGTCTAATTACCAGCGTCACCATACAACTGACCCCCTTTCACCTCTTTTGTCCTACCCCCAACTCCCTTGCCTTCTGGTAGCCTTTAATTCTTATTTATGGTTTTGTTTTCGCTTTGTTTGCTTGTTTTTTTCAATTTTACATATGTGATACCATGTTATTTGTCTTTCTCCGTCCGACTTATTTCACTTAGCACAAAGCCCTCAAGGTCTACTCATGCCGTCGCAAATGATGGATGGGGGTGCACGTATCTTTCCGAATTAGTGTGTTGGGTTTCTTTGGATAAATACCCAGAAGTGGGATAGCTGGGTCATATGGTAGTTCTATTCTCAGTTTTTGTGAGGAATCTCCCTCAGACTGTTTTCCATAGTGGCGGCATCAGTGTATATCCCCACCAACAGTGTACAAGGGTTCCCTTTTCGCGACATGCTCTCCAACATTTGTTATCTATCTTTTTGATAATCGCCATTCTGACAGGTGTAAGGTGATGCCTCATTGTGGTTTTAATGTGCATTCCCCTGGTAATTAGTGATGCTGGACATCTTTTCAGGTTCTCGTTGTCCATCTGTATGTCTTCTTTGGTAAAATTGCTGTTCAGATCCTCTGCCCATTTAAAAAAATGTTTTTATTGATTCCAAAGAGAGGAAGGGAGAGGGAGAGAGAGATAGAAACATTGATGAGAGAGAAACATTGATAGGCTCCCTCCTGCACGCCCCCTGCTGGGGAGTGAGTGTGCTGCCCGGGCTTGTGCCCTGACTGAGAATTGAACCGGCGACCTCCTGGTGCACTGGCCGATGCTCAGCCAACTGAGCCACACTGGCTGGGCTCCTCTGCCCATTTTTAAATCAGGTTGTTTGTTTTTATATTGTTGAAATGTGTGAGTTCTTTTTGATATATTTTGGATATTAGCCTCTTATCAGATGTATGGTTTGCAAATATCGTCTTCCATTGCCTTTTTGTTTTGCTGATGGTTTCCTTCACTGTGTAGAAGCTTTTTAGTTTAATATATTCCCATTTGTTTATTTTTGCTTTTGTTTCCCTTGTCTTTAGAGTCAGATACAGAAAACCATGGTTAAGGTTGATGTCAAGGAGCTTACCATTTTAGTTTTCTTCCAGGAATTTTATGGGTTCGGGTCTTATTGGCAGTTACAGAACAGTCATGGGGATGTAAAGTACAGCATAGGGAATGTAGCCAATATATTGTAATAACTGTGTATGGTGTCAGATGGGTACTAGATTTACTAGGGTAATCACTTTGTAAGTTCTCTAAATGTCTAATCCCAAGGTTGTGCACCTGAAACTAATATAATACTGTATGTCAACTCTAATTTAAAAATAAAAAAAAATTTAAAAAGAAGAAAAAAATTCATTCATACTGACTTCTTCAATTCCAATCAAACACTACAAGGTTTATTCCAACTTTCCAAATTTGTACCTCCCTTCTCAAGTAGTAAGACATCAGATTCCCGTTATCTTTAATGCATTTATTTACTTAATCAATCTCTCTGAATGTAGTTAATCTGGCCGCTGCAGAGCCACCAGCCTCCTTGGATATCCTCATATAGGCCCCAGTCGCCACCCTGCTCAGACTCCTCCCCAAAGCAGGAAGGCTTGAGGGCAATCTTAAAACTTCGTTATAATCTGGGTTTTCTCAGTAGCTATTTTTGGCTTGGTCATTTATACATTTTTCCAAATCCTTTGGGGCTTAATTGACATTTTCCATTTCTCCCACTTTCTTGGTGTAATGAGTTCCACAAGTCCAGTCTTTATGAAATGGTACTTCCTCTTATTTCCTATATTTAAGTTTCTCAAATTTTAAAAAGTGGTCTTGAGTGCTTACATTTCAGTATTTAGTGAACACATTTCCAGTAGTTCAAGTTCAGCCCTACATTCAGCAGCCAAAGGACTCAGCAGTACTTTTTCACCTCTTATCCATATGGTTCATGGTTTTTAAAAAAATAATATTTTGGTCATGGCCTCTTTCAGTTTGTCAGCAGTCAAATCTTCATGGACAGTATTATTTTTTTACCCATTTATTTATGGCTTTTCAAAAAATTTCCTGGTTCCATTACATGATCTTTGGTATCTGATTTTGAGAATTTTATACGTTGTTCCAGCTGTTTTACATGGTTTTCATTAGGGCAGAGCCAATGTTTCTGTTTTGTTTGACTAGTCTTGTTTCTCCTTGGGTCACTGCGCATTGTTTCTTGTTGAGGGGAACCTAGAATACAGGGAGCTAGAACTTAATCAGAAGAGGTAATTGTCCCAAGTGACTAGTAAGAGGTAAACCAGAGGGTAGCCATTGTCTTAGGAACAAGGGAGGCCGAATATGATGTAGGGTGAGGGAGAGAAGCCTGGAAGAAACTGCCACAATTGGGGCTGTGGAATGTGATTTATTTAACCCTCACACAGGATGTTTTTATTGATTTGAGAGAGAGAGAGGGAAACATCGATGAGAGACAAATATTGATTGGCCACCTCCTGAACACCCCTTACTGGGGATCGAGCCAGCAACCCTGGGCACATGCCCTGACCAGGAATTGAACCGGGGACCTCTCGGTGCATGGGATGATGCTGAACCAACTGAGTTGCAGGGTATCTATACCATGACTGATAGAATTAGAAAAATGAATTTTTTTCATCTTCAAGAGTATCTGAATAGTTTCCATTCTGTTTGAATTATTGTAATAATATCATTTAAGCCACAGTAGTAACTAGTTTAAACAGTGCTACATTAATTTTCCTATAACCAATGAGTAAATATATATATTATAGCAAATAAGTAAATACTATAGTATCAAATAATAAATACTATAATATCAATGTTAAAGATGATATAAAACCATTATAATGAACTAGAATTTATAGGAGAATTTCTTACAACTACTTCATTTTATAATTACAAGATATGAAACAAATTTGAAGTGATAAGACCTTCAGCCCTTTATATTATATCTGAGAGACTGAATATTCAAATGGGAAATGGCCAGACTATATGTAAAAACAGAGATTTGACCCACAACCTGCAGCAACCTGCCCAGGAAACTAACCCGTTTTTTATAACAACCAGCCCAGGAAGCCAGCCTGTGATTAGTCATAGTTGGAGGAAGTCAGACCGCTATCTTTAGTAACAATCCAGGAAGCCAACCAATCACCCCTGTACCAGTCGGGCCCAGATGGCCAGGACTTGATTAACAACTGACAGCTTCCCTAATTTTTGCCCCTACTTCTAACTTAGACTAATGGCAGAAATCAAAATATGCACCCCTAAACAAACATGTGGGAGGCCCCACTTCTGATTAATCCACCTAGAGCTGCCCCAGGCCACAGACCTGCGAGCAGCGGCCCTGGAGCCTCCGAAGCTCCCCACCGCCCCGCCCGCCTTTGAGTTTCTGCCTGACGCAGGTTGTGGCCGCTGACTCCGGCTCTGCAGCCAGCTCTGAATAAGCAGCCTTCGATTCTTCTCACTTGGCAGGCCTCACTTTATTTCTGCAAATCCATAGTGGAGTCCTGCCTGGTAAAGATGCCCATCTTTCCCCTGCTCCCATAAGGGCGCTGGTATTCTCCAAGTCCCAAGTCAGTAATTTAAAGTTTCTCAATCTTTCCACCTTCCTGCTGTGAAACACCGGTGTCCTCGGATATGAACTTTTACGTAAGGCTGACTTTGAAAACTTGGTTTCTAATTTAAAATTCAACATTCTTTATCCATAATAAAATAGTTTTCTTCAATTGTAGGTTACATTATAATGAAGATTTAACAACCTTTGGTGCAAAATTGATGGAACCCATTTTGAATGTTAACTGTAGTACATCTATGAATTTACTTTTATGTTTATTATGTTTCTCCTCTGAGAAATGCAAATAATTAAACAGATATTCAGAAACCGCAGGGCATGGTTTTTCCTTGAGTGTTTCATAACCTTCCTTTGTTTGATTCTGCAGCATCTTCTCTTCGTTATTAGTTGTCATTTTATTACGATCGTTATTACATTTTATTATCGCTCCTTCCCTATTACCATAAGTCATTGGTTTTCAGCATCTGGCCCTCAGGCCACCTGTATTACCCAAGAAGCTTGTCAAAATGCAGATTCTTGGGCCTTGTCCCAGATCTCCTGAGCTGACTTTTGGAGTGTGTCCAAGAATTTGCATTTCAAATATGTCCCTCAGATGATTTCTTTATATACATCACTTTTATTCTATGTATCAGTGAACCTGTGTATTTTCATCATGCTATTCATCTACTTGTCTGACTGTCTAAAGACTAAAATTTAGGACCTACTGGCATACTGTATCTCAGGCACCTGACAGACATCATCTCTTTAATCCTTAAAATGGTCATAAATTATAATTTCTATCTTATAGTTAAGGGAACTGTGTTTCAAGACAGTAGTGACTAGCCCAGGGTCATACAGCTAGTAAACTATAGAGCTGGGAGTAGAAGCCAGATTGTCAATACAAAAATAAGCCTATATGTTCACAACAACAACAAAACTTCAGTTTCTCAGTGGGACTGATCTTAATGCTTTACTGGATCAACCGTCCAATTCAACTGCAGGAGCATCTCTGGTAGCTGAGTGTAGACACAGGCTGAATTGTGAGATAATGTATTTGGCAATAAGACTTAACCATTCTCCCATATATGAGATAAGAACATCTCAGTGGGGGCCCCGAGCGAAGGTATAAGTGATAAGCTACACCCTGGGCAGCTGTGCGTGATCAGCTGCGAGCAGCAGGCCGTCTAGTTTCAGCTGAGTCCTGTGATTGTTGAGACTGGGAATGAACTTGAACTGGGGGGGATCTAAGTTCATTTTCTGTTGGCAAAACATCTCTAAGGGAAGGTCTTAAAAAGGCTTATAAAAACTTAAAAGGCCCTTGGACATCAAATGACTCTTACAAATTAATCAGAAACATACGGATTAGATTTCTCAAAAAATACATTTAGGTTTAAAATTATGGGAAAAAGCAACAGGGAAAGATCTCTTTTAGGTTTGTCCAAACCAAACGCTAAATGCTTGGGAACCTTGGGAACAGCTTGACATCAGCAGGATGACACTGAGCGCAGATGTGGCATCTTCAGGTGACATAGGGAAACAGAGTCGCACTCTCCTGCAGTGGGGTGGGGCTGCGCGCACACGGAAATGTGGTGGAAGGGGCTCGGCTGGCAGGCTTCCTGGGTGCTGGGTGGGATGGGTGCTGGGTGCTGGCGGGGAGAGGGGGAGGGATGGCCTCATGCTCTTCTCAGGGAAGGTTGGCTAAAGGCATTCTTTTCATTCCCAAGTGCTGGTCCACTCCCACCCTCGGGGAGTTTTCTAGCAGCAGCCTCGGTGTAAAGCAGGGATGTCTGGCTGGGTGGCAGAAGACCTGCATTTTAATCCTAGCTTCCCAGCTGACTGATATTCAAGGCACTGCAATCCTAAAATAAAGAAATGCCCTCCGTGATCCATAAGGCTTCCTAAGCCTCAGTTTCCCACCCGTTAAATGGGAGATGGCATGGGCCTTGGAGTGGTGTTGGGAAGACTTAGGTGAGGTGATGACCTAATCTACTCGAGCAAAATGCCTGTCGCCTTCTCAGTGCTCTAAATGACTATGATTGTGATACTTTGGCATAATCCTAATGTACTTGATGTAAAGTTTCTAAGGAAAATTAAGTCAGTTGCCACCCACGATGCATGAGGGGAGACACATGGAGGAGGGGGCGTGGGAAGGAAGGGTTTTCCTTGCATCAAGGGAGGAGATATGTTTTAGAATTGAATTTAAAACTAAGCTTGGGAGTAAATGCTCCCTTGCATGGAGGGATGCAGCTGGTTTTCGACTTCCTCCTTTGGATGCAGACCACTTTTTGGCTCTTCCTATAAAAAATAAGTACCAGTCGTGGACACACAAATGGCTGTTTAGTCTTCAAAATTTGTTTTGTTTGGAAATGATCTGGTTTTTGAATAATATTATTAAAAAAGTCTTTCCATGGACTCAGTGCCTTTTCAATACCAAAAGAGAACGTTATTGGAAATGCACAACTGAGTGTCATGAAAACCACCAATTTGTTTCAGTTTCTTTCCTCCCCTCTGATCTGTGTGTCCACCCTTGCTCCCCACCTGCCTGGAGGGCTCGGCCCTCCATGGGGCCAACGCAAAGCGATGTAAAGTTGGCCAGAGCTTCAGAAGTGACGATCTTCCTGTTACACTTTTCCCAGGGCTTCCCCTTTAACGCAACCTCAGGGCTGACTCAAAGCTCAGAGACGTTGAATGCTTGGCTAAATCTGTCCATTTGGGGAGGGGCTTGACCACAAAAACGTTTTCTTGCCCTTGAAATATTTTGGTTGCTGTTTTCTAGTTAGTTCAAAACAGAACTTGAGTCAAAATGCATGGGTATAGCCGTCATATAGTTGAGTATATACGCGGGACATTCTATAATAAGCGTTCAATTAGACACTTGAAAAATATATAAGCATCTGAGTATATGTTCTGTCTAATAATTTGTGTCCTTAGACTCTTTACATTCCTTTTGTGTTCATGTTTATTTATGTGACCTTGTAGCACTATGTATATCAAACAAAACACACCTGTCGTGTCTGGGAAACTACATGCGAATCTCTTCTGTTACTGGTTGCATGACCATTTGTTCATTTGTGTGACCCCATACGTATTTTATTTAATTACAGATTTCAAATGAAAGAGAGAGAGCTAAAATGTAATAATTTAATGTTACCGCGAGAATTCAATTCATTTTATGATACTTAAATTTATGGTTAACTGTAGTTTTGCTCATACATTACCCTGGTTACACATTTTAGGGCATATCTACAATGGAAAAAAGCCACCGACTGCTGAGAGCCTCTTGTAAAATCTGGAGTGCATAAGCTCCGAGCAGTGTGTTACATAACAGGACAATTTACAATCGTCATGATAACAGAGGCTGTTTTCTGGAAAGAAAAGATAGCAATATCTGCAAAACTGCACCTGCATGGAAGCTATAACTCCTGTGTGGCTGTGACAGACAATGTGAATCATGGATTATTACCGTTCTTTAAGGGCTCCGTGTATCCCCCGTTATTTATTACAGCTCCTATAGGACTTACCCAGTAGACTCACATGGACCGAGATAGATATATATTCAGACACACAGATGTGTATGTAGTTATATATTTATACACATATATTATACACACATTATGCTTGTAATTTATGGCAAAGAAAATAAATAAGCCCAATGGCCAGGACTTTGCAAAACGCCCAAACCCAGACCAAAGGAACCTTTACATCTGCCTTTGAAACTTAGAACTAAGTCCCTGGAAGGATTCTCAAAGCTGCTGCCCAGATTTTCAAGGAGAA
Organism: Miniopterus natalensis; assembly: GCF_054644295.1. Lineage (NCBI taxonomy): Eukaryota > Metazoa > Chordata > Mammalia > Chiroptera > Miniopteridae > Miniopterus > Miniopterus natalensis. The sequence goes on from NC_142096.1 coordinate 4,124,556, forward strand.
ACCTCAGTCTCGCTAATGAACTCCAGCCAAAGGCCAGCGCTCCCTCTGGTGTACATGCACCCAGAGGCCTCATTTGTCATTTTGCTCCGGGCTCCGCTGAGCTGCATCCAGCCCCAAGTGCCATGGATGTGACTAATTCCAGCAAAACCAAATGGAGCTCTTTCTTTGCACTTTCCTGTTGTCATCACAAGCTGTTTAGAAGCCCCGTTCTCTTGATGCCAAATGATTCCCTGCTGCAAATGAATCACTTCTGTGAAATATTTATAGTTTGATCTATTAGATATTTAATAATTGTACATGGCAACAGTCAGGGCAAAAATTAAAAGCGTGTCAAGTTTGACTTCTGTCTCCTTTTTCTCTTCTGTGATAACCTTGACTGTTTCCAGACACCTCCAGTTCCAACACACTTTCTGTAACGGTTACCTAGTGCCAAAACAGTGCTGAGTAACAAGCAACTGTACCACCTCAGCGACATAATTAGTGTTTATTGCTTACTCTGGTCTGGAGTGAGCTGGGAATTAGCTAGAATTCTGCTGATCTTGGTTGGGCTTGCTCACCCGTCTGGGCGGGGGCAGGGCAGCTAGCTGTTGGGTGATCTCAGGTGGCCTCAGCTGGGCCTGTGGGCTTTGCCAGTGTGTCTCATCTCCTGGCAGGTGAGTCTAGACATGTTGTTATGGTGCTGGCAGAGGTGTAAGAGGGAGGGCAAGCTCGATTGTGAAGTACAAGGGTTCCCTTTTCTCCACATCTTTACCAACATTTGTTATCTCTTATCTTTTTAATTTTTATTTTATTTAAAAAAATTTTAACTGATCTTTATTGAAAGTATTACAGATGTCTCCTCCCCCCCCCATTGACTCCCTCCACCCTGCTCCTGCCCCCTCCCCAGGCCTTCCCTGCACCGTTGTCTGTCCATGGGCTATGCACGGATGCATGTAAGTTCATTGGTTAATCTCTTATCATTTTGATAGTAGCCTCCTAACAGGTGTGAGGCGATAGCTTACTGTGACTCTTCCAAACCACCGAAGGACCAGGGACTACAGGCTGACTGCCAGCCTGGTGTGTGGAGCTGGCTCTGGGCTCAGGCTTAAGAGGCATGTAACCACCCAACGGTCTCTTTAGCTTCTCTGGGTCTCAGTTTCTTCATCTGTGAAGTGGGGGGAGATTAGAGACAACAGTCCTTAGAGGCCCCTTCTAGCTCTATAATCCTCAGATTGCACAGAGCACCTGGAGACACTGACCTTGACTTTTGGAAACTTCTTTGAGGGTTCCTTCCATGACGCAGGCAGTGTGGGGCGCCATAAGAAACATGCCCCTTAGGAGAGTGAGCACGTCTATCAGGCTTGAGATCCTCACCCCTAGCTTTTCTTGCTTCCTTTCCATGTTTAATTTGAAAGTGAGATCCATGGTCTTACAGTACTTCTTGGATTCACAGCCAGTATTCGCTGAAGCAAACCAAAGAGAGAGTTTAGGCTAGCGTACAGTAAAGAGGGACAAATGACAAAACTAGTCCTTTCACTTCAACCAATGCATTAAAACCCAATTACTATTTTTATGGTGGAGAGGAGTCTCCCAAAATACCTCCTGGGTGTGGAGGGCTGAGACCTTCATTCCTTCCCCCCCCAAACAGCTCTCCATTTTCCGAGCTGGCTCCTAGGATAGTTCTGTGACGAGGACATCCTGGCTTAGCCCCATTCCCTCAGATGGTGCTGGTGGGCCTCGGCTCCAGGTACAAGCAGAGGGGAGCACAGCAGATGGCCGGATGGAGGTCACATTGGCACTTGTTTCTGTGGCAAAGCTGTGGGGTGATGAATGGTGCACTAAAACGATGGGCATTACATTAGAAACTTGGAAAAGGTATATTCACTTACCGATGGCAAAGCAGCAATGACTCGGACACACCCAACCACTTTTCAAGTGCTATGGGGTCAGCAAAAAAAGCATAAAAGCTAGTTTTGCCAAGAATTTTCCCCTCATAATTTTTAAACTCATGTGCATTTGAATGGAAATTTAATCGTATGTCTCAGATTTATTTACAGTTAACTCATCAAAACGTTGTTTTGCAAGAAGGATTCAAGATCCAACAAGCCTTTTGAGTTTTTTTATAAGCTTTTTAAGGACTTTTCTTTTTTCTTATTTCTTATAAACAGGAAACCATGTATCACTGAGAGAAAACACACTTGAACCCCAAAAGATTCAAGTTTGATTGGAAACTCAGAAGCCTTGAACACCAGGGATACTCTGAAGTAAAATGGATTTCCCCGTGGCTTTCTCTTAAAAATTTATAGGCAAACAGCTGAGGATTCCAGCAGAATACTATCTGTTTTTCTGAAATTAGTGAATATCCTGGAACGTAGCACACAAATTAGAAATGTTAATGCTCTTTCTTTTTTACATCATCACTTGCTTTTGACACATGTTTTTCAATGCTTTCTTTCTTTTTTAAAAATATGTTTTTATTGATTTCAGAGAGAGGAAGGGAGCGGGAGAGAGAAACATCAATGCTCAGAGAGTCACTGATCGGCTGCCTCCTGTACCCCCCTGCTGGGGATCGAACCTGCAATCCGGGCCTGTGCCCCGACTGGGGATCGAACCCCGACCTCCTGGATCCCAAGTTGATGTGCAACCATTGAGCCACGCCGGCCGGGCTCAATGCTTAATTTCTGCATAAATGTTGGCTGAAGTGCAAAACCACATCACAAGTGGAAATTTCATTACATGCCAAATTTCTTAGCAACATTAATGTTATACCAAGTAAATAAATAAACATTGTCCAAAGAAGAGCGATCATTTACAAGGAAAACTGTCTGTGGTCTAACCTTTTCCAGTTATTTTGTCCATACCGTCTGTCTGTACAGGTAACGTGAAGGGGACAGGGACCAGTTCATTTGTAGACGTCTGTAATAGTTTGTTTTTCTCTCTCAAGGGGTTGAAGCAGTTCTCAGAAAACATCTAACTATTGAAGAAATCATTGTTTTGATAGTCTGAATTAGTATTTCTATGCTCTTATTTAATCACATACTTTAGGCTTATATGCTTTACTTATATCCTCTATTTACTTGATGCTTATTACTTATATAAGTGTATGTACTTACATATTTCTAAGCTCTAACTATTTTACTTATATATTCTTTACTTCATTTACTTTATACTTATTACTTTACTTTATATTCATAGACTTGACTTTAATATTCTGATGGAGTCTGGGTTAGTACTTATATTAGAATTCATTTTTACTTTGTGTAGTCTGCACCTGTGTGTGTGTGTGTATAATCCCCTCACCCAAGAATATTTTTTCCATTGCTTTTCAGAGAGAGAAAGGGAGAGAGAGAAACATCGATTGGTTGCCTCCCGCAAGTGCCCCGACCGGGGCTGGGGCTGGAGCCTGCAACCGAGGTCCATGCCCTTGACTGGAATCAAACCCAGGACCCTTCAGTGGGCTGGCCAACACCCAAACGACTGGGCCAAACAGGCTGGGGCTATACCTACCTATTTTGTCATCATTTTGACATCAATTTATTTGCCCTTGGAAATATAGATCAATTGATTGATTGCAAAAAAGTCTATCCAACTATAGCGCTAGAAGAGTTGAAATGAGCCACATGGATGGGCCTTCAGTCAGGAACTGCTCGCTCAGTCCTTGGTCTTTGCAGTGGTTGGAGGGGCAGGGACTGACCGAGGGCATCCGTGAGTGCCCGCGGGAGAGGTACATCTGTAGACCAAGGCTGTGCCCAGAGGGCCAACTGCAGAATGAGTTTTCCCATGCCCAGCCTTCTGAAATACGGGAATATGTGATATAAATGGTGTTTTCGTGAACCCATCATTCCCTCTCTCGAAATTAGTGTGTGTGTGTTTGGTGGGAAGAAGAGATCTAGTTTCCACCACCTGCCTAAGCTTTATGCTTCTCCTAGTACGAATCTAGCGCTGTAATTTCAATATGGGTCAAGGTTAGGTTAGTTTTACAACTAATCTTAATACGGAGGCAACTCGTCATTTGAATTTTTCTCACTACCTACGTGTAAAAAGTTGAAAGGGCCTGAAAAGCGTCTTTAACAATATCTTACACATTAAGGATTCTTGTTGATTACTAGTATTTTATTGCAGGTAAAAAAATAACGTATTACCGGCAGAAACACATTTTGAAGCAATGAGTAAATTAAAAAAAAATGAACCACAAGATAAAACTCATCAGTGCCATAAGCACAGCAAATGAGGTAACCGACTAGAAACGTCCCCAGGTTCACATCCTCTGCAGCTGTTCGGAGGACCTCGATCAGATCCGCCCGGGAGAGCAACACAGAAACTTGGTGGCAGAACACAACAAAAATAATTGCTCATCCTGTGTGAAATGCCTTCCATCCGCTTCGGCAAAACCTCCTTGTGGCAGGAAGGGGCCCGGCCGCATGGAGTACAAGGGTCAGTAGTTTCTGCCAAGCAGGTCCCCAAGAGCCAGCTGGCTACCCCGGACTCGAGGAGGGGGGACCCAGATTTGAGTGGCAAGAGCCAGAGGAAAACAAGGATTGCACCAGCTTCAGAAATGAGCGCTTAATGGCCTCCTGGAGGAGGCCGTGGGGGCATTCAGCACATAAATAAAGATAAACAAACTTAAAAACCAGGCTTTGTGGGTCCGGCGTAGTGCATTAGCTGTTGTGGGGCTCCCGCTGGCCCCCGAGGGTGTGTCGTTGCGGGTGGCTGTGCTCGTGGAAAAGCCCAGGGCCCAGCTGGCCGTGGCTGGGGTGGCAGGTCAGCTGCTGGACCCTTACGGGAGGTTGCACTCTTCTCAAACTGCGATGATCCCTTCGCAAGCTGGGCCACATTGTGCCTCCCGACGCTGGTCAAGGCCACCGTCACCTTCATTCTGAAATTGACTTAGTTAATCTGCAACATCCGGTGTTGCCACTTAATAATGATATAGCATCTCTTCTGTGGGATAATTCAGAGAACAGAGGGCACTTAATTACCAGCTCTGCATCCAAGTGGCTCTTCAAAAGGTGTGAGCCACTCATCTACGCACAGATAAGTGAAATTCACCTTTAAACGTTCATGTTATCTTATTTCTCTCTTCTTTTTTTCAACATTTAAAATGAAAATATTTTGAATAAAAAAATGGTATGGATTTCACGTGAGCAGAAGGCCTCTAGATAGGTTTGCAGGAAGTGAGTCTTCCTGGCCAATTTTTGTTTGGAGTTTTTGTGTCATACAAATCTTTATTTAGATTTAGTGTAGGTTCATAATTACAGTAAAAAAAAAAAGGAATTATTCCATTTTTTCCTTTGTTTTTGAATTAGACAAATAGAAGTCCACAAACTGCTTTTTCCCTCTGCCCACAATCTAAACAAAATTCGAATACCTATCATGATTTTGTTTCATATTTAAAGGGCCTTTACTCAAAGGAGCCAGAGAACGTGGACTCCTCTGTTCCTTCCCCTGGAAAACATTTGCCTTTGT